>NC_071989.2:51485000-52735000 GCF_028885655.2 Pongo abelii
AATATTTGGCGCGATTTGAGGCCTATGCGGGAAACGGAAATATCTTCACATGAAAACTAGACAGATGAATTCTCAGAAACGTCTTTGTGATGAGTGCATTCAACTCACAGACTTGAAGCTTCCTTTTGAAAGAGCAGTTTCGAAACACTCTTTTTGTAGAATCTGCAAGTGGATATTTGGAGCGCTTTGAGGGCTATGCTGGAAAAGTTAATACCTTCACCTAAAAACTAGACAGACGCAAACTCAGAAACTTCTTTGTGACGTGTGCATTGAACTCACAGAGTTGAACCTTTCTTTTGATACAGAAGTTTTGAAACACTCTTTTCGTAGAATCTTCAAGTGGATGGATGGAGTGATTTGAGGCCTATGCTGGAAAAGGAAATACCTTCACGTAGAAACGAGACAAAAGCATTCTCAGAAAGTTCCCTGTGCTTTGTGCATTCAACTCACAGAGTTGAACATTCCCTTTGATAGAGCAGTTTTGAAACACTCTTTTTGTAGAATCTGCAAGTGGATATTTGGAGCGCTTTGAGGCCTCTGCCGCCAAAGGAATTATCATTGCATAAAAACTAGATGGAAGCGTTCTCAGAAACTTCCTTGTGATGAGTGCATTCAACTCGCAGAGTGGAACCTTCCTTTCGATAGACCAGTTTTGAAACACTGTTTTTGTAGAATCCGCAAGTGGCTATTTGGAGCTCTTTGAGGCTTATGCTGGAAAAGGAAATATCTTCGTCTACAAACTAGACAGAAGCATTCTCAGAAACTTCTTTGTCACGTGGGGATTGAACTCACAGAGTTGAACATTCCTTTACATAGAGCAGTTTTGCAACACCCTTTCGGTGGAAAGTGAAAGTGCTTATTTGGTGCGATGGCGGCATCTAGTGGATAAGGAAATACAATCAGATGAAAACAAGATACATCCATTCTCAGAAACTTCTTTGTGATGACTGCATTCTACTCACAGAGTTGAACCTTCCTCTTGATAGAACAGTTTTGAAACACTCTTTTTGTGGAATCTGCAAGTGGCTATTTGGAGCGCTTTGAGGCCTATGCTGGAAAAGGAAATCTCTTCACATAAAACCTAGACAGAAGTATTCCCAGAAAGTTTTTCTGATGTGCGCATTCAACTCACCGAGTTGAACCTTCCTTTAGATAGAGCAGTTTTGAAACACTCTGTCTGTAGTACCTGCGAGTGGATATTTGGAGTGCTTTGAGTGCTACACTGTAAAAGCAAATATCTTCACTTGGAATCTAGACAGAAGAATTCTCAGAGACTTCCCTGTGCTCTCTGCATTCCACTCACAGAGTTGAACCTTCCTTTTGATAGAACAGTTTTGAAACACTCTTGTGGTAGAATCTGCAAGTCGATATTTGGAAGGTTTGGAGGCCTATCCTGGGAAAGGAAATATCTTCCCATCAAAACTAGACAGAAGCATTCTCAGAAGCTTCTTAGTGATGTGCGCATTCAAGTCACAGAGTTGAAGCTTCCTTTTGATATAGCAGTTTTGAACCACTCTTTTAGTGGAATCTGCAAGTGGATGTTTGGAGAGCTAAGAGGCCAACACTGGAAAAGGAAATCTCTTCACGTAAAAACTAGACGGAAGCATTCTCAGAAACTTCAATGGGCTTTACGCATTCAACTCACAGAGTGCAATGTTGCTTTTGAGAGCGCAGTTTTAAAACACTGTTTTTGTAGAATTTGCTAGAGGATGTTTGGAGCGATGTGAGGCCTTTGCTGGAAAAGGAAATATCTTCACATAAAACCTAGACAGAAGCATTCTCAGAAACTCCTTTGTGATGAGTGCATTCAAATCACACACTTGAACCTTCCTTTGGAAAGAGCAGTTTTGAAACACTCTTTCTGAAGAATCTGCAAGTGGATATTTGGAGCGATTTGAGGCCTATGCTGGAAATGAAATATCTTCACCTAAAAACTAGACGGAAGCATTCTCAGAAACTCCTTTGTGATGAGTGCATTCAACTCACAGAGTTGAAGCTTCCTTTTGACAGAGCAGTTTTGAAACACTCTTTAAGCAGCATCTGCAAGTGGATATTTGGAGCGCTTTGAGGCCAAGGCTGGAAAACGAAATCTCATCACATAAAAACTCGACAGAAGCATTCTCTGAAACTTCTTTGTGATGAGTGCATTCAACTCACAGACTCGAACGTTTCTTTTGATAGAACAGTTTAGAAACACTCCTTTTGTAGAATCTGCAAGTGTTTATTTGGAGCGCTTTGAGGCCTATGTTGGAAAAGGACATATCTTCACATCAAAAGTAGACAGACGCATTCTCAGAAACTTCTTTGTGATGAGTGCATTGAACTCACAGAGTTCAACCTACCTATTGATAGAGAAGTTTTGAAACACCCTTTTTGTAGAATCTGCAAGTGAATATTTGGCGTGATTTGAGGCCTATGCGGGAAACGGAAATATCTTCACATGAAAACTAGACAGATGAATTCTCAGAAACGTCTTCGTGATGAGTGCATTCAACTCACAGACTTGAAGCTTCCTTTTGAAAGAGCAGTTTCGAAACACTCTTTTTGTAGAATCTGCAAGTGGATATTTGGAGCGCTTTGAGGGCTATGCTGGAAAAGTTAATACCTTCACCTAAAAACTAGACAGACGCAAACTCAGAAACTTCTTTGTGACGTGTGCATTGAACTCACAGAGTTGAACCTTTCTTTTGATACAGAAGTTTTGAAACACTCTTTTCGTAGAATCTTCAAGTGGATGGATGGAGTGATTTGAGGCCTATGCTGGAAAAGGAAATACCTTCACGTAGAAACGAGACAAAAGCATTCTCAGAAAGTTCCCTGTGCTTTGTGCATTCAACTCACAGAGTTGAACATTCCCTTTGATAGAGCAGTTTTGAAACACTCTTTTTGTAGAATCTGCAAGTGGATATTTGGAGCGCTTTGAGGCCTCTGCCGCCAAAGGAATTATCATTGCTTAAAAACTAGATGGAAGCGTTCTCAGAAACTTCCTTGTGATGAGTGCATTCAACTCGCAGAGTGGAACCTTCCTTTCGATAGACCAGTTTTGAAACACTGTTTTTGTAGAATCCGCAAGTGGCTATTTGGAGCACTTTGAGGCTTATGCTGGAAAAGGAAATATCTTCGTCTACAAACTAGACAGAAGCATTCTCAGAAACTTCTTTGTCACGTGGGGATTGAACTCACAGAGTTGAACATTCCTTTACATAGAGCAGTTTTGCAACACCCTTTCGGTGGAAAGTGAAAGTGCTTATTTGGTGCGATGGCGGCATCTAGTGGATAAGGAAATACAATCAGATGAAAACAAGATACATCCATTCTCAGAAACTTCTTTGTGATGACTGCATTCTACTCACAGAGTTGAACCTTCCTCTTGATAGAACAGTTTTGAAACACTCTTATTGTGGAATCTGCAAGTGGCTATTTGGAGCGCTTTGAGGCCTATGCTGGAAAAGGAAATCTCTTCACATAAAACCTAGACAGAAGTATTCCCAGAAAGTTTTTCTGATGTGCGCATTCAACTCACCGAGTTGAACCTTCCTTTAGATAGAGCAGTTTTGAAACACTCTGTCTGTAGTACCTGCGAGTGGATATTTGGAGTGCTTTGAGTGCTACACTGTAAAAGCAAATATCTTCACTTGGAATCTAGACAGAAGAATTCTCAGAGACTTCCCTGTGCTCTCTGCATTCCACTCACAGAGTTGAACCTTCCTTTTGATAGAACAGTTTTGAAACACTCTTGTGGTAGAATCTGCAAGTCGATATTTGGAAGGTTTGGAGGCCTATCCTGGGAAAGGAAATATCTTCCCATCAAAACTAGACAGAAGCATTCTCAGAAGCTTCTTAGTGATGTGCGCATTCAAGTCACAGAGTTGAAGCTTCCTTTTGATATAGCAGTTTTGAACCACTCTTTTAGTGGAATCTGCAAGTGGATGTTTGGAGAGCTAAGAGGCCAACACTGGAAAAGGAAATCTCTTCACGTAAAAACTAGACGGAAGCATTCTCAGAAACTTCAATGGGCTTTACGCATTCAACTCACAGAGTGCAATGTTGCTTTTGAGAGCGCAGTTTTAAAACACTGTTTTTGTAGAATTTGCTAGAGGATGTTTGGAGCGATGTGAGGCCTTTGCTGGAAAAGGAAATATCTTCACATAAAACCTAGACAGAAGCATTCTCAGAAACTCCTTTGTGATGAGTGCATTCAAATCACACACTTGAACCTTCCTTTGGAAAGAGCAGTTTTGAAACACTCTTTCTGAAGAATCTGCAAGTGGATATTTGGAGCGATTTGAGGCCTATGCTGGAAATGAAATATCTTCACCTAAAAACTAGACGGAAGCATTCTCAGAAACTCCTTTGTGATGAGTGCATTCAACTCACAGAGTTGAAGCTTCCTTTTGACAGAGCAGTTTTGAAACACTCTTTAAGCAGCATCTGCAAGTGGATATTTGGAGCGCTTTGAGGCCAAGGCTGGAAAACGAAATCTCATCACATAAAAACTCGACAGAAGCATTCTCTGAAACTTCTTTGTGATGAGTGCATTCAACTCACAGACTCGAACGTTTCTTTTGATAGAACAGTTTAGAAACACTCCTTTTGTAGAATCTGCAAGTGTTTATTTGGAACGCTTTGAGGCCTATGTTGGAAAAGGACATATCTTCACATCAAAAGTAGACAGACACATTCTCAGAAACTTCTTTGTGATGAGTGCATTGAACTCACAGAGTTGAACCTACCTATTGATAGAGAAGTTTTGAAACACCCTTTTTGTAGAATCTGCAAGTGAATATTTGGCGCGATTTGAGGCCTATGCAGGAAACGGAAATATCTTCACATGAAAACTAGACAGATGAATTCTCAGAAACGTCTTTGTGATGAGTGCATTCAACTCACAGACTTGAAGCTTCCTTTTGAAAGAGCAGTTTTGAAACACTCTTTTTGTAGAATCTGCAAGTGGATATTTGGAGCGCTTTGAGGGCTATGCTGGAAAAGTTAATACCTTCACCTAAAAACTAGACAGAAGCATACTCAGAAACTTCTTTGTGACGTGTGCATTGAACTCACAGAGTTGAACCTTTCTTTTGATACAGAAGTTTTGAAACACTCTTTTCGTAGAATCTTCAAGTGGATGGATGGAGTGATTTGAGGCCTATGCTGGAAAAGGAAATACCTTCACGTAGAAACGAGACAAAAGCATTCTCAGAAAGTTCCCTGTGCTTTGTGCATTCAACTCACAGAGTTGAACATTCCCTTTGATAGAGCAGTTTTGAAACACTCTTTTTGTAGAATCTGCAAGTGGATATTTGGAGCGCTTTGAGGCCTCTGCCGCCAAAGGAATTATCATTGCTTAAAAACTAGATGGAAGCGTTCTCAGAAACTTCCTTGTGATGAGTGCATTCAACTCGCAGAGTGGAACCTTCCTTTCGATAGACCAGTTTTGAAACACTGTTTTTGTAGAATCCGCAAGTGGCTATTTGGAGCTCTTTGAGGCTTATGCTGGAAAAGGAAATATCTTCGTCTACAAACTAGACAGAAGCATTCTCAGAAACTTCTTTGTCACGTGGGGATTGAACTCACAGAGTTGAACATTCCTTTACATAGAGCAGTTTTGCAACACCCTTTCGGTGGAAAGTGAAAGTGCTTATTTGGTGCGATGGCGGCATCTAGTGGATAAGGAAATACATTCAGATGAAAACAAGATACATCCATTCTCAGAAACTTCTTTGTGATGACTGCATTCTACTCACAGAGTTGAACCTTCCTCTTGATAGAACAGTTTTGAAACACTCTTTTTGTGGAATCTGCAAGTGGCTATTTGGAGCGCTTTGAGGCCTATGCTGGAAAAGGAAATCTCTTCACATAAAACCTAGACAGAAGTATTCCCAGAAAGTTTTTCTGATGTGCGCATTCAACTCACCGAGTTGAACCTTCCTTTAGATAGAGCAGTTTTGAAACACTCTGTCTGTAGTACCTGCGAGTGGATATTTGGAGTGCTTTGAGTGCTACACTGTAAAAGCAAATATCTTCACTTGGAATCTAGACAGAAGAATTCTCAGAGACTTCCCTGTGCTCTCTGCATTCCACTCACAGAGTTGAACCTTCCTTTTGATAGAACAGTTTTGAAACACTCTTGTGGTAGAATCTGCAAGTCGATATTTGGAAGGTTTGGAGGCCTATCCTGGGAAAGGAAATATCTTCCCATCAAAACTAGACAGAAGCATTCTCAGAAACTTCTTAGTGATGTGCGCATTCAAGCCACAGAGTTGAAGCTTCCTTTTGATATAGCAGTTTTGAACCACTCTTTTAGTAGAATCTGCAAGTGGATGTTCGGAGAGCTAAGAGGCCAACACTGGAAAAGGAAATCTCTTCACGTAAAAACTAGACGGAAGCATTCTCAGAAACTTCAATGGGCTTTACGCATTCAACTCACAGAGTGCAATGTTGCTTTTGAGAGCGCAGTTTTAAAACACTGTTTTTGTAGAATTTGCTAGAGGATGTTTGGAGCGATGGGAGGCCTTTGCTGGAAAAGGAAATATCTTCACATAAAACCTAGACAGAAGCATTCTCAGAAACTCCTTTGTGATGAGTGCATTCAAATCACACACTTGAACCTTCCTTTGGAAAGAGCAGTTTTGAAACACTCTTTCTGAAGAATCTGCTAGTGGATATTTGGAGCGATTTGAGGCCTATGCTGGAAATGAAATATCTTCACCTAAAAACTAGACGGAAGCATTCTCAGAAACTCCTTTGTGATGAGTGCATTCAACTCACAGAGTTGAAGCTTCCTTTTGATAGAGCAGTTTTGAAACACTCTTTAAGCAGCATCTGCAAGTGGATATTTGGAGCGCTTTGAGGCCAAGGCTGGAAAACGAAATATCATCACATAAAAACTCGACAGAAGCATTCTCTGAAACTTCTTTGTGATGAGTGCATTCAACTCACAGACTCGAACGTTTCTTTTGATAGAACAGTTTAGAAACACTCCTTTTGTAGAATCTGCAAGTGTTTATTTGGAGCGCTTTGAGGCCTATGTTGGAAAAGGACATATCTTCACATCAAAAGTAGACAGACGCATTCTCAGAAACTTCTTTGTGATGAGTGCGTTGAACTCACAGAGTTGAACCTACCTATTGATAGAGAAGTTTTGAAACACCCTTTTTGTAGAATCTGCAAGTGAATATTTGGCGCGATTTGAGGCCTATGCAGGAAACGGAAATATCTTCACATGAAAACTAGACAGATGAATTCTCAGAAACGTCTTTGTGATGAGTGCATTCAACTCACAGACTTGAAGCTTCCTTTTGAAAGAGCAGTTTTGAAACACTCTTTTTGTAGAATCTGCAAGTGGATATTTGGAGCGCTTTGAGGGCTATGCTGGAAAAGTTAATACCTTCACCTAAAAACTAGACAGAAGCATACTCAGAAACTTCTTTGTGACGTGTGCATTGAACTCACAGAGTTGAACCTTTCTTTTGATACAGAAGTTTTGAAACACTCTTTTCGTAGAATCTTCAAGTGGATGGATGGAGTGATTTGAGGCCTATGCTGGAAAAGGAAATACCTTCACGTAGAAACGAGACAAAAGCATTCTCAGAAAGTTCCCTGTGCTTTGTGCATTCAACTCACAGAGTTGAACATTCCCTTTGATAGAGCAGTTTTGAAACACTCTTTTTGTAGAATCTGCAAGTGGATATTTGGAGCGCTTTGAGGCCTCTGCCGCCAAAGGAATTATCATTGCTTAAAAACTAGATGGAAGCGTTCTCAGAAACTTCCTTGTGATGAGTGCATTCAACTCGCAGAGTGGAACCTTCCTTTCGATAGACCAGTTTTGAAACACTGTTTTTGTAGAATCCGCAAGTGGCTATTTGGAGCTCTTTGAGGCTTATGCTGGAAAAGGAAATATCTTCGTCTACAAACTAGACAGAAGCATTCTCAGAAACTTCTTTGTCACGTGGGGATTGAACTCACAGAGTTGAACATTCCTTTACATAGAGCAGTTTTGCAACACCCTTTCGGTGGAAAGTGAAAGTGCTTATTTGGTGCGATGGCGGCATCTAGTGGATAAGGAAATACATTCAGATGAAAACAAGATACATCCATTCTCAGAAACTTCTTTGTGATGACTGCATTCTACTCACAGAGTTGAACCTTCCTCTTGATAGAACAGTTTTGAAACACTCTTTTTGTGGAATCTGCAAGTGGCTATTTGGAGCGCTTTGAGGCCTATGCTGGAAAAGGAAATCTCTTCACATAAAACCTAGACAGAAGTATTCCCAGAAAGTTTTTCTGATGTGCGCATTCAACTCACCGAGTTGAACCTTCCTTTAGATAGAGCAGTTTTGAAACACTCTGTCTGTAGTACCTGCGAGTGGATATTTGGAGTGCTTTGAGTGCTACACTGTAAAAGCAAATATCTTCACTTGGAATCTAGACAGAAGAATTCTCAGAGACTTCCCTGTGCTCTCTGCATTCCACTCACAGAGTTGAACCTTCCTTTTGATAGAACAGTTTTGAAACACTCTTGTGGTAGAATCTGCAAGTCGATATTTGGAAGGTTTGGAGGCCTATCCTGGGAAAGGAAATATCTTCCCATCAAAACTAGACAGAAGCATTCTCAGAAACTTCTTAGTGATGTGCGCATTCAAGTCACAGAGTTGAAGCTTCCTTTTGATATAGCAGTTTTGAACCACCCTTTTAGTAGAATCTGCAAGTGGATGTTCGGAGAGCTAAGAGGCCAACACTGGAAAAGGAAATCTCTTCACGTAAAAACTAGACGGAAGCATTCTCAGAAACTTCAATGGGCTTTACGCATTCAACTCACAGAGTGCAATGTTCCTTTTGAGAGCGCAGTTTTAAAACACTGTTTTTGTAGAATTTGCTAGAGGATGTTTGGAGCGATGGGAGGCCTTTGCTGGAAAAGGAAATATCTTCACATAAAACCTAGACAGAAGCATTCTCAGAAACTCCTTTGTGATGAGTGCATTCAAATCACACACTTGAACCTTCCTTTGGAAAGAGCAGTTTTGAAACACTCTTTCTGAAGAATCTGCAAGTGGATATTTGGAGCGATTTGAGGCCTATGCTGGAAATGAAATATCTTCACCTAAAAACTAGACGGAAGCATTCTCAGAAACTCCTTTGTGATGAGTGCATTCAACTCACAGAGTTGAAGCTTCCTTTTGATAGAGCAGTTTTGAAACACTCTTTAAGCAGCATCTGCAAGTGGATATTTGGAGCGCTTTGAGGCCAAGGCTGGAAAACGAAATCTCATCACATAAAAACTCGACAGAAGCATTCTCTGAAACTTCTTTGTGATGAGTGCATTCAACTCACAGAATCGAACGTTTCTTTTGATAGAACAGTTTAGAAACACACCTTTTGTAGAATCTGCAAGTGTTTATTTGGAGCGCTTTGAGGCCTATGTTGGAAAAGGACATATCTTCACATCAAAAGTAGACAGACGCATTCTCAGAAACTTCTTTGTGATGAGTGCATTGAACTCACAGAGTTCAACCTACCTATTGATAGAGAAGTTTTGAAACACCCTTTTTGTAGAATCTGCAAGTGAATATTTGGCGCGATTTGAGGCCTATGCAGGAAACGGAAATATCTTCACATGAAAACTAGACAGATGAATTCTCAGAAACGTCTTTGTGATGAGTGCATTCAACTCACAGACTTGAAGCTTCCTTTTGAAAGAGCAGTTTTGAAACACTCTTTTTGTAGAATCTGCAAGTGGATATTTGGAGCGCTTTGAGGGCTATGCTGGAAAAGTTAATACCTTCACCTAAAAACTAGACAGAAGCATACTCAGAAACTTCTTTGTGACGTGTGCATTGAACTCACAGAGTTGAACCTTTCTTTTGATACAGAAGTTTTGAAACACTCTTTTCGTAGAATCTTCAAGTGGATGGATGGAGTGATTTGAGGCCTATGCTGGAAAAGGAAATACCTTCACGTAGAAACGAGACAAAAGCATTCTCAGAAAGTTCCCTGTGCTTTGTGCATTCAACTCACAGAGTTGAACATTCCCTTTGATAGAGCAGTTTTGAAACACTCTTTTTGTAGAATCTGCAAGTGGATATTTGGAGCGCTTTGAGGCCTCTGCCGCCAAAGGAATTATCATTGCTTAAAAACTAGATGGAAGCGTTCTCAGAAACTTCCTTGTGATGAGTGCATTCAACTCGCAGAGTGGAACCTTCCTTTCGATAGACCAGTTTTGAAACACTGTTTTTGTAGAATCCGCAAGTGGCTATTTGGAGCTCTTTGAGGCTTATGCTGGAAAAGGAAATATCTTCGTCTACAAACTAGACAGAAGCATTCTCAGAAACTTCTTTGTCACGTGGGGATTGAACTCACAGAGTTGAACATTCCTTTACATAGAGCAGTTTTGCAACACCCTTTCGGTGGAAAGTGAAAGTGCTTATTTGGTGCGATGGCGGCATCTAGTGGATAAGGAAATACATTCAGATGAAAACAAGATACATCCATTCTCAGAAACTTCTTTGTGATGACTGCATTCTACTCACAGAGTTGAACCTTCCTCTTGATAGAACAGTTTTGAAACACTCTTTTTGTGGAATCTGCAAGTGGCTATTTGGAGCGCTTTGAGGCCTATGCTGGAAAAGGAAATCTCTTCACATAAAACCTAGACAGAAGTATTCCCAGAAAGTTTTTCTGATGTGCGCATTCAACTCACCGAGTTGAACCTTCCTTTAGATAGAGCAGTTTTGAAACACTCTGTCTGTAGTACCTGCGAGTGGATATTTGGAGTGCTTTGAGTGCTACACTGTAAAAGCAAATATCTTCACTTGGAATCTAGACAGAAGAATTCTCAGAGACTTCCCTGTGCTCTCTGCATTCCACTCACAGAGTTGAACCTTCCTTTTGATAGAACAGTTTTGAAACACTCTTGTGGTAGAATCTGCAAGTCGATATTTGGAAGGTTTGGAGGCCTATCCTGGGAAAGGAAATATCTTCCCATCAAAACTAGACAGAAGCATTCTCAGAAACTTCTTAGTGATGTGCGCATTCAAGTCACAGAGTTGAAGCTTCCTTTTGATATAGCAGTTTTGAACCACTCTTTTAGTAGAATCTGCAAGTGGATGTTCGGAGAGCTAAGAGGCCAACACTGGAAAAGGAAATCTCTTCACGTAAAAACTAGACGGAAGCATTCTCAGAAACTTTAATGGGCTTTACGAATTCAACTCACAGAGTGCAATGTTCCTTTTGAGAGCGCAGTTTTAAAACACTGTTTTTGTAGAATTTGCTAGAGGATGTTTGGAGCGATGGGAGGCCTTTGCTGGAAAAGGAAATATCTTCACATAAAACCTAGACAGAAGCATTCTCAGAAACTCCTTTGTGATGAGTGCATTCAAATCACACACTTGAACCTTCCTTTGGAAAGAGCAGTTTTGAAACACTCTTTCTGAAGAATCTGCAAGTGGATATTTGGAGCGATTTGAGGCCTATGCTGGAAATGAAATATCTTCACCTAAAAACTAGACGGAAGCATTCTCAGAAACTCCTTTGTGATGAGTGCATTCAACTCACAGAGTTGAAGCTTCCTTTTGATAGAGCAGTTTTGAAACACTCTTTAAGCAGCATCTGCAAGTGGATATTTGGAGCGCTTTGAGGCCAAGGCTGGAAAACGAAATCTCATCACATAAAAACTCGACAGAAGCATTCTCTGAAACTTCTTTGTGATGAGTGCATTCAACTCACAGACTCGAACGTTTCTTTTGATAGAACAGTTTAGAAACACACCTTTTGTAGAATCTGCAAGTGTTTATTTGGAGCGCTTTGAGGCCTATGTTGGAAAAGGACATATCTTCACATCAAAAGTAGACAGACGCATTCTCAGAAACTTCTTTGTGATGAGTGCATTGAACTCACAGAGTTCAACCTACCTATTGATAGAGAAGTTTTGAAACACCCTTTTTGTAGAATCTGCAAGTGAATATTTGGCGCGATTTGAGGCCTATGCAGGAAACGGAAATATCTTCACATGAAAACTAGACAGATGAATTCTCAGAAACGTCTTTGTGATGAGTGCATTCAACTCACAGACTTGAAGCTTCCTTTTGAAAGAGCAGTTTTGAAACACTCTTTTTGTAGAATCTGCAAGTGGATATTTGGAGCGCTTTGAGGGCTATGCTGGAAAAGTTAATACCTTCACCTAAAAACTAGACAGAAGCATACTCAGAAACTTCTTTGTGACGTGTGCATTGAACTCACAGAGTTGAACCTTTCTTTTGATACAGAAGTTTTGAAACACTCTTTTCGTAGAATCTTCAAGTGGATGGATGGAGTGATTTGAGGCCTATGCTGGAAAAGGAAATACCTTCACGTAGAAACGAGACAAAAGCATTCTCAGAAAGTTCCCTGTGCTTTGTGCATTCAACTCACAGAGTTGAACATTCCCTTTGATAGAGCAGTTTTGAAACACTCTTTTTGTAGAATCTGCAAGTGGATATTTGGAGCGCTTTGAGGCCTCTGCCGCCAAAGGAATTATCATTGCTTAAAAACTAGATGGAAGCGTTCTCAGAAACTTCCTTGTGATGAGTGCATTCAACTCGCAGAGTGGAACCTTCCTTTCGATAGACCAGTTTTGAAACACTGTTTTTGTAGAATCCGCAAGTGGCTATTTGGAGCTCTTTGAGGCTTATGCTGGAAAAGGAAATATCTTCGTCTACAAACTAGACAGAAGCATTCTCAGAAACTTCTTTGTCACGTGGGGATTGAACTCACAGAGTTGAACATTCCTTTACATAGAGCAGTTTTGCAACACCCTTTCGGTGGAAAGTGAAAGTGCTTATTTGGTGCGATGGCGGCATCTAGTGGATAAGGAAATACATTCAGATGAAAACAAGATACATCCATTCTCAGAAACTTCTTTGTGATGACTGCATTCTACTCACAGAGTTGAACCTTCCTCTTGATAGAACAGTTTTGAAACACTCTTTTTGTGGAATCTGCAAGTGGCTATTTGGAGCGCTTTGAGGCCTATGCTGGAAAAGGAAATCTCTTCACATAAAACCTAGACAGAAGTATTCCCAGAAAGTTTTTCTGATGTGCGCATTCAACTCACCGAGTTGAACCTTCCTTTAGATAGAGCAGTTTTGAAACACTCTGTCTGTAGTACCTGCGAGTGGATATTTGGAGTGCTTTGAGTGCTACACTGTAAAAGCAAATATCTTCACTTGGAATCTAGACAGAAGAATTCTCAGAGACTTCCCTGTGCTCTCTGCATTCCACTCACAGAGTTGAACCTTCCTTTTGATAGAACAGTTTTGAAACACTCTTGTGGTAGAATCTGCAAGTCGATATTTGGAAGGTTTGGAGGCCTATCCTGGGAAAGGAAATATCTTCCCATCAAAACTAGACAGAAGCATTCTCAGAAACTTCTTAGTGATGTGCGCATTCAAGTCACAGAGTTGAAGCTTCCTTTTGATATAGCAGTTTTGAACCACTCTTTTAGTAGAATCTGCAAGTGGATGTTCGGAGAGCTAAGAGGCCAACACTGGAAAAGGAAATCTCTTCACGTAAAAACTAGACGGAAGCATTCTCAGAAACTTCAATGGGCTTTACGCATTCAACTCACAGAGTGCAATGTTCCTTTTGAGAGCGCAGTTTTAAAACACTGTTTTTGTAGAATTTGCTAGAGGATGTTTGGAGCGATGGGAGGCCTTTGCTGGAAAAGGAAATATCTTCACATAAAACCTAGACAGAAGCATTCTCAGAAACTCCTTTGTGATGAGTGCATTCAAATCACACACTGGAACCTTCCTTTGGAAAGAGCAGTTTTGAAACACTCTTTCTGAAGAATCTGCAAGTGGATATTTGGAGCGATTTGAGGCCTATGCTGGAAATGAAATATCTTCACCTAAAAACTAGACGGAAGCATTCTCAGAAACTCCTTTGTGATGAGTGCATTCAACTCACAGAGTTGAAGCTTCCTTTTGATAGAGCAGTTTTGAAACACTCTTTAAGCAGCATCTGCAAGTGGATATTTGGAGCGCTTTGAGGCCAAGGCTGGAAAACGAAATCTCATCACATAAAAACTCGACAGAAGCATTCTCTGAAACTTCTTTGTGATGAGTGCATTCAACTCACAGACTCGAACGTTTCTTTTGATAGAACAGTTTAGAAACACTCCTTTTGTAGAATCTGCAAGTGTTTATTTGGAGCGCTTGGAGGCCTATGTTGGAAAAGGACATATCTTCACATCAAAAGTAGACAGACGCATTCTCAGAAACTACTTTGTGATGAGTGCATTGAACTCACAGAGTTGAACCTACCTATTGATAGAGAAGTTTTGAAACACCCTTTTTGTAGAATCTGCAAGTGAATATTTGGCGCGATTTGAGGCCTATGCAGGAAACGGAAATATCTTCACATGAAAACTAGACAGATGAATTCTCAGAAACGTCTTTGTGATGAGTGCATTCAACTCACAGACTTGAAGCTTCCTTTTGAAAGAGCAGTTTCGAAACACTCTTTTTGTAGAATCTGCAAGTGGATATTTGGAGCGCTTTGAGGGCTATGCTGGAAAAGTTAATACCTTCACCTAAAAACTAGACAGAAGCATACTCAGAAACTTCTTTGTGACGTGTGTATTGAACTCACAGAGTTGAACCTTTCTTTTGATACAGAAGTTTTGAAACACTCTTTTCGTAGAATCTTCAAGTGGATGGATGGAGTGATTTGAGGCCTATGCTGGAAAAGGAAATACCTTCACGTAGAAACGAGACAAAAGCATTCTCAGAAAGTTCCCTGTGCTTTGTGCATTCAACTCACAGAGTTGAACATTCCCTTTGATAGAGCAGTTTTGAAACACTCTTTTTGTAGAATCTGCAAGTGGATATTTGGAGCGCTTTGAGGCCTCTGCCGCCAAAGGAATTATCATTGCTTAAAAACTAGATGGAAGCGTTCTCAGAAACTTCCTTGTGATGAGTGCATTCAACTCGCAGAGTGGAACCTTCCTTTCGATAGACCAGTTTTGAAACACTGTTTTTGTAGAATCCGCAAATGGCTATTTGGAGCTCTTTGAGGCTTATGCTGGAAAAGGAAATATCTTCGTCTACAAACTAGACAGAAGCATTCTCAGAAACTTCTTTGTCACGTGGGGATTGAACTCACAGAGTTGAACATTCCTTTACATAGAGCAGTTTTGCAACACCCTTTCGGTGGAAAGTGAAAGTGCTTATTTGGTGCGATGGCGGCATCTAGTGGATAAGGAAATACATTCAGATGAAAACAAGATACATCCATTCTCAGAAACTTCTTTGTGATGACTGCATTCTACTCACAGAGTTGAACCTTCCTCTTGATAGAACAGTTTTGAAACACTCTTTTTGTGGAATCTGCAAGTGGCTATTTGGAGCGCTTTGAGGCCTATGCTGGAAAAGGAAATCTCTTCACATAAAACCTAGACAGAAGTATTCCCAGAAAGTTTTTCTGATGTGCGCATTCAACTCACCGAGTTGAACCTTCCTTTAGATAGAGCAGTTTTGAAACACTCTGTCTGTAGTACCTGCGAGTGGATATTTGGAGTGCTTTGAGTGCTACACTGTAAAAGCAAATATCTTCACTTGGAATCTAGACAGAAGAATTCTCAGAGACTTCCCTGTGCTCTCTGCATTCCACTCACAGAATTGAACCTTCCTTTTGATAGAACAGTTTTGAAACACTCTTGTGGTAGAATCTGCAAGTCGATATTTGGAAGGTTTGGAGGCCTATCCTGGGAAAGGAAATATCTTCCCATCAAAACTAGACAGAAGCATTCTCAGAAACTTCTTAGTGATGTGCGCATTCAAGTCACAGAGTTGAAGCTTCCTTTTGATATAGCAGTTTTGAACCACTCTTTTAGTAGAATCTGCAAGTGGATGTTCGGAGAGCTAAGAGGCCAACACTGGAAAAGGAAATCTCTTCACGTAAAAACTAGACGGAAGCATTCTCAGAAACTTCAATGGGCTTCACGCATTCAACTCACAGAGTGCAATGTTGCTTTTGAGAGCGCAGTTTTAAAACACTGTTTTTGTAGAATTTGCTAGAGGATGTTTGGAGCGATGTGAGGCCTTTGCTGGAAAAGGAAATATCTTCACATAAAACCTAGACAGAAGCATTCTCAGAAACTCCTTTGTGATGAGTGCATTCAAATCACACACTTGAACCTTCCTTTGGAAAGAGCAGTTTTGAAACACTCTTTCTGAAGAATCTGCAAGTGGATATTTGGAGCGATTTGAGGCCTATGCTGGAAATGAAATATCTTCACCTAAAAACTAGACGGAAGCATTCTCAGAAACTCCTTTGTGATGAGTGCATTCAACTCACAGAGTTGAAGCTTCCTTTTGACAGAGCAGTTTTGAAACACCCTTTAAGCAGCATCTGCAAGTGGATATTTGGAGCGCTTTGAGGCCAAGGCTGGAAAACGAAATATCATCACATAAAAACTCGACAGAAGCATTCTCTGAAACTTCTTTGTGATGAGTGCATTCAACTCACAGACTCGAACGTTTCTTTTGATAGAACAGTTTAGAAACACTCCTTTTGTAGAATCTGCAAGTGTTTATTTGGAGCGCTTTGAGGCCTATGTTGGAAAAGGACATATCTTCACATCAAAAGTAGACAGACGCATTCTCAGAAACTTCTTTGTGATGAGTGCATTGAACTCACAGAGTTGAACCTACCTATTGATAGAGAAGTTTTGAAACACCCTTTTTGTAGAATCTGCAAGTGAATATTTGGCGCGATTTGAGGCCTATGCAGGAAACGGAAATATCTTCACATGAAAACTAGACAGATGAATTCTCAGAAACGTCTTTGTGATGAGTGCATTCAACTCACAGACTTGAAGCTTCCTTTTGAAAGAGCAGTTTTGAAACACTCTTTTTGTAGAATCTGCAAGTGGATATTTGGAGCGCTTTGAGGGCTATGCTGGAAAAGTTAATACCTTCACCTAAAAACTAGACAGAAGCATACTCAGAAACTTCTTTGTGACGTGTGTATTGAACTCACAGAGTTGAACCTTTCTTTTGATACAGAAGTTTTGAAACACTCTTTTCGTAGAATCTTCAAGTGGATGGATGGAGTGATTTGAGGCCTATGCTGGAAAAGGAAATACCTTCACGTAGAAACGAGACAAAAGCATTCTCAGAAAGTTCCCTGTGCTTTGTGCATTCAACTCACAGAGTTGAACATTCCCTTTGATAGAGCAGTTTTGAAACACTCTTTTTGTAGAATCTGCAAGTGGATATTTGGAGCGCTTTGAGGCCTCTGCCGCCAAAGGAATTATCATTGCTTAAAAACTAGATGGAAGCGTTCTCAGAAACTTCCTTGTGATGAGTGCATTCAACTCGCAGAGTGGAACCTTCCTTTCGATAGACCAGTTTTGAAACACTGTTTTTGTAGAATCCGCAAGTGGCTATTTGGAGCTCTTTGAGGCTTATGCTGGAAAAGGAAATATCTTCGTCTACAAACTAGACAGAAGCATTCTCAGAAACTTCTTTGTCACGTGGGGATTGAACTCACAGAGTTGAACATTCCTTTACATAGAGCAGTTTTGCAACACCCTTTCGGTGGAAAGTGAAAGTGCTTATTTGGTGCGATGGCGGCATCTAGTGGATAAGGAAATACATTCAGATGAAAACAAGATACATCCATTCTCAGAAACTTCTTTGTGATGACTGCATTCTACTCACAGAGTTGAACCTTCCTCTTGATAGAGCAGTTTTGAAACACTCTTTTTGTGGAATCTGCAAGTGGCTATTTGGAGCGCTTTGAGGCCTATGCTGGAAAAGGAAATCTCTTCACATAAAACCTAGACAGAAGTATTCCCAGAAAGTTTTTCTGATGTGCGCATTCAACTCACCGAGTTGAACCTTCCTTTAGATAGAGCAGTTTTGAAACACTCTGTCTGTAGTACCTGCGAGTGGATATTTGGAGTGCTTTGAGTGCTACACTGTAAAAGCAAATATCTTCACTTGGAATCTAGACAGAAGAATTCTCAGAGACTTCCCTGTGCTCTCTGCATTCCACTCACAGAGTTGAACCTTCCTTTTGATAGAACAGTTTTGAAACACTCTTGTGGTAGAATCTGCAATTCGATATTTGGAAGGTTTGGAGGCCTATCCTGGGAAAGGAAATATCTTCCCATCAAAACTAGACAGAAGCATTCTCAGAAACTTCTTAGTGGTGTGCGCATTCAAGCCACAGAGTTGAAGCTTCCTTTTGATATAGCAGTTTTGAACCACTCTTTTAGTAGAATCTGCAAGTGGATGTTCGGAGAGCTAAGAGGCCAACACTGGAAAAGGAAATCTCTTCACGTAAAAACTAGACGGAAGCATTCTCAGAAACTTCAATGTGCTTTACGCATGCAACTCACAGAGTGCAATGTTGCTTTTGAGAGTGCAGTTTTAAAACACTGTTTTTGTAGAATTTGCTAGAGGATGTTTGGAGCGATGTGAGGCCTTTGCTGGAAAAGGAAATATCTTCACATAAAACCTAGACAGAAGCATTCTCAGAAACTCCTTTGTGATGAGTGCATTCAAATCACACACTTGAACCTTCCTTTGGAAAGAGCAGTTTTGAAACACTCTTTCTGAAGAATCTGCAAGTGGATATTTGGAGCGATTTGAGGCCTATGCTGGAAATGAAATATCTTCACCTAAAAACTAGACGGAAGCATTCTCAGAAACTCCTTTGTGATGAGTGCATTCAACTCACAGAGTTGAAGCTTCCTTTTGACAGAGCAGTTTTGAAACACTCTTTAAGCAGCATCTGCAAGTGGATATTTGGAGCGCTTTGAGGCCAAGGCTGGAAAACGAAATCTCATCACATAAAAACTCGACAGAAGCATTCTCTGAAACTTCTTTGTGATGAGTGCATTCAACTCACAGACTCGAACGTTTCTTTTGATAGAACAGTTTAGAAACACTCCTTTTGTAGAATCTGCAAGTGTTTATTTGGAGCGCTTTGAGGCCTATGTTGGAAAAGGACATATCTTCACATCAAAAGTAGACAGACGCATTCTCAGAAACTTCTTTGTGATGAGTGCATTGAACTCACAGAGTTCAACCTACCTATTGATAGAGAAGTTTTGAAACACCCTTTTTGTAGAATCTGCAAGTGAATATTTGGCGCGATTTGAGGCCTATGCAGGAAACGGAAATATCTTCACATGAAAACTAGACAGATGAATTCTCAGAAACGTCTTTGTGATGAGTGCATTCAACTCACAGACTTGAAGCTTCCTTTTGAAAGAGCAGTTTTGAAACACTCTTTTTGTAGAATCTGCAAGTGGATATTTGGAGCGCTTTGAGGGCTATGCTGGAAAAGTTAATACCTTCACCTAAAAACTAGACAGAAGCATACTCAGAAACTTCTTTGTGACGTGTGTATTGAACTCACAGAGTTGAACCTTTCTTTTGATACAGAAGTTTTGAAACACTCTTTTCGTAGAATCTTCAAGTGGATGGATGGAGTGATTTGAGGCCTATGCTGGAAAAGGAAATACCTTCACGTAGAAACGAGACAAAAGCATTCTCAGAAAGTTCCCTGTGCTTTGTGCATTCAACTCACAGAGTTGAACATTCCCTTTGATAGAGCAGTTTTGAAACACTCTTTTTGTAGAATCTGCAAGTGGATATTTGGAGCGCTTTGAGGCCTCTGCCGCCAAAGGAATTATCATTGCTTAAAAACTAGATGGAAGCGTTCTCAGAAACTTCCTTGTGATGAGTGCATTCAACTCGCAGAGTGGAACCTTCCTTTCGATAGACCAGTTTTGAAACACTGTTTTTGTAGAATCCGCAAGTGGCTATTTGGAGCTCTTTGAGGCTTATGCTGGAAAAGGAAATATCTTCGTCTACAAACTAGACAGAAGCATTCTCAGAAACTTCTTTGTCACGTGGGGATTGAACTCACAGAGTTGAACATTCCTTTACATAGAGCAGTTTTGCAACACCCTTTCGGTGGAAAGTGAAAGTGCTTATTTGGTGCGATGGCGGCATCTAGTGGATAAGGAAATACATTCAGATGAAAACAAGATACATCCATTCTCAGAAACTTCTTTGTGATGACTGCATTCTACTCACAGAGTTGAACCTTCCTCTTGATAGAACAGTTTTGAAACACTCTTTTTGTGGAATCTGCAAGTGGCTATTTGGAGCGCTTTGAGGCCTATGCTGGAAAAGGAAATCTCTTCACATAAAACCTAGACAGAAGTATTCCCAGAAAGTTTTTCTGATGTGCGCATTCAACTCACCGAGTTGAACCTTCCTTTAGATAGAGCAGTTTTGAAACACTCTGTCTGTAGTACCTGCGAGTGGATATTTGGAGTGCTTTGAGTGCTACACTGTAAAAGCAAATATCTTCACTTGGAATCTAGACAGAAGAATTCTCAGAGACTTCCCTGTGCTCTCTGCATTCCACTCACAGAGTTGAACCTTCCTTTTGATAGAACAGTTTTGAAACACTCTTGCGGTAGAATCTGCAAGTCGATATTTGGAAGGTTTGGAGGCCTATCCTGGGAAAGGAAATATCTTCCCATCAAAACTAGACAGAAGCATTCTCAGAAACTTCTTAGTGATGTGCGCATTCAAGCCACAGAGTTGAAGCTTCCTTTTGATATAGCAGTTTTGAACCACTCTTTTAGTAGAATCTGCAAGTGGATGTTCGGAGAGCTAAGAGGCCAACACTGGAAAAGGAAATCTCTTCACGTAAAAACTAGACGGAAGCATTCTCAGAAACTTCAATGGGCTTTACGCATGCAACTCACAGAGTGCAATGTTGCTTTTGAGAGCGCAGTTTTAAAACACTGTTTTTGTAGAATATGCTAGAGGATGTTTGGAGCGATGTGAGGCCTTTGCTGGAAAAGGAAATATCTTCACATAAAACCTAGACAGAAGCATTCTCAGAAACTCCTTTGTGATGAGTGCATTCAAATCACACACTTGAACCTTCCTTTGGAAAGAGCAGTTTTGAAACACTCTTTCTGAAGAATCTGCTAGTGGATATTTGGAGCGATTTGAGGCCTATGCTGGAAATGAAATATCTTCACCTAAAAACTAGACAAAAGCATTCTCAGAAACTCCTTTGTGATGAGTGCATTCAACTCACAGAGTTGAAGCTTCCTTTTGATAGAGCAGTTTTGAAACACTCTTTAAGCAGCATCTGCAAGTGGATATTTGGAGCGCTTTGAGGCCAAGGCTGGAAAACGAAATATCATCACATAAAAACTCGACAGAAGCATTCTCTGAAACTTCTTTGTGATGAGTGCATTCAACTCACAGACTCGAACGTTTCTTTTGATAGAACAGTTTAGAAACACTCCTTTTGTAGAATCAGCAAGTGTTTATTTGGAGCGCTTTGAGGCCTATGTTGGAAAAGGACATATCTTCACATCAAAAGTAGACAGACGCATTCTCAGAAACTACTTTGTGATGAGTGCATTGAACTCACAGAGTTCAACCTACCTATTGATAGAGAAGTTTTGAAACACCCTTTTTGTAGAAT
Organism: Pongo abelii; assembly: GCF_028885655.2. NCBI lineage: Eukaryota > Metazoa > Chordata > Mammalia > Primates > Hominidae > Pongo > Pongo abelii. The sequence continues at coordinate 51,506,511 of NC_071989.2, forward strand.
CTGCAAGTGAATATTTGGCGCGATTTGAGGCCTATGCAGGAAACGGAAATATCTTCACATGAAAACTAGACAGATGAATTCTCAGAAACGTCTTTGTGATGAGTGCATTCAACTCACAGACTTGAAGCTTCCTTTTGAAAGAGCAGTTTCGAAACACTCTTTTTGTAGAATCTGCAAGTGGATATTTGGAGCGCTTTGAAGGCTATGCTGGAAAAGTTAATACCTTCACCTAAAAACTAGACAGAAGCATACTCAGAAACTTCTTTGTGACGTGTGTATTGAACTCACAGAGTTGAACCTTTCTTTTGATACAGAAGTTTTGAAACACTCTTTTCGTAGAATCTTCAAGTGGATGGATGGAGTGATTTGAGGCCTATGCTGGAAAAGGAAATACCTTCACGTAGAAACGAGACAAAAGCATTCTCAGAAAGTTCCCTGTGCTTTGTGCATTCAACTCACAGAGTTGAACATTCCCTTTGATAGAGCAGTTTTGAAACACTCTTTTTGTAGAATCTGCAAGTGGATATTTGGAGCGCTTTGAGGCCTCTGCCGCCAAAGGAATTATCATTGCTTAAAAACTAGATGGAAGCGTTCTCAGAAACTTCCTTGTGATGAGTGCATTCAACTCGCAGAGTGGAACCTTCCTTTCGATAGACCAGTTTTGAAACACTGTTTTTGTAGAATCCGCAAGTGGCTATTTGGAGCTCTTTGAGGCTTATGCTGGAAAAGGAAATATCTTCGTCTACAAACTAGACAGAAGCATTCTCAGAAACTTCTTTGTCACGTGGGGATTGAACTCACAGAGTTGAACATTCCTTTACATAGAGCAGTTTTGCAACACCCTTTCGGTGGAAAGTGAAAGTGCTTATTTGGTGCGATGGCGGCATCTAGTGGATAAGGAAATACATTCAGATGAAAACAAGATACATCCATTCTCAGAAACTTCTTTGTGATGACTGCATTCTACTCACAGAGTTGAACCTTCCTGTTGATAGAACAGTTTTGAAACACTCTTTTTGTGGAATCTGCAAGTGGCTATTTGGAGCGCTTTGAGGCCTATGCTGGAAAAGGAAATCTCTTCACATAAAACCTAGACAGAAGTATTCCCAGAAAGTTTTTCTGATGTGCGCATTCAACTCACCGAGTTGAACCTTCCTTTAGATAGAGCAGTTTTGAAACACTCTGTCTGTAGTACCTGCGAGTGGATATTTGGAGTGCTTTGAGTGCTACACTGTAAAAGCAAATATCTTCACTTGGAATCTAGACAGAAGAATTCTCAGAGACTTCCCTGTGCTCTCTGCATTCCACTCACAGAATTGAACCTTCCTTTTGATAGAACAGTTTTGAAACACTCTTGTGGTAGAATCTGCAAGTCGATATTTGGAAGGTTTGGAGGCCTATCCTGGGAAAGGAAATATCTTCCCATCAAAACTAGACAGAAGCATTCTCAGAAACTTCTTAGTGATGTGCGCATTCAAGTCACAGAGTTGAAGCTTCCTTTTGATATAGCAGTTTTGAACCACTCTTTTAGTAGAATCTGCAAGTGGATGTTCGGAGAGCTAAGAGGCCAACACTGGAAAAGGAAATCTCTTCACGTAAAAACTAGACGGAAGCATTCTCAGAAACTTCAATGGGCTTCACGCATTCAACTCACAGAGTGCAATGTTGCTTTTGAGAGCGCAGTTTTAAAACACTGTTTTTGTAGAATTTGCTAGAGGATGTTTGGAGCGATGTGAGGCCTTTGCTGGAAAAGGAAATATCTTCACATAAAACCTAGACAGAAGCATTCTCAGAAACTCCTTTGTGATGAGTGCATTCAAATCACACACTTGAACCTTCCTTTGGAAAGAGCAGTTTTGAAACACTCTTTCTGAAGAATCTGCAAGTGGATATTTGGAGCGATTTGAGGCCTATGCTGGAAATGAAATATCTTCACCTAAAAATTAGACGGAAGCATTCTCAGAAACTCCTTTGTGATGAGTGCATTCAACTCACAGAGTTGAAGCTTCCTTTGGACAGAGCAGTTTTGAAACACCCTTTAAGCAGCATCTGCAAGTGGATATTTGGAGCGCTTTGAGGCCAAGGCTGGAAAACGAAATATCATCACATAAAAACTCGACAGAAGCATTCTCTGAAACTTCTTTGTGATGAGTGCATTCAACTCACAGACTCGAACGTTTCTTTTGATAGAACAGTTTAGAAACACTCCTTTTGTAGAATCTGCAAGTGTTTATTTGGAGCGCTTTGAGGCCTATGTTGGAAAAGGACATATCTTCACATCAAAAGTAGACAGACGCATTCTCAGAAACTTCCTTGTGATGAGTGCATTGAACTCACAGAGTTCAACCTACCTATTGATAGAGAAGTTTTGAAACACCCTTTTTGTAGAATCTGCAAGTGAATATTTGGCGCGATTTGAGGCCTATGCAGGAAACGGAAATATCTTCACATGAAAACTAGACAGATGAATTCTCAGAAACGTCTTTGTGATGAGTGCATTCAACTCACAGACTTGAAGCTTCCTTTTGAAAGAGCAGTTTTGAAACACTCTTTTTGTAGAATCTGCAAGTGGATATTTGGAGCGCTTTGAGGGCTATGCTGGAAAAGTTAATACCTTCACCTAAAAACTAGACAGAAGCATACTCAGAAACTTCTTTGTGACGTGTGCATTGAACTCACAGAGTTGAACCTTTCTTTTGATACAGAAGTTTTGAAACACTCTTTTCGTAGAATCTTCAAGTGGATGGATGGAGTGATTTGAGGCCTATGCTGGAAAAGGAAATACCTTCACGTAGAAACGAGACAAAAGCATTCTCAGAAAGTTCCCTGTGCTTTGTGCATTCAACTCACAGAGTTGAACATTCCCTTTGATAGAGCAGTTTTGAAACACTCTTTTTGTAGAATCTGCAAGTGGATATTTGGAGCGCTTTGAGGCCTCTGCCGCCAAAGGAATTATCATTGCTTAAAAACTAGATGGAAGCGTTCTCAGAAACTTCCTTGTGATGAGTGCATTCAACTCGCAGAGTGGAACCTTCCTTTCGATAGACCAGTTTTGAAACACTGTTTTTGTAGAATCCGCAAGTGGCTATTTGGAGCTCTTTGAGGCTTATGCTGGAAAAGGAAATATCTTCGTCTACAAACTAGACAGAAGCATTCTCAGAAACTTCTTTGTCACGTGGGGATTGAACTCACAGAGTTGAACATTCCTTTACATAGAGCAGTTTTGCAACACCCTTTCGGTGGAAAGTGAAAGTGCTTATTTGGTGCGATGGCGGCATCTAGTGGATAAGGAAATACATTCAGATGAAAACAAGATACATCCATTCTCAGAAACTTCTTTGTGATGACTGCATTCTACTCACAGAGTTGAACCTTCCTCTTGATAGAGCAGTTTTGAAATACTCTTTTTGTGGAATCTGCAAGTGGCTATTTGGAGCGCTTTGAGGCCTATGCTGGAAAAGGAAATCTCTTCACATAAAACCTAGACAGAAGTATTCCCAGAAAGTTTTTCTGATGTGCGCATTCAACTCACCGAGTTGAACCTTCCTTTAGATAGAGCAGTTTTGAAACACTCTGTCTGTAGTACCTGCGAGTGGATATTTGGAGTGCTTTGAGTGCTACACTGTAAAAGCAAATATCTTCACTTGGAATCTAGACAGAAGAATTCTCAGAGACTTCCCTGTGCTCTCTGCATTCCACTCACAGAGTTGAACCTTCCTTTTGATAGAACAGTTTTGAAACACTCTTGTGGTAGAATCTGCAAGTCGATATTTGGAAGGTTTGGAGGCCTATCCTGGGAAAGGAAATATCTTCCCATCAAAACTAGACAGAAGCATTCTCAGAAACTTCTTAGTGGTGTGCGCATTCAAGCCACAGAGTTGAAGCTTCCTTTTGATATAGCAGTTTTGAACCACTCTTTTAGTAGAATCTGCAAGTGGATGTTCGGAGAGCTAAGAGGCCAACACTGGAAAAGGAAATCTCTTCACGTAAAAACTAGACGGAAGCATTCTCAGAAACTTCAATGTGCTTTACGCATTCAACTCACAGAGTGCAATGTTGCTTTTGAGAGCGCAGTTTTAAAACACTGTTTTTGTAGAATTTGCTAGAGGATGTTTGGAGCGATGTGAGGCCTTTGCTGGAAAAGGAAATATCTTCACATAAAACCTAGACAGAAGCATTCTCAGAAACTCCTTTGTGATGAGTGCATTCAAATCACACACTTGAACCTTCCTTTGGAAAGAGCAGTTTTGAAACACTCTTTCTGAAGAATCTGCAAGTGGATATTTGGAGCGATTTGAGGCCTATGCTGGAAATGAAATATCTTCACCTAAAAACTAGACGGAAGCATTCTCAGAAACTCCTTTGTGATGAGTGCATTCAACTCACAGAGTTGAAGCTTCCTTTTGACAGAGCAGTTTTGAAACACTCTTTAAGCAGCATCTGCAAGTGGATATTTGGAGCGCTTTGAGGCCAAGGCTGGAAAACGAAATCTCATCACATAAAAACTCGACAGAAGCATTCTCTGAAACTTCTTTGTGATGAGTGCATTCAACTCACAGACTCGAACGTTTCTTTTGATAGAACAGTTTAGAAACACTCCTTTTGTAGAATCTGCAAGTGTTTATTTGGAGCGCTTTGAGGCCTATGTTGGAAAAGGACATATCTTCACATCAAATTAGACAGACGCATTCTCAGAAACTTCTTTGTGATGAGTGCGTTGAACTCACAGAGTTCAACCTACCTATTGATAGAGAAGTTTTGAAACACCCTTTTTGTAGAATCTGCAAGTGAATATTTGGCGCGATTTGAGGCCTATGCAGGAAACGGAAATATCTTCACATGAAAACTAGACAGATGAATTCTCAGAAACGTCTTTGTGATGAGTGCATTCAACTCACAGACTTGAAGCTTCCTTTTGAAAGAGCAGTTTCGAAACACTCTTTTTGTAGAATCTGCAAGTGGATATTTGGAGCGCTTTGAGGGCTATGCTGGAAAAGTTAATACCTTCACCTAAAAACTAGACAGAAGCATACTCAGAAACTTCTTTGTGACGTGTGCATTGAACTCACAGAGTTGCACCTTTCTTTTGATACAGAAGTTTTGAAACACTCTTTTCGTAGAATCTTCAAGTGGATGGATGGAGTGATTTGAGGCCTATGCTGGAAAAGGAAATACCTTCACGTAGAAACGAGACAAAAGCATTCTCAGAAAGTTCCCTGTGCTTTGTGCATTCAACTCACAGAGTTGAACATTCCCTTTGATAGAGCAGTTTTGAAACACTCTTTTTGTAGAATCTGCAAGTGGATATTTGGAGCGCTTTGAGGCCTCTGCCGCCAAAGGAATTATCATTGCTTAAAAACTAGATGGAAGCGTTCTCAGAAACTTCCTTGTGATGAGTGCATTCAACTCGCAGAGTGGAACCTTCCTTTCGATAGACCAGTTTTGAAACACTGTTTTTGTAGAATCCGCAAGTGGCTATTTGGAGCTCTTTGAGGCTTATGCTGGAAAAGGAAATATCTTCGTCTACAAACTAGACAGAAGCATTCTCAGAAACTTCTTTGTCACGTGGGGATTGAACTCACAGAGTTGAACATTCCTTTACATAGAGCAGTTTTGCAACACCCTTTCGGTGGAAAGTGAAAGTGCTTATTTGGTGCGATGGCGGCATCTAGTGGATAAGGAAATACATTCAGATGAAAACAAGATACATCCATTCTCAGAAACTTCTTTGTGATGACTGCATTCTACTCACAGAGTTGAACCTTCCTCTTGATAGAACAGTTTTGAAACACTCTTTTTGTGGAATCTGCAAGTGGCTATTTGGAGCGCTTTGAGGCCTATGCTGGAAAAGGAAATCTCTTCACATAAAACCTAGACAGAAGTATTCCCAGAAAGTTTTTCTGATGTGCGCATTCAACTCACCGAGTTGAACCTTCCTTTAGATCGAGCAGTTTTGAAACACTCTGTCTGTAGTACCTGCGAGTGGATATTTGGAGTGCTTTGAGTGCTACACTGTAAAAGCAAATATCTTCACTTGGAATCTAGACAGAAGAATTCTCAGAGACTTCCCTGTGCTCTCTGCATTCCACTCACAGAGTTGAACCTTCCTTTTGATAGAACAGTTTTGAAACACTCTTGCGGTAGAATCTGCAAGTCGATATTTGGAAGGTTTGGAGGCCTATCCTGGGAAAGGAAATATCTTCCCATCAAAACTAGACAGAAGCATTCTCAGAAACTTCTTAGTGATGTGCGCATTCAAGCCACAGAGTTGAAGCTTCCTTTTGATATAGCAGTTTTGAACCACTCTTTTAGTAGAATCTGCAAGTGGATGTTCGGAGAGCTAAGAGGCCAACACTGGAAAAGGAAATCTCTTCACGTAAAAACTAGACGGAAGCATTCTCAGAAACTTCAATGGGCTTTACGCATGCAACTCACAGAGTGCAATGTTGCTTTTGAGAGCGCAGTTTTAAAACACTGTTTTTGTAGAATATGCTAGAGGATGTTTGGAGCGATGTGAGGCCTTTGCTGGAAAAGGAAATATCTTCACATAAAACCTAGACAGAAGCATTCTCAGAAACTCCTTTGTGATGAGTGCATTCAAATCACACACTTGAACCTTCCTTTGGAAAGAGCAGTTTTGAAACACTCTTTCTGAAGAATCTGCTAGTGGATATTTGGAGCGATTTGAGGCCTATGCTGGAAATGAAATATCTTCACCTAAAAACTAGACAAAAGCATTCTCAGAAACTCCTTTGTGATGAGTGCATTCAACTCACAGAGTTGAAGCTTCCTTTTGATAGAGCAGTTTTGAAACACTCTTTAAGCAGCATCTGCAAGTGGATATTTGGAGCGCTTTGAGGCCAAGGCTGGAAAACGAAATATCATCACATAAAAACTCGACAGAAGCATTCTCTGAAACTTCTTTGTGATGAGTGCATTCAACTCACAGACTCGAACGTTTCTTTTGATAGAACAGTTTAGAAACACTCCTTTTGTAGAATCAGCAAGTGTTTATTTGGAGCGCTTTGAGGCCTATGTTGGAAAAGGACATATCTTCACATCAAAAGTAGACAGACGCATTCTCAGAAACTACTTTGTGATGAGTGCATTGAACTCACAGAGTTCAACCTACCTATTGATAGAGAAGTTTTGAAACACCCTTTTTGTAGAATCTGCAAGTGAATATTTGGCGCGATTTGAGGCCTATGCAGGAAACGGAAATATCTTCACATGAAAACTAGACAGATGAATTCTCAGAAACGTCTTTGTGATGAGTGCATTCAACTCACAGACTTGAAGCTTCCTTTTGAAAGAGCAGTTTCGAAACACTCTTTTTGTAGAATCTGCAAGTGGATATTTGGAGCGCTTTGAAGGCTATGCTGGAAAAGTTAATACCTTCACCTAAAAACTAGACAGAAGCATACTCAGAAACTTCTTTGTGACGTGTGTATTGAACTCACAGAGTTGAACCTTTCTTTTGATACAGAAGTTTTGAAACACTCTTTTCGTAGAATCTTCAAGTGGATGGATGGAGTGATTTGAGGCCTATGCTGGAAAAGGAAATACCTTCACGTAGAAACGAGACAAAAGCATTCTCAGAAAGTTCCCTGTGCTTTGTGCATTCAACTCACAGAGTTGAACATTCCCTTTGATAGAGCAGTTTTGAAACACTCTTTTTGTAGAATCTGCAAGTGGATATTTGGAGCGCTTTGAGGCCTCTGCCGCCAAAGGAATTATCATTGCTTAAAAACTAGATGGAAGCGTTCTCAGAAACTTCCTTGTGATGAGTGCATTCAACTCGCAGAGTGGAACCTTCCTTTCGATAGACCAGTTTTGAAACACTGTTTTTGTAGAATCCGCAAGTGGCTATTTGGAGCTCTTTGAGGCTTATGCTGGAAAAGGAAATATCTTCGTCTACAAACTAGACAGAAGCATTCTCAGAAACTTCTTTGTCACGTGGGGATTGAACTCACAGAGTTGAACATTCCTTTACATAGAGCAGTTTTGCAACACCCTTTCGGTGGAAAGTGAAAGTGCTTATTTGGTGCGATGGCGGCATCTAGTGGATAAGGAAATACATTCAGATGAAAACAAGATACATCCATTCTCAGAAACTTCTTTGTGATGACTGCATTCTACTCACAGAGTTGAACCTTCCTGTTGATAGAACAGTTTTGAAACACTCTTTTTGTGGAATCTGCAAGTGGCTATTTGGAGCGCTTTGAGGCCTATGCTGGAAAAGGAAATCTCTTCACATAAAACCTAGACAGAAGTATTCCCAGAAAGTTTTTCTGATGTGCGCATTCAACTCACCGAGTTGAACCTTCCTTTAGATAGAGCAGTTTTGAAACACTCTGTCTGTAGTACCTGCGAGTGGATATTTGGAGTGCTTTGAGTGCTACACTGTAAAAGCAAATATCTTCACTTGGAATCTAGACAGAAGAATTCTCAGAGACTTCCCTGTGCTCTCTGCATTCCACTCACAGAATTGAACCTTCCTTTTGATAGAACAGTTTTGAAACACTCTTGCGGTAGAATCTGCAAGTCGATATTTGGAAGGTTTGGAGGCCTATCCTGGGAAAGGAAATATCTTCCCATCAAAACTAGACAGAAGCATTCTCAGAAACTTCTTAGTGATGTGCGCATTCAAGCCACAGAGTTGAAGCTTCCTTTTGATATAGCAGTTTTGAACCACTCTTTTAGTAGAATCTGCAAGTGGATGTTCGGAGAGCTAAGAGGCCAACACTGGAAAAGGAAATCTCTTCACGTAAAAACTAGACGGAAGCATTCTCAGAAACTTCAATGGGCTTCACGCATTCAACTCACAGAGTGCAATGTTGCTTTTGAGAGCGCAGTTTTAAAACACTGTTTTTGTAGAATTTGCTAGAGGATGTTTGGAGCGATGTGAGGCCTTTGCTGGAAAAGGAAATATCTTCACATAAAACCTAGACAGAAGCATTCTCAGAAACTCCTTTGTGATGAGTGCATTCAAATCACACACTTGAACCTTCCTTTGGAAAGAGCAGTTTTGAAACACTCTTTCTGAAGAATCTGCAAGTGGATATTTGGAGCGATTTGAGGCCTATGCTGGAAATGAAATATCTTCACCTAAAAATTAGACGGAAGCATTCTCAGAAACTCCTTTGTGATGAGTGCATTCAACTCACAGAGTTGAAGCTTCCTTTGGACAGAGCAGTTTTGAAACACCCTTTAAGCAGCATCTGCAAGTGGATATTTGGAGCGCTTTGAGGCCAAGGCTGGAAAACGAAATCTCATCACATAAAAACTCGACAGAAGCATTCTCTGAAACTTCTTTGTGATGAGTGCATTCAACTCACAGACTCGAACGTTTCTTTTGATAGAACAGTTTAGAAACACTCCTTTTGTAGAATCTGCAAGTGTTTATTTGGAGCGCTTTGAGGCCTATGTTGGAAAAGGACATATCTTCACATCAAAAGTAGACAGACGCATTCTCAGAAACTTCCTTGTGATGAGTGCATTGAACTCACAGAGTTCAACCTACCTATTGATAGAGAAGTTTTGAAACACCCTTTTTGTAGAATCTGCAAGTGAATATTTGGCGCGATTTGAGGCCTATGCAGGAAACGGAAATATCTTCACATGAAAACTAGACAGATGAATTCTCAGAAACGTCTTTGTGATGAGTGCATTCAACTCACAGACTTGAAGCTTCCTTTTGAAAGAGCAGTTTTGAAACACTCTTTTTGTAGAATCTGCAAGTGGATATTTGGAGCGCTTTGAGGGCTATGCTGGAAAAGTTAATACCTTCACCTAAAAACTAGACAGAAGCATACTCAGAAACTTCTTTGTGACGTGTGCATTGAACTCACAGAGTTGAACCTTTCTTTTGATACAGAAGTTTTGAAACACTCTTTTCGTAGAATCTTCAAGTGGATGGATGGAGTGATTTGAGGCCTATGCTGGAAAAGGAAATACCTTCACGTAGAAACGAGACAAAAGCATTCTCAGAAAGTTCCCTGTGCTTTGTGCATTCAACTCACAGAGTTGAACATTCCCTTTGATAGAGCAGTTTTGAAACACTCTTTTTGTAGAATCTGCAAGTGGATATTTGGAGCGCTTTGAGGCCTCTGCCGCCAAAGGAATTATCATTGCTTAAAAACTAGATGGAAGCGTTCTCAGAAACTTCCTTGTGATGAGTGCATTCAACTCGCAGAGTGGAACCTTCCTTTCGATAGACCAGTTTTGAAACACTGTTTTTGTAGAATCCGCAAGTGGCTATTTGGAGCTCTTTGAGGCTTATGCTGGAAAAGGAAATATCTTCGTCTACAAACTAGACAGAAGCATTCTCAGAAACTTCTTTGTCACGTGGGGATTGAACTCACAGAGTTGAACATTCCTTTACATAGAGCAGTTTTGCAACACCCTTTCGGTGGAAAGTGAAAGTGCTTATTTGGTGCGATGGCGGCATCTAGTGGATAAGGAAATACATTCAGATGAAAACAAGATACATCCATTCTCAGAAACTTCTTTGTGATGACTGCATTCTACTCACAGAGTTGAACCTTCCTCTTGATAGAGCAGTTTTGAAATACTCTTTTTGTGGAATCTGCAAGTGGCTATTTGGAGCGCTTTGAGGCCTATGCTGGAAAAGGAAATCTCTTCACATAAAACCTAGACAGAAGTATTCCCAGAAAGTTTTTCTGATGTGCGCATTCAACTCACCGAGTTGAACCTTCCTTTAGATAGAGCAGTTTTGAAACACTCTGTCTGTAGTACCTGCGAGTGGATATTTGGAGTGCTTTGAGTGCTACACTGTAAAAGCAAATATCTTCACTTGGAATCTAGACAGAAGAATTCTCAGAGACTTCCCTGTGCTCTCTGCATTCCACTCACAGAGTTGAACCTTCCTTTTGATAGAACAGTTTTGAAACACTCTTGTGGTAGAATCTGCAAGTCGATATTTGGAAGGTTTGGAGGCCTATCCTGGGAAAGGAAATATCTTCCCATCAAAACTAGACAGAAGCATTCTCAGAAACTTCTTAGTGGTGTGCGCATTCAAGCCACAGAGTTGAAGCTTCCTTTTGATATAGCAGTTTTGAACCACTCTTTTAGTAGAATCTGCAAGTGGATGTTCGGAGAGCTAAGAGGCCAACACTGGAAAAGGAAATCTCTTCACGTAAAAACTAGACGGAAGCATTCTCAGAAACTTCAATGTGCTTTACGCATTCAACTCACAGAGTGCAATGTTGCTTTTGAGAGCGCAGTTTTAAAACACTGTTTTTGTAGAATTTGCTAGAGGATGTTTGGAGCGATGTGAGGCCTTTGCTGGAAAAGGAAATATCTTCACATAAAACCTAGACAGAAGCATTCTCAGAAACTCCTTTGTGATGAGTGCATTCAAATCACACACTTGAACCTTCCTTTGGAAAGAGCAGTTTTGAAACACTCTTTCTGAAGAATCTGCAAGTGGATATTTGGAGCGATTTGAGGCCTATGCTGGAAATGAAATATCTTCACCTAAAAACTAGACGGAAGCATTCTCAGAAACTCCTTTGTGATGAGTGCATTCAACTCACAGAGTTGAAGCTTCCTTTTGACAGAGCAGTTTTGAAACACTCTTTAAGCAGCATCTGCAAGTGGATATTTGGAGCGCTTTGAGGCCAAGGCTGGAAAACGAAATCTCATCACATAAAAACTCGACAGAAGCATTCTCTGAAACTTCTTTGTGATGAGTGCATTCAACTCACAGACTCGAACGTTTCTTTTGATAGAACAGTTTAGAAACACTCCTTTTGTAGAATCTGCAAGTGTTTATTTGGAGCGCTTTGAGGCCTATGTTGGAAAAGGACATATCTTCACATCAAAAGTAGACAGACGCATTCTCAGAAACTTCTTTGTGATGAGTGCGTTGAACTCACAGAGTTCAACCTACCTATTGATAGAGAAGTTTTGAAACACCCTTTTTGTAGAATCTGCAAGTGAATATTTGGCGCGATTTGAGGCCTATGCAGGAAACGGAAATATCTTCACATGAAAACTAGACAGATGAATTCTCAGAAACGTCTTTGTGATGAGTGCATTCAACTCACAGACTTGAAGCTTCCTTTTGAAAGAGCAGTTTCGAAACACTCTTTTTGTAGAATCTGCAAGTGGATATTTGGAGCGCTTTGAGGGCTATGCTGGAAAAGTTAATACCTTCACCTAAAAACTAGACAGAAGCATACTCAGAAACTTCTTTGTGACGTGTGCATTGAACTCACAGAGTTGCACCTTTCTTTTGATACAGAAGTTTTGAAACACTCTTTTCGTAGAATCTTCAAGTGGATGGATGGAGTGATTTGAGGCCTATGCTGGAAAAGGAAATACCTTCACGTAGAAACGAGACAAAAGCATTCTCAGAAAGTTCCCTGTGCTTTGTGCATTCAACTCACAGAGTTGAACATTCCCTTTGATAGAGCAGTTTTGAAACACTCTTTTTGTAGAATCTGCAAGTGGATATTTGGAGCGCTTTGAGGCCTCTGCCGCCAAAGGAATTATCATTGCTTAAAAACTAGATGGAAGCGTTCTCAGAAACTTCCTTGTGATGAGTGCATTCAACTCGCAGAGTGGAACCTTCCTTTCGATAGACCAGTTTTGAAACACTGTTTTTGTAGAATCCGCAAGTGGCTATTTGGAGCTCTTTGAGGCTTATGCTGGAAAAGGAAATATCTTCGTCTACAAACTAGACAGAAGCATTCTCAGAAACTTCTTTGTCACGTGGGGATTGAACTCACAGAGTTGAACATTCCTTTACATAGAGCAGTTTTGCAACACCCTTTCGGTGGAAAGTGAAAGTGCTTATTTGGTGCGATGGCGGCATCTAGTGGATAAGGAAATACATTCAGATGAAAACAAGATACATCCATTCTCAGAAACTTCTTTGTGATGACTGCATTCTACTCACAGAGTTGAACCTTCCTCTTGATAGAACAGTTTTGAAACACTCTTTTTGTGGAATCTGCAAGTGGCTATTTGGAGCGCTTTGAGGCCTATGCTGGAAAAGGAAATCTCTTCACATACAACCTAGACAGAAGTATTCCCAGAAAGTTTTTCTGATGTGCGCATTCAACTCACCGAGTTGAACCTTCCTTTAGATCGAGCAGTTTTGAAACACTCTGTCTGTAGTACCTGCGAGTGGATATTTGGAGTGCTTTGAGTGCTACACTGTAAAAGCAAATATCTTCACTTGGAATCTAGACAGAAGAATTCTCAGAGACTTCCCTGTGTTCTCTGCATTCCACTCACAGAGTTGAACCTTCCTTTTGATAGAACAGTTTTGAAACACTCTTGCGGTAGAATCTGCAAGTCGATATTTGGAAGGTTTGGAGGCCTATCCTGGGAAAGGAAATATCTTCCCATCAAAACTAGACAGAAGCATTCTCAGAAACTTCTTAGTGATGTGCGCATTCAAGCCACAGAGTTGAAGCTTCCTTTTGATATAGCAGTTTTGAACCACTCTTTTAGTAGAATCTGCAAGTGGATGTTCGGAGAGCTAAGAGGCCAACACTGGAAAAGGAAATCTCTTCACGTAAAAACTAGACGGAAGCATTCTCAGAAACTTCAATGGGCTTTACGCATTCAACTCACAGAGTGCAATGTTGCTTTTGAGAGCGGAGTTTTAAAACACTGTTTTTGTAGAATTTGCTAGAGGATGTTTGGAGCGATGTGAGGCCTTTGCTGGAAAAGGAAATATCTTCACATAAAACCTAGACAGAAGCATTCTCAGAAACTCCTTTGTGATGAGTGCATTCAAATCACACACTTGAACCTTCCTTTGGAAAGAGCAGTTTTGAAACACTCTTTCTGAAGAATCTGCAAGTGGATATTTGGAGCGATTTGAGGCCTATGCTGGAAATGAAATATCTTCACCTAAAAACTAGACGGAAGCATTCTCAGAAACTCCTTTGTGATGAGTGCATTCAACTCACAGAGTTGAAGCTTCCTTTTGATAGAGCAGTTTTGAAACACTCTTTAAGCAGCATCTGCAAGTGGATATTTGGAGCGCTTTGAGGCCAAGGCTGGAAAACGAAATATCATCACATAAAAACTCGACAGAAGCATTCTCTGAAACTTCTTTGTGATGAGTGCATTCAACTCACAGACTCGAACGTTTCTTTTGATAGAACAGTTTAGAAACACTCCTTTTGTAGAATCTGCAAGTGTTTATTTGGAGCGCTTTGAGGCCTATGTTGGAAAAGGACATATCTTCACATCAAAAGTAGACAGACGCATTCTCAGAAACTTCTTTGTGATGAGTGCATTGAACTCACAGAGTTCAACCTACCTATTGATACAGAAGTTTTGAAACACCCTTTTTGTAGAATCTGCAAGTGAATATTTGGCGCGATTTGAGGCCTATGCAGGAAACGGAAATATCTTCACATGAAAACTAGACAGATGAATTCTCAGAAACGTCTTTGTGATGAGTGCATTCAACTCACAGACTTGAAGCTTCCTTTTGAAAGAGCAGTTTCGAAACACTCTTTTTGTAGAATCTGCAAGTAGATATTTGGAGCGCTTTGAGGGCTATGCTGGAAAAGTTAATACCTTCACCTAAAAACTAGACAGAAGCATACTCAGAAACTTCTTTGTGACGTGTGCATTGAACTCACAGAGTTGAACCTTTCTTTTGATACAGAAGTTTTGAAACACTCTTTTCGTAGAATCTTCAAGTGGATGGATGGAGTGATTTGAGGCCTATGCTGGAAAAGGAAATACCTTCACGTAGAAACGAGACAAAAGCATTCTCAGAAAGTTCCCTGTGCTTTGTGCATTCAACTCACAGAGTTGAACATTCCCTTTGATAGAGCAGTTTTGAAACACTCTTTTTGTAGAATCTGCAAGTGGATATTTGGAGCGCTTTGAGGCCTCTGCCGCCAAAGGAATTATCATTGCTTAAAAACTAGATGGAAGCGTTCTCAGAAACTTCCTTGTGATGAGTGCATTCAACTCGCAGAGTGGAACCTTCCTTTCGATAGACCAGTTTTGAAACACTGTTTTTGTAGAATCCGCAAGTGGCTATTTGGAGCTCTTTGAGGCTTATGCTGGAAAAGGAAATATCTTCGTCTACAAACTAGACAGAAGCATTCTCAGAAACTTCTTTGTCACGTGGGGATTGAACTCACAGAGTTGAACATTCCTTTACATAGAGCAGTTTTGCAACACCCTTTCGGTGGAAAGTGAAAGTGCTTATTTGGTGCGATGGCGGCATCTAGTGGATAAGGAAATACATTCAGATGAAAACAAGATACATCCATTCTCAGAAACTTCTTTGTGATGACTGCATTCTACTCACAGAGTTGAACCTTCCTCTTGATAGAACAGTTTTGAAACACTCTTTTTGTGGAATCTGCAAGTGGCTATTTGGAGCGCTTTGAGGCCTATGCTGGAAAAGGAAATCTCTTCACATAAAACCTAGACAGAAGTATTCCCAGAAAGTTTTTCTGATGTGCGCATTCAACTCAACGAGTTGAACCTTCCTTTAGATAGAGCAGTTTTGAAACACTCTGTCTGTAGTACCTGCGAGTGGATATTTGGAGTGCTTTGAGTGCTACACTGTAAAAGCAAATATCTTCACTTGGAATCTAGACAGAAGAATTCTCAGAGACTTCCCTGTGTTCTCTGCATTCCACTCACAGAGTTGAACCTTCCTTTTGATAGAACAGTTTTGAAACACTCTTGCGGTAGAATCTGCAAGTCGATATTTGGAAGGTTTGGAGGCCTATCCTGGGAAAGGAAATATCTTCCCATCAAAACTAGACAGAAGCATTCTCAGAAACTTCTTAGTGATGTGCGCATTCAAGCCACAGAGTTGAAGCTTCCTTTTGATATAGCAGTTTTGAACCACTCTTTTAGTAGAATCTGCAAGTGGATGTTCGGAGAGCTAAGAGGCCAACACTGGAAAAGGAAATCTCTTCACGTAAAAACTAGACGGAAGCATTCTCAGAAACTTCAATGGGCTTTACGCATTCAACTCACAGAGTGCAATGTTGCTTTTGAGAGTGCAGTTTTAAAACACTGTTTTTGTAGAATTTGCTAAAGGATGTTTGGAGCGATGTGAGGCCTTTGCTGGAAAAGGAAATATCTTCACATAAAACCTAGACAGAAGCATTCTCAGAAACTCCTTTGTGATGAGTGCATTCAAATCACACACTTGAACCTTCCTTTGGAAAGAGCAGTTTTGAAACACTCTTTCTGAAGAATCTGCAAGTGGATATTTGGAGCGATTTGAGGCCTATGCTGGAAATGAAATATCTTCACCTAAAAACTAGACGGAAGCATTCTCAGAAACTCCTTTGTGATGAGTGCATTCAACTCACAGAGTTGAAGCTTCCTTTTGATAGAGCAGTTTTGAAACACTCTTTAAGCAGCATCTGCAAGTGGATATTTGGAGCGCTTTGAGGCCAAGGCTGGAAAACGAAATATCATCACATAAAAACTCGACAGAAGCATTCTCTGAAACTTCTTTGTGATGAGTGCATTCAACTCACAGACTCGAACGTTTCTTTTGATAGAACAGTTTAGAAACACTCCTTTTGTAGAATCTGCAAGTGTTTATTTGGAGCGCTTTGAGGCCTATGTTGGAAAAGGACATATCTTCACATCAAAAGTAGACAGACGCATTCTCAGGAACTTCTTTGTGATGAGTGCGTTGAACTCACAGAGTTGAACCTACCTATTGATAGAGAAGTTTTGAAACACCCTTTTTGTAGAATCTGCAAGTGAATATTTGGCGCGATTTGAGGCCTATGCAGGAAACGGAAATATCTTCACATGAAAACTAGACAGATGAATTCTCAGAAACGTCTTTGTGATGAGTGCATTCAACTCACAGACTTGAAGCTTCCTTTTGAAAGAGCAGTTTCGAAACACTCTTTTTGTAGAATCTGCAAGTGGATATTTGGAGCGTTTTGAGGGCTATGCTGGAAAAGTTAATACCTTCACCTAAAAACTAGAGAGACGCAAACTCAGAAACTTCTTTGTGACGTGTGCATTGAACTCACAGAGTTGAACCTTTCTTTTGATACAGAAGTTTTGAAACACTCTTTTCGTAGAATCTTCAAGTGGATGGATGGAGTGATTTGAGGCCTATGCTGGAAAAGGAAATACCTTCACGTAGAAACGAGACAAAAGCATTCTCAGAAAGTTCCCTGTGCTTTGTGCATTCAACTCACAGAGTTGAACATTCCCTCTGATAGAGCAGTTTTGAAACACTCTTTTTGTAGAATCTGCAAGTGGATATTTGGAGCGCTTTGAGGCCTCTGCCGCCAAAGGAATTATCATTGCATAAAAACTAGACGGAAGCGTTCTCAGAAACTTCCTTGTGATGAGTGCATTCAACTCGCAGAGTGGAACCTTCCTTTCGATAGACCAGTTTTGAAACACTGTTTTTGTAGAATCCGCAAGTGGCTATTTGGAGCTCTTTGAGGCTTATGCTGGAAAAGGAAATATCTTCGTCTACAAACTAGACAGAAGCATTTTCAGAAACTTCTTTGTCATGTGGGGATTGAACTCACAGAGTTGAACATTCCTTTACATAGAGCAGTTTTGCAACACCCTTTCGGTGGAAAGTGAAAGTGCTTATTTGGTGCGATGGCGGCATCTAGTGGATAAGGAAATACATTCAGATGAAAACAAGATACATCCATTCTCAGAAACTTCTTTGTGATGACTGCATTCTACTCACAGAGTTGAACCTTCCTCTTGATAGAACAGTTTTGAAACACTCTTTTTGTGGAATCTGCAAGTGGCTATTTGGAGCGCTTTGAGGCCTATGCTGGAAAAGGAAATCTCTTCACATAAAACCTAGACAGAAGTATTCCCAGAAAGTTTTTCTGATGTGCGCATTCAACTCACCGAGTTGAACCTTCCTTTAGATAGAGCAGTTTTGAAACACTCTGTCTGTAGTACCTGCGAGTGGATATTTGGAGTGCTTTGAGTGCTACACTGTAAAAGCAAATATCTTCACTTGGAATCTAGACAGAAGAATTCTCAGAGACTTCCCTGTGCTCTCTGCATTCCACTCACAGAGTTGAACCTTCCTTTTGATAGAACAGTTTTGAAACACTCTTGCGGTAGAATCTGCAAGTCGATATTTGGAAGGTTTGGAGGCCTATCCTGGGAAAGGAAATATCTTCCCATCAAAACTAGACAGAAGCATTCTCAGAAACTTCTTAGTGATGTGCGCATTCAAGCCACAGAGTTGAAGCTTCCTTTTGATATAGCAGTTTTGAACCACTCTTTTAGTAGAATCTGCAAGTGGATGTTCGGAGAGCTAAGAGGCCAACACTGGAAAAGGAAATCTCTTCACGTAAAAACTAGACGGAAGCATTCTCAGAAACTTCAATGGGCTTTACGCATTCAACTCACAGAGTGCAATGTTGCTTTTGAGAGCGCAGTTTTAAAACACTGTTTTTGTAGAATTTGCTAGAGGATGTTTGGAGCGATGTGAGGCCTTTGCTGGAAAAGGAAATATCTTCACATAAAACCTAGACAGAAGCATTCTCAGAAACTCCTTTGTGATGAGTGCATTCAAATCACACACTTGAACCTTCCTTTGGAAAGAGCAGTTTTGAAACACTCTTTCTGAAGAATCTGCTAGTGGATATTTGGAGCGATTTGAGGCCTATGCTGGAAATGAAATATCTTCACCTAAAAACTAGACGGAAGCATTCTCAGAAACTCCTTTGTGATGAGTGCATTCAACTCACAGAGTTGAAGCTTCCTTTTGACAGAGCAGTTTTGAAACACTCTTTAAGCAGCATCTGCAAGTGGATATTTGGAGCGCTTTGAGGCCAAGGCTGGAAAACGAAATCTCATCACATAAAAACTCGACAGAAGCATTCTCTGAAACTTCTTTGTGATGAGTGCATTCAACTCACAGACTCGAACGTTTCTTTTGATAGAACAGTTTAGAAACACTCCTTTTGTAGAATCTGCAAGTGTTTATTTGGAGCGCTTTGAGGCCTATGTTGGAAAAGGACATATCTTCACATCAAAAGTAGACAGACGCATTCTCAGAAACTTCTTTGTGATGAGTGCATTGAACTCACAGAGTTCAACCTACCTATTGATAGAGAAGTTTGGAAACACCCTTTTTGTAGAATCTGCAAGTGAATATTTGGCGCGATTTGAGGCCTATGCAGGAAACGGAAATATCTTCACATGAAAACTAGACAGATGAATTCTCAGAAACGTCTTTGTGATGAGTGCATTCAACTCACAGACTTGAAGCTTCCTTTTGAAAGAGCAGTTTCGAAACACTCTTTTTGTAGAATCTGCAAGTGGATATTTGGAGCGCTTTGAGGGCTATGCTGGAAAAGTTAATACCTTCACCTAAAAACTAGACAGAAGCATACTCAGAAACTTCTTTGTGACGTGTGCATTGAACTCACAGAGTTGAACCTTTCTTTTGATACAGAAGTTTTGAAACACTCTTTTCGTAGAATCTTCAAGTGGATGGATGGAGTGATTTGAGGCCTATGCTGGAAAAGGAAATACCTTCACGTAGAAACGAGACAAAAGCATTCTCAGAAAGTTCCCTGTGCTTTGTGCATTCAACTCACAGAGTTGAACATTCCCTTTGATAGAGCAGTTTTGAAACACTCTTTTTGTAGAATCTGCAAGTGGATATTTGGAGCGCTTTGAGGCCTCTGCCGCCAAAGGAATTATCATTGCATAAAAACTAGACGGAAGCGTTCTCAGAAACTTCCTTGTGATGAGTGCATTCAACTCGCAGAGTGGAACCTTCCTTTCGATAGACCAGTTTTGAAACACTGTTTTTGTAGAATCCGCAAGTGGCTATTTGGAGCTCTTTGAGGCTTATGCTGGAAAAGGAAATATCTTCGTCTACAAACTAGACAGAAGCATTCTCAGAAACTTCTTTGTCATGTGGGGATTGAACTCACAGAGTTGAACATTCCTTTACATAGAGCAGTTTTGCAACACCCTTTCGGTGGAAAGTGAAAGTGCTTATTTGGTGCGATGGCGGCATCTAGTGGATAAGGAAATACATTCAGATGAAAACAAGATACATCCATTCTCAGAAACTTCTTTGTGATGACTGCATTCTACTCACAGAGTTGAACCTTCCTTTTGATAGAACAGTTTTGAAACACTCTTTTTGTGGAATCTGCAAGTGGCTATTTGGAGCGCTTTGAGGCCTATGCTGGAAAAGGAAATCTCTTCACATAAAACCTAGACAGAAGTATTCCCAGAAAGTTTTTCTGATGTGCGCATTCAACTCACCGAGTTGAACCTTCCTTTAGATAGAGCAGTTTTGAAACACTCTGTCTGTAGTACCTGCGAGTTGATATTTGGAGTGCTTGGAGTGCTACACTGTAAAAGCAAATATCTTCACTTGGAATCTAGACAGAAGAATTCTCAGAGACTTCCCTGTGCTCTCTGCATTCCACTCACAGAGTTGAACCTTCCTTTTGATAGAACAGTTTTGAAACACTCTTGTGGTAGAATCTGCAAGTCGATATTTGGAAGGTTTGGAGGCCTATCCTGGGAAAGGAAATATCTTCCCATCAAAACTAGACAGAAGCATTCTCAGAAACTTCTTAGTGATGTGCGCATTCAAGCCACAGAGTTGAAGCTTCCTTTTGATATAGCAGTTTTGAACCACTCTTTTAGTAGAATCTGCAAGTGGATGTTCGGAGAGCTAAGAGGCCAACACTGGAAAAGGAAATCTCTTCACGTAAAAACTAGACGGAAGCATTCTCAGAAACTTCAATGGGCTTTACGCATTCAACTCACAGAGTGCAATGTTGCTTTTGAGAGCGCAGTTTTAAAACACTGTTTTTGTAGAATTTGCTAGAGGATGTTTGGAGCGATGTGAGGCCTTTGCTGGAAAAGGAAATATCTTCACATAAAACCTAGACAGAAGCATTCTCAGAAACTCCTTTGTGATGAGTGCATTCAAATCACACACTTGAACCTTCCTTTGGAAAGAGCAGTTTTGAAACACTCTTTCTGAAGAATCTGCAAGTGGATATTTGGAGCGATTTGAGGCCTATGCTGGAAATGAAATATCTTCACCTAAAAACTAGACGGAAGCATTCTCAGAAACTCCTTTGTGATGAGTGCATTCAACTCACAGAGTTGAAGCTTCCTTTTGACAGAGCAGTTTTGAAACACTCTTTAAGCAGCATCTGCAAGTGGATATTTGGAGCGCTTTGAGGCCAAGGCTGGAAAACGAAATATCATCACATAAAAACTCGACAGAAGCATTCTCTGAAACTTCTTTGTGATGAGTGCATTTAACTCACAGACTCGAACGTTTCTTTTGATAGAACAGTTTAGAAACACTCCTTTTGTAGAATCTGCAAGTGTTTATTTGGAGCGCTTTGAGGCCTATGTTGGAAAAGGACATATCTTCACATCAAAAGTAGACAGACGCATTCTCAGAAACTTCTTTGTGATGAGTGCGTTGAACTCACAGAGTTCAACCTACCTATTGATAGAGAAGTTTTGAAACACCCTTTTTGTAGAATCTGCAAGTGAATATTTGGCGCGATTTGAGGCCTATGCAGGAAACGGAAATATCTTCACATGAAAACTAGACAGATGAATTCTCAGAAACGTCTTTGTGATGAGTGCATTCAACTCACAGACTTGAAGCTTCCTTTTGAAAGAGCAGTTTCGAAACACTCTTTTTGTAGAATCTGCAAGTAGATATTTGGAGCGCTTTGAGGGCTATGCTGGAAAAGTTAATACCTTCACCTAAAAACTAGACAGAAGCATACTCAGAAACTTCTTTGTGACGTGTGCATTGAACTCACAGAGTTGAACCTTTCTTTTGATACAGAAGTTTTGAAACACTCTTTTCGTAGAATCTTCAAGTGGATGGATGGAGTGATTTGAGGCCTATGCTGGAAAAGGAAATACCTTCACGTAGAAACGAGACAAAAGCATTCTCAGAAAGTTCCCTGTGCTTTGTGCATTCAACTCACAGAGTTGAACATTCCCTTTGATAGAGCAGTTTTGAAACACTCTTTTTGTAGAATCTGCAAGTGGATATTTGGAGCGCTTTGAGGCCTCTGCCGCCAAAGGAATTATCATTGTTTAAAAACTAGATGGAAGCGTTCTCAGAAACTTCCTTGTGATGAGTGCATTCAACTCGCAGAGTGGAACCTTCCTTTCGATAGACCGGTTTTGAAACACTGTTTTTGTAGAATCCGCAAGTGGCTATTTGGAGCTCTTTGAGGCTTATGCTGGAAAAGGAAATATCTTCGTCTACAAACTAGACAGAAGCATTCTCAGAAACTTCTTTGTCACGTGGGGATTGAACTCACAGAGTTGAACATTCCTTTACATAGAGCAGTTTTGCAACACCCTTTCGGTGGAAAGTGAAAGTGCTTATTTGGTGCGATGGCGGCATCTAGTGGATAAGGAAATACATTCAGATGAAAACAAGATACATCCATTCTCAGAAACTTCTTTGTGATGACTGCATTCTACTCACAGAGTTGAACCTTCCTCTTGATAGAACAGTTTTGAAACACTCTTTTTGTGGAATCTGCAAGTGGCTATTTGGAGCGCTTTGAGGCCTATGCTGGAAAAGGAAATCTCTTCACATAAAACCTAGACAGAAGTATTCCCAGAAAGTTTTTCTGATGTGCGCATTCAACTCACCGAGTTGAACCTTCCTTTAGATAGAGCAGTTTTGAAACACTCTGTCTGTAGTATCTGCGAGTGGATATTTGGAGTGCTTTGAGTGCTACACTGTAAAAGCAAATATCTTCACTTGGAATCTAGACAGAAGAATTCTCAGAGACTTCCCTGTGCTCTCTGCATTCCACTCACAGAATTGAACCTTCCTTTTGATAGAACAGTTTTGAAACACTCTTGTGGTAGAATCTGCAAGTCGATATTTGGAAGGTTTGGAGGCCTATCCTGGGAAAGGAAATATCTTCCCATCAAAACTAGACAGAAGCATTCTCAGAAACTTCTTAGTGATGTGCGCATTCAAGTCACAGAGTTGAAGCTTCCTTTTGATATAGCAGTTTTGAACCACTCTTTTAGTAGAATCTGCAAGTGGATGTTCGGAGAGCTAAGAGGCCAACACTGGAAAAGGAAATCTCTTCACGTAAAAACTAGACGGAAGCATTCTCAGAAACTTCAATGGGCTTCACGCATTCAACTCACAGAGTGCAATGTTGCTTTTGAGAGCGCAGTTTTAAAACACTGTTTTTGTAGAATTTGCTAGAGGATGTTTGGAGCGATGTGAGGCCTTTGCTGGAAAAGGAAATATCTTCACATAAAACCTAGACAGAAGCATTCTCAGAAACTCCTTTGTGATGAGTGCATTCAAATCACACACTTGAACCTTCCTTTGGAAAGAGCAGTTTTGAAACACTCTTTCTGAAGAATCTGCAAGTGGATATTTGGAGCGATTTGAGGCCTATGCTGGAAATGAAATATCTTCACCTAAAAACTAGACGGAAGCATTCTCAGAAACTCCTTTGTGATGAGTGCATTCAACTCACAGAGTTGAAGCTTCCTTTTGATAGAGCAGTTTTGAAACACTCTTTTAGCAGCATCTGCAAGTGGATATTTGGAGCGCTTTGAGGCCAAGGCTGGAAAACGAAATATCATCACATAAAAACTCGACAGAAGCATTCTTTGAAACTTCTTTGTGATGAGTGCATTCAACTCACAGACTCGAACGTTTCTTTTGATAGAACAGTTTAGAAACACTCCTTTTGTAGAATCTGCAAGTGTTTATTTGGAGCGCTTTGAGGCCTATGTTGGAAAAGGACATATCTTCACATCAAAAGTAGACAGACGCATTCTCAGAAACTTCTTTGTGATGAGTGCGTTGAACTCACAGAGTTCAACCTACCTATTGATAGAGAAGTTTTGAAACACCCTTTTTGTAGAATCTGCAAGTGAATATTTGGCGCGATTTGAGGCCTATGCAGGAAACGGAAATATCTTCACATGAAAACTAGACAGATGAATTCTCAGAAACGTCTTTGTGATGAGTGCATTCAACTCACAGACTTGAAGCTTCCTTTTGAAAGAGCAGTTTTGAAACACTCTTTTTGTAGAATCTGCAAGTGGATATTTGGAGCGCTTTGAGGGCTATGCGGGAAAAGTTAATACCTTCACCTAAAAACTAGACAGAAGCATACTCAGAAACTTCTTTGTGACGTGTGCATTGAACTCACAGAGTTGAACCTTTCTTTTGATACAGAAGTTTTGAAACACTCTTTTCGTAGAATCTTCAAGTGGATGGATGGAGTGATTTGAGGCCTATGCTGGAAAAGGAAATACCTTCACGTAGAAACGAGACAAAAGCATTCTCAGAAAGTTCCCTGTGCTTTGTGCATTCAACTCACAGAGTTGAACATTCCCTTTGATAGAGCCGTTTTGAAACACTCTTTTTGTAGAATCTGCAAGTGGATATTTGGAGCGCTTTGAGGCCTCTGCCGCCAAAGGAATTATCATTGCTTAAAAACTAGATGGAAGCGTTCTCAGAAACTTCCTTGTGATGAGTGCATTCAACTCGCAGAGTGGAACCTTCCTTTCGATAGACCAGTTTTGAAACACTGTTTTTGTAGAATCCGCAAGTGGCTATTTGGAGCTCTTTGAGGCTTATGCTGGAAAAGGAAATATCTTCGTCTACAAACTAGACAGAAGCATTCTCAGAAACTTCTTTGTCACGTGGGGATTGAACTCACAGAGTTGAACATTCCTTTACATAGAGCAGTTTTGCAACACCCTTTCGGTGGAAAGTGAAAGTGCTTATTTGGTGCGATGGCGGCGTCTAGTGGATAAGGAAATACATTCAGATGAAAACAAGATACATCCATTCTCAGAAACTTCTTTGTGATGACTGCATTCTACTCACAGAGTTGAACCTTCCTCTTGATAGAACAGTTTTGAAACACTCTTTTTGTGGAATCTGCAAGTGGCTATTTGGAGCGCTTTGAGGCCTATGCTGGAAAAGGAAATCTCTTCACATAAAACCTAGACAGAAGTATTCCCAGAAAGTTTTTCTGATGTGCGCATTCAACTCACCGAGTTGAACCTTCCTTTAGATAGAGCAGTTTGGAAACACTCTGTCTGTAGTACCTGCGAGTGGATATTTGGAGTGCTTTGAGTGCTACACTGTAAAAGCAAATATCTTCACTTGGAATCTAGACAGAAGAATTCTCAGAGACTTCCCTGTGCTCTCTGCATTCCACTCACAGAGTTGAACCTTCCTTTTGATAGAACAGTTTTGAAACACTCTTGTGGTAGAATCTGCAAGTCGATATTTGGAAGGTTTGGAGGCCTATCCTGGGAAAGGAAATATCTTCCCATCAAAACTAGACAGAAGCATTCTCAGAAACTTCTTAGTGATGTGCGCATTCAAGCCACAGAGTTGAAGCTTCCTTTTGATATAGCAGTTTTGAACCACTCTTTTAGTAGAATCTGCAAGTGGATGTTCGGAGAGCTAAGAGGCCAACACTGGAAAAGGAAATCTCTTCACGTAAAAACTAGACGGAAGCATTCTCAGAAACTTCAATGGGCTTTACGCATTCAACTCACAGAGTGCAATGTTGCTTTTGAGAGCGCAGTTTTAAAACACTGTTTTTGTAGAATTTGCTAGAGGATGTTTGGAGCGATGTGAGGCCTTTGCTGGAAAAGGAAATATCTTCACAAAAAACCTAGACAGAAGCATTCTCAGAAACTCCTTTGTGATGAGTGCATTCAAATCACACACTTGAACCTTCCTTTGGAAAGAGCAGTTTTGAAACACTCTTTCTGAAGAATCTGCTAGTGGATATTTGGAGCGATTTGAGGCCTATGCTGGAAATGAAATATCTTCACCTAAAAACTAGACGGAAGCATTCTCAGAAACTCCTTTGTGATGAGTGCATTCAACTCACAGAGTTGAAGCTTCCTTTTGATAGAGCAGTTTTGAAACACTCTTTTAGCAGCATCTGCAATTGGATATTTGGAGCGCTTTGAGGCCAAGGCTGGAAAACGATATCTCATCACATAAAAACTCGACAGAAGCATTCTCTGAAACTTCTTTGTGATGAGTGCATTCAACTCACAGACTCGAACGTTTCTTTTGATAGAACAGTTTAGAAACACTCCTTTTGTAGAATCTGCAAGTGTTTATTTGGAGCGCTTTGAGGCCTATGTTGGAAAAGGACATATCTTCACATCAAAAGTAGACAGACGCATTCTCAGAAACTTCTTTGTGATGAGTGCGTTGAACTCACAGAGTTCAACCTACCTGTTGATAGAGAAGTTTTGAAACACCCTTTTTGTAGAATCTGCAAGTGAATATTTGGCGCGATTTGAGGCCTATGCAGGAAACGGAAATATCTTCACATGAAAACTAGACAGATGAATTCTCAGAAACGTCTTTGTGATGAGTGCATTCAACTCACAGACTTGAAGCTTCCTTTTGAAAGAGCAGTTTCGAAACACTCTTTTTGTAGAATCTGCAAGTGGATATTTGGAGCGCTTTGAGGGCTATGCTGGAAAAGTTAATACCTTCACCTAAAAACTAGACAGACGCAAACTCAGAAACTTCTTTGTGACGTGTGCATTGAACTCACAGAGTTGAACCTTTCTTTTGATACAGAAGTTTTGAAACACTCTTTTCGTAGAATCTTCAAGTGGATGGATGGAGGGATTTGAGGCCTATGCTGGAAAAGGAAATACCTTCACGTAGAAACGAGACAAAAGCATTCTCAGAAAGTTCCCTGTGCTTTGTGCATTCAACTCACAGAGTTGAACATTCCCTTTGATAGAGCAGTTTTGAAACACTCTTTTTGTAGAATCTGCAAGTGGATATTTGGAGCGCTTTGAGGCCTCTGCCGCCAAAGGAATTATCATTGCATAAAAACTAGATGGAAGCGTTCTCAGAAACTTCCTTGTGATGAGTGCATTCAACTCGCAGAGTGGAACCTTCCTTTCGATAGACCAGTTTTGAAACACTGTTTTTGTAGAATCCGCAAGTGGCTATTTGGAGCTCTTTGAGGCTTATGCTGGAAAAGGAAATATCTTCGTCTACAAACTAGACAGAAGCATTCTCAGAAACTTCTTTGTCACGTGGGGATTGAACTCACAGAGTTGAACATTCCTTTACATAGAGCAGTTTTGCAACACCCTTTCGGTGGAAAGTGAAAGTGCTTATTTGGTGCGATGGCGGCATCTAGTGGATAAGGAAATACGTTCAGATGAAAACAAGATACATCCATTCTCAGAAACTTCTTTGTGATGACTGCATTCTACTCACAGAGTTGAACCTTCCTCTTGATAGAACAGTTTTGAAACACTCTTTTTGTGGAATCTGCAAGTGGCTATTTGGAGCGCTTTGAGGCCTATGCTGGAAAAGGAAATCTCTTCACATAAAACCTAGACAGAAGTATTCCCAGAAAGTTTTTCTGATGTGCGCATTCAACTCACCGAGTTGAACCTTCCTTTAGATAGAGCAGTTTTGAAACACTCTGTCTGTAGTACCTGCGAGTGGATATTTGGAGTGCTTTGAGTGCTACACTGTAAAAGCAAATATCTTCACTTGGAATCTAGACAGAAGAATTCTCAGAGACTTCCCTGTGCTCTCTGCATTCCACTCACAGAGTTGAACCTTCCTTTTGATAGAACAGTTTTGAAACACTCTTGTGGTAGAATCTGCAAGTCGATATTTGGAAGGTTTGGAGGCCTATCCTGGGAAAGGAAATATCTTCCCATCAAAACTAGACAGAAGCATTCTCAGAAACTTCTTAGTGATGTGCGCATTCAAGCCACAGAGTTGAAGCTTCCTTTTGATGTAGCAGTTTTGAACCACTCTTTTAGTAGAATCTGCAAGTGGATGTTCGGAGAGCTAAGAGGCCAACACTGGAAAAGGAAATCTCTTCACGTAAAAACTAGACGGAAGCATTCTCAGAAACTTCAATGGGCTTTACGCATTCAACTCACAGAGTGCAATGTTGCTTTTGAGAGCGCAGTTTTAAAACACTGTTTTTGTAGAATTTGCTAGAGGATGTTTGGAGCGATGTGAGGCCTTTGCTGGAAAAGGAAATATCTTCACATAAAACCTAGACAGAAGCATTCTCAGAAACTCCTTTGTGATGAGTGCATTCAAATCACACACTTGAACCTTCCTTTGGAAAGAGCAGTTTTGAAACACTCTTTCTGAAGAATCTGCTAGTGGATATTTGGAGCGATTTGAGGCCTATGCTGGAAATGAAATATCTTCACCTAAAAACTAGACGGAAGCATTCTCAGAAACTCCTTTGTGATGAGTGCATTCAACTCACAGAGTTGAAGCTTCCTTTTGATAGAGCAGTTTTGAAACACTCTTTAAGCAGCATCTGCAAGTGGATATTTGGAGCGCTTTGAGGCCAAGGCTGGAAAACGATATCTCATCACATAAAAACTCGACAGAAGCATTCTCTGAAACTTCTTTGTGATGAGTGCATTCAACTCACAGACTCGAACGTTTCTTTTGATAGAACAGTTTAGAAACACTCCTTTTGTAGAATCTGCAAGTGTTTATTTGGAGCGCTTTGAGGCCTATGTTGGAAAAGGACATATCTTCACATCAAAAGTAGACAGACGCATTCTCAGAAACTTCTTTGTGATGAGTGCGTTGAACTCACAGAGTTCAACCTACCTATTGATAGAGAAGTTTTGAAACACCCTTTTTGTAGAATCTGCAAGTGAATATTTGGCGCGATTTGAGGCCTATGCAGGAAACGGAAATATCTTCACATGAAAACTAGACAGATGAATTCTCAGAAACGTCTTTGTGATGAGTGCATTCAACTCACAGACTTGAAGCTTCCTTTTGAAAGAGCAGTTTCGAAACACTCTTTTTGTAGAATCTGCAAGTGGATATTTGGAGCGCTTTGAGGGCTATGCTGGAAAAGTTAATACCTTCACCTAAAAACTAGACAGACGCAAACTCAGAAACTTCTTTGTGACGTGTGCATTGAACTCACAGAGTTGAACCTTTCTTTTGATACAGAAGTTTTGAAACACTCTTTTCGTAGAATCTTCAAGTGGATGGATGGAGTGATTTGAGGCCTATGCTGGAAAAGGAAATACCTTCACGTAGAAACGAGACAAAAGCATTCTCAGAAAGTTCCCTGTGCTTTGTGCATTCAACTCACAGAGTTGAACATTCCCTTTGATAGAGCAGTTTTGAAACACTCTTTTTGTAGAATCCGCAAGTGGATATTTGGAGCGCTTTGAGGCCTCTGCCGCCAAAGGAATTATCATTGCATAAAAACTAGATGGAAGCGTTCTCAGAAACTTCCTTGTGATGAGTGCATTCAACTCGCAGAGTGGAACCTTCCTTTCGATAGACCAGTTTTGAAACACTGTTTTTGTAGAATCCGCAAGTGGCTATTTGGAGCTCTTTGAGGCTTATGCTGGAAAAGGAAATATCTTCGTCTACAAACTAGACAGAAGCATTCTCAGAAACTTCTTTGTCACGTGGGGATTGAACTCACAGAGTTGAACATTCCTTTACATAGAGCAGTTTTGCAACACCCTTTCGGTGGAAAGTGAAAGTGCTTATTTGGTGCGATGGCGGCATCTAGTGGATAAGGAAATACGTTCAGATGAAAACAAGATACATCCATTCTCAGAAACTTCTTTGTGATGACTGCATTCTACTCACAGAGTTGAACCTTCCTCTTGATAGAACAGTTTTGAAACACTCTTTTTGTGGAATCTGCAAGTGGCTATTTGGAGCGCTTTGAGGCCTATGCTGGAAAAGGAAATCTCTTCACATAAAACCTAGACAGAAGTATTCCCAGAAAGTTTTTCTGATGTGCGCATTCAACTCACCGAGTTGAACCTTCCTTTAGATAGAGCAGTTTTGAAACACTCTGTCTGTAGTACCTGCGAGTGGATATTTGGAGTGCTTTGAGTGCTACACTGTAAAAGCAAATATCTTCACTTGGAATCTAGACAGAAGAATTCTCAGAGACTTCCCTGTGCTCTCTGCATTCCACTCACAGAGTTGAACCTTCCTTTTGATAGAACAGTTTTGAAACACTCTTGTGGTAGAATCTGCAAGTCGATATTTGGAAGGTTTGGAGGCCTATCCTGGGAAAGGAAATATCTTCCCATCAAAACTAGACAGAAGCATTCTCAGAAACTTCTTAGTGATGTGCGCATTCAAGCCACAGAGTTGAAGCTTCCTTTTGATGTAGCAGTTTTGAACCACTCTTTTAGTAGAATCTGCAAGTGGATGTTCGGAGAGCTAAGAGGCCAACACTGGAAAAGGAAATCTCTTCACGTAAAAACTAGACGGAAGCATTCTCAGAAACTTCAATGGGCTTTACGCATTCAACTCACAGAGTGCAATGTTGCTTTTGAGAGCGCAGTTTTAAAACACTGTTTTTGTAGAATTTGCTAGAGGATGTTTGGAGCGATGTGAGGCCTTTGCTGGAAAAGGAAATATCTTCACATAAAACCTAGACAGAAGCATTCTCAGAAACTCCTTTGTGATGAGTGCATTCAAATCACACACTTGAACCTTCCTTTGGAAAGAGCAGTTTTGAAACACTCTTTCTGAAGAATCTGCTAGTGGATATTTGGAGCGATTTGAGGCCTATGCTGGAAATGAAATATCTTCACCTAAAAACTAGACGGAAGCATTCTCAGAAACTCCTTTGTGATGAGTGCATTCAACTCACAGAGTTGAAGCTTCCTTTTGATAGAGCAGTTTTGAAACACTCTTTAAGCAGCATCTGCAAGTGGATATTTGGAGCGCTTTGAGGCCAAGGCTGGAAAACGAAATCTCATCACATAAAAACTCGACAGAAGCATTCTCTGAAACTTCTTTGTGATGAGTGCATTCAACTCACAGACTCGAACGTTTCTTTTGATAGAACAGTTTAGAAACACTCCTTTTGTAGAATCTGCAAGTGTTTATTTGGAGCGCTTTGAGGCCTATGTTGGAAAAGGACATATCTTCACATCAAAAGTAGACAGACGCATTCTCAGAAACTTCTTTGTGATGAGTGCGTTGAACTCACAGAGTTCAACCTACCTATTGATAGAGAAGTTTTGAAACACCCTTTTTGTAGAATCTGCAAGTGAATATTTGGCGCGATTTGAGGCCTATGCGGGAAACGGAAATATCTTCACATGAAAACTAGACAGATGAATTCTCAGAAACGTCTTTGTGATGAGTGCATTCAACTCACAGACTTGAAGCTTCCTTTTGAAAGAGCAGTTTCGAAACACTCTTTTTGTAGAATCTGCAAGTGGATATTTGGAGCGCTTTGAGGGCTATGCTGGAAAAGTTAATACCTTCACCTAAAAACTAGACAGAAGCATACTCAGAAACTTCTTTGTGACGTGTGCATTGAACTCACAGAGTTGAACCTTTCTTTTGATACAGAAGTTTTGAAACACTCTTTTCGTAGAATCTTCAAGTGGATGGATGGAGTGATTTGAGGCCTATGCTGGAAAAGGAAATACCTTCACGTAGAAACGAGACAAAAGCATTCTCAGAAAGTTCCCTGTGCTTTGTGCATTCAACTCACAGAGTTGAACATTCCCTTTGATAGAGCAGTTTTGAAACACTCTTTTTGTAGAATCTGCAAGTGGATATTTGGAGCGCTTTGAGGCCTCTGCCGCCAAAGGAATTATCATTGCTTAAAAACTAGATGGAAGCGTTCTCAGAAACTTCCTTGTGATGAGTGCATTCAACTCGCAGAGTGGAACCTTCCTTTCGATAGACCAGTTTTGAAACACTGTTTTTGTAGAATCCGCAAGTGGCTATTTGGAGCTCTTTGAGGCTTATGCTGGAAAAGGAAATATCTTCGTCTACAAACTAGACAGAAGCATTCTCAGAAACTTCTTTGTCACGTGGGGATTGAACTCACAGAGTTGAACATTCCTTTACATAGAGCAGTTTTGCAACACCCTTTCGGTGGAAAGTGAAAGTGCTTATTTGGTGCGATGGCGGCATCTAGTGGATAAGGAAATACATTCAGATGAAAACAAGATACATCCATTCTCAGAAACTTCTTTGTGATGACTGCATTCTACTCACAGAGTTGAACCTTCCTCTTGATAGAACAGTTTTGAAACACTCTTTTTGTGGAATCTGCAAGTGGCTATTTGGAGCGCTTTGAGGCCTATGCTGGAAAAGGAAATCTCTTCACATAAAACCTAGACAGAAGTATTCCCAGAAAGTTTTTCTGATGTGCGCATTCAACTCACCGAGTTGAACCTTCCTTTAGATAGAGCAGTTTTGAAACACTCTGTCTGTAGTACCTGCGAGTGGATATTTGGAGTGCTTTGAGTGCTACACTGTAAAAGCAAATATCTTCACTTGGAATCTAGACAGAAGAATTCTCAGAGACTTCCCTGTGCTCTCTGCATTCCACTCACAGAGTTGAACCTTCCTTTTGATAGAACAGTTTTGAAACACTCTTGTGGTAGAATCTGCAAGTCGATATTTGGAAGGTTTGGAGGCCTATCCTGGGAAAGGAAATATCTTCCCATCAAAACTAGACAGAAGCATTCTCAGAAACTTCTTAGTGATGTGCGCATTCAAGCCACAGAGTTGAAGCTTCCTTTTGATATAGCAGTTTTGAACCACTCTTTTAGTAGAATCTGCAAGTGGATGTTCGGAGAGCTAAGAGGCCAACACTGGAAAAGGAAATCTCTTCACGTAAAAACTAGACGGAAGCATTCTCAGAAACTTCAATGGGCTTTACGCATTCAACTCACAGAGTGCAATGTTGCTTTTGAGAGCGCAGTTTTAAAACACTGTTTTTGTAGAATTTGCTAGAGGATGTTTGGAGCGATGTGAGGCCTTTGCTGGAAAAGGAAATATCTTCACATAAAACCTAGACAGAAGCATTCTCAGAAACTCCTTTGTGATGAGTGCATTCAAATCACACACTTGAACCTTCCTTTGGAAAGAGCAGTTTTGAAACACTCTTTCTGAAGAATCTGCAAGTGGATATTTGGAGCGATTTGAGGCCTATGCTGGAAATGAAATATCTTCACCTAAAAACTAGACGGAAGCATTCTCAGAAACTCCTTTGTGATGAGTGCATTCAACTCACAGAGTTGAAGCTTCCTTTTGACAAAGCAGTTTTGAAACACTCTTTAAGCAGCATCTGCAAGTGGATATTTGGAGCGCTTTGAGGCCAAGGCTGGAAAACGAAATCTCATCACATAAAAACTCGACAGAAGCATTCTCTGAAACTTCTTTGTGATGAGTGCATTCAACTCACAGACTCGAACGTTTCTTTTGATAGAACAGTTTAGAAACACTCCTTTTGTAGAATCTGCAAGTGTTTATTTGGAGCGCTTGGAGGCCTATGTTGGAAAAGGACATATCTTCACATCAAAAGTAGACAGACGCATTCTCAGAAACTTCTTTGTGATGAGTGCATTGAACTCACAGAGTTGAACCTACCTATTGATAGAGAAGTTTTGAAACACCCTTTTTGTAGAATCTGCAAGTGAATATTTGGCGCGATTTGAGGCCTATGCGGGAAACGGAAATATCTTCACATGAAAACTAGACAGATGAATTCTCAGAAACGTCTTTGTGATGAGTGCATTCAACTCACAGACTTGAAGCTTCCTTTTGAAAGAGCAGTTTCGAAACACTCTTTTTGTAGAATCTGCAAGTGGATATTTGGAGCGCTTTGAGGGCTATGCTGGAAAAGTTAATACCTTCACCTAAAAACTAGACAGAAGCATACTCAGAAACTTCTTTGTGACGTGTGCATTGAACTCACAGAGTTGAACCTTTCTTTTGATACAGAAGTTTTGAAACACTCTTTTCGTAGAATCTTCAAGTGGATGGATGGAGTGATTTGAGGCCTATGCTGGAAAAGGAAATACCTTCACGTAGAAACGAGACAAAAGCATTCTCAGAAAGTTCCCTGTGCTTTGTGCATTCAACTCACAGAGTTGAACATTCCCTTTGATAGAGCAGTTTTGAAACACTCTTTTTGTAGAATCTGCAAGTGGATATTTGGAGCGCTTTGAGGCCTCTGCCGCCAAAGGAATTATCATTGCTTAAAAACTAGATGGAAGCGTTCTCAGAAACTTCCTTGTGATGAGTGCATTCAACTCGCAGAGTGGAACCTTCCTTTCGATAGACCAGTTTTGAAACACTGTTTTTGTAGAATCCGCAAGTGGCTATTTGGAGCTCTTTGAGGCTTATGCTGGAAAAGGAAATATCTTCGTCTACAAACTAGACAGAAGCATTCTCAGAAACTTCTTTGTCACGTGGGGATTGAACTCACAGAGTTGAACATTCCTTTACATAGAGCAGTTTTGCAACACCCTTTCGGTGGAAAGTGAAAGTGCTTATTTGGTGCGATGGCGGCATCTAGTGGATAAGGAAATACATTCAGATGAAAACAAGATACATCCATTCTCAGAAACTTCTTTGTGATGACTGCATTCTACTCACAGAGTTGAACCTTCCTCTTGATAGAACAGTTTTGAAACACTCTTTTTGTGGAATCTGCAAGTGGCTATTTGGAGCGCTTTGAGGCCTATGCTGGAAAAGGAAATCTCTTCACATAAAACCTAGACAGAGGTATTCCCAGAAAGTTTTTCTGATGTGCGCATTCAACTCACCGAGTTGAACCTTCCTTTAGATAGAGCAGTTTTGAAACAATCTGTCTGTAGTACCTGCGAGTGGATATTTGGAGTGCTTTGAGTGCTACACTGTAAAAGCAAATATCTTCACTTGGAATCCAGACAGAAGAATTCTCAGAGACTTCCCTGTGCTCTCTGCATTCCACTCACAGAGTTGAACCTTCCTTTTGATAGAACAGTTTTGAAACACTCTTGTGGTAGAATCTGCAAGTCGATATTTGGAAGGTTTGGAGGCCTATCCTGGGAAAGGAAATATCTTCCCATCAAAACTAGACAGAAGCATTCTCAGAAACTTCTTAGTGATGTGCGCATTCAAGTCACAGAGTTGAAGCTTCCTTTTGATATAGCAGTTTTGAACCACTCTTTTAGTAGAATCTGCAAGTGGATGTTCGGAGAGCTAAGAGGCCAACACTGGAAAAGGAAATCTCTTCACGTAAAAACTAGACGGAAGCATTCTCAGAAACTTCAATGGGCTTTACGCATTCAACTCACAGAGTGCAATGTTGCTTTTGAGAGCGCAGTTTTAAAACACTGTTTTTGTAGAATTTGCTAGAGGATGTTTGGAGCGATGTGAGGCCTTTGCTGGAAAAGGAAATATCTTCACATAAAACCTAGACAGAAGCATTCTCAGAAACTCCTTTGTGATGAGTGCATTCAAATCACACACTTGAACCTTCCTTTGGAAAGAGCAGTTTTGAAACACTCTTTCTGAAGAATCTGCAAGTGGATATTTGGAGCGATTTGAGGCCTATGCTGGAAATGAAATATCTTCACCTAAAAACTAGACGGAAGCATTCTCAGAAACTCCTTTGTGATGAGTGCATTCAACTCACAGAGTTGAAGCTTCCTTTTGACAGAGCAGTTTTGAAACACTCTTTAAGCAGCATCTGCAAGTGGATATTTGGAGCGCTTTGAGGCCAAGGCTGGAAAACGAAATATCATCACATAAAAACTCGACAGAAGCATTCTCTGAAACTTCTTTGTGATGAGTGCATTCAACTCACAGACTCGAACGTTTCTTTTGATAGAACAGTTTAGAAACACTCCTTTTGTAGAATCTGCAAGTGTTTATTTGGAGCGCTTTGAGGCCTATGTTGGAAAAGGACATATCTTCACATCAAAAGTAGACAGACGCATTCTCAGAAACTTCTTTGTGATGAGTGCGTTGAACTCACAGAGTTGAACCTACCTATTGATAGAGAAGTTTTGAAACACCCTTTTTGTAGAATCTGCAAGTGAATATTTGGCGCGATTTGAGGCCTATGCAGGAAACGGAAATATCTTCACATGAAAACTAGACAGATGAATTCTCAGAAACGTCTTTGTGATGAGTGCATTCAACTCACAGACTTGAAGCTTCCTTTTGAAAGAGCAGTTTCGAAACACTCTTTTTGTAGAATCTGCAAGTGGATATTTGGAGCGCTTTGAGGGCTATGCTGGAAAAGTTAATACCTTCACCTAAAAACTAGACAGAAGCATACTCAGAAACTTCTTTGTGACGTGTGCATTGAACTCACAGAGTTGAACCTTTCTTTTGATACAGAAGTTTTGAAACACTCTTTTCGTAGAATCTTCAAGTGGATGGATGGAGTGATTTGAGGCCTATGCTGGAAAAGGAAATACCTTCACGTAGAAACGAGACAAAAGCATTCTCAGAAAGTTCCCTGTGCTTTGTGCATTCAACTCACAGAGTTGAACATTCCCTTTGATAGAGCAGTTTTGAAACACTCTTTTTGTAGAATCTGCAAGTGGATATTTGGAGCGCTTTGAGGCCTCTGCCGCCAAAGGAATTATCATTGCTTAAAAACTAGACGGAAGCGTTCTCAGAAACTTCCTTGTGATGAGTGCATTCAACTCGCAGAGTGGAACCTTCCTTTCGATAGACCAGTTTTGAAACACTGTTTTTGTAGAATCCGCAAGTGGCTATTTGGAGCTCTTTGAGGCTTATGCTGGAAAAGGAAATATCTTCGTCTACAAACTAGACAGAAGCATTTTCAGAAACTTCTTTGTCATGTGGGGATTGAACTCACAGAGTTGAACATTCCTTTACATAGAGCAGTTTTGCAACACCCTTTCGGTGGAAAGTGAAAGTGCTTATTTGGTGCGATGGCGGCATCTAGTGGATAAGGAAATACATTCAGATGAAAACAAGATACATCCATTCTCAGAAACTTCTTTGTGATGACTGCATTCTACTCACAGAGTTGAACCTTCCTCTTGATAGAACAGTTTTGAAACACTCTTTTTGTGGAATCTGCAAGTGGCTATTTGGAGCGCTTTGAGGCCTATGCTGGAAAAGGAAATCTCTTCACATAAAACCTAGACAGAAGTATTCCCAGAAAGTTTTTCTGATGTGCGCATTCAACTCACCGAGTTGAACCTTCCTTTAGATAGAGCAGTTTTGAAACACTCTGTCTGTAGTACCTGCGAGTGGATATTTGGAGTGCTTTGAGTGCTACACTGTAAAAGCAAATATCTTCACTTGGAATCTAGACAGAAGAATTCTCAGAGACTTCCCTGTGCTCTCTGCATTCCACTCACAGAGTTGAACCTTCCTTTTGATAGAACAGTTTTGAAACACTCTTGCGGTAGAATCTGCAAGTCGATATTTGGAAGGTTTGGAGGCCTATCCTGGGAAAGGAAATATCTTCCCATCAAAACTAGACAGAAGCATTCTCAGAAACTTCTTAGTGATGTGCGCATTCAAGCCACAGAGTTGAAGCTTCCTTTTGATATAGCAGTTTTGAACCACTCTTTTAGTAGAATCTGCAAGTGGATGTTCGGAGAGCTAAGAGGCCAACACTGGAAAAGGAAATCTCTTCACGTAAAAACTAGACGGAAGCATTCTCAGAAACTTCAATGGGCTTTACGCATTCAACTCACAGAGTGCAATGTTGCTTTTGAGAGCGCAGTTTTAAAACACTGTTTTTGTAGAATTTGCTAGAGGATGTTTGGAGCGATGTGAGGCCTTTGCTGGAAAAGGAAATATCTTCACATAAAACCTAGACAGAAGCATTCTCAGAAACTCCTTTGTGATGAGTGCATTCAAATCACACACTTGAACCTTCCTTTGGAAAGAGCAGTTTTGAAACACTCTTTCTGAAGAATCTGCTAGTGGATATTTGGAGCGATTTGAGGCCTATGCTGGAAATGAAATATCTTCACCTAAAAACTAGACGGAAGCATTCTCAGAAACTCCTTTGTGATGAGTGCATTCAACTCACAGAGTTGAAGCTTCCTTTTGACAGAGCAGTTTTGAAACACTCTTTAAGCAGCATCTGCAAGTGGATATTTGGAGCGCTTTGAGGCCAAGGCTGGAAAACGAAATCTCATCACATAAAAACTCGACAGAAGCATTCTCTGAAACTTCTTTGTGATGAGTGCATTCAACTCACAGACTCGAACGTTTCTTTTGATAGAACAGTTTAGAAACACTCCTTTTGTAGAATCTGCAAGTGTTTATTTGGAGCGCTTTGAGGCCTATGTTGGAAAAGGACATATCTTCACATCAAAAGTAGACAGACGCATTCTCAGAAACTTCTTTGTGATGAGTGCGTTGAACTCACAGAGTTGAACCTACCTATTGATAGAGAAGTTTTGAAACACCCTTTTTGTAGAATCTGCAAGTGAATATTTGGCGCGATTTGAGGCCTATGCAGGAAACGGAAATATCTTCACATGAAAACTAGACAGATGAATTCTCAGAAACGTCTTTGTGATGAGTGCATTCAACTCACAGACTTGAAGCTTCCTTTTGAAAGAGCAGTTTCGAAACACTCTTTTTGTAGAATCTGCAAGTGGATATTTGGAGCGCTTTGAGGGCTATGCTGGAAAAGTTAATACCTTCACCTAAAAACTAGACAGAAGCACACTCAGAAACTTCTTTGTGACGTGTGCATTGAACTCACAGAGTTGAACCTTTCTTTTGATACAGAAGTTTTGAAACACTCTTTTCGTAGAATCTTCAAGTGGATGGATGGAGTGATTTGAGGCCTATGCTGGAAAAGGAAATACCTTCACGTAGAAACGAGACAAAAGCATTCTCAGAAAGTTCCCTGTGCTTTGTGCATTCAACTCACAGAGTTGAACATTCCCTTTGATAGAGCAGTTTTGAAACACTCTTTTTGTAGAATCTGCAAGTGGATATTTGGAGCGCTTTGAGGCCTCTGCCGCCAAAGGAATTATCATTGCTTAAAAACTAGATGGAAGCGTTCTCAGAAACTTCCTTGCGATGAGTGCATTCAACTCGCAGAGTGGAACCTTCCTTTCGATAGACCAGTTTTGAAACACTGTTTTTGTAGAATCCGCAAGTGGCTATTTGGAGCTCTTTGAGGCTTATGCTGGAAAAGGAAATATCTTCGTCTACAAACTAGACAGAAGCATTCTCAGAAACTTCTTTGTCACGTGGGGATTGAACTCACAGAGTTGAACATTCCTTTA
Organism: Pongo abelii; assembly: GCF_028885655.2. Taxonomy (NCBI): domain Eukaryota; kingdom Metazoa; phylum Chordata; class Mammalia; order Primates; family Hominidae; genus Pongo; species Pongo abelii. The sequence goes on from NC_071989.2 coordinate 51,545,586, forward strand.
CATAGAGCAGTTTTGCAACACCCTTTCGGTGGAAAGTGAAAGTGCTTATTTGGTGCGATGGCGGCATCTAGTGGATAAGGAAATACATTCAGATGAAAACAAGATACATCCATTCTCAGAAACTTCTTTGTGATGACTGCATTCTACTCACAGAGTTGAACCTTCCTTTTGATAGAACAGTTTTGAAACACTCTTTTTGTGGAATCTGCAAGTGGCTATTTGGAGCGCTTTGAGGCCTATGCTGGAAAAGGAAATCTCTTCACATAAAACCTAGACAGAAGTATTCCCAGAAAGTTTTTCTGATGTGCGCATTCAACTCACCGAGTTGAACCTTCCTTTAGATAGAGCAGTTTTGAAACACTCTGTCTGTAGTACCTGCGAGTGGATATTTGGAGTGCTTTGAGTGCTACACTGTAAAAGCAAATATCTTCACTTGGAATCTAGACAGAAGAATTCTCAGAGACTTCCCTGTGCTCTCTGCATTCCACTCACAGAGTTGAACCTTCCTTTTGATAGAACAGTTTTGAAACACTCTTGTGGTAGAATCTGCAAGTCGATATTTGGAAGGTTTGGAGGCCTATCCTGGGAAAGGAAATATCTTCCCATCAAAACTAGACAGAAGCATTCTCAGAAACTTCTTAGTGATGTGCGCATTCAAGCCACAGAGTTGAAGCTTCCTTTTGATATAGCAGTTTTGAACCACTCTTTTAGTAGAATCTGCAAGTGGATGTTCGGAGAGCTAAGAGGCCAACACTGGAAAAGGAAATCTCTTCACGTAAAAACTAGACGGAAGCATTCTCAGAAACTTCAATGGGCTTTACGCATTCAACTCACAGAGTGCAATGTTGCTTTTGAGAGCGCAGTTTTAAAACACTGTTTTTGTAGAATTTGCTAGAGGATGTTTGGAGCGATGGGAGGCCTTTGCTGGAAAAGGAAATATCTTCACATAAAACCTAGACAGAAGCATTCTCAGAAACTCCTTTGTGATGAGTGCATTCAAATCACACACTTGAACCTTCCTTTGGAAAGAGCAGTTTTGAAACACTCTTTCTGAAGAATCTGCAAGTGGATATTTGGAGCGATTTGAGGCCTATGCTGGAAATGAAATATCTTCACCTAAAAACTAGACGGAAGCATTCTCAGAAACTCCTTTGTGTTGAGTGCATTCAACTCACAGAGTTGAAGCTTCCTTTTGACAGAGCAGTTTTGAAACACTCTTTAAGCAGCATCTGCAAGTGGATATTTGGAGCGCTTTGAGGCCAAGGCTGGAAAACGAAATCTCATCACATAAAAACTCGACAGAAGCATTCTCTGAAACTTCTTTGTGATGAGTGCATTCAACTCACAGACTCGAACGTTTCTTTTGATAGAACAGTTTAGAAACACTCCTTTTGTAGAATCTGCAAGTGTTTATTTGGAGCGCTTTGAGGCCTATGTTGGAAAAGGACATATCTTCACATCAAAAGTAGACAGACGCATTCTCAGAAACTTCTTTTTGATGAGTGCGTTGAACTCACAGAGTTGAACCTACCTATTGATAGAGAAGTTTTGAAACACCCTTTTTGTAGAATCTGCAAGTGAATATTTGGCGCGATTTGAGGCCTATGCAGGAAACGGAAATATCTTCACATGAAAACTAGACAGATGAATTCTCAGAAACGTCTTTGTGATGAGTGCATTCAACTCACAGACTTGAAGCTTCCTTTTGAAAGAGCAGTTTCGAAACACTCTTTTTGTAGAATCTGCAAGTGGATATTTGGAGCGCTTTGAGGGCTATGCTGGAAAAGTTAATACCTTCACCTAAAAACTAGACAGAAGCATACTCAGAAACTTCTTTGTGACGTGTGCATTGAACTCACAGAGTTGAACCTTTCTTTTGATACAGAAGTTTTGAAACACTCTTTTCGTAGAATCTTCAAGTGGATGGATGGAGTGATTTGAGGCCTATGCTGGAAAAGGAAATACCTTCACGTAGAAACGAGACAAAAGCATTCTCAGAAAGTTCCCTGTGCTTTGTGCATTCAACTCACGGAGTTGAACATTCCCTTTGATAGAGCAGTTTTGAAACACTCTTTTTGTAGAATCTGCAAGTGGATATTTGGAGTGCTTTGAGGCCTCTGCCGCCAAAGGAATTATCATTGCTTAAAAACTAGATGGAAGCGTTCTCAGAAACTTCCTTGTGATGAGTGCATTCAACTCGCAGAGTGGAACCTTCCTTTCGATAGACCAGTTTTGAAACACTGTTTTTGTAGAATCCGCAAGTGGCTATTTGGAGCTCTTTGAGGCTTATGCTGGAAAAGGAAATATCTTCGTCTACAAACTAGACAGAAGCATTCTCAGAAACTTCTTTGTCACGTGGGGATTGAACTCACAGAGTTGAACATTCCTTTACATAGAGCAGTTTTGCAACACCCTTTCGGTGGAAAGTGAAAGTGCTTATTTGGTGCGATGGCGGCATCTAGTGGATAAGGAAATACATTCAGATGAAAACAAGATACATCCATTCTCAGAAACTTCTTTGTGATGACTGCATTCTACTCACAGAGTTGAACCTTCCTCTTGATAGAACAGTTTTGAAACACTCTTTTTGTGGAATCTGCAAGTGGCTATTTGGAGCGCTTTGAGGCCTATGCTGGAAAAGGAAATCTCTTCACATAAAACCTAGACAGAAGTATTCCCAGAAAGTTTTTCTGATGTGCGCATTCAACTCACCGAGTTGAACCTTCCTTTAGATAGAGCAGTTTTGAAACACTCTGTCTGTAGTACCTGCGAGTGGATATTTGGAGTGCTTTGAGTGCTACACTGTAAAAGCAAATATCTTCACTTGGAATCCAGACAGAACAATTCTCAGAGACTTCCCTGTGCTCTCTGCATTCCACTCACAGAGTTGAACCTTCCTTTTGATAGAACAGTTTTGAAACACTCTTGTGGTAGAATCTGCAAGTCGATATTTGGAAGGTTTGGAGGCCTATCCTGGGAAAGGAAATATCTTCCCATCAAAACTAGACAGAAGCATTCTCAGAAACTTCTTAGTGATGTGCGCATTCAAGTCACAGAGTTGAAGCTTCCTTTTGATATAGCAGTTTTGAACCACTCTTTTAGTAGAATCTGCAAGTGGATGTTCGGAGAGCTAAGAGGCCAACACTGGAAAAGGAAATCTCTTCACGTAAAAACTAGACGGAAGCATTCTCAGAAACTTCAATGGGCTTTACGCATTCAACTCACAGAGTGCAATGTTCCTTTTGAGAGCGCAGTTTTAAAACACTGTTTTTGTAGAATTTGCTAGAGGATGTTTGGAGCGATGTGAGGCCTTTGCTGGAAAAGGAAATATCTTCACATAAAACCTAGACAGAAGCATTCTCAGAAACTCCTTTGTGATGAGTGCATTCAAATCACACACTTGAACCTTCCTTTGGAAAGAGCAGTTTTGAAACACTCTTTCTGAAGAATCTGCAAGTGGATATTTGGAGCGATTTGAGGCCTATGCTGGAAATGAAATATCTTCACCTAAAAACTAGACGGAAGCATTCTCAGAAACTCCTTTGTGATGAGTGCATTCAACTCACAGAGTTGAAGCTTCCTTTTGATAGAGCAGTTTTGAAACACTCTTTTAGCAGCATCTGCAAGTGGATATTTGGAGCGCTTTGAGGCCAAGGCTGGAAAACGAAATCGCATCACATAAAAACTCGACAGAAGCATTCTCTGAAACTTCTTTGTGATGAGTGCATTCAACTCACAGACTCGAACGTTTCTTTTGATAGAACAGTTTAGAAACACTCCTTTTGTAGAATCTGCAAGTGTTTATTTGGAGCGCTTTGAGGCCTATGTTGGAAAAGGACATATCTTCACATCAAAAGTAGACAGACGCATTCTCAGAAACTTCTTTGTGATGAGTGCATTGAACTCACAGAGTTGAACCTACCTATTGATAGAGAAGTTTTGAAACACCCTTTTTGTAGAATCTGCAAGTGAATATTTGGCGCGATTTGAGGCCTATGCAGGAAACGGAAATATCTTCACATGAAAACTAGACAGATGAATTCTCAGAAACGTCTTTGTGATGAGTGCATTCAACTCACAGACTTGAAGCTTCCTTTTGAAAGAGCAGTTTCGAAACACTCTTTTTGTAGAATCTGCAAGTGGATATTTGGAGCGCTTTGAGGGCTATGCTGGAAAAGTTAATACCTTCACCTAAAAACTAGACAGAAGCATACTCAGAAACTTCTTTGTGACGTGTGCATTGAACTCACAGAGTTGAACCTTTCTTTTGATACAGAAGTTTTGAAACACTCTTTTCGTAGAATCTTCAAGTGGATGGATGGAGTGATTTGAGGCCTATGCTGGAAAAGGAAATACCTTCACGTAGAAACGAGACAAAAGCATTCTCAGAAAGTTCCCTGTGCTTTGTGCATTCAACTCACAGAGTTGAACATTCCCTTTGATAGAGCAGTTTTGAAACACTCTTTTTGTAGAATCTGCAAGTGGATATTTGGAGCGCTTTGAGGCCTCTGCCGCCAAAGGAATTATCGTTGCTTAAAAACCAGATGGAAGCGTTCTCAGAAACTTCCTTGTGATGAGTGCATTCAACTCGCAGAGTGGAACCTTCCTTTCGATAGACCAGTTTTGAAACACTGTTTTTGTAGAATCCGCAAGTGGCTATTTGGAGCTCTTTGAGGCTTATGCTGGAAAAGGAAATATCTTCGTCTACAAACTAGACAGAAGCATTTTCAGAAACTTCTTTGTCATGTGGGGATTGAACTCACAGAGTTGAACATTCCTTTACATAGAGCAGTTTTGCAACACCCTTTCGGTGGAAAGTGAAAGTGCTTATTTGGTGCGATGGCGGCATCTAGTGGATAAGGAAATACATTCAGATGAAAACAAGATACATCCATTCTCAGAAACTTCTTTGTGATGACTGCATTCTACTCACAGAGTTGAACCTTCCTCTTGATAGAACAGTTTTGAAACACTCTTTTTGTGGAATCTGCAAGTGGCTATTTGGAGCGCTTTGAGGCCTATGCTGGAAAAGGAAATCTCTTCACATAAAACCTAGACAGAAGTATTCCCAGAAAGTTTTTCTGATGTGCGCATTCAACTCACCGAGTTGAACCTTCCTTTAGATAGAGCAGTTTTGAAACACTCTGTCTGTAGTACCTGCGAGTGGATATTTGGAGTGCTTTGAGTGCTACACTGTAAAAGCAAATATCTTCACTTGGAATCTAGACAGAAGAATTCTCAGAGACTTCCCTGTGCTCTCTGCATTCCACTCACAGAGTTGAACCTTCCTTTTGATAGAACAGTTTTGAAACACTCTTGCGGTAGAATCTGCAAGTCGATATTTGGAAGGTTTGGAGGCCTATCCTGGGAAAGGAAATATCTTCCCATCAAAACTAGACAGAAGCATTCTCAGAAACTTCTTAGTGGTGTGCGCATTCAAGCCACAGAGTTGAAGCTTCCTTTTGATATAGCAGTTTTGAACCACTCTTTTAGTAGAATCTGCAAGTGGATGTTCGGAGAGCTAAGAGGCCAACACTGGAAAAGGAAATCTCTTCACGTAAAAACTAGACGGAAGCATTCTCAGAAACTTCAATGGGCTTTACGCATTCAACTCACAGAGTGCAATGTTGCTTTTGAGAGCGCAGTTTTAAAACACTGTTTTTGTAGAATTTGCTAGAGGATGTTTGGAGCGATGTGAGGCCTTTGCTGGAAAAGGAAATATCTTCACATAAAACCTAGACAGAAGCATTCTCAGAAACTCCTTTGTGATGAGTGCATTCAAATCACACACTTGAACCTTCCTTTGGAAAGAGCAGTTTTGAAACACTCTTTCTGAAGAATCTGCTAGTGGATATTTGGAGCGATTTGAGGCCTATGCTGGAAATGAAATATCTTCACCTAAAAACTAGACGGAAGCATTCTCAGAAACTCCTTTGTGATGAGTGCATTCAACTCACAGAGTTGAAGCTTCCTTTTGACAGAGCAGTTTTGAAACACTCTTTAAGCAGCATCTGCAAGTGGATATTTGGAGCGCTTTGAGGCCAAGGCTGGAAAACGAAATCTCATCACATAAAAACTCGACAGAAGCATTCTCTGAAACTTCTTTGTGATGAGTGCATTCAACTCACAGACTCGAACGTTTCTTTTGATAGAACAGTTTAGAAACACTCCTTTTGTAGAATCTGCAAGTGTTTATTTGGAGCGCTTTGAGGCCTATGTTGGAAAAGGACATATCTTCACATCAAAAGTAGACAGACGCATTCTCAGAAACTTCTTTGTGATGAGTGCGTTGAACTCACAGAGTTGAACCTACCTATTGATAGAGAAGTTTTGAAACACCCTTTTTGTAGAATCTACAAGTGAATATTTGGCGCGATTTGAGGCCTATGCAGGAAACGGAAATATCTTCACATGAAAACTAGACAGATGAATTCTCAGAAACGTCTTTGTGATGAGTGCATTCAACTCACAGACTTGAAGCTTCCTTTTGAAAGAGCAGTTTCGAAACACTCTTTTTGTAGAATCTGCAAGTGGATATTTGGAGCGCTTTGAGGGCTATGCTGGAAAAGTTAATACCTTCACCTAAAAACTAGACAGAAGCATACTCAGAAACTTCTTTGTGACGTGTGCATTGAACTCACAGAGTTGAACCTTTCTTTTGATACAGAAGTTTTGAAACACTCTTTTCGTAGAATCTTCAAGTGGATGGATGGAGTGATTTGAGGCCTATGCTGGAAAAGGAAATACCTTCACGTAGAAACGAGACAAAAGCATTCTCAGAAAGTTCCCTGTGCTTTGTGCATTCAACTCACAGAGTTGAACATTCCCTTTGATAGAGCAGTTTTGAAACACTCTTTTTGTAGAATCTGCAAGTGGATATTTGGAGCGCTTTGAGGCCTCTGCCGCCAAAGGAATTATCATTGCATAAAAACTAGATGGAAGCGTTCTCAGAAACTTCCTTGTGATGAGTGCATTCAACTCGCAGAGTGGAACCTTCCTTTCGATAGACCAGTTTTGAAACACTGTTTTTGTAGAATCCGCAAGTGGCTATTTGGAGCTCTTTGAGGCTTATGCTGGAAAAGGAAATATCTTCGTCTACAAACTAGACAGAAGCATTCTCAGAAACTTCTTTGTCACGTGGGGATTGAACTCACAGAGTTGAACATTCCTTTACATAGAGCAGTTTTGCAACACCCTTTCGGTGGAAAGTGAAAGTGCTTATTTGGTGCGATGGCGGCATCTAGTGGATAAGGAAATACATTCAGATGAAAACAAGATACATCCATTCTCAGAAACTTCTTTGTGATGACTGCATTCTACTCACAGAGTTGAACCTTCCTCTTGATAGAACAGTTTTGAAACACTCTTTTTGTGGAATCTGCAAGTGGCTATTTGGAGCGCTTTGAGGCCTATGCTGGAAAAGGAAATCTCTTCACATAAAACCTAGACAGAAGTATTCCCAGAAAGTTTTTCTGATGTGCGCATTCAACTCACCGAGTTGAACCTTCCTTTAGATAGAGCAGTTTTGAAACACTCTGTCTGTAGTACCTGCGAGTGGATATTTGGAGTGCTTTGAGTGCTACACTGTAAAAGCAAATATCTTCACTTGGAATCTAGACAGAAGAATTCTCAGAGACTTCCCTGTGCTCTCTGCATTCCACTCACAGAGTTGAACCTTCCTTTTGATAGAACAGTTTTGAAACACTCTTGCGGTAGAATCTGCAAGTCGATATTTGGAAGGTTTGGAGGCCTATCCTGGGAAAGGAAATATCTTCCCATCAAAACTAGACAGAAGCATTCTCAGAAACTTCTTAGTGATGTGCGCATTCAAGCCACAGAGTTGAAGCTTCCTTTTGATATAGCAGTTTTGAACCACTCTTTTAGTAGAATCTGCAAGTGGATGTTCGGAGAGCTAAGAGGCCAACACTGGAAAAGGAAATCTCTTCACGTAAAAACTAGACGGAAGCATTCTCAGAAACTTCAATGGGCTTTACGCATTCAACTCACAGAGTGCAATGTTGCTTTTGAGAGCGCAGTTTTAAAACACTGTTTTTGTAGAATTTGCTAGAGGATGTTTGGAGCGATGTGAGGCCTTTGCTGGAAAAGGAAATATCTTCACATAAAACCTAGACAGAAGCATTCTCAGAAACTCCTTTGTGATGAGTGCATTCAAATCACACACTTGAACCTTCCTTTGGAAAGAGCAGTTTTGAAACACTCTTTCTGAAGAATCTGCAAGTGGATATTTGGAGCGATTTGAGGCCTATGCTGGAAATGAAATATCTTCACCTAAAAACTAGACGGAAGCATTCTCAGAAACTCCTTTGTGATGAGTGCATTCAACTCACAGAGTTGAAGCTTCCTTTTGACAGAGCAGTTTTGAAACACTCTTTAAGCAGCATCTGCAAGTGGATATTTGGAGCGCTTTGAGGCCAAGGCTGGAAAACGAAATCTCATCACATAAAAACTCGACAGAAGCATTCTCTGAAACTTCTTTGTGATGAGTGCATTCAACTCACAGACTCGAACGTTTCTTTTGATAGAACAGTTTAGAAACACTCCTTTTGTAGAATCTGCAAGTGTTTATTTGGAGCGCTTTGAGGCCTATGTTGGAAAAGGACATATCTTCACATCAAAAGTAGACAGACGCATTCTCAGAAACTTCTTTGTGATGAGTGCGTTGAACTCACAGAGTTGAACCTACCTATTGATAGAGAAGTTTTGAAACACCCTTTTTGTAGAATCTGCAAGTGAATATTTGGCGCGATTTGAGGCCTATGCAGGAAACGGAAATATCTTCACATGAAAACTAGACAGATGAATTCTCAGAAACGTCTTTGTGATGAGTGCATTCAACTCACAGACTTGAAGCTTCCTTTTGAAAGAGCAGTTTCGAAACACTCTTTTTGTAGAATCTGCAAGTGGATATTTGGAGCGCTTTGAAGGCTATGCTGGAAAAGTTAATACCTTCACCTAAAAACTAGACAGAAGCATACTCAGAAACTTCTTTGTGACGTGTGTATTGAACTCACAGAGTTGAACCTTTCTTTTGATACAGAAGTTTTGAAACACTCTTTTCGTAGAATCTTCAAGTGGATGGATGGAGTGATTTGAGGCCTATGCTGGAAAAGGAAATACCTTCACGTAGAAACGAGACAAAAGCATTCTCAGAAAGTTCCCTGTGCTTTGTGCATTCAACTCACAGAGTTGAACATTCCCTTTGATAGAGCAGTTTTGAAACACTCTTTTTGTAGAATCTGCAAGTGGATATTTGGAGCGCTTTGAGGCCTCTGCCGCCAAAGGAATTATCATTGCTTAAAAACTAGATGGAAGCGTTCTCAGAAACTTCCTTGTGATGAGTGCATTCAACTCGCAGAGTGGAACCTTCCTTTCGATAGACCAGTTTTGAAACACTGTTTTTGTAGAATCCGCAAGTGGCTATTTGGAGCTCTTTGAGGCTTATGCTGGAAAAGGAAATATCTTCGTCTACAAACTAGACAGAAGCATTCTCAGAAACTTCTTTGTCACGTGGGGATTGAACTCACAGAGTTGAACATTCCTTTACATAGAGCAGTTTTGCAACACCCTTTCGGTGGAAAGTGAAAGTGCTTATTTGGTGCGATGGCGGCATCTAGTGGATAAGGAAATACATTCAGATGAAAACAAGATACATCCATTCTCAGAAACTTCTTTGTGATGACTGCATTCTACTCACAGAGTTGAACCTTCCTGTTGATAGAACAGTTTTGAAACACTCTTTTTGTGGAATCTGCAAGTGGCTATTTGGAGCGCTTTGAGGCCTATGCTGGAAAAGGAAATCTCTTCACATAAAACCTAGACAGAAGTATTCCCAGAAAGTTTTTCTGATGTGCGCATTCAACTCACCGAGTTGAACCTTCCTTTAGATAGAGCAGTTTTGAAACACTCTGTCTGTAGTACCTGCGAGTGGATATTTGGAGTGCTTTGAGTGCTACACTGTAAAAGCAAATATCTTCACTTGGAATCTAGACAGAAGAATTCTCAGAGACTTCCCTGTGCTCTCTGCATTCCACTCACAGAATTGAACCTTCCTTTTGATAGAACAGTTTTGAAACACTCTTGTGGTAGAATCTGCAAGTCGATATTTGGAAGGTTTGGAGGCCTATCCTGGGAAAGGAAATATCTTCCCATCAAAACTAGACAGAAGCATTCTCAGAAACTTCTTAGTGATGTGCGCATTCAAGTCACAGAGTTGAAGCTTCCTTTTGATATAGCAGTTTTGAACCACTCTTTTAGTAGAATCTGCAAGTGGATGTTCGGAGAGCTAAGAGGCCAACACTGGAAAAGGAAATCTCTTCACGTAAAAACTAGACGGAAGCATTCTCAGAAACTTCAATGGGCTTCACGCATTCAACTCACAGAGTGCAATGTTGCTTTTGAGAGCGCAGTTTTAAAACACTGTTTTTGTAGAATTTGCTAGAGGATGTTTGGAGCGATGTGAGGCCTTTGCTGGAAAAGGAAATATCTTCACATAAAACCTAGACAGAAGCATTCTCAGAAACTCCTTTGTGATGAGTGCATTCAAATCACACACTTGAACCTTCCTTTGGAAAGAGCAGTTTTGAAACACTCTTTCTGAAGAATCTGCAAGTGGATATTTGGAGCGATTTGAGGCCTATGCTGGAAATGAAATATCTTCACCTAAAAATTAGACGGAAGCATTCTCAGAAACTCCTTTGTGATGAGTGCATTCAACTCACAGAGTTGAAGCTTCCTTTGGACAGAGCAGTTTTGAAACACCCTTTAAGCAGCATCTGCAAGTGGATATTTGGAGCGCTTTGAGGCCAAGGCTGGAAAACGAAATCTCATCACATAAAAACTCGACAGAAGCATTCTCTGAAACTTCTTTGTGATGAGTGCATTCAACTCACAGACTCGAACGTTTCTTTTGATAGAACAGTTTAGAAACACTCCTTTTGTAGAATCTGCAAGTGTTTATTTGGAGCGCTTTGAGGCCTATGTTGGAAAAGGACATATCTTCACATCAAAAGTAGACAGACGCATTCTCAGAAACTTCCTTGTGATGAGTGCATTGAACTCACAGAGTTCAACCTACCTATTGATAGAGAAGTTTTGAAACACCCTTTTTGTAGAATCTGCAAGTGAATATTTGGCGCGATTTGAGGCCTATGCAGGAAACGGAAATATCTTCACATGAAAACTAGACAGATGAATTCTCAGAAACGTCTTTGTGATGAGTGCATTCAACTCACAGACTTGAAGCTTCCTTTTGAAAGAGCAGTTTTGAAACACTCTTTTTGTAGAATCTGCAAGTGGATATTTGGAGCGCTTTGAGGGCTATGCTGGAAAAGTTAATACCTTCACCTAAAAACTAGACAGAAGCATACTCAGAAACTTCTTTGTGACGTGTGCATTGAACTCACAGAGTTGAACCTTTCTTTTGATACAGAAGTTTTGAAACACTCTTTTCGTAGAATCTTCAAGTGGATGGATGGAGTGATTTGAGGCCTATGCTGGAAAAGGAAATACCTTCACGTAGAAACGAGACAAAAGCATTCTCAGAAAGTTCCCTGTGCTTTGTGCATTCAACTCACAGAGTTGAACATTCCCTTTGATAGAGCAGTTTTGAAACACTCTTTTTGTAGAATCTGCAAGTGGATATTTGGAGCGCTTTGAGGCCTCTGCCGCCAAAGGAATTATCATTGCTTAAAAACTAGATGGAAGCGTTCTCAGAAACTTCCTTGTGATGAGTGCATTCAACTCGCAGAGTGGAACCTTCCTTTCGATAGACCAGTTTTGAAACACTGTTTTTGTAGAATCCGCAAGTGGCTATTTGGAGCTCTTTGAGGCTTATGCTGGAAAAGGAAATATCTTCGTCTACAAACTAGACAGAAGCATTCTCAGAAACTTCTTTGTCACGTGGGGATTGAACTCACAGAGTTGAACATTCCTTTACATAGAGCAGTTTTGCAACACCCTTTCGGTGGAAAGTGAAAGTGCTTATTTGGTGCGATGGCGGCATCTAGTGGATAAGGAAATACATTCAGATGAAAACAAGATACATCCATTCTCAGAAACTTCTTTGTGATGACTGCATTCTACTCACAGAGTTGAACCTTCCTCTTGATAGAGCAGTTTTGAAATACTCTTTTTGTGGAATCTGCAAGTGGCTATTTGGAGCGCTTTGAGGCCTATGCTGGAAAAGGAAATCTCTTCACATAAAACCTAGACAGAAGTATTCCCAGAAAGTTTTTCTGATGTGCGCATTCAACTCACCGAGTTGAACCTTCCTTTAGATAGAGCAGTTTTGAAACACTCTGTCTGTAGTACCTGCGAGTGGATATTTGGAGTGCTTTGAGTGCTACACTGTAAAAGCAAATATCTTCACTTGGAATCTAGACAGAAGAATTCTCAGAGACTTCCCTGTGCTCTCTGCATTCCACTCACAGAGTTGAACCTTCCTTTTGATAGAACAGTTTTGAAACACTCTTGTGGTAGAATCTGCAAGTCGATATTTGGAAGGTTTGGAGGCCTATCCTGGGAAAGGAAATATCTTCCCATCAAAACTAGACAGAAGCATTCTCAGAAACTTCTTAGTGGTGTGCGCATTCAAGCCACAGAGTTGAAGCTTCCTTTTGATATAGCAGTTTTGAACCACTCTTTTAGTAGAATCTGCAAGTGGATGTTCGGAGAGCTAAGAGGCCAACACTGGAAAAGGAAATCTCTTCACGTAAAAACTAGACGGAAGCATTCTCAGAAACTTCAATGTGCTTTACGCATTCAACTCACAGAGTGCAATGTTGCTTTTGAGAGCGCAGTTTTAAAACACTGTTTTTGTAGAATTTGCTAGAGGATGTTTGGAGCGATGTGAGGCCTTTGCTGGAAAAGGAAATATCTTCACATAAAACCTAGACAGAAGCATTCTCAGAAACTCCTTTGTGATGAGTGCATTCAAATCACACACTTGAACCTTCCTTTGGAAAGAGCAGTTTTGAAACACTCTTTCTGAAGAATCTGCAAGTGGATATTTGGAGCGATTTGAGGCCTATGCTGGAAATGAAATATCTTCACCTAAAAACTAGACGGAAGCATTCTCAGAAACTCCTTTGTGATGAGTGCATTCAACTCACAGAGTTGAAGCTTCCTTTTGACAGAGCAGTTTTGAAACACTCTTTAAGCAGCATCTGCAAGTGGATATTTGGAGCGCTTTGAGGCCAAGGCTGGAAAACGAAATCTCATCACATAAAAACTCGACAGAAGCATTCTCTGAAACTTCTTTGTGATGAGTGCATTCAACTCACAGACTCGAACGTTTCTTTTGATAGAACAGTTTAGAAACACTCCTTTTGTAGAATCTGCAAGTGTTTATTTGGAGCGCTTTGAGGCCTATGTTGGAAAAGGACATATCTTCACATCAAAAGTAGACAGACGCATTCTCAGAAACTTCTTTGTGATGAGTGCGTTGAACTCACAGAGTTCAACCTACCTATTGATAGAGAAGTTTTGAAACACCCTTTTTGTAGAATCTGCAAGTGAATATTTGGCGCGATTTGAGGCCTATGCAGGAAACGGAAATATCTTCACATGAAAACTAGACAGATGAATTCTCAGAAACGTCTTTGTGATGAGTGCATTCAACTCACAGACTTGAAGCTTCCTTTTGAAAGAGCAGTTTCAAAACACTCTTTTTGTAGAATCTGCAAGTGGATATTTGGAGCGCTTTGAGGGCTATGCTGGAAAAGTTAATACCTTCACCTAAAAACTAGACAGAAGCATACTCAGAAACTTCTTTGTGACGTGTGCATTGAACTCACAGAGTTGCACCTTTCTTTTGATACAGAAGTTTTGAAACACTCTTTTCGTAGAATCTTCAAGTGGATGGATGGAGTGATTTGAGGCCTATGCTGGAAAAGGAAATACCTTCACGTAGAAACGAGACAAAAGCATTCTCAGAAAGTTCCCTGTGCTTTGTGCATTCAACTCACAGAGTTGAACATTCCCTTTGATAGAGCAGTTTTGAAACACTCTTTTTGTAGAATCTGCAAGTGGATATTTGGAGCGCTTTGAGGCCTCTGCCGCCAAAGGAATTATCATTGCTTAAAAACTAGATGGAAGCGTTCTCAGAAACTTCCTTGTGATGAGTGCATTCAACTCGCAGAGTGGAACCTTCCTTTCGATAGACCAGTTTTGAAACACTGTTTTTGTAGAATCCGCAAGTGGCTATTTGGAGCTCTTTGAGGCTTATGCTGGAAAAGGAAATATCTTCGTCTACAAACTAGACAGAAGCATTCTCAGAAACTTCTTTGTCACGTGGGGATTGAACTCACAGAGTTGAACATTCCTTTACATAGAGCAGTTTTGCAACACCCTTTCGGTGGAAAGTGAAAGTGCTTATTTGGTGCGATGGCGGCATCTAGTGGATAAGGAAATACATTCAGATGAAAACAAGATACATCCATTCTCAGAAACTTCTTTGTGATGACTGCATTCTACTCACAGAGTTGAACCTTCCTCTTGATAGAACAGTTTTGAAACACTCTTTTTGTGGAATCTGCAAGTGGCTATTTGGAGCGCTTTGAGGCCTATGCTGGAAAAGGAAATCTCTTCACATACAACCTAGACAGAAGTATTCCCAGAAAGTTTTTCTGATGTGCGCATTCAACTCACCGAGTTGAACCTTCCTTTAGATCGAGCAGTTTTGAAACACTCTGTCTGTAGTACCTGCGAGTGGATATTTGGAGTGCTTTGAGTGCTACACTGTAAAAGCAAATATCTTCACTTGGAATCTAGACAGAAGAATTCTCAGAGACTTCCCTGTGTTCTCTGCATTCCACTCACAGAGTTGAACCTTCCTTTTGATAGAACAGTTTTGAAACACTCTTGCGGTAGAATCTGCAAGTCGATATTTGGAAGGTTTGGAGGCCTATCCTGGGAAAGGAAATATCTTCCCATCAAAACTAGACAGAAGCATTCTCAGAAACTTCTTAGTGATGTGCGCATTCAAGCCACAGAGTTGAAGCTTCCTTTTGATATAGCAGTTTTGAACCACTCTTTTAGTAGAATCTGCAAGTGGATGTTCGGAGAGCTAAGAGGCCAACACTGGAAAAGGAAATCTCTTCACGTAAAAACTAGACGGAAGCATTCTCAGAAACTTCAATGGGCTTTACGCATTCAACTCACAGAGTGCAATGTTGCTTTTGAGAGTGGAGTTTTAAAACACTGTTTTTGTAGAATTTGCTAGAGGATGTTTGGAGCGATGTGAGGCCTTTGCTGGAAAAGGAAATATCTTCACATAAAACCTAGACAGAAGCATTCTCAGAAACTCCTTTGTGATGAGTGCATTCAAATCACACACTTGAACCTTCCTTTGGAAAGAGCAGTTTTGAAACACTCTTTCTGAAGAATCTGCAAGTGGATATTTGGAGCGATTTGAGGCCTATGCTGGAAATGAAATATCTTCACCTAAAAACTAGACGGAAGCATTCTCAGAAACTCCTTTGTGATGAGTGCATTCAACTCACAGAGTTGAAGCTTCCTTTTGATAGAGCAGTTTTGAAACACTCTTTAAGCAGCATCTGCAAGTGGATATTTGGAGCGCTTTGAGGCCAAGGCTGGAAAACGAAATATCATCACATAAAAACTCGACAGAAGCATTCTCTGAAACTTCTTTGTGATGAGTGCATTCAACTCACAGACTCGAACGTTTCTTTTGATAGAACAGTTTAGAAACACTCCTTTTGTAGAATCTGCAAGTGTTTATTTGGAGCGCTTTGAGGCCTATGTTGGAAAAGGACATATCTTCACATCAAAAGTAGACAGACGCATTCTCAGAAACTTCTTTGTGATGAGTGCATTGAACTCACAGAGTTCAACCTACCTATTGATACAGAAGTTTTGAAACACCCTTTTTGTAGAATCTGCAAGTGAATATTTGGCGCGATTTGAGGCCTATGCAGGAAACGGAAATATCTTCACATGAAAACTAGACAGATGAATTCTCAGAAACGTCTTTGTGATGAGTGCATTCAACTCACAGACTTGAAGCTTCCTTTTGAAAGAGCAGTTTCGAAACACTCTTTTTGTAGAATCTGCAAGTAGATATTTGGAGCGCTTTGAGGGCTATGCTGGAAAAGTTAATACCTTCACCTAAAAACTAGACAGAAGCATACTCAGAAACTTCTTTGTGACGTGTGCATTGAACTCACAGAGTTGAACCTTTCTTTTGATACAGAAGTTTTGAAACACTCTTTTCGTAGAATCTTCAAGTGGATGGATGGAGTGATTTGAGGCCTATGCTGGAAAAGGAAATACCTTCACGTAGAAACGAGACAAAAGCATTCTCAGAAAGTTCCCTGTGCTTTGTGCATTCAACTCACAGAGTTGAACATTCCCTTTGATAGAGCAGTTTTGAAACACTCTTTTTGTAGAATCTGCAAGTGGATATTTGGAGCGCTTTGAGGCCTCTGCCGCCAAAGGAATTATCATTGCTTAAAAACTAGATGGAAGCGTTCTCAGAAACTTCCTTGTGATGAGTGCATTCAACTCGCAGAGTGGAACCTTCCTTTCGATAGACCAGTTTTGAAACACTGTTTTTGTAGAATCCGCAAGTGGCTATTTGGAGCTCTTTGAGGCTTATGCTGGAAAAGGAAATATCTTCGTCTACAAACTAGACAGAAGCATTCTCAGAAACTTCTTTGTCACGTGGGGATTGAACTCACAGAGTTGAACATTCCTTTACATAGAGCAGTTTTGCAACACCCTTTCGGTGGAAAGTGAAAGTGCTTATTTGGTGCGATGGCGGCATCTAGTGGATAAGGAAATACATTCAGATGAAAACAAGATACATCCATTCTCAGAAACTTCTTTGTGATGACTGCATTCTACTCACAGAGTTGAACCTTCCTCTTGATAGAACAGTTTTGAAACACTCTTTTTGTGGAATCTGCAAGTGGCTATTTGGAGCGCTTTGAGGCCTATGCTGGAAAAGGAAATCTCTTCACATAAAACCTAGACAGAAGTATTCCCAGAAAGTTTTTCTGATGTGCGCATTCAACTCAACGAGTTGAACCTTCCTTTAGATAGAGCAGTTTTGAAACACTCTGTCTGTAGTACCTGCGAGTGGATATTTGGAGTGCTTTGAGTGCTACACTGTAAAAGCAAATATCTTCACTTGGAATCTAGACAGAAGAATTCTCAGAGACTTCCCTGTGTTCTCTGCATTCCACTCACAGAGTTGAACCTTCCTTTTGATAGAACAGTTTTGAAACACTCTTGCGGTAGAATCTGCAAGTCGATATTTGGAAGGTTTGGAGGCCTATCCTGGGAAAGGAAATATCTTCCCATCAAAACTAGACAGAAGCATTCTCAGAAACTTCTTAGTGATGTGCGCATTCAAGCCACAGAGTTGAAGCTTCCTTTTGATATAGCAGTTTTGAACCACTCTTTTAGTAGAATCTGCAAGTGGATGTTCGGAGAGCTAAGAGGCCAACACTGGAAAAGGAAATCTCTTCACGTAAAAACTAGACGGAAGCATTCTCAGAAACTTCAATGGGCTTTACGCATTCAACTCACAGAGTGCAATGTTGCTTTTGAGAGTGCAGTTTTAAAACACTGTTTTTGTAGAATTTGCTAGAGGATGTTTGGAGCGATGTGAGGCCTTTGCTGGAAAAGGAAATATCTTCACATAAAACCTAGACAGAAGCATTCTCAGAAACTCCTTTGTGATGAGTGCATTCAAATCACACACTTGAACCTTCCTTTGGAAAGAGCAGTTTTGAAACACTCTTTCTGAAGAATCTGCAAGTGGATATTTGGAGCGATTTGAGGCCTATGCTGGAAATGAAATATCTTCACCTAAAAACTAGACGGAAGCATTCTCAGAAACTCCTTTGTGATGAGTGCATTCAACTCACAGAGTTGAAGCTTCCTTTTGATAGAGCAGTTTTGAAACACTCTTTAAGCAGCATCTGCAAGTGGATATTTGGAGCGCTTTGAGGCCAAGGCTGGAAAACGAAATATCATCACATAAAAACTCGACAGAAGCATTCTCTGAAACTTCTTTGTGATGAGTGCATTCAACTCACAGACTCGAACGTTTCTTTTGATAGAACAGTTTAGAAACACTCCTTTTGTAGAATCTGCAAGTGTTTATTTGGAGCGCTTTGAGGCCTATGTTGGAAAAGGACATATCTTCACATCAAAAGTAGACAGACGCATTCTCAGGAACTTCTTTGTGATGAGTGCGTTGAACTCACAGAGTTGAACCTACCTATTGATAGAGAAGTTTTGAAACACCCTTTTTGTAGAATCTGCAAGTGAATATTTGGCGCGATTTGAGGCCTATGCAGGAAACGGAAATATCTTCACATGAAAACTAGACAGATGAATTCTCAGAAACGTCTTTGTGATGAGTGCATTCAACTCACAGACTTGAAGCTTCCTTTTGAAAGAGCAGTTTCGAAACACTCTTTTTGTAGAATCTGCAAGTGGATATTTGGAGCGTTTTGAGGGCTATGCTGGAAAAGTTAATACCTTCACCTAAAAACTAGAGAGACGCAAACTCAGAAACTTCTTTGTGACGTGTGCATTGAACTCACAGAGTTGAACCTTTCTTTTGATACAGAAGTTTTGAAACACTCTTTTCGTAGAATCTTCAAGTGGATGGATGGAGTGATTTGAGGCCTATGCTGGAAAAGGAAATACCTTCACGTAGAAACGAGACAAAAGCATTCTCAGAAAGTTCCCTGTGCTTTGTGCATTCAACTCACAGAGTTGAACATTCCCTCTGATAGAGCAGTTTTGAAACACTCTTTTTGTAGAATCTGCAAGTGGATATTTGGAGCGCTTTGAGGCCTCTGCCGCCAAAGGAATTATCATTGCATAAAAACTAGACGGAAGCGTTCTCAGAAACTTCCTTGTGATGAGTGCATTCAACTCGCAGAGTGGAACCTTCCTTTCGATAGACCAGTTTTGAAACACTGTTTTTGTAGAATCCGCAAGTGGCTATTTGGAGCTCTTTGAGGCTTATGCTGGAAAAGGAAATATCTTCGTCTACAAACTAGACAGAAGCATTTTCAGAAACTTCTTTGTCATGTGGGGATTGAACTCACAGAGTTGAACATTCCTTTACATAGAGCAGTTTTGCAACACCCTTTCGGTGGAAAGTGAAAGTGCTTATTTGGTGCGATGGCGGCATCTAGTGGATAAGGAAATACATTCAGATGAAAACAAGATACATCCATTCTCAGAAACTTCTTTGTGATGACTGCATTCTACTCACAGAGTTGAACCTTCCTCTTGATAGAACAGTTTTGAAACACTCTTTTTGTGGAATCTGCAAGTGGCTATTTGGAGCGCTTTGAGGCCTATGCTGGAAAAGGAAATCTCTTCACATAAAACCTAGACAGAAGTATTCCCAGAAAGTTTTTCTGATGTGCGCATTCAACTCACCGAGTTGAACCTTCCTTTAGATAGAGCAGTTTTGAAACACTCTGTCTGTAGTACCTGCGAGTGGATATTTGGAGTGCTTTGAGTGCTACACTGTAAAAGCAAATATCTTCACTTGGAATCTAGACAGAAGAATTCTCAGAGACTTCCCTGTGCTCTCTGCATTCCACTCACAGAGTTGAACCTTCCTTTTGATAGAACAGTTTTGAAACACTCTTGCGGTAGAATCTGCAAGTCGATATTTGGAAGGTTTGGAGGCCTATCCTGGGAAAGGAAATATCTTCCCATCAAAACTAGACAGAAGCATTCTCAGAAACTTCTTAGTGATGTGCGCATTCAAGCCACAGAGTTGAAGCTTCCTTTTGATATAGCAGTTTTGAACCACTCTTTTAGTAGAATCTGCAAGTGGATGTTCGGAGAGCTAAGAGGCCAACACTGGAAAAGGAAATCTCTTCACGTAAAAACTAGACGGAAGCATTCTCAGAAACTTCAATGGGCTTTACGCATTCAACTCACAGAGTGCAATGTTGCTTTTGAGAGCGCAGTTTTAAAACACTGTTTTTGTAGAATTTGCTAGAGGATGTTTGGAGCGATGTGAGGCCTTTGCTGGAAAAGGAAATATCTTCACATAAAACCTAGACAGAAGCATTCTCAGAAACTCCTTTGTGATGAGTGCATTCAAATCACACACTTGAACCTTCCTTTGGAAAGAGCAGTTTTGAAACACTCTTTCTGAAGAATCTGCTAGTGGATATTTGGAGCGATTTGAGGCCTATGCTGGAAATGAAATATCTTCACCTAAAAACTAGACGGAAGCATTCTCAGAAACTCCTTTGTGATGAGTGCATTCAACTCACAGAGTTGAAGCTTCCTTTTGACAGAGCAGTTTTGAAACACTCTTTAAGCAGCATCTGCAAGTGGATATTTGGAGCGCTTTGAGGCCAAGGCTGGAAAACGAAATCTCATCACATAAAAACTCGACAGAAGCATTCTCTGAAACTTCTTTGTGATGAGTGCATTCAACTCACAGACTCGAACGTTTCTTTTGATAGAACAGTTTAGAAACACTCCTTTTGTAGAATCTGCAAGTGTTTATTTGGAGCGCTTTGAGGCCTATGTTGGAAAAGGACATATCTTCACATCAAAAGTAGACAGACGCATTCTCAGAAACTTCTTTGTGATGAGTGCATTGAACTCACAGAGTTCAACCTACCTATTGATAGAGAAGTTTGGAAACACCCTTTTTGTAGAATCTGCAAGTGAATATTTGGCGCGATTTGAGGCCTATGCAGGAAACGGAAATATCTTCACATGAAAACTAGACAGATGAATTCTCAGAAACGTCTTTGTGATGAGTGCATTCAACTCACAGACTTGAAGCTTCCTTTTGAAAGAGCAGTTTCGAAACACTCTTTTTGTAGAATCTGCAAGTGGATATTTGGAGCGCTTTGAGGGCTATGCTGGAAAAGTTAATACCTTCACCTAAAAACTAGACAGAAGCATACTCAGAAACTTCTTTGTGACGTGTGCATTGAACTCACAGAGTTGAACCTTTCTTTTGATACAGAAGTTTTGAAACACTCTTTTCGTAGAATCTTCAAGTGGATGGATGGAGTGATTTGAGGCCTATGCTGGAAAAGGAAATACCTTCACGTAGAAACGAGACAAAAGCATTCTCAGAAAGTTCCCTGTGCTTTGTGCATTCAACTCACAGAGTTGAACATTCCCTTTGATAGAGCAGTTTTGAAACACTCTTTTTGTAGAATCTGCAAGTGGATATTTGGAGCGCTTTGAGGCCTCTGCCGCCAAAGGAATTATCATTGCATAAAAACTAGACGGAAGCGTTCTCAGAAACTTCCTTGTGATGAGTGCATTCAACTCGCAGAGTGGAACCTTCCTTTCGATAGACCAGTTTTGAAACACTGTTTTTGTAGAATCCGCAAGTGGCTATTTGGAGCTCTTTGAGGCTTATGCTGGAAAAGGAAATATCTTCGTCTACAAACTAGACAGAAGCATTCTCAGAAACTTCTTTGTCATGTGGGGATTGAACTCACAGAGTTGAACATTCCTTTACATAGAGCAGTTTTGCAACACCCTTTCGGTGGAAAGTGAAAGTGCTTATTTGGTGCGATGGCGGCATCTAGTGGATAAGGAAATACATTCAGATGAAAACAAGATACATCCATTCTCAGAAACTTCTTTGTGATGACTGCATTCTACTCACAGAGTTGAACCTTCCTTTTGATAGAACAGTTTTGAAACACTCTTTTTGTGGAATCTGCAAGTGGCTATTTGGAGCGCTTTGAGGCCTATGCTGGAAAAGGAAATCTCTTCACATAAAACCTAGACAGAAGTATTCCCAGAAAGTTTTTCTGATGTGCGCATTCAACTCACCGAGTTGAACCTTCCTTTAGATAGAGCAGTTTTGAAACACTCTGTCTGTAGTACCTGCGAGTTGATATTTGGAGTGCTTGGAGTGCTACACTGTAAAAGCAAATATCTTCACTTGGAATCTAGACAGAAGAATTCTCAGAGACTTCCCTGTGCTCTCTGCATTCCACTCACAGAGTTGAACCTTCCTTTTGATAGAACAGTTTTGAAACACTCTTGTGGTAGAATCTGCAAGTCGATATTTGGAAGGTTTGGAGGCCTATCCTGGGAAAGGAAATATCTTCCCATCAAAACTAGACAGAAGCATTCTCAGAAACTTCTTAGTGATGTGCGCATTCAAGCCACAGAGTTGAAGCTTCCTTTTGATATAGCAGTTTTGAACCACTCTTTTAGTAGAATCTGCAAGTGGATGTTCGGAGAGCTAAGAGGCCAACACTGGAAAAGGAAATCTCTTCACGTAAAAACTAGACGGAAGCATTCTCAGAAACTTCAATGGGCTTTACGCATTCAACTCACAGAGTGCAATGTTGCTTTTGAGAGCGCAGTTTTAAAACACTGTTTTTGTAGAATTTGCTAGAGGATGTTTGGAGCGATGTGAGGCCTTTGCTGGAAAAGGAAATATCTTCACATAAAACCTAGACAGAAGCATTCTCAGAAACTCCTTTGTGATGAGTGCATTCAAATCACACACTTGAACCTTCCTTTGGAAAGAGCAGTTTTGAAACACTCTTTCTGAAGAATCTGCAAGTGGATATTTGGAGCGATTTGAGGCCTATGCTGGAAATGAAATATCTTCACCTAAAAACTAGACGGAAGCATTCTCAGAAACTCCTTTGTGATGAGTGCATTCAACTCACAGAGTTGAAGCTTCCTTTTGACAGAGCAGTTTTGAAACACTCTTTAAGCAGCATCTGCAAGTGGATATTTGGAGCGCTTTGAGGCCAAGGCTGGAAAACGAAATATCATCACATAAAAACTCGACAGAAGCATTCTCTGAAACTTCTTTGTGATGAGTGCATTTAACTCACAGACTCGAACGTTTCTTTTGATAGAACAGTTTAGAAACACTCCTTTTGTAGAATCTGCAAGTGTTTATTTGGAGCGCTTTGAGGCCTATGTTGGAAAAGGACATATCTTCACATCAAAAGTAGACAGACGCATTCTCAGAAACTTCTTTGTGATGAGTGCGTTGAACTCACAGAGTTCAACCTACCTATTGATAGAGAAGTTTTGAAACACCCTTTTTGTAGAATCTGCAAGTGAATATTTGGCGCGATTTGAGGCCTATGCAGGAAACGGAAATATCTTCACATGAAAACTAGACAGATGAATTCTCAGAAACGTCTTTGTGATGAGTGCATTCAACTCACAGACTTGAAGCTTCCTTTTGAAAGAGCAGTTTCGAAACACTCTTTTTGTAGAATCTGCAAGTAGATATTTGGAGCGCTTTGAGGGCTATGCTGGAAAAGTTAATACCTTCACCTAAAAACTAGACAGAAGCATACTCAGAAACTTCTTTGTGACGTGTGCATTGAACTCACAGAGTTGAACCTTTCTTTTGATACAGAAGTTTTGAAACACTCTTTTCGTAGAATCTTCAAGTGGATGGATGGAGTGATTTGAGGCCTATGCTGGAAAAGGAAATACCTTCACGTAGAAACGAGACAAAAGCATTCTCAGAAAGTTCCCTGTGCTTTGTGCATTCAACTCACAGAGTTGAACATTCCCTTTGATAGAGCAGTTTTGAAACACTCTTTTTGTAGAATCTGCAAGTGGATATTTGGAGCGCTTTGAGGCCTCTGCCGCCAAAGGAATTATCATTGTTTAAAAACTAGATGGAAGCGTTCTCAGAAACTTCCTTGTGATGAGTGCATTCAACTCGCAGAGTGGAACCTTCCTTTCGATAGACCGGTTTTGAAACACTGTTTTTGTAGAATCCGCAAGTGGCTATTTGGAGCTCTTTGAGGCTTATGCTGGAAAAGGAAATATCTTCGTCTACAAACTAGACAGAAGCATTCTCAGAAACTTCTTTGTCACGTGGGGATTGAACTCACAGAGTTGAACATTCCTTTACATAGAGCAGTTTTGCAACACCCTTTCGGTGGAAAGTGAAAGTGCTTATTTGGTGCGATGGCGGCATCTAGTGGATAAGGAAATACATTCAGATGAAAACAAGATACATCCATTCTCAGAAACTTCTTTGTGAT
Source organism: Pongo abelii (assembly GCF_028885655.2). NCBI lineage: Eukaryota > Metazoa > Chordata > Mammalia > Primates > Hominidae > Pongo > Pongo abelii. The sequence continues at coordinate 51,569,630 of NC_071989.2, forward strand.
GACTGCATTCTACTCACAGAGTTGAACCTTCCTCTTGATAGAACAGTTTTGAAACACTCTTTTTGTGGAATCTGCAAGTGGCTATTTGGAGCGCTTTGAGGCCTATGCTGGAAAAGGAAATCTCTTCACATAAAACCTAGACAGAAGTATTCCCAGAAAGTTTTTCTGATGTGCGCATTCAACTCACCGAGTTGAACCTTCCTTTAGATAGAGCAGTTTTGAAACACTCTGTCTGTAGTATCTGCGAGTGGATATTTGGAGTGCTTTGAGTGCTACACTGTAAAAGCAAATATCTTCACTTGGAATCTAGACAGAAGAATTCTCAGAGACTTCCCTGTGCTCTCTGCATTCCACTCACAGAATTGAACCTTCCTTTTGATAGAACAGTTTTGAAACACTCTTGTGGTAGAATCTGCAAGTCGATATTTGGAAGGTTTGGAGGCCTATCCTGGGAAAGGAAATATCTTCCCATCAAAACTAGACAGAAGCATTCTCAGAAACTTCTTAGTGATGTGCGCATTCAAGTCACAGAGTTGAAGCTTCCTTTTGATATAGCAGTTTTGAACCACTCTTTTAGTAGAATCTGCAAGTGGATGTTCGGAGAGCTAAGAGGCCAACACTGGAAAAGGAAATCTCTTCACGTAAAAACTAGACGGAAGCATTCTCAGAAACTTCAATGGGCTTCACGCATTCAACTCACAGAGTGCAATGTTGCTTTTGAGAGCGCAGTTTTAAAACACTGTTTTTGTAGAATTTGCTAGAGGATGTTTGGAGCGATGTGAGGCCTTTGCTGGAAAAGGAAATATCTTCACATAAAACCTAGACAGAAGCATTCTCAGAAACTCCTTTGTGATGAGTGCATTCAAATCACACACTTGAACCTTCCTTTGGAAAGAGCAGTTTTGAAACACTCTTTCTGAAGAATCTGCAAGTGGATATTTGGAGCGATTTGAGGCCTATGCTGGAAATGAAATATCTTCACCTAAAAACTAGACGGAAGCATTCTCAGAAACTCCTTTGTGATGAGTGCATTCAACTCACAGAGTTGAAGCTTCCTTTTGATAGAGCAGTTTTGAAACACTCTTTTAGCAGCATCTGCAAGTGGATATTTGGAGCGCTTTGAGGCCAAGGCTGGAAAACGAAATATCATCACATAAAAACTCGACAGAAGCATTCTTTGAAACTTCTTTGTGATGAGTGCATTCAACTCACAGACTCGAACGTTTCTTTTGATAGAACAGTTTAGAAACACTCCTTTTGTAGAATCTGCAAGTGTTTATTTGGAGCGCTTTGAGGCCTATGTTGGAAAAGGACATATCTTCACATCAAAAGTAGACAGACGCATTCTCAGAAACTTCTTTGTGATGAGTGCGTTGAACTCACAGAGTTCAACCTACCTATTGATAGAGAAGTTTTGAAACACCCTTTTTGTAGAATCTGCAAGTGAATATTTGGCGCGATTTGAGGCCTATGCAGGAAACGGAAATATCTTCACATGAAAACTAGACAGATGAATTCTCAGAAACGTCTTTGTGATGAGTGCATTCAACTCACAGACTTGAAGCTTCCTTTTGAAAGAGCAGTTTTGAAACACTCTTTTTGTAGAATCTGCAAGTGGATATTTGGAGCGCTTTGAGGGCTATGCGGGAAAAGTTAATACCTTCACCTAAAAACTAGACAGAAGCATACTCAGAAACTTCTTTGTGACGTGTGCATTGAACTCACAGAGTTGAACCTTTCTTTTGATACAGAAGTTTTGAAACACTCTTTTCGTAGAATCTTCAAGTGGATGGATGGAGTGATTTGAGGCCTATGCTGGAAAAGGAAATACCTTCACGTAGAAACGAGACAAAAGCATTCTCAGAAAGTTCCCTGTGCTTTGTGCATTCAACTCACAGAGTTGAACATTCCCTTTGATAGAGCCGTTTTGAAACACTCTTTTTGTAGAATCTGCAAGTGGATATTTGGAGCGCTTTGAGGCCTCTGCCGCCAAAGGAATTATCATTGCTTAAAAACTAGATGGAAGCGTTCTCAGAAACTTCCTTGTGATGAGTGCATTCAACTCGCAGAGTGGAACCTTCCTTTCGATAGACCAGTTTTGAAACACTGTTTTTGTAGAATCCGCAAGTGGCTATTTGGAGCTCTTTGAGGCTTATGCTGGAAAAGGAAATATCTTCGTCTACAAACTAGACAGAAGCATTCTCAGAAACTTCTTTGTCACGTGGGGATTGAACTCACAGAGTTGAACATTCCTTTACATAGAGCAGTTTTGCAACACCCTTTCGGTGGAAAGTGAAAGTGCTTATTTGGTGCGATGGCGGCGTCTAGTGGATAAGGAAATACATTCAGATGAAAACAAGATACATCCATTCTCAGAAACTTCTTTGTGATGACTGCATTCTACTCACAGAGTTGAACCTTCCTCTTGATAGAACAGTTTTGAAACACTCTTTTTGTGGAATCTGCAAGTGGCTATTTGGAGCGCTTTGAGGCCTATGCTGGAAAAGGAAATCTCTTCACATAAAACCTAGACAGAAGTATTCCCAGAAAGTTTTTCTGATGTGCGCATTCAACTCACCGAGTTGAACCTTCCTTTAGATAGAGCAGTTTGGAAACACTCTGTCTGTAGTACCTGCGAGTGGATATTTGGAGTGCTTTGAGTGCTACACTGTAAAAGCAAATATCTTCACTTGGAATCTAGACAGAAGAATTCTCAGAGACTTCCCTGTGCTCTCTGCATTCCACTCACAGAGTTGAACCTTCCTTTTGATAGAACAGTTTTGAAACACTCTTGTGGTAGAATCTGCAAGTCGATATTTGGAAGGTTTGGAGGCCTATCCTGGGAAAGGAAATATCTTCCCATCAAAACTAGACAGAAGCATTCTCAGAAACTTCTTAGTGATGTGCGCATTCAAGCCACAGAGTTGAAGCTTCCTTTTGATATAGCAGTTTTGAACCACTCTTTTAGTAGAATCTGCAAGTGGATGTTCGGAGAGCTAAGAGGCCAACACTGGAAAAGGAAATCTCTTCACGTAAAAACTAGACGGAAGCATTCTCAGAAACTTCAATGGGCTTTACGCATTCAACTCACAGAGTGCAATGTTGCTTTTGAGAGCGCAGTTTTAAAACACTGTTTTTGTAGAATTTGCTAGAGGATGTTTGGAGCGATGTGAGGCCTTTGCTGGAAAAGGAAATATCTTCACAAAAAACCTAGACAGAAGCATTCTCAGAAACTCCTTTGTGATGAGTGCATTCAAATCACACACTTGAACCTTCCTTTGGAAAGAGCAGTTTTGAAACACTCTTTCTGAAGAATCTGCTAGTGGATATTTGGAGCGATTTGAGGCCTATGCTGGAAATGAAATATCTTCACCTAAAAACTAGACGGAAGCATTCTCAGAAACTCCTTTGTGATGAGTGCATTCAACTCACAGAGTTGAAGCTTCCTTTTGATAGAGCAGTTTTGAAACACTCTTTTAGCAGCATCTGCAATTGGATATTTGGAGCGCTTTGAGGCCAAGGCTGGAAAACGATATCTCATCACATAAAAACTCGACAGAAGCATTCTCTGAAACTTCTTTGTGATGAGTGCATTCAACTCACAGACTCGAACGTTTCTTTTGATAGAACAGTTTAGAAACACTCCTTTTGTAGAATCTGCAAGTGTTTATTTGGAGCGCTTTGAGGCCTATGTTGGAAAAGGACATATCTTCACATCAAAAGTAGACAGACGCATTCTCAGAAACTTCTTTGTGATGAGTGCGTTGAACTCACAGAGTTCAACCTACCTGTTGATAGAGAAGTTTTGAAACACCCTTTTTGTAGAATCTGCAAGTGAATATTTGGCGCGATTTGAGGCCTATGCAGGAAACGGAAATATCTTCACATGAAAACTAGACAGATGAATTCTCAGAAACGTCTTTGTGATGAGTGCATTCAACTCACAGACTTGAAGCTTCCTTTTGAAAGAGCAGTTTCGAAACACTCTTTTTGTAGAATCTGCAAGTGGATATTTGGAGCGCTTTGAGGGCTATGCTGGAAAAGTTAATACCTTCACCTAAAAACTAGACAGACGCAAACTCAGAAACTTCTTTGTGACGTGTGCATTGAACTCACAGAGTTGAACCTTTCTTTTGATACAGAAGTTTTGAAACACTCTTTTCGTAGAATCTTCAAGTGGATGGATGGAGGGATTTGAGGCCTATGCTGGAAAAGGAAATACCTTCACGTAGAAACGAGACAAAAGCATTCTCAGAAAGTTCCCTGTGCTTTGTGCATTCAACTCACAGAGTTGAACATTCCCTTTGATAGAGCAGTTTTGAAACACTCTTTTTGTAGAATCTGCAAGTGGATATTTGGAGCGCTTTGAGGCCTCTGCCGCCAAAGGAATTATCATTGCATAAAAACTAGATGGAAGCGTTCTCAGAAACTTCCTTGTGATGAGTGCATTCAACTCGCAGAGTGGAACCTTCCTTTCGATAGACCAGTTTTGAAACACTGTTTTTGTAGAATCCGCAAGTGGCTATTTGGAGCTCTTTGAGGCTTATGCTGGAAAAGGAAATATCTTCGTCTACAAACTAGACAGAAGCATTCTCAGAAACTTCTTTGTCACGTGGGGATTGAACTCACAGAGTTGAACATTCCTTTACATAGAGCAGTTTTGCAACACCCTTTCGGTGGAAAGTGAAAGTGCTTATTTGGTGCGATGGCGGCATCTAGTGGATAAGGAAATACGTTCAGATGAAAACAAGATACATCCATTCTCAGAAACTTCTTTGTGATGACTGCATTCTACTCACAGAGTTGAACCTTCCTCTTGATAGAACAGTTTTGAAACACTCTTTTTGTGGAATCTGCAAGTGGCTATTTGGAGCGCTTTGAGGCCTATGCTGGAAAAGGAAATCTCTTCACATAAAACCTAGACAGAAGTATTCCCAGAAAGTTTTTCTGATGTGCGCATTCAACTCACCGAGTTGAACCTTCCTTTAGATAGAGCAGTTTTGAAACACTCTGTCTGTAGTACCTGCGAGTGGATATTTGGAGTGCTTTGAGTGCTACACTGTAAAAGCAAATATCTTCACTTGGAATCTAGACAGAAGAATTCTCAGAGACTTCCCTGTGCTCTCTGCATTCCACTCACAGAGTTGAACCTTCCTTTTGATAGAACAGTTTTGAAACACTCTTGTGGTAGAATCTGCAAGTCGATATTTGGAAGGTTTGGAGGCCTATCCTGGGAAAGGAAATATCTTCCCATCAAAACTAGACAGAAGCATTCTCAGAAACTTCTTAGTGATGTGCGCATTCAAGCCACAGAGTTGAAGCTTCCTTTTGATGTAGCAGTTTTGAACCACTCTTTTAGTAGAATCTGCAAGTGGATGTTCGGAGAGCTAAGAGGCCAACACTGGAAAAGGAAATCTCTTCACGTAAAAACTAGACGGAAGCATTCTCAGAAACTTCAATGGGCTTTACGCATTCAACTCACAGAGTGCAATGTTGCTTTTGAGAGCGCAGTTTTAAAACACTGTTTTTGTAGAATTTGCTAGAGGATGTTTGGAGCGATGTGAGGCCTTTGCTGGAAAAGGAAATATCTTCACATAAAACCTAGACAGAAGCATTCTCAGAAACTCCTTTGTGATGAGTGCATTCAAATCACACACTTGAACCTTCCTTTGGAAAGAGCAGTTTTGAAACACTCTTTCTGAAGAATCTGCTAGTGGATATTTGGAGCGATTTGAGGCCTATGCTGGAAATGAAATATCTTCACCTAAAAACTAGACGGAAGCATTCTCAGAAACTCCTTTGTGATGAGTGCATTCAACTCACAGAGTTGAAGCTTCCTTTTGATAGAGCAGTTTTGAAACACTCTTTAAGCAGCATCTGCAAGTGGATATTTGGAGCGCTTTGAGGCCAAGGCTGGAAAACGATATCTCATCACATAAAAACTCGACAGAAGCATTCTCTGAAACTTCTTTGTGATGAGTGCATTCAACTCACAGACTCGAACGTTTCTTTTGATAGAACAGTTTAGAAACACTCGTTTTGTAGAATCTGCAAGTGTTTATTTGGAGCGCTTTGAGGCCTATGTTGGAAAAGGACATATCTTCACATCAAAAGTAGACAGACGCATTCTCAGAAACTTCTTTGTGATGAGTGCGTTGAACTCACAGAGTTCAACCTACCTATTGATAGAGAAGTTTTGAAACACCCTTTTTGTAGAATCTGCAAGTGAATATTTGGCGCGATTTGAGGCCTATGCGGGAAACGGAAATATCTTCACATGAAAACTAGACAGATGAATTCTCAGAAACGTCTTTGTGATGAGTGCATTCAACTCACAGACTTGAAGCTTCCTTTTGAAAGAGCAGTTTCGAAACACTCTTTTTGTAGAATCTGCAAGTGGATATTTGGAGCGCTTTGAGGGCTATGCTGGAAAAGTTAATACCTTCACCTAAAAACTAGACAGACGCAAACTCAGAAACTTCTTTGTGACGTGTGCATTGAACTCACAGAGTTGAACCTTTCTTTTGATACAGAAGTTTTGAAACACTCTTTTCGTAGAATCTTCAAGTGGATGGATGGAGTGATTTGAGGCCTATGCTGGAAAAGGAAATACCTTCACGTAGAAACGAGACAAAAGCATTCTCAGAAAGTTCCCTGTGCTTTGTGCATTCAACTCACAGAGTTGAACATTCCCTTTGATAGAGCAGTTTTGAAACACTCTTTTTGTAGAATCCGCAAGTGGATATTTGGAGCGCTTTGAGGCCTCTGCCGCCAAAGGAATTATCATTGCATAAAAACTAGATGGAAGCGTTCTCAGAAACTTCCTTGTGATGAGTGCATTCAACTCGCAGAGTGGAACCTTCCTTTCGATAGACCAGTTTTGAAACACTGTTTTTGTAGAATCCGCAAGTGGCTATTTGGAGCTCTTTGAGGCTTATGCTGGAAAAGGAAATATCTTCGTCTACAAACTAGACAGAAGCATTCTCAGAAACTTCTTTGTCACGTGGGGATTGAACTCACAGAGTTGAACATTCCTTTACATAGAGCAGTTTTGCAACACCCTTTCGGTGGAAAGTGAAAGTGCTTATTTGGTGCGATGGCGGCATCTAGTGGATAAGGAAATACATTCAGATGAAAACAAGATACATCCATTCTCAGAAACTTCTTTGTGATGACTGCATTCTACTCACAGAGTTGAACCTTCCTCTTGATAGAACAGTTTTGAAACACTCTTTTTGTGGAATCTGCAAGTGGCTATTTGGAGCGCTTTGAGGCCTATGCTGGAAAAGGAAATCTCTTCACATAAAACCTAGACAGAAGTATTCCCAGAAAGTTTTTCTGATGTGCGCATTCAACTCACCGAGTTGAACCTTCCTTTAGATAGAGCAGTTTTGAAACAATCTGTCTGTAGTACCTGCGAGTGGATATTTGGAGTGCTTTGAGTGCTACACTGTAAAAGCAAATATCTTCACTTGGAATCCAGACAGAAGAATTCTCAGAGACTTCCCTGTGCTCTCTGCATTCCACTCACAGAGTTGAACCTTCCTTTTGATAGAACAGTTTTGAAACACTCTTGTGGTAGAATCTGCAAGTCGATATTTGGAAGGTTTGGAGGCCTATCCTGGGAAAGGAAATATCTTCCCATCAAAACTAGACAGAAGCATTCTCAGAAACTTCTTAGTGATGTGCACATTCAAGTCACAGAGTTGAAGCTTCCTTTTGATATAGCAGTTTTGAACCACTCTTTTAGTAGAATCTGCAAGTGGATGTTCGGAGAGCTAAGAGGCCAACACTGGAAAAGGAAATCTCTTCACGTAAAAACTAGACGGAAGCATTCTCAGAAACTTCAATGGGCTTTACGCATTCAACTCACAGAGTGCAATGTTGCTTTTGAGAGCGCAGTTTTAAAACACTGTTTTTGTAGAATTTGCTAGAGGATGTTTGGAGCGATGTGAGGCCTTTGCTGGAAAAGGAAATATCTTCACATAAAACCTAGACAGAAGCATTCTCAGAAACTCCTTTGTGATGAGTGCATTCAAATCACACACTTGAACCTTCCTTTGGAAAGAGCAGTTTTGAAACACTCTTTCTGAAGAATCTGCAAGTGGATATTTGGAGCGATTTGAGGCCTATGCTGGAAATGAAATATCTTCACCTAAAAACTAGACGGAAGCATTCTCAGAAACTCCTTTGTGATGAGTGCATTCAACTCACAGAGTTGAAGCTTCCTTTTGACAGAGCAGTTTTGAAACACTCTTTAAGCAGCATCTGCAAGTGGATATTTGGAGCGCTTTGAGGCCAAGGCTGGAAAACGAAATATCATCACATAAAAACTCGACAGAAGCATTCTCTGAAACTTCTTTGTGATGAGTGCATTCAACTCACAGACTCGAACGTTTCTTTTGATAGAACAGTTTAGAAACACTCCTTTTGTAGAATCTGCAAGTGTTTATTTGGAGCGCTTTGAGGCCTATGTTGGAAAAGGACATATCTTCACATCAAAAGTAGACAGACGCATTCTCAGAAACTTCTTTGTGATGAGTGCGTTGAACTCACAGAGTTGAACCTACCTATTGATAGAGAAGTTTTGAAACACCCTTTTTGTAGAATCTGCAAGTGAATATTTGGCGCGATTTGAGGCCTATGCAGGAAACGGAAATATCTTCACATGAAAACTAGACAGATGAATTCTCAGAAACGTCTTTGTGATGAGTGCATTCAACTCACAGACTTGAAGCTTCCTTTTGAAAGAGCAGTTTCGAAACACTCTTTTTGTAGAATCTGCAAGTGGATATTTGGAGCGCTTTGAGGGCTATGCTGGAAAAGTTAATACCTTCACCTAAAAACTAGACAGAAGCATACTCAGAAACTTCTTTGTGACGTGTGCATTGAACTCACAGAGTTGAACCTTTCTTTTGATACAGAAGTTTTGAAACACTCTTTTCGTAGAATCTTCAAGTGGATGGATGGAGTGATTTGAGGCCTATGCTGGAAAAGGAAATACCTTCACGTAGAAACGAGACAAAAGCATTCTCAGAAAGTTCCCTGTGCTTTGTGCATTCAACTCACAGAGTTGAACATTCCCTTTGATAGAGCAGTTTTGAAACACTCTTTTTGTAGAATCTGCAAGTGGATATTTGGAGCGCTTTGAGGCCTCTGCCGCCAAAGGAATTATCATTGCTTAAAAACTAGACGGAAGCGTTCTCAGAAACTTCCTTGTGATGAGTGCATTCAACTCGCAGAGTGGAACCTTCCTTTCGATAGACCAGTTTTGAAACACTGTTTTTGTAGAATCCGCAAGTGGCTATTTGGAGCTCTTTGAGGCTTATGCTGGAAAAGGAAATATCTTCGTCTACAAACTAGACAGAAGCATTTTCAGAAACTTCTTTGTCACGTGGGGATTGAACTCACAGAGTTGAACATTCCTTTACATAGAGCAGTTTTGCAACACCCTTTCGGTGGAAAGTGAAAGTGCTTATTTGGTGCGATGGCGGCATCTAGTGGATAAGGAAATACATTCAGATGAAAACAAGATACATCCATTCTCAGAAACTTCTTTGTGATGACTGCATTCTACTCACAGAGTTGAACCTTCCTCTTGATAGAACAGTTTTGAAACACTCTTTTTGTGGAATCTGCAAGTGGCTATTTGGAGCGCTTTGAGGCCTATGCTGGAAAAGGAAATCTCTTCACATAAAACCTAGACAGAAGTATTCCCAGAAAGTTTTTCTGATGTGCGCATTCAACTCACCGAGTTGAACCTTCCTTTAGATAGAGCAGTTTTGAAACAATCTGTCTGTAGTACCTGCGAGTGGATATTTGGAGTGCTTTGAGTGCTACACTGTAAAAGCAAATATCTTCACTTGGAATCCAGACAGAAGAATTCTCAGAGACTTCCCTGTGCTCTCTGCATTCCACTCACAGAGTTGAACCTTCCTTTTGATAGAACAGTTTTGAAACACTCTTGCGGTAGAATCTGCAAGTCGATATTTGGAAGGTTTGGAGGCCTATCCTGGGAAAGGAAATATCTTCCCATCAAAACTAGACAGAAGCATTCTCAGAAACTTCTTAGTGATGTGCGCATTCAAGCCACAGAGTTGAAGCTTCCTTTTGATATAGCAGTTTTGAACCACTCTTTTAGTAGAATCTGCAAGTGGATGTTCGGAGAGCTAAGAGGCCAACACTGGAAAAGGAAATCTCTTCACGTAAAAACTAGACGGAAGCATTCTCAGAAACTTCAATGGGCTTTACGCATTCAACTCACAGAGTGCAATGTTGCTTTTGAGAGCGCAGTTTTAAAACACTGTTTTTGTAGAATTTGCTAGAGGATGTTTGGAGCGATGTGAGGCCTTTGCTGGAAAAGGAAATATCTTCACATAAAACCTAGACAGAAGCATTCTCAGAAACTCCTTTGTGATGAGTGCATTCAAATCACACACTTGAACCTTCCTTTGGAAAGAGCAGTTTTGAAACACTCTTTCTGAAGAATCTGCTAGTGGATATTTGGAGCGATTTGAGGCCTATGCTGGAAATGAAATATCTTCACCTAAAAACTAGACGGAAGCATTCTCAGAAACTCCTTTGTGATGAGTGCATTCAACTCACAGAGTTGAAGCTTCCTTTTGACAGAGCAGTTTTGAAACACTCTTTAAGCAGCATCTGCAAGTGGATATTTGGAGCGCTTTGAGGCCAAGGCTGGAAAACGAAATCTCATCACATAAAAACTCGACAGAAGCATTCTCTGAAACTTCTTTGTGATGAGTGCATTCAACTCACAGACTCGAACGTTTCTTTTGATAGAACAGTTTAGAAACACTCCTTTTGTAGAATCTGCAAGTGTTTATTTGGAGCGCTTTGAGGCCTATGTTGGAAAAGGACATATCTTCACATCAAAAGTAGACAGACGCATTCTCAGAAACTTCTTTGTGATGAGTGCGTTGAACTCACAGAGTTGAACCTACCTATTGATAGAGAAGTTTTGAAACACCCTTTTTGTAGAATCTGCAAGTGAATATTTGGCGCGATTTGAGGCCTATGCAGGAAACGGAAATATCTTCACATGAAAACTAGACAGATGAATTCTCAGAAACGTCTTTGTGATGAGTGCATTCAACTCACAGACTTGAAGCTTCCTTTTGAAAGAGCAGTTTCGAAACACTCTTTTTGTAGAATCTGCAAGTGGATATTTGGAGCGCTTTGAGGGCTATGCTGGAAAAGTTAATACCTTCACCTAAAAACTAGACAGAAGCATACTCAGAAACTTCTTTGTGACGTGTGCATTGAACTCACAGAGTTGAACCTTTCTTTTGATACAGAAGTTTTGAAACACTCTTTTCGTAGAATCTTCAAGTGGATGGATGGAGTGATTTGAGGCCTATGCTGGAAAAGGAAATACCTTCACGTAGAAACGAGACAAAAGCATTCTCAGAAAGTTCCCTGTGCTTTGTGCATTCAACTCACAGAGTTGAACATTCCCTTTGATAGAGCAGTTTTGAAACACTCTTTTTGTAGAATCTGCAAGTGGATATTTGGAGCGCTTTGAGGCCTCTGCCGCCAAAGGAATTATCATTGCTTAAAAACTAGACGGAAGCGTTCTCAGAAACTTCCTTGTGATGAGTGCATTCAACTCGCAGAGTGGAACCTTCCTTTCGATAGACCAGTTTTGAAACACTGTTTTTGTAGAATCCGCAAGTGGCTATTTGGAGCTCTTTGAGGCTTATGCTGGAAAAGGAAATATCTTCGTCTACAAACTAGACAGAAGCATTTTCAGAAACTTCTTTGTCACGTGGGGATTGAACTCACAGAGTTGAACATTCCTTTACATAGAGCAGTTTTGCAACACCCTTTCGGTGGAAAGTGAAAGTGCTTATTTGGTGCGATGGCGGCATCTAGTGGATAAGGAAATACATTCAGATGAAAACAAGATACATCCATTCTCAGAAACTTCTTTGTGATGACTGCATTCTACTCACAGAGTTGAACCTTCCTCTTGATAGAACAGTTTTGAAACACTCTTTTTGTGGAATCTGCAAGTGGCTATTTGGAGCGCTTTGAGGCCTATGCTGGAAAAGGAAATCTCTTCACATAAAACCTAGACAGAAGTATTCCCAGAAAGTTTTTCTGATGTGCGCATTCAACTCACCGAGTTGAACCTTCCTTTAGATAGAGCAGTTTTGAAACACTCTGTCTGTAGTACCTGCGAGTGGATATTTGGAGTGCTTTGAGTGCTACACTGTAAAAGCAAATATCTTCACTTGGAATCTAGACAGAAGAATTCTCAGAGACTTCCCTGTGCTCTCTGCATTCCACTCACAGAGTTGAACCTTCCTTTTGATAGAACAGTTTTGAAACACTCTTGCGGTAGAATCTGCAAGTCGATATTTGGAAGGTTTGGAGGCCTATCCTGGGAAAGGAAATATCTTCCCATCAAAACTAGACAGAAGCATTCTCAGAAACTTCTTAGTGATGTGCGCATTCAAGCCACAGAGTTGAAGCTTCCTTTTGATATAGCAGTTTTGAACCACTCTTTTAGTAGAATCTGCAAGTGGATGTTCGGAGAGCTAAGAGGCCAACACTGGAAAAGGAAATCTCTTCACGTAAAAACTAGACGGAAGCATTCTCAGAAACTTCAATGGGCTTTACGCATTCAACTCACAGAGTGCAATGTTGCTTTTGAGAGCGCAGTTTTAAAACACTGTTTTTGTAGAATTTGCTAGAGGATGTTTGGAGCGATGTGAGGCCTTTGCTGGAAAAGGAAATATCTTCACATAAAACCTAGACAGAAGCATTCTCAGAAACTCCTTTGTGATGAGTGCATTCAAATCACACACTTGAACCTTCCTTTGGAAAGAGCAGTTTTGAAACACTCTTTCTGAAGAATCTGCTAGTGGATATTTGGAGCGATTTGAGGCCTATGCTGGAAATGAAATATCTTCACCTAAAAACTAGACGGAAGCATTCTCAGAAACTCCTTTGTGATGAGTGCATTCAACTCACAGAGTTGAAGCTTCCTTTTGACAGAGCAGTTTTGAAACACTCTTTAAGCAGCATCTGCAAGTGGATATTTGGAGCGCTTTGAGGCCAAGGCTGGAAAACGAAATCTCATCACATAAAAACTCGACAGAAGCATTCTCTGAAACTTCTTTGTGATGAGTGCATTCAACTCACAGACTCGAACGTTTCTTTTGATAGAACAGTTTAGAAACACTCCTTTTGTAGAATCTGCAAGTGTTTATTTGGAGCGCTTTGAGGCCTATGTTGGAAAAGGACATATCTTCACATCAAAAGTAGACAGACGCATTCTCAGAAACTTCTTTTTGATGAGTGCGTTGAACTCACAGAGTTGAACCTACCTATTGATAGAGAAGTTTTGAAACACCCTTTTTGTAGAATCTGCAAGTGAATATTTGGCGCGATTTGAGGCCTATGCAGGAAACGGAAATATCTTCACATGAAAACTAGACAGATGAATTCTCAGAAACGTCTTTGTGATGAGTGCATTCAACTCACAGACTTGAAGCTTCCTTTTGAAAGAGCAGTTTCGAAACACTCTTTTTGTAGAATCTGCAAGTGGATATTTGGAGCGCTTTGAGGGCTATGCTGGAAAAGTTAATACCTTCACCTAAAAACTAGACAGAAGCATACTCAGAAACTTCTTTGTGACGTGTGCATTGAACTCACAGAGTTGAACCTTTCTTTTGATACAGAAGTTTTGAAACACTCTTTTCGTAGAATCTTCAAGTGGATGGATGGAGTGATTTGAGGCCTATGCTGGAAAAGGAAATACCTTCACGTAGAAACGAGACAAAAGCATTCTCAGAAAGTTCCCTGTGCTTTGTGCATTCAACTCACGGAGTTGAACATTCCCTTTGATAGAGCAGTTTTGAAACACTCTTTTTGTAGAATCTGCAAGTGGATATTTGGAGTGCTTTGAGGCCTCTGCCGCCAAAGGAATTATCATTGCTTAAAAACTAGATGGAAGCGTTCTCAGAAACTTCCTTGCGATGAGTGCATTCAACTCGCAGAGTGGAACCTTCCTTTCGATAGACCAGTTTTGAAACACTGTTTTTGTAGAATCCGCAAGTGGCTATTTGGAGCTCTTTGAGGCTTATGCTGGAAAAGGAAATATCTTCGTCTACAAACTAGACAGAAGCATTCTCAGAAACTTCTTTGTCACGTGGGGATTGAACTCACAGAGTTGAACATTCCTTTACATAGAGCAGTTTTGCAACACCCTTTCGGTGGAAAGTGAAAGTGCTTATTTGGTGCGATGGCGGCATCTAGTGGATAAGGAAATACATTCAGATGAAAACAAGATACATCCATTCTCAGAAACTTCTTTGTGATGACTGCATTCTACTCACAGAGTTGAACCTTCCTTTTGATAGAACAGTTTTGAAACACTCTTTTTGTGGAATCTGCAAGTGGCTATTTGGAGCGCTTTGAGGCCTATGCTGGAAAAGGAAATCTCTTCACATAAAACCTAGACAGAAGTATTCCCAGAAAGTTTTTCTGATGTGCGCATTCAACTCACCGAGTTGAACCTTCCTTTAGATAGAGCAGTTTTGAAACACTCTGTCTGTAGTACCTGCGAGTGGATATTTGGAGTGCTTTGAGTGCTACACTGTAAAAGCAAATATCTTCACTTGGAATCTAGACAGAAGAATTCTCAGAGACTTCCCTGTGCTCTCTGCATTCCACTCACAGAGTTGAACCTTCCTTTTGATAGAACAGTTTTGAAACACTCTTGTGGTAGAATCTGCAAGTCGATATTTGGAAGGTTTGGAGGCCTATCCTGGGAAAGGAAATATCTTCCCATCAAAACTAGACAGAAGCATTCTCAGAAACTTCTTAGTGATGTGCGCATTCAAGCCACAGAGTTGAAGCTTCCTTTTGATATAGCAGTTTTGAACCACTCTTTTAGTAGAATCTGCAAGTGGATGTTCGGAGAGCTAAGAGGCCAACACTGGAAAAGGAAATCTCTTCACGTAAAAACTAGACGGAAGCATTCTCAGAAACTTCAATGGGCTTTACGCATTCAACTCACAGAGTGCAATGTTGCTTTTGAGAGCGCAGTTTTAAAACACTGTTTTTGTAGAATTTGCTAGAGGATGTTTGGAGCGATGTGAGGCCTTTGCTGGAAAAGGAAATATCTTCACATAAAACCTAGACAGAAGCATTCTCAGAAACTCCTTTGTGATGAGTGCATTCAAATCACACACTTGAACCTTCCTTTGGAAAGAGCAGTTTTGAAACACTCTTTCTGAAGAATCTGCAAGTGGATATTTGGAGCGATTTGAGGCCTATGCTGGAAATGAAATATCTTCACCTAAAAACTAGACGGAAGCATTCTCAGAAACTCCTTTGTGATGAGTGCATTCAACTCACAGAGTTGAAGCTTCCTTTTGACAGAGCAGTTTTGAAACACTCTTTAAGCAGCATCTGCAAGTGGATATTTGGAGCGCTTTGAGGCCAAGGCAGGAAAACGAAATCTCATCACATAAAAACTCGACAGAAGCATTCTCTGAAACTTCTTTGTGATGAGTGCATTCAACTCACAGACTCGAACGTTTCTTTTGATAGAACAGTTTAGAAACACTCCTTTTGTAGAATCTGCAAGTGTTTATTTGGAGCGCTTTGAGGCCTATGTTGGAAAAGGACATATCTTCACATCAAAAGTAGACAGACGCATTCTCAGAAACTTCTTTTTGATGAGTGCGTTGAACTCACAGAGTTGAACCTACCTATTGATAGAGAAGTTTTGAAACACCCTTTTTGTAGAATCTGCAAGTGAATATTTGGCGCGATTTGCGGCCTATGCAGGAAACGGAAATATCTTCACATGAAAACTAGACAGATGAATTCTCAGAAACGTCTTTGTGATGAGTGCATTCAACTCACAGACTTGAAGCTTCCTTTTGAAAGAGCAGTTTCGAAACACTCTTTTTGTAGAATCTGCAAGTGGATATTTGGAGCGCTTTGAGGGCTATGCTGGAAAAGTTAATACCTTCACCTAAAAACTAGACAGAAGCATACTCAGAAACTTCTTTGTGACGTGTGCATTGAACTCACAGAGTTGAACCTTTCTTTTGATACAGAAGTTTTGAAACACTCTTTTCGTAGAATCTTCAAGTGGATGGATGGAGTGATTTGAGGCCTATGCTGGAAAAGGAAATACCTTCACGTAGAAACGAGACAAAAGCATTCTCAGAAAGTTCCCTGTGCTTTGTGCATTCAACTCACGGAGTTGAACATTCCCTTTGATAGAGCAGTTTTGAAACACTCTTTTTGTAGAATCTGCAAGTGGATATTTGGAGTGCTTTGAGGCCTCTGCCGCCAAAGGAATTATCGTTGCTTAAAAACTAGATGGAAGCGTTCTCAGAAACTTCCTTGTGATGAGTGCATTCAACTCGCAGAGTGGAACCTTCCTTTCGATAGACCAGTTTTGAAACACTGTTTTTGTAGAATCCGCAAGTGGCTATTTGGAGCTCTTTGAGGCTTATGCTGGAAAAGGAAATATCTTCGTCTACAAACTAGACAGAAGCATTCTCAGAAACTTCTTTGTCACGTGGGGATTGAACTCACAGAGTTGAACATTCCTTTACATAGAGCAGTTTTGCAACACCCTTTCGGTGGAAAGTGAAAGTGCTTATTTGGTGCGATGGCGGCATCTAGTGGATAAGGAAATACATTCAGATGAAAACAAGATACATCCATTCTCAGAAACTTCTTTGTGATGACTGCATTCTACTCACAGAGTTGAACCTTCCTCTTGATAGAACAGTTTTGAAACACTCTTTTTGTGGAATCTGCAAGTGGCTATTTGGAGCGCTTTGAGGCCTATGCTGGAAAAGGAAATCTCTTCACATAAAACCTAGACAGAAGTATTCCCAGAAAGTTTTTCTGATGTGCGCATTCAACTCACCGAGTTGAACCTTCCTTTAGATAGAGCAGTTTTGAAACACTCTGTCTGTAGTACCTGCGAGTGGATATTTGGAGTGCTTTGAGTGCTACACTGTAAAAGCAAATATCTTCACTTGGAATCCAGACAGAACAATTCTCAGAGACTTCCCTGTGCTCTCTGCATTCCACTCACAGAGTTGAACCTTCCTTTTGATAGAACAGTTTTGAAACACTCTTCTGGTAGAATCTGCAAGTCGATATTTGGAAGGTTTGGAGGCCTATCCTGGGAAAGGAAATATCTTCCCATCAAAACTAGACAGAAGCATTCTCAGAAACTTCTTAGTGATGTGCGCATTCAAGTCACAGAGTTGAAGCTTCCTTTTGATATAGCAGTTTTGAACCACTCTTTTAGTAGAATCTGCAAGTGGATGTTCGGAGAGCTAAGAGGCCAACACTGGAAAAGGAAATCTCTTCACGTAAAAACTAGACGGAAGCATTCTCAGAAACTTCAATGGGCTTTACGCATTCAACTCACAGAGTGCAATGTTCCTTTTGAGAGCGCAGTTTTAAAACACTGTTTTTGTAGAATTTGCTAGAGGATGTTTGGAGCGATGTGAGGCCTTTGCTGGAAAAGGAAATATCTTCACATAAAACCTAGACAGAAGCATTCTCAGAAACTCCTTTGTGATGAGTGCATTCAAATCACACACTTGAACCTTCCTTTGGAAAGAGCAGTTTTGAAACACTCTTTCTGAAGAATCTGCAAGTGGATATTTGGAGCGATTTGAGGCCTATGCTGGAAATGAAATATCTTCACCTAAAAACTAGACGGAAGCATTCTCAGAAACTCCTTTGTGATGAGTGCATTCAACTCACAGAGTTGAAGCTTCCTTTTGATAGAGCAGTTTTGAAACACTCTTTTAGCAGCATCTGCAAGTGGATATTTGGAGCGCTTTGAGGCCAAGGCTGGAAAACGAAATCGCATCACATAAAAACTCGACAGAAGCATTCTCTGAAACTTCTTTGTGATGAGTGCATTCAACTCACAGACTCGAACGTTTCTTTTGATAGAACAGTTTAGAAACACTCCTTTTGTAGAATCTGCAAGTGTTTATTTGGAGCGCTTTGAGGCCTATGTTGGAAAAGGACATATCTTCACATCAAAAGTAGACAGACGCATTCTCAGAAACTTCTTTGTGATGAGTGCATTGAACTCACAGAGTTGAACCTACCTATTGATAGAGAAGTTTTGAAACACCCTTTTTGTAGAATCTGCAAGTGAATATTTGGCGCGATTTGAGGCCTATGCAGGAAACGGAAATATCTTCACATGAAAACTAGACAGATGAATTCTCAGAAACGTCTTTGTGATGAGTGCATTCAACTCACAGACTTGAAGCTTCCTTTTGAAAGAGCAGTTTCGAAACACTCTTTTTGTAGAATCTGCAAGTGGATATTTGGAGCGCTTTGAGGGCTATGCTGGAAAAGTTAATACCTTCACCTAAAAACTAGACAGAAGCATACTCAGAAACTTCTTTGTGACGTGTGCATTGAACTCACAGAGTTGAACCTTTCTTTTGATACAGAAGTTTTGAAACACTCTTTTCGTAGAATCTTCAAGTGGATGGATGGAGTGATTTGAGGCCTATGCTGGAAAAGGAAATACCTTCACGTAGAAACGAGACAAAAGCATTCTCAGAAAGTTCCCTGTGCTTTGTGCATTCAACTCACAGAGTTGAACATTCCCTTTGATAGAGCAGTTTTGAAACACTCTTTTTGTAGAATCTGCAAGTGGATATTTGGAGCGCTTTGAGGCCTCTGCCGCCAAAGGAATTATCGTTGCTTAAAAACCAGATGGAAGCGTTCTCAGAAACTTCCTTGTGATGAGTGCATTCAACTCGCAGAGTGGAACCTTCCTTTCGATAGACCAGTTTTGAAACACTGTTTTTGTAGAATCCGCAAGTGGCTATTTGGAGCTCTTTGAGGCTTATGCTGGAAAAGGAAATATCTTCGTCTACAAACTAGACAGAAGCATTTTCAGAAACTTCTTTGTCATGTGGGGATTGAACTCACAGAGTTGAACATTCCTTTACATAGAGCAGTTTTGCAACACCCTTTCGGTGGAAAGTGAAAGTGCTTATTTGGTGCGATGGCGGCATCTAGTGGATAAGGAAATACATTCAGATGAAAACAAGATACATCCATTCTCAGAAACTTCTTTGTGATGACTGCATTCTACTCACAGAGTTGAACCTTCCTCTTGATAGAACAGTTTTGAAACACTCTTTTTGTGGAATCTGCAAGTGGCTATTTGGAGCGCTTTGAGGCCTATGCTGGAAAAGGAAATCTCTTCACATAAAACCTAGACAGAAGTATTCCCAGAAAGTTTTTCTGATGTGCGCATTCAACTCACCGAGTTGAACCTTCCTTTAGATAGAGCAGTTTTGAAACACTCTGTCTGTAGTACCTGCGAGTGGATATTTGGAGTGCTTTGAGTGCTACACTGTAAAAGCAAATATCTTCACTTGGAATCTAGACAGAAGAATTCTCAGAGACTTCCCTGTGCTCTCTGCATTCCACTCACAGAGTTGAACCTTCCTTTTGATAGAACAGTTTTGAAACACTCTTGCGGTAGAATCTGCAAGTCGATATTTGGAAGGTTTGGAGGCCTATCCTGGGAAAGGAAATATCTTCCCATCAAAACTAGACAGAAGCATTCTCAGAAACTTCTTAGTGATGTGCGCATTCAAGCCACAGAGTTGAAGCTTCCTTTTGATATAGCAGTTTTGAACCACTCTTTTAGTAGAATCTGCAAGTGGATGTTCGGAGAGCTAAGAGGCCAACACTGGAAAAGGAAATCTCTTCACGTAAAAACTAGACGGAAGCATTCTCAGAAACTTCAATGGGCTTTACGCATTCAACTCACAGAGTGCAATGTTGCTTTTGAGAGCGCAGTTTTAAAACACTGTTTTTGTAGAATTTGCTAGAGGATGTTTGGAGCGATGTGAGGCCTTTGCTGGAAAAGGAAATATCTTCACATAAAACCTAGACAGAAGCATTCTCAGAAACTCCTTTGTGATGAGTGCATTCAAATCACACACTTGAACCTTCCTTTGGAAAGAGCAGTTTTGAAACACTCTTTCTGAAGAATCTGCAAGTGGATATTTGGAGCGATTTGAGGCCTATGCTGGAAATGAAATATCTTCACCTAAAAACTAGACGGAAGCATTCTCAGAAACTCCTTTGTGATGAGTGCATTCAACTCACAGAGTTGAAGCTTCCTTTTGACAGAGCAGTTTTGAAACACTCTTTAAGCAGCATCTGCAAGTGGATATTTGGAGCGCTTTGAGGCCAAGGCTGGAAAACGAAATCTCATCACATAAAAACTCGACAGAAGCATTCTCTGAAACTTCTTTGTGATGAGTGCATTCAACTCACAGACTCGAACGTTTCTTTTGATAGAACAGTTTAGAAACACTCCTTTTGTAGAATCTGCAAGTGTTTATTTGGAGCGCTTTGAGGCCTATGTTGGAAAAGGACATATCTTCACATCAAAAGTAGACAGACGCATTCTCAGAAACTTCTTTGTGATGAGTGCGTTGAACTCACAGAGTTGAACCTACCTATTGATAGAGAAGTTTTGAAACACCCTTTTTGTAGAATCTACAAGTGAATATTTGGCGCGATTTGAGGCCTATGCAGGAAACGGAAATATCTTCACATGAAAACTAGACAGATGAATTCTCAGAAACGTCTTTGTGATGAGTGCATTCAACTCACAGACTTGAAGCTTCCTTTTGAAAGAGCAGTTTCGAAACACTCTTTTTGTAGAATCTGCAAGTGGATATTTGGAGCGCTTTGAGGGCTATGCTGGAAAAGTTAATACCTTCACCTAAAAACTAGACAGAAGCATACTCAGAAACTTCTTTGTGACGTGTGCATTGAACTCACAGAGTTGAACCTTTCTTTTGATACAGAAGTTTTGAAACACTCTTTTCGTAGAATCTTCAAGTGGATGGATGGAGTGATTTGAGGCCTATGCTGGAAAAGGAAATACCTTCACGTAGAAACGAGACAAAAGCATTCTCAGAAAGTTCCCTGTGCTTTGTGCATTCAACTCACAGAGTTGAACATTCCCTTTGATAGAGCAGTTTTGAAACACTCTTTTTGTAGAATCTGCAAGTGGATATTTGGAGCGCTTTGAGGCCTCTGCCGCCAAAGGAATTATCATTGCATAAAAACTAGATGGAAGCGTTCTCAGAAACTTCCTTGTGATGAGTGCATTCAACTCGCAGAGTGGAACCTTCCTTTCGATAGACCAGTTTTGAAACACTGTTTTTGTAGAATCCGCAAGTGGCTATTTGGAGCTCTTTGAGGCTTATGCTGGAAAAGGAAATATCTTCGTCTACAAACTAGACAGAAGCATTCTCAGAAACTTCTTTGTCACGTGGGGATTGAACTCACAGAGTTGAACATTCCTTTACATAGAGCAGTTTTGCAACACCCTTTCGGTGGAAAGTGAAAGTGCTTATTTGGTGCGATGGCGGCATCTAGTGGATAAGGAAATACATTCAGATGAAAACAAGATACATCCATTCTCAGAAACTTCTTTGTGATGACTGCATTCTACTCACAGAGTTGAACCTTCCTCTTGATAGAACAGTTTTGAAACACTCTTTTTGTGGAATCTGCAAGTGGCTATTTGGAGCGCTTTGAGGCCTATGCTGGAAAAGGAAATCTCTTCACATAAAACCTAGACAGAAGTATTCCCAGAAAGTTTTTCTGATGTGCGCATTCAACTCACCGAGTTGAACCTTCCTTTAGATAGAGCAGTTTTGAAACACTCTGTCTGTAGTACCTGCGAGTGGATATTTGGAGTGCTTTGAGTGCTACACTGTAAAAGCAAATATCTTCACTTGGAATCTAGACAGAAGAATTCTCAGAGACTTCCCTGTGCTCTCTGCATTCCACTCACAGAGTTGAACCTTCCTTTTGATAGAACAGTTTTGAAACACTCTTGCGGTAGAATCTGCAAGTCGATATTTGGAAGGTTTGGAGGCCTATCCTGGGAAAGGAAATATCTTCCCATCAAAACTAGACAGAAGCATTCTCAGAAACTTCTTAGTGATGTGCGCATTCAAGCCACAGAGTTGAAGCTTCCTTTTGATATAGCAGTTTTGAACCACTCTTTTAGTAGAATCTGCAAGTGGATGTTCGGAGAGCTAAGAGGCCAACACTGGAAAAGGAAATCTCTTCACGTAAAAACTAGACGGAAGCATTCTCAGAAACTTCAATGGGCTTTACGCATTCAACTCACAGAGTGCAATGTTGCTTTTGAGAGCGCAGTTTTAAAACACTGTTTTTGTAGAATTTGCTAGAGGATGTTTGGAGCGATGTGAGGCCTTTGCTGGAAAAGGAAATATCTTCACATAAAACCTAGACAGAAGCATTCTCAGAAACTCCTTTGTGATGAGTGCATTCAAATCACACACTTGAACCTTCCTTTGGAAAGAGCAGTTTTGAAACACTCTTTCTGAAGAATCTGCAAGTGGATATTTGGAGCGATTTGAGGCCTATGCTGGAAATGAAATATCTTCACCTAAAAACTAGACGGAAGCATTCTCAGAAACTCCTTTGTGATGAGTGCATTCAACTCACAGAGTTGAAGCTTCCTTTTGACAGAGCAGTTTTGAAACACTCTTTAAGCAGCATCTGCAAGTGGATATTTGGAGCGCTTTGAGGCCAAGGCTGGAAAACGAAATCTCATCACATAAAAACTCGACAGAAGCATTCTCTGAAACTTCTTTGTGATGAGTGCATTCAACTCACAGACTCGAACGTTTCTTTTGATAGAACAGTTTAGAAACACTCCTTTTGTAGAATCTGCAAGTGTTTATTTGGAGCGCTTTGAGGCCTATGTTGGAAAAGGACATATCTTCACATCAAAAGTAGACAGACGCATTCTCAGAAACTTCTTTGTGATGAGTGCGTTGAACTCACAGAGTTGAACCTACCTATTGATAGAGAAGTTTTGAAACACCCTTTTTGTAGAATCTGCAAGTGAATATTTGGCGCGATTTGAGGCCTATGCAGGAAACGGAAATATCTTCACATGAAAACTAGACAGATGAATTCTCAGAAACGTCTTTGTGATGAGTGCATTCAACTCACAGACTTGAAGCTTCCTTTTGAAAGAGCAGTTTCGAAACACTCTTTTTGTAGAATCTGCAAGTGGATATTTGGAGCGCTTTGAGGGCTATGCTGGAAAAGTTAATACCTTCACCTAAAAACTAGACAGAAGCATACTCAGAAACTTCTTTGTGACGTGTGCATTGAACTCACAGAGTTGAACCTTTCTTTTGATACAGAAGTTTTGAAACACTCTTTTCGTAGAATCTTCAAGTGGATGGATGGAGTGATTTGAGGCCTATGCTGGAAAAGGAAATACCTTCACGTAGAAACGAGACAAAAGCATTCTCAGAAAGTTCCCTGTGCTTTGTGCATTCAACTCACAGAGTTGAACATTCCCTTTGATAGAGCAGTTTTGAAACACTCTTTTTGTAGAATCTGCAAGTGGATATTTGGAGCGCTTTGAGGCCTCTGCCGCCAAAGGAATTATCATTGCTTAAAAACTAGATGGAAGCGTTCTCAGAAACTTCCTTGTGATGAGTGCATTCAACTCGCAGAGTGGAACCTTCCTTTCGATAGACCAGTTTTGAAACACTGTTTTTGTAGAATCCGCAAGTGGCTATTTGGAGCTCTTTGAGGCTTATGCTGGAAAAGGAAATATCTTCGTCTACAAACTAGACAGAAGCATTCTCAGAAACTTCTTTGTCACGTGGGGATTGAACTCACAGAGTTGAACATTCCTTTACATAGAGCAGTTTTGCAACACCCTTTCGGTGGAAAGTGAAAGTGCTTATTTGGTGCGATGGCGGCATCTAGTGGATAAGGAAATACATTCAGATGAAAACAAGATACATCCATTCTCAGAAACTTCTTTGTGATGACTGCATTCTACTCACAGAGTTGAACCTTCCTCTTGATAGAACAGTTTTGAAACACTCTTTTTGTGGAATCTGCAAGTGGCTATTTGGAGCGCTTTGAGGCCTATGCTGGAAAAGGAAATCTCTTCACATAAAACCTAGACAGAAGTTTTCCCAGAAAGTTTTTCTGATGTGCGCATTCAACTCACCGAGTTGAACCTTCCTTTAGATAGAGCAGTTTTGAAACACTCTGTCTGTAGTACCTGCGAGTGGATATTTGGAGTGCTTTGAGTGCTACACTGTAAAAGCAAATATCTTCACTTGGAATCTAGACAGAAGAATTCTCAGAGACTTCCCTGTGCTCTCTGCATTCCACTCACAGAGTTGAACCTTCCTTTTGATAGAACAGTTTTGAAACACTCTTGTGGTAGAATCTGCAAGTCGATATTTGGAAGGTTTGGAGGCCTATCCTGGGAAAGGAAATATCTTCCCATCAAAACTAGACAGAAGCATTCTCAGAAACTTCTTAGTGATGTGCGCATTCAAGCCACAGAGTTGAAGCTTCCTTTTGATATAGCAGTTTTGAACCACTCTTTTAGTAGAATCTGCAAGTGGATGTTCGGAGAGCTAAGAGGCCAACACTGGAAAAGGAAATCTCTTCACGTAAAAACTAGACGGAAGCATTCTCAGAAACTTCAATGGGCTTTACGCATTCAACTCACAGAGTGCAATGTTGCTTTTGAGAGCGCAGTTTTAAAACACTGTTTTTGTAGAATTTGCTAGAGGATGTTTGGAGCGATGTGAGGCCTTTGCTGGAAAAGGAAATATCTTCACATAAAACCTAGACAGAAGCATTCTCAGAAACTCCTTTGTGATGAGTGCATTCAAATCACACACTTGAACCTTCCTTTGGAAAGAGCAGTTTTGAAACACTCTTTCTGAAGAATCTGCAAGTGGATATTTGGAGCGATTTGAGGCCTATGCTGGAAATGAAATATCTTCACCTAAAAACTAGACGGAAGCATTCTCAGAAACTCCTTTGTGATGAGTGCATTCAACTCACAGAGTTGAAGCTTCCTTTTGACAGAGCAGTTTTGAAACACTCTTTAAGCAGCATCTGCAAGTGGATATTTGGAGCGCTTTGAGGCCAAGGCTGGAAAACGAAATCTCATCACATAAAAACTCGACAGAAGCATTCTCTGAAACTTCTTTGTGATGAGTGCATTCAACTCACAGACTCGAACGTTTCTTTTGATAGAACAGTTTAGAAACACTCCTTTTGTAGAATCTGCAAGTGTTTATTTGGAGCGCTTTGAGGCCTATGTTGGAAAAGGACATATCTTCACATCAAAAGTAGACAGACGCATTCTCAGAAACTTCTTTGTGATGAGTGCGTTGAACTCACAGAGTTGAACCTACCTATTGATAGAGAAGTTTTGAAACACCCTTTTTGTAGAATCTGCAAGTGAATATTTGGCGCGATTTGAGGCCTATGCAGGAAACGGAAATATCTTCACATGAAAACTAGACAGATGAATTCTCAGAAACGTCTTTGTGATGAGTGCATTCAACTCACAGACTTGAAGCTTCCTTTTGAAAGAGCAGTTTCGAAACACTCTTTTTGTAGAATCTGCAAGTGGATATTTGGAGCGCTTTGAGGGCTATGCTGGAAAAGTTAATACCTTCACCTAAAAACTAGACAGAAGCATACTCAGAAACTTCTTTGTGACGTGTGCATTGAACTCACAGAGTTGAACCTTTCTTTTGATACAGAAGTTTTGAAACACTCTTTTCGTAGAATCTTCAAGTGGATGGATGGAGTGATTTGAGGCCTATGCTGGAAAAGGAAATACCTTCACGTAGAAACGAGACAAAAGCATTCTCAGAAAGTTCCCTGTGCTTTGTGCATTCAACTCACAGAGTTGAACATTCCCTTTGATAGAGCAGTTTTGAAACACTCTTTTTGTAGAATCTGCAAGTGGATATTTGGAGCGCTTTGAGGCCTCTGCCGCCAAAGGAATTATCATTGCTTAAAAACTAGATGGAAGCGTTCTCAGAAACTTCCTTGTGATGAGTGCATTCAACTCGCAGAGTGGAACCTTCCTTTCGATAGACCAGTTTTGAAACACTGTTTTTGTAGAATCCGCAAGTGGCTATTTGGAGCTCTTTGAGGCTTATGCTGGAAAAGGAAATATCTTCGTCTACAAACTAGACAGAAGCATTCTCAGAAACTTCTTTGTCACGTGGGGATTGAACTCACAGAGTTGAACATTCCTTTACATAGAGCAGTTTTGCAACACCCTTTCGGTGGAAAGTGAAAGTGCTTATTTGGTGCGATGGCGGCATCTAGTGGATAAGGAAATACATTCAGATGAAAACAAGATACATCCATTCTCAGAAACTTCTTTGTGATGACTGCATTCTACTCACAGAGTTGAACCTTCCTCTTGATAGAACAGTTTTGAAACACTCTTTTTGTGGAATCTGCAAGTGGCTATTTGGAGCGCTTTGAGGCCTATGCTGGAAAAGGAAATCTCTTCACATAAAACCTAGACAGAAGTATTCCCAGAAAGTTTTTCTGATGTGCGCATTCAACTCACCGAGTTGAACCTTCCTTTAGATAGAGCAGTTTTGAAACACTCTGTCTGTAGTACCTGCGAGTGGATATTTGGAGTGCTTTGAGTGCTACACTGTAAAAGCAAATATCTTCACTTGGAATCTAGACAGAAGAATTCTCAGAGACTTCCCTGTGCTCTCTGCATTCCACTCACAGAGTTGAACCTTCCTTTTGATAGAACAGTTTTGAAACACTCTTGTGGTAGAATCTGCAAGTCGATATTTGGAAGGTTTGGAGGCCTATCCTGGGAAAGGAAATATCTTCCCATCAAAACTAGACAGAAGCATTCTCAGAAACTTCTTAGTGATGTGCGCATTCAAGCCACAGAGTTGAAGCTTCCTTTTGATATAGCAGTTTTGAACCACTCTTTTAGTAGAATCTGCAAGTGGATGTTCGGAGAGCTAAGAGGCCAACACTGGAAAAGGAAATCTCTTCACGTAAAAACTAGACGGAAGCATTCTCAGAAACTTCAATGGGCTTTACGCATTCAACTCACAGAGTGCAATGTTGCTTTTGAGAGCGCAGTTTTAAAACACTGTTTTTGTAGAATTTGCTAGAGGATGTTTGGAGCGATGTGAGGCCTTTGCTGGAAAAGGAAATATCTTCACATAAAACCTAGACAGAAGCATTCTCAGAAACTCCTTTGTGATGAGTGCATTCAAATCACACACTTGAACCTTCCTTTGGAAAGAGCAGTTTTGAAACACTCTTTCTGAAGAATCTGCAAGTGGATATTTGGAGCGATTTGAGGCCTATGCTGGAAATGAAATATCCTCACCTAAAAACTAGACGGAAGCATTCTCAGAAACTCCTTTGTGATGAGTGCATTCAACTCACAGAGTTGAAGCTTCCTTTTGA
Source organism: Pongo abelii (assembly GCF_028885655.2). Lineage (NCBI taxonomy): Eukaryota > Metazoa > Chordata > Mammalia > Primates > Hominidae > Pongo > Pongo abelii. The sequence goes on from NC_071989.2 coordinate 51,596,993, forward strand.
CAGAGCAGTTTTGAAACACTCTTTAAGCAGCATCTGCAAGTGGATATTTGGAGCGCTTTGAGGCCAAGGCTGGAAAACGAAATCTCATCACATAAAAACTCGACAGAAGCATTCTCTGAAACTTCTTTGTGATGAGTGCATTCAACTCACAGACTCGAACGTTTCTTTTGATAGAACAGTTTAGAAACACTCCTTTTGTAGAATCTGCAAGTGTTTATTTGGAGCGCTTTGAGGCCTATGTTGGAAAAGGACATATCTTCACATCAAAAGTAGACAGACGCATTCTCAGAAACTTCTTTGTGATGAGTGCGTTGAACTCACAGAGTTCAACCTACCTATTGATAGAGAAGTTTTGAAACACCCTTTTTGTAGAATCTGCAAGTGAATATTTGGCGCGATTTGAGGCCTATGCAGGAAACGGAAATATCTTCACATGAAAACTAGACAGATGAATTCTCAGAAACGTCTTTGTGATGAGTGCATTCAACTCACAGACTTGAAGCTTCCTTTTGAAAGAGCAGTTTCGAAACACTCTTTTTGTAGAATCTGCAAGTGGATATTTGGAGCGCTTTGAGGGCTATGCTGGAAAAGTTAATACCTTCACCTAAAAACTAGACAGAAGCATACTCAGAAACTTCTTTGTGACGTGTGCATTGAACTCACAGAGTTGAACCTTTCTTTTGATACAGAAGTTTTGAAACACTCTTTTCGTAGAATCTTCAAGTGGATGGATGGAGTGATTTGAGGCCTATGCTGGAAAAGGAAATACCTTCACGTAGAAACGAGACAAAAGCATTCTCAGAAAGTTCCCTGTGCTTTGTGCATTCAACTCACAGAGTTGAACATTCCCTCTGATAGAGCAGTTTTGAAACACTCTTTTTGTAGAATCTGCAAGTGGATATTTGGAGCGCTTTGAGGCCTCTGCCGCCAAAGGAATTATCATTGCATAAAAACTAGACGGAAGCGTTCTCAGAAACTTCCTTGTGATGAGTGCATTCAACTCGCAGAGTGGAACCTTCCTTTCGATAGACCAGTTTTGAAACACTGTTTTTGTAGAATCCGCAAGTGGCTATTTGGAGCTCTTTGAGGCTTATGCTGGAAAAGGAAATATCTTCGTCTACAAACTAGACAGAAGCATTCTCAGAAACTTCTTTGTCACGTGGGGATTGAACTCACAGAGTTGAACATTCCTTTACATAGAGCAGTTTTGCAACACCCTTTCGGTGGAAAGTGAAAGTGCTTATTTGGTGCGATGGCGGCATCTAGTGGATAAGGAAATACATTCAGATGAAAACAAGATACATCCATTCTCAGAAACTTCTTTGTGATGACTGCATTCTACTCACAGAGTTGAACCTTCCTCTTGATAGAACAGTTTTGAAACACTCTTTTTGTGGAATCTGCAAGTGGCTATTTGGAGCGCTTTGAGGCCTATGCTGGAAAAGGAAATCTCTTCACATAAAACCTAGACAGAAGTATTCCCAGAAAGTTTTTCTGATGTGCGCATTCAACTCACCGAGTTGAACCTTCCTTTAGATAGAGCAGTTTTGAAACACTCTGTCTGTAGTACCTGCGAGTGGATATTTGGAGTGCTTTGAGTGCTACACTGTAAAAGCAAATATCTTCACTTGGAATCTAGACAGAAGAATTCTCAGAGACTTCCCTGTGCTCTCTGCATTCCACTCACAGAGTTGAACCTTCCTTTTGATAGAACAGTTTTGAAACACTCTTGCGGTAGAATCTGCAAGTCGATATTTGGAAGGTTTGGAGGCCTATCCTGGGAAAGGAAATATCTTCCCATCAAAACTAGACAGAAGCATTCTCAGAAACTTCTTAGTGATGTGCCCATTCAAGCCACAGAGTTGAAGCTTCCTTTTGATATAGCAGTTTTGAACCACTCTTTTAGTAGAATCTGCAAGTGGATGTTCGGAGAGCTAAGAGGCCAACACTGGAAAAGGAAATCTCTTCACGTAAAAACTAGACGGAAGCATTCTCAGAAACTTCAATGGGCTTTACGCATTCAACTCACAGAGTGCAATGTTGCTTTTGAGAGCGCAGTTTTAAAACACTGTTTTTGTAGAATTTGCTAGAGGATGTTTGGAGCGATGGGAGGCCTTTGCTGGAAAAGGAAATATCTTCACATAAAACCTAGACAGAAGCATTCTCAGAAACTCCTTTGTGATGAGTGCATTCAAATCACACACTTGAACCTTCCTTTGGAAAGAGCAGTTTTGAAACACTCTTTCTGAAGAATCTGCAAGTGGATATTTGGAGCGATTTGAGGCCTATGCTGGAAATGAAATATCTTCACCTAAAAACTAGACGGAAGCATTCTCAGAAACTCCTTTGTGATGAGTGCATTCAACTCACAGAGTTGAAGCTTCCTTTTGACAGAGCAGTTTTGAAACACTCTTTTAGCAGCATCTGCAAGTGGATATTTGGAGCGCTTTGAGGCCAAGGCTGGAAAACGAAATATCATCACATAAAAACTCGACAGAAGCATTCTCTGAAACTTCTTTGTGATGAGTGCATTCAACTCACAGACTCGAACGTTTCTTTTGATAGAACAGTTTAGAAACACTCCTTTTGTAGAATCTGCAAGTGTTTATTTGGAGCGCTTTGAGGCCTATGTTGGAAAAGGACATATCTTCACATCAAAAGTAGACAGACGCATTCTCAGAAACTTCTTTGTGATGAGTGCGTTGAACTCACAGAGTTCAACCTACCTATTGATAGAGAAGTTTTGAAACACCCTTTTTGTAGAATCTGCAAGTGAATATTTGGCGCGATTTGAGGCCTATGCAGGAAACGGAAATATCTTCACATGAAAACTAGACAGATGAATTCTCAGAAACGTCTTTGTGATGAGTGCATTCAACTCACAGACTTGAAGCTTCCTTTTGAAAGAGCAGTTTCGAAACACTCTTTTTGTAGAATCTGCAAGTGGATATTTGGAGCGCTTTGAGGGCTATGCTGGAAAAGTTAATACCTTCACCTAAAAACTAGACAGACGCAAACTCAGAAACTTCTTTGTGAAGTGTGCATTGAACTCACAGAGTTGAACCTTTCTTTTGATACAGAAGTATTGAAACACTCTTTTCGTAGAATCTTCAAGTGGATGGATGGAGTGATTTGAGGCCTATGCTGGAAAAGGAAATACCTTCACGTAGAAACGAGACAAAAGCATTCTCAGAAAGTTCCCTGTGCTTTGTGCATTCAACTCACAGAGTTGAACATTCCCTCTGATAGAGCAGTTTTGAAACACTCTTTTTGTAGAATCTGCAAGTGGATATTTGGGGCGCTTTGAGGCCTCTGCCGCCAAAGGAATTATCATTGCATAAAAACTAGACGGAAGCGTTCTCAGAAACTTCCTTGTGATGAGTGCATTCAACTCGCAGAGTGGAACCTTCCTTTCGATAGACCAGTTTTGAAACACTGTTTTTGTAGAATCCGCAAGTGGCTATTTGGAGCTCTTTGAGGCTTATGCTGGAAAAGGAAATATCTTCGTCTACAAACTAGACAGAAGCATTCTCAGAAACTTCTTTGTCACGTGGGGATTGAACTCACAGAGTTGAACATTCCTTTACATAGAGCAGTTTTGCAACACCCTTTCGGTGGAAAGTGAAAGTGCTTATTTGGTGCGATGGCGGCATCTAGTGGATAAGGAAATACATTCAGATGAAAACAAGATACATCCATTCTCAGAAACTTCTTTGTGATGACTGCATTCTACTCACAGAGTTGAACCTTCCTCTTGATAGAACAGTTTTGAAACACTCTTTTTGTGGAATCTGCAAGTGGCTATTTGGAGCGCTTTGAGGCCTATGCTGGAAAAGGAAATCTCTTCACATAAAACCTAGACAGAAGTATTCCCAGAAAGTTTTTCTGATGTGCGCATTCAACTCACCGAGTTGAACCTTCCTTTAGATAGAGCAGTTTTGAAACACTCTGTCTGTAGTACCTGCGAGTGGATATTTGGAGTGCTTTGAGTGCTACACTGTAAAAGCAAATATCTTCACTTGGAATCTAGACAGAAGAATTCTCAGAGACTTCCCTGTGCTCTCTGCATTCCACTCACAGAGTTGAACCTTCCTTTTGATAGAACAGTTTTGAAACACTCTTGCGGTAGAATCTGCAAGTCGATATTTGGAAGGTTTGGAGGCCTATCCTGGGAAAGGAAATATCTTCCCATCAAAACTAGACAGAAGCATTCTCAGAAACTTCTTAGTGATGTGCGCATTCAAGCCACAGAGTTGAAGCTTCCTTTTGATATAGCAGTTTTGAACCACTCTTTTAGTAGAATCTGCAAGTGGATGTTCGGAGAGCTAAGAGGCCAACACTGGAAAAGGAAATCTCTTCACGTAAAAACTAGACGGAAGCATTCTCAGAAACTTCAATGGGCTTTACGCATTCAACTCACAGAGTGCAATGTTGCTTTTGAGAGCGCAGTTTTAAAACACTGTTTTTGTAGAATTTGCTAGAGGATGTTTGGAGCGATGTGAGGCCTTTGCTGGAAAAGGAAATATCTTCACATAAAACCTAGACAGAAGCATTCTCAGAAACTCCTTTGTGATGAGTGCATTCAAATCACACACTTGAACCTTCCTTTGGAAAGAGCAGTTTTGAAACACTCTTTCTGAAGAATCTGCAAGTGGATATTTGGAGCGATTTGAGGCCTATGCTGGAAATGAAATATCTTCACCTAAAAACTAGACGGAAGCATTCTCAGAAACTCCTTTGTGATGAGTGCATTCAACTCACAGAGTTGAAGCTTCCTTTTGACAGAGCAGTTTTGAAACACTCTTTAAGCAGCATCTGCAAGTGGATATTTGGAGCGCTTTGAGGCCAAGGCTGGAAAACGAAATCTCATCACATAAAAACTCGACAGAAGCATTCTCTGAAACTTCTTTGTGATGAGTGCATTCAACTCACAGACTCGAACGTTTCTTTTGATAGAACAGTTTAGAAACACTCCTTTTGTAGAATCTGCAAGTGTTTATTTGGAGCGCTTTGAGGCCTATGTTGGAAAAACGACATATCTTCACATCAAAAGTAGACAGACGCATTCTCAGAAACTTCTTTGTGATGAGTGCGTTGAACTCACAGAGTTGAACCTACCTATTGATAGAGAAGTTTTGAAACACCCTTTTTGTAGAATCTGCAAGTGAATATTTGGCGCGATTTGAGGCCTATGCAGGAAACGGAAATATCTTCACATGAAAACTAGACAGATGAATTCTCAGAAACGTCTTTGTGATGAGTGCATTCAACTCACAGACTTGAAGCTTCCTTTTGAAAGAGCAGTTTCGAAACACTCTTTTTGTAGAATCTGCAAGTGGATATTTGGAGCGCTTTGAGGGCTATGCTGGAAAAGTTAATACCTTCACCTAAAAACTAGACAGACGCAAACTCAGAAACTTCTTTGTGACGTGTGCATTGAACTCACAGAGTTGAACCTTTCTTTTGATACAGAAGTTTTGAAACACTCTTTTCGTAGAATCTTCAAGTGGATGGATGGAGTGATTTGAGGCCTATGCTGGAAAAGGAAATACCTTCACGTAGAAACGAGACAAAAGCATTCTCAGAAAGTTCCCTGTGCTTTGTGCATTCAACTCACAGAGTTGAACATTCCCTCTGATAGAGCAGTTTTGAAACACTCTTTTTGTAGAATCTGCAAGTGGATATTTGGGGCGCTTTGAGGCCTCTGCCGCCAAAGGAATTATCATTGCATAAAAACTAGACGGAAGCGTTCTCAGAAACTTCCTTGTGATGAGTGCATTCAACTCGCAGAGTGGAACCTTCCTTTCGATAGACCAGTTTTGAAACACTGTTTTTGTAGAATCCGCAAGTGGCTATTTGGAGCTCTTTGAGGCTTATGCTGGAAAAGGAAATATCTTCGTCTACAAACTAGACAGAAGCATTCTCAGAAACTTCTTTGTCACGTGGGGATTGAACTCACAGAGTTGAACATTCCTTTACATAGAGCAGTTTTGCAACACCCTTTCGGTGGAAAGTGAAAGTGCTTATTTGGTGCGATGGCGGCATCTAGTGGATAAGGAAATACATTCAGATGAAAACAAGATACATCCATTCTCAGAAACTTCTTTGTGATGACTGCATTCTACTCACAGGGTTGAACCTTCCTCTTGATAGAACAGTTTTGAAACACTCTTTTTGTGGAATCTGCAAGTGGCTATTTGGAGCGCTTTGAGGCCTATGCTGGAAAAGGAAATCTCTTCACATAAAACCTAGACAGAAGTATTCCCAGAAAGTTTTTCTGATGTGCGCATTCAACTCACCGAGTTGAACCTTCCTTTAGATAGAGCAGTTTTGAAACACTCTGTCTGTAGTACCTGCGAGTGGATATTTGGAGTGCTTTGAGTGCTACACTGTAAAAGCAAATATCTTCACTTGGAATCCAGACAGAAGAATTCTCAGAGACTTCCCTGTGCTCTCTGCATTCCACTCACAGAGTTGAACCTTCCTTTTGATAGAACAGTTTTGAAACACTCTTGTGGTAGAATCTGCAAGTCGATATTTGGAAGGTTTGGAGGCCTATCCTGGGAAAGGAAATATCTTCCCATCAAAACTAGACAGAAGCATTCTCAGAAACTTCTTAGTGATGTGCGCATTCAAGCCACAGAGTTGAAGCTTCCTTTTGATATAGCAGTTTTGAACCACTCTTTTAGTAGAATCTGCAAGTGGATGTTCGGAGAGCTAAGAGGCCAACACTGGAAAAGGAAATCTCTTCACGTAAAAACTAGACGGAAGCATTCTCAGAAACTTCAATGGGCTTTACGCATTCAACTCACAGAGTACAATGTTGCTTTTGAGAGCGCAGTTTTAAAACACTGTTTTTGTAGAATTTGCTAGAGGATGTTTGGAGCGATGTGAGGCCTTTGCTGGAAAAGGAAATATCTTCACATAAAACCTAGACAGAAGCATTCTCAGAAACTCCTTTGTGATGAGTGCATTCAAATCACACACTTGAACCTTCCTTTGGAAAGAGCAGTTTTGAAACACTCTTTCTGAAGAATCTGCAAGTGGATATTTGGAGCGATTTGAGGCCTATGCTGGAAATGAAATATCTTCACCTAAAAACTAGACGGAAGCATTCTCAGAAACTCCTTTGTGATGAGTGCATTCAACTCACAGAGTTGAAGCTTCCTTTTGACAGAGCAGTTTTGAAACACTCTTTAAGCAGCATCTGCAAGTGGATATTTGGAGCGCTTTGAGGCCAAGGCTGGAAAACGAAATCTCATCACATAAAAACTCGACAGAAGCATTCTCTGAAACTTCTTTGTGATGAGTGCATTCAACTCACAGACTCGAACGTTTCTTTTGATAGAACAGTTTAGAAACACTCCTTTTGTAGAATCTGCAAGTGTTTATTTGGAGCGCTTTGAGGCCTATGTTGGAAAAACGACATATCTTCACATCAAAAGTAGACAGACGCATTCTCAGAAACTTCTTTGTGATGAGTGCGTTGAACTCACAGAGTTGAACCTACCTATTGATAGAGAAGTTTTGAAACACCCTTTTTGTAGAATCTGCAAGTGAATATTTGGCGCGATTTGAGGCCTATGCAGGAAACGGAAATATCTTCACATGAAAACTAGACAGATGAATTCTCAGAAACGTCTTTGTGATGAGTGCATTCAACTCACAGACTTGAAGCTTCCTTTTGAAAGAGCAGTTTCGAAACACTCTTTTTGTAGAATCTGCAAGTGGATATTTGGAGCGCTTTGAGGGCTATGCTGGAAAAGTTAATACCTTCACCTAAAAACTAGACAGACGCAAACTCAGAAACTTCTTTGTGACGTGTGCATTGAACTCACAGAGTTGAACCTTTCTTTTGATACAGAAGTTTTGAAACACTCTTTTCGTAGAATCTTCAAGTGGATGGATGGAGTGATTTGAGGCCTATGCTGGAAAAGGAAATACCTTCACGTAGAAACGAGACAAAAGCATTCTCAGAAAGTTCCCTGTGCTTTGTGCATTCAACTCACAGAGTTGAACATTCCCTCTGATAGAGCAGTTTTGAAACACTCTTTTTGTAGAATCTGCAAGTGGATATTTGGGGCGCTTTGAGGCCTCTGCCGCCAAAGGAATTATCATTGCATAAAAACTAGACGGAAGCGTTCTCAGAAACTTCCTTGTGATGAGTGCATTCAACTCGCAGAGTGGAACCTTCCTTTCGATAGACCAGTTTTGAAACACTGTTTTTGTAGAATCCGCAAGTGGCTATTTGGAGCTCTTTGAGGCTTATGCTGGAAAAGGAAATATCTTCGTCTACAAACTAGACAGAAGCATTCTCAGAAACTTCTTTGTCACGTGGGGATTGAACTCACAGAGTTGAACATTCCTTTACATAGAGCAGTTTTGCAACACCCTTTCGGTGGAAAGTGAAAGTGCTTATTTGGTGCGATGGCGGCATCTAGTGGATAAGGAAATACATTCAGATGAAAACAAGATACATCCATTCTCAGAAACTTCTTTGTGATGACTGCATTCTACTCACAGGGTTGAACCTTCCTCTTGATAGAACAGTTTTGAAACACTCTTTTTGTGGAATCTGCAAGTGGCTATTTGGAGCGCTTTGAGGCCTATGCTGGAAAAGGAAATCTCTTCACATAAAACCTAGACAGAAGTATTCCCAGAAAGTTTTTCTGATGTGCGCATTCAACTCACCGAGTTGAACCTTCCTTTAGATAGAGCAGTTTTGAAACACTCTGTCTGTAGTACCTGCGAGTGGATATTTGGAGTGCTTTGAGTGCTACACTGTAAAAGCAAATATCTTCACTTGGAATCCAGACAGAAGAATTCTCAGAGACTTCCCTGTGCTCTCTGCATTCCACTCACAGAGTTGAACCTTCCTTTTGATAGAACAGTTTTGAAACACTCTTGTGGTAGAATCTGCAAGTCGATATTTGGAAGGTTTGGAGGCCTATCCTGGGAAAGGAAATATCTTCCCATCAAAACTAGACAGAAGCATTCTCAGAAACTTCTTAGTGATGTGCGCATTCAAGCCACAGAGTTGAAGCTTCCTTTTGATATAGCAGTTTTGAACCACTCTTTTAGTAGAATCTGCAAGTGGATGTTCGGAGAGCTAAGAGGCCAACACTGGAAAAGGAAATCTCTTCACGTAAAAACTAGACGGAAGCATTCTCAGAAACTTCAATGGGCTTTACGCATTCAACTCACAGAGTACAATGTTGCTTTTGAGAGCGCAGTTTTAAAACACTGTTTTTGTAGAATTTGCTAGAGGATGTTTGGAGCGATGTGAGGCCTTTGCTGGAAAAGGAAATATCTTCACATAAAACCTAGACAGAAGCATTCTCAGAAACTCCTTTGTGATGAGTGCATTCAAATCACACACTTGAACCTTCCTTTGGAAAGAGCAGTTTTGAAACACTCTTTCTGAAGAATCTGCAAGTGGATATTTGGAGCGATTTGAGGCCTATGCTGGAAATGAAATATCTTCACCTAAAAACTAGACGGAAGCATTCTCAGAAACTCCTTTGTGATGAGTGCATTCAACTCACAGAGTTGAAGCTTCCTTTTGACAGAGCAGTTTTGAAACACTCTTTAAGCAGCATCTGCAAGTGGATATTTGGAGCGCTTTGAGGCCAAGGCTGGAAAACGAAATCGCATCACATAAAAACTCGACAGAAGCATTCTCTGAAACTTCTTTGTGATGAGTGCATTCAACTCACAGACTCGAACGTTTCTTTTGATAGAACAGTTTAGAAACACTCCTTTTGTAGAATCTGCAAGTGTTTATTTGGAGCGCTTTGAGGCCTATGTTGGAAAAGGACATATCTTCACATCAAAAGTAGACAGACGCATTCTCAGAAACTTCTTTGTGATGAGTGCGTTGAACTCACAGAGTTGAACCTACCTATTGATAGAGAAGTTTTGAAACACCCTTTTTGTAGAATCTGCAAGTGAATATTTGGCGCGATTTGAGGCCTATGCAGGAAACGGAAATATCTTCACATGAAAACTAGACAGATGAATTCTCAGAAACGTCTTTGTGATGAGTGCATTCAACTCACAGACTTGAAGCTTCCTTTTGAAAGAGCAGTTTCGAAACACTCTTTTTGTAGAATCTGCAAGTGGATATTTGGAGCGCTTTGAGGGCTATGCTGGAAAAGTTAATACCTTCACCTAAAAACTAGACAGAAGCATACTCAGAAACTTCTTTGTGACGTGTGCATTGAACTCACAGAGTTGAACCTTTCTTTTGATACAGAAGTTTTGAAACACTCTTTTCGTAGAATCTTCAAGTGGATGGATGGAGTGATTTGAGGCCTATGCTGGAAAAGGAAATACCTTCACGTAGAAACGAGACAAAAGCATTCTCAGAAAGTTCCCTGTGCTTTGTGCATTCAACTCACAGAGTTGAACATTCCCTTTGATAGAGCAGTTTTGAAACACTCTTTTTGTAGAATCTGCAAGTGGATATTTGGAGCGCTTTGAGGCCTCTGCCGCCAAAGGAATTATCATTGCTTAAAAACTAGATGGAAGCGTTCTCAGAAACTTCCTTGTGATGAGTGCATTCAACTCGCAGAGTGGAACCTTCCTTTCGATAGACCAGTTTTGAAACACTGTTTTTGTAGAATCCGCAAGTGGCTATTTGGAGCTCTTTGAGGCTTATGCTGGAAAAGGAAATATCTTCCTCTACAAACTAGACAGAAGCATTCTCAGAAACTTCTTTGTCACGTGGGGATTGAACTCACAGAGTTGAACATTCCTTTACATAGAGCAGTTTTGCAACACCCTTTCGGTGGAAAGTGAAAGTGCTTATTTGGTGCGATGGCGGCATCTAGTGGATAAGGAAATACATTCAGATGAAAACAAGATACATCCATTCTCAGAAACTTCTTTGTGATGACTGCATTCTACTCACAGAGTTGAACCTTCCTCTTGATAGAACAGTTTTGAAACACTCTTTTTGTGGAATCTGCAAGTGGCTATTTGGAGCGCTTTGAGGCCTATGCTGGAAAAGGAAATCTCTTCACATAAAACCTAGACAGAAGTATTCCCAGAAAGTTTTTCTGATGTGCGCATTCAACTCACCGAGTTGAACCTTCCTTTAGATAGAGCAGTTTTGAAACACTCTGTCTGTAGTACCTGCGAGTGGATATTTGGAGTGCTTTGAGTGCTACACTGTAAAAGCAAATATCTTCACTTGGAATCTAGACAGAAGAATTCTCAGAGACTTCCCTGTGCTCTCTGCATTCCACTCACAGAGTTGAACCTTCCTTTTGATAGAACAGTTTTGAAACACTCTTGCGGTAGAATCTGCAAGTCGATATTTGGAAGGTTTGGAGGCCTATCCTGGGAAAGGAAATATCTTCCCATCAAAACTAGACAGAAGCATTCTCAGAAACTTCTTAGTGATGTGCGCATTCAAGCCACAGAGTTGAAGCTTCCTTTTGATATAGCAGTTTTGAACCACTCTTTTAGTAGAATCTGCAAGTGGATGTTCGGAGAGCTAAGAGGCCAACACTGGAAAAGGAAATCTCTTCACGTAAAAACTAGACGGAAGCATTCTCAGAAACTTCAATGGGCTTTACGCATTCAACTCACAGAGTGCAATGTTGCTTTTGAGAGCGCAGTTTTAAAACACTGTTTTTGTAGAATTTGCTAGAGGATGTTTGGAGCGATGTGAGGCCTTTGCTGGAAAAGGAAATATCTTCACATAAAACCTAGACAGAAGCATTCTCAGAAACTCCTTTGTGATGAGTGCATTCAAATCACACACTTGAACCTTCCTTTGGAAAGAGCAGTTTTGAAACACTCTTTCTGAAGAATCTGCAAGTGGATATTTGGAGCGATTTGAGGCCTATGCTGGAAATGAAATATCTTCACCTAAAAACTAGACGGAAGCATTCTCAGAAACTCCTTTGTGATGAGTGCATTCAACTCACAGAGTTGAAGCTTCCTTTTGACAGAGCAGTTTTGAAACACTCTTTAAGCAGCATCTGCAAGTGGATATTTGGAGCGCTTTGAGGCCAAGGCTGGAAAACGAAATCTCATCACATAAAAACTCGACAGAAGCATTCTCTGAAACTTCTTTATGATGAGTGCATTCAACTCACAGACTCGAACGTTTCTTTTGATAGAACAGTTTAGAAACACTCCTTTTGTAGAATCTGCAAGTGTTTATTTGGAGCGCTTTGAGGCCTATGTTGGAAAAACGACATATCTTCACATCAAAAGTAGACAGACGCATTCTCAGAAACTTCTTTGTGATGAGTGCGTTGAACTCACAGAGTTGAACCTACCTATTGATAGAGAAGTTTTGAAACACCCTTTTTGTAGAATCTGCAAGTGAATATTTGGCGCGATTTGAGGCCTATGCAGGAAACGGAAATATCTTCACATGAAAACTAGACAGATGAATTCTCAGAAACGTCTTTGTGATGAGTGCATTCAACTCACAGACTTGAAGCTTCCTTTTGAAAGAGCAGTTTCGAAACACTCTTTTTGTAGAATCTGCAAGTGGATATTTGGAGCGCTTTGAGGGCTATGCTGGAAAAGTTAATACCTTCACCTAAAAACTAGACAGACGCAAACTCAGAAACTTCTTTGTGACGTGTGCATTGAACTCACAGAGTTGAACCTTTCTTTTGATACAGAAGTTTTGAAACACTCTTTTCGTAGAATCTTCAAGTGGATGGATGGAGTGATTTGAGGCCTATGCTGGAAAAGGAAATACCTTCACGTAGAAACGAGACAAAAGCATTCTCAGAAAGTTCCCTGTGCTTTGTGCATTCAACTCACAGAGTTGAACATTCCCGCTGATAGAGCAGTTTTGAAACACTCTTTTTGTAGAATCTGCAAGTGGATATTTGGGGCGCTTTGAGGCCTCTGCCGCCAAAGGAATTATCATTGCATAAAAACTAGACGGAAGCGTTCTCAGAAACTTCCTTGTGATGAGTGCATTCAACTCGCAGAGTGGAACCTTCCTTTCGATAGACCAGTTTTGAAACACTGTTTTTGTAGAATCCGCAAGTGGCTATTTGGAGCTCTTTGAGCCTTATGCTGGAAAAGGAAATATCTTCGTCTACAAACTAGACAGAAGCATTCTCAGAAACTTCTTTGTCACGTGGGGATTGAACTCACAGAGTTGAACATTCCTTTACATAGAGCAGTTTTGCAACACCCTTTCGGTGGAAAGTGAAAGTGCTTATTTGGTGCGATGGCGGCATCTAGTGGATAAGGAAATACATTCAGATGAAAACAAGATACATCCATTCTCAGAAACTTCTTTGTGATGACTGCATTCTACTCACAGAGTTGAACCTTCCTCTTGATAGAACAGTTTTGAAACACTCTTTTTGTGGAATCTGCAAGTGGCTATTTGGAGCGCTTTGAGGCCTATGCTGGAAAAGGAAATCTCTTCACATAAAACCTAGACAGAAGTATTCCCAGAAAGTTTTTCTGATGTGCGCATTCAACTCACCGAGTTGAACCTTCCTTTAGATAGAGCAGTTTTGAAACACTCTGTCTGTAGTACCTGCGAGTGGATATTTGGAGTGCTTTGAGTGCTACACTGTAAAAGCAAATATCTTCACTTGGAATCTAGACAGAAGAATTCTCAGAGACTTCCCTGTGCTCTCTGCATTCCACTCACAGAGTTGAACCTTCCTTTTGATAGAACAGTTTTGAAACACTCTTGTGGTAGAATCTGCAAGTCGATATTTGGAAGGTTTGGAGGCCTATCCTGGGAAAGGAAATATCTTCCCATCAAAACTAGACAGAAGCCTTCTCAGAAACTTCTTAGTGATGTGCGCATTCAAGCCACAGAGTTGAAGCTTCCTTTTGATATAGCAGTTTTGAACCACTCTTTTAGTAGAATCTGCAAGTGGATGTTCGGAGAGCTAAGAGGCCAACACTGGAAAAGGAAATCTCTTCACGTAAAAACTAGACGGAAGCATTCTCAGAAACTTCAATGGGCTTTACGCATTCAACTCACAGAGTGCAATGTTGCTTTTGAGAGCGCAGTTTTAAAACACTGTTTTTGTAGAATTTGCTAGAGGATGTTTGGAGCGATGTGAGGCCTTTGCTGGAAAAGGAAATATCTTCACATAAAACCTAGACAGAAGCATTCTCAGAAACTCCTTTGTGATGAGTGCATTCAAATCACACACTTGAACCTTCCTTTGGAAAGAGCAGTTTTGAAACACTCTTTCTGAAGAATCTGCAAGTGGATATTTGGAGCGATTTGAGGCCTATGCTGGAAATGAAATATCTTCACCTAAAAACTAGACGGAAGCATTCTCAGAAACTCCTTTGTGATGAGTGCATTCAACTCACAGAGTTGAAGCTTCCTTTTGACAGAGCAGTTTTGAAACACTCTTTAAGCAGCATCTGCAAGTGGATATTTGGAGCGCTTTGAGGCCAAGGCTGGAAAACGAAATCTCATCACATAAAAACTCGACAGAAGCATTCTCTGAAACTTCTTTGTGATGAGTGCATTCAACTCACAGACTCGAACGTTTCTTTTGATAGAACAGTTTAGAAACACTCCTTTTGTAGAATCTGCAAGTGTTTATTTGGAGCGCTTTGAGGCCTATGTTGGAAAAGGACATATCTTCACATCAAAAGTAGACAGACGCATTCTCAGAAACTTCTTTGTGATGAGTGCGTTGAACTCACAGAGTTGAACCTACCTATTGATAGAGAAGTTTTGAAACACCCTTTTTGTAGAATCTGCAAGTGAATATTTGGCGCGATTTGAGGCCTATGCAGGAAACGGAAATATCTTCACATGAAAACTAGACAGATGAATTCTCAGAAACGTCTTTGTGATGAGTGCATTCAACTCACAGACTTGAAGCTTCCTTTTGAAAGAGCAGTTTCGAAACACTCTTTTTGTAGAATCTGCAAGTGGATATTTGGAGCGCTTTGAGGGCTATGCTGGAAAAGTTAATACCTTCACCTAAAAACTAGACAGAAGCATACTCAGAAACTTCTTTGTGACGTGTGCATTGAACTCACAGAGTTGAACCTTTCTTTTGATACAGAAGTTTTGAAACACTCTTTTCGTAGAATCTTCAAGTGGATGGATGGAGTGATTTGAGGCCTATGCTGGAAAAGGAAATACCTTCACGTAGAAACGAGACAAAAGCATTCTCAGAAAGTTCCCTGTGCTTTGTGCATTCAACTCACAGAGTTGAACATTCCCTTTGATAGAGCAGTTTTGAAACACTCTTTTTGTAGAATCTGCAAGTGGATATTTGGAGCGCTTTGAGGCCTCTGCCGCCAAAGGAATTATCATTGCATAAAAACTAGATGGAAGCGTTCTCAGAAACTTCCTTGTGATGAGTGCATTCAACTCGCAGAGTGGAACCTTCCTTTCGATAGACCAGTTTTGAAACACTGTTTTTGTAGAATCCGCAAGTGGCTATTTGGAGCTCTTTGAGGCTTATGCTGGAAAAGGAAATATCTTCGTCTACAAACTAGACAGAAGCATTCTCAGAAACTTCTTTGTCACGTGGGGATTGAACTCACAGAGTTGAACATTCCTTTACATAGAGCAGTTTTGCAACACCCTTTCGGTGGAAAGTGAAAGTGCTTATTTGGTGCGATGGCGGCATCTAGTGGATAAGGAAATACATTCAGATGAAAACAAGATACATCCATTCTCAGAAACTTCTTTGTGATGACTGCATTCTACTCACAGAGTTGAACCTTCCTCTTGATAGAACAGTTTTGAAACACTCTTTTTGTGGAATCTGCAAGTGGCTATTTGGAGCGCTTTGAGGCCTATGCTGGAAAAGGAAATCTCTTCACATAAAACCTAGACAGAAGTATTCCCAGAAAGTTTTTCTGATGTGCGCATTCAACTCACCGAGTTGAACCTTCCTTTAGATAGAGCAGTTTTGAAACACTCTGTCTGTAGTACCTGCGAGTGGATATTTGGAGTGCTTTGAGTGCTACACTGTAAAAGCAAATATCTTCACTTGGAATCTAGACAGAAGAATTCTCAGAGACTTCCCTGTGCTCTCTGCATTCCACTCACAGAGTTGAACCTTCCTTTTGATAGAACAGTTTTGAAACACTCTTGTGGTAGAATCTGCAAGTCGATATTTGGAAGGTTTGGAGGCCTATCCTGGGAAAGGAAATATCTTCCCATCAAAACTAGACAGAAGCATTCTCAGAAACTTCTTAGTGATGTGCGCATTCAAGGCACAGAGTTGAAGCTTCCTTTTGATATAGCAGTTTTGAACCACTCTTTTAGTAGAATCTGCAAGTGGATGTTCGGAGAGCTAAGAGGCCAACACTGGAAAAGGAAATCTCTTCACGTAAAAACTAGACGGAAGCATTCTCAGAAACTTCAATGGGCTTTACGCATTCAACTCACAGAGTGCAATGTTGCTTTTGAGAGCGCAGTTTTAAAACACTGTTTTTGTAGAATTTGCTAGAGGATGTTTGGAGCGATGTGAGGCCTTTGCTGGAAAAGGAAATATCTTCACATAAAACCTAGACAGAAGCATTCTCAGAAACTCCTTTGTGATGAGTGCATTCAAATCACACACTTGAACCTTCCTTTGGAAAGAGCAGTTTTGAAACACTCTTTCTGAAGAATCTGCAAGTGGATATTTGGAGCGATTTGAGGCCTATGCTGGAAATGAAATATCTTCACCTAAAAACTAGACGGAAGCATTCTCAGAAACTCCTTTGTGATGAGTGCATTCAACTCACAGAGTTGAAGCTTCCTTTTGACAGAGCAGTTTTGAAACACTCTTTAAGCAGCATCTGCAAGTGGATATTTGGAGCGCTTTGAGGCCAAGGCTGGAAAACGAAATCTCATCACATAAAAACTCGACAGAAGCATTCTCTGAAACTTCTTTGTGATGAGTGCATTCAACTCACAGACTCGAACGTTTCTTTTGATAGAACAGTTTAGAAACACTCCTTTTGTAGAATCTGCAAGTGTTTATTTGGAGCGCTTTGAGGCCTATGTTGGAAAAGGACATATCTTCACATCAAAAGTAGACAGACGCATTCTCAGAAACTTCTTTGTGATGAGTGCGTTGAACTCACAGAGTTGAACCTACCTATTGATAGAGAAGTTTTGAAACACCCTTTTTGTAGAATCTGCAAGTGAATATTTGGCGCGATTTGAGGCCTATGCAGGAAACGGAAATATCTTCACATGAAAACTAGACAGATGAATTCTCAGAAACGTCTTTGTGATGAGTGCATTCAACTCACAGACTTGAAGCTTCCTTTTGAAAGAGCAGTTTCGAAACACTCTTTTTGTAGAATCTGCAAGTGGATATTTGGAGCGCTTTGAGGGCTATGCTGGAAAAGTTAATACCTTCACCTAAAAACTAGACAGAAGCATACTCAGAAACTTCTTTGTGACGTGTGCATTGAACTCACAGAGTTGAACCTTTCTTTTGATACAGAAGTTTTGAAACACTCTTTTCGTAGAATCTTCAAGTGGATGGATGGAGTGATTTGAGGCCTATGCTGGAAAAGGAAATACCTTCACGTAGAAACGAGACAAAAGCATTCTCAGAAAGTTCCCTGTGCTTTGTGCATTCAACTCACAGAGTTGAACATTCCCTTTGATAGAGCAGTTTTGAAACACTCTTTTTGTAGAATCTGCAAGTGGATATTTGGAGCGCTTTGAGGCCTCTGCCGCCAAAGGAATTATCATTGCATAAAAACTAGATGGAAGCGTTCTCAGAAACTTCCTTGTGATGAGTGCATTCAACTCGCAGAGTGGAACCTTCCTTTCGATAGACCAGTTTTGAAACACTGTTTTTGTAGAATCCGCAAGTGGCTATTTGGAGCTCTTTGAGGCTTATGCTGGAAAAGGAAATATCTTCGTCTACAAACTAGACAGAAGCATTCTCAGAAACTTCTTTGTCACGTGGGGATTGAACTCACAGAGTTGAACATTCCTTTACATAGAGCAGTTTTGCAACACCCTTTCGGTGGAAAGTGAAAGTGCTTATTTGGTGCGATGGCGGCATCTAGTGGATAAGGAAATACATTCAGATGAAAACAAGATACATCCATTCTCAGAAACTTCTTTGTGATGACTGCATTCTACTCACAGAGTTGAACCTTCCTCTTGATAGAACAGTTTTGAAACACTCTTTTTGTGGAATCTGCAAGTGGCTATTTGGAGCGCTTTGAGGCCTATGCTGGAAAAGGAAATCTCTTCACATAAAACCTAGACAGAAGTATTCCCAGAAAGTTTTTCTGATGTGCGCATTCAACTCACCGAGTTGAACCTTCCTTTAGATAGAGCAGTTTTGAAACACTCTGTCTGTAGTACCTGCGAGTGGATATTTGGAGTGCTTTGAGTGCTACACTGTAAAAGCAAATATCTTCACTTGGAATCTAGACAGAAGAATTCTCAGAGACTTCCCTGTGCTCTCTGCATTCCACTCACAGAGTTGAACCTTCCTTTTGATAGAACAGTTTTGAAACACTCTTGTGGTAGAATCTGCAAGTCGATATTTGGAAGGTTTGGAGGCCTATCCTGGGAAAGGAAATATCTTCCCATCAAAACTAGACAGAAGCATTCTCAGAAACTTCTTAGTGATGTGCGCATTCAAGCCACAGAGTTGAAGCTTCCTTTTGATATAGCAGTTTTGAACCACTCTTTTAGTAGAATCTGCAAGTGGATGTTCGGAGAGCTAAGAGGCCAACACTGGAAAAGGAAATCTCTTCACGTAAAAACTAGACGGAAGCATTCTCAGAAACTTCAATGGGCTTTACGCATTCAACTCACAGAGTGCAATGTTGCTTTTGAGAGCGCAGTTTTAAAACACTGTTTTTGTAGAATTTGCTAGAGGATGTTTGGAGCGATGTGAGGCCTTTGCTGGAAAAGGAAATATCTTCACATAAAACCTAGACAGAAGCATTCTCAGAAACTCCTTTGTGATGAGTGCATTCAAATCACACACTTGAACCTTCCTTTGGAAAGAGCAGTTTTGAAACACTCTTTCTGAAGAATCTGCAAGTGGATATTTGGAGCGATTTGAGGCCTATGCTGGAAATGAAATATCTTCACCTAAAAACTAGACGGAAGCATTCTCAGAAACTCCTTTGTGATGAGTGCATTCAACTCACAGAGTTGAAGCTTCCTTTTGACAGAGCAGTTTTGAAACACTCTTTAAGCAGCATCTGCAAGTGGATATTTGGAGCGCTTTGAGGCCAAGGCTGGAAAACGAAATATCATCACATAAAAACTCGACAGAAGCATTCTCTGAAACTTCTTTGTGATGAGTGCATTCAGCTCACAGACTCGAACGTTTCTTTTGATAGAACAGTTTAGAAACACTCCTTTTGTAGAATCTGCAAGTGTTTATTTGGAGCGCTTTGAGGCCTATGTTGGAAAAACGACATATCTTCACATCAAAAGTAGACAGACGCATTCTCAGAAACTTCTTTGTGATGAGTGCGTTGAACTCACAGAGTTGAACCTACCTATTGATAGAGAAGTTTTGAAACACCCTTTTTGTAGAATCTGCAAGTGAATATTTGGCGCGATTTGAGGCCTATGCAGGAAACGGAAATATCTTCACATGAAAACTAGACAGATGAATTCTCAGAAACGTCTTTGTGATGAGTGCATTCAACTCACAGACTTGAAGCTTCCTTTTGAAAGAGCAGTTTCGAAACACTCTTTTTGTAGAATCTGCAAGTGGATATTTGGAGCGCTTTGAGGGCTATGCTGGAAAAGTTAATACCTTCACCTAAAAACTAGACAGAAGCATACTCAGAAACTTCTTTGTGACGTGTGCATTGAACTCACAGAGTTGAACCTTTCTTTTGATACAGAAGTTTTGAAACACTCTTTTCGTAGAATCTTCAAGTGGATGGATGGAGTGATTTGAGGCCTATGCTGGAAAAGGAAATACCTTCACGTAGAAACGAGACAAAAGCATTCTCAGAAAGTTCCCTGTGCTTTGTGCATTCAACTCACAGAGTTGAACATTCCCTTTGATAGAGCAGTTTTGAAACACTCTTTTTGTAGAATCTGCAAGTGGATATTTGGAGCGCTTTGAGGCCTCTGCCGCCAAAGGAATTATCATTGCTTAAAAACTAGATGGAAGCGTTCTCAGAAACTTCCTTGTGATGAGTGCATTCAACTCGCAGAGTGGAACCTTCCTTTCGATAGACCAGTTTTGAAACACTGTTTTTGTAGAATCCGCAAGTGGCTATTTGGAGCTCTTTGAGGCTTATGCTGGAAAAGGAAATATCTTCGTCTACAAACTAGACAGAAGCATTCTCAGAAACTTCTTTGTCACGTGGGGATTGAACTCACAGAGTTGAACATTCCTTTACATAGAGCAGTTTTGCAACACCCTTTCGGTGGAAAGTGAAAGTGCTTATTTGGTGCGATGGCGGCATCTAGTGGATAAGGAAATACATTCAGATGAAAACAAGATACATCCATTCTCAGAAACTTCTTTGTGATGACTGCATTCTACTCACAGAGTTGAACCTTCCTCTTGATAGAACAGTTTTGAAACACTCTTTTTGTGGAATCTGCAAGTGGCTATTTGGAGCGCTTTGAGGCCTATGCTGGAAAAGGAAATCTCTTCACATAAAACCTAGACAGAAGTATTCCCAGAAAGTTTTTCTGATGTGCGCATTCAACTCACCGAGTTGAACCTTCCTTTAGATAGAGCAGTTTTGAAACACTCTGTCTGTAGTACCTGCGAGTGGATATTTGGAGTGCTTTGAGTGCTACACTGTAAAAGCAAATATCTTCACTTGGAATCTAGACAGAAGAATTCTCAGAGACTTCCCTGTGCTCTCTGCATTCCACTCACAGAGTTGAACCTTCCTTTTGATAGAACAGTTTTGAAACACTCTTGTGGTAGAATCTGCAAGTCGATATTTGGAAGGTTTGGAGGCCTATCCTGGGAAAGGAAATATCTTCCCATCAAAACTAGACAGAAGCATTCTCAGAAACTTCTTAGTGATGTGCGCATTCAAGCCACAGAGTTGAAGCTTCCTTTTGATATAGCAGTTTTGAACCACTCTTTTAGTAGAATCTGCAAGTGGATGTTCGGAGAGCTAAGAGGCCAACACTGGAAAAGGAAATCTCTTCACGTAAAAACTAGACGGAAGCATTCTCAGAAACTTCAATGGGCTTTACGCATTCAACTCACAGAGTGCAATGTTGCTTTTGAGAGCGCAGTTTTAAAACACTGTTTTTGTAGAATTTGCTAGAGGATGTTTGGAGCGATGTGAGGCCTTTGCTGGAAAAGGAAATATCTTCACATAAAACCTAGACAGAAGCATTCTCAGAAACTCCTTTGTGATGAGTGCATTCAAATCACACACTTGAACCTTCCTTTGGAAAGAGCAGTTTTGAAACACTCTTTCTGAAGAATCTGCAAGTGGATATTTGGAGCGATTTGAGGCCTATGCTGGAAATGAAATATCTTCACCTAAAAACTAGACGGAAGCATTCTCAGAAACTCCTTTGTGATGAGTGCATTCAACTCACAGAGTTGAAGCTTCCTTTTGACAGAGCAGTTTTGAAACACTCTTTAAGCAGCATCTGCAAGTGGATATTTGGAGCGCTTTGAGGCCAAGGCTGGAAAACGAAATCTCATCACATAAAAACTCGACAGAAGCATTCTCTGAAACTTCTTTGTGATGAGTGCATTCAGCTCACAGACTCGAACGTTTCTTTTGATAGAACAGTTTAGAAACACTCCTTTTGTAGAATCTGCAAGTGTTTATTTGGAGCGCTTTGAGGCCTATGTTGGAAAAACGACATATCTTCACATCAAAAGTAGACAGACGCATTCTCAGAAACTTCTTTGTGATGAGTGCGTTGAACTCACAGAGTTGAACCTACCTATTGATAGAGAAGTTTTGAAACACCCTTTTTGTAGAATCTGCAAGTGAATATTTGGCGCGATTTGAGGCCTATGCAGGAAACGGAAATATCTTCACATGGAAACTAGACAGATGAATTCTCAGAAACGTCTTTGTGATGAGTGCATTCAACTCACAGACTTGAAGCTTCCTTTTGAAAGAGCAGTTTCGAAACACTCTTTTTGTAGAATCTGCAAGTGGATATTTGGAGCGCTTTGAGGGCTATGCTGGAAAAGTTAATACCTTCACCTAAAAACTAGACAGAAGCATACTCAGAAACTTCTTTGTGACGTGTGCATTGAACTCACAGAGTTGAACCTTTCTTTTGATACAGAAGTTTTGAAACACTCTTTTCGTAGAATCTTCAAGTGGATGGATGGAGTGATTTGAGGCCTATGCTGGAAAAGGAAATACCTTCACGTAGAAACGAGACAAAAGCATTCTCAGAAAGTTCCCTGTGCTTTGTGCATTCAACTCACAGAGTTGAACATTCCCTTTGATAGAGCAGTTTTGAAACACTCTTTTTGTAGAATCTGCAAGTGGATATTTGGAGCGCTTTGAGGCCTCTGCCGCCAAAGGAATTATCATTGCTTAAAAACTAGATGGAAGCGTTCTCAGAAACTTCCTTGTGATGAGTGCATTCAACTCGCAGAGTGGAACCTTCCTTTCGATAGACCAGTTTTGAAACACTGTTTTTGTAGAATCCGCAAGTGGCTATTTGGAGCTCTTTGAGGCTTATGCTGGAAAAGGAAATATCTTCGTCTACAAACTAGACAGAAGCATTCTCAGAAACTTCTTTGTCACGTGGGGATTGAACTCACAGAGTTGAACATTCCTTTACATAGAGCAGTTTTGCAACACCCTTTCGGTGGAAAGTGAAAGTGCTTATTTGGTGCGATGGCGGCATCTAGTGGATAAGGAAATACATTCAGATGAAAACAAGATACATCCATTCTCAGAAACTTCTTTGTGATGACTGCATTCTACTCACAGAGTTGAACCTTCCTCTTGATAGAACAGTTTTGAAACACTCTTTTTGTGGAATCTGCAAGTGGCTATTTGGAGCGCTTTGAGGCCTATGCTGGAAAAGGAAATCTCTTCACATAAAACCTAGACAGAAGTATTCCCAGAAAGTTTTTCTGATGTGCGCATTCAACTCACCGAGTTGAACCTTCCTTTAGATAGAGCAGTTTTGAAACACTCTGTCTGTAGTACCTGCGAGTGGATATTTGGAGTGCTTTGAGTGCTACACTGTAAAAGCAAATATCTTCACTTGGAATCTAGACAGAAGAATTCTCAGAGACTTCCCTGTGCTCTCTGCATTCCACTCACAGAGTTGAACCTTCCTTTTGATAGAACAGTTTTGAAACACTCTTGTGGTAGAATCTGCAAGTCGATATTTGGAAGGTTTGGAGGCCTATCCTGGGAAAGGAAATATCTTCCCATCAAAACTAGACAGAAGCATTCTCAGAAACTTCTTAGTGATGTGCGCATTCAAGGCACAGAGTTGAAGCTTCCTTTTGATATAGCAGTTTTGAACCACTCTTTTAGTAGAATCTGCAAGTGGATGTTCGGAGAGCTAAGAGGCCAACACTGGAAAAGGAAATCTCTTCACGTAAAAACTAGACGGAAGCATTCTCAGAAACTTCAATGGGCTTTACGCATTCAACTCACAGAGTGCAATGTTGCTTTTGAGAGCGCAGTTTTAAAACACTGTTTTTGTAGAATTTGCTAGAGGATGTTTGGAGCGATGTGAGGCCTTTGCTGGAAAAGGAAATATCTTCACATAAAACCTAGACAGAAGCATTCTCAGAAACTCCTTTGTGATGAGTGCATTCAAATCACACACTTGAACCTTCCTTTGGAAAGAGCAGTTTTGAAACACTCTTTCTGAAGAATCTGCAAGTGGATATTTGGAGCGATTTGAGGCCTATGCTGGAAATGAAATATCTTCACCTAAAAACTAGACGGAAGCATTCTCAGAAACTCCTTTGTGATGAGTGCATTCAACTCACAGAGTTGAAGCTTCCTTTTGACAGAGCAGTTTTGAAACACTCTTTAAGCAGCATCTGCAAGTGGATATTTGGAGCGCTTTGAGGCCAAGGCTGGAAAACGAAATCTCATCACATAAAAACTCGACAGAAGCATTCTCTGAAACTTCTTTGTGATGAGTGCATTCAACTCACAGACTCGAACGTTTCTTTTGATAGAACAGTTTAGAAACACTCCTTTTGTAGAATCTGCAAGTGTTTATTTGGAGCGCTTTGAGGCCTATGTTGGAAAAGGACATATCTTCACATCAAAAGTAGACAGACGCATTCTCAGAAACTTCTTTGTGATGAGTGCGTTGAACTCACAGAGTTGAACCTACCTATTGATAGAGAAGTTTTGAAACACCCTTTTTGTAGAATCTGCAAGTGAATATTTGGCGCGATTTGAGGCCTATGCAGGAAACGGAAATATCTTCACATGAAAACTAGACAGATGAATTCTCAGAAACGTCTTTGTGATGAGTGCATTCAACTCACAGACTTGAAGCTTCCTTTTGAAAGAGCAGTTTCGAAACACTCTTTTTGTAGAATCTGCAAGTGGATATTTGGAGCGCTTTGAGGGCTATGCTGGAAAAGTTAATACCTTCACCTAAAAACTAGACAGAAGCATACTCAGAAACTTCTTTGTGACGTGTGCATTGAACTCACAGAGTTGAACCTTTCTTTTGATACAGAAGTTTTGAAACACTCTTTTCGTAGAATCTTCAAGTGGATGGATGGAGTGATTTGAGGCCTATGCTGGAAAAGGAAATACCTTCACGTAGAAACGAGACAAAAGCATTCTCAGAAAGTTCCCTGTGCTTTGTGCATTCAACTCACAGAGTTGAACATTCCCTTTGATAGAGCAGTTTTGAAACACTCTTTTTGTAGAATCTGCAAGTGGATATTTGGAGCGCTTTGAGGCCTCTGCCGCCAAAGGAATTATCATTGCATAAAAACTAGATGGAAGCGTTCTCAGAAACTTCCTTGTGATGAGTGCATTCAACTCGCAGAGTGGAACCTTCCTTTCGATAGACCAGTTTTGAAACACTGTTTTTGTAGAATCCGCAAGTGGCTATTTGGAGCTCTTTGAGGCTTATGCTGGAAAAGGAAATATCTTCGTCTACAAACTAGACAGAAGCATTCTCAGAAACTTCTTTGTCACGTGGGGATTGAACTCACAGAGTTGAACATTCCTTTACATAGAGCAGTTTTGCAACACCCTTTCGGTGGAAAGTGAAAGTGCTTATTTGGTGCGATGGCGGCATCTAGTGGATAAGGAAATACATTCAGATGAAAACAAGATACATCCATTCTCAGAAACTTCTTTGTGATGACTGCATTCTACTCACAGAGTTGAACCTTCCTCTTGATAGAACAGTTTTGAAACACTCTTTTTGTGGAATCTGCAAGTGGCTATTTGGAGCGCTTTGAGGCCTATGCTGGAAAAGGAAATCTCTTCACATAAAACCTAGACAGAAGTATTCCCAGAAAGTTTTTCTGATGTGCGCATTCAACTCACCGAGTTGAACCTTCCTTTAGATAGAGCAGTTTTGAAACACTCTGTCTGTAGTACCTGCGAGTGGATATTTGGAGTGCTTTGAGTGCTACACTGTAAAAGCAAATATCTTCACTTGGAATCTAGACAGAAGAATTCTCAGAGACTTCCCTGTGCTCTCTGCATTCCACTCACAGAGTTGAACCTTCCTTTTGATAGAACAGTTTTGAAACACTCTTGTGGTAGAATCTGCAAGTCGATATTTGGAAGGTTTGGAGGCCTATCCTGGGAAAGGAAATATCTTCCCATCAAAACTAGACAGAAGCATTCTCAGAAACTTCTTAGTGATGTGCGCATTCAAGGCACAGAGTTGAAGCTTCCTTTTGATATAGCAGTTTTGAACCACTCTTTTAGTAGAATCTGCAAGTGGATGTTCGGAGAGCTAAGAGGCCAACACTGGAAAAGGAAATCTCTTCACGTAAAAACTAGACGGAAGCATTCTCAGAAACTTCAATGGGCTTTACGCATTCAACTCACAGAGTGCAATGTTGCTTTTGAGAGCGCAGTTTTAAAACACTGTTTTTGTAGAATTTGCTAGAGGATGTTTGGAGCGATGTGAGGCCTTTGCTGGAAAAGGAAATATCTTCACATAAAACCTAGACAGAAGCATTCTCAGAAACTCCTTTGTGATGAGTGCATTCAAATCACACACTTGAACCTTCCTTTGGAAAGAGCAGTTTTGAAACACTCTTTCTGAAGAATCTGCAAGTGGATATTTGGAGCGATTTGAGGCCTATGCTGGAAATGAAATATCTTCACCTAAAAACTAGACGGAAGCATTCTCAGAAACTCCTTTGTGATGAGTGCATTCAACTCACAGAGTTGAAGCTTCCTTTTGACAGAGCAGTTTTGAAACACTCTTTAAGCAGCATCTGCAAGTGGATATTTGGAGCGCTTTGAGGCCAAGGCTGGAAAACGAAATCTCATCACATAAAAACTCGACAGAAGCATTCTCTGAAACTTCTTTGTGATGAGTGCATTCAACTCACAGACTCGAACGTTTCTTTTGATAGAACAGTTTAGAAACACTCCTTTTGTAGAATCTGCAAGTGTTTATTTGGAGCGCTTTGAGGCCTATGTTGGAAAAGGACATATCTTCACATCAAAAGTAGACAGACGCATTCTCAGAAACTTCTTTGTGATGAGTGCGTTGAACTCACAGAGTTGAACCTACCTATTGATAGAGAAGTTTTGAAACACCCTTTTTGTAGAATCTGCAAGTGAATATTTGGCGCGATTTGAGGCCTATGCAGGAAACGGAAATATCTTCACATGAAAACTAGACAGATGAATTCTCAGAAACGTCTTTGTGATGAGTGCATTCAACTCACAGACTTGAAGCTTCCTTTTGAAAGAGCAGTTTCGAAACACTCTTTTTGTAGAATCTGCAAGTGGATATTTGGAGCGCTTTGAGGGCTATGCTGGAAAAGTTAATACCTTCACCTAAAAACTAGACAGAAGCATACTCAGAAACTTCTTTGTGACGTGTGCATTGAACTCACAGAGTTGAACCTTTCTTTTGATACAGAAGTTTTGAAACACTCTTTTCGTAGAATCTTCAAGTGGATGGATGGAGTGATTTGAGGCCTATGCTGGAAAAGGAAATACCTTCACGTAGAAACGAGACAAAAGCATTCTCAGAAAGTTCCCTGTGCTTTGTGCATTCAACTCACAGAGTTGAACATTCCCTTTGATAGAGCAGTTTTGAAACACTCTTTTTGTAGAATCTGCAAGTGGATATTTGGAGCGCTTTGAGGCCTCTGCCGCCAAAGGAATTATCATTGCATAAAAACTAGATGGAAGCGTTCTCAGAAACTTCCTTGTGATGAGTGCATTCAACTCGCAGAGTGGAACCTTCCTTTCGATAGACCAGTTTTGAAACACTGTTTTTGTAGAATCCGCAAGTGGCTATTTGGAGCTCTTTGAGGCTTATGCTGGAAAAGGAAATATCTTCGTCTACAAACTAGACAGAAGCATTCTCAGAAACTTCTTTGTCACGTGGGGATTGAACTCACAGAGTTGAACATTCCTTTACATAGAGCAGTTTTGCAACACCCTTTCGGTGGAAAGTGAAAGTGCTTATTTGGTGCGATGGCGGCATCTAGTGGATAAGGAAATACATTCAGATGAAAACAAGATACATCCATTCTCAGAAACTTCTTTGTGATGACTGCATTCTACTCACAGAGTTGAACCTTCCTCTTGATAGAACAGTTTTGAAACACTCTTTTTGTGGAATCTGCAAGTGGCTATTTGGAGCGCTTTGAGGCCTATGCTGGAAAAGGAAATCTCTTCACATAAAACCTAGACAGAAGTATTCCCAGAAAGTTTTTCTGATGTGCGCATTCAACTCACCGAGTTGAACCTTCCTTTAGATAGAGCAGTTTTGAAACACTCTGTCTGTAGTACCTGCGAGTGGATATTTGGAGTGCTTTGAGTGCTACACTGTAAAAGCAAATATCTTCACTTGGAATCTAGACAGAAGAATTCTCAGAGACTTCCCTGTGCTCTCTGCATTCCACTCACAGAGTTGAACCTTCCTTTTGATAGAACAGTTTTGAAACACTCTTGTGGTAGAATCTGCAAGTCGATATTTGGAAGGTTTGGAGGCCTATCCTGGGAAAGGAAATATCTTCCCATCAAAACTAGACAGAAGCATTCTCAGAAACTTCTTAGTGATGTGCGCATTCAAGGCACAGAGTTGAAGCTTCCTTTTGATATAGCAGTTTTGAACCACTCTTTTAGTAGAATCTGCAAGTGGATGTTCGGAGAGCTAAGAGGCCAACACTGGAAAAGGAAATCTCTTCACGTAAAAACTAGACGGAAGCATTCTCAGAAACTTCAATGGGCTTTACGCATTCAACTCACAGAGTGCAATGTTGCTTTTGAGAGCGCAGTTTTAAAACACTGTTTTTGTAGAATTTGCTAGAGGATGTTTGGAGCGATGTGAGGCCTTTGCTGGAAAAGGAAATATCTTCACATAAAACCTAGACAGAAGCATTCTCAGAAACTCCTTTGTGATGAGTGCATTCAAATCACACACTTGAACCTTCCTTTGGAAAGAGCAGTTTTGAAACACTCTTTCTGAAGAATCTGCAAGTGGATATTTGGAGCGATTTGAGGCCTATGCTGGAAATGAAATATCTTCACCTAAAAACTAGACGGAAGCATTCTCAGAAACTCCTTTGTGATGAGTGCATTCAACTCACAGAGTTGAAGCTTCCTTTTGACAGAGCAGTTTTGAAACACTCTTTAAGCAGCATCTGCAAGTGGATATTTGGAGCGCTTTGAGGCCAAGGCTGGAAAACGAAATATCATCACATAAAAACTCGACAGAAGCATTCTCTGAAACTTCTTTGTGATGAGTGCATTCAGCTCACAGACTCGAACGTTTCTTTTGATAGAACAGTTTAGAAACACTCCTTTTGTAGAATCTGCAAGTGTTTATTTGGAGCGCTTTGAGGCCTATGTTGGAAAAACGACATATCTTCACAT
The DNA here is from genome assembly GCF_028885655.2 of Pongo abelii. Taxonomy (NCBI): domain Eukaryota; kingdom Metazoa; phylum Chordata; class Mammalia; order Primates; family Hominidae; genus Pongo; species Pongo abelii. The sequence goes on from NC_071989.2 coordinate 51,625,955, forward strand.
CAAAAGTAGACAGACGCATTCTCAGAAACTTCTTTGTGATGAGTGCGTTGAACTCACAGAGTTGAACCTACCTATTGATAGAGAAGTTTTGAAACACCCTTTTTGTAGAATCTGCAAGTGAATATTTGGCGCGATTTGAGGCCTATGCAGGAAACGGAAATATCTTCACATGAAAACTAGACAGATGAATTCTCAGAAACGTCTTTGTGATGAGTGCATTCAACTCACAGACTTGAAGCTTCCTTTTGAAAGAGCAGTTTCGAAACACTCTTTTTGTAGAATCTGCAAGTGGATATTTGGAGCGCTTTGAGGGCTATGCTGGAAAAGTTAATACCTTCACCTAAAAACTAGACAGAAGCATACTCAGAAACTTCTTTGTGACGTGTGCATTGAACTCACAGAGTTGAACCTTTCTTTTGATACAGAAGTTTTGAAACACTCTTTTCGTAGAATCTTCAAGTGGATGGATGGAGTGATTTGAGGCCTATGCTGGAAAAGGAAATACCTTCACGTAGAAACGAGACAAAAGCATTCTCAGAAAGTTCCCTGTGCTTTGTGCATTCAACTCACAGAGTTGAACATTCCCTTTGATAGAGCAGTTTTGAAACACTCTTTTTGTAGAATCTGCAAGTGGATATTTGGAGCGCTTTGAGGCCTCTGCCGCCAAAGGAATTATCATTGCTTAAAAACTAGATGGAAGCGTTCTCAGAAACTTCCTTGTGATGAGTGCATTCAACTCGCAGAGTGGAACCTTCCTTTCGATAGACCAGTTTTGAAACACTGTTTTTGTAGAATCCGCAAGTGGCTATTTGGAGCTCTTTGAGGCTTATGCTGGAAAAGGAAATATCTTCGTCTACAAACTAGACAGAAGCATTCTCAGAAACTTCTTTGTCACGTGGGGATTGAACTCACAGAGTTGAACATTCCTTTACATAGAGCAGTTTTGCAACACCCTTTCGGTGGAAAGTGAAAGTGCTTATTTGGTGCGATGGCGGCATCTAGTGGATAAGGAAATACATTCAGATGAAAACAAGATACATCCATTCTCAGAAACTTCTTTGTGATGACTGCATTCTACTCACAGAGTTGAACCTTCCTCTTGATAGAACAGTTTTGAAACACTCTTTTTGTGGAATCTGCAAGTGGCTATTTGGAGCGCTTTGAGGCCTATGCTGGAAAAGGAAATCTCTTCACATAAAACCTAGACAGAAGTATTCCCAGAAAGTTTTTCTGATGTGCGCATTCAACTCACCGAGTTGAACCTTCCTTTAGATAGAGCAGTTTTGAAACACTCTGTCTGTAGTACCTGCGAGTGGATATTTGGAGTGCTTTGAGTGCTACACTGTAAAAGCAAATATCTTCACTTGGAATCTAGACAGAAGAATTCTCAGAGACTTCCCTGTGCTCTCTGCATTCCACTCACAGAGTTGAACCTTCCTTTTGATAGAACAGTTTTGAAACACTCTTGTGGTAGAATCTGCAAGTCGATATTTGGAAGGTTTGGAGGCCTATCCTGGGAAAGGAAATATCTTCCCATCAAAACTAGACAGAAGCATTCTCAGAAACTTCTTAGTGATGTGCGCATTCAAGCCACAGAGTTGAAGCTTCCTTTTGATATAGCAGTTTTGAACCACTCTTTTAGTAGAATCTGCAAGTGGATGTTCGGAGAGCTAAGAGGCCAACACTGGAAAAGGAAATCTCTTCACGTAAAAACTAGACGGAAGCATTCTCAGAAACTTCAATGGGCTTTACGCATTCAACTCACAGAGTGCAATGTTGCTTTTGAGAGCGCAGTTTTAAAACACTGTTTTTGTAGAATTTGCTAGAGGATGTTTGGAGCGATGTGAGGCCTTTGCTGGAAAAGGAAATATCTTCACATAAAACCTAGACAGAAGCATTCTCAGAAACTCCTATGTGATGAGTGCATTCAAATCACACACTTGAACCTTCCTTTGGAAAGAGCAGTTTTGAAACACTCTTTCTGAAGAATCTGCAAGTGGATATTTGGAGCGATTTGAGGCCTATGCTGGAAATGAAATATCTTCACCTAAAAACTAGACGGAAGCATTCTCAGAAACTCCTTTGTGATGAGTGCATTCAACTCACAGAGTTGAAGCTTCCTTTTGACAGAGCAGTTTTGAAACACTCTTTAAGCAGCATCTGCAAGTGGATATTTGGAGCCCTTTGAGGCCAAGGCTGGAAAACGAAATCTCATCACATAAAAACTCGACAGAAGCATTCTCTGAAACTTCTTTGTGATGAGTGCATTCAGCTCACAGACTCGAACGTTTCTTTTGATAGAACAGTTTAGAAACACTCCTTTTGTAGAATCTGCAAGTGTTTATTTGGAGCGCTTTGAGGCCTATGTTGGAAAAACGACATATCTTCACATCAAAAGTAGACAGACGCATTCTCAGAAACTTCTTTGTGATGAGTGCGTTGAACTCACAGAGTTGAACCTACCTATTGATAGAGAAGTTTTGAAACACCCTTTTTGTAGAATCTGCAAGTGAATATTTGGCGCGATTTGAGGCCTATGCAGGAAACGGAAATATCTTCACATGGAAACTAGACAGATGAATTCTCAGAAACGTCTTTGTGATGAGTGCATTCAACTCACAGACTTGAAGCTTCCTTTTGAAAGAGCAGTTTCGAAACACTCTTTTTGTAGAATCTGCAAGTGGATATTTGGAGCGCTTTGAGGGCTATGCTGGAAAAGTTAATACCTTCACCTAAAAACTAGACAGAAGCATACTCAGAAACTTCTTTGTGACGTGTGCATTGAACTCACAGAGTTGAACCTTTCTTTTGATACAGAAGTTTTGAAACACTCTTTTCGTAGAATCTTCAAGTGGATGGATGGAGTGATTTGAGGCCTATGCTGGAAAAGGAAATACCTTCACGTAGAAACGAGACAAAAGCATTCTCAGAAAGTTCCCTGTGCTTTGTGCATTCAACTCACAGAGTTGAACATTCCCTTTGATAGAGCAGTTTTGAAACACTCTTTTTGTAGAATCTGCAAGTGGATATTTGGAGCGCTTTGAGGCCTCTGCCGCCAAAGGAATTATCATTGCTTAAAAACTAGATGGAAGCGTTCTCAGAAACTTCCTTGTGATGAGTGCATTCAACTCGCAGAGTGGAACCTTCCTTTCGATAGACCAGTTTTGAAACACTGTTTTTGTAGAATCCGCAAGTGGCTATTTGGAGCTCTTTGAGGCTTATGCTGGAAAAGGAAATATCTTCGTCTACAAACTAGACAGAAGCATTCTCAGAAACTTCTTTGTCACGTGGGGATTGAACTCACAGAGTTGAACATTCCTTTACATAGAGCAGTTTTGCAACACCCTTTCGGTGGAAAGTGAAAGTGCTTATTTGGTGCGATGGCGGCATCTAGTGGATAAGGAAATACATTCAGATGAAAACAAGATACATCCATTCTCAGAAACTTCTTTGTGATGACTGCATTCTACTCACAGAGTTGAACCTTCCTCTTGATAGAACAGTTTTGAAACACTCTTTTTGTGGAATCTGCAAGTGGCTATTTGGAGCGCTTTGAGGCCTATGCTGGAAAAGGAAATCTCTTCACATAAAACCTAGACAGAAGTATTCCCAGAAAGTTTTTCTGATGTGCGCATTCAACTCACCGAGTTGAACCTTCCTTTAGATAGAGCAGTTTTGAAACACTCTGTCTGTAGTACCTGCGAGTGGATATTTGGAGTGCTTTGAGTGCTACACTGTAAAAGCAAATATCTTCACTTGGAATCTAGACAGAAGAATTCTCAGAGACTTCCCTGTGCTCTCTGCATTCCACTCACAGAGTTGAACCTTCCTTTTGATAGAACAGTTTTGAAACACTCTTGTGGTAGAATCTGCAAGTCGATATTTGGAAGGTTTGGAGGCCTATCCTGGGAAAGGAAGTATCTTCCCATCAAAACTAGACAGAAGCATTCTCAGAAACTTCTTAGTGATGTGCGCATTCAAGCCACAGAGTTGAAGCTTCCTTTTGATATAGCAGTTTTGAACCACTCTTTTAGTAGAATCTGCAAGTGGATGTTCGGAGAGCTAAGAGGCCAACACTGGAAAAGGAAATCTCTTCACGTAAAAACTAGACGGAAGCATTCTCAGAAACTTCAATGGGCTTTACGCATTCAACTCACAGAGTGCAATGTTGCTTTTGAGAGCGCAGTTTTAAAACACTGTTTTTGTAGAATTTGCTAGAGGATGTTTGGAGCGATGTGAGGCCTTTGCTGGAAAAGGAAATATCTTCACATAAAACCTAGACAGAAGCATTCTCAGAAACTCCTTTGTGATGAGTGCATTCAAATCACACACTTGAACCTTCCTTTGGAAAGAGCAGTTTTGAAACACTCTTTCTGAAGAATCTGCAAGTGGATATTTGGAGCGATTTGAGGCCTATGCTGGAAATGAAATATCTTCACCTAAAAACTAGACGGAAGCATTCTCAGAAACTCCTTTGTGATGAGTGCATTCAACTCACAGAGTTGAAGCTTCCTTTTGACAGAGCAGTTTTGAAACACTCTTTAAGCAGCATCTGCAAGTGGATATTTGGAGCGCTTTGAGGCCAAGGCTGGAAAACGAAATCTCATCACATAAAAACTCGACAGAAGCATTCTCTGAAACTTCTTTGTGATGAGTGCATTCAACTCACAGACTCGAACGTTTCTTTTGATAGAACAGTTTAGAAACACTCCTTTTGTAGAATCTGCAAGTGTTTATTTGGAGCGCTTTGAGGCCTATGTTGGAAAAGGACATATCTTCACATCAAAAGTAGACAGACGCATTCTCAGAAACTTCTTTGTGATGAGTGCGTTGAACTCACAGAGTTGAACCTACCTATTGATAGAGAAGTTTTGAAACACCCTTTTTGTAGAATCTGCAAGTGAATATTTGGCGCGATTTGAGGCCTATGCAGGAAACGGAAATATCTTCACATGAAAACTAGACAGATGAATTCTCAGAAACGTCTTTGTGATGAGTGCATTCAACTCACAGACTTGAAGCTTCCTTTTGAAAGAGCAGTTTCGAAACACTCTTTTTGTAGAATCTGCAAGTGGATATTTGGAGCGCTTTGAGGGCTATGCTGGAAAAGTTAATACCTTCACCTAAAAACTAGACAGAAGCATACTCAGAAACTTCTTTGTGACGTGTGCATTGAACTCACAGAGTTGAACCTTTCTTTTGATACAGAAGTTTTGAAACACTCTTTTCGTAGAATCTTCAAGTGGATGGATGGAGTGATTTGAGGCCTATGCTGGAAAAGGAAATACCTTCACGTAGAAACGAGACAAAAGCATTCTCAGAAAGTTCCCTGTGCTTTGTGCATTCAACTCACAGAGTTGAACATTCCCTTTGATAGAGCAGTTTTGAAACACTCTTTTTGTAGAATCTGCAAGTGGATATTTGGAGCGCTTTGAGGCCTCTGCCGCCAAAGGAATTATCATTGCTTAAAAACTAGATGGAAGCGTTCTCAGAAACTTCCTTGTGATGAGTGCATTCAACTCGCAGAGTGGAACCTTCCTTTCGATAGACCAGTTTTGAAACACTGTTTTTGTAGAATCCGCAAGTGGCTATTTGGAGCTCTTTGAGGCTTATGCTGGAAAAGGAAATATCTTCGTCTACAAACTAGACAGAAGCATTCTCAGAAACTTCTTTGTCACGTGGGGATTGAACTCACAGAGTTGAACATTCCTTTACATAGAGCAGTTTTGCAACACCCTTTCGGTGGAAAGTGAAAGTGCTTATTTGGTGCGATGGCGGCATCTAGTGGATAAGGAAATACATTCAGATGAAAACAAGATACATCCATTCTCAGAAACTTCTTTGTGATGACTGCATTCTACTCACAGAGTTGAACCTTCCTCTTGATAGAACAGTTTTGAAACACTCTTTTTGTGGAATCTGCAAGTGGCTATTTGGAGCGCTTTGAGGCCTATGCTGGAAAAGGAAATCTCTTCACATAAAACCTAGACAGAAGTATTCCCAGAAAGTTTTTCTGATGTGCGCATTCAACTCACCGAGTTGAACCTTCCTTTAGATAGAGCAGTTTTGAAACACTCTGTCTGTAGTACCTGCGAGTGGATATTTGGAGTGCTTTGAGTGCTACACTGTAAAAGCAAATATCTTCACTTGGAATCTAGACAGAAGAATTCTCAGAGACTTCCCTGTGCTCTCTGCATTCCACTCACAGAGTTGAACCTTCCTTTTGATAGAACAGTTTTGAAACACTCTTGTGGTAGAATCTGCAAGTCGATATTTGGAAGGTTTGGAGGCCTATCCTGGGAAAGGAAATATCTTCCCATCAAAACTAGACAGAAGCATTCTCAGAAACTTCTTAGTGATGTGCGCATTCAAGCCACAGAGTTGAAGCTTCCTTTTGATATAGCAGTTTTGAACCACTCTTTTAGTAGAATCTGCAAGTGGATGTTCGGAGAGCTAAGAGGCCAACACTGGAAAAGGAAATCTCTTCACGTAAAAACTAGACGGAAGCATTCTCAGAAACTTCAATGGGCTTTACGCATTCAACTCACAGAGTGCAATGTTGCTTTTGAGAGCGCAGTTTTAAAACACTGTTTTTGTAGAATTTGCTAGAGGATGTTTGGAGCGATGTGAGGCCTTTGCTGGAAAAGGAAATATCTTCACATAAAACCTAGACAGAAGCATTCTCAGAAACTCCTTTGTGATGAGTGCATTCAAATCACACACTTGAACCTTCCTTTGGAAAGAGCAGTTTTGAAACACTCTTTCTGAAGAATCTGCAAGTGGATATTTGGAGCGATTTGAGGCCTATGCTGGAAATGAAATATCTTCACCTAAAAACTAGACGGAAGCATTCTCAGAAACTCCTTTGTGATGAGTGCATTCAACTCACAGAGTTGAAGCTTCCTTTTGACAGAGCAGTTTTGAAACACTCTTTAAGCAGCATCTGCAAGTGGATATTTGGAGCGCTTTGAGGCCAAGGCTGGAAAACGAAATCTCATCACATAAAAACTCGACAGAAGCATTCTCTGAAACTTCTTTGTGATGAGTGCATTCAGCTCACAGACTCGAACGTTTCTTTTGATAGAACAGTTTAGAAACACTCCTTTTGTAGAATCTGCAAGTGTTTATTTGGAGCGCTTTGAGGCCTATGTTGGAAAAACGACATATCTTCACATCAAAAGTAGACAGACGCATTCTCAGAAACTTCTTTGTGATGAGTGCGTTGAACTCACAGAGTTGAACCTACCAATTGATAGAGAAGTTTTGAAACACCCTTTTTGTAGAATCTGCAAGTGAATATTTGGCGCGATTTGAGGCCTATGCAGGAAACGGAAATATCTTCACATGGAAACTAGACAGATGAATTCTCAGAAACGTCTTTGTGATGAGTGCATTCAACTCACAGACTTGAAGCTTCCTTTTGAAAGAGCAGTTTCGAAACACTCTTTTTGTAGAATCTGCAAGTGGATATTTGGAGCGCTTTGAGGGCTATGCTGGAAAAGTTAATACCTTCACCTAAAAACTAGACAGAAGCATACTCAGAAACTTCTTTGTGACGTGTGCATTGAACTCACAGAGTTGAACCTTTCTTTTGATACAGAAGTTTTGAAACACTCTTTTCGTAGAATCTTCAAGTGGATGGATGGAGTGATTTGAGGCCTATGCTGGAAAAGGAAATACCTTCACGTAGAAACGAGACAAAAGCATTCTCAGAAAGTTCCCTGTGCTTTGTGCATTCAACTCACAGAGTTGAACATTCCCTTTGATAGAGCAGTTTTGAAACACTCTTTTTGTAGAATCTGCAAGTGGATATTTGGAGCGCTTTGAGGCCTCTGCCGCCAAAGGAATTATCATTGCTTAAAAACTAGATGGAAGCGTTCTCAGAAACTTCCTTGTGATGAGTGCATTCAACTCGCAGAGTGGAACCTTCCTTTCGATAGACCAGTTTTGAAACACTGTTTTTGTAGAATCCGCAAGTGGCTATTTGGAGCTCTTTGAGGCTTATGCTGGAAAAGGAAATATCTTCGTCTACAAACTAGACAGAAGCATTCTCAGAAACTTCTTTGTCACGTGGGGATTGAACTCACAGAGTTGAACATTCCTTTACATAGAGCAGTTTTGCAACACCCTTTCGGTGGAAAGTGAAAGTGCTTATTTGGTGCGATGGCGGCATCTAGTGGATAAGGAAATACATTCAGATGAAAACAAGATACATCCATTCTCAGAAACTTCTTTGTGATGACTGCATTCTACTCACAGAGTTGAACCTTCCTCTTGATAGAACAGTTTTGAAACACTCTTTTTGTGGAATCTGCAAGTGGCTATTTGGAGCGCTTTGAGGCCTATGCTGGAAAAGGAAATCTCTTCACATAAAACCTAGACAGAAGTATTCCCAGAAAGTTTTTCTGATGTGCGCATTCAACTCACCGAGTTGAACCTTCCTTTAGATAGAGCAGTTTTGAAACACTCTGTCTGTAGTACCTGCGAGTGGATATTTGGAGTGCTTTGAGTGCTACACTGTAAAAGCAAATATCTTCACTTGGAATCTAGACAGAAGAATTCTCAGAGACTTCCCTGTGCTCTCTGCATTCCACTCACAGAGTTGAACCTTCCTTTTGATAGAACAGTTTTGAAACACTCTTGTGGTAGAATCTGCAAGTCGATATTTGGAAGGTTTGGAGGCCTATCCTGGGAAAGGAAATATCTTCCCATCAAAACTAGACAGAAGCATTCTCAGAAACTTCTTAGTGATGTGCGCATTCAAGCCACAGAGTTGAAGCTTCCTTTTGATATAGCAGTTTTGAACCACTCTTTTAGTAGAATCTGCAAGTGGATGTTCGGAGAGCTAAGAGGCCAACACTGGAAAAGGAAATCTCTTCACGTAAAAACTAGACGGAAGCATTCTCAGAAACTTCAATGGGCTTTACGCATTCAACTCACAGAGTGCAATGTTGCTTTTGAGAGCGCAGTTTTAAAACACTGTTTTTGTAGAATTTGCTAGAGGATGTTTGGAGCGATGTGAGGCCTTTGCTGGAAAAGGAAATATCTTCACATAAAACCTAGACAGAAGCATTCTCAGAAACTCCTTTGTGATGAGTGCATTCAAATCACACACTTGAACCTTCCTTTGGAAAGAGCAGTTTTGAAACACTCTTTCTGAAGAATCTGCAAGTGGATATTTGGAGCGATTTGAGGCCTATGCTGGAAATGAAATATCTTCACCTAAAAACTAGACGGAAGCATTCTCAGAAACTCCTTTGTGATGAGTGCATTCAACTCACAGAGTTGAAGCTTCCTTTTGACAGAGCAGTTTTGAAACACTCTTTAAGCAGCATCTGCAAGTGGATATTTGGAGCGCTTTGAGGCCAAGGCTGGAAAACGAAATCTCATCACATAAAAACTCGACAGAAGCATTCTCTGAAACTTCTTTGTGATGAGTGCATTCAGCTCACAGACTCGAACGTTTCTTTTGATAGAACAGTTTAGAAACACTCCTTTTGTAGAATCTGCAAGTGTTTATTTGGAGCGCTTTGAGGCCTATGTTGGAAAAACGACATATCTTCACATCAAAAGTAGACAGACGCATTCTCAGAAACTTCTTTGTGATGAGTGCGTTGAACTCACAGAGTTGAACCTACCAATTGATAGAGAAGTTTTGAAACACCCTTTTTGTAGAATCTGCAAGTGAATATTTGGCGCGATTTGAGGCCTATGCAGGAAACGGAAATATCTTCACATGGAAACTAGACAGATGAATTCTCAGAAACGTCTTTGTGATGAGTGCATTCAACTCACAGACTTGAAGCTTCCTTTTGAAAGAGCAGTTTCGAAACACTCTTTTTGTAGAATCTGCAAGTGGATATTTGGAGCGCTTTGAGGGCTATGCTGGAAAAGTTAATACCTTCACCTAAAAACTAGACAGAAGCATACTCAGAAACTTCTTTGTGACGTGTGCATTGAACTCACAGAGTTGAACCTTTCTTTTGATACAGAAGTTTTGAAACACTCTTTTCGTAGAATCTTCAAGTGGATGGATGGAGTGATTTGAGGCCTATGCTGGAAAAGGAAATACCTTCACGTAGAAACGAGACAAAAGCATTCTCAGAAAGTTCCCTGTGCTTTGTGCATTCAACTCACAGAGTTGAACATTCCCTTTGATAGAGCAGTTTTGAAACACTCTTTTTGTAGAATCTGCAAGTGGATATTTGGAGCGCTTTGAGGCCTCTGCCGCCAAAGGAATTATCATTGCTTAAAAACTAGATGGAAGCGTTCTCAGAAACTTCCTTGTGATGAGTGCATTCAACTCGCAGAGTGGAACCTTCCTTTCGATAGACCAGTTTTGAAACACTGTTTTTGTAGAATCCGCAAGTGGCTATTTGGAGCTCTTTGAGGCTTATGCTGGAAAAGGAAATATCTTCGTCTACAAACTAGACAGAAGCATTCTCAGAAACTTCTTTGTCACGTGGGGATTGAACTCACAGAGTTGAACATTCCTTTACATAGAGCAGTTTTGCAACACCCTTTCGGTGGAAAGTGAAAGTGCTTATTTGGTGCGATGGCGGCATCTAGTGGATAAGGAAATACATTCAGATGAAAACAAGATACATCCATTCTCAGAAACTTCTTTGTGATGACTGCATTCTACTCACAGAGTTGAACCTTCCTCTTGATAGAACAGTTTTGAAACACTCTTTTTGTGGAATCTGCAAGTGGCTATTTGGAGCGCTTTGAGGCCTATGCTGGAAAAGGAAATCTCTTCACATAAAACCTAGACAGAAGTATTCCCAGAAAGTTTTTCTGATGTGCGCATTCAACTCACCGAGTTGAACCTTCCTTTAGATAGAGCAGTTTTGAAACACTCTGTCTGTAGTACCTGCGAGTGGATATTTGGAGTGCTTTGAGTGCTACACTGTAAAAGCAAATATCTTCACTTGGAATCTAGACAGAAGAATTCTCAGAGACTTCCCTGTGCTCTCTGCATTCCACTCACAGAGTTGAACCTTCCTTTTGATAGAACAGTTTTGAAACACTCTTGTGGTAGAATCTGCAAGTCGATATTTGGAAGGTTTGGAGGCCTATCCTGGGAAAGGAAGTATCTTCCCATCAAAACTAGACAGAAGCATTCTCAGAAACTTCTTAGTGATGTGCGCATTCAAGCCACAGAGTTGAAGCTTCCTTTTGATATAGCAGTTTTGAACCACTCTTTTAGTAGAATCTGCAAGTGGATGTTCGGAGAGCTAAGAGGCCAACACTGGAAAAGGAAATCTCTTCACGTAAAAACTAGACGGAAGCATTCTCAGAAACTTCAATGGGCTTTACGCATTCAACTCACAGAGTGCAATGTTGCTTTTGAGAGCGCAGTTTTAAAACACTGTTTTTGTAGAATTTGCTAGAGGATGTTTGGAGCGATGTGAGGCCTTTGCTGGAAAAGGAAATATCTTCACATAAAACCTAGACAGAAGCATTCTCAGAAACTCCTTTGTGATGAGTGCATTCAAATCACACACTTGAACCTTCCTTTGGAAAGAGCAGTTTTGAAACACTCTTTCTGAAGAATCTGCAAGTGGATATTTGGAGCGATTTGAGGCCTATGCTGGAAATGAAATATCTTCACCTAAAAACTAGACGGAAGCATTCTCAGAAACTCCTTTGTGATGAGTGCATTCAACTCACAGAGTTGAAGCTTCCTTTTGACAGAGCAGTTTTGAAACACTCTTTAAGCAGCATCTGCAAGTGGATATTTGGAGCGCTTTGAGGCCAAGGCTGGAAAACGAAATCTCATCACATAAAAACTCGACAGAAGCATTCTCTGAAACTTCTTTGTGATGAGTGCATTCAACTCACAGACTCGAACGTTTCTTTTGATAGAACAGTTTAGAAACACTCCTTTTGTAGAATCTGCAAGTGTTTATTTGGAGCGCTTTGAGGCCTATGTTGGAAAAGGACATATCTTCACATCAAAAGTAGACAGACGCATTCTCAGAAACTTCTTTGTGATGAGTGCGTTGAACTCACAGAGTTGAACCTACCTATTGATAGAGAAGTTTTGAAACACCCTTTTTGTAGAATCTGCAAGTGAATATTTGGCGCGATTTGAGGCCTATGCAGGAAACGGAAATATCTTCACATGAAAACTAGACAGATGAATTCTCAGAAACGTCTTTGTGATGAGTGCATTCAACTCACAGACTTGAAGCTTCCTTTTGAAAGAGCAGTTTCGAAACACTCTTTTTGTAGAATCTGCAAGTGGATATTTGGAGCGCTTTGAGGGCTATGCTGGAAAAGTTAATACCTTCACCTAAAAACTAGACAGAAGCATACTCAGAAACTTCTTTGTGACGTGTGCATTGAACTCACAGAGTTGAACCTTTCTTTTGATACAGAAGTTTTGAAACACTCTTTTCGTAGAATCTTCAAGTGGATGGATGGAGTGATTTGAGGCCTATGCTGGAAAAGGAAATACCTTCACGTAGAAACGAGACAAAAGCATTCTCAGAAAGTTCCCTGTGCTTTGTGCATTCAACTCACAGAGTTGAACATTCCCTTTGATAGAGCAGTTTTGAAACACTCTTTTTGTAGAATCTGCAAGTGGATATTTGGAGCGCTTTGAGGCCTCTGCCGCCAAAGGAATTATCATTGCATAAAAACTAGATGGAAGCGTTCTCAGAAACTTCCTTGTGATGAGTGCATTCAACTCGCAGAGTGGAACCTTCCTTTCGATAGACCAGTTTTGAAACACTGTTTTTGTAGAATCCGCAAGTGGCTATTTGGAGCTCTTTGAGGCTTATGCTGGAAAAGGAAATATCTTCGTCTACAAACTAGACAGAAGCATTCTCAGAAACTTCTTTGTCACGTGGGGATTGAACTCACAGAGTTGAACATTCCTTTACATAGAGCAGTTTTGCAACACCCTTTCGGTGGAAAGTGAAAGTGCTTATTTGGTGCGATGGCGGCATCTAGTGGATAAGGAAATACATTCAGATGAAAACAAGATACATCCATTCTCAGAAACTTCTTTGTGATGACTGCATTCTACTCACAGAGTTGAACCTTCCTCTTGATAGAACAGTTTTGAAACACTCTTTTTGTGGAATCTGCAAGTGGCTATTTGGAGCGCTTTGAGGCCTATGCTGGAAAAGGAAATCTCTTCACATAAAACCTAGACAGAAGTATTCCCAGAAAGTTTTTCTGATGTGCGCATTCAACTCACCGAGTTCAACCTTCCTTTAGATAGAGCAGTTTTGAAACACTCTGTCTGTAGTACCTGCGAGTGGATATTTGGAGTGCTTTGAGTGCTACACTGTAAAAGCAAATATCTTCACTTGGAATCTAGACAGAAGAATTCTCAGAGACTTCCCTGTGCTCTCTGCATTCCACTCACAGAGTTGAACCTTCCTTTTGATAGAACAGTTTTGAAACACTCTTGTGGTAGAATCTGCAAGTCGATATTTGGAAGGTTTGGAGGCCTATCCTGGGAAAGGAAATATCTTCCCATCAAAACTAGACAGAAGCATTCTCAGAAACTTCTTAGTGATGTGCGCATTCAAGCCACAGAGTTGAAGCTTCCTTTTGATATAGCAGTTTTGAACCACTCTTTTAGTAGAATCTGCAAGTGGATGTTCGGAGAGCTAAGAGGCCAACACTGGAAAAGGAAATCTCTTCACGTAAAAACTAGACGGAAGCATTCTCAGAAACTTCAATGGGCTTTACGCATTCAACTCACAGAGTGCAATGTTGCTTTTGAGAGCGCAGTTTTAAAACACTGTTTTTGTAGAATTTGCTAGAGGATGTTTGGAGCGATGTGAGGCCTTTGCTGGAAAAGGAAATATCTTCACATAAAACCTAGACAGAAGCATTCTCAGAAACTCCTTTGTGATGAGTGCATTCAAATCACACACTTGAACCTTCCTTTGGAAAGAGCAGTTTTGAAACACTCTTTCTGAAGAATCTGCAAGTGGATATTTGGAGCGATTTGAGGCCTATGCTGGAAATGAAATATCTTCACCTAAAAACTAGACGGAAGCATTCTCAGAAACTCCTTTGTGATGAGTGCATTCAACTCACAGAGTTGAAGCTTCCTTTTGACAGAGCAGTTTTGAAACACTCTTTAAGCAGCATCTGCAAGTGGATATTTGGAGCGCTTTGAGGCCAAGGCTGGAAAACGAAATCTCATCACATAAAAACTCGACAGAAGCATTCTCTGAAACTTCTTTGTGATGAGTGCATTCAGCTCACAGACTCGAACGTTTCTTTTGATAGAACAGTTTAGAAACACTCCTTTTGTAGAATCTGCAAGTGTTTATTTGGAGCGCTTTGAGGCCTATGTTGGAAAAACGACATATCTTCACATCAAAAGTAGACAGACGCATTCTCAGAAACTTCTTTGTGATGAGTGCGTTGAACTCACAGAGTTGAACCTACCAATTGATAGAGAAGTTTTGAAACACCCTTTTTGTAGAATCTGCAAGTGAATATTTGGCGCGATTTGAGGCCTATGCAGGAAACGGAAATATCTTCACATGGAAACTAGACAGATGAATTCTCAGAAACGTCTTTGTGATGAGTGCATTCAACTCACAGACTTGAAGCTTCCTTTTGAAAGAGCAGTTTCGAAACACTCTTTTTGTAGAATCTGCAAGTGGATATTTGGAGCGCTTTGAGGGCTATGCTGGAAAAGTTAATACCTTCACCTAAAAACTAGACAGAAGCATACTCAGAAACTTCTTTGTGACGTGTGCATTGAACTCACAGAGTTGAACCTTTCTTTTGATACAGAAGTTTTGAAACACTCTTTTCGTAGAATCTTCAAGTGGATGGATGGAGTGATTTGAGGCCTATGCTGGAAAAGGAAATACCTTCACGTAGAAACGAGACAAAAGCATTCTCAGAAAGTTCCCTGTGCTTTGTGCATTCAACTCACAGAGTTGAACATTCCCTTTGATAGAGCAGTTTTGAAACACTCTTTTTGTAGAATCTGCAAGTGGATATTTGGAGCGCTTTGAGGCCTCTGCCGCCAAAGGAATTATCATTGCTTAAAAACTAGATGGAAGCGTTCTCAGAAACTTCCTTGTGATGAGTGCATTCAACTCGCAGAGTGGAACCTTCCTTTCGATAGACCAGTTTTGAAACACTGTTTTTGTAGAATCCGCAAGTGGCTATTTGGAGCTCTTTGAGGCTTATGCTGGAAAAGGAAATATCTTCGTCTACAAACTAGACAGAAGCATTCTCAGAAACTTCTTTGTCACGTGGGGATTGAACTCACAGAGTTGAACATTCCTTTACATAGAGCAGTTTTGCAACACCCTTTCGGTGGAAAGTGAAAGTGCTTATTTGGTGCGATGGCGGCATCTAGTGGATAAGGAAATACATTCAGATGAAAACAAGATACATCCATTCTCAGAAACTTCTTTGTGATGACTGCATTCTACTCACAGAGTTGAACCTTCCTCTTGATAGAACAGTTTTGAAACACTTTTTTGTGGAATCTGCAAGTGGCTATTTGGAGCGCTTTGAGGCCTATGCTGGAAAAGGAAATCTCTTCACATAAAACCTAGACAGAAGTATTCCCAGAAAGTTTTTCTGATGTGCGCATTCAACTCACCGAGTTGAACCTTCCTTTAGATAGAGCAGTTTTGAAACACTCTGTCTGTAGTACCTGCGAGTGGATATTTGGAGTGCTTTGAGTGCTACACTGTAAAAGCAAATATCTTCACTTGGAATCTAGACAGAAGAATTCTCAGAGACTTCCCTGTGCTCTCTGCATTCCACTCACAGAGTTGAACCTTCCTTTTGATAGAACAGTTTTGAAACACTCTTGTGGTAGAATCTGCAAGTCGATATTTGGAAGGTTTGGAGGCCTATCCTGGGAAAGGAAATATCTTCCCATCAAAACTAGACAGAAGCATTCTCAGAAACTTCTTAGTGATGTGCGCATTCAAGTCACAGAGTTGAAGCTTCCTTTTGATATAGCAGTTTTGAACCACTCTTTTAGTAGAATCTGCAAGTGGATGTTCGGAGAGCTAAGAGGCCAACACTGGAAAAGGAAATCTCTTCACGTAAAAACTAGACGGAAGCATTCTCAGAAACTTCAATGGGCTTTACGCATTCAACTCACAGAGTGCAATGTTGCTTTTGAGAGCGCAGTTTTAAAACACTGTTTTTGTAGAATTTGCTAGAGGATGTTTGGAGCGATGTGAGGCCTTTGCTGGAAAAGGAAATATCTTCACATAAAACCTAGACAGAAGCATTCTCAGAAACTCCTTTGTGATGAGTGCATTCAAATCACACACTTGAACCTTCCTTTGGAAAGAGCAGTTTTGAAACACTCTTTCTGAAGAATCTGCAAGTGGATATTTGGAGCGATTTGAGGCCTATGCTGGAAATGAAATATCTTCACCTAAAAACTAGACGGAAGCATTCTCAGAAACTCCTTTGTGATGAGTGCATTCAACTCACAGAGTTGAAGCTTCCTTTTGACAGAGCAGTTTTGAAACACTCTTTAAGCAGCATCTGCAAGTGGATATTTGGAGCGCTTTGAGGCCAAGGCTGGAAAACGAAATATCATCACATAAAAACTCGACAGAAGCATTCTCTGAAACTTCTTTGTGATGAGTGCATTCAACTCACAGACTCGAACGTTTCTTTTGATAGAACAGTTTAGAAACACTCCTTTTGTAGAATCTGCAAGTGTTTATTTGGAGCGCTTTGAGGCCTATGTTGGAAAAGGACATATCTTCACATCAAAAGTAGACAGACGCATTCTCAGAAACTTCTTTGTGATGAGTGCGTTGAACTCACAGAGTTGAACCTACCTATTGATAGAGAAGTTTTGAAACACCCTTTTTGTAGAATCTGCAAGTGAATATTTGGCGCGATTTGAGGCCTATGCAGGAAACGGAAATATCTTCACATGAAAACTAGACAGATGAATTCTCAGAAACGTCTTTGTGATGAGTGCATTCAACTCACAGACTTGAAGCTTCCTTTTGAAAGAGCAGTTTCGAAACACTCTTTTTGTAGAATCTGCAAGTGGATATTTGGAGCGCTTTGAGGGCTATGCTGGAAAAGTTAATACCTTCACCTAAAAACTAGACAGAAGCATACTCATAAACTTCTTTGTGACGTGTGCATTGAACTCACAGAGTTGAACCTTTCTTTTGATACAGAAGTTTTGAAACACTCTTTTCGTAGAATCTTCAAGTGGATGGATGGAGTGATTTGAGGCCTATGCTGGAAAAGGAAATACCTTCACGTAGAAACGAGACAAAAGCATTCTCAGAAAGTTCCCTGTGCTTTGTGCATTCAACTCACAGAGTTGAACATTCCCTTTGATAGAGCAGTTTTGAAACACTCTTTTTGTAGAATCTGCAAGTGGATATTTGGAGCGCTTTGAGGCCTCTGCCGCCAAAGGAATTATCATTGCATAAAAACTAGATGGAAGCGTTCTCAGAAACTTCCTTGTGATGAGTGCATTCAACTCGCAGAGTGGAACCTTCCTTTCGATAGACCAGTTTTGAAACACTGTTTTTGTAGAATCCGCAAGTGGCTATTTGGAGCTCTTTGAGGCTTATGCTGGAAAAGGAAATATCTTCGTCTACAAACTAGACAGAAGCATTCTCAGAAACTTCTTTGTCACGTGGGGATTGAACTCACAGAGTTGAACATTCCTTTACATAGAGCAGTTTTGCAACACCCTTTCGGTGGAAAGTGAAAGTGCTTATTTGGTGCGATGGCGGCATCTAGTGGATAAGGAAATACATTCAGATGAAAACAAGATACATCCATTCTCAGAAACTTCTTTGTGATGACTGCATTCTACTCACAGAGTTGAACCTTCCTCTTGATAGAACAGTTTTGAAACACTCTTTTTGTGGAATCTGCAAGTGGCTATTTGGAGCGCTTTGAGGCCTATGCTGGAAAAGGAAATCTCTTCACATAAAACCTAGACAGAAGTATTCCCAGAAAGTTTTTCTGATGTGCGCATTCAACTCACCGAGTTGAACCTTCCTTTAGATAGAGCAGTTTTGAAACACTCTGTCTGTAGTACCTGCGAGTGGATATTTGGAGTGCTTTGAGTGCTACACTGTAAAAGCAAATATCTTCACTTGGAATCTAGACAGAAGAATTCTCAGAGACTTCCCTGTGCTCTCTGCATTCCACTCACAGAGTTGAACCTTCCTTTTGATAGAACAGTTTTGAAACACTCTTGCGGTAGAATCTGCAAGTCGATATTTGGAAGGTTTGGAGGCCTATCCTGGGAAAGGAAATATCTTCCCATCAAAACTAGACAGAAGCATTCTCAGAAACTTCTTAGTGATGTGCGCATTCAAGCCACAGAGTTGAAGCTTCCTTTTGATATAGCAGTTTTGAACCACTCTTTTAGTAGAATCTGCAAGTGGATGTTCGGAGAGCTAAGAGGCCAACACTGGAAAAGGAAATCTCTTCACGTAAAAACTAGACGGAAGCATTCTCAGAAACTTCAATGGGCTTTACGCATTCAACTCACAGAGTGCAATGTTGCTTTTGAGAGCGCAGTTTTAAAACACTGTTTTTGTAGAATTTGCTAGAGGATGTTTGGAGCGATGTGAGGCCTTTGCTGGAAAAGGAAATATCTTCACATAAAACCTAGACAGAAGCATTCTCAGAAACTCCTTTGTGATGAGTGCATTCAAATCACACACTTGAACCTTCCTTTGGAAAGAGCAGTTTTGAAACACTCTTTCTGAAGAATCTGCAAGTGGATATTTGGAGCGATTTGAGGCCTATGCTGGAAATGAAATATCTTCACCTAAAAACTAGACGGAAGCATTCTCAGAAACTCCTTTGTGATGAGTGCATTCAACTCACAGAGTTGAAGCTTCCTTTTGACAGAGCAGTTTTGAAACACTCTTTAAGCAGCATCTGCAAGTAGATATTTGGAGCGCTTTGAGGCCAAGGCTGGAAAACGAAATATCATCACATAAAAACTCGACAGAAGCATTCTCTGAAACTTCTTTGTGATGAGTGCATTCAACTCACAGACTCGAACGTTTCTTTTGATAGAACAGTTTAGAAACACTCCTTTTGTAGAATCTGCAAGTGTTTATTTGGAGCGCTTTGAGGCCTATGTTGGAAAAACGACATATCTTCACATCAAAAGTAGACAGACGCATTCTCAGAAACTTCTTTGTGATGAGTGCGTTGAACTCACAGAGTTGAACCTACCTATTGATAGAGAAGTTTTGAAACACCCTTTTTGTAGAATCTGCAAGTGAATATTTGGCGCGATTTGAGGCCTATGCAGGAAACGGAAATATCTTCACATGAAAACTAGACAGATGAATTCTCAGAAACGTCTTTGTGATGAGTGCATTCAACTCACAGACTTGAAGCTTCCTTTTGAAAGAGCAGTTTCGAAACACTCTTTTTGTAGAATCTGCAAGTGGATATTTGGAGCGCTTTGAGGGCTATGCTGGAAAAGTTAATACCTTCACCTAAAAACTAGACAGAAGCATACTCAGAAACTTCTTTGTGACGTGTGCATTGAACTCACAGAGTTGAACCTTTCTTTTGATACAGAAGTTTTGAAACACTCTTTTCGTAGAATCTTCAAGTGGATGGATGGAGTGATTTGAGGCCTATGCTGGAAAAGGAAATACCTTCACGTAGAAACGAGACAAAAGCATTCTCAGAAAATTCCCTGTGCTTTGTGCATTCAACTCACAGAGTTGAACATTCCCTTTGATAGAGCAGTTTTGGAACACTCTTTTTGTAGAATCTGCAAGTGGATATTTGGAGCGCTTTGAGGCCTCTGCCGCCAAAGGAATTATCATTGCTTAAAAACTAGATGGAAGCGTTCTCAGAAACTTCCTTGTGATGAGTGCATTCAACTCGCAGAGTGGAACCTTCCTTTCGATAGACCAGTTTTGAAACACTGTTTTTGTAGAATCCGCAAGTGGCTATTTGGAGCTCTTTGAGGCTTATGCTGGAAAAGGAAATATCTTCGTCTACAAACTAGACAGAAGCATTCTCAGAAACTTCTTTGTCACGTGGGGATTGAACTCACAGAGTTGAACATTCCTTTACATAGAGCAGTTTTGCAACACCCTTTCGGTGGAAAGTGAAAGTGCTTATTTGGTGCGATGGCGGCATCTAGTGGATAAGGAAATACATTCAGATGAAAACAAGATACATCCATTCTCAGAAACTTCTTTGTGATGACTGCATTCTACTCACAGAGTTGAACCTTCCTCTTGATAGAACAGTTTTGAAACACTCTTTTTGTGGAATCTGCAAGTGGCTATTTGGAGCGCTTTGAGGCCTATGCTGGAAAAGGAAATCTCTTCACATAAAACCTAGACAGAAGTATTCCCAGAAAGTTTTTCTGATGTGCGCATTCAACTCACCGAGTTGAACCTTCCTTTAGATAGAGCAGTTTTGAAACACTCTGTCTGTAGTACCTGCGAGTGGATATTTGGAGTGCTTTGAGTGCTACACTGTAAAAGCAAATATCTTCACTTGGAATCTAGACAGAAGAATTCTCAGAGACTTCCCTGTGCTCTCTGCATTCCACTCACAGAGTTGAACCTTCCTTTTGATAGAACAGTTTTGAAACACTCTTGTGGTAGAATCTGCAAGTCGATATTTGGAAGGTTTGGAGGCCTATCCTGGGAAAGGAAATATCTTCCCATCAAAACTAGACAGAAGCATTCTCAGAAACTTCTTAGTGATGTGCGCATTCAAGCCACAGAGTTGAAGCTTCCTTTTGATATAGCAGTTTTGAACCACTCTTTTAGTAGAATCTGCAAGTGGATGTTCGGAGAGCTAAGAGGCCAACACTGGAAAAGGAAATCTCTTCACGTAAAAACTAGACGGAAGCATTCTCAGAAACTTCAATGGGCTTTACGCATTCAACTCACAGAGTGCAATGTTGCTTTTGAGAGCGCAGTTTTAAAACACTGTTTTTGTAGAATTTGCTAGAGGATGTTTGGAGCGATGTGAGGCCTTTGCTGGAAAAGGAAATATCTTCACATAAAACCTAGACAGAAGCATTCTCAGAAACTCCTTTGTGATGAGTGCATTCAAATCACACACTTGAACCTTCCTTTGGAAAGAGCAGTTTTGAAACACTCTTTCTGAAGAATCTGCAAGTGGATATTTGGAGCGATTTGAGGCCTATGCTGGAAATGAAATATCTTCACCTAAAAACTAGACGGAAGCATTCTCAGAAACTCCTTTGTGATGAGTGCATTCAACTCACAGAGTTGAAGCTTCCTTTTGACAGAGCAGTTTTGAAACACTCTTTAAGCAGCATCTGCAAGTGGATATTTGGAGCGCTTTGAGGCCAAGGCTGGAAAACGAAATCTCATCACATAAAAACTCGACAGAAGCATTCTCTGAAACTTCTTTGTGATGAGTGCATTCAACTCACAGACTCGAACGTTTCTTTTGATAGAACAGTTTAGAAACACTCCTTTTGTAGAATCTGCAAGTGTTTATTTGGAGCGCTTTGAGGCCTATGTTGGAAAAGGACATATCTTCACATCAAAAGTAGACAGACGCATTCTCAGAAACTTCTTTGTGATGAGTGCGTTGAACTCACAGAGTTGAACCTACCTATTGATAGAGAAGTTTTGAAACACCCTTTTTGTAGAATCTGCAAGTGAATATTTGGCGCGATTTGAGGCCTATGCAGGAAACGGAAATATCTTCACATGAAAACTAGACAGATGAATTCTCAGAAACGTCTTTGTGATGAGTGCATTCAACTCACAGACTTGAAGCTTCCTTTTGAAAGAGCAGTTTCGAAACACTCTTTTTGTAGAATCTGCAAGTGGATATTTGGAGCGCTTTGAGGGCTATGCTGGAAAAGTTAATACCTTCACCTAAAAACTAGACAGAAGCATACTCAGAAACTTCTTTGTGACGTGTGCATTGAACTCACAGAGTTGAACCTTTCTTTTGATACAGAAGTTTTGAAACACTCTTTTCGTAGAATCTTCAAGTGGATGGATGGAGTGATTTGAGGCCTATGCTGGAAAAGGAAATACCTTCACGTAGAAACGAGACAAAAGCATTCTCAGAAAGTTCCCTGTGCTTTGTGCATTCAACTCACAGAGTTGAACATTCCCTTTGATAGAGCAGTTTTGAAACACTCTTTTTGTAGAATCTGCAAGTGGATATTTGGAGCGCTTTGAGGCCTCTGCCGCCAAAGGAATTATCATTGCATAAAAACTAGATGGAAGCGTTCTCAGAAACTTCCTTGTGATGAGTGCATTCAACTCGCAGAGTGGAACCTTCCTTTCGATAGACCAGTTTTGAAACACTGTTTTTGTAGAATCCGCAAGTGGCTATTTGGAGCTCTTTGAGGCTTATGCTGGAAAAGGAAATATCTTCCTCTACAAACTAGACAGAAGCATTCTCAGAAACTTCTTTGTCACGTGGGGATTGAACTCACAGAGTTGAACATTCCTTTACATAGAGCAGTTTTGCAACACCCTTTCGGTGGAAAGTGAAAGTGCTTATTTGGTGCGATGGCGGCATCTAGTGGATAAGGAAATACATTCAGATGAAAACAAGATACATCCATTCTCAGAAACTTCTTTGTGATGACTGCATTCTACTCACAGAGTTGAACCTTCCTCTTGATAGAACAGTTTTGAAACACTCTTTTTGTGGAATCTGCAAGTGGCTATTTGGAGCGCTTTGAGGCCTATGCTGGAAAAGGAAATCTCTTCACATAAAACCTAGACAGAAGTATTCCCAGAAAGTTTTTCTGATGTGCGCATTCAACTCACCGAGTTGAACCTTCCTTTAGATAGAGCAGTTTTGAAACACTCTGTCTGTAGTACCTGCGAGTGGATATTTGGAGTGCTTTGAGTGCTACACTGTAAAAGCAAATATCTTCACTTGGAATCTAGACAGAAGAATTCTCAGAGACTTCCCTGTGCTCTCTGCATTCCACTCACAGAGTTGAACCTTCCTTTTGATAGAACAGTTTTGAAACACTCTTGCGGTAGAATCTGCAAGTCGATATTTGGAAGGTTTGGAGGCCTATCCTGGGAAAGGAAATATCTTCCCATCAAAACTAGACAGAAGCATTCTCAGAAACTTCTTAGTGATGTGCGCATTCAAGCCACAGAGTTGAAGCTTCCTTTTGATATAGCAGTTTTGAACCACTCTTTTAGTAGAATCTGCAAGTGGATGTTCGGAGAGCTAAGAGGCCAACACTGGAAAAGGAAATCTCTTCACGTAAAAACTAGACGGAAGCATTCTCAGAAACTTCAATGGGCTTTACGCATTCAACTCACAGAGTGCAATGTTGCTTTTGAGAGCGCAGTTTTAAAACACTGTTTTTGTAGAATTTGCTAGAGGATGTTTGGAGCGATGTGAGGCCTTTGCTGGAAAAGGAAATATCTTCACATAAAACCTAGACAGAAGCATTCTCAGAAACTCCTTTGTGATGAGTGCATTCAAATCACACACTTGAACCTTCCTTTGGAAAGAGCAGTTTTGAAACACTCTTTCTGAAGAATCTGCAAGTGGATATTTGGAGCGATTTGAGGCCTATGCTGGAAATGAAATATCTTCACCTAAAAACTAGACGGAAGCATTCTCAGAAACTCCTTTGTGATGAGTGCATTCAACTCACAGAGTTGAAGCTTCCTTTTGACAGAGCAGTTTTGAAACACTCTTTAAGCAGCATCTGCAAGTGGATATTTGGAGCGCTTTGAGGCCAAGGCTGGAAAACGAAATCTCATCACATAAAAACTCGACAGAAGCATTCTCTGAAACTTCTTTGTGATGAGTGCATTCAGCTCACAGACTCGAACGTTTCTTTTGATAGAACAGTTTAGAAACACTCCTTTTGTAGAATCTGCAAGTGTTTATTTGGAGCGCTTTGAGGCCTATGTTGGAAAAACGACATATCTTCACATCAAAAGTAGACAGACGCATTCTCAGAAACTTCTTTGTGATGAGTGCGTTGAACTCACAGAGTTGAACCTACCAATTGATAGAGAAGTTTTGAAACACCCTTTTTGTAGAATCTGCAAGTGAATATTTGGCGCGATTTGAGGCCTATGCAGGAAACGGAAATATCTTCACATGGAAACTAGACAGATGAATTCTCAGAAACGTCTTTGTGATGAGTGCATTCAACTCACAGACTTGAAGCTTCCTTTTGAAAGAGCAGTTTCGAAACACTCTTTTTGTAGAATCTGCAAGTGGATATTTGGAGCGCTTTGAGGGCTATGCTGGAAAAGTTAATACCTTCACCTAAAAACTAGACAGAAGCATACTCAGAAACTTCTTTGTGACGTGTGCATTGAACTCACAGAGTTGAACCTTTCTTTTGATACAGAAGTTTTGAAACACTCTTTTCGTAGAATCTTCAAGTGGATGGATGGAGTGATTTGAGGCCTATGCTGGAAAAGGAAATACCTTCACGTAGAAACGAGACAAAAGCATTCTCAGAAAGTTCCCTGTGCTTTGTGCATTCAACTCACAGAGTTGAACATTCCCTTTGATAGAGCAGTTTTGAAACACTCTTTTTGTAGAATCTGCAAGTGGATATTTGGAGCGCTTTGAGGCCTCTGCCGCCAAAGGAATTATCATTGCTTAAAAACTAGATGGAAGCGTTCTCAGAAACTTCCTTGTGATGAGTGCATTCAACTCGCAGAGTGGAACCTTCCTTTCGATAGACCAGTTTTGAAACACTGTTTTTGTAGAATCCGCAAGTGGCTATTTGGAGCTCTTTGAGGCTTATGCTGGAAAAGGAAATATCTTCGTCTACAAACTAGACAGAAGCATTCTCAGAAACTTCTTTGTCACGTGGGGATTGAACTCACAGAGTTGAACATTCCTTTACATAGAGCAGTTTTGCAACACCCTTTCGGTGGAAAGTGAAAGTGCTTATTTGGTGCGATGGCGGCATCTAGTGGATAAGGAAATACATTCAGATGAAAACAAGATACATCCATTCTCAGAAACTTCTTTGTGATGACTGCATTCTACTCACAGAGTTGAACCTTCCTCTTGATAGAACAGTTTTGAAACACTCTTTTTGTGGAATCTGCAAGTGGCTATTTGGAGCGCTTTGAGGCCTATGCTGGAAAAGGAAATCTCTTCACATAAAACCTAGACAGAAGTATTCCCAGAAAGTTTTTCTGATGTGCGCATTCAACTCACCGAGTTGAACCTTCCTTTAGATAGAGCAGTTTTGAAACACTCTGTCTGTAGTACCTGCGAGTGGATATTTGGAGTGCTTTGAGTGCTACACTGTAAAAGCAAATATCTTCACTTGGAATCTAGACAGAAGAATTCTCAGAGACTTCCCTGTGCTCTCTGCATTCCACTCACAGAGTTGAACCTTCCTTTTGATAGAACAGTTTTGAAACACTCTTGTGGTAGAATCTGCAAGTCGATATTTGGAAGGTTTGGAGGCCTATCCTGGGAAAGGAAGTATCTTCCCATCAAAACTAGACAGAAGCATTCTCAGAAACTTCTTAGTGATGTGCGCATTCAAGCCACAGAGTTGAAGCTTCCTTTTGATATAGCAGTTTTGAACCACTCTTTTAGTAGAATCTGCAAGTGGATGTTCGGAGAGCTAAGAGGCCAACACTGGAAAAGGAAATCTCTTCACGTAAAAACTAGACGGAAGCATTCTCAGAAACTTCAATGGGCTTTACGCATTCAACTCACAGAGTGCAATGTTGCTTTTGAGAGCGCAGTTTTAAAACACTGTTTTTGTAGAATTTGCTAGAGGATGTTTGGAGCGATGTGAGGCCTTTGCTGGAAAAGGAAATATCTTCACATAAAACCTAGACAGAAGCATTCTCAGAAACTCCTTTGTGATGAGTGCATTCAAATCACACACTTGAACCTTCCTTTGGAAAGAGCAGTTTTGAAACACTCTTTCTGAAGAATCTGCAAGTGGATATTTGGAGCGATTTGAGGCCTATGCTGGAAATGAAATATCTTCACCTAAAAACTAGACGGAAGCATTCTCAGAAACTCCTTTGTGATGAGTGCATTCAACTCACAGAGTTGAAGCTTCCTTTTGACAGAGCAGTTTTGAAACACTCTTTAAGCAGCATCTGCAAGTGGATATTTGGAGCGCTTTGAGGCCAAGGCTGGAAAACGAAATCTCATCACATAAAAACTCGACAGAAGCATTCTCTGAAACTTCTTTGTGATGAGTGCATTCAACTCACAGACTCGAACGTTTCTTTTGATAGAACAGTTTAGAAACACTCCTTTTGTAGAATCTGCAAGTGTTTATTTGGAGCGCTTTGAGGCCTATGTTGGAAAAGGACATATCTTCACATCAAAAGTAGACAGACGCATTCTCAGAAACTTCTTTGTGATGAGTGCGTTGAACTCACAGAGTTGAACCTACCTATTGATAGAGAAGTTTTGAAACACCCTTTTTGTAGAATCTGCAAGTGAATATTTGGCGCGATTTGAGGCCTATGCAGGAAACGGAAATATCTTCACATGAAAACTAGACAGATGAATTCTCAGAAACGTCTTTGTGATGAGTGCATTCAACTCACAGACTTGAAGCTTCCTTTTGAAAGAGCAGTTTCGAAACACTCTTTTTGTAGAATCTGCAAGTGGATATTTGGAGCGCTTTGAGGGCTATGCTGGAAAAGTTAATACCTTCACCTAAAAACTAGACAGAAGCATACTCAGAAACTTCTTTGTGACGTGTGCATTGAACTCACAGAGTTGAACCTTTCTTTTGATACAGAAGTTTTGAAACACTCTTTTCGTAGAATCTTCAAGTGGATGGATGGAGTGATTTGAGGCCTATGCTGGAAAAGGAAATACCTTCACGTAGAAACGAGACAAAAGCATTCTCAGAAAGTTCCCTGTGCTTTGTGCATTCAACTCACAGAGTTGAACATTCCCTTTGATAGAGCAGTTTTGAAACACTCTTTTTGTAGAATCTGCAAGTGGATATTTGGAGCGCTTTGAGGCCTCTGCCGCCAAAGGAATTATCATTGCATAAAAACTAGATGGAAGCGTTCTCAGAAACTTCCTTGTGATGAGTGCATTCAACTCGCAGAGTGGAACCTTCCTTTCGATAGACCAGTTTTGAAACACTGTTTTTGTAGAATCCGCAAGTGGCTATTTGGAGCTCTTTGAGGCTTATGCTGGAAAAGGAAATATCTTCGTCTACAAACTAGACAGAAGCATTCTCAGAAACTTCTTTGTCACGTGGGGATTGAACTCACAGAGTTGAACATTCCTTTACATAGAGCAGTTTTGCAACACCCTTTCGGTGGAAAGTGAAAGTGCTTATTTGGTGCGATGGCGGCATCTAGTGGATAAGGAAATACATTCAGATGAAAACAAGATACATCCATTCTCAGAAACTTCTTTGTGATGACTGCATTCTACTCACAGAGTTGAACCTTCCTCTTGATAGAACAGTTTTGAAACACTCTTTTTGTGGAATCTGCAAGTGGCTATTTGGAGCGCTTTGAGGCCTATGCTGGAAAAGGAAATCTCTTCACATAAAACCTAGACAGAAGTATTCCCAGAAAGTTTTTCTGATGTGCGCATTCAACTCACCGAGTTCAACCTTCCTTTAGATAGAGCAGTTTTGAAACACTCTGTCTGTAGTACCTGCGAGTGGATATTTGGAGTGCTTTGAGTGCTACACTGTAAAAGCAAATATCTTCACTTGGAATCTAGACAGAAGAATTCTCAGAGACTTCCCTGTGCTCTCTGCATTCCACTCACAGAGTTGAACCTTCCTTTTGATAGAACAGTTTTGAAACACTCTTGTGGTAGAATCTGCAAGTCGATATTTGGAAGGTTTGGAGGCCTATCCTGGGAAAGGAAATATCTTCCCATCAAAACTAGACAGAAGCATTCTCAGAAACTTCTTAGTGATGTGCGCATTCAAGCCACAGAGTTGAAGCTTCCTTTTGATATAGCAGTTTTGAACCACTCTTTTAGTAGAATCTGCAAGTGGATGTTCGGAGAGCTAAGAGGCCAACACTGGAAAAGGAAATCTCTTCACGTAAAAACTAGACGGAAGCATTCTCAGAAACTTCAATGGGCTTTACGCATTCAACTCACAGAGTGCAATGTTGCTTTTGAGAGCGCAGTTTTAAAACACTGTTTTTGTAGAATTTGCTAGAGGATGTTTGGAGCGATGTGAGGCCTTTGCTGGAAAAGGAAATATCTTCACATAAAACCTAGACAGAAGCATTCTCAGAAACTCCTTTGTGATGAGTGCATTCAAATCACACACTTGAACCTTCCTTTGGAAAGAGCAGTTTTGAAACACTCTTTCTGAAGAATCTGCAAGTGGATATTTGGAGCGATTTGAGGCCTATGCTGGAAATGAAATATCTTCACCTAAAAACTAGACGGAAGCATTCTCAGAAACTCCTTTGTGATGAGTGCATTCAACTCACAGAGTTGAAGCTTCCTTTTGACAGAGCAGTTTTGAAACACTCTTTAAGCAGCATCTGCAAGTGGATATTTGGAGCGCTTTGAGGCCAAGGCTGGAAAACGAAATCTCATCACATAAAAACTCGACAGAAGCATTCTCTGAAACTTCTTTGTGATGAGTGCATTCAGCTCACAGACTCGAACGTTTCTTTTGATAGAACAGTTTAGAAACACTCCTTTTGTAGAATCTGCAAGTGTTTATTTGGAGCGCTTTGAGGCCTATGTTGGAAAAACGACATATCTTCACATCAAAAGTAGACAGACGCATTCTCAGAAACTTCTTTGTGATGAGTGCGTTGAACTCACAGAGTTGAACCTACCAATTGATAGAGAAGTTTTGAAACACCCTTTTTGTAGAATCTGCAAGTGAATATTTGGCGCGATTTGAGGCCTATGCAGGAAACGGAAATATCTTCACATGGAAACTAGACAGATGAATTCTCAGAAACGTCTTTGTGATGAGTGCATTCAACTCACAGACTTGAAGCTTCCTTTTGAAAGAGCAGTTTCGAAACACTCTTTTTGTAGAATCTGCAAGTGGATATTTGGAGCGCTTTGAGGGCTATGCTGGAAAAGTTAATACCTTCACCTAAAAACTAGACAGAAGCATACTCAGAAACTTCTTTGTGACGTGTGCATTGAACTCACAGAGTTGAACCTTTCTTTTGATACAGAAGTTTTGAAACACTCTTTTCGTAGAATCTTCAAGTGGATGGATGGAGTGATTTGAGGCCTATGCTGGAAAAGGAAATACCTTCACGTAGAAACGAGACAAAAGCATTCTCAGAAAGTTCCCTGTGCTTTGTGCATTCAACTCACAGAGTTGAACATTCCCTTTGATAGAGCAGTTTTGAAACACTCTTTTTGTAGAATCTGCAAGTGGATATTTG
Source organism: Pongo abelii (assembly GCF_028885655.2). Lineage (NCBI taxonomy): Eukaryota > Metazoa > Chordata > Mammalia > Primates > Hominidae > Pongo > Pongo abelii. Next base: position 51,655,294 of record NC_071989.2, read on the forward strand.
GAGCGCTTTGAGGCCTCTGCCGCCAAAGGAATTATCATTGCTTAAAAACTAGATGGAAGCGTTCTCAGAAACTTCCTTGTGATGAGTGCATTCAACTCGCAGAGTGGAACCTTCCTTTCGATAGACCAGTTTTGAAACACTGTTTTTGTAGAATCCGCAAGTGGCTATTTGGAGCTCTTTGAGGCTTATGCTGGAAAAGGAAATATCTTCGTCTACAAACTAGACAGAAGCATTCTCAGAAACTTCTTTGTCACGTGGGGATTGAACTCACAGAGTTGAACATTCCTTTACATAGAGCAGTTTTGCAACACCCTTTCGGTGGAAAGTGAAAGTGCTTATTTGGTGCGATGGCGGCATCTAGTGGATAAGGAAATACATTCAGATGAAAACAAGATACATCCATTCTCAGAAACTTCTTTGTGATGACTGCATTCTACTCACAGAGTTGAACCTTCCTCTTGATAGAACAGTTTTGAAACACTTTTTTGTGGAATCTGCAAGTGGCTATTTGGAGCGCTTTGAGGCCTATGCTGGAAAAGGAAATCTCTTCACATAAAACCTAGACAGAAGTATTCCCAGAAAGTTTTTCTGATGTGCGCATTCAACTCACCGAGTTGAACCTTCCTTTAGATAGAGCAGTTTTGAAACACTCTGTCTGTAGTACCTGCGAGTGGATATTTGGAGTGCTTTGAGTGCTACACTGTAAAAGCAAATATCTTCACTTGGAATCTAGACAGAAGAATTCTCAGAGACTTCCCTGTGCTCTCTGCATTCCACTCACAGAGTTGAACCTTCCTTTTGATAGAACAGTTTTGAAACACTCTTGTGGTAGAATCTGCAAGTCGATATTTGGAAGGTTTGGAGGCCTATCCTGGGAAAGGAAATATCTTCCCATCAAAACTAGACAGAAGCATTCTCAGAAACTTCTTAGTGATGTGCGCATTCAAGTCACAGAGTTGAAGCTTCCTTTTGATATAGCAGTTTTGAACCACTCTTTTAGTAGAATCTGCAAGTGGATGTTCGGAGAGCTAAGAGGCCAACACTGGAAAAGGAAATCTCTTCACGTAAAAACTAGACGGAAGCATTCTCAGAAACTTCAATGGGCTTTACGCATTCAACTCACAGAGTGCAATGTTGCTTTTGAGAGCGCAGTTTTAAAACACTGTTTTTGTAGAATTTGCTAGAGGATGTTTGGAGCGATGTGAGGCCTTTGCTGGAAAAGGAAATATCTTCACATAAAACCTAGACAGAAGCATTCTCAGAAACTCCTTTGTGATGAGTGCATTCAAATCACACACTTGAACCTTCCTTTGGAAAGAGCAGTTTTGAAACACTCTTTCTGAAGAATCTGCAAGTGGATATTTGGAGCGATTTGAGGCCTATGCTGGAAATGAAATATCTTCACCTAAAAACTAGACGGAAGCATTCTCAGAAACTCCTTTGTGATGAGTGCATTCAACTCACAGAGTTGAAGCTTCCTTTTGACAGAGCAGTTTTGAAACACTCTTTAAGCAGCATCTGCAAGTGGATATTTGGAGCGCTTTGAGGCCAAGGCTGGAAAACGAAATATCATCACATAAAAACTCGACAGAAGCATTCTCTGAAACTTCTTTGTGATGAGTGCATTCAACTCACAGACTCGAACGTTTCTTTTGATAGAACAGTTTAGAAACACTCCTTTTGTAGAATCTGCAAGTGTTTATTTGGAGCGCTTTGAGGCCTATGTTGGAAAAGGACATATCTTCACATCAAAAGTAGACAGACGCATTCTCAGAAACTTCTTTGTGATGAGTGCGTTGAACTCACAGAGTTCAACCTACCTATTGATAGAGAAGTTTTGAAACACCCTTTTTGTAGAATCTGCAAGTGAATATTTGGCGCGATTTGAGGCCTATGCAGGAAACGGAAATATCTTCACATGAAAACTAGACAGATGAATTCTCAGAAACGTCTTTGTGATGAGTGCATTCAACTCACAGACTTGAAGCTTCCTTTTGAAAGAGCAGTTTCGAAACACTCTTTTTGTAGAATCTGCAAGTGGATATTTGGAGCGCTTTGAGGGCTATGCTGGAAAAGTTAATACCTTCACCTAAAAACTAGACAGACGCAAACTCAGAAACTTCTTTGTGAAGTGTGCATTGAACTCACAGAGTTGAACCTTTCTTTTGATACAGAAGTATTGAAACACTCTTTTCGTAGAATCTTCAAGTGGATGGATGGAGTGATTTGAGGCCTATGCTGGAAAAGGAAATACCTTCACGTAGAAACGAGACAAAAGCATTCTCAGAAAGTTCCCTGTGCTTTGTGCATTCAACTCACAGAGTTGAACATTCCCTCTGATAGAGCAGTTTTGAAACACTCTTTTTGTAGAATCTGCAAGTGGATATTTGGGGCGCTTTGAGGCCTCTGCCGCCAAAGGAATTATCATTGCATAAAAACTAGACGGAAGCGTTCTCAGAAACTTCCTTGTGATGAGTGCATTCAACTCGCAGAGTGGAACCTTCCTTTCGATAGACCAGTTTTGAAACACTGTTTTTGTAGAATCCGCAAGTGGCTATTTGGAGCTCTTTGAGGCTTATGCTGGAAAAGGAAATATCTTCGTCTACAAACTAGACAGAAGCATTCTCAGAAACTTCTTTGTCACGTGGGGATTGAACTCACAGAGTTGAACATTCCTTTACATAGAGCAGTTTTGCAACACCCTTTCGGTGGAAAGTGAAAGTGCTTATTTGGTGCGATGGCGGCATCTAGTGGATAAGGAAATACATTCAGATGAAAACAAGATACATCCATTCTCAGAAACTTCTTTGTGATGACTGCATTCTACTCACAGAGTTGAACCTTCCTCTTGATAGAACAGTTTTGAAACACTCTTTTTGTGGAATCTGCAAGTGGCTATTTGGAGCGCTTTGAGGCCTATGCTGGAAAAGGAAATCTCTTCACATAAAACCTAGACAGAAGTATTCCCAGAAAGTTTTTCTGATGTGCGCATTCAACTCACCGAGTTGAACCTTCCTTTAGATAGAGCAGTTTTGAAACACTCTGTCTGTAGTACCTGCGAGTGGATATTTGGAGTGCTTTGAGTGCTACACTGTAAAAGCAAATATCTTCACTTGGAATCTAGACAGAAGAATTCTCAGAGACTTCCCTGTGCTCTCTGCATTCCACTCACAGAGTTGAACCTTCCTTTTGATAGAACAGTTTTGAAACACTCTTGCGGTAGAATCTGCAAGTCGATATTTGGAAGGTTTGGAGGCCTATCCTGGGAAAGGAAATATCTTCCCATCAAAACTAGACAGAAGCATTCTCAGAAACTTCTTAGTGATGTGCGCATTCAAGCCACAGAGTTGAAGCTTCCTTTTGATATAGCAGTTTTGAACCACTCTTTTAGTAGAATCTGCAAGTGGATGTTCGGAGAGCTAAGAGGCCAACACTGGAAAAGGAAATCTCTTCACGTAAAAACTAGACGGAAGCATTCTCAGAAACTTCAATGGGCTTTACGCATTCAACTCACAGAGTGCAATGTTGCTTTTGAGAGCGCAGTTTTAAAACACTGTTTTTGTAGAATTTGCTAGAGGATGTTTGGAGCGATGTGAGGCCTTTGCTGGAAAAGGAAATATCTTCACATAAAACCTAGACAGAAGCATTCTCAGAAACTCCTTTGTGATGAGTGCATTCAAATCACACACTTGAACCTTCCTTTGGAAAGAGCAGTTTTGAAACACTCTTTCTGAAGAATCTGCAAGTGGATATTTGGAGCGATTTGAGGCCTATGCTGGAAATGAAATATCTTCACCTAAAAACTAGACGGAAGCATTCTCAGAAACTCCTTTGTGATGAGTGCATTCAACTCACAGAGTTGAAGCTTCCTTTTGACAGAGCAGTTTTGAAACACTCTTTAAGCAGCATCTGCAAGTAGATATTTGGAGCGCTTTGAGGCCAAGGCTGGAAAACGAAATCTCATCACATAAAAACTCGACAGAAGCATTCTCTGAAACTTCTTTGTGATGAGTGCATTCAACTCACAGACTCGAACGTTTCTTTTGATAGAACAGTTTAGAAACACTCCTTTTGTAGAATCTGCAAGTGTTTATTTGGAGCGCTTTGAGGCCTATGTTGGAAAAACGACATATCTTCACATCAAAAGTAGACAGACGCATTCTCAGAAACTTCTTTGTGATGAGTGCGTTGAACTCACAGAGTTGAACCTACCTATTGATAGAGAAGTTTTGAAACACCCTTTTTGTAGAATCTGCAAGTGAATATTTGGCGCGATTTGAGGCCTATGCAGGAAACGGAAATATCTTCACATGAAAACTAGACAGATGAATTCTCAGAAACGTCTTTGTGATGAGTGCATTCAACTCACAGACTTGAAGCTTCCTTTTGAAAGAGCAGTTTCGAAACACTCTTTTTGTAGAATCTGCAAGTGGATATTTGGAGCGCTTTGAGGGCTATGCTGGAAAAGTTAATACCTTCACCTAAAAACTAGACAGACGCAAACTCAGAAACTTCTTTGTGACGTGTGCATTGAACTCACAGAGTTGAACCTTTCTTTTGATACAGAAGTTTTGAAACACTCTTTTCGTAGAATCTTCAAGTGGATGGATGGAGTGATTTGAGGCCTATGCTGGAAAAGGAAATACCTTCACGTAGAAACGAGACAAAAGCATTCTCAGAAAATTCCCTGTGCTTTGTGCATTCAACTCACAGAGTTGAACATTCCCTCTGATAGAGCAGTTTTGGAACACTCTTTTTGTAGAATCTGCAAGTGGATATTTGGAGCGCTTTGAGGCCTCTGCCGCCAAAGGAATTATCATTGCTTAAAAACTAGACGGAAGCGTTCTCAGAAACTTCCTTGTGATGAGTGCATTCAACTCGCAGAGTGGAACCTTCCTTTCGATAGACCAGTTTTGAAACACTGTTTTTGTAGAATCCGCAAGTGGCTATTTGGAGCTCTTTGAGGCTTATGCTGGAAAAGGAAATATCTTCGTCTACAAACTAGACAGAAGCATTCTCAGAAACTTCTTTGTCACGTGGGGATTGAACTCACAGAGTTGAACATTCCTTTACATAGAGCAGTTTTGCAACACCCTTTCGGTGGAAAGTGAAAGTGCTTATTTGGTGCGATGGCGGCATCTAGTGGATAAGGAAATACATTCAGATGAAAACAAGATACATCCATTCTCAGAAACTTCTTTGTGATGACTGCATTCTACTCACAGAGTTGAACCTTCCTCTTGATAGAACAGTTTTGAAACACTCTTTTTGTGGAATCTGCAAGTGGCTATTTGGAGCGCTTTGAGGCCTATGCTGGAAAAGGAAATCTCTTCACATAAAACCTAGACAGAAGTATTCCCAGAAAGTTTTTCTGATGTGCGCATTCAACTCACCGAGTTGAACCTTCCTTTAGATAGAGCAGTTTTGAAACACTCTGTCTGTAGTACCTGCGAGTGGATATTTGGAGTGCTTTGAGTGCTACACTGTAAAAGCAAATATCTTCACTTGGAATCCAGACAGAAGAATTCTCAGAGACTTCCCTGTGCTCTCTGCATTCCACTCACAGAGTTGAACCTTCCTTTTGATAGAACAGTTTTGAAACACTCTTGTGGTAGAATCTGCAAGTCGATATTTGGAAGGTTTGGAGGCCTATCCTGGGAAAGGAAATATCTTCCCATCAAAACTAGACAGAAGCATTCTCAGAAACTTCTTAGTGATGTGCGCATTCAAGCCACAGAGTTGAAGCTTCCTTTTGATATAGCAGTTTTGAACCACTCTTTTAGTAGAATCTGCAAGTGGATGTTCGGAGAGCTAAGAGGCCAACACTGGAAAAGGAAATCTCTTCACGTAAAAACTAGACGGAAGCATTCTCAGAAACTTCAATGGGCTTTACGCATTCAACTCACAGAGTGCAATGTTGCTTTTGAGAGCGCAGTTTTAAAACACTGTTTTTGTAGAATTTGCTAGAGGATGTTTGGAGCGATGTGAGGCCTTTGCTGGAAAAGGAAATATCTTCACATAAAACCTAGACAGAAGCATTCTCAGAAACTCCTTTGTGATGAGTGCATTCAAATCACACACTTGAACCTTCCTTTGGAAAGAGCAGTTTTGAAACACTCTTTCTGAAGAATCTGCAAGTGGATATTTGGAGCGATTTGAGGCCTATGCTGGAAATGAAATATCTTCACCTAAAAACTAGACGGAAGCATTCTCAGAAACTCCTTTGTGATGAGTGCATTCAACTCACAGAGTTGAAGCTTCCTTTTGACAGAGCAGTTTTGAAACACTCTTTAAGCAGCATCTGCAAGTGGATATTTGGAGCGCTTTGAGGCCAAGGCTGGAAAACGAAATCGCATCACATAAAAACTCGACAGAAGCATTCTCTGAAACTTCTTTGTGATGAGTGCATTCAACTCACAGACTCGAACGTTTCTTTTGATAGAACAGTTTAGAAACACTCCTTTTGTAGAATCTGCAAGTGTTTATTTGGAGCGCTTTGAGGCCTATGTTGGAAAAGGACATATCTTCACATCAAAAGTAGACAGACGCATTCTCAGAAACTTCTTTGTGATGAGTGCGTTGAACTCACAGAGTTGAACCTACCTATTGATAGAGAAGTTTTGAAACACCCTTTTTGTAGAATCTGCAAGTGAATATTTGGCGCGATTTGAGGCCTATGCAGGAAACGGAAATATCTTCACATGAAAACTAGACAGATGAATTCTCAGAAACGTCTTTGTGATGAGTGCATTCAACTCACAGACTTGAAGCTTCCTTTTGAAAGAGCAGTTTCGAAACACTCTTTTTGTAGAATCTGCAAGTGGATATTTGGAGCGCTTTGAGGGCTATGCTGGAAAAGTTAATACCTTCACCTAAAAACTAGACAGAAGCATACTCAGAAACTTCTTTGTGACGTGTGCATTGAACTCACAGAGTTGAACCTTTCTTTTGATACAGAAGTTTTGAAACACTCTTTTCGTAGAATCTTCAAGTGGATGGATGGAGTGATTTGAGGCCTATGCTGGAAAAGGAAATACCTTCACGTAGAAACGAGACAAAAGCATTCTCAGAAAGTTCCCTGTGCTTTGTGCATTCAACTCACAGAGTTGAACATTCCCTTTGATAGAGCAGTTTTGAAACACTCTTTTTGTAGAATCTGCAAGTGGATATTTGGAGCGCTTTGAGGCCTCTGCCGCCAAAGGAATTATCATTGCTTAAAAACTAGATGGAAGCGTTCTCAGAAACTTCCTTGTGATGAGTGCATTCAACTCGCAGAGTGGAACCTTCCTTTCGATAGACCAGTTTTGAAACACTGTTTTTGTAGAATCCGCAAGTGGCTATTTGGAGCTCTTTGAGGCTTATGCTGGAAAAGGAAATATCTTCGTCTACAAACTAGACAGAAGCATTCTCAGAAACTTCTTTGTCATGTGGGGATTGAACTCACAGAGTTGAACATTCCTTTACATAGAGCAGTTTTGCAACACCCTTTCGGTGGAAAGTGAAAGTGCTTATTTGGTGCGATGGCGGCATCTAGTGGATAAGGAAATACATTCAGATGAAAACAAGATACATCCATTCTCAGAAACTTCTTTGTGATGACTGCATTCTACTCACAGAGTTGAACCTTCCTCTTGATAGAACAGTTTTGAAACACTCTTTTTGTGGAATCTGCAAGTGGCTATTTGGAGCGCTTTGAGGCCTATGCTGGAAAAGGAAATCTCTTCACATAAAACCTAGACAGAAGTATTCCCAGAAAGTTTTTCTGATGTGCGCATTCAACTCACCGAGTTGAACCTTCCTTTAGATAGAGCAGTTTTGAAACACTCTGTCTGTAGTACCTGCGAGTGGATATTTGGAGTGCTTTGAGTGCTACACTGTAAAAGCAAATATCTTCACTTGGAATCTAGACAGAAGAATTCTCAGAGACTTCCCTGTGCTCTCTGCATTCCACTCACAGAGTTGAACCTTCCTTTTGATAGAACAGTTTTGAAACACTCTTGCGGTAGAATCTGCAAGTCGATATTTGGAAGGTTTGGAGGCCTATCCTGGGAAAGGAAATATCTTCCCATCAAAACTAGACAGAAGCATTCTCAGAAACTTCTTAGTGATGTGCGCATTCAAGCCACAGAGTTGAAGCTTCCTTTTGATATAGCAGTTTTGAACCACTCTTTTAGTAGAATCTGCAAGTGGATGTTCGGAGAGCTAAGAGGCCAACACTGGAAAAGGAAATCTCTTCACGTAAAAACTAGACGGAAGCATTCTCAGAAACTTCAATGGGCTTTACGCATTCAACTCACAGAGTGCAATGTTGCTTTTGAGAGCGCAGTTTTAAAACACTGTTTTTGTAGAATTTGCTAGAGGATGTTTGGAGCGATGTGAGGCCTTTGCTGGAAAAGGAAATATCTTCACATAAAACCTAGACAGAAGCATTCTCAGAAACTCCTTTGTGATGAGTGCATTCAAATCACACACTTGAACCTTCCTTTGGAAAGAGCAGTTTTGAAACACTCTTTCTGAAGAATCTGCAAGTGGATATTTGGAGCGATTTGAGGCCTATGCTGGAAATGAAATATCTTCACCTAAAAACTAGACGGAAGCATTCTCAGAAACTCCTTTGTGATGAGTGCATTCAACTCACAGAGTTGAAGCTTCCTTTTGACAGAGCAGTTTTGAAACACTCTTTAAGCAGCATCTGCAAGTGGATATTTGGAGCGCTTTGAGGCCAAGGCTGGAAAACGAAATCTCATCACATAAAAACTCGACAGAAGCATTCTCTGAAACTTCTTTGTGATGAGTGCATTCAACTCACAGACTCGAACGTTTCTTTTGATAGAACAGTTTAGAAACACTCCTTTTGTAGAATCTGCAAGTGTTTATTTGGAGCGCTTTGAGGCCTATGTTGGAAAAACGACATATCTTCACATCAAAAGTAGACAGACGCATTCTCAGAAACTTCTTTGTGATGAGTGCGTTGAACTCACAGAGTTGAACCTACCTATTGATAGAGAAGTTTTGAAACACCCTTTTTGTAGAATCTGCAAGTGAATATTTGGCGCGATTTGAGGCCTATGCAGGAAACGGAAATATCTTCACATGAAAACTAGACAGATGAATTCTCAGAAACGTCTTTGTGATGAGTGCATTCAACTCACAGACTTGAAGCTTCCTTTTGAAAGAGCAGTTTCGAAACACTCTTTTTGTAGAATCTGCAAGTGGATATTTGGAGCGCTTTGAGGGCTATGCTGGAAAAGTTAATACCTTCACCTAAAAACTAGACAGACGCAAACTCAGAAACTTCTTTGTGACGTGTGCATTGAACTCACAGAGTTGAACCTTTCTTTTGATACAGAAGTTTTGAAACACTCTTTTCGTAGAATCTTCAAGTGGATGGATGGAGTGATTTGAGGCCTATGCTGGAAAAGGAAATACCTTCACGTAGAAACGAGACAAAAGCATTCTCAGAAAGTTCCCTGTGCTTTGTGCATTCAACTCACAGAGTTGAACATTCCCGCTGATAGAGCAGTTTTGAAACACTCTTTTTGTAGAATCTGCAAGTGGATATTTGGGGCGCTTTGAGGCCTCTGCCGCCAAAGGAATTATCATTGCATAAAAACTAGACGGAAGCGTTCTCAGAAACTTCCTTGTGATGAGTGCATTCAACTCGCAGAGTGGAACCTTCCTTTCGATAGACCAGTTTTGAAACACTGTTTTTGTAGAATCCGCAAGTGGCTATTTGGAGCTCTTTGAGCCTTATGCTGGAAAAGGAAATATCTTCGTCTACAAACTAGACAGAAGCATTCTCAGAAACTTCTTTGTCACGTGGGGATTGAACTCACAGAGTTGAACATTCCTTTACATAGAGCAGTTTTGCAACACCCTTTCGGTGGAAAGTGAAAGTGCTTATTTGGTGCGATGGCGGCATCTAGTGGATAAGGAAATACATTCAGATGAAAACAAGATACATCCATTCTCAGAAACTTCTTTGTGATGACTGCATTCTACTCACAGAGTTGAACCTTCCTCTTGATAGAACAGTTTTGAAACACTCTTTTTGTGGAATCTGCAAGTGGCTATTTGGAGCGCTTTGAGGCCTATGCTGGAAAAGGAAATCTCTTCACATAAAACCTAGACAGAAGTATTCCCAGAAAGTTTTTCTGATGTGCGCATTCAACTCACCGAGTTGAACCTTCCTTTAGATAGAGCAGTTTTGAAACACTCTGTCTGTAGTACCTGCGAGTGGATATTTGGAGTGCTTTGAGTGCTACACTGTAAAAGCAAATATCTTCACTTGGAATCTAGACAGAAGAATTCTCAGAGACTTCCCTGTGCTCTCTGCATTCCACTCACAGAGTTGAACCTTCCTTTTGATAGAACAGTTTTGAAACACTCTTGTGGTAGAATCTGCAAGTCGATATTTGGAAGGTTTGGAGGCCTATCCTGGGAAAGGAAATATCTTCCCATCAAAACTAGACAGAAGCCTTCTCAGAAACTTCTTAGTGATGTGCGCATTCAAGCCACAGAGTTGAAGCTTCCTTTTGATATAGCAGTTTTGAACCACTCTTTTAGTAGAATCTGCAAGTGGATGTTCGGAGAGCTAAGAGGCCAACACTGGAAAAGGAAATCTCTTCACGTAAAAACTAGACGGAAGCATTCTCAGAAACTTCAATGGGCTTTACGCATTCAACTCACAGAGTGCAATGTTGCTTTTGAGAGCGCAGTTTTAAAACACTGTTTTTGTAGAATTTGCTAGAGGATGTTTGGAGCGATGTGAGGCCTTTGCTGGAAAAGGAAATATCTTCACATAAAACCTAGACAGAAGCATTCTCAGAAACTCCTTTGTGATGAGTGCATTCAAATCACACACTTGAACCTTCCTTTGGAAAGAGCAGTTTTGAAACACTCTTTCTGAAGTATCTGCTAGTGGATATTTGGAGCGATTTGAGGCCTATGCTGGAAATGAAATATCTTCACCTAAAAACTAGACGGAAGCATTCTCAGAAACTCCTTTGTGATGAGTGCATTCAACTCACAGAGTTGAAGCTTCCTTTTGACAGAGCAGTTTTGAAACACTCTTTAAGCAGCATCTGCAAGTGGATATTTGGAGCGCTTTGAGGCCAAGGCTGGAAAACGAAATCTCATCACATAAAAACTCGACAGAAGCATTCTCTGAAACTTCTTTGTGATGAGTGCATTCAACTCACAGACTCGAACGTTTCTTTTGATAGAACAGTTTAGAAACACTCCTTTTGTAGAATCTGCAAGTGTTTATTTGGAGCGCTTTGAGGCCTATGTTGGAAAAGGACATATCTTCACATCAAAAGTAGACAGACGCATTCTCAGAAACTTCTTTGTGATGAGTGCGTTGAACTCACAGAGTTGAACCTACCTATTGATAGAGAAGTTTTGAAACACCCTTTTTGTAGAATCTGCAAGTGAATATTTGGCGCGATTTGAGGCCTATGCAGGAAACGGAAATATCTTCACATGAAAACTAGACAGATGAATTCTCAGAAACGTCTTTGTGATGAGTGCATTCAACTCACAGACTTGAAGCTTCCTTTTGAAAGAGCAGTTTCGAAACACTCTTTTTGTAGAATCTGCAAGTGGATATTTGGAGCGCTTTGAGGGCTATGCTGGAAAAGTTAATACCTTCACCTAAAAACTAGACAGAAGCATACTCAGAAACTTCTTTGTGACGTGTGCATTGAACTCACAGAGTTGAACCTTTCTTTTGATACAGAAGTTTTGAAACACTCTTTTCGTAGAATCTTCAAGTGGATGGATGGAGTGATTTGAGGCCTATGCTGGAAAAGGAAATAACTTCACGTAGAAACGAGACAAAAGCATTCTCAGAAAGTTCCCTGTGCTTTGTGCATTCAACTCACAGAGTTGAACATTCCCTTTGATAGAGCAGTTTTGAAACACTCTTTTTGTAGAATCTGCAAGTGGATATTTGGAGCGCTTTGAGGCCTCTGCCGCCAAAGGAATTATCATTGCATAAAAACTAGATGGAAGCGTTCTCAGAAACTTCCTTGTGATGAGTGCATTCAACTCGCAGAGTGGAACCTTCCTTTCGATAGACCAGTTTTGAAACACTGTTTTTGTAGAATCCGCAAGTGGCTATTTGGAGCTCTTTGAGGCTTATGCTGGAAAAGGAAATATCTTCCTCTACAAACTAGACAGAAGCATTCTCAGAAACTTCTTTGTCACGTGGGGATTGAACTCACAGAGTTGAACATTCCTTTACATAGAGCAGTTTTGCAACACCCTTTCGGTGGAAAGTGAAAGTGCTTATTTGGTGCGATGGCGGCATCTAGTGGATAAGGAAATACATTCAGATGAAAACAAGATACATCCATTCTCAGAAACTTCTTTGTGATGACTGCATTCTACTCACAGAGTTGAACCTTCCTCTTGATAGAACAGTTTTGAAACACTCTTTTTGTGGAATCTGCAAGTGGCTATTTGGAGCGCTTTGAGGCCTATGCTGGAAAAGGAAATCTCTTCACATAAAACCTAGACAGAAGTATTCCCAGAAAGTTTTTCTGATGTGCGCATTCAACTCACCGAGTTGAACCTTCCTTTAGATAGAGCAGTTTTGAAACACTCTGTCTGTAGTACCTGCGAGTGGATATTTGGAGTGCTTTGAGTGCTACACTGTAAAAGCAAATATCTTCACTTGGAATCTAGACAGAAGAATTCTCAGAGACTTCCCTGTGCTCTCTGCATTCCACTCACAGAGTTGAACCTTCCTTTTGATAGAACAGTTTTGAAACACTCTTGTGGTAGAATCTGCAAGTCGATATTTGGAAGGTTTGGAGGCCTATCCTGGGAAAGGAAATATCTTCCCATCAAAACTAGACAGAAGCATTCTCAGAAACTTCTTAGTGATGTGCGCATTCAAGCCACAGAGTTGAAGCTTCCTTTTGATATAGCAGTTTTGAACCACTCTTTTAGTAGAATCTGCAAGTGGATGTTCGGAGAGCTAAGAGGCCAACACTGGAAAAGGAAATCTCTTCACGTAAAAACTAGACGGAAGCATTCTCAGAAACTTCAATGGGCTTCACGCATTCAACTCACAGAGTGCAATGTTGCTTTTGAGAGCGCAGTTTTAAAACACTGTTTTTGTAGAATTTGCTAGAGGATGTTTGGAGCGATGTGAGGCCTTTGCTGGAAAAGGAAATATCTTCACATAAAACCTAGACAGAAGCATTCTCAGAAACTCCTTTGTGATGAGTGCATTCAAATCACACACTTGAACCTTCCTTTGGAAAGAGCAGTTTTGAAACACTCTTTCTGAAGAATCTGCAAGTGGATATTTGGAGCGATTTGAGGCCTATGCTGGAAATGAAATATCTTCACCTAAAAACTAGACGGAAGCATTCTCAGAAACTCCTTTGTGATGAGTGCATTCAACTCACAGAGTTGAAGCTTCCTTTTGACAGAGCAGTTTTGAAACACTCTTTAAGCAGCATCTGCAAGTAGATATTTGGAGCGCTTTGAGGCCAAGGCTGGAAAACGAAATATCATCACATAAAAACTCGACAGAAGCATTCTCTGAAACTTCTTTGTGATGAGTGCATTCAACTCACAGACTCGAACGTTTCTTTTGATAGAACAGTTTAGAAACACTCCTTTTGTAGAATCTGCAAGTGTTTATTTGGAGCGCTTTGAGGCCTATGTTGGAAAAACGACATATCTTCACATCAAAAGTAGACAGACGCATTCTCAGAAACTTCTTTGTGATGAGTGCGTTGAACTCACAGAGTTGAACCTACCTATTGATAGAGAAGTTTTGAAACACCCTTTTTGTAGAATCTGCAAGTGAATATTTGGCGCGATTTGAGGCCTATGCAGGAAACGGAAATATCTTCACATGGAAACTAGACAGATGAATTCTCAGAAACGTCTTTGTGATGAGTGCATTCAACTCACAGACTTGAAGCTTCCTTTTGAAAGAGCAGTTTCGAAACACTCTTTTTGTAGAATCTGCAAGTGGATATTTGGAGCGCTTTGAGGGCTATGCTGGAAAAGTTAATACCTTCACCTAAAAACTAGACAGAAGCATACTCAGAAACTTCTTTGTGACGTGTGCATTGAACTCACAGAGTTGAACCTTTCTTTTGATACAGAAGTTTTGAAACACTCTTTTCGTAGAATCTTCAAGTGGATGGATGGAGTGATTTGAGGCCTATGCTGGAAAAGGAAATACCTTCACGTAGAAACGAGACAAAAGCATTCTCAGAAAGTTCCCTGTGCTTTGTGCATTCAACTCACAGAGTTGAACATTCCCTTTGATAGAGCAGTTTTGAAACACTCTTTTTGTAGAATCTGCAAGTGGATATTTGGAGCGCTTTGAGGCCTCTGCCGCCAAAGGAATTATCATTGCTTAAAAACTAGATGGAAGCGTTCTCAGAAACTTCCTTGTGATGAGTGCATTCAACTCGCAGAGTGGAACCTTCCTTTCGATAGACCAGTTTTGAAACACTGTTTTTGTAGAATCCGCAAGTGGCTATTTGGAGCTCTTTGAGGCTTATGCTGGAAAAGGAAATATCTTCGTCTACAAACTAGACAGAAGCATTCTCAGAAACTTCTTTGTCACGTGGGGATTGAACTCACAGAGTTGAACATTCCTTTACATAGAGCAGTTTTGCAACACCCTTTCGGTGGAAAGTGAAAGTGCTTATTTGGTGCGATGGCGGCATCTAGTGGATAAGGAAATACATTCAGATGAAAACAAGATACATCCATTCTCAGAAACTTCTTTGTGATGACTGCATTCTACTCACAGAGTTGAACCTTCCTCTTGATAGAACAGTTTTGAAACACTTTTTTGTGGAATCTGCAAGTGGCTATTTGGAGCGCTTTGAGGCCTATGCTGGAAAAGGAAATCTCTTCACATAAAACCTAGACAGAAGTATTCCCAGAAAGTTTTTCTGATGTGCGCATTCAACTCACCGAGTTGAACCTTCCTTTAGATAGAGCAGTTTTGAAACACTCTGTCTGTAGTACCTGCGAGTGGATATTTGGAGTGCTTTGAGTGCTACACTGTAAAAGCAAATATCTTCACTTGGAATCTAGACAGAAGAATTCTCAGAGACTTCCCTGTGCTCTCTGCATTCCACTCACAGAGTTGAACCTTCCTTTTGATAGAACAGTTTTGAAACACTCTTGTGGTAGAATCTGCAAGTCGATATTTGGAAGGTTTGGAGGCCTATCCTGGGAAAGGAAATATCTTCCCATCAAAACTAGACAGAAGCATTCTCAGAAACTTCTTAGTGATGTGCGCATTCAAGTCACAGAGTTGAAGCTTCCTTTTGATATAGCAGTTTTGAACCACTCTTTTAGTAGAATCTGCAAGTGGATGTTCGGAGAGCTAAGAGGCCAACACTGGAAAAGGAAATCTCTTCACGTAAAAACTAGACGGAAGCATTCTCAGAAACTTCAATGGGCTTTACGCATTCAACTCACAGAGTGCAATGTTGCTTTTGAGAGCGCAGTTTTAAAACACTGTTTTTGTAGAATTTGCTAGAGGATGTTTGGAGCGATGTGAGGCCTTTGCTGGAAAAGGAAATATCTTCACATAAAACCTAGACAGAAGCATTCTCAGAAACTCCTTTGTGATGAGTGCATTCAAATCACACACTTGAACCTTCCTTTGGAAAGAGCAGTTTTGAAACACTCTTTCTGAAGAATCTGCAAGTGGATATTTGGAGCGATTTGAGGCCTATGCTGGAAATGAAATATCTTCACCTAAAAACTAGACGGAAGCATTCTCAGAAACTCCTTTGTGATGAGTGCATTCAACTCACAGAGTTGAAGCTTCCTTTTGACAGAGCAGTTTTGAAACACTCTTTAAGCAGCATCTGCAAGTGGATATTTGGAGCGCTTTGAGGCCAAGGCTGGAAAACGAAATATCATCACATAAAAACTCGACAGAAGCATTCTCTGAAACTTCTTTGTGATGAGTGCATTCAACTCACAGACTCGAACGTTTCTTTTGATAGAACAGTTTAGAAACACTCCTTTTGTAGAATCTGCAAGTGTTTATTTGGAGCGCTTTGAGGCCTATGTTGGAAAAGGACATATCTTCACATCAAAAGTAGACAGACGCATTCTCAGAAACTTCTTTGTGATGAGTGCGTTGAACTCACAGAGTTCAACCTACCTATTGATAGAGAAGTTTTGAAACACCCTTTTTGTAGAATCTGCAAGTGAATATTTGGCGCGATTTGAGGCCTATGCAGGAAACGGAAATATCTTCACATGAAAACTAGACAGATGAATTCTCAGAAACGTCTTTGTGATGAGTGCATTCAACTCACAGACTTGAAGCTTCCTTTTGAAAGAGCAGTTTCGAAACACTCTTTTTGTAGAATCTGCAAGTGGATATTTGGAGCGCTTTGAGGGCTATGCTGGAAAAGTTAATACCTTCACCTAAAAACTAGACAGACGCAAACTCAGAAACTTCTTTGTGAAGTGTGCATTGAACTCACAGAGTTGAACCTTTCTTTTGATACAGAAGTATTGAAACACTCTTTTCGTAGAATCTTCAAGTGGATGGATGGAGTGATTTGAGGCCTATGCTGGAAAAGGAAATACCTTCACGTAGAAACGAGACAAAAGCATTCTCAGAAAGTTCCCTGTGCTTTGTGCATTCAACTCACAGAGTTGAACATTCCCTCTGATAGAGCAGTTTTGAAACACTCTTTTTGTAGAATCTGCAAGTGGATATTTGGGGCGCTTTGAGGCCTCTGCCGCCAAAGGAATTATCATTGCATAAAAACTAGACGGAAGCGTTCTCAGAAACTTCCTTGTGATGAGTGCATTCAACTCGCAGAGTGGAACCTTCCTTTCGATAGACCAGTTTTGAAACACTGTTTTTGTAGAATCCGCAAGTGGCTATTTGGAGCTCTTTGAGGCTTATGCTGGAAAAGGAAATATCTTCGTCTACAAACTAGACAGAAGCATTCTCAGAAACTTCTTTGTCACGTGGGGATTGAACTCACAGAGTTGAACATTCCTTTACATAGAGCAGTTTTGCAACACCCTTTCGGTGGAAAGTGAAAGTGCTTATTTGGTGCGATGGCGGCATCTAGTGGATAAGGAAATACATTCAGATGAAAACAAGATACATCCATTCTCAGAAACTTCTTTGTGATGACTGCATTCTACTCACAGAGTTGAACCTTCCTCTTGATAGAACAGTTTTGAAACACTCTTTTTGTGGAATCTGCAAGTGGCTATTTGGAGCGCTTTGAGGCCTATGCTGGAAAAGGAAATCTCTTCACATAAAACCTAGACAGAAGTATTCCCAGAAAGTTTTTCTGATGTGCGCATTCAACTCACCGAGTTGAACCTTCCTTTAGATAGAGCAGTTTTGAAACACTCTGTCTGTAGTACCTGCGAGTGGATATTTGGAGTGCTTTGAGTGCTACACTGTAAAAGCAAATATCTTCACTTGGAATCCAGACAGAAGAATTCTCAGAGACTTCCCTGTGCTCTCTGCATTCCACTCACAGAGTTGAACCTTCCTTTTGATAGAACAGTTTTGAAACACTCTTGTGGTAGAATCTGCAAGTCGATATTTGGAAGGTTTGGAGGCCTATCCTGGGAAAGGAAATATCTTCCCATCAAAACTAGACAGAAGCATTCTCAGAAACTTCTTAGTGATGTGCGCATTCAAGCCACAGAGTTGAAGCTTCCTTTTGATATAGCAGTTTTGAACCACTCTTTTAGTAGAATCTGCAAGTGGATGTTCGGAGAGCTAAGAGGCCAACACTGGAAAAGGAAATCTCTTCACGTAAAAACTAGACGGAAGCATTCTCAGAAACTTCAATGGGCTTTACGCATTCAACTCACAGAGTGCAATGTTGCTTTTGAGAGCGCAGTTTTAAAACACTGTTTTTGTAGAATTTGCTAGAGGATGTTTGGAGCGATGTGAGGCCTTTGCTGGAAAAGGAAATATCTTCACATAAAACCTAGACAGAAGCATTCTCAGAAACTCCTTTGTGATGAGTGCATTCAAATCACACACTTGAACCTTCCTTTGGAAAGAGCAGTTTTGAAACACTCTTTCTGAAGAATCTGCAAGTGGATATTTGGAGCGATTTGAGGCCTATGCTGGAAATGAAATATCTTCACCTAAAAACTAGACGGAAGCATTCTCAGAAACTCCTTTGTGATGAGTGCATTCAACTCACAGAGTTGAAGCTTCCTTTTGACAGAGCAGTTTTGAAACACTCTTTAAGCAGCATCTGCAAGTGGATATTTGGAGCGCTTTGAGGCCAAGGCTGGAAAACGAAATCGCATCACATAAAAACTCGACAGAAGCATTCTCTGAAACTTCTTTGTGATGAGTGCATTCAACTCACAGACTCGAACGTTTCTTTTGATAGAACAGTTTAGAAACACTCCTTTTGTAGAATCTGCAAGTGTTTATTTGGAGCGCTTTGAGGCCTATGTTGGAAAAGGACATATCTTCACATCAAAAGTAGACAGACGCATTCTCAGAAACTTCTTTGTGATGAGTGCGTTGAACTCACAGAGTTGAACCTACCTATTGATAGAGAAGTTTTGAAACACCCTTTTTGTAGAATCTGCAAGTGAATATTTGGCGCGATTTGAGGCCTATGCAGGAAACGGAAATATCTTCACATGAAAACTAGACAGATGAATTCTCAGAAACGTCTTTGTGATGAGTGCATTCAACTCACAGACTTGAAGCTTCCTTTTGAAAGAGCAGTTTCGAAACACTCTTTTTGTAGAATCTGCAAGTGGATATTTGGAGCGCTTTGAGGGCTATGCTGGAAAAGTTAATACCTTCACCTAAAAACTAGACAGAAGCATACTCAGAAACTTCTTTGTGACGTGTGCATTGAACTCACAGAGTTGAACCTTTCTTTTGATACAGAAGTTTTGAAACACTCTTTTCGTAGAATCTTCAAGTGGATGGATGGAGTGATTTGAGGCCTATGCTGGAAAAGGAAATACCTTCACGTAGAAACGAGACAAAAGCATTCTCAGAAAGTTCCCTGTGCTTTGTGCATTCAACTCACAGAGTTGAACATTCCCTTTGATAGAGCAGTTTTGAAACACTCTTTTTGTAGAATCTGCAAGTGGATATTTGGAGCGCTTTGAGGCCTCTGCCGCCAAAGGAATTATCATTGCTTAAAAACTAGATGGAAGCGTTCTCAGAAACTTCCTTGTGATGAGTGCATTCAACTCGCAGAGTGGAACCTTCCTTTCGATAGACCAGTTTTGAAACACTGTTTTTGTAGAATCCGCAAGTGGCTATTTGGAGCTCTTTGAGGCTTATGCTGGAAAAGGAAATATCTTCGTCTACAAACTAGACAGAAGCATTCTCAGAAACTTCTTTGTCATGTGGGGATTGAACTCACAGAGTTGAACATTCCTTTACATAGAGCAGTTTTGCAACACCCTTTCGGTGGAAAGTGAAAGTGCTTATTTGGTGCGATGGCGGCATCTAGTGGATAAGGAAATACATTCAGATGAAAACAAGATACATCCATTCTCAGAAACTTCTTTGTGATGACTGCATTCTACTCACAGAGTTGAACCTTCCTCTTGATAGAACAGTTTTGAAACACTCTTTTTGTGGAATCTGCAAGTGGCTATTTGGAGCGCTTTGAGGCCTATGCTGGAAAAGGAAATCTCTTCACATAAAACCTAGACAGAAGTATTCCCAGAAAGTTTTTCTGATGTGCGCATTCAACTCACCGAGTTGAACCTTCCTTTAGATAGAGCAGTTTTGAAACACTCTGTCTGTAGTACCTGCGAGTGGATATTTGGAGTGCTTTGAGTGCTACACTGTAAAAGCAAATATCTTCACTTGGAATCTAGACAGAAGAATTCTCAGAGACTTCCCTGTGCTCTCTGCATTCCACTCACAGAGTTGAACCTTCCTTTTGATAGAACAGTTTTGAAACACTCTTGCGGTAGAATCTGCAAGTCGATATTTGGAAGGTTTGGAGGCCTATCCTGGGAAAGGAAATATCTTCCCATCAAAACTAGACAGAAGCATTCTCAGAAACTTCTTAGTGATGTGCGCATTCAAGCCACAGAGTTGAAGCTTCCTTTTGATATAGCAGTTTTGAACCACTCTTTTAGTAGAATCTGCAAGTGGATGTTCGGAGAGCTAAGAGGCCAACACTGGAAAAGGAAATCTCTTCACGTAAAAACTAGACGGAAGCATTCTCAGAAACTTCAATGGGCTTTACGCATTCAACTCACAGAGTGCAATGTTGCTTTTGAGAGCGCAGTTTTAAAACACTGTTTTTGTAGAATTTGCTAGAGGATGTTTGGAGCGATGTGAGGCCTTTGCTGGAAAAGGAAATATCTTCACATAAAACCTAGACAGAAGCATTCTCAGAAACTCCTTTGTGATGAGTGCATTCAAATCACACACTTGAACCTTCCTTTGGAAAGAGCAGTTTTGAAACACTCTTTCTGAAGAATCTGCAAGTGGATATTTGGAGCGATTTGAGGCCTATGCTGGAAATGAAATATCTTCACCTAAAAACTAGACGGAAGCATTCTCAGAAACTCCTTTGTGATGAGTGCATTCAACTCACAGAGTTGAAGCTTCCTTTTGACAGAGCAGTTTTGAAACACTCTTTAAGCAGCATCTGCAAGTGGATATTTGGAGCGCTTTGAGGCCAAGGCTGGAAAACGAAATCTCATCACATAAAAACTCGACAGAAGCATTCTCTGAAACTTCTTTGTGATGAGTGCATTCAACTCACAGACTCGAACGTTTCTTTTGATAGAACAGTTTAGAAACACTCCTTTTGTAGAATCTGCAAGTGTTTATTTGGAGCGCTTTGAGGCCTATGTTGGAAAAACGACATATCTTCACATCAAAAGTAGACAGACGCATTCTCAGAAACTTCTTTGTGATGAGTGCGTTGAACTCACAGAGTTGAACCTACCTATTGATAGAGAAGTTTTGAAACACCCTTTTTGTAGAATCTGCAAGTGAATATTTGGCGCGATTTGAGGCCTATGCAGGAAACGGAAATATCTTCACATGAAAACTAGACAGATGAATTCTCAGAAACGTCTTTGTGATGAGTGCATTCAACTCACAGACTTGAAGCTTCCTTTTGAAAGAGCAGTTTCGAAACACTCTTTTTGTAGAATCTGCAAGTGGATATTTGGAGCGCTTTGAGGGCTATGCTGGAAAAGTTAATACCTTCACCTAAAAACTAGACAGACGCAAACTCAGAAACTTCTTTGTGACGTGTGCATTGAACTCACAGAGTTGAACCTTTCTTTTGATACAGAAGTTTTGAAACACTCTTTTCGTAGAATCTTCAAGTGGATGGATGGAGTGATTTGAGGCCTATGCTGGAAAAGGAAATACCTTCACGTAGAAACGAGACAAAAGCATTCTCAGAAAGTTCCCTGTGCTTTGTGCATTCAACTCACAGAGTTGAACATTCCCGCTGATAGAGCAGTTTTGAAACACTCTTTTTGTAGAATCTGCAAGTGGATATTTGGGGCGCTTTGAGGCCTCTGCCGCCAAAGGAATTATCATTGCATAAAAACTAGACGGAAGCGTTCTCAGAAACTTCCTTGTGATGAGTGCATTCAACTCGCAGAGTGGAACCTTCCTTTCGATAGACCAGTTTTGAAACACTGTTTTTGTAGAATCCGCAAGTGGCTATTTGGAGCTCTTTGAGCCTTATGCTGGAAAAGGAAATATCTTCGTCTACAAACTAGACAGAAGCATTCTCAGAAACTTCTTTGTCACGTGGGGATTGAACTCACAGAGTTGAACATTCCTTTACATAGAGCAGTTTTGCAACACCCTTTCGGTGGAAAGTGAAAGTGCTTATTTGGTGCGATGGCGGCATCTAGTGGATAAGGAAATACATTCAGATGAAAACAAGATACATCCATTCTCAGAAACTTCTTTGTGATGACTGCATTCTACTCACAGAGTTGAACCTTCCTCTTGATAGAACAGTTTTGAAACACTCTTTTTGTGGAATCTGCAAGTGGCTATTTGGAGCGCTTTGAGGCCTATGCTGGAAAAGGAAATCTCTTCACATAAAACCTAGACAGAAGTATTCCCAGAAAGTTTTTCTGATGTGCGCATTCAACTCACCGAGTTGAACCTTCCTTTAGATAGAGCAGTTTTGAAACACTCTGTCTGTAGTACCTGCGAGTGGATATTTGGAGTGCTTTGAGTGCTACACTGTAAAAGCAAATATCTTCACTTGGAATCTAGACAGAAGAATTCTCAGAGACTTCCCTGTGCTCTCTGCATTCCACTCACAGAGTTGAACCTTCCTTTTGATAGAACAGTTTTGAAACACTCTTGTGGTAGAATCTGCAAGTCGATATTTGGAAGGTTTGGAGGCCTATCCTGGGAAAGGAAATATCTTCCCATCAAAACTAGACAGAAGCCTTCTCAGAAACTTCTTAGTGATGTGCGCATTCAAGCCACAGAGTTGAAGCTTCCTTTTGATATAGCAGTTTTGAACCACTCTTTTAGTAGAATCTGCAAGTGGATGTTCGGAGAGCTAAGAGGCCAACACTGGAAAAGGAAATCTCTTCACGTAAAAACTAGACGGAAGCATTCTCAGAAACTTCAATGGGCTTTACGCATTCAACTCACAGAGTGCAATGTTGCTTTTGAGAGCGCAGTTTTAAAACACTGTTTTTGTAGAATTTGCTAGAGGATGTTTGGAGCGATGTGAGGCCTTTGCTGGAAAAGGAAATATCTTCACATAAAACCTAGACAGAAGCATTCTCAGAAACTCCTTTGTGATGAGTGCATTCAAATCACACACTTGAACCTTCCTTTGGAAAGAGCAGTTTTGAAACACTCTTTCTGAAGTATCTGCTAGTGGATATTTGGAGCGATTTGAGGCCTATGCTGGAAATGAAATATCTTCACCTAAAAACTAGACGGAAGCATTCTCAGAAACTCCTTTGTGATGAGTGCATTCAACTCACAGAGTTGAAGCTTCCTTTTGACAGAGCAGTTTTGAAACACTCTTTAAGCAGCATCTGCAAGTGGATATTTGGAGCGCTTTGAGGCCAAGGCTGGAAAACGAAATCTCATCACATAAAAACTCGACAGAAGCATTCTCTGAAACTTCTTTGTGATGAGTGCATTCAACTCACAGACTCGAACGTTTCTTTTGATAGAACAGTTTAGAAACACTCCTTTTGTAGAATCTGCAAGTGTTTATTTGGAGCGCTTTGAGGCCTATGTTGGAAAAGGACATATCTTCACATCAAAAGTAGACAGACGCATTCTCAGAAACTTCTTTGTGATGAGTGCGTTGAACTCACAGAGTTGAACCTACCTATTGATAGAGAAGTTTTGAAACACCCTTTTTGTAGAATCTGCAAGTGAATATTTGGCGCGATTTGAGGCCTATGCAGGAAACGGAAATATCTTCACATGAAAACTAGACAGATGAATTCTCAGAAACGTCTTTGTGATGAGTGCATTCAACTCACAGACTTGAAGCTTCCTTTTGAAAGAGCAGTTTCGAAACACTCTTTTTGTAGAATCTGCAAGTGGATATTTGGAGCGCTTTGAGGGCTATGCTGGAAAAGTTAATACCTTCACCTAAAAACTAGACAGAAGCATACTCAGAAACTTCTTTGTGACGTGTGCATTGAACTCACAGAGTTGAACCTTTCTTTTGATACAGAAGTTTTGAAACACTCTTTTCGTAGAATCTTCAAGTGGATGGATGGAGTGATTTGAGGCCTATGCTGGAAAAGGAAATAACTTCACGTAGAAACGAGACAAAAGCATTCTCAGAAAGTTCCCTGTGCTTTGTGCATTCAACTCACAGAGTTGAACATTCCCTTTGATAGAGCAGTTTTGAAACACTCTTTTTGTAGAATCTGCAAGTGGATATTTGGAGCGCTTTGAGGCCTCTGCCGCCAAAGGAATTATCATTGCATAAAAACTAGATGGAAGCGTTCTCAGAAACTTCCTTGTGATGAGTGCATTCAACTCGCAGAGTGGAACCTTCCTTTCGATAGACCAGTTTTGAAACACTGTTTTTGTAGAATCCGCAAGTGGCTATTTGGAGCTCTTTGAGGCTTATGCTGGAAAAGGAAATATCTTCCTCTACAAACTAGACAGAAGCATTCTCAGAAACTTCTTTGTCACGTGGGGATTGAACTCACAGAGTTGAACATTCCTTTACATAGAGCAGTTTTGCAACACCCTTTCGGTGGAAAGTGAAAGTGCTTATTTGGTGCGATGGCGGCATCTAGTGGATAAGGAAATACATTCAGATGAAAACAAGATACATCCATTCTCAGAAACTTCTTTGTGATGACTGCATTCTACTCACAGAGTTGAACCTTCCTCTTGATAGAACAGTTTTGAAACACTCTTTTTGTGGAATCTGCAAGTGGCTATTTGGAGCGCTTTGAGGCCTATGCTGGAAAAGGAAATCTCTTCACATAAAACCTAGACAGAAGTATTCCCAGAAAGTTTTTCTGATGTGCGCATTCAACTCACCGAGTTGAACCTTCCTTTAGATAGAGCAGTTTTGAAACACTCTGTCTGTAGTACCTGCGAGTGGATATTTGGAGTGCTTTGAGTGCTACACTGTAAAAGCAAATATCTTCACTTGGAATCTAGACAGAAGAATTCTCAGAGACTTCCCTGTGCTCTCTGCATTCCACTCACAGAGTTGAACCTTCCTTTTGATAGAACAGTTTTGAAACACTCTTGTGGTAGAATCTGCAAGTCGATATTTGGAAGGTTTGGAGGCCTATCCTGGGAAAGGAAATATCTTCCCATCAAAACTAGACAGAAGCATTCTCAGAAACTTCTTAGTGATGTGCGCATTCAAGCCACAGAGTTGAAGCTTCCTTTTGATATAGCAGTTTTGAACCACTCTTTTAGTAGAATCTGCAAGTGGATGTTCGGAGAGCTAAGAGGCCAACACTGGAAAAGGAAATCTCTTCACGTAAAAACTAGACGGAAGCATTCTCAGAAACTTCAATGGGCTTCACGCATTCAACTCACAGAGTGCAATGTTGCTTTTGAGAGCGCAGTTTTAAAACACTGTTTTTGTAGAATTTGCTAGAGGATGTTTGGAGCGATGTGAGGCCTTTGCTGGAAAAGGAAATATCTTCACATAAAACCTAGACAGAAGCATTCTCAGAAACTCCTTTGTGATGAGTGCATTCAAATCACACACTTGAACCTTCCTTTGGAAAGAGCAGTTTTGAAACACTCTTTCTGAAGAATCTGCAAGTGGATATTTGGAGCGATTTGAGGCCTATGCTGGAAATGAAATATCTTCACCTAAAAACTAGACGGAAGCATTCTCAGAAACTCCTTTGTGATGAGTGCATTCAACTCACAGAGTTGAAGCTTCCTTTTGACAGAGCAGTTTTGAAACACTCTTTAAGCAGCATCTGCAAGTAGATATTTGGAGCGCTTTGAGGCCAAGGCTGGAAAACGAAATATCATCACATAAAAACTCGACAGAAGCATTCTCTGAAACTTCTTTGTGATGAGTGCATTCAACTCACAGACTCGAACGTTTCTTTTGATAGAACAGTTTAGAAACACTCCTTTTGTAGAATCTGCAAGTGTTTATTTGGAGCGCTTTGAGGCCTATGTTGGAAAAACGACATATCTTCACATCAAAAGTAGACAGACGCATTCTCAGAAACTTCTTTGTGATGAGTGCGTTGAACTCACAGAGTTGAACCTACCTATTGATAGAGAAGTTTTGAAACACCCTTTTTGTAGAATCTGCAAGTGAATATTTGGCGCGATTTGAGGCCTATGCAGGAAACGGAAATATCTTCACATGAAAACTAGACAGATGAATTCTCAGAAACGTCTTTGTGATGAGTGCATTCAACTCACAGACTTGAAGCTTCCTTTTGAAAGAGCAGTTTCGAAACACTCTTTTTGTAGAATCTGCAAGTGGATATTTGGAGCGCTTTGAGGGCTATGCTGGAAAAGTTAATACCTTCACCTAAAAACTAGACAGACGCAAACTCAGAAACTTCTTTGTGACGTGTGCATTGAACTCACAGAGTTGAACCTTTCTTTTGATACAGAAGTTTTGAAACACTCTTTTCGTAGAATCTTCAAGTGGATGGATGGAGTGATTTGAGGCCTATGCTGGAAAAGGAAATACCTTCACGTAGAAACGAGACAAAAGCATTCTCAGAAAGTTCCCTGTGCTTTGTGCATTCAACTCACAGAGTTGAACATTCCCTCTGATAGAGCAGTTTTGAAACACTCTTTTTGTAGAATCTGCAAGTGGATATTTGGAGCGCTTTGAGGCCTCTGCCGCCAAAGGAATTATCATTGCTTAAAAACTAGATGGAAGCGTTCTCAGAAACTTCCTTGTGATGAGTGCATTCAACTCGCAGAGTGGAACCTTCCTTTCGATAGACCAGTTTTGAAACACTGTTTTTGTAGAATCCGCAAGTGGCTATTTGGAGCTCTTTGAGGCTTATGCTGGAAAAGGAAATATCTTCGTCTACAAACTAGACAGAAGCATTCTCAGAAACTTCTTTGTCACGTGGGGATTGAACTCACAGAGTTGAACATTCCTTTACATAGAGCAGTTTTGCAACACCCTTTCGGTGGAAAGTGAAAGTGCTTATTTGGTGCGATGGCGGCATCTAGTGGATAAGGAAATACATTCAGATGAAAACAAGATACATCCATTCTCAGAAACTTCTTTGTGATGACTGCATTCTACTCACAGAGTTGAACCTTCCTCTTGATAGAACAGTTTTGAAACACTCTTTTTGTGGAATCTGCAAGTGGCTATTTGGAGCGCTTTGAGGCCTATGCTGGAAAAGGAAATCTCTTCACATAAAACCTAGACAGAAGTATTCCCAGAAAGTTTTTCTGATGTGCGCATTCAACTCACCGAGTTGAACCTTCCTTTAGATAGAGCAGTTTTGAAACACTCTGTCTGTAGTACCTGCGAGTGGATATTTGGAGTGCTTTGAGTGCTACACTGTAAAAGCAAATATCTTCACTTGGAATCTAGACAGAAGAATTCTCAGAGACTTCCCTGTGCTCTCTGCATTCCACTCACAGAATTGAACCTTCCTTTTGATAGAACAGTTTTGAAACAGTCTTGTGGTAGAATCTGCAAGTCGATATTTGGAAGGTTTGGAGGCCTATCCTGGGAAAGGAAATATCTTCCCATCAAAACTAGACAGAAGCATTCTCAGAAACTTCTTAGGGATGTGCGCATTCAAGTCACAGAGTTGAAGCTTCCTTTTGATATAGCAGTTTTGAACCACTCTTTTAGTAGAATCTGCAAGTGGATGTTCGGAGAGCTAAGAGGCCAACACTGGAAAAGGAAATCTCTTCACGTAAAAACTAGACGGAAGCATTCTCAGAAACTTCAATGGGCTTCACGCATTCAACTCACAGAGTGCAATGTTGCTTTTGAGAGCGCAGTTTTAAAACACTGTTTTTGTAGAATTTGCTAGAGGATGTTTGGAGCGATGTGAGGCCTTTGCTGGAAAAGGAAATATCTTCACATAAAACCTAGACAGAAGCATTCTCAGAAACTCCTTTGTGATGAGTGCATTCAAATCACACACTTGAACCTTCCTTTGGAAAGAGCAGTTTTGAAACACTCTTTCTGAAGAATCTGCAAGTGGATATTTGGAGCGATTTGAGGCCTATGCTGGAAATGAAATATCTTCACCTAAAAACTAGACGGAAGCATTCTCAGAAACTCCTTTGTGATGAGTGCATTCAACTCACAGAGTTGAAGCTTCCTTTTGATAGAGCAGTTTTGAAACACTCTTTTAGCAGCATCTGCAAGTGGATATTTGGAGCGCTTTGAGGCCAAGGCTGGAAAACGAAATATCATCACATAAAAACTCGACAGAAGCATTCTCTGAAACTTCTTTGTGATGAGTGCATTCAACTCACAGACTCGAACGTTTCTTTTGATAGAACAGTTTAGAAACACTCCTTTTGTAGAATCTGCAAGTGTTTATTTGGAGCGCTTTGAGGCCTATGTTGGAAAAGGACATATCTTCACATCAAAAGTAGACAGACGCATTCTCAGAAACTTCTTTGTGATGAGTGCGTTGAACTCACAGAGTTGAACCTACCTATTGATAGAGAAGTTTTGAAACACCCTTTTTGTAGAATCTGCAAGTGAATATTTGGCGCGATTTGAGGCCTATGCAGGAAACGGAAATATCTTCACATGAAAACTAGACAGATGAATTCTCAGAAACGTCTTTGTGATGAGTGCATTCAACTCACAGACTTGAAGCTTCCTTTTGAAAGAGCAGTTTCGAAACACTCTTTTTGTAGAATCTGCAAGTGGATATTTGGAGCGCTTTGAGGGCTATGCTGGAAAAGTTAATACCTTCACCTAAAAACTAGACAGACGCAAACTCAGAAACTTCTTTGTGACGTGTGCATTGAACTCACAGAGTTGAACCTTTCTTTTGATACAGAAGTTTTGAAACACTCTTTTCGTAGAATCTTCAAGTGGATGGATGGAGTGATTTGAGGCCTATGCTGGAAAAGGAAATACCTTCACGTAGAAACGAGACAAAAGCATTCTCAGAAAGTTCCCTGTGCTTTGTGCATTCAACTCACAGAGTTGAACATTCCCTCTGATAGAGCAGTTTTGAAACACTCTTTTTGTAGAATCTGCAAGTGGATATTTGGAGCGCTTTGAGGCCTCTGCCGCCAAAGGAATTATCATTGCTTAAAAACTAGATGGAAGCGTTCTCAGAAACTTCCTTGTGATGAGTGCATTCAACTCGCAGAGTGGAACCTTCCTTTCGATAGACCAGTTTTGAAACACTGTTTTTGTAGAATCCGCAAGTGGCTATTTGGAGCTCTTTGAGGCTTATGCTGGAAAAGGAAATATCTTCGTCTACAAACTAGACAGAAGCATTCTCAGAAACTTCTTTGTCACGTGGGGATTGAACTCACAGAGTTGAACATTCCTTTACATAGAGCAGTTTTGCAACACCCTTTCGGTGGAAAGTGAAAGTGCTTATTTGGTGCGATGGCGGCATCTAGTGGATAAGGAAATACATTCAGATGAAAACAAGATACATCCATTCTCAGAAACTTCTTTGTGATGACTGCATTCTACTCACAGAGTTGAACCTTCCTCTTGATAGAACAGTTTTGAAACACTCTTTTTGTGGAATCTGCAAGTGGCTATTTGGAGCGCTTTGAGGCCTATGCTGGAAAAGGAAATCTCTTCACATAAAACCTAGACAGAAGTATTCCCAGAAAGTTTTTCTGATGTGCGCATTCAACTCACCGAGTTGAACCTTCCTTTAGATAGAGCAGTTTTGAAACACTCTGTCTGTAGTACCTGCGAGTGGATATTTGGAGTGCTTTGAGTGCTACACTGTAAAAGCAAATATCTTCACTTGGAATCTAGACAGAAGAATTCTCAGAGACTTCCCTGTGCTCTCTGCATTCCACTCACAGAATTGAACCTTCCTTTTGATAGAACAGTTTTGAAACAGTCATGTGGTAGAATCTGCAAGTCGATATTTGGAAGGTTTGGAGGCCTATCCTGGGAAAGGAAATATCTTCCCATCAAAACTAGACAGAAGCATTCTCAGAAACTTCTTAGGGATGTGCGCATTCAAGTCACAGAGTTGAAGCTTCCTTTTGATATAGCAGTTTTGAACCACTCTTTTAGTAGAATCTGCAAGTGGATGTTCGGAGAGCTAAGAGGCCAACACTGGAAAAGGAAATCTCTTCACGTAAAAACTAGACGGAAGCATTCTCAGAAACTTCAATGGGCTTCACGCATTCAACTCACAGAGTGCAATGTTGCTTTTGAGAGCGCAGTTTTAAAACACTGTTTTTGTAGAATTTGCTAGAGGATGTTTGGAGCGATGTGAGGCCTTTGCTGGAAAAGGAAATATCTTCACATAAAACCTAGACAGAAGCATTCTCAGAAACTCCTTTGTGATGAGTGCATTCAAATCACACACTTGAACCTTCCTTTGGAAAGAGCAGTTTTGAAACACTCTTTCTGAAGAATCTGCAAGTGGATATTTGGAGCGATTTGAGGCCTATGCTGGAAATGAAATATCTTCACCTAAAAACTAGACGGAAGCATTCTCAGAAACTCCTTTGTGATGAGTGCATTCAACTCACAGAGTTGAAGCTTCCTTTTGATAGAGCAGTTTTGAAACACTCTTTTAGCAGCATCTGCAAGTGGATATTTGGAGCGCTTTGAGGCCAAGGCTGGAAAACGAAATATCATCACATAAAAACTCGACAGAAGCATTCTCTGAGACTTCTTTGTGATGAGTGCATTCAACTCACAGACTCGAACGTTTCTTTTGATAGAACAGTTTAGAAACACTCCTTTTGTAGAATCTGCAAGTGTTTATTTGGAGCGCTTTGAGGCCTATGTTGGAAAAGGACATATCTTCACATCAAAAGTAGACAGACGCATTCTCAGAAACTTCTTTGTGATGAGTGCGTTGAACTCACAGAGTTGAACCTACCTATTGATAGAGAAGTTTTGAAACACCCTTTTTGTAGAATCTGCAAGTGAATATTTGGCGCGATTTGAGGCCTATGCAGGAAACGGAAATATCTTCACATGAAAACTAGACAGATGAATTCTCAGAAACGTCTTTGTGATGAGTGCATTCAACTCACAGACTTGAAGCTTCCTTTTGAAAGAGCAGTTTCGAAACACTCTTTTTGTAGAATCTGCAAGTGGATATTTGGAGCGCTTTGAGGGCTATGCTGGAAAAGTTAATACCTTCACCTAAAAACTAGACAGACGCAAACTCAGAAACTTCTTTGTGACGTGTGCATTGAACTCACAGAGTTGAACCTTTCTTTTGATACAGAAGTTTTGAAACACTCTTTTCGTAGAATCTTCAAGTGGATGGATGGAGTGATTTGAGGCCTATGCTGGAAAAGGAAATACCTTCACGTAGAAACGAGACAAAAGCATTCTCAGAAAGTTCCCTGTGCTTTGTGCATTCAACTCACAGAGTTGAACATTCCCTTTGATAGAGCAGTTTTGAAACACTCTTTTTGTAGAATCTGCAAGTGGATATTTGGAGCGCTTTGAGGCCTCTGCCGCCAAAGGAATTATCATTGCTTAAAAACTAGATGGAAGCGTTCTCAGAAACTTCCTTGTGATGAGTGCATTCAACTCGCAGAGTGGAACCTTCCTTTCGATAGACCAGTTTTGAAACACTGTTTTTGTAGAATCCGCAAGTGGCTATTTGGAGCTCTTTGAGGCTTATGCTGGAAAAGGAAATATCTTCGTCTACAAACTAGACAGAAGCATTCTCAGAAACTTCTTTGTCATGTGGGGATTGAACTCACAGAGTTGAACATTCCTTTACATAGAGCAGTTTTGCAACACCCTTTCGGTGGAAAGTGAAAGTGCTTATTTGGTGCGATGGCGGCATCTAGTGGATAAGGAAATACATTCAGATGAAAACAAGATACATCCATTCTCAGAAACTTCTTTGTGATGACTGCATTCTACTCACAGAGTTGAACCTTCCTCTTGATAGAACAGTTTTGAAACACTCTTTTTGTGGAATCTGCAAGTGGCTATTTGGAGCGCTTTGAGGCCTCTGCTGGAAAAGGAAATCTCTTCACATAAAACCTAGACAGAAGTATTCCCAGAAAGTTTTTCTGATGTGCGCATTCAACTCACCGAGTTGAAACTTCCTTTAGATAGAGCAGTTTTGAAACACTCTGTCTGTAGTACCTGCGAGTGGATATTTGGAGTGCTTTGAGTGCTACACTGTAAAAGCAAATATCTTCACTTGGAATCTAGACAGAAGAATTCTCAGAGACTTCCCTGTGCTCTCTGCATTCCACTCACAGAGTTGAACCTTTCTTTTGATAGAACAGTTTTGAAACACTCTTGCGGTAGAATCTGCAAGTCGATATTTGGAAGGTTTGGAGGCCTATCCTGGGAAAGGAAATATCTTCCCATCAAAACTAGACAGAAGCATTCTCAGAAACTTCTCAGTGATGTGCGCATTCAAGCCACAGAGTTGAAGCTTCCTTTTGATATAGCAGTTTTGAACCACTCTTTTAGTAGAATCTGCAAGTGGATGTTCGGAGAGCTAAGAGGCCAACACTGGAAAAGGAAATCTCTTCACGTAAAAACTAGACGGAAGCATTCTCAGAAACTTCAATGGGCTTTACGCATTCAACTCACAGAGTGCAATGTTGCTTTTGAGAGCGCAGTTTTTAAACACTGTTTTTGTAGAATTTGCTAGAGGATGTTTGGAGCGATGTGAGGCCTTTGCTGGAAAAGGAAATATCTTCACATAAAACCTAGACAGAAGCATTCTCAGAAACTCCTTTGTGATGAGTGCATTCAAATCACACACTTGAACCTTCCTTTGGAAAGAGCAGTTTTGAAACACTCTTTCTGAAGAATCTGCAAGTGGATATTTGGAGCGATTTGAGGCCTATGCTGGAAATGAAATATCTTCACCTAAAAACTAGACGGAAGCATTCTCAGAAACTCCTTTGTGATGAGTGCATTCAACTCACAGAGTTGAAGCTTCCTTTTGACAGAGCAGTTTTGAAACACTCTTTAAGCAGCATCTGCAAGTGGATATTTGGAGCGCTTTGAGGCCAAGGCTGGAAAACGAAATATCATCACATAAAAACTCGACAGAAGCATTCTCTGAAACTTCTTTGTGATGAGTGCATTCAACTCACAGACTCGAACGTTTCTTTTGATAGAACAGTTTAGAAACACTCCTTTTGTAGAATCTGCAAGTGTTTATTTGGAGCGCTTTGAGGCCTATGTTGGAAAAGGACATATCTTCACATCAAAAGTAGACAGACGCATTCTCAGAAACTTCTTTGTGATGAGTGCATTGAACTCACAGAGTTGAACCTACCTATTGATAGAGAAGTTTTGAAACACCCTTTTTGTAGAATCTGCAAGTGAATATTTGGCGCGATTTGAGGCCTATGCAGGAAACGGAAATATCTTCACATGAAAACTAGACAGATGAATTCTCAGAAACGTCTTTGTGATGAGTGCATTCAACTCACAGACTTGAAGCTTCCTTTTGAAAGAGCAGTTTCGAAACACTCTTTTTGTAGAATCTGCAAGTGGATATTTGGAGCACTTTGAGGGCTATGCTGGAAAAGTTAATACCTTCACCTAAAAACTAGACAGAAGCATACTCAGAAACTTCTTTGTGACGTGTGCATTGAACTCACAGAGTTGAACCTTTCTTTTGATACAGAAGTTTTGAAACACTCTTTTCGTAGAATCTTCAAGTGGATGGATGGAGTGATTTGAGGCCTATGCTGGAAAAGGAAATACCTTCACGTAGAAACGAGACAAAAGCATTCTCAGAAAGTTCCCTGTGCTTTGTGCATTCAACTCACAGAGTTGAACATTCCCTTTGATAGAGCAGTTTTGAAACACTCTTTTTGTAGAATCTGCAAGTGGATATTTGGAGCGCTTTGAGGCCTCTGCCGCCAAAGGAATTATCATTGCTTAAAAACTAGATGGAAGCGTTCTCAGAAACTTCCTTGTGATGAGTGCATTCAACTCGCAGAGTGGAACCTTCCTTTCGATAGACCAGTTTTGAAACACTGTTTTTGTAGAATCCGCAAGTGGCTATTTGGAGCTCTTTGAGGCTTATGCTGGAAAAGGAAATATCTTCGTCTACAAACTAGACAGAAGCATTCTCAGAAACTTCTTTGTCACGTGGGGATTGAACTCACAGAGTTGAACATTCCTTTACATAGAGCAGTTTTGCAACACCCTTTCGGTGGAAAGTGAAAGTGCTTATTTGGTGCGATGGCGGCATCTAGTGGATAAGGAAATACATTCAGATGAAAACAAGATACATCCATTCTCAGAAACTTCTTTGTGATGACTGCATTCTACTCACAGAGTTGAACCTTCCTCTTGATAGAACAGTTTTGAAACACTCTTTTTGTGGAATCTGCAAGTGGCTATTTGGAGCGCTTTGAGGCCTATGCTGGAAAAGGAAATCTCTTCACATAAAACCTAGACAGAAGTATTCCCAGAAAGTTTTTCTGATGTGCGCATTCAACTCACCGAGTTGAACCTTCCTTTAGATAGAGCAGTTTTGAAACACTCTGTCTGTAGTACCTGCGAGAGGATATTTGGAGTGCTTTGAGTGCTACACTGTAAAAGCAAATATCTTCACTTGGAATCTAGACAGAAGAATTCTCAGAGACTTCCCTGTGCTCTCTGCATTCCACTCACAGAATTGAACCTTCCTTTTGATAGAACAGTTTTGAAACACTCTTGTGGTAGAATCTGCAAGTCGATATTTGGAAGGTTTGGAGGAGTATCCTGGGAAAGGAAATATCTTCCCATCAAAACTAGACAGAAGCATTCTCAGAAACTTCTTAGTGATGTGCGCATTCAAGTCACAGAGTTGAAGCTTCCTTTTGATATAGCAGTTTTGAACCACTCTTTTAGTAGAATCTGCAAGTGGATGTTCGGAGAGCTAAGAGGCCAACACTGGAAAAGGAAATCTCTTCACGTAAAAACTAGACGGAAGCATTCTCAGAAACTTCAATGGGCTTCACGCATTCAACTCACAGAGTGCAATGTTGCTTTTGAGAGCGCAGTTTTAAAACACTGTTTTTGTAGAATTTGCTAGAGGATGTTTGGAGCGATGTGAGGCCTTTGCTGGAAAAGGAAATATCTTCACATAAAACCTAGACAGAAGCATTCTCAGAAACTCCTTTGTGATGAGTGCATTCAAATCACACACTTGAACCTTCCTTTGGAAAGAGCAGTTTTGAAACACTCTTTCTGAAGAATCTGCAAGTGGATATTTGGAGCGATTTGAGGCCTATGCTGGAAATGAAATATCTTCACCTAAAAACTAGACGGAAGCATTCTCAGAAACTCCTTTGTGATGAGTGCATTCAACTCACAGAGTTGAAGCTTCCTTTTGATAGAGCAGTTTTGAAACACTCTTTTAGCAGCATCTGCAAGTGGATATTTGGAGCGCTTTGAGGCCAAGGCTGGAAAACGAAATATCATCACATAAAAACTCGACAGAAGCATTCTCTGAAACTTCTTTGTGATGAGTGCATTCAACTCACAGACTCGAACGTTTCTTTTGATAGAACAGTTTAGAAACACTCCTTTTGTAGAATCTGCAAGTGTTTATTTGGAGCGCTTTGAGGCCTATGTTGGAAAAGGACATATCTTCACATCAAAAGTAGACAGACGCATTCTCAGAAACTTCTTTGTGATGTGTGCGTTGAACTCACAGAGTTGAACCTACCTATTGATAGAGAAGTTTTGAAACACCCTTTTTGTAGAATCTGCAAGTGAATATTTGGCGCGATTTGAGGCCTATGCAGGAAACGGAAATATCTTCACATGAAAACTAGACAGATGAATTCTCAGAAACGTCTTTGTGATGAGTGCATTCAACTCACAGACTTGAAGCTTCCTTTTGAAAGAGCAGTTTCGAAACACTCTTTTTGTAGAATCTGCAAGTGGATATTTGGAGCGCTTTGAGGGCTATGCTGGAAAAGTTAATACCTTCGCCTAAAAACTAGACAGACGCAAACTCAGAAACTTCTTTGTGACGTGTGCATTGAACTCACAGAGTTGAACCTTTCTTTTGATACAGAAGTTTTGAAACACTCTTTTCGTAGAATCTTCAAGTGGATGGATGGAGTGATTTGAGGCCTATGCTGGAAAAGGAAATACCTTCACGTAGAAACGAGACAAAAGCATTCTCAGAAAGTTCCCTGTGCTTTGTGCATTCAACTCACAGAGTTGAACATTCCCTCTGATAGAGCAGTTTTGAAACACTCTTTTTGTAGAATCTGCAAGTGGATATTTGGAGCGCTTTGAGGCCTCTGCCGCCAAAGGAATTATCATTGCATAAAAACTAGACGGAAGCGTTCTCAGAAACTTCCTTGTGATGAGTGCATTCAACTCGCAGAGTGGAACCTTCCTTTCGATAGACCAGTTTTGAAACACTGTTTTTGTAGAATCCGCAAGTGGCTATTTGGAGCTCTTTGAGGCTTATGCTGGAAAAGGAAATATCTTCGTCTACAAACTAGACAGAAGCATTCTCAGAAACTTCTTTGTCATGTGGGGATTGAACTCACAGAGATGAACATTCCTTTACATAGAGCAGTTTTGCAACACCCTTTCGGTGGAAAGTGAAAGTGCTTATTTGGTGCGATGGCGGCATCTAGTGGATAAGGAAATACATTCAGATGAAAACAAGATACATCCATTCTCAGAAACTTCTTTGTGATGACTGCATTCTACTCACAGAGTTGAACCTTCCTTTTGATAGAACAGTTTTGAAACACTCTTTTTGTGGAATCTGCAAGTGGCTATTTGGAGCGCTTTGAGGCCTATGCTGGAAAAGGAAATCTCTTCACATAAAACCTAGACAGAAGTATTCCCAGAAAGTTTTTCTGATGTGCGCATTCAACTTACCGAGTTGAACCTTCCTTTAGATAGAGCAGTTTTGAAACACTCTGTCTGTAGTACCTGCGAGTGGATATTTGGAGTGCTTTGAGTGCTACACTGTAAAAGCAAATATCTTCACTTGGAATCTAGACAGAAGAATTCTCAGAGACTTCCCTGTGCTCTCTGCATTCCACTCACAGAATTGAACCTTCCTTTTGATAGAACAGTTTTGAAACACTCTTGTGGTAGAATCTGCAAGTCGATATTTGGAAGGTTTGGAGGCCTATCCTGGGAAAGGAAATATCTTCCCATCAAAACTAGACAGAAGCATTCTCAGAAACTTCTTAGTGATGTGCGCATTCAAGTCACAGAGTTGAAGCTTCCTTTTGATATAGCAGTTTTGAACCACTCTTTTAGTAGAATCTGCAAGTGGATGTTCGGAGAGCTAAGAGGCCAACACTGGAAAAGGAAATCTCTTCACGTAAAAACTAGACGGAAGCATTCTCAGAAACTTCAATGGGCTTCACGCATTCAACTCACAGAGTGCAATGTTGCTTTTGAGAGCGCAGTTTTAAAACACTGTTTTTGTAGAATTTGCTAGAGGATGTTTGGAGCGATGTGAGGCCTTTGCTGGAAAAGGAAATATCTTCACATAAAACCTAGACAGAAGCATTCTCAGAAACTCCTTTGTGATGAGTGCATTCAAATCACACACTTGAACCTTCCTTTGGAAAGAGCAGTTTTGAAACACTCTTTCTGAAGAATCTGCAAGTGGATATTTGGAGCGATTTGAGGCCTATGCTGGAAATGAAATATCTTCACCTAAAAACTAGACGGAAGCATTCTCAGAAACTCCTTTGTGATGAGTGCATTCAACTCACGGAGTTGAAGCTTCCTTTTGATAGAGCAGTTTTGAAACACTCTTTTAGCAGCATCTGCAAGTGGATATTTGGAGCGCTTTGAGGCCAAGGCTGGAAAACGAAATATCATCACATAAAAACTCGACAGAAGCATTCTCTGAAACTTCTTTGTGATGAGTGCATTCAACTCACAGACTCGAACGTTTCTTTTGATAGAACAGTTTAGAAACACTCCTTTTGTAGAATCTGCAAGTGTTTATTTGGAGCGCTTTGAGGCCTATGTTGGAAAAGGACATATCTTCACATCAAAAGTAGACAGACGCATTCTCAGAAACTTCTTTGTGATGAGTGCGTTGAACTCACAGAGTTGAACCTACCTATTGATAGAGAAGTTTTGAAACACCCTTTTTGTAGAATCTGCAAGTGAATATTTGGCGCGATTTGAGGCCTATGCAGGAAACGGAAATATCTTCACATGAAAACTAGACAGATGAATTCTCAGAAACGTCTTTGTGATGAGTGCATTCAACTCACAGACTTGAAGCTTCCTTTTGAAAGAGCAGTTTCGAAACACTCTTTTTGTAGAATCTGCAAGTGGATATTTGGAGCGCTTTGAGGGCTATGCTGGAAAAGTTAATACCTTCACCTAAAAACTAGACAGACGCAAACTCAGAAACTTCTTTGTGACGTGTGCATTGAACTCACAGAGTTGAACCTTTCTTTTGATACAGAAGTTTTGAAACACTCTTTTCGTAGAATCTTCAAGTGGATGGATGGAGTGATTTGAGGCCTATGCTGGAAAAGGAAATACCTTCACGTAGAAACGAGACAAAAGCATTCTCAGAAAGTTCCCTGTGCTTTGTGCATTCAACTCACAGAGTTGAACATTCCCTCTGATAGAGCAGTTTTGAAACACTCTTTTTGTAGAATCTGCAAGTGGATATTTGGAGCGCTTTGAGGCCTCTGCCGCCAAAGGAATTATCATTGCATAAAAACTAGACGGAAGCGTTCTCAGAAACTTCCTTGTGATGAGTGCATTCAACTCGCAGAGTGGAACCTTCCTTTCGATAGACCAGTTTTGAAACACTGTTTTTGTAGAATCCGCAAGTGGCTATTTGGAGCTCTTTGAGGCTTATGCTGGAAAAGGAAATATCTTCGTCTACAAACTAGACAGAAGCATTCTCAGAAACTTCTTTGTCATGTGGGGATTGAACTCACAGAGTTGAACATTCCTTTACATAGAGCAGTTTTGCAACACCCTTTCGGTGGAAAGTGAAAGTGCTTATTTGGTGCGATGGCGGCATCTAGTGGATAAGGAAATACATTCAGATGAAAACAAGATACATCCATTCTCAGAAACTTCTTTGTGATGACTGCATTCTACTCACAGAGTTGAACCTTCCTTTTGATAGAACAGTTTTGAAACACTCTTTTTGTGGAATCTGCAAGTGGCTATTTGGAGCGCTTTGAGGCCTATGCTGGAAAAGGAAATCTCTTCACATAAAACCTAGACAGAAGTATTCCCAGAAAGTTTTTCTGATGTGCGCATTCAACTCACCGAGTTGAACCTTCCTTTAGATAGAGCAGTTTTGAAACACTCTGTCTGTAGTACCTGCGAGTGGATATTTGGAGTGCTTTGAGTGCTACACTGTAAAAGCAAATATCTTCACTTGGAATCTAGACAGAAGAATTCTCAGAGACTTCCCTGTGCTCTCTGCATTCCACTCACAGAGTTGAACCTTCCTTTTGATAGAACAGTTTTGAAACACTCTTGTGGTAGAATCTGCAAGTCGATATTTGGAAGGTTTGGAGGCCTATCCTGGGAAAGGAAATATCTTCCCATCAAAACTAGACAGAAGCATTCTCAGAAACTTCTTAGTGATGTGCGCATTCAAGCCACAGAGTTGAAGCTTCCTTTTGATATAGCAGTTTTGAACCACTCTTTTAGTAGAATCTGCAAGTGGATGTTCGGAGAGCTAAGAGGCCAACACTGGAAAAGGAAATCTCTTCACGTAAAAACTAGACGGAAGCATTCTCAGAAACTTCAATGGGCTTTACGCATTCAACTCACAGAGTGCAATGTTGCTTTTGAGAGCGCAGTTTTAAAACACTGTTTTTGTAGAATTTGCTAGAGGATGTTTGGAGCGATGTGAGGCCTTTGCTGGAAAAGGAAATATCTTCACATAAAACCTAGACAGAAGCATTCTCAGAAACTCCTTTGTGATGAGTGCATTCAAATCACACACTTGAACCTTCCTTTGGAAAGAGCAGTTTTGAAACACTCTTTCTGAAGAATCTGCAAGTGGATATTTGGAGCGATTTGAGGCCTATGCTGGAAATGAAATATCTTCACCTAAAAACTAGACGGAAGCATTCTCAGAAACTCCTTTGTGATGAGTGCATTCAACTCACAGAGTTGAAGCTTCCTTTTGACAGAGCAGTTTTGAAACACTCTTTAAGCAGCATCTGCAAGTGGATATTTGGAGCGCTTTGAGGCCAAGGCTGGAAAACGAAATCTCATCACATAAAAACTCGACAGAAGCATTCTCTGAAACTTCTTTGTGATGAGTGCATTCAACTCACAGACTCGAACGTTTCTTTTGATAGAACAGTTTAGAAACACTCCTTTTGTAGAATCTGCAAGTGTTTATTTGGAGCGCTTTGAGGCCTATGTTGGAAAAGGACATATCTTCACATCAAAAGTAGACAGACGCATTCTCAGAAACTTCTTTGTGATGAGTGCGTTGAACTCACAGAGTTGAACCTACCTATTGATAGAGAAGTTTTGAAACACCCTTTTTGTAGAATCTGCAAGTGAATATTTGGCGCGATTTGAGGCCTATGCAGGAAACGGAAATATCTTCACATGAAAACTAGACAGATGAATTCTCAGAAACGTCTTTGTGATGAGTGCATTCAACTCACAGACTTGAAGCTTCCTTTTGAAAGAGCAGTTTCGAAACACTCTTTTTGTAGAATCTGCAAGTGGATATTTGGAGCGCTTTGAGGGCTATGCTGGAAAAGTTAATACCTTCACCTAAAAACTAGACAGAAGCATACTCAGAAACTTCTTTGTGACGTGTGCATTGAACTCACAGAGTTGAACCTTTCTTTTGATACAGAAGTTTTGAAACACTCTTTTCGTAGAATCTTCAAGTGGATGGATGGAGTGATTTGAGGCCTATGCTGGAAAAGGAAATACCTTCACGTAGAAACGAGACAAAAGCATTCTCAGAAAGTTCCCTGTGCTTTGTGCATTCAACTCACAGAGTTGAACATTCCCTTTGATAGAGCAGTTTTGAAACACTCTTTTTGTAGAATCTGCAAGTGGATATTTGGAGCGCTTTGAGGCCTCTGCCGCCAAAGGAATTATCATTGCATAAAAACTAGATGGAAGCGTTCTCAGAAACTTCCTTGTGATGAGTGCATTCAACTCGCAGAGTGGAACCTTCCTTTCGATAGACCAGTTTTGAAACACTGTTTTTGTAGAATCCGCAAGTGGCTATTTGGAGCTCTTTGAGGCTTATGCTGGAAAAGGAAATATCTTCCTCTACAAACTAGACAGAAGCATTCTCAGAAACTTCTTTGTCACGTGGGGATTGAACTCACAGAGTTGAACATTCCTTTACATAGAGCAGTTTTGCAACACCCTTTCGGTGGAAAGTGAAAGTGCTTATTTGGTGCGATGGCGGCATCTAGTGGATAAGGAAATACATTCAGATGAAAACAAGATACATCCATTCTCAGAAACTTCTTTGTGATGACTGCATTCTACTCACAGAGTTGAACCTTCCTCTTGATAGAACAGTTTTGAAACACTCTTTTTGTGGAATCTGCAAGTGGCTATTTGGAGCGCTTTGAGGCCTATGCTGGAAAAGGAAATCTCTTCACATAAAACCTAGACAGAAGTATTCCCAGAAAGTTTTTCTGATGTGCGCATTCAACTCACCGAGTTGAACCTTCCTTTAGATAGAGCAGTTTTGAAACACTCTGTCTGTAGTACCTGCGAGTGGATATTTGGAGTGCTTTGAGTGCTACACTGTAAAAGCAAATATCTTCACTTGGAATCTAGACAGAAGAATTCTCAGAGACTTCCCTGTGCTCTCTGCATTCCACTCACAGAGTTGAACCTTCCTTTTGATAGAACAGTTTTGAAACACTCTTGCGGTAGAATCTGCAAGTCGATATTTGGAAGGTTTGGAGGCCTATCCTGGGAAAGGAAATATCTTCCCATCAAAACTAGACAGAAGCATTCTCAGAAACTTCTTAGTGATGTGCGCATTCAAGCCACAGAGTTGAAGCTTCCTTTTGATATAGCAGTTTTGAACCACTCTTTTAGTAGAATCTGCAAGTGGATGTTCGGAGAGCTAAGAGGCCAACACTGGAAAAGGAAATCTCTTCACGTAAAAACTAGACGGAAGCATTCTCAGAAACTTCAATGGGCTTTACGCATTCAACTCACAGAGTGCAATGTTGCTTTTGAGAGCGCAGTTTTAAAACACTGTTTTTGTAGAATTTGCTAGAGGATGTTTGGAGCGATGTGAGGCCTTTGCTGGAAAAGGAAATATCTTCACATAAAACCTAGACAGAAGCATTCTCAGAAACTCCTTTGTGATGAGTGCATTCAAATCACACACTTGAACCTTCCTTTGGAAAGAGCAGTTTTGAAACACTCTTTCTGAAGAATCTGCAAGTGGATATTTGGAGCGATTTGAGGCCTATGCTGGAAATGAAATATCTTCACCTAAAAACTAGACGGAAGCATTCTCAGAAACTCCTTTGTGATGAGTGCATTCAACTCACAGAGTTGAAGCTTCCTTTTGACAGAGCAGTTTTGAAACACTCTTTAAGCAGCATCTGCAAGTGGATATTTGGAGCGCTTTGAGGCCAAGGCTGGAAAACGAAATCTCATCACATAAAAACTCGACAGAAGCATTCTCTGAAACTTCTTTGTGATGAGTGCATTCAGCTCACAGACTCGAACGTTTCTTTTGATAGAACAGTTTAGAAACACTCCTTTTGTAGAATCTGCAAGTGTTTATTTGGAGCGCTTTGAGGCCTATGTTGGAAAAACGACATATCTTCACATCAAAAGTAGACAGACGCATTCTCAGAAACTTCTTTGTGATGAGTGCGTTGAACTCACAGAGTTGAACCTACCAATTGATAGAGAAGTTTTGAAACACCCTTTTTGTAGAATCTGCAAGTGAATATTTGGCGCGATTTGAGGCCTATGCAGGAAACGGAAATATCTTCACATGGAAACTAGACAGATGAATTCTCAGAAACGTCTTTGTGATGAGTGCATTCAACTCACAGACTTGAAGCTTCCTTTTGAAAGAGCAGTTTCGAAACACTCTTTTTGTAGAATCTGCAAGTGGATATTTGGAGCGCTTTGAGGGCTATGCTGGAAAAGTTAATACCTTCACCTAAAAACTAGACAGAAGCATACTCAGAAACTTCTTTGTGACGTGTGCATTGAACTCACAGAGTTGAACCTTTCTTTTGATACAGAAGTTTTGAAACACTCTTTTCGTAGAATCTTCAAGTGGATGGATGGAGTGATTTGAGGCCTATGCTGGAAAAGGAAATACCTTCACGTAGAAACGAGACAAAAGCATTCTCAGAAAGTTCCCTGTGCTTTGTGCATTCAAC
The DNA here is from genome assembly GCF_028885655.2 of Pongo abelii. Classification (NCBI taxonomy): domain Eukaryota; kingdom Metazoa; phylum Chordata; class Mammalia; order Primates; family Hominidae; genus Pongo; species Pongo abelii. Next base: position 51,698,261 of record NC_071989.2, read on the forward strand.
TCACAGAGTTGAACATTCCCTTTGATAGAGCAGTTTTGAAACACTCTTTTTGTAGAATCTGCAAGTGGATATTTGGAGCGCTTTGAGGCCTCTGCCGCCAAAGGAATTATCATTGCTTAAAAACTAGATGGAAGCGTTCTCAGAAACTTCCTTGTGATGAGTGCATTCAACTCGCAGAGTGGAACCTTCCTTTCGATAGACCAGTTTTGAAACACTGTTTTTGTAGAATCCGCAAGTGGCTATTTGGAGCTCTTTGAGGCTTATGCTGGAAAAGGAAATATCTTCGTCTACAAACTAGACAGAAGCATTCTCAGAAACTTCTTTGTCACGTGGGGATTGAACTCACAGAGTTGAACATTCCTTTACATAGAGCAGTTTTGCAACACCCTTTCGGTGGAAAGTGAAAGTGCTTATTTGGTGCGATGGCGGCATCTAGTGGATAAGGAAATACATTCAGATGAAAACAAGATACATCCATTCTCAGAAACTTCTTTGTGATGACTGCATTCTACTCACAGAGTTGAACCTTCCTCTTGATAGAACAGTTTTGAAACACTCTTTTTGTGGAATCTGCAAGTGGCTATTTGGAGCGCTTTGAGGCCTATGCTGGAAAAGGAAATCTCTTCACATAAAACCTAGACAGAAGTATTCCCAGAAAGTTTTTCTGATGTGCGCATTCAACTCACCGAGTTGAACCTTCCTTTAGATAGAGCAGTTTTGAAACACTCTGTCTGTAGTACCTGCGAGTGGATATTTGGAGTGCTTTGAGTGCTACACTGTAAAAGCAAATATCTTCACTTGGAATCTAGACAGAAGAATTCTCAGAGACTTCCCTGTGCTCTCTGCATTCCACTCACAGAGTTGAACCTTCCTTTTGATAGAACAGTTTTGAAACACTCTTGTGGTAGAATCTGCAAGTCGATATTTGGAAGGTTTGGAGGCCTATCCTGGGAAAGGAAGTATCTTCCCATCAAAACTAGACAGAAGCATTCTCAGAAACTTCTTAGTGATGTGCGCATTCAAGCCACAGAGTTGAAGCTTCCTTTTGATATAGCAGTTTTGAACCACTCTTTTAGTAGAATCTGCAAGTGGATGTTCGGAGAGCTAAGAGGCCAACACTGGAAAAGGAAATCTCTTCACGTAAAAACTAGACGGAAGCATTCTCAGAAACTTCAATGGGCTTTACGCATTCAACTCACAGAGTGCAATGTTGCTTTTGAGAGCGCAGTTTTAAAACACTGTTTTTGTAGAATTTGCTAGAGGATGTTTGGAGCGATGTGAGGCCTTTGCTGGAAAAGGAAATATCTTCACATAAAACCTAGACAGAAGCATTCTCAGAAACTCCTTTGTGATGAGTGCATTCAAATCACACACTTGAACCTTCCTTTGGAAAGAGCAGTTTTGAAACACTCTTTCTGAAGAATCTGCAAGTGGATATTTGGAGCGATTTGAGGCCTATGCTGGAAATGAAATATCTTCACCTAAAAACTAGACGGAAGCATTCTCAGAAACTCCTTTGTGATGAGTGCATTCAACTCACAGAGTTGAAGCTTCCTTTTGACAGAGCAGTTTTGAAACACTCTTTAAGCAGCATCTGCAAGTGGATATTTGGAGCGCTTTGAGGCCAAGGCTGGAAAACGAAATCTCATCACATAAAAACTCGACAGAAGCATTCTCTGAAACTTCTTTGTGATGAGTGCATTCAACTCACAGACTCGAACGTTTCTTTTGATAGAACAGTTTAGAAACACTCCTTTTGTAGAATCTGCAAGTGTTTATTTGGAGCGCTTTGAGGCCTATGTTGGAAAAGGACATATCTTCACATCAAAAGTAGACAGACGCATTCTCAGAAACTTCTTTGTGATGAGTGCGTTGAACTCACAGAGTTGAACCTACCTATTGATAGAGAAGTTTTGAAACACCCTTTTTGTAGAATCTGCAAGTGAATATTTGGCGCGATTTGAGGCCTATGCAGGAAACGGAAATATCTTCACATGAAAACTAGACAGATGAATTCTCAGAAACGTCTTTGTGATGAGTGCATTCAACTCACAGACTTGAAGCTTCCTTTTGAAAGAGCAGTTTCGAAACACTCTTTTTGTAGAATCTGCAAGTGGATATTTGGAGCGCTTTGAGGGCTATGCTGGAAAAGTTAATACCTTCACCTAAAAACTAGACAGAAGCATACTCAGAAACTTCTTTGTGACGTGTGCATTGAACTCACAGAGTTGAACCTTTCTTTTGATACAGAAGTTTTGAAACACTCTTTTCGTAGAATCTTCAAGTGGATGGATGGAGTGATTTGAGGCCTATGCTGGAAAAGGAAATACCTTCACGTAGAAACGAGACAAAAGCATTCTCAGAAAGTTCCCTGTGCTTTGTGCATTCAACTCACAGAGTTGAACATTCCCTTTGATAGAGCAGTTTTGAAACACTCTTTTTGTAGAATCTGCAAGTGGATATTTGGAGCGCTTTGAGGCCTCTGCCGCCAAAGGAATTATCATTGCATAAAAACTAGATGGAAGCGTTCTCAGAAACTTCCTTGTGATGAGTGCATTCAACTCGCAGAGTGGAACCTTCCTTTCGATAGACCAGTTTTGAAACACTGTTTTTGTAGAATCCGCAAGTGGCTATTTGGAGCTCTTTGAGGCTTATGCTGGAAAAGGAAATATCTTCGTCTACAAACTAGACAGAAGCATTCTCAGAAACTTCTTTGTCACGTGGGGATTGAACTCACAGAGTTGAACATTCCTTTACATAGAGCAGTTTTGCAACACCCTTTCGGTGGAAAGTGAAAGTGCTTATTTGGTGCGATGGCGGCATCTAGTGGATAAGGAAATACATTCAGATGAAAACAAGATACATCCATTCTCAGAAACTTCTTTGTGATGACTGCATTCTACTCACAGAGTTGAACCTTCCTCTTGATAGAACAGTTTTGAAACACTCTTTTTGTGGAATCTGCAAGTGGCTATTTGGAGCGCTTTGAGGCCTATGCTGGAAAAGGAAATCTCTTCACATAAAACCTAGACAGAAGTATTCCCAGAAAGTTTTTCTGATGTGCGCATTCAACTCACCGAGTTCAACCTTCCTTTAGATAGAGCAGTTTTGAAACACTCTGTCTGTAGTACCTGCGAGTGGATATTTGGAGTGCTTTGAGTGCTACACTGTAAAAGCAAATATCTTCACTTGGAATCTAGACAGAAGAATTCTCAGAGACTTCCCTGTGCTCTCTGCATTCCACTCACAGAGTTGAACCTTCCTTTTGATAGAACAGTTTTGAAACACTCTTGTGGTAGAATCTGCAAGTCGATATTTGGAAGGTTTGGAGGCCTATCCTGGGAAAGGAAATATCTTCCCATCAAAACTAGACAGAAGCATTCTCAGAAACTTCTTAGTGATGTGCGCATTCAAGCCACAGAGTTGAAGCTTCCTTTTGATATAGCAGTTTTGAACCACTCTTTTAGTAGAATCTGCAAGTGGATGTTCGGAGAGCTAAGAGGCCAACACTGGAAAAGGAAATCTCTTCACGTAAAAACTAGACGGAAGCATTCTCAGAAACTTCAATGGGCTTTACGCATTCAACTCACAGAGTGCAATGTTGCTTTTGAGAGCGCAGTTTTAAAACACTGTTTTTGTAGAATTTGCTAGAGGATGTTTGGAGCGATGTGAGGCCTTTGCTGGAAAAGGAAATATCTTCACATAAAACCTAGACAGAAGCATTCTCAGAAACTCCTTTGTGATGAGTGCATTCAAATCACACACTTGAACCTTCCTTTGGAAAGAGCAGTTTTGAAACACTCTTTCTGAAGAATCTGCAAGTGGATATTTGGAGCGATTTGAGGCCTATGCTGGAAATGAAATATCTTCACCTAAAAACTAGACGGAAGCATTCTCAGAAACTCCTTTGTGATGAGTGCATTCAACTCACAGAGTTGAAGCTTCCTTTTGACAGAGCAGTTTTGAAACACTCTTTAAGCAGCATCTGCAAGTGGATATTTGGAGCGCTTTGAGGCCAAGGCTGGAAAACGAAATCTCATCACATAAAAACTCGACAGAAGCATTCTCTGAAACTTCTTTGTGATGAGTGCATTCAGCTCACAGACTCGAACGTTTCTTTTGATAGAACAGTTTAGAAACACTCCTTTTGTAGAATCTGCAAGTGTTTATTTGGAGCGCTTTGAGGCCTATGTTGGAAAAACGACATATCTTCACATCAAAAGTAGACAGACGCATTCTCAGAAACTTCTTTGTGATGAGTGCGTTGAACTCACAGAGTTGAACCTACCAATTGATAGAGAAGTTTTGAAACACCCTTTTTGTAGAATCTGCAAGTGAATATTTGGCGCGATTTGAGGCCTATGCAGGAAACGGAAATATCTTCACATGGAAACTAGACAGATGAATTCTCAGAAACGTCTTTGTGATGAGTGCATTCAACTCACAGACTTGAAGCTTCCTTTTGAAAGAGCAGTTTCGAAACACTCTTTTTGTAGAATCTGCAAGTGGATATTTGGAGCGCTTTGAGGGCTATGCTGGAAAAGTTAATACCTTCACCTAAAAACTAGACAGAAGCATACTCAGAAACTTCTTTGTGACGTGTGCATTGAACTCACAGAGTTGAACCTTTCTTTTGATACAGAAGTTTTGAAACACTCTTTTCGTAGAATCTTCAAGTGGATGGATGGAGTGATTTGAGGCCTATGCTGGAAAAGGAAATACCTTCACGTAGAAACGAGACAAAAGCATTCTCAGAAAGTTCCCTGTGCTTTGTGCATTCAACTCACAGAGTTGAACATTCCCTTTGATAGAGCAGTTTTGAAACACTCTTTTTGTAGAATCTGCAAGTGGATATTTGGAGCGCTTTGAGGCCTCTGCCGCCAAAGGAATTATCATTGCTTAAAAACTAGATGGAAGCGTTCTCAGAAACTTCCTTGTGATGAGTGCATTCAACTCGCAGAGTGGAACCTTCCTTTCGATAGACCAGTTTTGAAACACTGTTTTTGTAGAATCCGCAAGTGGCTATTTGGAGCTCTTTGAGGCTTATGCTGGAAAAGGAAATATCTTCGTCTACAAACTAGACAGAAGCATTCTCAGAAACTTCTTTGTCACGTGGGGATTGAACTCACAGAGTTGAACATTCCTTTACATAGAGCAGTTTTGCAACACCCTTTCGGTGGAAAGTGAAAGTGCTTATTTGGTGCGATGGCGGCATCTAGTGGATAAGGAAATACATTCAGATGAAAACAAGATACATCCATTCTCAGAAACTTCTTTGTGATGACTGCATTCTACTCACAGAGTTGAACCTTCCTCTTGATAGAACAGTTTTGAAACACTTTTTTGTGGAATCTGCAAGTGGCTATTTGGAGCGCTTTGAGGCCTATGCTGGAAAAGGAAATCTCTTCACATAAAACCTAGACAGAAGTATTCCCAGAAAGTTTTTCTGATGTGCGCATTCAACTCACCGAGTTGAACCTTCCTTTAGATAGAGCAGTTTTGAAACACTCTGTCTGTAGTACCTGCGAGTGGATATTTGGAGTGCTTTGAGTGCTACACTGTAAAAGCAAATATCTTCACTTGGAATCTAGACAGAAGAATTCTCAGAGACTTCCCTGTGCTCTCTGCATTCCACTCACAGAGTTGAACCTTCCTTTTGATAGAACAGTTTTGAAACACTCTTGTGGTAGAATCTGCAAGTCGATATTTGGAAGGTTTGGAGGCCTATCCTGGGAAAGGAAATATCTTCCCATCAAAACTAGACAGAAGCATTCTCAGAAACTTCTTAGTGATGTGCGCATTCAAGTCACAGAGTTGAAGCTTCCTTTTGATATAGCAGTTTTGAACCACTCTTTTAGTAGAATCTGCAAGTGGATGTTCGGAGAGCTAAGAGGCCAACACTGGAAAAGGAAATCTCTTCACGTAAAAACTAGACGGAAGCATTCTCAGAAACTTCAATGGGCTTTACGCATTCAACTCACAGAGTGCAATGTTGCTTTTGAGAGCGCAGTTTTAAAACACTGTTTTTGTAGAATTTGCTAGAGGATGTTTGGAGCGATGTGAGGCCTTTGCTGGAAAAGGAAATATCTTCACATAAAACCTAGACAGAAGCATTCTCAGAAACTCCTTTGTGATGAGTGCATTCAAATCACACACTTGAACCTTCCTTTGGAAAGAGCAGTTTTGAAACACTCTTTCTGAAGAATCTGCAAGTGGATATTTGGAGCGATTTGAGGCCTATGCTGGAAATGAAATATCTTCACCTAAAAACTAGACGGAAGCATTCTCAGAAACTCCTTTGTGATGAGTGCATTCAACTCACAGAGTTGAAGCTTCCTTTTGACAGAGCAGTTTTGAAACACTCTTTAAGCAGCATCTGCAAGTGGATATTTGGAGCGCTTTGAGGCCAAGGCTGGAAAACGAAATATCATCACATAAAAACTCGACAGAAGCATTCTCTGAAACTTCTTTGTGATGAGTGCATTCAACTCACAGACTCGAACGTTTCTTTTGATAGAACAGTTTAGAAACACTCCTTTTGTAGAATCTGCAAGTGTTTATTTGGAGCGCTTTGAGGCCTATGTTGGAAAAGGACATATCTTCACATCAAAAGTAGACAGACGCATTCTCAGAAACTTCTTTGTGATGAGTGCGTTGAACTCACAGAGTTCAACCTACCTATTGATAGAGAAGTTTTGAAACACCCTTTTTGTAGAATCTGCAAGTGAATATTTGGCGCGATTTGAGGCCTATGCAGGAAACGGAAATATCTTCACATGAAAACTAGACAGATGAATTCTCAGAAACGTCTTTGTGATGAGTGCATTCAACTCACAGACTTGAAGCTTCCTTTTGAAAGAGCAGTTTCGAAACACTCTTTTTGTAGAATCTGCAAGTGGATATTTGGAGCGCTTTGAGGGCTATGCTGGAAAAGTTAATACCTTCACCTAAAAACTAGACAGACGCAAACTCAGAAACTTCTTTGTGAAGTGTGCATTGAACTCACAGAGTTGAACCTTTCTTTTGATACAGAAGTATTGAAACACTCTTTTCGTAGAATCTTCAAGTGGATGGATGGAGTGATTTGAGGCCTATGCTGGAAAAGGAAATACCTTCACGTAGAAACGAGACAAAAGCATTCTCAGAAAGTTCCCTGTGCTTTGTGCATTCAACTCACAGAGTTGAACATTCCCTCTGATAGAGCAGTTTTGAAACACTCTTTTTGTAGAATCTGCAAGTGGATATTTGGGGCGCTTTGAGGCCTCTGCCGCCAAAGGAATTATCATTGCATAAAAACTAGACGGAAGCGTTCTCAGAAACTTCCTTGTGATGAGTGCATTCAACTCGCAGAGTGGAACCTTCCTTTCGATAGACCAGTTTTGAAACACTGTTTTTGTAGAATCCGCAAGTGGCTATTTGGAGCTCTTTGAGGCTTATGCTGGAAAAGGAAATATCTTCGTCTACAAACTAGACAGAAGCATTCTCAGAAACTTCTTTGTCACGTGGGGATTGAACTCACAGAGTTGAACATTCCTTTACATAGAGCAGTTTTGCAACACCCTTTCGGTGGAAAGTGAAAGTGCTTATTTGGTGCGATGGCGGCATCTAGTGGATAAGGAAATACATTCAGATGAAAACAAGATACATCCATTCTCAGAAACTTCTTTGTGATGACTGCATTCTACTCACAGAGTTGAACCTTCCTCTTGATAGAACAGTTTTGAAACACTCTTTTTGTGGAATCTGCAAGTGGCTATTTGGAGCGCTTTGAGGCCTATGCTGGAAAAGGAAATCTCTTCACATAAAACCTAGACAGAAGTATTCCCAGAAAGTTTTTCTGATGTGCGCATTCAACTCACCGAGTTGAACCTTCCTTTAGATAGAGCAGTTTTGAAACACTCTGTCTGTAGTACCTGCGAGTGGATATTTGGAGTGCTTTGAGTGCTACACTGTAAAAGCAAATATCTTCACTTGGAATCTAGACAGAAGAATTCTCAGAGACTTCCCTGTGCTCTCTGCATTCCACTCACAGAGTTGAACCTTCCTTTTGATAGAACAGTTTTGAAACACTCTTGCGGTAGAATCTGCAAGTCGATATTTGGAAGGTTTGGAGGCCTATCCTGGGAAAGGAAATATCTTCCCATCAAAACTAGACAGAAGCATTCTCAGAAACTTCTTAGTGATGTGCGCATTCAAGCCACAGAGTTGAAGCTTCCTTTTGATATAGCAGTTTTGAACCACTCTTTTAGTAGAATCTGCAAGTGGATGTTCGGAGAGCTAAGAGGCCAACACTGGAAAAGGAAATCTCTTCACGTAAAAACTAGACGGAAGCATTCTCAGAAACTTCAATGGGCTTTACGCATTCAACTCACAGAGTGCAATGTTGCTTTTGAGAGCGCAGTTTTAAAACACTGTTTTTGTAGAATTTGCTAGAGGATGTTTGGAGCGATGTGAGGCCTTTGCTGGAAAAGGAAATATCTTCACATAAAACCTAGACAGAAGCATTCTCAGAAACTCCTTTGTGATGAGTGCATTCAAATCACACACTTGAACCTTCCTTTGGAAAGAGCAGTTTTGAAACACTCTTTCTGAAGAATCTGCAAGTGGATATTTGGAGCGATTTGAGGCCTATGCTGGAAATGAAATATCTTCACCTAAAAACTAGACGGAAGCATTCTCAGAAACTCCTTTGTGATGAGTGCATTCAACTCACAGAGTTGAAGCTTCCTTTTGACAGAGCAGTTTTGAAACACTCTTTAAGCAGCATCTGCAAGTAGATATTTGGAGCGCTTTGAGGCCAAGGCTGGAAAACGAAATCTCATCACATAAAAACTCGACAGAAGCATTCTCTGAAACTTCTTTGTGATGAGTGCATTCAACTCACAGACTCGAACGTTTCTTTTGATAGAACAGTTTAGAAACACTCCTTTTGTAGAATCTGCAAGTGTTTATTTGGAGCGCTTTGAGGCCTATGTTGGAAAAACGACATATCTTCACATCAAAAGTAGACAGACGCATTCTCAGAAACTTCTTTGTGATGAGTGCGTTGAACTCACAGAGTTGAACCTACCTATTGATAGAGAAGTTTTGAAACACCCTTTTTGTAGAATCTGCAAGTGAATATTTGGCGCGATTTGAGGCCTATGCAGGAAACGGAAATATCTTCACATGAAAACTAGACAGATGAATTCTCAGAAACGTCTTTGTGATGAGTGCATTCAACTCACAGACTTGAAGCTTCCTTTTGAAAGAGCAGTTTCGAAACACTCTTTTTGTAGAATCTGCAAGTGGATATTTGGAGCGCTTTGAGGGCTATGCTGGAAAAGTTAATACCTTCACCTAAAAACTAGACAGACGCAAACTCAGAAACTTCTTTGTGACGTGTGCATTGAACTCACAGAGTTGAACCTTTCTTTTGATACAGAAGTTTTGAAACACTCTTTTCGTAGAATCTTCAAGTGGATGGATGGAGTGATTTGAGGCCTATGCTGGAAAAGGAAATACCTTCACGTAGAAACGAGACAAAAGCATTCTCAGAAAATTCCCTGTGCTTTGTGCATTCAACTCACAGAGTTGAACATTCCCTCTGATAGAGCAGTTTTGGAACACTCTTTTTGTAGAATCTGCAAGTGGATATTTGGAGCGCTTTGAGGCCTCTGCCGCCAAAGGAATTATCATTGCTTAAAAACTAGACGGAAGCGTTCTCAGAAACTTCCTTGTGATGAGTGCATTCAACTCGCAGAGTGGAACCTTCCTTTCGATAGACCAGTTTTGAAACACTGTTTTTGTAGAATCCGCAAGTGGCTATTTGGAGCTCTTTGAGGCTTATGCTGGAAAAGGAAATATCTTCGTCTACAAACTAGACAGAAGCATTCTCAGAAACTTCTTTGTCACGTGGGGATTGAACTCACAGAGTTGAACATTCCTTTACATAGAGCAGTTTTGCAACACCCTTTCGGTGGAAAGTGAAAGTGCTTATTTGGTGCGATGGCGGCATCTAGTGGATAAGGAAATACATTCAGATGAAAACAAGATACATCCATTCTCAGAAACTTCTTTGTGATGACTGCATTCTACTCACAGAGTTGAACCTTCCTCTTGATAGAACAGTTTTGAAACACTCTTTTTGTGGAATCTGCAAGTGGCTATTTGGAGCGCTTTGAGGCCTATGCTGGAAAAGGAAATCTCTTCACATAAAACCTAGACAGAAGTATTCCCAGAAAGTTTTTCTGATGTGCGCATTCAACTCACCGAGTTGAACCTTCCTTTAGATAGAGCAGTTTTGAAACACTCTGTCTGTAGTACCTGCGAGTGGATATTTGGAGTGCTTTGAGTGCTACACTGTAAAAGCAAATATCTTCACTTGGAATCCAGACAGAAGAATTCTCAGAGACTTCCCTGTGCTCTCTGCATTCCACTCACAGAGTTGAACCTTCCTTTTGATAGAACAGTTTTGAAACACTCTTGTGGTAGAATCTGCAAGTCGATATTTGGAAGGTTTGGAGGCCTATCCTGGGAAAGGAAATATCTTCCCATCAAAACTAGACAGAAGCATTCTCAGAAACTTCTTAGTGATGTGCGCATTCAAGCCACAGAGTTGAAGCTTCCTTTTGATATAGCAGTTTTGAACCACTCTTTTAGTAGAATCTGCAAGTGGATGTTCGGAGAGCTAAGAGGCCAACACTGGAAAAGGAAATCTCTTCACGTAAAAACTAGACGGAAGCATTCTCAGAAACTTCAATGGGCTTTACGCATTCAACTCACAGAGTGCAATGTTGCTTTTGAGAGCGCAGTTTTAAAACACTGTTTTTGTAGAATTTGCTAGAGGATGTTTGGAGCGATGTGAGGCCTTTGCTGGAAAAGGAAATATCTTCACATAAAACCTAGACAGAAGCATTCTCAGAAACTCCTTTGTGATGAGTGCATTCAAATCACACACTTGAACCTTCCTTTGGAAAGAGCAGTTTTGAAACACTCTTTCTGAAGAATCTGCAAGTGGATATTTGGAGCGATTTGAGGCCTATGCTGGAAATGAAATATCTTCACCTAAAAACTAGACGGAAGCATTCTCAGAAACTCCTTTGTGATGAGTGCATTCAACTCACAGAGTTGAAGCTTCCTTTTGACAGAGCAGTTTTGAAACACTCTTTAAGCAGCATCTGCAAGTGGATATTTGGAGCGCTTTGAGGCCAAGGCTGGAAAACGAAATCGCATCACATAAAAACTCGACAGAAGCATTCTCTGAAACTTCTTTGTGATGAGTGCATTCAACTCACAGACTCGAACGTTTCTTTTGATAGAACAGTTTAGAAACACTCCTTTTGTAGAATCTGCAAGTGTTTATTTGGAGCGCTTTGAGGCCTATGTTGGAAAAGGACATATCTTCACATCAAAAGTAGACAGACGCATTCTCAGAAACTTCTTTGTGATGAGTGCGTTGAACTCACAGAGTTGAACCTACCTATTGATAGAGAAGTTTTGAAACACCCTTTTTGTAGAATCTGCAAGTGAATATTTGGCGCGATTTGAGGCCTATGCAGGAAACGGAAATATCTTCACATGAAAACTAGACAGATGAATTCTCAGAAACGTCTTTGTGATGAGTGCATTCAACTCACAGACTTGAAGCTTCCTTTTGAAAGAGCAGTTTCGAAACACTCTTTTTGTAGAATCTGCAAGTGGATATTTGGAGCGCTTTGAGGGCTATGCTGGAAAAGTTAATACCTTCACCTAAAAACTAGACAGAAGCATACTCAGAAACTTCTTTGTGACGTGTGCATTGAACTCACAGAGTTGAACCTTTCTTTTGATACAGAAGTTTTGAAACACTCTTTTCGTAGAATCTTCAAGTGGATGGATGGAGTGATTTGAGGCCTATGCTGGAAAAGGAAATACCTTCACGTAGAAACGAGACAAAAGCATTCTCAGAAAGTTCCCTGTGCTTTGTGCATTCAACTCACAGAGTTGAACATTCCCTTTGATAGAGCAGTTTTGAAACACTCTTTTTGTAGAATCTGCAAGTGGATATTTGGAGCGCTTTGAGGCCTCTGCCGCCAAAGGAATTATCATTGCTTAAAAACTAGATGGAAGCGTTCTCAGAAACTTCCTTGTGATGAGTGCATTCAACTCGCAGAGTGGAACCTTCCTTTCGATAGACCAGTTTTGAAACACTGTTTTTGTAGAATCCGCAAGTGGCTATTTGGAGCTCTTTGAGGCTTATGCTGGAAAAGGAAATATCTTCGTCTACAAACTAGACAGAAGCATTCTCAGAAACTTCTTTGTCATGTGGGGATTGAACTCACAGAGTTGAACATTCCTTTACATAGAGCAGTTTTGCAACACCCTTTCGGTGGAAAGTGAAAGTGCTTATTTGGTGCGATGGCGGCATCTAGTGGATAAGGAAATACATTCAGATGAAAACAAGATACATCCATTCTCAGAAACTTCTTTGTGATGACTGCATTCTACTCACAGAGTTGAACCTTCCTCTTGATAGAACAGTTTTGAAACACTCTTTTTGTGGAATCTGCAAGTGGCTATTTGGAGCGCTTTGAGGCCTATGCTGGAAAAGGAAATCTCTTCACATAAAACCTAGACAGAAGTATTCCCAGAAAGTTTTTCTGATGTGCGCATTCAACTCACCGAGTTGAACCTTCCTTTAGATAGAGCAGTTTTGAAACACTCTGTCTGTAGTACCTGCGAGTGGATATTTGGAGTGCTTTGAGTGCTACACTGTAAAAGCAAATATCTTCACTTGGAATCTAGACAGAAGAATTCTCAGAGACTTCCCTGTGCTCTCTGCATTCCACTCACAGAGTTGAACCTTCCTTTTGATAGAACAGTTTTGAAACACTCTTGCGGTAGAATCTGCAAGTCGATATTTGGAAGGTTTGGAGGCCTATCCTGGGAAAGGAAATATCTTCCCATCAAAACTAGACAGAAGCATTCTCAGAAACTTCTTAGTGATGTGCGCATTCAAGCCACAGAGTTGAAGCTTCCTTTTGATATAGCAGTTTTGAACCACTCTTTTAGTAGAATCTGCAAGTGGATGTTCGGAGAGCTAAGAGGCCAACACTGGAAAAGGAAATCTCTTCACGTAAAAACTAGACGGAAGCATTCTCAGAAACTTCAATGGGCTTTACGCATTCAACTCACAGAGTGCAATGTTGCTTTTGAGAGCGCAGTTTTAAAACACTGTTTTTGTAGAATTTGCTAGAGGATGTTTGGAGCGATGTGAGGCCTTTGCTGGAAAAGGAAATATCTTCACATAAAACCTAGACAGAAGCATTCTCAGAAACTCCTTTGTGATGAGTGCATTCAAATCACACACTTGAACCTTCCTTTGGAAAGAGCAGTTTTGAAACACTCTTTCTGAAGAATCTGCAAGTGGATATTTGGAGCGATTTGAGGCCTATGCTGGAAATGAAATATCTTCACCTAAAAACTAGACGGAAGCATTCTCAGAAACTCCTTTGTGATGAGTGCATTCAACTCACAGAGTTGAAGCTTCCTTTTGACAGAGCAGTTTTGAAACACTCTTTAAGCAGCATCTGCAAGTGGATATTTGGAGCGCTTTGAGGCCAAGGCTGGAAAACGAAATCTCATCACATAAAAACTCGACAGAAGCATTCTCTGAAACTTCTTTGTGATGAGTGCATTCAACTCACAGACTCGAACGTTTCTTTTGATAGAACAGTTTAGAAACACTCCTTTTGTAGAATCTGCAAGTGTTTATTTGGAGCGCTTTGAGGCCTATGTTGGAAAAACGACATATCTTCACATCAAAAGTAGACAGACGCATTCTCAGAAACTTCTTTGTGATGAGTGCGTTGAACTCACAGAGTTGAACCTACCTATTGATAGAGAAGTTTTGAAACACCCTTTTTGTAGAATCTGCAAGTGAATATTTGGCGCGATTTGAGGCCTATGCAGGAAACGGAAATATCTTCACATGAAAACTAGACAGATGAATTCTCAGAAACGTCTTTGTGATGAGTGCATTCAACTCACAGACTTGAAGCTTCCTTTTGAAAGAGCAGTTTCGAAACACTCTTTTTGTAGAATCTGCAAGTGGATATTTGGAGCGCTTTGAGGGCTATGCTGGAAAAGTTAATACCTTCACCTAAAAACTAGACAGACGCAAACTCAGAAACTTCTTTGTGACGTGTGCATTGAACTCACAGAGTTGAACCTTTCTTTTGATACAGAAGTTTTGAAACACTCTTTTCGTAGAATCTTCAAGTGGATGGATGGAGTGATTTGAGGCCTATGCTGGAAAAGGAAATACCTTCACGTAGAAACGAGACAAAAGCATTCTCAGAAAGTTCCCTGTGCTTTGTGCATTCAACTCACAGAGTTGAACATTCCCGCTGATAGAGCAGTTTTGAAACACTCTTTTTGTAGAATCTGCAAGTGGATATTTGGGGCGCTTTGAGGCCTCTGCCGCCAAAGGAATTATCATTGCATAAAAACTAGACGGAAGCGTTCTCAGAAACTTCCTTGTGATGAGTGCATTCAACTCGCAGAGTGGAACCTTCCTTTCGATAGACCAGTTTTGAAACACTGTTTTTGTAGAATCCGCAAGTGGCTATTTGGAGCTCTTTGAGCCTTATGCTGGAAAAGGAAATATCTTCGTCTACAAACTAGACAGAAGCATTCTCAGAAACTTCTTTGTCACGTGGGGATTGAACTCACAGAGTTGAACATTCCTTTACATAGAGCAGTTTTGCAACACCCTTTCGGTGGAAAGTGAAAGTGCTTATTTGGTGCGATGGCGGCATCTAGTGGATAAGGAAATACATTCAGATGAAAACAAGATACATCCATTCTCAGAAACTTCTTTGTGATGACTGCATTCTACTCACAGAGTTGAACCTTCCTCTTGATAGAACAGTTTTGAAACACTCTTTTTGTGGAATCTGCAAGTGGCTATTTGGAGCGCTTTGAGGCCTATGCTGGAAAAGGAAATCTCTTCACATAAAACCTAGACAGAAGTATTCCCAGAAAGTTTTTCTGATGTGCGCATTCAACTCACCGAGTTGAACCTTCCTTTAGATAGAGCAGTTTTGAAACACTCTGTCTGTAGTACCTGCGAGTGGATATTTGGAGTGCTTTGAGTGCTACACTGTAAAAGCAAATATCTTCACTTGGAATCTAGACAGAAGAATTCTCAGAGACTTCCCTGTGCTCTCTGCATTCCACTCACAGAGTTGAACCTTCCTTTTGATAGAACAGTTTTGAAACACTCTTGTGGTAGAATCTGCAAGTCGATATTTGGAAGGTTTGGAGGCCTATCCTGGGAAAGGAAATATCTTCCCATCAAAACTAGACAGAAGCCTTCTCAGAAACTTCTTAGTGATGTGCGCATTCAAGCCACAGAGTTGAAGCTTCCTTTTGATATAGCAGTTTTGAACCACTCTTTTAGTAGAATCTGCAAGTGGATGTTCGGAGAGCTAAGAGGCCAACACTGGAAAAGGAAATCTCTTCACGTAAAAACTAGACGGAAGCATTCTCAGAAACTTCAATGGGCTTTACGCATTCAACTCACAGAGTGCAATGTTGCTTTTGAGAGCGCAGTTTTAAAACACTGTTTTTGTAGAATTTGCTAGAGGATGTTTGGAGCGATGTGAGGCCTTTGCTGGAAAAGGAAATATCTTCACATAAAACCTAGACAGAAGCATTCTCAGAAACTCCTTTGTGATGAGTGCATTCAAATCACACACTTGAACCTTCCTTTGGAAAGAGCAGTTTTGAAACACTCTTTCTGAAGTATCTGCTAGTGGATATTTGGAGCGATTTGAGGCCTATGCTGGAAATGAAATATCTTCACCTAAAAACTAGACGGAAGCATTCTCAGAAACTCCTTTGTGATGAGTGCATTCAACTCACAGAGTTGAAGCTTCCTTTTGACAGAGCAGTTTTGAAACACTCTTTAAGCAGCATCTGCAAGTGGATATTTGGAGCGCTTTGAGGCCAAGGCTGGAAAACGAAATCTCATCACATAAAAACTCGACAGAAGCATTCTCTGAAACTTCTTTGTGATGAGTGCATTCAACTCACAGACTCGAACGTTTCTTTTGATAGAACAGTTTAGAAACACTCCTTTTGTAGAATCTGCAAGTGTTTATTTGGAGCGCTTTGAGGCCTATGTTGGAAAAGGACATATCTTCACATCAAAAGTAGACAGACGCATTCTCAGAAACTTCTTTGTGATGAGTGCGTTGAACTCACAGAGTTGAACCTACCTATTGATAGAGAAGTTTTGAAACACCCTTTTTGTAGAATCTGCAAGTGAATATTTGGCGCGATTTGAGGCCTATGCAGGAAACGGAAATATCTTCACATGAAAACTAGACAGATGAATTCTCAGAAACGTCTTTGTGATGAGTGCATTCAACTCACAGACTTGAAGCTTCCTTTTGAAAGAGCAGTTTCGAAACACTCTTTTTGTAGAATCTGCAAGTGGATATTTGGAGCGCTTTGAGGGCTATGCTGGAAAAGTTAATACCTTCACCTAAAAACTAGACAGAAGCATACTCAGAAACTTCTTTGTGACGTGTGCATTGAACTCACAGAGTTGAACCTTT
Source organism: Pongo abelii (assembly GCF_028885655.2). Lineage (NCBI taxonomy): Eukaryota > Metazoa > Chordata > Mammalia > Primates > Hominidae > Pongo > Pongo abelii. The sequence continues at coordinate 51,714,847 of NC_071989.2, forward strand.
CTTTTGATACAGAAGTTTTGAAACACTCTTTTCGTAGAATCTTCAAGTGGATGGATGGAGTGATTTGAGGCCTATGCTGGAAAAGGAAATACCTTCACGTAGAAACGAGACAAAAGCATTCTCAGAAAGTTCCCTGTGCTTTGTGCATTCAACTCACAGAGTTGAACATTCCCTTTGATAGAGCAGTTTTGAAACACTCTTTTTGTAGAATCTGCAAGTGGATATTTGGAGCGCTTTGAGGCCTCTGCCGCCAAAGGAATTATCATTGCATAAAAACTAGATGGAAGCGTTCTCAGAAACTTCCTTGTGATGAGTGCATTCAACTCGCAGAGTGGAACCTTCCTTTCGATAGACCAGTTTTGAAACACTGTTTTTGTAGAATCCGCAAGTGGCTATTTGGAGCTCTTTGAGGCTTATGCTGGAAAAGGAAATATCTTCCTCTACAAACTAGACAGAAGCATTCTCAGAAACTTCTTTGTCACGTGGGGATTGAACTCACAGAGTTGAACATTCCTTTACATAGAGCAGTTTTGCAACACCCTTTCGGTGGAAAGTGAAAGTGCTTATTTGGTGCGATGGCGGCATCTAGTGGATAAGGAAATACATTCAGATGAAAACAAGATACATCCATTCTCAGAAACTTCTTTGTGATGACTGCATTCTACTCACAGAGTTGAACCTTCCTCTTGATAGAACAGTTTTGAAACACTCTTTTTGTGGAATCTGCAAGTGGCTATTTGGAGCGCTTTGAGGCCTATGCTGGAAAAGGAAATCTCTTCACATAAAACCTAGACAGAAGTATTCCCAGAAAGTTTTTCTGATGTGCGCATTCAACTCACCGAGTTGAACCTTCCTTTAGATAGAGCAGTTTTGAAACACTCTGTCTGTAGTACCTGCGAGTGGATATTTGGAGTGCTTTGAGTGCTACACTGTAAAAGCAAATATCTTCACTTGGAATCTAGACAGAAGAATTCTCAGAGACTTCCCTGTGCTCTCTGCATTCCACTCACAGAGTTGAACCTTCCTTTTGATAGAACAGTTTTGAAACACTCTTGTGGTAGAATCTGCAAGTCGATATTTGGAAGGTTTGGAGGCCTATCCTGGGAAAGGAAATATCTTCCCATCAAAACTAGACAGAAGCATTCTCAGAAACTTCTTAGTGATGTGCGCATTCAAGCCACAGAGTTGAAGCTTCCTTTTGATATAGCAGTTTTGAACCACTCTTTTAGTAGAATCTGCAAGTGGATGTTCGGAGAGCTAAGAGGCCAACACTGGAAAAGGAAATCTCTTCACGTAAAAACTAGACGGAAGCATTCTCAGAAACTTCAATGGGCTTCACGCATTCAACTCACAGAGTGCAATGTTGCTTTTGAGAGCGCAGTTTTAAAACACTGTTTTTGTAGAATTTGCTAGAGGATGTTTGGAGCGATGTGAGGCCTTTGCTGGAAAAGGAAATATCTTCACATAAAACCTAGACAGAAGCATTCTCAGAAACTCCTTTGTGATGAGTGCATTCAAATCACACACTTGAACCTTCCTTTGGAAAGAGCAGTTTTGAAACACTCTTTCTGAAGAATCTGCAAGTGGATATTTGGAGCGATTTGAGGCCTATGCTGGAAATGAAATATCTTCACCTAAAAACTAGACGGAAGCATTCTCAGAAACTCCTTTGTGATGAGTGCATTCAACTCACAGAGTTGAAGCTTCCTTTTGACAGAGCAGTTTTGAAACACTCTTTAAGCAGCATCTGCAAGTAGATATTTGGAGCGCTTTGAGGCCAAGGCTGGAAAACGAAATATCATCACATAAAAACTCGACAGAAGCATTCTCTGAAACTTCTTTGTGATGAGTGCATTCAACTCACAGACTCGAACGTTTCTTTTGATAGAACAGTTTAGAAACACTCCTTTTGTAGAATCTGCAAGTGTTTATTTGGAGCGCTTTGAGGCCTATGTTGGAAAAACGACATATCTTCACATCAAAAGTAGACAGACGCATTCTCAGAAACTTCTTTGTGATGAGTGCGTTGAACTCACAGAGTTGAACCTACCTATTGATAGAGAAGTTTTGAAACACCCTTTTTGTAGAATCTGCAAGTGAATATTTGGCGCGATTTGAGGCCTATGCAGGAAACGGAAATATCTTCACATGAAAACTAGACAGATGAATTCTCAGAAACGTCTTTGTGATGAGTGCATTCAACTCACAGACTTGAAGCTTCCTTTTGAAAGAGCAGTTTCGAAACACTCTTTTTGTAGAATCTGCAAGTGGATATTTGGAGCGCTTTGAGGGCTATGCTGGAAAAGTTAATACCTTCACCTAAAAACTAGACAGACGCAAACTCAGAAACTTCTTTGTGACGTGTGCATTGAACTCACAGAGTTGAACCTTTCTTTTGATACAGAAGTTTTGAAACACTCTTTTCGTAGAATCTTCAAGTGGATGGATGGAGTGATTTGAGGCCTATGCTGGAAAAGGAAATACCTTCACGTAGAAACGAGACAAAAGCATTCTCAGAAAGTTCCCTGTGCTTTGTGCATTCAACTCACAGAGTTGAACATTCCCTCTGATAGAGCAGTTTTGAAACACTCTTTTTGTAGAATCTGCAAGTGGATATTTGGAGCGCTTTGAGGCCTCTGCCGCCAAAGGAATTATCATTGCTTAAAAACTAGATGGAAGCGTTCTCAGAAACTTCCTTGTGATGAGTGCATTCAACTCGCAGAGTGGAACCTTCCTTTCGATAGACCAGTTTTGAAACACTGTTTTTGTAGAATCCGCAAGTGGCTATTTGGAGCTCTTTGAGGCTTATGCTGGAAAAGGAAATATCTTCGTCTACAAACTAGACAGAAGCATTCTCAGAAACTTCTTTGTCACGTGGGGATTGAACTCACAGAGTTGAACATTCCTTTACATAGAGCAGTTTTGCAACACCCTTTCGGTGGAAAGTGAAAGTGCTTATTTGGTGCGATGGCGGCATCTAGTGGATAAGGAAATACATTCAGATGAAAACAAGATACATCCATTCTCAGAAACTTCTTTGTGATGACTGCATTCTACTCACAGAGTTGAACCTTCCTCTTGATAGAACAGTTTTGAAACACTCTTTTTGTGGAATCTGCAAGTGGCTATTTGGAGCGCTTTGAGGCCTATGCTGGAAAAGGAAATCTCTTCACATAAAACCTAGACAGAAGTATTCCCAGAAAGTTTTTCTGATGTGCGCATTCAACTCACCGAGTTGAACCTTCCTTTAGATAGAGCAGTTTTGAAACACTCTGTCTGTAGTACCTGCGAGTGGATATTTGGAGTGCTTTGAGTGCTACACTGTAAAAGCAAATATCTTCACTTGGAATCTAGACAGAAGAATTCTCAGAGACTTCCCTGTGCTCTCTGCATTCCACTCACAGAATTGAACCTTCCTTTTGATAGAACAGTTTTGAAACAGTCTTGTGGTAGAATCTGCAAGTCGATATTTGGAAGGTTTGGAGGCCTATCCTGGGAAAGGAAATATCTTCCCATCAAAACTAGACAGAAGCATTCTCAGAAACTTCTTAGGGATGTGCGCATTCAAGTCACAGAGTTGAAGCTTCCTTTTGATATAGCAGTTTTGAACCACTCTTTTAGTAGAATCTGCAAGTGGATGTTCGGAGAGCTAAGAGGCCAACACTGGAAAAGGAAATCTCTTCACGTAAAAACTAGACGGAAGCATTCTCAGAAACTTCAATGGGCTTCACGCATTCAACTCACAGAGTGCAATGTTGCTTTTGAGAGCGCAGTTTTAAAACACTGTTTTTGTAGAATTTGCTAGAGGATGTTTGGAGCGATGTGAGGCCTTTGCTGGAAAAGGAAATATCTTCACATAAAACCTAGACAGAAGCATTCTCAGAAACTCCTTTGTGATGAGTGCATTCAAATCACACACTTGAACCTTCCTTTGGAAAGAGCAGTTTTGAAACACTCTTTCTGAAGAATCTGCAAGTGGATATTTGGAGCGATTTGAGGCCTATGCTGGAAATGAAATATCTTCACCTAAAAACTAGACGGAAGCATTCTCAGAAACTCCTTTGTGATGAGTGCATTCAACTCACAGAGTTGAAGCTTCCTTTTGATAGAGCAGTTTTGAAACACTCTTTTAGCAGCATCTGCAAGTGGATATTTGGAGCGCTTTGAGGCCAAGGCTGGAAAACGAAATATCATCACATAAAAACTCGACAGAAGCATTCTCTGAAACTTCTTTGTGATGAGTGCATTCAACTCACAGACTCGAACGTTTCTTTTGATAGAACAGTTTAGAAACACTCCTTTTGTAGAATCTGCAAGTGTTTATTTGGAGCGCTTTGAGGCCTATGTTGGAAAAGGACATATCTTCACATCAAAAGTAGACAGACGCATTCTCAGAAACTTCTTTGTGATGAGTGCGTTGAACTCACAGAGTTGAACCTACCTATTGATAGAGAAGTTTTGAAACACCCTTTTTGTAGAATCTGCAAGTGAATATTTGGCGCGATTTGAGGCCTATGCAGGAAACGGAAATATCTTCACATGAAAACTAGACAGATGAATTCTCAGAAACGTCTTTGTGATGAGTGCATTCAACTCACAGACTTGAAGCTTCCTTTTGAAAGAGCAGTTTCGAAACACTCTTTTTGTAGAATCTGCAAGTGGATATTTGGAGCGCTTTGAGGGCTATGCTGGAAAAGTTAATACCTTCACCTAAAAACTAGACAGACGCAAACTCAGAAACTTCTTTGTGACGTGTGCATTGAACTCACAGAGTTGAACCTTTCTTTTGATACAGAAGTTTTGAAACACTCTTTTCGTAGAATCTTCAAGTGGATGGATGGAGTGATTTGAGGCCTATGCTGGAAAAGGAAATACCTTCACGTAGAAACGAGACAAAAGCATTCTCAGAAAGTTCCCTGTGCTTTGTGCATTCAACTCACAGAGTTGAACATTCCCTCTGATAGAGCAGTTTTGAAACACTCTTTTTGTAGAATCTGCAAGTGGATATTTGGAGCGCTTTGAGGCCTCTGCCGCCAAAGGAATTATCATTGCTTAAAAACTAGATGGAAGCGTTCTCAGAAACTTCCTTGTGATGAGTGCATTCAACTCGCAGAGTGGAACCTTCCTTTCGATAGACCAGTTTTGAAACACTGTTTTTGTAGAATCCGCAAGTGGCTATTTGGAGCTCTTTGAGGCTTATGCTGGAAAAGGAAATATCTTCGTCTACAAACTAGACAGAAGCATTCTCAGAAACTTCTTTGTCACGTGGGGATTGAACTCACAGAGTTGAACATTCCTTTACATAGAGCAGTTTTGCAACACCCTTTCGGTGGAAAGTGAAAGTGCTTATTTGGTGCGATGGCGGCATCTAGTGGATAAGGAAATACATTCAGATGAAAACAAGATACATCCATTCTCAGAAACTTCTTTGTGATGACTGCATTCTACTCACAGAGTTGAACCTTCCTCTTGATAGAACAGTTTTGAAACACTCTTTTTGTGGAATCTGCAAGTGGCTATTTGGAGCGCTTTGAGGCCTATGCTGGAAAAGGAAATCTCTTCACATAAAACCTAGACAGAAGTATTCCCAGAAAGTTTTTCTGATGTGCGCATTCAACTCACCGAGTTGAACCTTCCTTTAGATAGAGCAGTTTTGAAACACTCTGTCTGTAGTACCTGCGAGTGGATATTTGGAGTGCTTTGAGTGCTACACTGTAAAAGCAAATATCTTCACTTGGAATCTAGACAGAAGAATTCTCAGAGACTTCCCTGTGCTCTCTGCATTCCACTCACAGAATTGAACCTTCCTTTTGATAGAACAGTTTTGAAACAGTCATGTGGTAGAATCTGCAAGTCGATATTTGGAAGGTTTGGAGGCCTATCCTGGGAAAGGAAATATCTTCCCATCAAAACTAGACAGAAGCATTCTCAGAAACTTCTTAGGGATGTGCGCATTCAAGTCACAGAGTTGAAGCTTCCTTTTGATATAGCAGTTTTGAACCACTCTTTTAGTAGAATCTGCAAGTGGATGTTCGGAGAGCTAAGAGGCCAACACTGGAAAAGGAAATCTCTTCACGTAAAAACTAGACGGAAGCATTCTCAGAAACTTCAATGGGCTTCACGCATTCAACTCACAGAGTGCAATGTTGCTTTTGAGAGCGCAGTTTTAAAACACTGTTTTTGTAGAATTTGCTAGAGGATGTTTGGAGCGATGTGAGGCCTTTGCTGGAAAAGGAAATATCTTCACATAAAACCTAGACAGAAGCATTCTCAGAAACTCCTTTGTGATGAGTGCATTCAAATCACACACTTGAACCTTCCTTTGGAAAGAGCAGTTTTGAAACACTCTTTCTGAAGAATCTGCAAGTGGATATTTGGAGCGATTTGAGGCCTATGCTGGAAATGAAATATCTTCACCTAAAAACTAGACGGAAGCATTCTCAGAAACTCCTTTGTGATGAGTGCATTCAACTCACAGAGTTGAAGCTTCCTTTTGATAGAGCAGTTTTGAAACACTCTTTTAGCAGCATCTGCAAGTGGATATTTGGAGCGCTTTGAGGCCAAGGCTGGAAAACGAAATATCATCACATAAAAACTCGACAGAAGCATTCTCTGAGACTTCTTTGTGATGAGTGCATTCAACTCACAGACTCGAACGTTTCTTTTGATAGAACAGTTTAGAAACACTCCTTTTGTAGAATCTGCAAGTGTTTATTTGGAGCGCTTTGAGGCCTATGTTGGAAAAGGACATATCTTCACATCAAAAGTAGACAGACGCATTCTCAGAAACTTCTTTGTGATGAGTGCGTTGAACTCACAGAGTTGAACCTACCTATTGATAGAGAAGTTTTGAAACACCCTTTTTGTAGAATCTGCAAGTGAATATTTGGCGCGATTTGAGGCCTATGCAGGAAACGGAAATATCTTCACATGAAAACTAGACAGATGAATTCTCAGAAACGTCTTTGTGATGAGTGCATTCAACTCACAGACTTGAAGCTTCCTTTTGAAAGAGCAGTTTCGAAACACTCTTTTTGTAGAATCTGCAAGTGGATATTTGGAGCGCTTTGAGGGCTATGCTGGAAAAGTTAATACCTTCACCTAAAAACTAGACAGACGCAAACTCAGAAACTTCTTTGTGACGTGTGCATTGAACTCACAGAGTTGAACCTTTCTTTTGATACAGAAGTTTTGAAACACTCTTTTCGTAGAATCTTCAAGTGGATGGATGGAGTGATTTGAGGCCTATGCTGGAAAAGGAAATACCTTCACGTAGAAACGAGACAAAAGCATTCTCAGAAAGTTCCCTGTGCTTTGTGCATTCAACTCACAGAGTTGAACATTCCCTTTGATAGAGCAGTTTTGAAACACTCTTTTTGTAGAATCTGCAAGTGGATATTTGGAGCGCTTTGAGGCCTCTGCCGCCAAAGGAATTATCATTGCTTAAAAACTAGATGGAAGCGTTCTCAGAAACTTCCTTGTGATGAGTGCATTCAACTCGCAGAGTGGAACCTTCCTTTCGATAGACCAGTTTTGAAACACTGTTTTTGTAGAATCCGCAAGTGGCTATTTGGAGCTCTTTGAGGCTTATGCTGGAAAAGGAAATATCTTCGTCTACAAACTAGACAGAAGCATTCTCAGAAACTTCTTTGTCACGTGGGGATTGAACTCACAGAGTTGAACATTCCTTTACATAGAGCAGTTTTGCAACACCCTTTCGGTGGAAAGTGAAAGTGCTTATTTGGTGCGATGGCGGCATCTAGTGGATAAGGAAATACATTCAGATGAAAACAAGATACATCCATTCTCAGAAACTTCTTTGTGATGACTGCATTCTACTCACAGAGTTGAACCTTCCTCTTGATAGAACAGTTTTGAAACACTCTTTTTGTGGAATCTGCAAGTGGCTATTTGGAGCGCTTTGAGGCCTCTGCTGGAAAAGGAAATCTCTTCACATAAAACCTAGACAGAAGTATTCCCAGAAAGTTTTTCTGATGTGCGCATTCAACTCACCGAGTTGAACCTTCCTTTAGATAGAGCAGTTTTGAAACACTCTGTCTGTAGTACCTGCGAGTGGATATTTGGAGTGCTTTGAGTGCTACACTGTAAAAGCAAATATCTTCACTTGGAATCTAGACAGAAGAATTCTCAGAGACTTCCCTGTGCTCTCTGCATTCCACTCACAGAGTTGAACCTTTCTTTTGATAGAACAGTTTTGAAACACTCTTGCGGTAGAATCTGCAAGTCGATATTTGGAAGGTTTGGAGGCCTATCCTGGGAAAGGAAATATCTTCCCATCAAAACTAGACAGAAGCATTCTCAGAAACTTCTCAGTGATGTGCGCATTCAAGCCACAGAGTTGAAGCTTCCTTTTGATATAGCAGTTTTGAACCACTCTTTTAGTAGAATCTGCAAGTGGATGTTCGGAGAGCTAAGAGGCCAACACTGGAAAAGGAAATCTCTTCACGTAAAAACTAGACGGAAGCATTCTCAGAAACTTCAATGGGCTTTACGCATTCAACTCACAGAGTGCAATGTTGCTTTTGAGAGCGCAGTTTTTAAACACTGTTTTTGTAGAATTTGCTAGAGGATGTTTGGAGCGATGTGAGGCCTTTGCTGGAAAAGGAAATATCTTCACATAAAACCTAGACAGAAGCATTCTCAGAAACTCCTTTGTGATGAGTGCATTCAAATCACACACTTGAACCTTCCTTTGGAAAGAGCAGTTTTGAAACACTCTTTCTGAAGAATCTGCAAGTGGATATTTGGAGCGATTTGAGGCCTATGCTGGAAATGAAATATCTTCACCTAAAAACTAGACGGAAGCATTCTCAGAAACTCCTTTGTGATGAGTGCATTCAACTCACAGAGTTGAAGCTTCCTTTTGACAGAGCAGTTTTGAAACACTCTTTAAGCAGCATCTGCAAGTGGATATTTGGAGCGCTTTGAGGCCAAGGCTGGAAAACGAAATATCATCACATAAAAACTCGACAGAAGCATTCTCTGAAACTTCTTTGTGATGAGTGCATTCAACTCACAGACTCGAACGTTTCTTTTGATAGAACAGTTTAGAAACACTCCTTTTGTAGAATCTGCAAGTGTTTATTTGGAGCGCTTTGAGGCCTATGTTGGAAAAGGACATATCTTCACATCAAAAGTAGACAGACGCATTCTCAGAAACTTCTTTGTGATGAGTGCATTGAACTCACAGAGTTGAACCTACCTATTGATAGAGAAGTTTTGAAACACCCTTTTTGTAGAATCTGCAAGTGAATATTTGGCGCGATTTGAGGCCTATGCAGGAAACGGAAATATCTTCACATGAAAACTAGACAGATGAATTCTCAGAAACGTCTTTGTGATGAGTGCATTCAACTCACAGACTTGAAGCTTCCTTTTGAAAGAGCAGTTTCGAAACACTCTTTTTGTAGAATCTGCAAGTGGATATTTGGAGCACTTTGAGGGCTATGCTGGAAAAGTTAATACCTTCACCTAAAAACTAGACAGAAGCATACTCAGAAACTTCTTTGTGACGTGTGCATTGAACTCACAGAGTTGAACCTTTCTTTTGATACAGAAGTTTTGAAACACTCTTTTCGTAGAATCTTCAAGTGGATGGATGGAGTGATTTGAGGCCTATGCTGGAAAAGGAAATACCTTCACGTAGAAACGAGACAAAAGCATTCTCAGAAAGTTCCCTGTGCTTTGTGCATTCAACTCACAGAGTTGAACATTCCCTTTGATAGAGCAGTTTTGAAACACTCTTTTTGTAGAATCTGCAAGTGGATATTTGGAGCGCTTTGAGGCCTCTGCCGCCAAAGGAATTATCATTGCTTAAAAACTAGATGGAAGCGTTCTCAGAAACTTCCTTGTGATGAGTGCATTCAACTCGCAGAGTGGAACCTTCCTTTCGATAGACCAGTTTTGAAACACTGTTTTTGTAGAATCCGCAAGTGGCTATTTGGAGCTCTTTGAGGCTTATGCTGGAAAAGGAAATATCTTCGTCTACAAACTAGACAGAAGCATTCTCAGAAACTTCTTTGTCACGTGGGGATTGAACTCACAGAGTTGAACATTCCTTTACATAGAGCAGTTTTGCAACACCCTTTCGGTGGAAAGTGAAAGTGCTTATTTGGTGCGATGGCGGCATCTAGTGGATAAGGAAATACATTCAGATGAAAACAAGATACATCCATTCTCAGAAACTTCTTTGTGATGACTGCATTCTACTCACAGAGTTGAACCTTCCTCTTGATAGAACAGTTTTGAAACACTCTTTTTGTGGAATCTGCAAGTGGCTATTTGGAGCGCTTTGAGGCCTATGCTGGAAAAGGAAATCTCTTCACATAAAACCTAGACAGAAGTATTCCCAGAAAGTTTTTCTGATGTGCGCATTCAACTCACCGAGTTGAACCTTCCTTTAGATAGAGCAGTTTTGAAACACTCTGTCTGTAGTACCTGCGAGAGGATATTTGGAGTGCTTTGAGTGCTACACTGTAAAAGCAAATATCTTCACTTGGAATCTAGACAGAAGAATTCTCAGAGACTTCCCTGTGCTCTCTGCATTCCACTCACAGAATTGAACCTTCCTTTTGATAGAACAGTTTTGAAACACTCTTGTGGTAGAATCTGCAAGTCGATATTTGGAAGGTTTGGAGGAGTATCCTGGGAAAGGAAATATCTTCCCATCAAAACTAGACAGAAGCATTCTCAGAAACTTCTTAGTGATGTGCGCATTCAAGTCACAGAGTTGAAGCTTCCTTTTGATATAGCAGTTTTGAACCACTCTTTTAGTAGAATCTGCAAGTGGATGTTCGGAGAGCTAAGAGGCCAACACTGGAAAAGGAAATCTCTTCACGTAAAAACTAGACGGAAGCATTCTCAGAAACTTCAATGGGCTTCACGCATTCAACTCACAGAGTGCAATGTTGCTTTTGAGAGCGCAGTTTTAAAACACTGTTTTTGTAGAATTTGCTAGAGGATGTTTGGAGCGATGTGAGGCCTTTGCTGGAAAAGGAAATATCTTCACATAAAACCTAGACAGAAGCATTCTCAGAAACTCCTTTGTGATGAGTGCATTCAAATCACACACTTGAACCTTCCTTTGGAAAGAGCAGTTTTGAAACACTCTTTCTGAAGAATCTGCAAGTGGATATTTGGAGCGATTTGAGGCCTATGCTGGAAATGAAATATCTTCACCTAAAAACTAGACGGAAGCATTCTCAGAAACTCCTTTGTGATGAGTGCATTCAACTCACAGAGTTGAAGCTTCCTTTTGATAGAGCAGTTTTGAAACACTCTTTTAGCAGCATCTGCAAGTGGATATTTGGAGCGCTTTGAGGCCAAGGCTGGAAAACGAAATATCATCACATAAAAACTCGACAGAAGCATTCTCTGAAACTTCTTTGTGATGAGTGCATTCAACTCACAGACTCGAACGTTTCTTTTGATAGAACAGTTTAGAAACACTCCTTTTGTAGAATCTGCAAGTGTTTATTTGGAGCGCTTTGAGGCCTATGTTGGAAAAGGACATATCTTCACATCAAAAGTAGACAGACGCATTCTCAGAAACTTCTTTGTGATGTGTGCGTTGAACTCACAGAGTTGAACCTACCTATTGATAGAGAAGTTTTGAAACACCCTTTTTGTAGAATCTGCAAGTGAATATTTGGCGCGATTTGAGGCCTATGCAGGAAACGGAAATATCTTCACATGAAAACTAGACAGATGAATTCTCAGAAACGTCTTTGTGATGAGTGCATTCAACTCACAGACTTGAAGCTTCCTTTTGAAAGAGCAGTTTCGAAACACTCTTTTTGTAGAATCTGCAAGTGGATATTTGGAGCGCTTTGAGGGCTATGCTGGAAAAGTTAATACCTTCGCCTAAAAACTAGACAGACGCAAACTCAGAAACTTCTTTGTGACGTGTGCATTGAACTCACAGAGTTGAACCTTTCTTTTGATACAGAAGTTTTGAAACACTCTTTTCGTAGAATCTTCAAGTGGATGGATGGAGTGATTTGAGGCCTATGCTGGAAAAGGAAATACCTTCACGTAGAAACGAGACAAAAGCATTCTCAGAAAGTTCCCTGTGCTTTGTGCATTCAACTCACAGAGTTGAACATTCCCTCTGATAGAGCAGTTTTGAAACACTCTTTTTGTAGAATCTGCAAGTGGATATTTGGAGCGCTTTGAGGCCTCTGCCGCCAAAGGAATTATCATTGCATAAAAACTAGACGGAAGCGTTCTCAGAAACTTCCTTGTGATGAGTGCATTCAACTCGCAGAGTGGAACCTTCCTTTCGATAGACCAGTTTTGAAACACTGTTTTTGTAGAATCCGCAAGTGGCTATTTGGAGCTCTTTGAGGCTTATGCTGGAAAAGGAAATATCTTCGTCTACAAACTAGACAGAAGCATTCTCAGAAACTTCTTTGTCATGTGGGGATTGAACTCACAGAGATGAACATTCCTTTACATAGAGCAGTTTTGCAACACCCTTTCGGTGGAAAGTGAAAGTGCTTATTTGGTGCGATGGCGGCATCTAGTGGATAAGGAAATACATTCAGATGAAAACAAGATACATCCATTCTCAGAAACTTCTTTGTGATGACTGCATTCTACTCACAGAGTTGAACCTTCCTTTTGATAGAACAGTTTTGAAACACTCTTTTTGTGGAATCTGCAAGTGGCTATTTGGAGCGCTTTGAGGCCTATGCTGGAAAAGGAAATCTCTTCACATAAAACCTAGACAGAAGTATTCCCAGAAAGTTTTTCTGATGTGCGCATTCAACTTACCGAGTTGAACCTTCCTTTAGATAGAGCAGTTTTGAAACACTCTGTCTGTAGTACCTGCGAGTGGATATTTGGAGTGCTTTGAGTGCTACACTGTAAAAGCAAATATCTTCACTTGGAATCTAGACAGAAGAATTCTCAGAGACTTCCCTGTGCTCTCTGCATTCCACTCACAGAATTGAACCTTCCTTTTGATAGAACAGTTTTGAAACACTCTTGTGGTAGAATCTGCAAGTCGATATTTGGAAGGTTTGGAGGCCTATCCTGGGAAAGGAAATATCTTCCCATCAAAACTAGACAGAAGCATTCTCAGAAACTTCTTAGTGATGTGCGCATTCAAGTCACAGAGTTGAAGCTTCCTTTTGATATAGCAGTTTTGAACCACTCTTTTAGTAGAATCTGCAAGTGGATGTTCGGAGAGCTAAGAGGCCAACACTGGAAAAGGAAATCTCTTCACGTAAAAACTAGACGGAAGCATTCTCAGAAACTTCAATGGGCTTCACGCATTCAACTCACAGAGTGCAATGTTGCTTTTGAGAGCGCAGTTTTAAAACACTGTTTTTGTAGAATTTGCTAGAGGATGTTTGGAGCGATGTGAGGCCTTTGCTGGAAAAGGAAATATCTTCACATAAAACCTAGACAGAAGCATTCTCAGAAACTCCTTTGTGATGAGTGCATTCAAATCACACACTTGAACCTTCCTTTGGAAAGAGCAGTTTTGAAACACTCTTTCTGAAGAATCTGCAAGTGGATATTTGGAGCGATTTGAGGCCTATGCTGGAAATGAAATATCTTCACCTAAAAACTAGACGGAAGCATTCTCAGAAACTCCTTTGTGATGAGTGCATTCAACTCACGGAGTTGAAGCTTCCTTTTGATAGAGCAGTTTTGAAACACTCTTTTAGCAGCATCTGCAAGTGGATATTTGGAGCGCTTTGAGGCCAAGGCTGGAAAACGAAATATCATCACATAAAAACTCGACAGAAGCATTCTCTGAAACTTCTTTGTGATGAGTGCATTCAACTCACAGACTCGAACGTTTCTTTTGATAGAACAGTTTAGAAACACTCCTTTTGTAGAATCTGCAAGTGTTTATTTGGAGCGCTTTGAGGCCTATGTTGGAAAAGGACATATCTTCACATCAAAAGTAGACAGACGCATTCTCAGAAACTTCTTTGTGATGAGTGCGTTGAACTCACAGAGTTGAACCTACCTATTGATAGAGAAGTTTTGAAACACCCTTTTTGTAGAATCTGCAAGTGAATATTTGGCGCGATTTGAGGCCTATGCAGGAAACGGAAATATCTTCACATGAAAACTAGACAGATGAATTCTCAGAAACGTCTTTGTGATGAGTGCATTCAACTCACAGACTTGAAGCTTCCTTTTGAAAGAGCAGTTTCGAAACACTCTTTTTGTAGAATCTGCAAGTGGATATTTGGAGCGCTTTGAGGGCTATGCTGGAAAAGTTAATACCTTCACCTAAAAACTAGACAGACGCAAACTCAGAAACTTCTTTGTGACGTGTGCATTGAACTCACAGAGTTGAACCTTTCTTTTGATACAGAAGTTTTGAAACACTCTTTTCGTAGAATCTTCAAGTGGATGGATGGAGTGATTTGAGGCCTATGCTGGAAAAGGAAATACCTTCACGTAGAAACGAGACAAAAGCATTCTCAGAAAGTTCCCTGTGCTTTGTGCATTCAACTCACAGAGTTGAACATTCCCTCTGATAGAGCAGTTTTGAAACACTCTTTTTGTAGAATCTGCAAGTGGATATTTGGAGCGCTTTGAGGCCTCTGCCGCCAAAGGAATTATCATTGCATAAAAACTAGACGGAAGCGTTCTCAGAAACTTCCTTGTGATGAGTGCATTCAACTCGCAGAGTGGAACCTTCCTTTCGATAGACCAGTTTTGAAACACTGTTTTTGTAGAATCCGCAAGTGGCTATTTGGAGCTCTTTGAGGCTTATGCTGGAAAAGGAAATATCTTCGTCTACAAACTAGACAGAAGCATTCTCAGAAACTTCTTTGTCATGTGGGGATTGAACTCACAGAGTTGAACATTCCTTTACATAGAGCAGTTTTGCAACACCCTTTCGGTGGAAAGTGAAAGTGCTTATTTGGTGCGATGGCGGCATCTAGTGGATAAGGAAATACATTCAGATGAAAACAAGATACATCCATTCTCAGAAACTTCTTTGTGATGACTGCATTCTACTCACAGAGTTGAACCTTCCTTTTGATAGAACAGTTTTGAAACACTCTTTTTGTGGAATCTGCAAGTGGCTATTTGGAGCGCTTTGAGGCCTATGCTGGAAAAGGAAATCTCTTCACATAAAACCTAGACAGAAGTATTCCCAGAAAGTTTTTCTGATGTGCGCATTCAACTCACCGAGTTGAACCTTCCTTTAGATAGAGCAGTTTTGAAACACTCTGTCTGTAGTACCTGCGAGTGGATATTTGGAGTGCTTTGAGTGCTACACTGTAAAAGCAAATATCTTCACTTGGAATCTAGACAGAAGAATTCTCAGAGACTTCCCTGTGCTCTCTGCATTCCACTCACAGAGTTGAACCTTCCTTTTGATAGAACAGTTTTGAAACACTCTTGTGGTAGAATCTGCAAGTCGATATTTGGAAGGTTTGGAGGCCTATCCTGGGAAAGGAAATATCTTCCCATCAAAACTAGACAGAAGCATTCTCAGAAACTTCTTAGTGATGTGCGCATTCAAGCCACAGAGTTGAAGCTTCCTTTTGATATAGCAGTTTTGAACCACTCTTTTAGTAGAATCTGCAAGTGGATGTTCGGAGAGCTAAGAGGCCAACACTGGAAAAGGAAATCTCTTCACGTAAAAACTAGACGGAAGCATTCTCAGAAACTTCAATGGGCTTTACGCATTCAACTCACAGAGTGCAATGTTGCTTTTGAGAGCGCAGTTTTAAAACACTGTTTTTGTAGAATTTGCTAGAGGATGTTTGGAGCGATGTGAGGCCTTTGCTGGAAAAGGAAATATCTTCACATAAAACCTAGACAGAAGCATTCTCAGAAACTCCTTTGTGATGAGTGCATTCAAATCACACACTTGAACCTTCCTTTGGAAAGAGCAGTTTTGAAACACTCTTTCTGAAGAATCTGCAAGTGGATATTTGGAGCGATTTGAGGCCTATGCTGGAAATGAAATATCTTCACCTAAAAACTAGACGGAAGCATTCTCAGAAACTCCTTTGTGATGAGTGCATTCAACTCACAGAGTTGAAGCTTCCTTTTGACAGAGCAGTTTTGAAACACTCTTTAAGCAGCATCTGCAAGTGGATATTTGGAGCGCTTTGAGGCCAAGGCTGGAAAACGAAATATCATCACATAAAAACTCGACAGAAGCATTCTCTGAAACTTCTTTGTGATGAGTGCATTCAACTCACAGACTCGAACGTTTCTTTTGATAGAACAGTTTAGAAACACTCCTTTTGTAGAATCTGCAAGTGTTTATTTGGAGCGCTTTGAGGCCTATGTTGGAAAAGGACATATCTTCACATCAAAAGTAGACAGACGCATTCTCAGAAACTTCTTTGTGATGAGTGCATTGAACTCACAGAGTTGAACCTACCTATTGATAGAGAAGTTTTGAAACACCCTTTTTGTAGAATCTGCAAGTGAATATTTGGCGCGATTTGAGGCCTATGCAGGAAACGGAAATATCTTCACATGAAAACTAGACAGATGAATTCTCAGAAACGTCTTTGTGATGAGTGCATTCAACTCACAGACTTGAAGCTTCCTTTTGAAAGAGCAGTTTCGAAACACTCTTTTTGTAGAATCTGCAAGTGGATATTTGGAGCGCTTTGAGGGCTATGCTGGAAAAGTTAATACCTTCACCTAAAAACTAGACAGAAGCATACTCAGAAACTTCTTTGTGACGTGTGCATTGAACTCACAGAGTTGAACCTTTCTTTTGATACAGAAGTTTTGAAACACTCTTTTCGTAGAATCTTCAAGTGGATGGATGGAGTGATTTGAGGCCTATGCTGGAAAAGGAAATACCTTCACGTAGAAACGAGACAAAAGCATTCTCAGAAAGTTCCCTGTGCTTTGTGCATTCAACTCACAGAGTTGAACATTCCCTCTGATAGAGCAGTTTTGAAACACTCTTTTTGTAGAATCTGCAAGTGGATATTTGGAGCGCTTTGAGGCCTCTGCCGCCAAAGGAATTATCATTGCTTAAAAACTAGATGGAAGCGTTCTCAGAAACTTCCTTGTGATGAGTGCATTCAACTCGCAGATTGGAACCTTCCTTTCGATAGACCAGTTTTGAAACACTGTTTTTGTAGAATCCGCAAGTGGCTATTTGGAGCTCTTTGAGGCTTATGCTGGAAAAGGAAATATCTTCGTCTACAAACTAGACAGAAGCATTCTCAGAAACTTCTTTGTCACGTGGGGATTGAACTCACAGAGTTGAACATTCCTTTACATAGAGCAGTTTTGCAACACCCTTTCGGTGGAAAGTGAAAGTGCTTATTTGGTGCGATGGCGGCATCTAGTGGATAAGGAAATACATTCAGATGAAAACAAGATACATCCATTCTCAGAAACTTCTTTGTGATGACTGCATTCTACTCACAGAGTTGAACCTTCCTCTTGATAGAACAGTTTTGAAACACTCTTTTTGTGGAATCTGCAAGTGGCTATTTGGAGCGCTTTGAGGCCTATGCTGGAAAAGGAAATCTCTTCACATAAAACCTAGACAGAAGTATTCCCAGAAAGTTTTTCTGATGTGCGCATTCAACTCACCGAGTTGAACCTTCCTTTAGATAGAGCAGTTTTGAAACACTCTGTCTGTAGTACCTGCGAGTGGATATTTGGAGTGCTTTGAGTGCTACACTGTAAAAGCAAATATCTTCACTTGGAATCTAGACAGAAGAATTCTCAGAGACTTCCCTGTGCTCTCTGCATTCCACTCACAGAATTGAACCTTCCTTTTGATAGAACAGTTTTGAAACACTCTTGTGGTAGAATCTGCAAGTCGATATTTGGAAGGTTTGGAGGCCGATCCTGGGAAAGGAAATATCTTCCCATCAAAACTAGACAGAAGCATTCTCAGAAACTTCTTAGTGATGTGCGCATTCAAGTCACAGAGTTGAAGCTTCCTTTTGATATAGCAGTTTTGAACCACTCTTTTAGTAGAATCTGCAAGTGGATGTTCGGAGAGCTAAGAGGCCAACACTGGAAAAGGAAATCTCTTCACGTAAAAACTAGACGGAAGCATTCTCAGAAACTTCAATGGGCTTCACGCATTCAACTCACAGAGTGCAATGTTGCTTTTGATAGCGCAGTTTTAAAACACTGTTTTTGTAGAATTTGCTAGAGGATGTTTGGAGCGATGTGAGGCCTTTGCTGGAAAAGGAAATATCTTCACATAAAACCTAGACAGAAGCATTCTCAGAAACTCCTTTGTGATGAGTGCATTCAAATCACACACTTGAACCTTCCTTTGGAAAGAGCAGTTTTGAAACACTCTTTCTGAAGAATCTGCAAGTGGATATTTGGAGCGATTTGAGGCCTATGCTGGAAATGAAATATCTTCACCTAAAAACTAGACGGAAGCATTCTCAGAAACTCCTTTGTGATGAGTGCATTCAACTCACAGAGTTGAAGCTTCCTTTTGATAGAGCAGTTTTGAAACACTCTTTTAGCAGCATCTGCAAGTGGATATTTGGAGCGCTTTGAGGCCAAGGCTGGAAAACGAAATATCATCACATAAAAACTCGACAGAAGCATTCTCTGAAACTTCTTTGTGATGAGTGCATTCAACTCACAGACTCGAACGTTTCTTTTGATAGAACAGTTTAGAAACACTCCTTTTGTAGAATCTGCAAGTGTTTATTTGGAGCGCTTTGAGGCCTATGTTGGAAAAGGACATATCTTCACATCAAAAGTAGACAGACGCATTCTCAGAAACTTCTTTGTGATGAGTGCGTTGAACTCACAGAGTTGAACCTACCTATTGATAGAGAAGTTTTGAAACACCCTTTTTGTAGAATCTGCAAGTGAATATTTGGCGCGATTTGAGGCCTATGCAGGAAACGGAAATATCTTCACATGAAAACTAGACAGATGAATTCTCAGAAACGTCTTTGTGATGAGTGCATTCAACTCACAGACTTGAAGCTTCCTTTTGAAAGAGCAGTTTCGAAACACTCTTTTTGTAGAATCTGCAAGTGGATATTTGGAGCGCTTTGAGGGCTATGCTGGAAAAGTTAATACCTTCACCTAAAAACTAGACAGACGCAAACTCAGAAACTCCTTTGTGACGTGTGCATTGAACTCACAGAGTTGAACCTTTCTTTTGATACAGAAGTTTTGAAACACTCTTTTCGTAGAATCTTCAAGTGGATGGATGGAGTGATTTGAGGCCTATGCTGGAAAAGGAAATACCTTCACGTAGAAACGAGACAAAAGCATTCTCAGAAAGTTCCCTGTGCTTTGTGCATTCAACTCACAGAGTTGAACATTCCCTCTGATAGAGCAGTTTTGAAACACTCTTTTTGTAGAATCTGCAAGTGGATATTTGGAGCGCTTTGAGGCCTCTGCCGCCAAAGGGATTATCATTGCTTAAAAACTAGATGGAAGCGTTCTCAGAAACTTCCTTGTGATGAGTGCATTCAACTCGCAGAGTGGAACCTTCCTTTCGATAGACCAGTTTTGAAACACTGTTTTTGTAGAATCCGCAAGTGGCTATTTGGAGCTCTTTGAGGCTTATGCTGGAAAAGGAAATATCTTCGTCTACAAACTAGACAGAAGCATTCTCAGAAACTTCTTTGTCACGTGGGGATTGAACTCACAGAGTTGAACATTCCTTTACATAGAGCAGTTTTGCAACACCCTTTCGGTGGAAAGTGAAAGTGCTTATTTGGTGCGATGGCGGCATCTAGTGGATAAGGAAATACATTCAGATGAAAACAAGATACATCCATTCTCAGAAACTTCTTTGTGATGACTGCATTCTACTCACAGAGTTGAACCTTCCTCTTGATAGAACAGTTTTGAAACACTCTTTTTGTGGAATCTGCAAGTGGCTATTTGGAGCGCTTTGAGGCCTATGCTGGAAAAGGAAATCTCTTCACATAAAATCTAGACAGAAGTATTCCCAGAAAGTTTTTCTGATGTGCGCATTCAACTCACCGAGTTGAACCTTCCTTTAGATAGAGCAGTTTTGAAACACTCTGTCTGTAGTACCTGCGAGTGGATTTTTGGAGTGCTTTGAGTGCTACACTGTAAAAGCAAATATCTTCACTTGGAATCTAGACAGAAGAATTCTCAGAGACTTCCCTGTGCTCTCTGCATTCCACTCACAGAATTGAACCTTCCTTTTGATAGAACAGTTTTGAAACACTCTTGTGGTAGAATCTGCAAGTCGATATTTGGAAGGTTTGGAGGCCTATCCTGGGAAAGGAAATATCTTCCCATCAAAACTAGACAGAAGCATTCTCAGAAACTTCTTAGTGATGTGCGCATTCAAGTCACAGAGTTGAAGCTTCCTTTTGATATAGCAGTTTTGAACCACTCTTTTAGTAGAATCTGCAAGTGGATGTTCGGAGAGCTAAGAGGCCAACACTGGAAAAGGAAATCTCTTCACGTAAAAACTAGACGGAAGCATTCTCAGAAACTTCAATGGGCTTCACGCATTCAACTCACAGAGTGCAATGTTGCTTTTGAGAGCGCAGTTTTAAAACACTGTTTTTGTAGAATTTGCTAGAGGATGTTTGGAGCGATGTGAGGCCTTTGCTGGAAAAGGAAATATCTTCACATAAAACCTAGACAGAAGCATTCTCAGAAACTCCTTTGTGATGAGTGCATTCAAATCACACACTTGAACCTTCCTTTGGAAAGAGCAGTTTTGAAACACTCTTTCTGAAGAATCTGCAAGTGGATATTTGGAGCGATTTGAGGCCTATGCTGGAAATGAAATATCTTCACCTAAAAACTAGACGGAAGCATTCTCAGAAACTCCTTTGTGATGAGTGCATTCAACTCACAGAGTTGAAGCTTCCTTTTGATAGAGCAGTTTTGAAACACTCTTTTAGCAGCATCTGCAAGTGGATATTTGGAGCGCTTTGAGGCCAAGGCTGGAAAACGAAATATCATCACATAAAAACTCGACAGAAGCATTCTCTGAAACTTCTTTGTGATGAGTGCATTCAACTCACAGACTCGAACGTTTCTTTTGATAGAACAGTTTAGAAACACTCCTTTTGTAGAATCTGCAAGTGTTTATTTGGAGCGCTTTGAGGCCTATGTTGGAAAAGGACATATCTTCACATCAAAAGTAGACAGACGCATTCTCAGAAACTTCTTTGTGATGAGTGCATTGAACTCACAGAGTTCAACCTACCTATTGATAGAGAAGTTTTGAAACACCCTTTTTGTAGAATCTGCAAGTGAATATTTGGCGCGATTTGAGGCCTATGCAGGAAACGGAAATATCTTCACATGAAAACTAGACAGATGAATTCTCAGAAACGTCTTTGTGATGAGTGCATTCAACTCACAGACTTGAAGCTTCCTTTTGAAAGAGCAGTTTCGAAACACTCTTTTTGTAGAATCTGCAAGTGGATATTTGGAGCGCTTTGAGGGCTATGCTGGAAAAGTTAATACCTTCACCTAAAAACTAGACAGAAGCATACTCAGAAACTTCTTTGTGACGTGTGCATTGAACTCACAGAGTTGAACCTTTCTTTTGATACAGAAGTTTTGAAACACTCTTTTCGTAGAATCTTCAAGTGGATGGATGGAGTGATTTGAGGCCTATGCTGGAAAAGGAAATACCTTCACGTAGAAACGAGACAAAAGCATTCTCAGAAAGTTCCCTGTGCTTTGTGCATTCAACTCACAGAGTTGAACATTCCCTTTGATAGAGCAGTTTTGAAACACTCTTTTTGTAGAATCTGCAAGTGGATATTTGGAGCGCTTTGAGGCCTCTGCCGCCAAAGGAATTATCATTGCTTAAAAACTAGATGGAAGCGTTCTCAGAAACTTCCTTGTGATGAGTGCATTCAACTCGCAGAGTGGAACCTTCCTTTCGATAAACCAGTTTTGAAACACTGTTTTTGTAGAATCCGCAAGTGGCTATTTGGAGCTCTTTGAGGCTTATGCTGGAAAAGGAAATATCTTCGTCTACAAACTAGACAGAAGCATTCTCAGAAACTTCTTTGTCATGTGGGGATTGAACTCACAGAGATGAACATTCCTTTACATAGAGCAGTTTTGCAACACCCTTTCGGTGGAAAGTGAAAGTGCTTATTTGGTGCGATGGCGGCATCTAGTGGATAAGGAAATACATTCAGATGAAAACAAGATACATCCATTCTCAGAAACTTCTTTGTGATGACTGCATTCTACTCACAGAGTTGAACCTTCCTTTTGATAGAACAGTTTTGAAACACTCTTTTTGTGGAATCTGCAAGTGGCTATTTGGAGCGCTTTGAGGCCTATGCTGGAAAAGGAAATCTCTTCACATAAAACCTAGACAGAAGTATTCCCAGAAAGTTTTTCTGATGTGCGCATTCAACTTACCGAGTTGAACCTTCCTTTAGATAGAGCAGTTTTGAAACACTCTGTCTGTAGTACCTGCGAGTGGATATTTGGAGTGCTTTGAGTGCTACACTGTAAAAGCAAATATCTTCACTTGGAATCTAGACAGAAGAATTCTCAGAGACTTCCCTGTGCTCTCTGCATTCCACTCACAGAATTGAACCTTCCTTTTGATAGAACAGTTTTGAAACACTCTTGTGGTAGAATCTGCAAGTCGATATTTGGAAGGTTTGGAGGCCTATCCTGGGAAAGGAAATATCTTCCCATCAAAACTAGACAGAAGCATTCTCAGAAACTTCTTAGTGATGTGCGCATTCAAGTCACAGAGTTGAAGCTTCCTTTTGATATAGCAGTTTTGAACCACTCTTTTAGTAGAATCTGCAAGTGGATGTTCGGAGAGCTAAGAGGCCAACACTGGAAAAGGAAATCTCTTCACGTAAAAACTAGACGGAAGCATTCTCAGAAACTTCAATGGGCTTCACGCATTCAACTCACAGAGTGCAATGTTGCTTTTGAGAGCGCAGTTTTAAAACACTGTTTTTGTAGAATTTGCTAGAGGATGTTTGGAGCGATGTGAGGCCTTTGCTGGAAAAGGAAATATCTTCACATAAAACCTAGACAGAAGCATTCTCAGAAACTCCTTTGTGATGAGTGCATTCAAATCACACACTTGAACCTTCCTTTGGAAAGAGCAGTTTTGAAACACTCTTTCTGAAGAATCTGCAAGTGGATATTTGGAGCGATTTGAGGCCTATGCTGGAAATGAAATATCTTCACCTAAAAACTAGACGGAAGCATTCTCAGAAACTCCTTTGTGATGAGTGCATTCAACTCACGGAGTTGAAGCTTCCTTTTGATAGAGCAGTTTTGAAACACTCTTTTAGCAGCATCTGCAAGTGGATATTTGGAGCGCTTTGAGGCCAAGGCTGGAAAACGAAATATCATCACATAAAAACTCGACAGAAGCATTCTCTGAAACTTCTTTGTGATGAGTGCATTCAACTCACAGACTCGAACGTTTCTTTTGATAGAACAGTTTAGAAACACTCCTTTTGTAGAATCTGCAAGTGTTTATTTGGAGCGCTTTGAGGCCTATGTTGGAAAAGGACATATCTTCACATCAAAAGTAGACAGACGCATTCTCAGAAACTTCTTTGTGATGAGTGCGTTGAACTCACAGAGTTGAACCTACCTATTGATAGAGAAGTTTTGAAACACCCTTTTTGTAGAATCTGCAAGTGAATATTTGGCGCGATTTGAGGCCTATGCAGGAAACGGAAATATCTTCACATGAAAACTAGACAGATGAATTCTCAGAAACGTCTTTGTGATGAGTGCATTCAACTCACAGACTTGAAGCTTCCTTTTGAAAGAGCAGTTTCGAAACACTCTTTTTGTAGAATCTGCAAGTGGATATTTGGAGCGCTTTGAGGGCTATGCTGGAAAAGTTAATACCTTCACCTAAAAACTAGACAGACGCAAACTCAGAAACTTCTTTGTGACGTGTGCATTGAACTCACAGAGTTGAACCTTTCTTTTGATACAGAAGTTTTGAAACACTCTTTTCGTAGAATCTTCAAGTGGATGGATGGAGTGATTTGAGGCCTATGCTGGAAAAGGAAATACCTTCACGTAGAAACGAGACAAAAGCATTCTCAGAAAGTTCCCTGTGCTTTGTGCATTCAACTCACAGAGTTGAACATTCCCTCTGATAGAGCAGTTTTGAAACACTCTTTTTGTAGAATCTGCAAGTGGATATTTGGAGCGCTTTGAGGCCTCTGCCGCCAAAGGAATTATCATTGCATAAAAACTAGACGGAAGCGTTCTCAGAAACTTCCTTGTGATGAGTGCATTCAACTCGCAGAGTGGAACCTTCCTTTCGATAGACCAGTTTTGAAACACTGTTTTTGTAGAATCCGCAAGTGGCTATTTGGAGCTCTTTGAAGCTTATGCTGGAAAAGGAAATATCTTCGTCTACAAACTAGACAGAAGCATTCTCAGAAACTTCTTTGTCATGTGGGGATTGAACTCACACAGTTGAACATTCCTTTACATAGAGCAGTTTTGCAACACCCTTTCGGTGGAAAGTGAAAGTGCTTATTTGGTGCGATGGCGGCATCTAGTGGATAAGGAAATACATTCAGATGAAAACAAGATACATCCATTCTCAGAAACTTCTTTGTGATGACTGCATTCTACTCACAGAGTTGAACCTTCCTTTTGATAGAACAGTTTTGAAACACTCTTTTTGTGGAATCTGCAAGTGGCTATTTGGAGCGCTTTGAGGCCTATGCTGGAAAAGGAAATCTCTTCACATAAAACCTAGACAGAAGTATTCCCAGAAAGTTTTTCTGATGTGCGCATTCAACTCACCGAGTTGAACCTTCCTTTAGATAGAGCAGTTTTGAAACACTCTGTCTGTAGTACCTGCGAGTGGATATTTGGAGTGCTTTGAGTGCTACACTGTAAAAGCAAATATCTTCACTTGGAATCTAGACAGAAGAATTCTCAGAGACTTCCCTGTGCTCTCTGCATTCCACTCACAGAGTTGAACCTTCCTTTTGATAGAACAGTTTTGAAACACTCTTGTGGTAGAATCTGCAAGTCGATATTTGGAAGGTTTGGAGGCCTATCCTGGGAAAGGAAATATCTTCCCATCAAAACTAGACAGAAGCATTCTCAGAAACTTCTTAGTGATGTGCGCATTCAAGCCACAGAGTTGAAGCTTCCTTTTGATATAGCAGTTTTGAACCACTCTTTTAGTAGAATCTGCAAGTGGATGTTCGGAGAGCTAAGAGGCCAACACTGGAAAAGGAAATCTCTTCACGTAAAAACTAGACGGAAGCATTCTCAGAAACTTCAATGGGCTTTACGCATTCAACTCACAGAGTGCAATGTTGCTTTTGAGAGCGCAGTTTTAAAACACTGTTTTTGTAGAATTTGCTAGAGGATGTTTGGAGCGATGTGAGGCCTTTGCTGGAAAAGGAAATATCTTCACATAAAACCTAGACAGAAGCATTCTCAGAAACTCCTTTGTGATGAGTGCATTCAAATCACACACTTGAACCTTCCTTTGGAAAGAGCAGTTTTGAAACACTCTTTCTGAAGAATCTGCAAGTGGATATTTGGAGCGATTTGAGGCCTATGCTGGAAATGAAATATCTTCACCTAAAAACTAGACGGAAGCATTCTCAGAAACTCCTTTGTGATGAGTGCATTCAACTCACAGAGTTGAAGCTTCCTTTTGACAGAGCAGTTTTGAAACACTCTTTAAGCAGCATCTGCAAGTGGATATTTGGAGCGCTTTGAGGCCAAGGCTGGAAAACGAAATATCATCACATAAAAACTCGACAGAAGCATTCTCTGAAACTTCTTTGTGATGAGTGCATTCAACTCACAGACTCGAACGTTTCTTTTGATAGAACAGTTTAGAAACACTCCTTTTGTAGAATCTGCAAGTGTTTATTTGGAGCGCTTTGAGGCCTATGTTGGAAAAGGACATATCTTCACATCAAAAGTAGACAGACGCATTCTCAGAAACTTCTTTGTGATGAGTGCATTGAACTCACAGAGTTGAACCTACCTATTGATAGAGAAGTTTTGAAACACCCTTTTTGTAGAATCTGCAAGTGAATATTTGGCGCGATTTGAGGCCTATGCAGGAAACGGAAATATCTTCACATGAAAACTAGACAGATGAATTCTCAGAAACGTCTTTGTGATGAGTGCATTCAACTCACAGACTTGAAGCTTCCTTTTGAAAGAGCAGTTTCGAAACACTCTTTTTGTAGAATCTGCAAGTGGATATTTGGAGCGCTTTGAGGGCTATGCTGGAAAAGTTAATACCTTCACCTAAAAACTAGACAGAAGCATACTCAGAAACTTCTTTGTGACGTGTGCATTGAACTCACAGAGTTGAACCTTTCTTTTGATACAGAAGTTTTGAAACACTCTTTTCGTAGAATCTTCAAGTGGATGGATGGAGTGATTTGAGGCCTATGCTGGAAAAGGAAATACCTTCACGTAGAAACGAGACAAAAGCATTCTCAGAAAGTTCCCTGTGCTTTGTGCATTCAACTCACAGAGTTGAACATTCCCTTTGATAGAGCAGTTTTGAAACACTCTTTTTGTAGAATCTGCAAGTGGATATTTGGAGCGCTTTGAGGCCTCTGCCGCCAAAGGAATTATCATTGCTTAAAAACTAGATGGAAGCGTTCTCAGAAACTTCCTTGTGATGAGTGCATTCAACTCGCAGAGTGGAACCTTCCTTTCGATAGACCAGTTTTGAAACACTGTTTTTGTAGAATCCGCAAGTGGCTATTTGGAGCTCTTTGAGGCTTATGCTGGAAAAGGAAATATCTTCGTCTACAAACTAGACAGAAGCATTCTCAGAAACTTCTTTGTCACGTGGGGATTGAACTCACAGAGTTGAACATTCCTTTACATAGAGCAGTTTTGCAACACCCTTTCGGTGGAAAGTGAAAGTGCTTATTTGGTGCGATGGCGGCATCTAGTGGATAAGGAAATACATTCAGATGAAAACAAGATACATCCATTCTCAGAAACTTCTTTGTGATGACTGCATTCTACTCACAGAGTTGAACCTTCCTCTTGATAGAACAGTTTTGAAACACTCTTTTTGTGGAATCTGCAAGTGGCTATTTGGAGCGCTTTGAGGCCTATGCTGGAAAAGGAAATCTCTTCACATAAAATCTAGACAGAAGTATTCCCAGAAAGTTTTTCTGATGTGCGCATTCAACTCACCGAGTTGAACCTTCCTTTAGATAGAGCAGTTTTGAAACACTCTGTCTGTAGTACCTGCGAGTGGATTTTTGGAGTGCTTTGAGTGCTACACTGTAAAAGCAAATATCTTCACTTGGAATCTAGACAGAAGAATTCTCAGAGACTTCCCTGTGCTCTCTGCATTCCACTCACAGAATTGAACCTTCCTTTTGATAGAACAGTTTTGAAACACTCTTGTGGTAGAATCTGCAAGTCGATATTTGGAAGGTTTGGAGGCCTATCCTGGGAAAGGAAATATCTTCCCATCAAAACTAGACAGAAGCATTCTCAGAAACTTCTTAGTGATGTGCGCATTCAAGTCACAGAGTTGAAGCTTCCTTTTGATATAGCAGTTTTGAACCACTCTTTTAGTAGAATCTGCAAGTGGATGTTCGGAGAGCTAAGAGGCCAACACTGGAAAAGGAAATCTCTTCACGTAAAAACTAGACGGAAGCATTCTCAGAAACTTCAATGGGCTTCACGCATTCAACTCACAGAGTGCAATGTTGCTTTTGAGAGCGCAGTTTTAAAACACTGTTTTTGTAGAATTTGCTAGAGGATGTTTGGAGCGATGTGAGGCCTTTGCTGGAAAAGGAAATATCTTCACATAAAACCTAGACAGAAGCATTCTCAGAAACTCCTTTGTGATGAGTGCATTCAAATCACACACTTGAACCTTCCTTTGGAAAGAGCAGTTTTGAAACACTCTTTCTGAAGAATCTGCAAGTGGATATTTGGAGCGATTTGAGGCCTATGCTGGAAATGAAATATCTTCACCTAAAAACTAGACGGAAGCATTCTCAGAAACTCCTTTGTGATGAGTGCATTCAACTCACAGAGTTGAAGCTTCCTTTTGATAGAGCAGTTTTGAAACACTCTTTTAGCAGCATCTGCAAGTGGATATTTGGAGCGCTTTGAGGCCAAGGCTGGAAAACGAAATATCATCACATAAAAACTCGACAGAAGCATTCTCTGAAACTTCTTTGTGATGAGTGCATTCAACTCACAGACTCGAACGTTTCTTTTGATAGAACAGTTTAGAAACACTCCTTTTGTAGAATCTGCAAGTGTTTATTTGGAGCGCTTTGAGGCCTATGTTGGAAAAGGACATATCTTCACATCAAAAGTAGACAGACGCATTCTCAGAAACTTCTTTGTGATGAGTGCATTGAACTCACAGAGTTCAACCTACCTATTGATAGAGAAGTTTTGAAACACCCTTTTTG
The DNA here is from genome assembly GCF_028885655.2 of Pongo abelii. Taxonomy (NCBI): domain Eukaryota; kingdom Metazoa; phylum Chordata; class Mammalia; order Primates; family Hominidae; genus Pongo; species Pongo abelii. The sequence goes on from NC_071989.2 coordinate 51,743,232, forward strand.
TAGAATCTGCAAGTGAATATTTGGCGCGATTTGAGGCCTATGCAGGAAACGGAAATATCTTCACATGAAAACTAGACAGATGAATTCTCAGAAACGTCTTTGTGATGAGTGCATTCAACTCACAGACTTGAAGCTTCCTTTTGAAAGAGCAGTTTCGAAACACTCTTTTTGTAGAATCTGCAAGTGGATATTTGGAGCGCTTTGAGGGCTATGCTGGAAAAGTTAATACCTTCACCTAAAAACTAGACAGAAGCATACTCAGAAACTTCTTTGTGACGTGTGCATTGAACTCACAGAGTTGAACCTTTCTTTTGATACAGAAGTTTTGAAACACTCTTTTCGTAGAATCTTCAAGTGGATGGATGGAGTGATTTGAGGCCTATGCTGGAAAAGGAAATACCTTCACGTAGAAACGAGACAAAAGCATTCTCAGAAAGTTCCCTGTGCTTTGTGCATTCAACTCACAGAGTTGAACATTCCCTTTGATAGAGCAGTTTTGAAACACTCTTTTTGTAGAATCTGCAAGTGGATATTTGGAGCGCTTTGAGGCCTCTGCCGCCAAAGGAATTATCATTGCTTAAAAACTAGATGGAAGCGTTCTCAGAAACTTCCTTGTGATGAGTGCATTCAACTCGCAGAGTGGAACCTTCCTTTCGATAGACCAGTTTTGAAACACTGTTTTTGTAGAATCCGCAAGTGGCTATTTGGAGCTCTTTGAGGCTTATGCTGGAAAAGGAAATATCTTCGTCTACAAACTAGACAGAAGCATTCTCAGAAACTTCTTTGTCATGTGGGGATTGAACTCACAGAGATGAACATTCCTTTACATAGAGCAGTTTTGCAACACCCTTTCGGTGGAAAGTGAAAGTGCTTATTTGGTGCGATGGCGGCATCTAGTGGATAAGGAAATACATTCAGATGAAAACAAGATACATCCATTCTCAGAAACTTCTTTGTGATGACTGCATTCTACTCACAGAGTTGAACCTTCCTTTTGATAGAACAGTTTTGAAACACTCTTTTTGTGGAATCTGCAAGTGGCTATTTGGAGCGCTTTGAGGCCTATGCTGGAAAAGGAAATCTCTTCACATAAAACCTAGACAGAAGTATTCCCAGAAAGTTTTTCTGATGTGCGCATTCAACTTACCGAGTTGAACCTTCCTTTAGATAGAGCAGTTTTGAAACACTCTGTCTGTAGTACCTGCGAGTGGATATTTGGAGTGCTTTGAGTGCTACACTGTAAAAGCAAATATCTTCACTTGGAATCTAGACAGAAGAATTCTCAGAGACTTCCCTGTGCTCTCTGCATTCCACTCACAGAATTGAACCTTCCTTTTGATAGAACAGTTTTGAAACACTCTTGTGGTAGAATCTGCAAGTCGATATTTGGAAGGTTTGGAGGCCTATCCTGGGAAAGGAAATATCTTCCCATCAAAACTAGACAGAAGCATTCTCAGAAACTTCTTAGTGATGTGCGCATTCAAGTCACAGAGTTGAAGCTTCCTTTTGATATAGCAGTTTTGAACCACTCTTTTAGTAGAATCTGCAAGTGGATGTTCGGAGAGCTAAGAGGCCAACACTGGAAAAGGAAATCTCTTCACGTAAAAACTAGACGGAAGCATTCTCAGAAACTTCAATGGGCTTCACGCATTCAACTCACAGAGTGCAATGTTGCTTTTGAGAGCGCAGTTTTAAAACACTGTTTTTGTAGAATTTGCTAGAGGATGTTTGGAGCGATGTGAGGCCTTTGCTGGAAAAGGAAATATCTTCACATAAAACCTAGACAGAAGCATTCTCAGAAACTCCTTTGTGATGAGTGCATTCAAATCACACACTTGAACCTTCCTTTGGAAAGAGCAGTTTTGAAACACTCTTTCTGAAGAATCTGCAAGTGGATATTTGGAGCGATTTGAGGCCTATGCTGGAAATGAAATATCTTCACCTAAAAACTAGACGGAAGCATTCTCAGAAACTCCTTTGTGATGAGTGCATTCAACTCACGGAGTTGAAGCTTCCTTTTGATAGAGCAGTTTTGAAACACTCTTTTAGCAGCATCTGCAAGTGGATATTTGGAGCGCTTTGAGGCCAAGGCTGGAAAACGAAATATCATCACATAAAAACTCGACAGAAGCATTCTCTGAAACTTCTTTGTGATGAGTGCATTCAACTCACAGACTCGAACGTTTCTTTTGATAGAACAGTTTAGAAACACTCCTTTTGTAGAATCTGCAAGTGTTTATTTGGAGCGCTTTGAGGCCTATGTTGGAAAAGGACATATCTTCACATCAAAAGTAGACAGACGCATTCTCAGAAACTTCTTTGTGATGAGTGCGTTGAACTCACAGAGTTGAACCTACCTATTGATAGAGAAGTTTTGAAACACCCTTTTTGTAGAATCTGCAAGTGAATATTTGGCGCGATTTGAGGCCTATGCAGGAAACGGAAATATCTTCACATGAAAACTAGACAGATGAATTCTCAGAAACGTCTTTGTGATGAGTGCATTCAACTCACAGACTTGAAGCTTCCTTTTGAAAGAGCAGTTTCGAAACACTCTTTTTGTAGAATCTGCAAGTGGATATTTGGAGCGCTTTGAGGGCTATGCTGGAAAAGTTAATACCTTCACCTAAAAACTAGACAGACGCAAACTCAGAAACTTCTTTGTGACGTGTGCATTGAACTCACAGAGTTGAACCTTTCTTTTGATACAGAAGTTTTGAAACACTCTTTTCGTAGAATCTTCAAGTGGATGGATGGAGTGATTTGAGGCCTATGCTGGAAAAGGAAATACCTTCACGTAGAAACGAGACAAAAGCATTCTCAGAAAGTTCCCTGTGCTTTGTGCATTCAACTCACAGAGTTGAACATTCCCTCTGATAGAGCAGTTTTGAAACACTCTTTTTGTAGAATCTGCAAGTGGATATTTGGAGCGCTTTGAGGCCTCTGCCGCCAAAGGAATTATCATTGCATAAAAACTAGACGGAAGCGTTCTCAGAAACTTCCTTGTGATGAGTGCATTCAACTCGCAGAGTGGAACCTTCCTTTCGATAGACCAGTTTTGAAACACTGTTTTTGTAGAATCCGCAAGTGGCTATTTGGAGCTCTTTGAAGCTTATGCTGGAAAAGGAAATATCTTCGTCTACAAACTAGACAGAAGCATTCTCAGAAACTTCTTTGTCATGTGGGGATTGAACTCACACAGTTGAACATTCCTTTACATAGAGCAGTTTTGCAACACCCTTTCGGTGGAAAGTGAAAGTGCTTATTTGGTGCGATGGCGGCATCTAGTGGATAAGGAAATACATTCAGATGAAAACAAGATACATCCATTCTCAGAAACTTCTTTGTGATGACTGCATTCTACTCACAGAGTTGAACCTTCCTTTTGATAGAACAGTTTTGAAACACTCTTTTTGTGGAATCTGCAAGTGGCTATTTGGAGCGCTTTGAGGCCTATGCTGGAAAAGGAAATCTCTTCACATAAAACCTAGACAGAAGTATTCCCAGAAAGTTTTTCTGATGTGCGCATTCAACTCACCGAGTTGAACCTTCCTTTAGATAGAGCAGTTTTGAAACACTCTGTCTGTAGTACCTGCGAGTGGATATTTGGAGTGCTTTGAGTGCTACACTGTAAAAGCAAATATCTTCACTTGGAATCTAGACAGAAGAATTCTCAGAGACTTCCCTGTGCTCTCTGCATTCCACTCACAGAGTTGAACCTTCCTTTTGATAGAACAGTTTTGAAACACTCTTGTGGTAGAATCTGCAAGTCGATATTTGGAAGGTTTGGAGGCCTATCCTGGGAAAGGAAATATCTTCCCATCAAAACTAGACAGAAGCATTCTCAGAAACTTCTTAGTGATGTGCGCATTCAAGCCACAGAGTTGAAGCTTCCTTTTGATATAGCAGTTTTGAACCACTCTTTTAGTAGAATCTGCAAGTGGATGTTCGGAGAGCTAAGAGGCCAACACTGGAAAAGGAAATCTCTTCACGTAAAAACTAGACGGAAGCATTCTCAGAAACTTCAATGGGCTTTACGCATTCAACTCACAGAGTGCAATGTTGCTTTTGAGAGCGCAGTTTTAAAACACTGTTTTTGTAGAATTTGCTAGAGGATGTTTGGAGCGATGTGAGGCCTTTGCTGGAAAAGGAAATATCTTCACATAAAACCTAGACAGAAGCATTCTCAGAAACTCCTTTGTGATGAGTGCATTCAAATCACACACTTGAACCTTCCTTTGGAAAGAGCAGTTTTGAAACACTCTTTCTGAAGAATCTGCAAGTGGATATTTGGAGCGATTTGAGGCCTATGCTGGAAATGAAATATCTTCACCTAAAAACTAGACGGAAGCATTCTCAGAAACTCCTTTGTGATGAGTGCATTCAACTCACAGAGTTGAAGCTTCCTTTTGACAGAGCAGTTTTGAAACACTCTTTAAGCAGCATCTGCAAGTGGATATTTGGAGCGCTTTGAGGCCAAGGCTGGAAAACGAAATATCATCACATAAAAACTCGACAGAAGCATTCTCTGAAACTTCTTTGTGATGAGTGCATTCAACTCACAGACTCGAACGTTTCTTTTGATAGAACAGTTTAGAAACACTCCTTTTGTAGAATCTGCAAGTGTTTATTTGGAGCGCTTTGAGGCCTATGTTGGAAAAGGACATATCTTCACATCAAAAGTAGACAGACGCATTCTCAGAAACTTCTTTGTGATGAGTGCATTGAACTCACAGAGTTGAACCTACCTATTGATAGAGAAGTTTTGAAACACCCTTTTTGTAGAATCTGCAAGTGAATATTTGGCGCGATTTGAGGCCTATGCAGGAAACGGAAATATCTTCACATGAAAACTAGACAGATGAATTCTCAGAAACGTCTTTGTGATGAGTGCATTCAACTCACAGACTTGAAGCTTCCTTTTGAAAGAGCAGTTTCGAAACACTCTTTTTGTAGAATCTGCAAGTGGATATTTGGAGCGCTTTGAGGGCTATGCTGGAAAAGTTAATACCTTCACCTAAAAACTAGACAGAAGCATACTCAGAAACTTCTTTGTGACGTGTGCATTGAACTCACAGAGTTGAACCTTTCTTTTGATACAGAAGTTTTGAAACACTCTTTTCGTAGAATCTTCAAGTGGATGGATGGAGTGATTTGAGGCCTATGCTGGAAAAGGAAATACCTTCACGTAGAAACGAGACAAAAGCATTCTCAGAAAGTTCCCTGTGCTTTGTGCATTCAACTCACAGAGTTGAACATTCCCTTTGATAGAGCAGTTTTGAAACACTCTTTTTGTAGAATCTGCAAGTGGATATTTGGAGCGCTTTGAGGCCTCTGCCGCCAAAGGAATTATCATTGCTTAAAAACTAGATGGAAGCGTTCTCAGAAACTTCCTTGTGATGAGTGCATTCAACTCGCAGAGTGGAACCTTCCTTTCGATAGACCAGTTTTGAAACACTGTTTTTGTAGAATCCGCAAGTGGCTATTTGGAGCTCTTTGAGGCTTATGCTGGAAAAGGAAATATCTTCGTCTACAAACTAGACAGAAGCATTCTCAGAAACTTCTTTGTCACGTGGGGATTGAACTCACAGAGTTGAACATTCCTTTACATAGAGCAGTTTTGCAACACCCTTTCGGTGGAAAGTGAAAGTGCTTATTTGGTGCGATGGCGGCATCTAGTGGATAAGGAAATACATTCAGATGAAAACAAGATACATCCATTCTCAGAAACTTCTTTGTGATGACTGCATTCTACTCACAGAGTTGAACCTTCCTCTTGATAGAACAGTTTTGAAACACTCTTTTTGTGGAATCTGCAAGTGGCTATTTGGAGCGCTTTGAGGCCTATGCTGGAAAAGGAAATCTCTTCACATAAAATCTAGACAGAAGTATTCCCAGAAAGTTTTTCTGATGTGCGCATTCAACTCACCGAGTTGAACCTTCCTTTAGATAGAGCAGTTTTGAAACACTCTGTCTGTAGTACCTGCGAGTGGATTTTTGGAGTGCTTTGAGTGCTACACTGTAAAAGCAAATATCTTCACTTGGAATCTAGACAGAAGAATTCTCAGAGACTTCCCTGTGCTCTCTGCATTCCACTCACAGAATTGAACCTTCCTTTTGATAGAACAGTTTTGAAACACTCTTGTGGTAGAATCTGCAAGTCGATATTTGGAAGGTTTGGAGGCCTATCCTGGGAAAGGAAATATCTTCCCATCAAAACTAGACAGAAGCATTCTCAGAAACTTCTTAGTGATGTGCGCATTCAAGTCACAGAGTTGAAGCTTCCTTTTGATATAGCAGTTTTGAACCACTCTTTTAGTAGAATCTGCAAGTGGATGTTCGGAGAGCTAAGAGGCCAACACTGGAAAAGGAAATCTCTTCACGTAAAAACTAGACGGAAGCATTCTCAGAAACTTCAATGGGCTTCACGCATTCAACTCACAGAGTGCAATGTTGCTTTTGAGAGCGCAGTTTTAAAACACTGTTTTTGTAGAATTTGCTAGAGGATGTTTGGAGCGATGTGAGGCCTTTGCTGGAAAAGGAAATATCTTCACATAAAACCTAGACAGAAGCATTCTCAGAAACTCCTTTGTGATGAGTGCATTCAAATCACACACTTGAACCTTCCTTTGGAAAGAGCAGTTTTGAAACACTCTTTCTGAAGAATCTGCAAGTGGATATTTGGAGCGATTTGAGGCCTATGCTGGAAATGAAATATCTTCACCTAAAAACTAGACGGAAGCATTCTCAGAAACTCCTTTGTGATGAGTGCATTCAACTCACAGAGTTGAAGCTTCCTTTTGATAGAGCAGTTTTGAAACACTCTTTTAGCAGCATCTGCAAGTGGATATTTGGAGCGCTTTGAGGCCAAGGCTGGAAAACGAAATATCATCACATAAAAACTCGACAGAAGCATTCTCTGAAACTTCTTTGTGATGAGTGCATTCAACTCACAGACTCGAACGTTTCTTTTGATAGAACAGTTTAGAAACACTCCTTTTGTAGAATCTGCAAGTGTTTATTTGGAGCGCTTTGAGGCCTATGTTGGAAAAGGACATATCTTCACATCAAAAGTAGACAGACGCATTCTCAGAAACTTCTTTGTGATGAGTGCATTGAACTCACAGAGTTCAACCTACCTATTGATAGAGAAGTTTTGAAACACCCTTTTTGTAGAATCTGCAAGTGAATATTTGGCGCGATTTGAGGCCTATGCAGGAAACGGAAATATCTTCACATGAAAACTAGACAGATGAATTCTCAGAAACGTCTTTGTGATGAGTGCATTCAACTCACAGACTTGAAGCTTCCTTTTGAAAGAGCAGTTTCGAAACACTCTTTTTGTAGAATCTGCAAGTGGATATTTGGAGCGCTTTGAGGGCTATGCTGGAAAAGTTAATACCTTCACCTAAAAACTAGACAGAAGCATACTCAGAAACTTCTTTGTGACGTGTGCATTGAACTCACAGAGTTGAACCTTTCTTTTGATACAGAAGTTTTGAAACACTCTTTTCGTAGAATCTTCAAGTGGATGGATGGAGTGATTTGAGGCCTATGCTGGAAAAGGAAATACCTTCACGTAGAAACGAGACAAAAGCATTCTCAGAAAGTTCCCTGTGCTTTGTGCATTCAACTCACAGAGTTGAACATTCCCTTTGATAGAGCAGTTTTGAAACACTCTTTTTGTAGAATCTGCAAGTGGATATTTGGAGCGCTTTGAGGCCTCTGCCGCCAAAGGAATTATCATTGCTTAAAAACTAGATGGAAGCGTTCTCAGAAACTTCCTTGTGATGAGTGCATTCAACTCGCAGAGTGGAACCTTCCTTTCGATAGACCAGTTTTGAAACACTGTTTTTGTAGAATCCGCAAGTGGCTATTTGGAGCTCTTTGAGGCTTATGCTGGAAAAGGAAATATCTTCGTCTACAAACTAGACAGAAGCATTTTCAGAAACTTCTTTGTCATGTGGGGATTGAACTCACAGAGTTGAACATTCCTTTACATAGAGCAGTTTTGCAACACCCTTTCGGTGGAAAGTGAAAGTGCTTATTTGGTGCGATGGCGGCATCTAGTGGATAAGGAAATACATTCAGATGAAAACAAGATACATCCATTCTCAGAAACTTCTTTGTGATGACTGCATTCTACTCACAGAGTTGAACCTTCCTCTTGATAGAACAGTTTTGAAACACTCTTTTTGTGGAATCTGCAAGTGGCTATTTGGAGCGCTTTGAGGCCTATGCTGGAAAAGGAAATCTCTTCACATAAAACCTAGACAGAAGTATTCCCAGAAAGTTTTTCTGATGTGCGCATTCAACTCACCGAGTTGAACCTTCCTTTAGATAGAGCAGTTTTGAAACACTCTGTCTGTAGTACCTGCGAGTGGATATTTGGAGTGCTTTGAGTGCTACACTGTAAAAGCAAATATCTTCACTTGGAATCTAGACAGAAGAATTCTCAGAGACTTCCCTGTGCTCTCTGCATTCCACTCACAGAGTTGAACCTTCCTTTTAATAGAACAGTTTTGAAACACTCTTGCGGTAGAATCTGCAAGTCGATATTTGGAAGGTTTGGAGGCCTATCCTGGGAAAGGAAATATCTTCCCATCAAAACTAGACAGAAGCATTCTCAGAAACTTCTTAGTGATGTGCGCATTCAAGCCACAGAGTTGAAGCTTCCTTTTGATATAGCAGTTTTGAACCACTCTTTTAGTAGAATCTGCAAGTGGATGTTCGGAGAGCTAAGAGGCCAACACTGGAAAAGGAAATCTCTTCACGTAAAAACTAGACGGAAGCATTCTCAGAAACTTCAATGGGCTTTACGCATTCAACTCACAGAGTGCAATGTTGCTTTTGAGAGCGCAGTTTTAAAACACTGTTTTTGTAGAATTTGCTAGAGGATGTTTGGAGCGATGTGAGGCCTTTGCTGGAAAAGGAAATATCTTCACATAAAACCTAGACAGAAGCATTCTCAGAAACTCCTTTGTGATGAGTGCATTCAAATCACACACTTGAACCTTCCTTTGGAAAGAGCAGTTTTGAAACACTCTTTCTGAAGAATCTGCTAGTGGATATTTGGAGCGATTTGAGGCCTATGCTGGAAATGAAATATCTTCACCTAAAAACTAGACGGAAGCATTCTCAGAAACTCCTTTGTGATGAGTGCATTCAACTCACAGAGTTGAAGCTTCCTTTTGATAGAGCAGTTTTGAAACACTCTTTAAGCAGCATCTGCAAGTGGATATTTGGAGCGCTTTGAGGCCAAGGCTGGAAAACGAAATATCATCACATAAAAATTCGACAGAAGCATTCTCTGAAACTTCTTTGTGATGAGTGCATTCAACTCACAGACTCGAACGTTTCTTTTGATAGAACAGTTTAGAAACACTCCTTTTGTAGAATCTGCAAGTGTTTATTTGGAGCGCTTTGAGGCCTATGTTGGAAAAGGACATATCTTCACATCAAAAGTAGACAGACGCATTCTCAGAAACTTCTTTGTGATGAGTGCATTGAACTCACAGAGTTCAACCTACCTATTGATAGAGAAGTTTTGAAACACCCTTTTTGTAGAATCTGCAAGTGAATATTTGGCGCGATTTGAGGCCTATGCAGGAAACGGAAATATCTTCACATGAAAACTAGACAGATGAATTCTCAGAAACGTCTTTGTGATGAGTGCATTCAACTCACAGACTTGAAGCTTCCTTTTGAAAGAGCAGTTTCGAAACACTCTTTTTGTAGAATCTGCAAGTGGATATTTGGAGCGCTTTGAGGGCTATGCTGGAAAAGTTAATACCTTCACCTAAAAACTAGACAGAAGCATACTCAGAAACTTCTTTGTGACGTGTGCATTGAACTCACAGAGTTGAACCTTTCTTTTGATACAGAAGTTTTGAAACACTCTTTTCGTAGAATCTTCAAGTGGATGGATGGAGTGATTTGAGGCCTATGCTGGAAAAGGAAATACCTTCACGTAGAAACGAGACAAAAGCATTCTCAGAAAGTTCCCTGTGCTTTGTGCATTCAACTCACAGAGTTGAACATTCCCTTTGATAGAGCAGTTTTGAAACACTCTTTTTGTAGAATCTGCATGTGGATATTTGGAGCGCTTTGAGGCCTCTGCCGCCAAAGGAATTATCATTGCTTAAAACCTAGATGGAAGCGTTCTCAGAAACTTCCTTGTGATGAGTGCATTCAACTCGCAGAGTGGAACCTTCCTTTCGATAGACCAGTTTTGAAACACTGTTTTTGTAGAATCCGCAAGTGGCTATTTGGAGCTCTTTGAGGCTTATGCTGGAAAAGGAAATATCTTCGTCTACAAACTAGACAGAAGCATTCTCAGAAACTTCTTTGTCACGTGGGGATTGAACTCACAGAGTTGAACATTCCTTTACATAGAGCAGTTTTGCAACACCCTTTCGGTGGAAAGTGAAAGTGCTTATTTGGTGCGATGGCGGCATCTAGTGGATAAGGAAATACATTCAGATGAAAACAAGATACATCCATTCTCAGAAACTTCTTTGTGATGACTGCATTCTACTCACAGAGTTGAACCTTCCTCTTGATAGAACAGTTTTGAAACACTCTTTTTGTGGAATCTGCAAGTGGCTATTTGGAGCGCTTTGAGGCCTATGCTGGAAAAGGAAATCTCTTCACATAAAACCTAGACAGAAGTATTCCCAGAAAGTTTTTCTGATGTGCGCATTCAACTCACCGAGTTGAACCTTCCTTTAGATAGAGCAGTTTTGAAACACTCTGTCTGTAGTACCTGCGAGTGGATATTTGGAGTGCTTTGAGTGCTACACTGTAAAAGCAAATATCTTCACTTGGAATCTAGACAGAAGAATTCTCAGAGACTTCCCTGTGCTCTCTGCATTCCACTCACAGAGTTGAACCTTCCTTTTGATAGAACAGTTTTGAAACACTCTTGTGGTAGAATCTGCAAGTCGATATTTGGAAGGTTTGGAGGCCTATCCTGGGAAAGGAAATATCTTCCCATCAAAACTAGACAGAAGCATTCTCAGAAACTTCTTAGTGATGTGCGCATTCAAGTCACAGAGTTGAAGCTTCCTTTTGATATAGCAGTTTTGAACCACTCTTTTAGTAGAATCTGCAAGTGGATGTTCGGAGAGCTAAGAGGCCAACACTGGAAAAGGAAATCTCTTCACGTAAAAACTAGACGGAAGCATTCTCAGAAACTTCAATGGGCTTTACGCATTCAACTCACAGAGTGCAATGTTCCTTTTGAGAGCGCAGTTTTAAAACACTGTTTTTGTAGAATTTGCTAGAGGATGTTTGGAGCGATGTGAGGCCTTTGCTGGAAAAGGAAATATCTTCACATAAAACCTAGACAGAAGCATTCTCAGAAACTCCTTTGTGATGAGTGCATTCAAATCACACACTTGAACCTTCCTTTGGAAAGAGCAGTTTTGAAACACTCTTTCTGAAGAATCTGCTAGTGGATATTTGGAGCGATTTGAGGCCTATGCTGGAAATGAAATATCTTCACCTAAAAACTAGACGGAAGCATTCTCAGAAACTCCTTTGTGATGAGTGCATTCAACTCACAGAGTTGAAGCTTCCTTTTGATAGAGCAGTTTTGAAACACTCTTTAAGCAGCATCTGCAAGTGGATATTTGGAGCGCTTTGAGGCCAAGGCTGAAAAACGAAATATCATCACATAAAAACTCGACAGAAGCATTCTCTGAAACTTCTTTGTGATGAGTGCATTCAACTCACAGACTCGAACGTTTCTTTTGATAGAACAGTTTAGAAACACTCCTTTTGTAGAATCTGCAAGTGTTTATTTGGAGCGCTTTGAGGCCTATGTTGGAAAAGGACATATCTTCACATCAAAAGTAGACAGACGCATTCTCAGAAACTTCTTTGTGATGAGTGCGTTGAACTCACAGAGTTGAACCTACCTATTGATAGAGAAGTTTTGAAACACCCTTTTTGTAGAATCTGCAAGTGAATATTTGGCGCGATTTGAGGCCTATGCAGGAAACGGAAATATCTTCACATGAAAACTAGACAGATGAATTCTCAGAAACGTCTTTGTGATGAGTGCATTCAACTCACAGACTTGAAGCTTCCTTTTGAAAGAGCAGTTTCGAAACACTCTTTTTGTAGAATCTGCAAGTGGATATTTGGAGCGCTTTGAGGGCTATGCTGGAAAAGTTAATACCTTCACCTAAAAACTAGACAGACGCAAACTCAGAAACTTCTTTGTGACGTGTGCATTGAACTCACAGAGTTGAACCTTTCTTTTGATACAGAAGTTTTGAAACACTCTTTTCGTAGAATCTTCAAGTGGATGGATGGAGTGATTTGAGGCCTATGCTGGAAAAGGAAATACCTTCACGTAGAAACGAGACAAAAGCATTCTCAGAAAGTTCCCTGTGCTTTGTGCATTCAACTCACAGAGTTGAACATTCCCTTTGATAGAGCAGTTTTGAAACACTCTTTTTGTAGAATCTGCATGTGGATATTTGGAGCGCTTTGAGGCCTCTGCCGCCAAAGGAATTATCATTGCTTAAAAACTAGTTGGAAGCGTTCTCAGAAACTTCCTTGTGATGAGTGCATTCAACTCGCAGAGTGGAACCTTCCTTTCGATAGACCAGTTTTGAAACACTGTTTTTGTAGAATCCGCAAGTGGCTATTTGGAGCTCTTTGAGGCTTATGCTGGAAAAGGAAATATCTTCGTCTACAAACTAGACAGAAGCATTCTCAGAAACTTCTTTGTCACGTGGGGATTGAACTCACAGAGTTGAACATTCCTTTACATAGAGCAGTTTTGCAACACCCTTTCGGTGGAAAGTGAAAGTGCTTATTTGGTGCGATGGCGGCATCTAGTGGATAAGGAAATACATTCAGATGAAAACAAGATACATCCATTCTCAGAAACTTCTTTGTGATGACTGCATTCTACTCACAGAGTTGAACCTTCCTCTTGATAGAACAGTTTTGAAACACTCTTTTTGTGGAATCTGCAAGTGGCTATTTGGAGCGCTTTGAGGCCTATGCTGGAAAAGGAAATCTCTTCACATAAAACCTAGACAGAAGTATTCCCAGAAAGTTTTTCTGATGTGCGCATTCAACTCACCGAGTTGAACCTTCCTTTAGATAGAGCAGTTTTGAAACACTCTGTCTGTAGTACCTGCGAGTGGATATTTGGAGTGCTTTGAGTGCTACATGGTAAAAGCAAATATCTTCACTTGGAATCTAGACAGAAGAATTCTCAGAGACTTCCCTGTGCTCTCTGCATTCCACTCACAGAGTTGAACCTTCCTTTTGATAGAACAGTTTTGAAACACTCTTGCGGTAGAATCTGCAAGTCGATATTTGGAAGGTTTGGAGGCCTATCCTGGGAAAGGAAATATCTTCCCATCAAAACTAGACAGAAGCATTCTCAGAAACTTCTTAGTGATGTGCGCATTCAAGCCACAGATTTGAAGCTTCCTTTTGATATAGCAGTTTTGAACCACTCTTTTAGTAGAATCTGCAAGTGGATGTTCGGAGAGCTAAGAGGCCAACACTGGAAAAGGAAATCTCTTCACGTAAAAACTAGACGGAAGCATTCTCAGAAACTTCAATGGGCTTTATGCATTCAACTCACAGAGTGCAATGTTGCTTTTGAGAGCGCAGTTTTAAAACACTGTTTTTGTAGAATTTGCTAGAGGATGTTTGGAGCGATGTGAGGCCTTTGCTGGAAAAGGAAATATCTTCACATAAAACCTAGACAGAAGCATTCTCAGAAACTCCTTTGTGATGAGTGCATTCAAATCACACACTTGAACCTTCCTTTGGAAAGAGCAGTTTTGAAACACTCTTTCTGAAGAATCTGCTAGTGGATATTTGGAGCGATTTGAGGCCTATGCTGGAAATGAAATATCTTCACCTAAAAACTAGACGGAAGCATTCTCAGAAACTCCTTTGTGATGAGTGCATTCAACTCACAGAGTTGAAGCTTCCTTTTGATAGAGCAGTTTTGAAACACTCTTTAAGCAGCATCTGCAAGTGGATATTTGGAGCGCTTTGAGGCCAAGGCTGGAAAACGAAATATCATCACATAAAAACTCGACAGAAGCATTCTCTGAAACTTCTTTGTGATGAGTGCATTCAACTCACAGACTCGAACGTTTCTTTTGATAGAACAGTTTAGAAACACTCCTTTTGTAGAATCTGCAAGTGTTTATTTGGAGCGCTTTGAGGCCTATGTTGGAAAAGGACATATCTTCACATCAAAAGTAGACAGACGCATTCTCAGAAACTTCTTTGTGATGAGTGCGTTGAACTCACAGAGTTGAACCTACCTATTGATAGAGAAGTTTTGAAACACCCTTTTTGTAGAATCTGCAAGTGAATATTTGGCGCGATTTGAGGCCTATGCAGGAAACGGAAATATCTTCACATGAAAACTAGACAGATGAATTCTCAGAAACGTCTTTGTGATGAGTGCATTCAACTCACAGACTTGAAGCTTCCTTTTGAAAGAGCAGTTTCGAAACACTCTTTTTGTAGAATCTGCAAGTGGATATTTGGAGCGCTTTGAGGGCTATGCTGGAAAAGTTAATACCTTCACCTAAAAACTAGACAGACGCAAACTCAGAAACTTCTTTGTGACGTGTGCATTGAACTCACAGAGTTGAACCTTTCTTTTGATACAGAAGTTTTGAAACACTCTTTTCGTAGAATCTTCAAGTGGATGGATGGAGTGATTTGAGGCGTATGCTGGAAAAGGAAATACCTTCACGTAGAAACCAGACAAAAGCATTCTCAGAAAGTTCCCTGTGCTTTGTGCATTCAACTCACAGAGTTGAACATTCCCTCTGATAGAGCAGTTTTGAAACACTCTTTTTGTAGAATCTGCAAGTGGATATTTGGAGCGCTTTGAGGCCTCTGCCGCCAAAGGAATTATCATTGCATAAAAACTAGACGGAAGCGTTCTCAGAAACTTCCTTGTGATGAGTGCATTCAACTCGCAGAGTGGAACCTTCCTTTCGATAGACCAGTTTTGAAACACTGTTTTTGTAGAATCCGCAAGTGGCTATTTGGAGCTCTTTGAGGCTTATGCTGGAAAAGGAAATATCTTCGTCTACAAACTAGACAGAAGCATTCTCAGAAACTTCTTTGTCATGTGGGGATTGAACTCACAGAGTTGAACATTCCTTTACATAGAGCAGTTTTGCAACACCCTTTCGGTGGAAAGTGAAAGTGCTTATTTGGTGCGATGGCGGCATCTAGTGGATAAGGAAATACATTCAGATGAAAACAAGATACATCCATTCTCAGAAACTTCTTTGTGATGACTGCATTCTACTCACAGAGTTGTACCTTCCTTTTGATAGAACAGTTTTGAAACACTCTTTTTGTGGAATCTGCAAGTGGCTATTTGGAGCGCTTTGAGGCCTATGCTGGAAAAGGAAATCTCTTCACATAAAACCTAGACAGAAGTATTCCCAGAAAGTTTTTCTGATGTGCGCATTCAACTCACCGAGTTGAACCTTCCTTTAGATAGAGCAGTTTTGAAACACTCTGTCTGTAGTACCTGCGAGTGGATATTTGGAGTGCTTTGAGTGCTACACTGTAAAAGCAAATATCTTCACTTGGAATCTAGACAGAAGAATTCTCAGAGACTTCCCTGTGCTCTCTGCATTCCACTCACAGAGTTGAACCTTCCTTTTGATAGAACAGTTTTGAAACACTCTTGTGGTAGAATCTGCAAGTCGATATTTGGAAGGTTTGGAGGCCTATCCTGGGAAAGGAAATATCTTCCCATCAAAACTAGACAGAAGCATTCTCAGAAACTTCTTAGTGATGTGCGCATTCAAGCCACAGAGTTGAAGCTTCCTTTTGATATAGCAGTTTTGAACCACTCTTTTAGTAGAATCTGCAAGTGGATGTTCGGAGAGCTAAGAGGCCAACACTGGAAAAGGAAATCTCTTCACGTAAAAACTAGACGGAAGCATTCTCAGAAACTTCAATGGGCTTTACGCATTCAACTCACAGAGTGCAATGTTGCTTTTGAGAGCGCAGTTTTAAAACACTGTTTTTGTGGAATTTGCTAGAGGATGTTTGGAGCGATGTGAGGCCTTTGCTGGAAAAGGAAATATCTTCACATAAAACCTAGACAGAAGCATTCTCAGAAACTCCTTTGTGATGAGTGCATTCAAATCACACACTTGAACCTTCCTTTGGAAAGAGCAGTTTTGAAACACTCTTTCTGAAGAATCTGCAAGTGGATATTTGGAGCGATTTGAGGCCTATGCTGGAAATGAAATATCTTCACCTAAAAACTAGACGGAAGCATTCTCAGAAACTCCTTTGTGATGAGTGCATTCAACTCACAGAGTTGAAGCTTCCTTTTGACAGAGCAGTTTTGAAACACTCTTTAAGCAGCATCTGCAAGTGGATATTTGGAGCGCTTTGAGGCCAAGGCTGGAAAACGAAATATCATCACATAAAAACTCGACAGAAGCATTCTCTGAAACTTCTTTGTGATGAGTGCATTCAACTCACAGACTCGAACGTTTCTTTTGATAGAACAGTTTAGAAACACTCCTTTTGTAGAATCTGCAAGTGTTTATTTGGAGCGCTTTGAGGCCTATGTTGGAAAAGGACATATCTTCACATCAAAAGTAGACAGACGCATTCTCAGAAACTTCTTTGTGATGAGTTCATTGAACTCACAGAGTTGAACCTACCTATTGATAGAGAAGTTTTGAAACACCCTTTTTGTAGAATCTGCAAGTGAATATTTGGCGCGATTTGAGGCCTATGCAGGAAACGGAAATATCTTCACATGAAAACTAGACAGATGAATTCTCAGAAACGTCTTTGTGATGAGTGCATTCAACTCACAGACTTGAAGCTTCCTTTTGAAAGAGCAGTTTCGAAACACTCTTTTTGTAGAATCTGCAAGTGGATATTTGGAGCGCTTTGAGGGCTATGCTGGAAAAGTTAATACCTTCACCTAAAAACTAGACAGAAGCATACTCAGAAACTTCTTTGTGACGTGTGCATTGAACTCACAGAGTTGAACCTTTCTTTTGATACAGAAGTTTTGAAACACTCTTTTCGTAGAATCTTCAAGTGGATGGATGGAGTGATTTGAGGCCTATGCTGGAAAAGGAAATACCTTCACGTAGAAACGAGACAAAAGCATTCTCAGAAAGTTCCCTGTGCTTTGTGCATTCAACTCACAGAGTTGAACATTCCCTCTGATAGAGCAGTTTTGAAACACTCTTTTTGTAGAATCTGCATGTGGATATTTGGAGCGCTTTGAGGCCTCTGCCGCCAAAGGAATTATCATTGCTTAAAAACTAGATGGAAGCGTTCTCAGAAACTTCCTTGTGATGAGTGCATTCAACTCGCAGAGTGGAACCTTCCTTTCGATAGACCAGTTTTGAAACACTGTTTTTGTAGAATCCGCAAGTGGCTATTTGGAGCTCTTTGAGGCTTATGCTGGAAAAGGAAATATCTTCGTCTACAAACTAGACAGAAGCATTCTCAGAAACTTCTTTGTCACGTGGGGATTGAACTCACAGAGTTGAACATTCCTTTACATAGAGCAGTTTTGCAACACCCTTTCGGTGGAAAGTGAAAGTGCTTATTTGGTGCGATGGCGGCATCTAGTGGATAAGGAAATACATTCAGATGAAAACAAGATACATCCATTCTCAGAAACTTCTTTGTGATGACTGCATTCTACTCACAGAGTTGAACCTTCCTCTTGATAGAACAGTTTTGAAACACTCTTTTTGTGGAATCTGCAAGTGGCTATTTGGAGCGCTTTGAGGCCTATGCTGGAAAAGGAAATCTCTTCACATAAAACCTAGACAGAAGTATTCCCAGAAAGTTTTTCTGATGTGCGCATTCAACTCACCGAGTTGAACCTTCCTTTAGATAGAGCAGTTTTGAAACACTCTGTCTGTAGTACCTGCGAGTGGATATTTGGAGTGCTTTGAGTGCTACACTGTAAAAGCAAATATCTTCACTTGGAATCTAGACAGAAGAATTCTCAGAGACTTCCCTGTGCTCTCTGCATTCCACTCACAGAATTGAACCTTCCTTTTGATAGAACAGTTTTGAAACACTCTTGTGGTAGAATCTGCAAGTCGATATTTGGAAGGTTTGGAGGCCTATCCTGGGAAAGGAAATATCTTCCCATCAAAACTAGACAGAAGCATTCTCAGAAACTTCTTAGTGATGTGCGCATTCAAGTCACAGAGTTGAAGCTTCCTTTTGATATAGCAGTTTTGAACCACTCTTTTAGTAGAATCTGCAAGTGGATGTTCGGAGAGCTAAGAGGCCAACACTGGAAAAGGAAATCTCTTCACGTAAAAACTAGACGGAAGCATTCTCAGAAACTTCAATGGGCTTCACGCATTCAACTCACAGAGTGCAATGTTGCTTTTGAGAGCGCAGTTTTTAAACACTGTTTTTGTAGAATTTGCTAGAGGATGTTTGGAGCGATGTGAGGCCTTTGCTGGAAAAGGAAATATCTTCACATAAAACCTAGACAGAAGCATTCTCAGAAACTCCTTTGTGATGAGTGCATTCAAATCACACACTTGAACCTTCCTTTGGAAAGAGCAGTTTTGAAACACTCTTTCTGAAGAATCTGCAAGTGGATATTTGGAGCGATTTGAGGCCTATGCTGGAAATGAAATATCTTCACCTAAAAACTAGACGGAAGCATTCTCAGAAACTCCTTTGTGATGAGTGCATTCAACTCACAGAGTTGAAGCTTCCTTTTGATAGAGCAGTTTTGAAACGCTCTTTTAGCAGCATCTGCAAGTGGATATTTGGAGCGCTTTGAGGCCAAGGCTGGAAAACGAAATATCATCACATAAAAACTCGACAGAAGCATTCTCTGAAACTTCTTTGTGATGAGTGCATTCAACTCACAGACTCGAACGTTTCTTTTGATAGAACAGTTTAGAAACACTCCTTTTGTAGAATCTGCAAGTGTTTATTTGGAGCGCTTTGAGGCCTATGTTGGAAAAGGACATATCTTCACATCAAAAGTAGACAGACGCATTCTCAGAAACTTCTTTGTGATGAGTGCGTTGAACTCACAGAGTTCAACCTACCTATTGATAGAGAAGTTTTGAAACACCCTTTTTGTAGAATCTGCAAGTGAATATTTGGCGCGATTTGAGGCCTATGCAGGAAACGGAAATATCTTCACATGAAAACTAGACAGATGAATTCTCAGAAACGTCTTTGTGATGAGTGCATTCAACTCACAGACTTGAAGCTTCCTTTTGAAAGAGCAGTTTCGAAACACTCTTTTTGTAGAATCTGCAAGTGGATATTTGGAGCGCTTTGAGGGCTATGCTGGAAAAGTTAATACCTTCACCTAAAAACTAGACAGACGCAAACTCAGAAACTTCTTTGTGACGTGTGCATTGAACTCACAGAGTTGAACCTTTCTTTTGATACAGAAGTTTTGAAACACTCTTTTCGTAGAATCTTCAAGTGGATGGATGGAGTGATTTGAGGCCTATGCTGGAAAAGGAAATACCTTCACGTAGAAACCAGACAAAAGCATTCTCAGAAAGTTCCCTGTGCTTTGTGCATTCAACTCACAGAGTTGAACATTCCCTCTGATAGAGCAGTTTTGAAACACTCTTTTTGTAGAATCTGCAAGTGGATATTTGGAGCGCTTTGAGGCCTCTGCCGCCAAAGGAATTATCATTGCATAAAAACTAGACGGAAGCGTTCTCAGAAACTTCCTTGTGATGAGTGCATTCAACTCGCAGAGTGGAACCTTCCTTTCGATAGACCAGTTTTGAAACACTGTTTTTGTAGAATCCGCAAGTGGCTATTTGGAGCTCTTTGAGGCTTATGCTGGAAAAGGAAATATCTTCGTCTACAAACTAGACAGAAGCATTCTCAGAAACTTCTTTGTCATGTGGGGATTGAACTCACAGAGTTGAACATTCCTTTACATAGAGCAGTTTTGCAACACCCTTTCGGTGGAAAGTGAAAGTGCTTATTTGGTGCGATGGCGGCATCTAGTGGATAAGGAAATACATTCAGATGAAAACAAGATACATCCATTCTCAGAAACTTCTTTGTGATGACTGCATTCTACTCACAGAGTTGTACCTTCCTTTTGATAGAACAGTTTTGAAACACTCTTTTTGTGGAATCTGCAAGTGGCTATTTGGAGCGCTTTGAGGCCTATGCTGGAAAAGGAAATCTCTTCACATAAAACCTAGACAGAAGTATTCCCAGAAAGTTTTTCTGATGTGCGCATTCAACTCACCGAGTTGAACCTTCCTTTAGATAGAGCAGTTTTGAAACACTCTGTCTGTAGTACCTGCGAGTGGATATTTGGAGTGCTTTGAGTGCTACACTGTAAAAGCAAATATCTTCACTTGGAATCTAGACAGAAGAATTCTCAGAGACTTCCCTGTGCTCTCTGCATTCCACTCACAGAGTTGAACCTTCCTTTTGATAGAACAGTTTTGAAACACTCTTGTGGTAGAATCTGCAAGTCGATATTTGGAAGGTTTGGAGGCCTATCCTGGGAAAGGAAATATCTTCCCATCAAAACTAGACAGAAGCATTCTCAGAAACTTCTTAGTGATGTGCGCATTCAAGCCACAGAGTTGAAGCTTCCTTTTGATATAGCAGTTTTGAACCACTCTTTTAGTAGAATCTGCAAGTGGATGTTCGGAGAGCTAAGAGGCCAACACTGGAAAAGGAAATCTCTTCACGTAAAAACTAGACGGAAGCATTCTCAGAAACTTCAATGGGCTTTACGCATTCAACTCACAGAGTGCAATGTTGCTTTTGAGAGCGCAGTTTTAAAACACTGTTTTTGTAGAATTTGCTAGAGGATGTTTGGAGCGATGTGAGGCCTTTGCTGGAAAAGGAAATATCTTCACATAAAACCTAGACAGAAGCATTCTCAGAAACTCCTTTGTGATGAGTGCATTCAAATCACACACTTGAACCTTCCTTTGGAAAGAGCAGTTTTGAAACACTCTTTCTGAAGAATCTGCAAGTGGATATTTGGAGCGATTTGAGGCCTATGCTGGAAATGAAATATCTTCACCTAAAAACTAGACGGAAGCATTCTCAGAAACTCCTTTGTGATGAGTGCATTCAACTCACAGAGTTGAAGCTTCCTTTTGACAGAGCAGTTTTGAAACACTCTTTAAGCAGCATCTGCAAGTGGATATTTGGAGCGCTTTGAGGCCAAGGCTGGAAAACGAAATATCATCACATAAAAAATCGACAGAAGCATTCTCTGAAACTTCTTTGTGATGAGTGCATTCAACTCACAGACTCGAACGTTTCTTTTGATAGAACAGTTTAGAAACACTCCTTTTGTAGAATCTGCAAGTGTTTATTTGGAGCGCTTTGAGGCCTATGTTGGAAAAGGACATATCTTCACATCAAAAGTAGACAGACGCATTCTCAGAAACTTCTTTGTGATGAGTTCATTGAACTCACAGAGTTGAACCTACCTATTGATAGAGAAGTTTTGAAACACCCTTTTTGTAGAATCTGCAAGTGAATATTTGGCGCGATTTGAGGCCTATGCAGGAAACGGAAATATCTTCACATGAAAACTAGACAGATGAATTCTCAGAAATGTCTTTGTGATGAGTGCATTCAACTCACAGACTTGAAGCTTCCTTTTGAAAGAGCAGTTTCGAAACACTCTTTTTGTAGAATCTGCAAGTGGATATTTGGAGCGCTTTGAGGGCTATGCTGGAAAAGTTAATACCTTCACCTAAAAACTAGACAGAAGCATACTCAGAAACTTCTTTGTGACGTGTGCATTGAACTCACAGAGTTGAACCTTTCTTTTGATACAGAAGTTTTGAAACACTCTTTTCGTAGAATCTTCAAGTGGATGGATGGAGTGATTTGAGGCCTATGCTGGAAAAGGAAATACCTTCACGTAGAAACGAGACAAAAGCATTCTCAGAAAGTTCCCTGTGCTTTGTGCATTCAACTCACAGAGTTGAACATTCCCTCTGATAGAGCAGTTTTGAAACACTCTTTTTGTAGAATCTGCAAGTGGATATTTGGAGCGCTTTGAGGCCTCTGCCGCCAAAGGAATTATCATTGCTTAAAAACTAGATGGAAGCGTTCTCAGAAACTTCCTTGTGATGAGTGCATTCAACTCGCAGAGTGGAACCTTCCTTTCGATAGACCAGTTTTGAAACACTGTTTTTGTAGAATCCGCAAGTGGCTATTTGGAGCTCTTTGAGGCTTATGCTGGAAAAGGAAATATCTTCGTCTACAAACTAGACAGAAGCATTTTCAGAAACTTCTTTGTCATGTGGGGATTGAACTCACAGAGTTGAACATTCCTTTACATAGAGCAGTTTTGCAACACCCTTTCGGTGGAAAGTGAAAGTGCTTATTTGGTGCGATGGCGGCATCTAGTGGATAAGGAAATACATTCAGATGAAAACAAGATACATCCATTCTCAGAAACTTCTTTGTGATGACTGCATTCTACTCACAGAGTTGAACCTTCCTCTTGATAGAACAGTTTTGAAACACTCTTTTTGTGGAATCTGCAAGTGGCTATTTGGAGCGCTTTGAGGCCTATGCTGGAAAAGGAAATCTCTTCACATAAAACCTAGACAGAAGTATTCCCAGAAAGTTTTTCTGATGTGCGCATTCAACTCACCGAGTTGAACCTTCCTTTAGATAGAGCAGTTTTGAAACACTCTGTCTGTAGTACCTGCGAGTGGATATTTGGAGTGCTTTGAGTGCTACACTGTAAAAGCAAATATCTTCACTTGGAATCTAGACAGAAGAATTCTCAGAGACTTCCCTGTGCTCTCTGCATTCCACTCACAGAGTTGAACCTTCCTTTTAATAGAACAGTTTTGAAACACTCTTGTGGTAGAATCTGCAAGTCGATATTTGGAAGGTTTGGAGGCCTATCCTGGGAAAGGAAATATCTTCCCATCAAAACTAGACAGAAGCATTCTCAGAAACTTCTTAGTGATGTGCGCATTCAAGCCACAGAGTTGAAGCTTCCTTTTGATATAGCAGTTTTGAACCACTCTTTTAGTAGAATCTGCAAGTGGATGTTCGGAGAGCTAAGAGGCCAACACTGGAAAAGGAAATCTCTTCACGTAAAAACTAGACGGAAGCATTCTCAGAAACTTCAATGGGCTTTACGCATTCAACTCACAGAGTGCAATGTTGCTTTTGAGAGCGCAGTTTTAAAACACTGTTTTTGTAGAATTTGCTAGAGGATGTTTGGAGCGATGTGAGGCCTTTGCTGGAAAAGGAAATATCTTCACATAAAACCTAGACAGAAGCATTCTCAGAAACTCCTTTGTGATGAGTGCATTCAAATCACACACTTGAACCTTCCTTTGGAAAGAGCAGTTTTGAAACACTCTTTCTGAAGAATCTGCTAGTGGATATTTGGAGCGATTTGAGGCCTATGCTGGAAATGAAATATCTTCACCTAAAAACTAGACGGAAGCATTCTCAGAAACTCCTTTGTGATGAGTGCATTCAACTCACAGAGTTGAAGCTTCCTTTTGATAGAGCAGTTTTGAAACACTCTTTAAGCAGCATCTGCAAGTGGATATTTGGAGCGCTTTGAGGCCAAGGCTGGAAAACGAAATATCATCACATAAAAACTCGACAGAAGCATTCTCTGAAACTTCTTTGTGATGAGTGCATTCAACTCACAGACTCGAACGTTTCTTTTGATAGAACAGTTTAGAAACACTCCTTTTGTAGAATCTGCAAGTGTTTATTTGGAGCGCTTTGAGGCCTATGTTGGAAAAGGACATATCTTCACATCAAAAGTAGACAGACGCATTCTCAGAAACTTCTTTGTGATGAGTGCGTTGAACTCACAGAGTTCAACCTACCTATTGATAGAGAAGTTTTGAAACACCCTTTTTGTAGAATCTGCAAGTGAATATTTGGCGCGATTTGAGGCCTATGCAGGAAACGGAAATATCTTCACATGAAAACTAGACAGATGAATTCTCAGAAACGTCTTTGTGATGAGTGCATTCAACTCACAGACTTGAAGCTTCCTTTTGAAAGAGCAGTTTCGAAACACTCTTTTTGTAGAATCTGCAAGTGGATATTTGGAGCGCTTTGAGGGCTATGCTGGAAAAGTTAATACCTTCACCTAAAAACTAGACAGACGCAAACTCAGAAACTTCTTTGTGACGTGTGCATTGAACTCACAGAGTTGAACCTTTCTTTTGATACAGAAGTTTTGAAACACTCTTTTCGTAGAATCTTCAAGTGGATGGATGGAGTGATTTGAGGCCTATGCTGGAAAAGGAAATACCTTCACGTAGAAACGAGACAAAAGCATTCTCAGAAAGTTCCCTGTGCTTTGTGCATTCAACTCACAGAGTTGAACATTCCCTCTGATAGAGCAGTTTTGAAACACTCTTTTTGTAGAATCTGCAAGTGGATATTTGGAGCGCTTTGAGGCCTCTGCCGCCAAAGGAATTATCATTGCTTAAAAACTAGATGGAAGCGTTCTCAGAAACTTCCTTGTGATGAGTGCATTCAACTCGCAGAGTGGAACCTTCCTTTCGATAGACCAGTTTTGAAACACTGTTTTTGTAGAATCCGCAAGTGGCTATTTGGAGCTCTTTGAGGCTTATGCTGGAAAAGGAAATATCTTCGTCTACAAACTAGACAGAAGCATTCTCAGAAACTTCTTTGTCACGTGGGGATTGAACTCACAGAGTTGAACATTCCTTTACATAGAGCAGTTTTGCAACACCCTTTCGGTGGAAAGTGAAAGTGCTTATTTGGTGCGATGGCGGCATCTAGTGGATAAGGAAATACATTCAGATGAAAACAAGATACATCCATTCTCAGAAACTTCTTTGTGATGACTGCATTCTACTCACAGAGTTGAACCTTCCTCTTGATAGAACAGTTTTGAAACACTCTTTTTGTGGAATCTGCAAGTGGCTATTTGGAGCGCTTTGAGGCCTATGCTGGAAAAGGAAATCTCTTCACATAAAACCTAGACAGAAGTATTCCCAGAAAGTTTTTCTGATGTGCGCATTCAACTCACCGAGTTGAACCTTCCTTTAGATAGAGCAGTTTTGAAACACTCTGTCTGTAGTACCTGCGAGTGGATATTTGGAGTGCTTTGAGTGCTACACTGTAAAAGCAAATATCTTCACTTGGAATCTAGACAGAAGAATTCTCAGAGACTTCCCTGTGCTCTCTGCATTCCACTCACAGAATTGAACCTTCCTTTTGATAGAACAGTTTTGAAACACTCTTGTGGTAGAATCTGCAAGTCGATATTTGGAAGGTTTGGAGGCCTATCCTGGGAAAGGAAATATCTTCCCATCAAAACTAGACAGAAGCATTCTCAGAAACTTCTTAGTGATGTGCGCATTCAAGTCACAGAGTTGAAGCTTCCTTTTGATATAGCAGTTTTGAACCACTCTTTTAGTAGAATCTGCAAGTGGATGTTCGGAGAGCTAAGAGGCCAACACTGGAAAAGGAAATCTCTTCACGTAAAAACTAGACGGAAGCATTCTCAGAAACTTCAATGGGCTTCACGCATTCAACTCACAGAGTGCAATGTTGCTTTTGAGAGCGCAGTTTTAAAACACTGTTTTTGTAGAATTTGCTAGAGGATGTTTGGAGCGATGTGAGGCCTTTGCTGGAAAAGGAAATATCTTCACATAAAACCTAGACAGAAGCATTCTCAGAAACTCCTTTGTGATGAGTGCATTCAAATCACACACTTGAACCTTCCTTTGGAAAGAGCAGTTTTGAAACACTCTTTCTGAAGAATCTGCAAGTGGATATTTGGAGCGATTTGAGGCCTATGCTGGAAATGAAATATCTTCACCTAAAAACTAGACGGAAGCATTCTCAGAAACTCCTTTGTGATGAGTGCATTCAACTCACAGAGTTGAAGCTTCCTTTTGATAGAGCAGTTTTGAAACACTCTTTTAGCAGCATCTGCAAGTGGATATTTGGAGCGCTTTGAGGCCAAGGCTGGAAAACGAAATCTCATCACATAAAAACTCGACAGAAGCATTCTCTGAAACTTCTTTGTGATGAGTGCATTCAACTCACAGACTCGAACGTTTCTTTTGATAGAACAGTTTAGAAACACTCCTTTTGTAGAATCTGCAAGTGTTTATTTGGAGCGCTTTGAGGCCTATGTTGGAAAAGGACATATCTTCACATCAAAAGTAGACAGACGCATTCTCAGAAACTTCTTTGTGATGAGTGCATTGAACTCACAGAGTTGAACCTACCTATTGATAGAGAAGTTTTGAAACACCCTTTTTGTAGAATCTGCAAGTGAATATTTGGCGCGATTTGAGGCCTATGCAGGAAACGGAAATATCTTCACATGAAAACTAGACAGATGAATTCTCAGAAACGTCTTTGTGATGAGTGCATTCAACTCACAGACTTGAAGCTTCCTTTTGAAAGAGCAGTTTCGAAACACTCTTTTTGTAGAATCTGCAAGTGGATATTTGGAGCGCTTTGAGGGCTATGCTGGAAAAGTTAATACCTTCACCTAAAAACTAGACAGAAGCATACTCAGAAACTTCTTTGTGACGTGTGCATTGAACTCACAGAGTTGAACCTTTCTTTTGATACAGAAGTTTTGAAACACTCTTTTCGTAGAATCTTCAAGTGGATGGATGGAGTGATTTGAGGCCTATGCTGGAAAAGGAAATACCTTCACGTAGAAACGAGACAAAAGCATTCTCAGAAAGTTCCCTGTGCTTTGTGCATTCAACTCACAGAGTTGAACATTCCCTTTGATAGAGCAGTTTTGAAACACTCTTTTTGTAGAATCTGCAAGTGGATATTTGGAGCGCTTTGAGGCCTCTGCCGCCAAAGGAATTATCATTGCTTAAAAACTAGATGGAAGCGTTCTCAGAAACTTCCTTGTGATGAGTGCATTCAACTCGCAGAGTGGAACCTTCCTTTCGATAGACCAGTTTTGAAACACTGTTTTTGTAGAATCCGCAAGTGGCTATTTGGAGCTCTTTGAGGCTTATGCTGGAAAAGGAAATATCTTCGTCTACAAACTAGACAGAAGCATTTTCAGAAACTTCTTTGTCACGTGGGGATTGAACTCACAGAGTTGAACATTCCTTTACATAGAGCAGTTTTGCAACACCCTTTCGGTGGAAAGTGAAAGTGCTTATTTGGTGCGATGGCGGCATCTAGTGGATAAGGAAATACATTCAGATGAAAACAAGATACATCCATTCTCAGAAACTTCTTTGTGATGACTGCATTCTACTCACAGAGTTGAACCTTCCTCTTGATAGAACAGTTTTGAAACACTCTTTTTGTGGAATCTGCAAGTGGCTATTTGGAGCGCTTTGAGGCCTATGCTGGAAAAGGAAATCTCTTCACATAAAACCTAGACAGAAGTATTCCCAGAAAGTTTTTCTGATGTGCGCATTCAACTCACCGAGTTGAACCTTCCTTTAGATAGAGCAGTTTTGAAACACTCTGTCTGTAGTACCTGCGAGTGGATATTTGGAGTGCTTTGAGTGCTACACTGTAAAAGCAAATATCTTCACTTGGAATCTAGACAGAAGAATTCTCAGAGACTTCCCTGTGCTCTCTGCATTCCACTCACAGAGTTGAACCTTCCTTTTGATAGAACAGTTTTGAAACACTCTTGTGGTAGAATCTGCAAGTCGATATTTGGAAGGTTTGGAGGCCTATCCTGGGAAAGGAAATATCTTCCCATCAAAACTAGACAGAAGCATTCTCAGAAACTTCTTAGTGATGTGCGCATTCAAGCCACAGAGTTGAAGCTTCCTTTTGATATAGCAGTTTTGAACCACTCTTTTAGTAGAATCTGCAAGTGGATGTTCGGAGAGCTAAGAGGCCAACACTGGAAAAGGAAATCTCTTCACGTAAAAACTAGACGGAAGCATTCTCAGAAACTTCAATGGGCTTCACGCATTCAACTCACAGAGTGCAATGTTGCTTTTGAGAGCGCAGTTTTAAAACACTTTTTGTAGAATTTGCTAGAGGATGTTTGGAGCGATGTGAGGCCTTTGCTGGAAAAGGAAATATCTTCACATAAAACCTAGACAGAAGCATTCTCAGAAACTCCTTTGTGATGAGTGCATTCAAATCACACACTTGAACCTTCCTTTGGAAAGAGCAGTTTTGAAACACTCTTTCTGAAGAATCTGCTAGTGGATATTTGGAGCGATTTGAGGCCTATGCTGGAAATGAAATATCTTCACCTAAAAACTAGACGGAAGCATTCTCAGAAACTCCTTTGTGATGAGTGCATTCAACTCACAGAGTTGAAGCTTCCTTTTGATAGAGCAGTTTTGAAACACTCTTTAAGCAGCATCTGCAAGTGGATATTTGGAGCGCTTTGAGGCCAAGGCTGGAAAACGAAATATCATCACATAAAAACTCGACAGAAGCATTCTCTGAAACTTCTTTGTGATGAGTGCATTCAACTCACAGACTCGAACGTTTCTTTTGATAGAACAGTTTAGAAACACTCCTTTTGTAGAATCTGCAAGTGTTTATTTGGAGCGCTTTGAGGCCTATGTTGGAAAAGGACATATCTTCACATCAAAAGTAGACAGACGCATTCTCAGAAACTTCTTTGTGATGAGTGCATTGAACTCACAGAGTTCAACCTACCTATTGATAGAGAAGTTTTGAAACACCCTTTTTGTAGAATCTGCAAGTGAATATTTGGCGCGATTTGAGGCCTATGCAGGAAACGGAAATATCTTCACATGAAAACTAGACAGATGAATTCTCAGAAACGTCTTTGTGATGAGTGCATTCAACTCACAGACTTGAAGCTTCCTTTTGAAAGAGCAGTTTCGAAACACTCTTTTTGTAGAATCTGCAAGTGGATATTTGGAGCGCTTTGAGGGCTATGCTGGAAAAGTTAATACCTTCACCTAAAAACTAGACAGAAGCATACTCAGAAACTTCTTTGTGACGTGTGCATTGAACTCACAGAGTTGAACCTTTCTTTTGATACAGAAGTTTTGAAACACTCTTTTCGTAGAATCTTCAAGTGGATGGATGGAGTGATTTGAGGCCTATGCTGGAAAAGGAAATACCTTCACGTAGAAACGAGACAAAAGCATTCTCAGAAAGTTCCCTGTGCTTTGTGCATTCAACTCACAGAGTTGAACATTCCCTTTGATAGAGCAGTTTTGAAACACTCTTTTTGTAGAATCTGCATGTGGATATTTGGAGCGCTTTGAGGCCTCTGCCGCCAAAGGAATTATCATTGCTTAAAAACTAGACGGAAGCGTTCTCAGAAACTTCCTTGTGATGAGTGCATTCAACTCGCAGAGTGGAACCTTCCTTTCGATAGACCAGTTTTGAAACACTGTTTTTGTAGAATCCGCAAGTGGCTATTTGGAGCTCTTTGAGGCTTATGCTGGAAAAGGAAATATCTTCGTCTACAAACTAGACAGAAGCATTCTCAGAAACTTCTTTGTCACGTGGGGATTGAACTCACAGAGTTGAACATTCCTTTACATAGAGCAGTTTTGCAACACTCTTTCGGTGGAAAGTGAAAGTGCTTATTTGGTGCGATGGCGGCATCTAGTGGATAAGGAAATACATTCAGATGAAAACAAGATACATCCATTCTCAGAAACTTCTTTGTGATGACTGCATTCTACTCACAGAGTTGAACCTTCCTCTTGATAGAACAGTTTTGAAACACTCTTTTTGTGGAATCTGCAAGTGGCTATTTGGAGCGCTTTGAGGCCTATGCTGGAAAAGGAAATCTCTTCACATAAAACCTAGACAGAAGTATTCCCAGAAAGTTTTTCTGATGTGCGCATTCAACTCACCGAGTTCAACCTTCCTTTAGATAGAGCAGTTTTGAAACACTCTGTCTGTAGTACCTGCGAGTGGATATTTGGAGTGCTTTGAGTGCTACACTGTAAAAGCAAATATCTTCACTTGGAATCTAGACAGAAGAATTCTCAGAGACTTCCCTGTGCTCTCTGCATTCCACTCACAGAATTGAACCTTCCTTTTGATAGAACAGTTTTGAAACACTCTTGTGGTAGAATCTGCAAGTCGATATTTGGAAGGTTTGGAGGCCTATCATGGGAAAGGAAATATCTTCCCATCAAAACTAGACAGAAGCATTCTCAGAAACTTCTTAGTGATGTGCGCATTCAAGTCACAGAGTTGAAGCTTCCTTTTGATATAGCAGTTTTGAACCACTCTTTTAGTAGAATCTGCAAGTGGATGTTCGGAGAGCTAAGAGGCCAACACTGGAAAAGGAAATCTCTTCACGTAAAAACTAGACGGAAGCATTCTCAGAAACTTCAATGGGCTTCACGCATTCAACTCACAGAGTGCAATGTTGCTTTTGAGAGCGCAGTTTTTAAACACTGTTTTTGTAGAATTTGCTAGAGGATGTTTGGAGCGATGTGAGGCCTTTGCTGGAAAAGGAAATATCTTCACATAAAACCTAGACAGAAGCATTCTCAGAAACTCCTTTGTGATGAGTGCATTCAAATCACACACTTGAACCTTCCTTTGGAAAGAGCAGTTTTGAAACACTCTTTCTGAAGAATCTGCAAGTGGATATTTGGAGCGATTTGAGGCCTATGCTGGAAATGAAATATCTTCACCTAAAAACTAGACGGAAGCATTCTCAGAAACTCCTTTGTGATGAGTGCATTCAACTCACAGAGTTGAAGCTTCCTTTTGATAGAGCAGTTTTGAAACACTCTTTTAGCAGCATCTGCAAGTGGATATTTGGAGCGCTTTGAGGCCAAGGCTGGAAAACGAAATATCATCACATAAAAACTCGACAGAAGCATTCTCTGAAACTTCTTTGTGATGAGTGCATTCAACTCACAGACTCGAACGTTTCTTTTGATAGAACAGTTTAGAAACACTCCTTTTGTAGAATCTGCAAGTGTTTATTTGGAGCGCTTTGAGGCCTATGTTGGAAAAGGACATATCTTCACATCAAAAGTAGACAGACGCATTCTCAGAAACTTCTTTGTGATGAGTGCGTTGAACTCACAGAGTTCAACCTACCTATTGATAGAGAAGTTTTGAAACACCCTTTTTGTAGAATCTGCAAGTGAATATTTGGCGCGATTTGAGGCCTATGCAGGAAACGGAAATATCTTCACATGAAAACTAGACAGATGAATTCTCAGAAACGTCTTTGTGATGAGTGCATTCAACTCACAGACTTGAAGCTTCCTTTTGAAAGAGCAGTTTTGAAACACTCTTTTTGTAGAATCTGCAAGTGGATATTTGGAGCGCTTTGAGGGCTATGCTGGAAAAGTTAATACCTTCACCTAAAAACTAGACAGACGCAAACTCAGAAACTTCTTTGTGACGTGTGCATTGAACTCACAGAGTTGAACCTTTCTTTTGATACAGAAGTTTTGAAACACTCTTTTCGTAGAATCTTCAAGTGGATGGATGGAGTGATTTGAGGCCTATGCTGGAAAAGGAAATACCTTCACGTAGAAACGAGACAAAAGCATTCTCAGAAAGTTCCCTGTGCTTTGTGCATTCAACTCACAGAGTTGAACATTCCCTCTGATAGAGCAGTTTTGAAACACTCTTTTTGTAGAATCTGCAAGTGGATATTTGGAGCGCTTTGAGGCCTCTGCCGCCAAAGGAATTATCATTGCATAAAAACTAGACGGAAGCGTTCTCAGAAACTTCCTTGTGATGAGTGCATTCAACTCGCAGAGTGGAACCTTCCTTTCGATAGACCAGTTTTGAAACACTGTTTTTGTAGAATCCGCAAGTGGCTATTTGGAGCTCTTTGAGGCTTATGCTGGAAAAGGAAATATCTTCGTCTACAAACTAGACAGAAGCATTCTCAGAAACTTCTTTGTCATGTGGGGATTGAACTCACAGAGTTGAACATTCCTTTACATAGAGCAGTTTTGCAACACCCTTTCGGTGGAAAGTGAAAGTGCTTATTTGGTGCGATGGCGGCATCTAGTGGATAAGGAAATACATTCAGATGAAAACAAGATACATCCATTCTCAGAAACTTCTTTGTGATGACTGCATTCTACTCACAGAGTTGAACCTTCCTTTTGATAGAACAGTTTTGAAACACTCTGTTTGTGGAATCTGCAAGTGGCTATTTGGAGCGCTTTGAGGCCTATGCTGGAAAAGGAAATCTCTTCACATAAAACCTAGACAGAAGTATTCCCAGAAAGTTTTTCTGATGTGCGCATTCAACTCACCGAGTTGAACCTTCCTTTAGATAGAGCAGTTTTGAAACACTCTGTCTGTAGTACCTGCGAGTGGATATTTGGAGTGCTTTGAGTGCTACACTGTAAAAGCAAATATCTTCACTTGGAATCTAGACAGAAGAATTCTCAGAGACTTCCCTGTGCTCTCTGCATTCCACTCACAGAGTTGAACCTTCCTTTTAATAGAACAGTTTTGAAACACTCTTGCGGTAGAATCTGCAAGTCGATATTTGGAAGGTTTGGAGGCCTATCCTGGGAAAGGAAATATCTTCCCATCAAAACTAGACAGAAGCATTCTCAGAAACTTCTTAGTGATGTGCGCATTCAAGCCACAGAGTTGAAGCTTCCTTTTGATATAGCAGTTTTGAACCACTCTTTTAGTAGAATCTGCAAGTGGATGTTCGGAGAGCTAAGAGGCCAACACTGGAAAAGGAAATCTCTTCACGTAAAAACTAGACGGAAGCATTCTCAGAAACTTCAATGGGCTTTACGCATTCAACTCACAGAGTGCAATGTTGCTTTTGAGAGCGCAGTTTTAAAACACTGTTTTTGTAGAATTTGCTAGAGGATGTTTGGAGCGATGTGAGGCCTTTGCTGGAAAAGGAAATATCTTCACATAAAACCTAGACAGAAGCATTCTCAGAAACTCCTTTGTGATGAGTGCATTCAAATCACACACTTGAACCTTCCTTTGGAAAGAGCAGTTTTGAAACACTCTTTCTGAAGAATCTGCTAGTGGATATTTGGAGCGATTTGAGGCCTATGCTGGAAATGAAATATCTTCACCTAAAAACTAGACGGAAGCATTCTCAGAAACTCCTTTGTGATGAGTGCATTCAACTCACAGAGTTGAAGCTTCCTTTTGATAGAGCAGTTTTGAAACACTCTTTAAGCAGCATCTGCAAGTGGATATTTGGAGCGCTTTGAGGCCAAGGCTGGAAAACGAAATCTCATCACATAAAAACTCGACAGAAGCATTCTCTGAAACTTCTTTGTGATGAGTGCATTCAACTCACAGACTCGAACGTTTCTTTTGATAGAACAGTTTAGAAACACTCCTTTTGTAGAATCTGCAAGTGTTTATTTGGAGCGCTTTGAGGCCTATGTTGGAAAAGGACATATCTTCACATCAAAAGTAGACAGACGCATTCTCAGAAACTTCTTTGTGATGAGTGCGTTGAACTCACAGAGTTGAACCTACCTATTGATAGAGAAGTTTTGAAACACCCTTTTTGTAGAATCTGCAAGTGAATATTTGGCGCGATTTGAGGCCTATGCAGGAAACGGAAATATCTTCACATGAAAACTAGACAGATGAATTCTCAGAAACGTCTTTGTGATGAGTGCATTCAACTCACAGACTTGAAGCTTCCTTTTGAAAGAGCAGTTTCGAAACACTCTTTTTGTAGAATCTGCAAGTGGATATTTGGAGCGCTTTGAGGGCTATGCTGGAAAAGTTAATACCTTCACCTAAAAACTAGACAGACGCAAACTCAGAAACTTCTTTGTGACGTGTGCATTGAACTCACAGAGTTGAACCTTTCTTTTGATACAGAAGTTTTGAAACACTCTTTTCGTAGAATCTTCAAGTGGATGGATGGAGTGATTTGAGGCCTATGCTGGAAAAGGAAATACCTTCACGTAGAAACGAGACAAAAGCATTCTCAGAAAGTTCCCTGTGCTTTGTGCATTCAACTCACAGAGTTGAACATTCCCTTTGATAGAGCAGTTTTGAAACACTCTTTTTGTAGAATCTGCATGTGGATATTTGGAGCGCTTTGAGGCCTCTGCCGCCAAAGGAATTATCATTGCTTAAAAACTAGTCGGAAGCGTTCTCAGAAACTTCCTTGTGATGAGTTCATTCAACTCGCAGAGTGGAACCTTCCTTTCGATAGACCAGTTTTGAAACACTGTTTTTGTAGAATCCGCAAGTGGCTATTTGGAGCTCTTTGAGGCTTATGCTGGAAAAGGAAATATCTTCGTCTACAAACTAGACAGAAGCATTCTCAGAAACTTCTTTGTCACGTGGGGATTGAACTCACAGAGTTGAACATTCCTTTACATAGAGCAGTTTTGCAACACCCTTTCGGTGGAAAGTGAAAGTGCTTATTTGGTGCGATGGCGGCATCTAGTGGATAAGGAAATACATTCAGATGAAAACAAGATACATCCATTCTCAGAAACTTCTTTGTGATGACTGCATTCTACTCACAGGGTTGAACCTTCCTCTTGATAGAACAGTTTTGAAACACTCTTTTTGTGGAATCTGCAAGTGGCTATTTGGAGCGCTTTGAGGCCTATGCTGGAAAAGGAAATCTCTTCACATAAAACCTAGACAGAAGTATTCCCAGAAAGTTTTTCTGATGTGCGCATTCAACTCACCGAGTTGAACCTTCCTTTAGATAGAGCAGTTTTGAAACACTCTGTCTGTAGTACCTGCGAGTGGATATTTGGAGTGCTTTGAGTGCTACACTGTAAAAGCAAATATCTTCACTTGGAATCTAGACAGAAGAATTCTCAGAGACTTCCCTGTGCTCTCTGCATTCCACTCACAGAGTTGAACCTTCCTTTTGATAGAACAGTTTTGAAACACTCTTGTGGTAGAATCTGCAAGTCGATATTTGGAAGGTTTGGAGGCCTATCCTGGGAAAGGAAATATCTTCCCATCAAAACTAGACAGAAGCATTCTCAGAAACTTCTTAGTGATGTGCGCATTCAAGCCACAGAGTTGAAGCTTCCTTTTGATATAGCAGTTTTGAACCACTCTTTTAGTAGAATCTGCAAGTGGATGTTCGGAGAGCTAAGAGGCCAACACTGGAAAAGGAAATCTCTTCACGTAAAAACTAGACGGAAGCATTCTCAGAAACTTCAATGGGCTTTACGCATTCAACTCACAGAGTGCAATGTTCCTTTTGAGAGCGCAGTTTTAAAACACTGTTTTTGTAGAATTTGCTAGAGGATGTTTGGAGCGATGTGAGGCCTTTGCTGGAAAAGGAAATATCTTCACATAAAACCTAGACAGAAGCATTCTCAGAAACTCCTTTGTGATGAGTGCATTCAAATCACACACTTGAACCTTCCTTTGGAAAGAGCAGTTTTGAAACACTCTTTCTGAAGAATCTGCAAGTGGATATTTGGAGCGATTTGAGGCCTATGCTGGAAATGAAATATCTTCACCTAAAAACTAGACGGAAGCATTCTCAGAAACTCCTTTGTGATGAGTGCATTCAACTCACAGAGTTGAAGCTTCCTTTTGATAGAGCAGTTTTGAAACACTCTTTTAGCAGCATCTGCAAGTGGATATTTGGAGCGCTTTGAGGCCAAGGCTGGAAAACGAAATATCATCACATAAAAACTCGACAGAAGCATTCGCTGAAACTTCTTTGTGATGAGTGCATTCAACTCACAGACTCGAACGTTTCTTTTGATAGAACAGTTTAGAAACACTCCTTTTGTAGAATCTGCAAGTGTTTATTTGGAGCGCTTTGAGGCCTATGTTGGAAAAGGACATATCTTCACATCAAAAGTAGACAGACGCATTCTCAGAAACTTCTTTGTGATGAGTGCATTGAACTCACAGAGTTCAACCTACCTATTGATAGAGAAGTTTTGAAACACCCTTTTTGTAGAATCTGCAAGTGAATATTTGGCGCGATTTGAGGCCTATGCAGGAAACGGAAATATCTTCACATGAAAACTAGACAGATGAATTCTCAGAAACGTCTTTGTGATGAGTGCATTCAACTCACAGACTTGAAGCTTCCTTTTGAAAGAGCAGTTTCGAAACACTCTTTTTGTAGAATCTGCAAGTGGATATTTGGAACGCTTTGAGGGCTATGCTAGAAAAGTTAATACCTTCACCTAAAAACTAGACAGACGCAAACTCAGAAACTTCTTTGTGACGTGTGCATTGAACTCAAAGAGTTGAACCTTTCTTTTGATACAGAAGTTTTGAAACACTCTTTTCGTAGAATCTTCAAGTGGATGGATGGAGTGATTTGAGGCCCATGCTGGAAAAGGAAATACCTTCACGTAGAAACGAGACAAAAGCATTCTCAGAAAGTTCCCTGTGCTTTGTGCATTCAACTCACAGAGTTGAACATTCCCTCTGATAGAGCAGTTTTGAAACACTCTTTTTGTAGAATCTGCAAGTGGATATTTGGAGCGTTTTGAGGCCTCTGCCGCCAAAGGAATTATCATTGCATAAAAACTAGACGGAAGCGTTCTCAGAAACTTCCTTGTGATGAGTGCATTCAACTCGCAGAGTGGAACCTTCCTTTCGATAGACCAGTTTTGAAACACTGTTTTTGTAGAATCCGCAAGTGGCTATTTGGAGCTCTTTGAGGCTTATGCTGGAAAAGTAAATATCTTCGTCTACAAACTAGACAGAAGCATTCTCAGAAACTTCTTTGTCATGTGGGGATTGAACTCACAGAGTTGAACATTCCTTTACATAGAGCAGTTTTGCAACACCCTTTCGGTGGAAAGTGAAAGTGCTTATTTGGTGCGATGGCGGCATCTAGTGGATAAGGAAATACATTCAGATGAAAACAAGATACATCCATTCTCAGAAACTTCTTTGTGATGACTGCATTCTACTCACAGAGTTGAACCTGCCTTTTGATAGAACAGTTTTGAAACACTCTTTTTGTGGAATCTGCAAGTGGCTATTTGGAGCGCTTTGAGGCCTCTGCTGGAAAAGGAAAACTCTTCACATAAAATCTAGACAGAAGTATTCCCAGAAAGTTTTTCTGATGTGCGCATTCAACTCACCGAGTTGAACCTTCCTTTAGATAGAGCAGTTTTGAAACACTCTGTCTGTAGTACCTGCGAGTGGATATTTGGAGTGCTTTGAGTGCTACACTGTAAAAGCAAATATCTTCACTTGGAATCTAGACAGAAGAATTCTCAGAGACTTCCCTGTGCTCTCTGTATTCCACTCACAGAGTTGAACCTTCCTTTTGATAGAACAGTTTTGAAACACTCTTGTGGTAGAATCTGCAAGTCGATATTTGGAAGGTTTGGAGGCCTATCCTGGGAAAGGAAATATCTTCCCATCAAAACTAGACAGAAGCATTCTCAGAAACTTCTTAGTGATGTGCGCATTCAAGCCACAGAGTTGAAGCTTCCTTTTGATATAGCAGTTTTGAACCACTCTTTTAGTAGAATCTGCAAGTGGATGTTCGGAGAGCTAAGAGGCCAACACTGGAAAAGGAAATCTCTTCACGTAAAAACTAGACGGAAGCATTCTCAGAAACTTCAATGGGCTTTACGCATTCAACTCACAGAGTGCAATGTTCCTTTTGAGAGCGCAGTTTTAAAACACTGTTTTTGTAGAATTTGCTAGAGGATGTTTGGAGCGATGTGAGGCCTTTGCTGGAAAAGGAAATATCTTCACATAAAACCTAGACAGAAGCATTCTCAGAAACTCCTTTGTGATGAGTGCATTCAAATCACACACTTGAACCTTCCTTTGGAAAGAGCAGTTTTGAAACACTCTTTCTGAAGAATCTGCAAGTGGATATTTGGAGCGATTTGAGGCCTATGCTGGAAATGAAATACCTTCACCTAAAAACTAGACGGAAGCATTCTCAGAAACTCCTTTGTGATGAGTGCATTCAACTCACAGAGTTGAAGCTTCCTTTTGACAGAGCAGTTTTGAAACACTCTTTAAGCAGCATCTGCAAGTGGATATTTGGAGCGCTTTGAGGCCAAGGCTGGAAAACGAAATATCATCACATAAAAACTCGACAGAAGCATTCTCTGAAACTTCTTTGTGATGAGTGCATTCAACTCACAGACTCGAACGTTTCTTTTGATAGAACAGTTTAGAAACACTCCTTTTGTAGAATCTGCAAGTGTTTATTTGGAGCGCTTTGAGGCCTATGTTGGAAAAGGACATATCTTCACATCAAAAGTAGACAGACGCATTCTCAGAAACTTCTTTGTGATGAGTGCATTGAACTCACAGAGTTCAACCTACCTATTGATAGAGAAGTTTTGAAACACCCTTTTTGTAGAATCTGCAAGTGAATATTTGGCGCGATTTGAGGCCTATGCAGGAAACGGAAATATCTTCACATGAAAACTAGACAGATGAATTCTCAGAAACGTCTTTGTGATGAGTGCGTTCAACTCACAGACTTGAAGCTTCCTTTTGAAAGAGCAGTTTCGAAACACTCTTTTTGTAGAATCTGCAAGTGGATATTTGGAGTGCTTTGAGGGCTATGCTGGAAAAGTTAATACCTTCACCTAAAAACTGGACAGAAGCATACTCAGAAACTTCTTTGTGACGTGTGCATTGAACTCACAGAGTTGAACCTTTCTTTTGATACAGAAGTTTTGAAACACTCTTTTCGTAGAATCTTCAAGTGGATGGATGGAGTGATTTGAGGCCTATGCTGGAAAAGGAAATACCTTCACGTAGAAACGAGACAAAAGCATTCTCAGAAAGTTCCCTGTGCTTTGTGCATTCAACTCACAGAGTTGAACATTCCCTTTGATAGAGCAGTTTTGAAACACTCTTTTTGTAGAATCTGCAAGTGGATATTTGGAGCGCTTTGAGGCCTCTGCCGCCAAAGGAATTATCATTGCATAAAAACTAGACGGAAGCGTTCTCAGAAACTTCCTTGTGATGAGTGCATTCAACTCGCAGAGTGGAACCTTCCTTTCGATAGACCAGTTTTGAAACACTGTTTTTGTAGAATCCGCAAGTGGCTATTTGGAGCTCTTTGAGGCTTATGCTGGAAAAGGAAATATCTTCGTCTACAAACTAGACAGAAGCATTCTCAGAAACTTCTTTGTCACGTGGGGATTGAACTCACAGAGTTGAACATTCCTTTACATAGAGCAGTTTTGCAACACCCTTTCGGTGGAAAGTGAAAGTGCTTATTTGGTGCGATGGCGGCATCTAGTGGATAAGGAAATACATTCAGATGAAAACAAGATACATCCATTCTCAGAAACTTCTTTGTGATGACTGCATTCTACTCACAGAGTTGAACCTTCCTTTTGATAGAACAGTTTTGAAACACTCTGTTTGTGGAATCTGCAAGTGGCTATTTGGAGCGCTTTGAGGCCTATGCTGGAAAAGGAAATCTCTTCACATAAAACCTAGACAGAAGTATTCCCAGAAAGTTTTTCTGATGTGCGCATTCAACTCACCGAGTTGAACCTTCCTTTAGATAGAGCAGTTTTGAAACACTCTGTCTGTAGTACCTGCGAGTGGATATTTGGAGTGCTTTGAGTGCTACACTGTAAAAGCAAATATCTTCACTTGGAATCTAGACAGAAGAATTCTCAGAGACTTCCCTGTGCTCTCTGCATTCCACTCACAGAGTTGAACCTTCCTTTTGATAGAACAGTTTTGAAACACTCTTGCGGTAGAATCTGCAAGTCGATATTTGGAAGGTTTGGAGGCCTATCCTGGGAAAGGAAATATCTTCCCATCAAAACTAGACAGAAGCATTCTCAGAAACTTCTTAGTGATGTGCGCATTCAAGCCACAGAGTTGAAGCTTCCTTTTGATATAGCAGTTTTGAACCACTCTTTTAGTAGAATCTGCAAGTGGATGTTCGGAGAGCTAAGAGGCCAACACTGGAAAAGGAAATCTCTTCACGTAAAAACTAGACGGAAGCATTCTCAGAAACTTCAATGGGCTTTACGCATTCAACTCACAGAGTGCAATGTTGCTTTTGAGAGCGCAGTTTTAAAACACTGTTTTTGTAGGATTTGCTAGAGGATGTTTGGAGCGATGTGAGGCCTTTGCTGGAAAAGGAAATATCTTCACATAAAACCTAGACAGAAGCATTCTCAGAAACTCCTTTGTGATGAGTGCATTCAAATCACACACTTGAACCTTCCTTTGGAAAGAGCAGTTTTGAAACACTCTTTCTGAAGAATCTGCTAGTGGATATTTGGAGCGATTTGAGGCCTATGCTGGAAATGAAATATCTTCACCTAAAAACTAGACGGAAGCATTCTCAGAAACTCCTTTGTGATGAGTGCATTCAACTCACAGAGTTGAAGCTTCCTTTTGATAGAGCAGTTTTGAAACACTCTTTTAGCAGCATCTGCAAGTGGATATTTGGAGCGCTTTGAGGCCAAGGCTGGAAAACGAAATATCATCACATAAAAACTCGACAGAAGCATTCTCTGAAACTTCTTTGTGATGAGTGCATTCAACTCACAGACTCGAACGTTTCTTTTGATAGAACAGTTTAGAAACACTCCTTTTGTAGAATCTGCAAGTGTTTATTTGGAGCGCTTTGAGGCCTATGTTGGAAAAGGACATATCTTCACATCAAAAGTAGACAGACGCATTCTCAGAAACTTCTTTGTGATGAGTGCATTGAACTCACAGAGTTCAACCTACCTATTGACAGAGAAGTTTTGAAACACCCTTTTTGTAGAATCTGCAAGTGAATATTTGGCGCGATTTGAGGCCTATGCAGGAAACGGAAATATCTTCACATGAAAACTAGACAGATGAATTCTCAGAAACGTCTTTGTGATGAGTGCATTCAACTCACAGAC
Organism: Pongo abelii; assembly: GCF_028885655.2. Taxonomy (NCBI): domain Eukaryota; kingdom Metazoa; phylum Chordata; class Mammalia; order Primates; family Hominidae; genus Pongo; species Pongo abelii. The sequence continues at coordinate 51,784,004 of NC_071989.2, forward strand.
TTGAAGCTTCCTTTTGAAAGAGCAGTTTCGAAACACTCTTTTTGTAGAATCTGCAAGTGGATATTTGGAGCGCTTTGAGGGCTATGCTGGAAAAGTTAATACCTTCACCTAAAAACTAGACAGACGCAAACTCAGAAACTTCTTTGTGACGTGTGCATTGAACTCACAGAGTTGAACCTTTCTTTTGATACAGAAGTTTTGAAACACTCTTTTCGTAGAATCTTCAAGTGGATGGATGGAGTGATTTGAGGCCTATGCTGGAAAAGGAAATACCTTCACGTAGAAACGAGACAAAAGCATTCTCAGAAAGTTCCCTGTGCTTTGTGCATTCAACTCACAGAGTTGAACATTCCCTCTGATAGAGCAGTTTTGAAACACTCTTTTTGTAGAATCTGCAAGTGGATATTTGGAGCGCTTTGAGGCCTCTGCCGCCAAAGGAATTATCATTGCATAAAAACTAGACGGAAGCGTTCTCAGAAACTTCCTTGTGATGAGTGCATTCAACTCGCAGAGTGGAACCTTCCTTTCGATAGACCAGTTTTGAAACACTGTTTTTGTAGAATCCGCAAGTGGCTATTTGGAGCTCTTTGAGGCTTATGCTGGAAAAGGAAATATCTTCGTCTACAAACTAGACAGAAGCATTCTCAGAAACTTCTTTGTCATGTGGGGATTGAACTCACAGAGTTGAACATTCCTTTACATAGAGCAGTTTTGCAACACCCTTTCGGTGGAAAGTGAAAGTGCTTATTTGGTGCGATGGCGGCATCTAGTGGATAAGGAAATACATTCAGATGAAAACAAGATACATCCATTCTCAGAAACTTCTTTGTGATGACTGCATTCTACTCACAGAGTTGAACCTTCCTTTTGATAGAACAGTTTTGAAACACTCTGTTTGTGGAATCTGCAAGTGGCTATTTGGAGCGCTTTGAGGCCTATGCTGGAAAAGGAAATCTCTTCACATAAAACCTAGACAGAAGTATTCCCAGAAAGTTTTTCTGATGTGCGCATTCAACTCACCGAGTTGAACCTTCCTTTAGATAGAGCAGTTTTGAAACACTCTGTCTGTAGTACCTGCGAGTGGATATTTGGAGTGCTTTGAGTGCTACACTGTAAAAGCAAATATCTTCACTTGGAATCTAGACAGAAGAATTCTCAGAGACTTCCCTGTGCTCTCTGCATTCCACTCACAGAGTTGAACCTTCCTTTTAATAGAACAGTTTTGAAACACTCTTGCGGTAGAATCTGCAAGTCGATATTTGGAAGGTTTGGAGGCCTATCCTGGGAAAGGAAATATCTTCCCATCAAAACTAGACAGAAGCATTCTCAGAAACTTCTTAGTGATGTGCGCATTCAAGCCACAGAGTTGAAGCTTCCTTTTGATATAGCAGTTTTGAACCACTCTTTTAGTAGAATCTGCAAGTGGATGTTCGGAGAGCTAAGAGGCCAACACTGGAAAAGGAAATCTCTTCACGTAAAAACTAGACGGAAGCATTCTCAGAAACTTCAATGGGCTTTACGCATTCAACTCACAGAGTGCAATGTTGCTTTTGAGAGCGCAGTTTTAAAACACTGTTTTTGTAGAATTTGCTAGAGGATGTTTGGAGCGATGTGAGGCCTTTGCTGGAAAAGGAAATATCTTCACATAAAACCTAGACAGAAGCATTCTCAGAAACTCCTTTGTGATGAGTGCATTCAAATCACACACTTGAACCTTCCTTTGGAAAGAGCAGTTTTGAAACACTCTTTCTGAAGAATCTGCTAGTGGATATTTGGAGCGATTTGAGGCCTATGCTGGAAATGAAATATCTTCACCTAAAAACTAGACGGAAGCATTCTCAGAAACTCCTTTGTGATGAGTGCATTCAACTCACAGAGTTGAAGCTTCCTTTTGATAGAGCAGTTTTGAAACACTCTTTAAGCAGCATCTGCAAGTGGATATTTGGAGCGCTTTGAGGCCAAGGCTGGAAAACGAAATCTCATCACATAAAAACTCGACAGAAGCATTCTCTGAAACTTCTTTGTGATGAGTGCATTCAACTCACAGACTCGAACGTTTCTTTTGATAGAACAGTTTAGAAACACTCCTTTTGTAGAATCTGCAAGTGTTTATTTGGAGCGCTTTGAGGCCTATGTTGGAAAAGGACATATCTTCACATCAAAAGTAGACAGACGCATTCTCAGAAACTTCTTTGTGACGAGTGCATTGAACTCACAGAGTTCAACCTACCTATTGATAGAGAAGTTTTGAAACACCCTTTTTGTAGAATCTGCAAGTGAATATTTGGCGCGATTTGAGGCCTATGCAGGAAACGGAAATATCTTCACATGAAAACTAGACAGATGAATTCTCAGAAACGTCTTTGTGATGAGTGCATTCAACTCACAGACTTGAAGCTTCCTTTTGAAAGAGCAGTTTCGAAACACTCTTTTTGTAGAATCTGCAAGTGGATATTTGGAGCGCTTTGAGGGCTATGCTGGAAAAGTTAATACCTTCACCTAAAAACTAGACAGAAGCATACTCAGAAACTTCTTTGTGACGTGTGCATTGAACTCACAGAGTTGAACCTTTCTTTTGATACAGAAGTTTTGAAACACTCTTTTCGTAGAATCTTCAAGTGGATGGATGGAGTGATTTGAGGCCTATGCTGGAAAAGGAAATACCTTCACGTAGAAACGAGACAAAAGCATTCTCAGAAAGTTCCCTGTGCTTTGTGCATTCAACTCACAGAGTTGAACATTCCCTTTGATAGAGCAGTTTTGAAACACTCTTTTTGTAGAATCTGCATGTGGATATTTGGAGCGCTTTGAGGCCTCTGCCGCCAAAGGAATTATCATTGCTTAAAAACTAGATGGAAGCGTTCTCAGAAACTTCCTTGTGATGAGTGCATTCAACTCGCAGAGTGGAACCTTCCTTTCGATAGACCAGTTTTGAAACACTGTTTTTGTAGAATCCGCAAGTGGCTATTTGGAGCTCTTTGAGGCTTATGCTGGAAAAGGAAATATCTTCGTCTACAAACTAGACAGAAGCATTCTCAGAAACTTCTTTGTCACGTGGGGATTGAACTCACAGAGTTGAACATTCCTTTACATAGAGCAGTTTTGCAACACCCTTTCGGTGGAAAGTGAAAGTGCTTATTTGGTGCGATGGCGGCATCTAGTGGATAAGGAAATACATTCAGATGAAAACAAGATACATCCATTCTCAGAAACTTCTTTGTGATGACTGCATTCTACTCACAGAGTTGAACCTTCCTCTTGATAGAACAGTTTTGAAACACTCTTTTTGTGGAATCTGCAAGTGGCTATTTGGAGCGCTTTGAGGCCTATGCTGGAAAAGGAAATCTCTTCACATAAAACCTAGACAGAAGTATTCCCAGAAAGTTTTTCTGATGTGCGCATTCAACTCACCGAGTTGAACCTTCCTTTAGATAGAGCAGTTTTGAAACACTCTGTCTGTAGTACCTGCGAGTGGATATTTGGAGTGCTTTGAGTGCTACACTGTAAAAGCAAATATCTTCACTTGGAATCTAGACAGAAGAATTCTCAGAGACTTCCCTGTGCTCTCTGCATTCCACTCACAGAATTGAACCTTCCTTTTGATAGAACAGTTTTGAAACACTCTTGTGGTAGAATCTGCAAGTCGATATTTGGAAGGTTTGGAGGCCTATCCTGGGAAAGGAAATATCTTCCCATCAAAACTAGACAGAAGCATTCTCAGAAACTTCTTAGTGATGTGCGCATTCAAGTCACAGAGTTGAAGCTTCCTTTTGATATAGCAGTTTTGAACCACTCTTTTAGTAGAATCTGCAAGTGGATGTTCGGAGAGCTAAGAGGCCAACACTGGAAAAGGAAATCTCTTCACGTAAAAACTAGACGGAAGCATTCTCAGAAACTTCAATGGGCTTCACGCATTCAACTCACAGAGTGCAATGTTGCTTTTGAGAGCGCAGTTTTTAAACACTGTTTTTGTAGAATTTGCTAGAGGATGTTTGGAGCGATGTGAGGCCTTTGCTGGAAAAGGAAATATCTTCACATAAAACCTAGACAGAAGCATTCTCAGAAACTCCTTTGTGATGAGTGCATTCAAATCACACACTTGAACCTTCCTTTGGAAAGAGCAGTTTTGAAACACTCTTTCTGAAGAATCTGCAAGTGGATATTTGGAGCGATTTGAGGCCTATGCTGGAAATGAAATATCTTCACCTAAAAACTAGACGGAAGCATTCTCAGAAACTCCTTTGTGATGAGTGCATTCAACTCACAGAGTTGAAGCTTCCTTTTGATAGAGCAGTTTTGAAACACTCTTTTAGCAGCATCTGCAAGTGGATATTTGGAGCGCTTTGAGGCCAAGGCTGGAAAACGAAATATCATCACATAAAAACTCGACAGAAGCATTCTCTGAAACTTCTTTGTGATGAGTGCATTCAACTCACAGACTCGAACGTTTCTTTTGATAGAACAGTTTAGAAACACTCCTTTTGTGGAATCTGCAAGTGTTTATTTGGAGCGCTTTGAGGCCTATGTTGGAAAAGGACATATCTTCACATCAAAAGTAGACAGACGCATTCTCAGAAACTTCTTTGTGATGAGTGCGTTGAACTCACAGAGTTCAACCTACCTATTGATAGAGAAGTTTTGAAACACCCTTTTTGTAGACTCTGCAAGTGAATATTTGGCGCGATTTGAGGCCTATGCAGGAAACGGAAATATCTTCACATGAAAACTAGACAGATGAATTCTCAGAAACGTCTTTGTGATGAGTGCATTCAACTCACAGACTTGAAGCTTCCTTTTGAAAGAGCAGTTTCGAAACACTCTTTTTGTAGAATCTGCAAGTGGATATTTGGAGCGCTTTGAGGGCTATGCTGGAAAAGTTAATACCTTCACCTAAAAACTAGACAGACGCAAACTCAGAAACTTCTTTGTGACGTGTGCATTGAAATCACAGAGTTGAACCTTTCTTTTGATACAGAAGTTTTGAAACACTCTTTTCGTAGAATCTTCAAGTGGATGGATGGAGTGATTTGAGGCCTATGCTGGAAAAGGAAATACCTTCACGTAGAAACCAGACAAAAGCATTCTCAGAAAGTTCCCTGTGCTTTGTGCATTCAACTCACAGAGTTGAACATTCCCTCTGATAGAGCAGTTTTGAAACACTCTTTTTGTAGAATCTGCAAGTGGATATTTGGAGCGCTTTGAGGCCTCTGCCGCCAAAGGAATTATCATTGCATAAAAACTAGACGGAAGCGTTCTCAGAAACTTCCTTGTGATGAGTGCATTCAACTCGCAGTGGAACCTTCCTTTCGATAGACCAGTTTTGAAACACTGTTTTTGTAGAATCCGCAAGTGGCTATTTGGAGCTCTTTGAGGCTTATGCTGGAAAAGGAAATATCTTCGTCTACAAACTAGACAGAAGCATTCTCAGAAACTTCTTTGTCATGTGGGGATTGAACTCACAGAGTTGAACATTCCTTTACATAGAGCAGTTTTGCAACACCCTTTCGGTGGAAAGTGAAAGTGCTTATTTGGTGCGATGGCGGCATCTAGTGGATAAGGAAATACATTCAGATGAAAACAAGATACATCCATTCTCAGAAACTTCTTTGTGATGACTGCATTCTACTCACAGAGTTGAACCTTCCTCTTGATAGAACAGTTTTGAAACACTCTTTTTGTGGAATCTGCAAGTGGCTATTTGGAGCGCTTTGAGGCCTATGCTGGAAAAGGAAATCTCTTCACATAAAACCTAGACAGAAGTATTCCCAGAAAGTTTTTCTGATGTGCGCATTCAACTCACCGAGTTGAACCTTCCTTTAGATAGAGCAGTTTTGAAACACTCTGTCTGTAGTACCTGCGAGTGGATATTTGGAGTGCTTTGAGTGCTACACTGTAAAAGCAAATATCTTCACTTGGAATCTAGACAGAAGAATTCTCAGAGACTTCCCTGTGCTCTCTGCATTCCACTCACAGAGTTGAACCTTCCTTTTAATAGAACAGTTTTGAAACACTCTTGCGGTAGAATCTGCAAGTCGATATTTGGAAGGTTTGGAGGCCTATCCTGGGAAAGGAAATATCTTCCCATCAAAACTAGACAGAAGCATTCTCAGAAACTTCTTAGTGATGTGCGCATTCAAGCCACAGAGTTGAAGCTTCCTTTTGATATAGCAGTTTTGAACCACTCTTTTAGTAGAATCTGCAAGTGGATGTTCGGAGAGCTAAGAGGCCAACACTGGAAAAGGAAATCTCTTCACGTAAAAACTAGACGGAAGCATTCTCAGAAACTTCAATGGGCTTTACGCATTCAACTCACAGAGTGCAATGTTGCTTTTGAGAGCGCAGTTTTAAAACACTGTTTTTGTAGAATTTGCTAGAGGATGTTTGGAGCGATGTGAGGCCTTTGCTGGAAAAGGAAATATCTTCACATAAAACCTAGACAGAAGCATTCTCAGAAACTCCTTTGTGATGAGTGCATTCAAATCACACACTTGAACCTTCCTTTGGAAAGAGCAGTTTTGAAACACTCTTTCTGAAGAATCTGCTAGTGGATATTTGGAGCGATTTGAGGCCTATGCTGGAAATGAAATATCTTCACCTAAAAACTAGATGGAAGCATTCTCAGAAACTCCTTTGTGATGAGTGCATTCAACTCACAGAGTTGAAGCTTCCTTTTGATAGAGCAGTTTTGAAACACTCTTTAAGCAGCATCTGCAAGTGGATATTTGGAGCGCTTTGAGGCCAAGGCTGGAAAACGAAATATCATCACATAAAAACTCGACAGAAGCATTCGCTGAAACTTCTTTGTGATGAGTGCATTCAACTCACAGACTCGAACGTTTCTTTTGATAGAACAGTTTAGAAACACTCCTTTTGTAGAATCTGCAAGTGTTTATTTGGAGCGCTTTGAGGCCTATGTTGGAAAAGGACATATCTTCACATCAAAAGTAGACAGACGCATTCTCAGAAACTTCTTTGTGATGAGTGCATTGAACTCACAGAGTTCAACCTACCTATTGATAGAGAAGTTTTGAAACACCCTTTTTGTAGAATCTGCAAGTGAATATTTGGCGCGATTTGAGGCCTATGCAGGAAACGGAAATATCTTCACATGAAAACTAGACAGATGAATTCTCAGAAACGTCTTTGTGATGAGTGCATTCAACTCACAGACTTGAAGCTTCCTTTTGAAAGAGCAGTTTCGAAACACTCTTTTTGTAGAATCTGCAAGTGGATATTTGGAACGCTTTGAGGGCTATGCTAGAAAAGTTAATACCTTCACCTAAAAACTAGACAGACGCAAACTCAGAAACTTCTTTGTGACGTGTGCATTGAACTCAAAGAGTTGAACCTTTCTTTTGATACAGAAGTTTTGAAACACTCTTTTCGTAGAATCTTCAAGTGGATGGATGGAGTGATTTGAGGCCCATGCTGGAAAAGGAAATACCTTCACGTAGAAACGAGACAAAAGCATTCTCAGAAAGTTCCCTGTGCTTTGTGCATTCAACTCACAGAGTTGAACATTCCCTCTGATAGAGCAGTTTTGAAACACTCTTTTTGTAGAATCTGCAAGTGGATATTTGGAGCGCTTTGAGGCCTCTGCCGCCAAAGGAATTATCATTGCATAAAAACTAGACGGAAGCGTTCTCAGAAACTTCCTTGTGATGAGTGCATTCAACTCGCAGAGTGGAACCTTCCTTTCAATAGACCAGTTTTGAAACACTGTTTTTGTAGAATCCGCAAGTGGCTATTTGGAGCTCTTTGAGGCTTATGCTGGAAAAGTAAATATCTTCGTCTACAAACTAGACAGAAGCATTCTCAGAAACTTCTTTGTCATGTGGGGATTGAACTCACAGAGTTGAACATTCCTTTACATAGAGCAGTTTTGCAACACCCTTTCGGTGGAAAGTGAAAGTGCTTATTTGGTGCGATGGCGGCATCTAGTGGATAAGGAAATACATTCAGATGAAAACAAGATACATCCATTCTCAGAAACTTCTTTGTGATGACTGCATTCTACTCACAGAGTTGAACCTGCCTTTTGATAGAACAGTTTTGAAACACTCTTTTTGTGGAATCTGCAAGTGGCTATTTGGAGCGCTTTGAGGCCTCTGCTGGAAAAGGAAAACTCTTCACATAAAATCTAGACAGAAGTATTCCCAGAAAGTTTTTCTGATGTGTGCATTCAACTCACCGAGTTGAACCTTCCTTTAGATAGAGCAGTTTTGAAACACTCTGTCTGTAGTACCTGCGAGTGGATATTTGGAGTGCTTTGAGTGCTACACTGTAAAAGCAAATATCTTCACTTGGAATCTAGACAGAAGAATTCTCAGAGACTTCCCTGTGCTCTCTGTATTCCACTCACAGAGTTGAACCTTCCTTTTGATAGAACAGTTTTGAAACACTCTTGTGGTAGAATCTGCAAGTCGATATTTGGAAGGTTTGGAGGCCTATCCTGGGAAAGGAAATATCTTCCCATCAAAACTAGACAGAAGCATTCTCAGAAACTTCTTAGTGATGTGCGCATTCAAGCCACAGAGTTGAAGCTTCCTTTTGCTATAGCAGTTTTGAACCACTCTTTTAGTAGAATCTGCAAGTGGATGTTCGGAGAGCTAAGAGGCCAACACTGGAAAAGGAAATCTCTTCACGTAAAAACTAGACGGAAGCATTCTCAGAAACTTCAATGGGCTTTACGCATTCAACTCACAGAGTGCAATGTTCCTTTTGAGAGCGCAGTTTTAAAACACTGTTTTTGTAGAATTTGCTAGAGGATGTTTGGAGCGATGTGAGGCCTTTGCTGGAAAAGGAAATATCTTCACATAAAACCTAGACAGAAGCATTCTCAGAAACTCCTTTGTGATGAGTGCATTCAAATCACACACTTGAACCTTCCTTTGGAAAGAGCAGTTTTGAAACACTCTTTCTGAAGAATCTGCAAGTGGATATTTGGAGCGATTTGAGGCCTATGCTGGAAATGAAATACCTTCACCTAAAAACTAGACGGAAGCATTCTCAGAAACTCCTTTGTGATGAGTGCATTCAACTCACAGAGTTGAAGCTTCCCTTTGACAGAGCAGTTTTGAAACACTCTTTAAGCAGCATCTGCAAGTGGATATTTGGAGCGCTTTGAGGCCAAGGCTGGAAAACGAAATATCATCACATAAAAACTCGACAGAAGCATTCTCTGAAACTTCTTTGTGATGAGTGCATTCAACTCACAGACTCGAACGTTTCTTTTGATAGAACAGTTTAGAAACACTCCTTTTGTAGAATCTGCAAGTGTTTATTTGGAGCGCTTTGAGGCCTATGTTGGAAAAGGACATATCTTCACATCAAAAGTAGACAGACGCATTCTCAGAAACTTCTTTGTGATGAGTGCATTGAACTCACAGAGTTCAACCTACCTATTGATAGAGAAGTTTTGAAACACCCTTTTTGTAGAATCTGCAAGTGAATATTTGGCGCGATTTGAGGCCTATGCAGGAAACGGAAATATCTTCACATGAAAACTAGACAGATGAATTCTCAGAAACGTCTTTGTGATGAGTGCGTTCAACTCACAGACTTGAAGCTTCCTTTTGAAAGAGCAGTTTCGAAACACTCTTTTTGTAGAATCTGCAAGTGGATATTTGGAGCGCTTTGAGGGCTATGCTGGAAAAGTTAATACCTTCACCTATAAACTAGACAGAAGCATACTCAGAAACTTCTTTGTGACGTGTGCATTGAACTCACAGAGTTGAACCTTTCTTTTGATACAGAAGTTTTGAAACACTCTTTTCGTAGAATCTTCAAGTGGATGAATGGAGTGATTTGAGGCCTATGCTGGAAAAGGAAATACCTTCACGTAGAAACGAGACAAAAGCATTCTCAGAAAGTTCCCTGTGCTTTGTGCATTCAACTCACAGAGTTGAACATTCCCTTTGATAGAGCAGTTTTGAAACACTCTTTTTGTAGAATCTGCAAGTGGATATTTGGAGCGCTTTGAGGCCTCTGCCGCCAAAGGAATTATCATTGCATAAAAACTAGACGGAAGCGTTCTCAGAAACTTCCTTGTGATGAGTGCATTCAACTCGCAGAGTGGAACCTTCCTTTCGATAGACCAGTTTTGAAACACTGTTTTTGTAGAATCCGCAAGTGGCTATTTGGAGCTCTTTGAGGCTTATGCTGGAAAAGGAAATATCTTCGTCTACAAACTAGACAGAAGCATTCTCAGAAACTTCTTTGTCACGTGGGGATTGAACTCACAGAGTTGAACATTCCTTTACATAGAGCAGTTTTGCAACACCCTTTCGGTGGAAAGTGAAAGTGCTTATTTGGTGCGATGGCGGCATCTAGTGGATAAGGAAATACATTCAGATGAAAACAAGATACATCCATTCTCAGAAACTTCTTTGTGATGACTGCATTCTACTCACAGAGTTGAACCTTCCTTTTGATAGAACAGTTTTGAAACACTCTGTTTGTGGAATCTGCAAGTGGCTATTTGGAGCGCTTTGAGGCCTATGCTGGAAAAGGAAATCTCTTCACATAAAACCTAGACAGAAGTATTCCCAGAAAGTTTTTCTGATGTGCGCATTCAACTCACCGAGTTGAACCTTCCTTTAGATAGAGCAGTTTTGAAACACTCTGTCTGTAGTACCTGCGAGTGGATATTTGGAGTGCTTTGAGTGCTACACTGTAAAAGCAAATATCTTCACTTGGAATCTAGACAGAAGAATTCTCAGAGACTTCCCTGTGCTCTCTGCATTCCACTCACAGAGTTGAACCTTCCTTTTAATAGAACAGTTTTGAAACACTCTTGCGGTAGAATCTGCAAGTCGATATTTGGAAGGTTTGGAGGCCTATCCTGGGAAAGGAAATATCTTCCCATCAAAACTAGACAGAAGCATTCTCAGAAACTTCTTAGTGATGTGCGCATTCAAGCCACAGAGTTGAAGCTTCCTTTTGATATAGCAGTTTTGAACCACTCTTTTAGTAGAATCTGCAAGTGGATGTTCGGAGAGCTAAGAGGCCAACACTGGAAAAGGAAATCTCTTCACGTAAAAACTAGACGGAAGCATTCTCAGAAACTTCAATGGGCTTTACGCATTCAACTCACAGAGTGCAATGTTGCTTTTGAGAGCGCAGTTTTAAAACACTGTTTTTGTAGAATTTGCTAGAGGATGTTTGGAGCGATGTGAGGCCTTTGCTGGAAAAGGAAATATCTTCACATAAAACCTAGACAGAAGCATTCTCAGAAACTCCTTTGTGATGAGTGCATTCAAATCACACACTTGAACCTTCCTTTGGAAAGAGCAGTTTTGAAACACTCTTTCTGAAGAATCTGCTAGTGGATATTTGGAGCGATTTGAGGCCTATGCTGGAAATGAAATATCTTCACCTAAAAACCAGACGGAAGCATTCTCAGAAACTCCTTTGTGATGAGTGCATTCAACTCACAGAGTTGAAGCTTCCTTTTGATAGAGCAGTTTTGAAACACTCTTTTAGCAGCATCTGCAAGTGGATATTTGGAGCGCTTTGAGGCCAAGGCTGGAAAACGAAATATCATCACATAAAAACTCGACAGAAGCATTCTCTGAAACTTCTTTGTGATGAGTGCATTCAACTCACAGACTCGAACGTTTCTTTTGATAGAACAGTTTAGAAACACTCCTTTTGTAGAATCTGCAAGTGTTTATTTGGAGCGCTTTGAGGCCTATGTTGGAAAAGGACATATCTTCACATCAAAAGTAGACAGACGCATTCTCAGAAACTTCTTTGTGATGAGTGCATTGAACTCACAGAGTTCAACCTACCTATTGATAGAGAAGTTTTGAAACACCCTTTTTGTAGAATCTGCAAGTGAATATTTGGCGCGATTTGAGGCCTATGCAGGAAACGGAAATATCTTCACATGAAAACTAGACAGATGAATTCTCAGAAACGTCTTTGTGATGAGTGCATTCAACTCACAGACTTGAAGCTTCCTTTTGAAAGAGCAGTTTCGAAACACTCTTTTTGTAGAATCTGCAAGTGGATATTTGGAGCGCTTTGAGGGCTATGCTGGAAAAGTTAATACCTTCACCTAAAAACTAGACAGAAGCATACTCAGAAACTTCTTTGTGACGTGTGCATTGAACTCACAGAGTTGAACCTTTCTTTTGATACAGAAGTTTTGAAACACTCTTTTCGTAGAATCTTCAAGTGGATGGATGGAGTGATTTGAGGCCTATGCTGGAAAAGGAAATACCTTCACGTAGAAACGAGACAAAAGCATTCTCAGAAAGTTCCCTGTGCTTTGTGCATTCAACTCACAGAGTTGAACATTCCCTTTGATAGAGCAGTTTTGAAACACTCTTTTTGTAGAATCTGCAAGTGGATATTTGGAGCGCTTTGAGGCCTCTGCCGCCAAAGGAATTATCATTGCTTAAAAACTAGATGGAAGCGTTCTCAGAAACTTCCTTGTGATGAGTTCATTCAACTCGCAGAGTGGAACCTTCCTTTCGATAGACCAGTTTTGAAACACTGTTTTTGTAGAATCCGCAAGTGGCTATTTGGAGCTCTTTGAGGCTTGTGCTGGAAAAGGAAATATCTTCGTCTACAAACTAGACAGAAGCATTCTCAGAAACCTCTTTGTCACGTGGGGATTGAACTCACAGAGTTGAACATTCCTTTACATAGAGCAGTTTTGCAACACCCTTTCGGTGGAAAGTGAAAGTGCTTATTTGGTGCGATGGCGGCATCTAGTGGATAAGGAAATACATTCAGATGAAAACAAGATACATCCATTCTCAGAAACTTCTTTGTGATGACTGCATTCTACTCACAGAGTTGAACCTTCCTCTTGATAGAACAGTTTTGAAACACTCTTTTTGTGGAATCTGCAAGTGGCTATTTGGAGCGCTTTGAGGCCTATGCTGGAAAAGGAAATCTCTTCACATAAAACCTAGACAGAAGTATTCCCAGAAAGTTTTTCTGATGTGCGCATTCAACTCACCGAGTTGAACCTTCCTTTAGATAGAGCAGTTTTGAAACACTCTGTCTGTAGTACCTGCGAGTGGATATTTGGAGTGCTTTGAGTGCTACACTGTAAAAGCAAATATCTTCACTTGGAATCTAGACAGAAGAATTCTCAGAGACTTCCCTGTGCTCTCTGCATTCCACTCACAGAATTGAACCTTCCTTTTGATAGAACAGTTTTGAAACACTCTTGTGGTAGAATCTGCAAGTCGATATTTGGAAGGTTTGGAGGCCTATCCTGGGAAAGGAAATATCTTCCCATCAAAACTAGACAGAAGCATTCTCAGAAACTTCTTAGTGATGTGCGCATTCACGTCACAGAGTTGAAGCTTCCTTTTGATATAGCAGTTTTGAACCACTCTTTTAGTAGAATCTGCAAGTGGATGTTCGGAGAGCTAAGAGGCCATCACTGGAAAAGGAAATCTCTTCACGTAAAAACTAGACGGAAGCATTCTCAGAAACTTCAATGGGCTTCACGCATTCAACTCACAGAGTGCAATGTTGCTTTTGAGAGCGCAGTTTTAAAACACTGTTTTTGTAGAATTTGCTAGAGGATGTTTGGAGCGATGTGAGGCCTTTGCTGGAAAAGGAAATATCTTCACATAAAACCTAGACAGAAGCATTCTCAGAAACTCCTTTGTGATGAGTGCATTCAAATCACACACTTGAACCTTCCTTTGGAAAGAGCAGTTTTGAAACACTCTTTCTGAAGAATCTGCAAGTGGATATTTGGAGCGATTTGAGGCCTATGCTGGAAATGAAATATCTTCACCTAAAAACTAGACGGAAGCATTCTCAGAAACTCCTTTGTGATGAGTGCATTCAACTCACAGAGTTGAAGCTTCCTTTTGATAGAGCAGTTTTGAAACACTCTTTTAGCAGCATCTGCAAGTGGATATTTGGAGCGCTTTGAGGCCAAGGCTGGAAAACGAAATCTCATCACATAAAAACTCGACAGAAGCATTCTCTGAAACTTCTTTGTGATGAGTGCATTCAACTCACAGACTCGAACGTTTCTTTTGATAGAACAGTTTAGAAACACTCCTTTTGTAGAATCTGCAAGTGTTTATTTGGAGCGCTTTGAGGCCTATGTTGGAAAAGGACATATCTTCACATCAAAAGTAGACAGACGCATTCTCAGAAACTTCTTTGTGATGAGTGCGTTGAACTCACAGAGTTGAACCTACCTATTGATAGAGAAGTTTTGAAACACCCTTTTTGTAGAATCTGCAAGTGAATATTTGGCGCGATTTGAGGCCTATGCAGGAAACGGAAATATCTTCACATGAAAACTAGACAGATGAATTCTCAGAAACGTCTTTGTGATGAGTGCATTCAACTCACAGACTTGAAGCTTCCTTTTGAAAGAGCAGTTTCGAAACACTCTTTTTGTAGAATCTGCAAGTGGATATTTGGAGCGCTTTGAGGGCTATGCTGGAAAAGTTAATACCTTCACCTAAAAACTAGACAGACGCAAACTCAGAAACTTCTTTGTGACGTGTGCATTGAACTCACAGAGTTGAACCTTTCTTTTGATACAGAAGTTTTGAAACACTCTTTTCGTAGAATCTTCAAGTGGATGGATGGAGTGATTTGAGGCCTATGCTGGAAAAGGAAATACCTTCACGTAGAAACGAGACAAAAGCATTCTCAGAAAGTTCCCTGTGCTTTGTGCATTCAACTCACAGAGTTGAACATTCCCTCTGATAGAGCAGTTTTGAAACACTCTTTTTGTAGAATCTGCAAGTGGATATTTGGAGCGCTTTGAGGCCTCTGCCGCCAAAGGAATTATCATTGCTTAAAAACTAGATGGAAGCGTTCTCAGAAACTTCCTTGTGATGAGTGCATTCAACTCGCAGAGTGGAACCTTCCTTTCGATAGACCAGTTTTGAAACACTGTTTTTGTAGAATCCGCAAGTGGCTATTTGGAGCTCTTTGAGGCTTATGCTGGAAAAGGAAATATCTTCGTCTACAAACTAGACAGAAGCATTCTCAGAAACTTCTTTGTCACGTGGGGATTGAACTCACAGAGTTGAACATTCCTTTACATAGAGCAGTTTTGCAACACCCTTTCGGTGGAAAGTGAAAGTGCTTATTTGGTGCGATGGCGGCATCTAGTGGATAAGGAAATACATTCAGATGAAAACAAGATACATCCATTCTCAGAAACTTCTTTGTGATGACTGCATTCTACTCACAGAGTTGAACCTTCCTCTTGATAGAACAGTTTTGAAACACTCTTTTTGTGGAATCTGCAAGTGGCTATTTGGAGCGCTTTGAGGCCTATGCTGGAAAAGGAAATCTCTTCACATAAAACCTAGACAGAAGTATTCCCAGAAAGTTTTTCTGATGTGCGCATTCAACTCACCGAGTTGAACCTTCCTTTAGATAGAGCAGTTTTGAAACACTCTGTCTGTAGTACCTGCGAGTGGATATTTGGAGTGCTTTGAGTGCTACACTGTAAAAGCAAATATCTTCACTTGGAATCTAGACAGAAGAATTCTCAGAGACTTCCCTGTGCTCTCTGCATTCCACTCACAGAGTTGAACCTTCCTTTTGATAGAACAGTTTTGAAACACTCTTGTGGTAGAATCTGCAAGTCGATATTTGGAAGGTTTGGAGGCCTATCCTGGGAAAGGAAATATCTTCCCATCAAAACTAGACAGAAGCATTCTCAGAAACTTCTTAGTGATGTGCGCATTCAAGTCACAGAGTTGAAGCTTCCTTTTGATATAGCAGTTTTGAACCACTCTTTTAGTAGAATCTGCAAGTGGATGTTCGGAGAGCTAAGAGGCCAACACTGGAAAAGGAAATCTCTTCACGTAAAAACTAGACGGAAGCATTCTCAGAAACTTCAATGGGCTTTACGCATTCAACTCACAGAGTGCAATGTTCCTTTTGAGAGCGCAGTTTTAAAACACTGTTTTTGTAGAATTTGCTAGAGGATGTTTGGAGCGATGTGAGGCCTTTGCTGGAAAAGGAAATATCTTCACATAAAACCTAGACAGAAGCATTCTCAGAAACTCCTTTGTGATGAGTGCATTCAAATCACACACTTGAACCTTCCTTTGGAAAGAGCAGTTTTGAAACACTCTTTCTGAAGAATCTGCAAGTGGATATTTGGAGCGATTTGAGGCCTATGCTGGAAATGAAATATCTTCACCTAAAAACTAGACGGAAGCATTCTCAGAAACTCCTTTGTGATGAGTGCATTCAACTCACAGAGTTGAAGCTTCCTTTTGATAGAGCAGTTTTGAAACACTCTTTTAGCAGCATCTGCAAGTGGATATTTGGAGCGCTTTGAGGCCAAGGCTGGAAAACGAAATATCATCACATAAAAACTCGACAGAAGCATTCGCTGAAACTTCTTTGTGATGAGTGCATTCAACTCACAGACTCGAACGTTTCTTTTGATAGAACAGTTTAGAAACACTCCTTTTGTAGAATCTGCAAGTGTTTATTTGGAGCGCTTTGAGGCCTATGTTGGAAAAGGACATATCTTCACATCAAAAGTAGACAGACGCATTCTCAGAAACTTCTTTGTGATGAGTGCATTGAACTCACAGAGTTCAACCTACCTATTGATAGAGAAGTTTTGAAACACCCTTTTTGTAGAATCTGCAAGTGAATATTTGGCGCGATTTGAGGCCTATGCAGGAAACGGAAATATCTTCACATGAAAACTAGACAGATGAATTCTCAGAAACGTCTTTGTGATGAGTGCGTTCAACTCACAGACTTGAAGCTTCCTTTTGAAAGAGCAGTTTCGAAACACTCTTTTTGTAGAATCTGCAAGTGGATATTTGGAGCGCTTTGAGGGCTATGCTGGAAAAGTTAATACCTTCACCTAAAAACTAGACAGAAGCATACTCAGAAACTTCTTTGTGACGTGTGCATTGAACTCACAGAGTTGAACCTTTCTTTTGATACAGAAGTTTTGAAACACTCTTTTCGTAGAATCTTCAAGTGGATGGATGGAGTGATTTGAGGCCTATGCTGGAAAAGGAAATACCTTCACGTAGAAACGAGACAAAAGCATTCTCAGAAAGTTCCCTGTGCTTTGTGCATTCAACTCACAGAGTTGAACATTCCCTTTGATAGAGCAGTTTTGAAACACTCTTTTTGTAGAATCTGCAAGTGGATATTTGGAGCGCTTTGAGGCCTCTGCCGCCAAAGGAATTATCATTGCATAAAAACTAGACGGAAGCGTTCTCAGAAACTTCCTTGTGATGAGTGCATTCAACTCGCAGAGTGGAACCTTCCTTTCGATAGACCAGTTTTGAAACACTGTTTTTGTAGAATCCGCAAGTGGCTATTTGGAGCTCTTTGAGGCTTATGCTGGAAAAGGAAATATCTTCGTCTACAAACTAGACAGAAGCATTCTCAGAAACTTCTTTGTCACGTGGGGATTGAACTCACAGAGTTGAACATTCCTTTACATAGAGCAGTTTTGCAACACCCTTTCGGTGGAAAGTGAAAGTGCTTCTTTGGTGCGATGGCGGCATCTAGTGGATAAGGAAATACATTCAGATGAAAACAAGATACATCCATTCTCAGAAACTTCTTTGTGATGACTGCATTCTACTCACAGAGTTGAACCTTCCTTTTGATAGAACAGTTTTGAAACACTCTGTTTGTGGAATCTGCAAGTGGCTATTTGGAGCGCTTTGAGGCCTATGCTGGAAAAGGAAATCTCTTCACATAAAACCTAGACAGAAGTATTCCCAGAAAGTTTTTCTGATGTGCGCATTCAACTCACCGAGTTGAACCTTCCTTTAGATAGAGCAGTTTTGAAACACTCTGTCTGTAGTACCTGCGAGTGGATATTTGGAGTGCTTTGAGTGCTACATTGTAAAAGCAAATATCTTCACTTGGAATCTAGACAGAAGAATTCTCAGAGACTTCTCTGTGCTCTCTGCATTCCACTCACAGAGTTGAACCTTCCTTTTAATAGAACAGTTTTGAAACACTCTTGCGGTAGAATCTGCAAGTCGATATTTGGAAGGTTTGGAGGCCTATCCTGGGAAAGGAAATATCTTCCCATCAAAACTAGACAGAAGCATTCTCAGAAACTTCTTAGTGATGTGCGCATTCAAGCCACAGAGTTGAAGCTTCCTTTTGATATAGCAGTTTTGAACCACTCTTTTAGTAGAATCTGCAAGTGGATGTTCGGAGAGCTAAGAGGCCAACACTGGAAAAGGAAATCTCTTCACGTAAAAACTAGACGGAAGCATTCTCAGAAACTTCAATGGGCTTTACGCATTCAACTCACAGAGTGCAATGTTGCTTTTGAGAGCGCAGTTTTAAAACACTGTTTTTGTAGAATTTGCTAGAGGATGTTTGGAGCGATGTGAGGCCTTTGCTGGAAAAGGAAATATCTTCACATAAAACCTAGACAGAAGCATTCTCAGAAACTCCTTTGTGATGAGTGCATTCAAATCACACACTTGAACCTTCCTTTGGAAAGAGCAGTTTTGAAACACTCTTTCTGAAGAATCTGCTAGTGGATATTTGGAGCGATTTGAGGCCTATGCTGGAAATGAAATATCTTCACCTAAAAACTAGACGGAAGCATTCTCAGAAACTCCTTTGTGATGAGTGCATTCAACTCACAGAGTTGAAGCTTCCTTTTGATAGAGCAGTTTTGAAACACTCTTTTAGCAGCATCTGCAAGTGGATATTTGGAGCGCTTTGAGGCCAAGGCTGGAAAACGAAATATCATCACATAAAAACTCGACAGAAGCATTCTCTGAAACTTCTTTGTGATGAGTGCATTCAACTCACAGACTCGAACGTTTCTTTTGATAGAACAGTTTAGAAACACTCCTTTTGTAGAATCTGCAAGTGTTTATTTGGAGCGCTTTGAGGCCTATGTTGGAAAAGGACATATCTTCACATCAAAAGTAGACAGACGCATTCTCAGAAACTTCTTTGTGATGAGTGCATTGAACTCACAGAGTTCAACCTACCTATTGATAGAGAAGTTTTGAAACACCCTTTTTGTAGAATCTGCAAGTGAATATTTGGCGCGATTTGAGGCCTATGCAGGAAACGGAAATATCTTCACATGAAAACTAGACAGATGAATTCTCAGAAACGTCTTTGTGATGAGTGCATTCAACTCACAGACTTGAAGCTTCCTTTTGAAAGAGCAGTTTCGAAACACTCTTTTTGTAGAATCTGCAAGTGGATATTTGGAGCGCTTTGAGGGCTATGCTGGAAAAGTTAATACCTTCACCTAAAAACTAGACAGAAGCATACTCAGAAACTTCTTTGTGACGTGTGCATTGAACTCACAGAGTTGAACCTTTCTTTTGATACAGAAGTTTTGAAACACTCTTTTCGTAGAATCTTCAAGTGGATGGATGGAGTGATTTGAGGCCTATGCTGGAAAAGGAAATACCTTCACGTAGAAACGAGACAAAAGCATTCTCAGAAAGTTCCCTGTGCTTTGTGCATTCAACTCACAGAGTTGAACATTCCCTTTGATAGAGCAGTTTTGAAACACTCTTTTTGTAGAATCTGCATGTGGATATTTGGAGCGCTTTGAGGCCTCTGCCGCCAAAGGAATTATCATTGCTTAAAAACTAGTTGGAAGCGTTCTCAGAAACTTCCTTGTGATGAGTGCATTCAACTCGCAGAGTGGAACCTTCCTTTCGATAGACCAGTTTTGAAACACTGTTTTTGTAGAATCCGCAAGTGGCTATTTGGAGCTCTTTGAGGCTTATGCTGGAAAAGGAAATATCTTCGTCTACAAACTAGACAGAAGCATTCTCAGAAACTTCTTTGTCACGTGGGGATTGAACTCACAGAGTTGAACATTCCTTTACATAGAGCAGTTTTGCAACACCCTTTCGGTGGAAAGTGAAAGTGCTTATTTGGTGCGATGGCGGCATCTAGTGGATAAGGAAATACGTTCAGATGAAAACAAGATACATCCATTCTCAGAAACTTCTTTGTGATGACTGCATTCTACTCACAGAGTTGAACCTTCCTCTTGATAGAACAGTTTTGAAACACTCTTTTTGTGGAATCTGCAAGTGGCTATTTGGAGCGCTTTGAGGCCTATGCTGGAAAAGGAAATCTCTTCACATAAAACCTAGACAGAAGTATTCCCAGAAAGTTTTTCTGATGTGCGCATTCAACTCACCGAGTTGAACCTTCCTTTAGATAGAGCAGTTTTGAAACACTCTGTCTGTAGTACCTGCGAGTGGATATTTGGAGTGCTTTGAGTGCTACACTGTAAAAGCAAATATCTTCACTTGGAATCTAGACAGAAGAATTCTCAGAGACTTCCCTGTGCTCTCTGCATTCCACTCACAGAGTTGAACCTTCCTTTTGATAGAACAGTTTTGAAACACTCTTGTGGTAGAATCTGCAAGTCGATATTTGGAAGGTTTGGAGGCCTATCCTGGGAAAGGAAATATCTTCCCATCAAAACTAGACAGAAGCATTCTCAGAAACTTCTTAGTGATGTGCGCATTCAAGTCACAGAGTTGAAGCTTCCTTTTGATATAGCAGTTTTGAACCACTCTTTTAGTAGAATCTGCAAGTGGATGTTCGGAGAGCTAAGAGGCCAACACTGGAAAAGGAAATCTCTTCACGTAAAAACTAGACGGAAGCATTCTCAGAAACTTCAATGGGCTTTACGCATTCAACTCACAGAGTGCAATGTTCCTTTTGAGAGCGCAGTTTTAAAACACTGTTTTTGTAGAATTTGCTAGAGGATGTTTGGAGCGATGTGAGGCCTTTGCTGGAAAAGGAAATATCTTCACATAAAACCTAGACAGAAGCATTCTCAGAAACTCCTTTGTGATGAGTGCATTCAAATCACACACTTGAACCTTCCTTTGGAAAGAGCAGTTTTGAAACACTCTTTCTGAAGAATCTGCAAGTGGATATTTGGAGCGATTTGAGGCCTATGCTGGAAATGAAATATCTTCACCTAAAAACTAGACGGAAGCATTCTCAGAAACTCCTTTGAGATGAGTGCATTCAACTCACAGAGTTGAAGCTTCCTTTTGATAGAGCAGTTTTGAAACACTCTTTTAGCAGCATCTGCAAGTGGATATTTGGAGCGCTTTGAGGCCAAGGCTGGAAAACGAAATATCATCACATAAAAACTCGACAGAAGCATTCTCTGAAACTTCTTTGTGATGAGTGCATTCAACTCACAGACTCGAACGTTTCTTTTGATAGAACAGTTTAGAAACACTCCTTTTGTAGAATCTGCAAGTGTTTATTTGGAGCGCTTTGAGGCCTATGTTGGAAAAGGACATATCTTCACATCAAAAGTAGACAGACGCATTCTCAGAAACTTCTTTGTGATGAGTGCATTGAACTCACAGAGTTGAACCTACCTATTGATAGAGAAGTTTTGAAACACCCTTTTTGTAGAATCTGCAAGTGAATATTTGGCGCGATTTGAGGCCTATGCAGGAAACGGAAATATCTTCACATGAAAACTAGACAGATGAATTCTCAGAAACGTCTTTGTGATGAGTGCATTCAACTCACAGACTTGAAGCTTCCTTTTGAAAGAGCAGTTTCGAAACACTCTTTTTGTAGAATCTGCAAGTGGATATTTGGAACGCTTTGAGGGCTATGCTAGAAAAGTTAATACCTTCACCTAAAAACTAGACAGACGCAAACTCAGAAACTTCTTTGTGACGTGTGCATTGAACTCAAAGAGTTGAACCTTTCTTTTGATACAGAAGTTTTGAAACACTCTTTTCGTAGAATCTTCAAGTGGATGGATGGAGTGATTTGAGGCCTATGCTGGAAAAGGAAATACCTTCACGTAGAAACGAGACAAAAGCATTCTCAGAAAGTTCCCTGTGCTTTGTGCATTCAACTCACAGAGTTGAACATTCCCTCTGATAGAGCAGTTTTGAAACACTCTTTTTGTAGAATCTGCAAGTGGATATTTGGAGCGCTTTGAGGCCTCTGCCGCCAAAGGAATTATCATTGCATAAAAACTAGACGGAAGCGTTCTCAGAAACATCCTTGTGATGAGTGCATTCAACTCGCAGAGTGGAACCTTCCTTTCGATAGACCAGTTTTGACACACTGTTTTTGTAGAATCCGCAAGTGGCTATTTGGAGCTCTTTGAGGCTTATGCTGGAAAAGTAAATATCTTCGTCTACAAACTAGACAGAAGCATTCTCAGAAACTTCTTTGTCATGTGGGGATTGAACTCACAGAGTTGAACATTCCTTTACATAGAGCAGTTTTGCAACACCCTTTCGGTGGAAAGTGAAAGTGCTTATTTGGTGCGATGGCGGCATCTAGTGGATAAGGAAATACATTCAGATGAAAACAAGATACATCCATTCTCAGAAACTTCTTTGTGATGACTGCATTCTACTCACAGAGTTGAACCTTCCTTTTGATAGAACAGTTTTGAAACACTCTTTTTGTGGAATCTGCAAGTGGCTATTTGGAGCGCTTTGAGGCCTATGCTGGAAAAGGAAAACTCTTCACATAAAATCTAGACAGAAGTATTCCCAGAAAGTTTTTCTGATGTGTGCATTCAACTCACCGAGTTGAACCTTCCTTTAGATAGAGCAGTTTTGAAACACTCTGTCTGTAGTACCTGCGAGTGGATATTTGGAGTGCTTTGAGTGCTACACTGTAAAAGCAAATATCTTCACTTGGAATCTAGACAGAAGAATTCTCAGAGACTTCCCTGTGCTCTCTGCATTCCACTCACAGAGTTGAACCTTCCTTTTGATAGAACAGTTTTGAAACACTCTTGTGGTAGAATCTGCAAGTCGATATTTGGAAGGTTTGGAGGCCTATCCTGGGAAAGGAAATATCTTCCCATCAAAACTAGACAGAAGCATTCTCAGAAACTTCTTAGTGATGTGCGCATTCAAGCCACAGAGTTGAAGATTCCTTTTGATATAGCAGTTTTGAACCACTCTTTTAGTAGAATCTGCAAGTGGATGTTTGGAGAGCTAAGAGGCCAACACTGGAAAAGGAAATCTCTTCACGTAAAAACTAGACGGAAGCATTCTCAGAAACTTCAATGGGCTTTACGCATTCAACTCACAGAGTGCAATGTTGCTTTTGAGAGCGCAGTTTTAAAACACTGTTTTTGTAGAATTTGCTAGAGGATGTTTGGAGCGATGTGAGGCCTTTGCTGGAAAAGGAAATATCTTCACATAAAACCTAGACAGAAGCATTCTCAGAAACTCCTTTGTGATGAGTGCATTCAAATCACACACTTGAACCTTCCTTTGGAAAGAGCAGTTTTGAAACACTCTTTCTGAAGAATCTGCAAGTGGATATTTGGAGCGATTTGAGGCCTATGCTGGAAATGAAATACCTTCACCTAAAAACTAGACGGAAGCATTCTCAGAAACTCCTTTGTGATGAGTGCATTCAACTCACAGAGTTGAAGCTTCCTTTTGACAGAGCAGTTTTGAAACACTCTTTAAGCAGCATCTGCAAGTGGATATTTGGAGCGCTTTGAGGCCAAGGCTGGAAAACGAAATATCATCACATAAAAACTCGACAGAAGCATTCTCTGAAACTTCTTTGTGATGAGTGCATTCAACTCACAGACTCGAACGTTTCTTTTGATAGAACAGTTTAGAAACACTCCTTTTGTAGAATCTGCAAGTGTTTATTTGGAGCGCTTTGAGGCCTATGTTGGAAAAGGACATATCTTCACATCAAAAGTAGACAGACGCATTCTCAGAAACTTCTTTGTGATGAGTGCATTGAACTCACAGAGTTGAACCTACCTATTGATAGAGAAGTTTTGAAACACCCTTTTTGTAGAATCTGCAAGTGAATATTTGGCGCGATTTGAGGCCTATGCAGGAAACGGAAATATCTTCACATGAAAACTAGACAGATGAATTCTCAGAAACGTCTTTGTGATGAGTGCATTCAACTCACAGACTTGAAGCTTCCTTTTGAAAGAGCAGTTTCGAAACACTCTTTTTGTAGAATCTGCAAGTGGATATTTGGAGCGCTTTGAGGGCTATGCTGGAAAAGTTAATACCTTCACCTAAAAACTAGACAGAAGCATACTCAGAAACTTCTTTGTGACGTGTGCATTGAACTCACAGAGTTGAACCTTTCTTTTGATACAGAAGTTTTGAAACACTCTTTTCGTAGAATCTTCAAGTGGATGGATGGAGTGATTTGAGGCCTATGCTGGAAAAGGAAATACCTTCACGTAGAAACGAGACAAAAGCATTCTCAGAAAGTTCCCTGTGCTTTGTGCATTCAACTCACAGAGTTGAACATTCCCTTTGATAGAGCAGTTTTGAAACACTCTTTTTGTAGAATCTGCAAGTGGATATTTGGAGCGCTTTGAGGCCTCTGCCGCCAAAGGAATTATCATTGCTTAAAAACTAGATGGAAGCGTTCTCAGAAACTTCCTTGTGATGAGTGCATTCAACTCACAGAGTGGAACCTTCCTTTCGATAGACCAGTTTTGAAACACTGTTTTTGTAGAATCCGCAAGTGGCTATTTGGAGCTCTTTGAGGCTTATGCTGGAAAAGGAAATATCTTCGTCTACAAACTAGACAGAAGCATTCTCAGAAACTCCTTTGTCATGTGGGGATTGAACTCACAGAGTTGAACATTCCTTTACATAGAGCAGTTTTGCAACACCCTTTCGGTGGAAAGTGAAAGTGCTTATTTGGTGCGATGGCGGCATCTAGTGGATAAGGAAATACATTCAGATGAAAACAAGATACATCCATTCTCAGAAACTTCTTTGTGATGACTGCATTCTACTCACAGAGTTGAACCTTCCTTTTGATAGAACAGTTTTGAAACACTCTTTTTGTGGAATCTGCAAGTGGCTATTTGGAGCGCTTTGAGGCCTATGCTGGAAAAGGAAATCTCTTCACATAAAACCTAGACAGAAGTATTCCCAGAAAGTTTTTCTGATGTGCGCATTCAACTCACCGAGTTGAACCTTCCTTTAGATAGAGCAGTTTTGAAACACTCTGTCTGTAGTACCTGCGAGTGGATATTTGGAGTGCTTTGAGTGCTACACTGTAAAAGCAAATATCTTCACTTGGAATCTAGACAGAAGAATTCTCAGAGACTTCCCTGTGCTCTCTGCATTCCACTCACAGAGTTGAACCTTCCTTTTGATAGAACAGTTTTGAAACACTCTTGTGGTAGAATCTGCAAGTCGATATTTGGAAGGTTTGGAGGCCTATCCTGGGAAAGGAAATATCTTCCCATCAAAACTAGACAGAAGCATTCTCAGAAACTTCTTAGTGATGTGCGCATTCAAGCCACAGAGTTGAAGCTTCCTTTTGATATAGCAGTTTTGAACCACTCTTTTAGTAGAATCTGCAAGTGGATGTTCGGAGAGCTAAGAGGCCAACACTGGAAAAGGAAATCTCTTCACGTAAAAACTAGACGGAAGCATTCTCAGAAACTTCAATGGGCTTTACGCATTCAACTCACAGAGTGCAATATTGCTTTTGAGAGCGCAGTTTTAAAACACTGTTTTTGTAGTATTTGCTAGAGGATGTTTGGAGCGATGTGAGGCCTTTGCTGGAAAAGGAAATATCTTCACATAAAACCTAGACAGAAGCATTCTCAGAAACTCCTTTGTGATGAGTGCATTCAAATCACACACTTGAACCTTCCTTTGGAAAGAGCAGTTTTGAAACACTCTTTCTGAAGAATCTGCAAGTGGATATTTGGAGCGATTTGAGGCCTATGCTGGAAATGAAATATCTTCACCTAAAAACTAGACGGAAGCATTCTCAGAAACTCCTTTGTGATGAGTGCATTCAACTCACAGAGTTGAAGCTTCCTTTTGATAGAGCAGTTTTGAAACATTCTTTTAGCAGCATCTGCAAGTGGATATTTGGAGCGCTTTGAGGCCAAGGCTGGAAAACGAAATCTCATCACATAAAAACTCGACAGAAGCATTCTCTGAAACTTCTTTGTGATGAGTGCATTCAACTCACAGACTCGAACCTTTCTTTTGATAGAACAGTTTAGAAACACTCCTTTTGTAGAATCTGCAAGTGTTTATTTGGAGCGCTTTGAGGCCTATGTTGGAAAAGGACATATCTTCACATCAAAAGTAGACAGACGCATTCTCAGAAACTTCTTTGTGATGAGTGCATTGAACTCACAGAGTTGAACCTACCTATTGATAGAGAAGTTTTGAAACACCCTTTTTGTAGAATCTGCAAGTGAATATTTGGCGCGATTTGAGGCCTATGCAGGAAACGGAAATATCTTCACATGAAAACTAGACGGAAGCATTCTCAGAAACTCCTTTGTGATGAGTGCATTCAACTCACAGAGTTGAAGCTTCCTTTTGATAGAGCAGTTTTGAAACACTCTTTTAGCAGCATCTGCAAGTGGATATTTGGAGCGCTTTGAGGCCAAGGCTGGAAAACGAAATATCATCACATAAAAACTCGACAGAAGCATTCTCTGAAACTTCTTTGTGATGAGTGCATTCAACTCACAGACTCGAACGTTTCTTTTGATAGAACAGTTTAGAAACACTCCTTTTGTAGAATCTGCAAGTGTTTATTTGGAGCGCTTTGAGGCCTATGTTGGAAAAGGACATATCTTCACATCAAAAGTAGACAGACGCATTCTCAGAAACTTCTTTGTGATGAGTGCGTTGAACTCACAGAGTTCAACCTACCTATTGATAGAGAAGTTTTGAAACACCCTTTTTGTAGAATCTGCAAGTGAATATTTGGCGCGATTTGAGGCCTATGCAGGAAACGGAAATATCTTCACATGAAAACTAGACAGATGAATTCTCAGAAACGTCTTTGTGATGAGTGCATTCAACTCACAGACTTGAAGCTTCCTTTTGAAAGAGCAGTTTCGAAACACTCTTTTTGTAGAATCTGCAAGTGGATATTTGGAGCGCTTTGAGGGCTATGCTGGAAAAGTTAATACCTTCACCTAAAAACTAGACAGACGCAAACTCAGAAACTTCTTTGTGACGTGTGCATTGAACTCACAGAGTTGAACCTTTCTTTTGATACAGAAGTTCTGAAACACTCTTTTCGTAGAATCTTCAAGTGGATGGATGGAGTGATTTGAGGCCTATGCTGGAAAAGGAAATACCTTCACGTAGAAACGAGACAAAAGCATTCTGAGACACTTCCCTGTGCTTCGTGCATTCAACTCACAGAGTTGAACATTCCCTTTGATAGAGCAGTTTTGAAACACTCTTTTTGTAGAATCTGCAAGTGGATATTTGGAGCGCTTTGAGGCCTCTGCCGCCAAAGGAATTATCATTGCATAAAAACTAGATGGAAGCGTTCTCAGAAACTTCCTTGTGATGAGTGCATTCAACTCGCAGAGTGGAACCTTCCTTTCGATAGACCAGTTTTGAAACACTGTTTTTGTAGAATCCGCAAGTGGCTATTTGGAGCTCTTTGAGGCTTATGCTGGAAAAGGAAATATCTTCGTCTACAAACTAGACAGAAGCATTCTCAGAAACTTCTTTGTCACGTGGGGATTGAACTCACAGAGTTGAACATTCCTTTACATAGAGCAGTTTTGCAACACCCTTTCGGTGGAAAGTGAAAGTGCTTATTTGGTGCGATGGCGGCATCTAGTGGATAAGGAAATACGTTCAGATGAAAACAAGATACATCCATTCTCAGAAACTTCTTTGTGATGACTGCATTCTACTCACAGAGTTGAACCTTCCTTTTGATAGAACAGTTTTGAAACACTCTTTTTGTGGAATCTGCAAGTGGCTATTTGGAGCGCTTTGAGGCCTATGCTGGAAAAGGAAATCTCTTCACATAAAACCTAGACAGAAGTATTCCCAGAAAGTTTTTCTGATGTGCGCATTCAACTCACCGAGTTGAACCTTCCTTTAGATAGAGCAGTTTTGAAACACTCTGTCTGTAGTACCTGCGAGTGGATATTTGGAGTGCTTTGAGTGCTACACTGTAAAAGCAAATATATTCACTTGGAATCTAGACAGAAGAATTCTCAGAGACTTCCCTGTGCTCTCTGCATTCCACTCACAGAGTTGAACCTTCCTTTTGATAGAACAGTTTTGAAACACTCTTGTGGTAGAATCTGCAAGTCGATATTTGGAAGGTTTGGAGGCCTATCCTGGGAAAGGAAATATCTTCCCATCAAAACTAGACAGAAGCATTCTCAGAAACTTCTTAGTGATGTGCGCATTCAAGTCACAGAGTTGAAGCTTCCTTTTGATATAGCAGTTTTGAACCACTCTTTTAGTAGAATCTGCAAGTGGATGTTCGGAGAGCTAAGAGGCCAACACTGGAAAAGGAAATCTCTTCACGTAAAAACTAGACGGAAGCATTCTAAGAAACTTCAATGGGCTTTACGCATTCAACTCACAGAGTGCAATGTTGCTTTTGAGAGCGCAGTTTTAAAACACTGTTTTTGTAGAATTTGCTAGAGGTTGTTTGGAGCGATGTGAGGCCTTAGCTGGAAAAGGAAATATCTTCACATAAAACCTAGACAGAAGCATTCTCAGAAACTCCTTTGTGATGAGTGCATTCAAATCACACACTTGAACCTTCCTTTGGAAAGAGTAGTTTTGAAACACTCTTTCTGAAGAATCTGCAAGTGGATATTTGGAGCGATTTGAGGCCTATGCTGGAAATGAAATATCTTCACCTAAAAACTAGACGGAAGCATTCTCAGAAACTCCTTTGTGATGAGTGCATTCAATTCACAGAGTTGAAGCTTCCTTTTGATAGAGCAGTTTTGAAACACTCTTTTAGCAGCATCTGCAAGTGGATATTTGGAGCGCTTTGAGGCCAAGGCTGGAAAACGAAATCTCATCACATAAAAACTCGACAGAAGCATTCTCTGAAACTTCTTTGTGATGAGTGCATTCAACTCACAGACTCGAACGTTTCTTTTGATAGAACAGTTTAGAAACACTCCTTTTGTAGAATCTGCAAGTGTTTATTTGGAGCGCTTTGAGGCCTATGTTGGAAAAGGACATATCTTCACCTCAAAAGTAGACAGACGCATTCTCAGAAACTTCTTTGTGATGAGTGCATTGAACTCACAGAGTTCAACCTACCTATTGATAGAGAAGTTTTGAAACACCCTTTTTGTAGAATCTGCAAGTGAATAATTGGCGCGATTTGAGGCCTATGCAGGAAACGGAAATATCTTCACATGAAAACTAGACAGATGAATTCTCAGAAACGTCTTTGTGATGAGTGCATTCAACTCACAGACTTGAAGCTTCCTTTTGAAAGAGCAGTTTCGAAACACTCTTTTTGTACAATCTGCAAGTGGATATTTGGAACGCTTTGAGGGCTATGCTGGAAAAGTTAATGCCTTCACCTAAAAACTAGACAGAAGCATACTCAGAAACTTCTTTGTGACGTGTGCATTGAACTCACAGAGTTGAACCTTTCTTTTGATACAGAAGTTTTGAAACACTCTTTTCGTAGAATCTTCAAGTGGATGGATGGAGTGATTTGAGGCCTATGCTGGAAAAGGAAATACCTTCACGTAGAAACGAGACAAAAGCATTCTCAGACAGTTCCCTGTGCTTTGTGCATTCAACTCACAGAGTTGAACATTCCCTCTGATAGAGCAGTTTTGAAACACTCTTTTTGTGGAATCTGCAAGTGGATATTTGGAGCGCTTTGAGGCCTCTGCCGCCAAAGGAATTATCATTGCATAAAAACTAGATGGAAGCGTTCTCAGAAACTTCCTTGTGATGAGTGCATTCAACTCGCAGAGTGGAACCTTCCTTTCGATAGACCAGTTTTGAAACACTGTTTTTGTAGAATCCGCAAGTGGCTATTTGGAGCTCTTTGAGGCTTATGCTGGAAAAGGAAATATCTTCGTCTACAAACTAGACAGAAGCATTCTCAGAAACTTCTTTGTCATGTGGGGATTGAACTCACAGAGTTGAACATTCCTTTACATAGAGCAGTTTTGCAACACCCTTTCGGTGGAAAGTGAAAGTGCTTATTTGGTGCGATGGCGGCATCTAGTGGATAAGGAAATACATTCAGATGAAAACAAGATACATACATTCTCAGAAACTTCTTTGTGATGACTGCATTCTACTCACAGAGTTGAACCTTCCTTTTGATAGAACAGTTTTGAAACACTCTTTTTGTGGAATCTGCAAGTGGCTATTTGGAGCGCTTTGAGGCCTATGCTGGAAAAGGAAATCTCTTCACATAAAACCTAGACAGAAGTATTCCCAGAAAGTTTTTCTGATGTGCGCATTCAACTCACCGAGTTGAACCTTCCTTTAGATAGAGCAGTTTTGAAACACTCTGTCTGTAGTACCTGCGAGTGGATATTTGGAGTGCTTTGAGTGCTACACTGTAAAAGCAAATATCTTCACTTGGAATCTAGACAGAAGAATTCTCAGAGACTTCCCTGTGCTCTCTGCATTCCACTCACAGAGTTGAACCTTCCTTTTGATAGAACAGTTTTGAAACACTCTTGTGGTAGAATCTGCAAGTCGATATTTGGAAGGTTTGGAGGCCTATCCTGGGAAAGGAAATATCTTCCCATCAAAACTAGACAGAAGCATTATCAGAAACTTCTTAGTGATGTGCGCATTCAAGCCACAGAGTTGAAGCTTCCTTTTGATATAGCAGTTTTGAACCACTCTTTTAGTAGAATCTGCAAGTGGATGTTCGGAGAGCTAAGAGGCCAACACTGGAAAAGGAAATCTCTTCACGTAAAAACTAGACGGAAGCATTCTCAGAAACTTCAATGGGCTTTACGCATTCAACTCACAGAGTGCAATATTGCTTTTGAGAGCGCAGTTTTAAAACACTGTTTTTGTAGTATTTGCTAGAGGATGTTTGGAGCGATGTGAGGCCTTTGCTGGAAAAGGAAATATCTTCACATAAAACCTACACAGAAGCATTCTCAGAAACTCCTTTGTGATGAGTGCATTCAAATCACACACTTGAACCTTCCTTTGGAAAGAGCAGTTTTGAAACACTCTTTCTGAAGAATCTGCAAGTGGATATTTGGAGCGATTTGAGGCCTATGCTGGAAATGAAATATCTTCACCTAAAAACTAGACGGAAGCATTCTCAGAAACTCCTTTGTGATGAGTGCATTCAACTCACAGAGTTGAAGCTTCCTTTTGATAGAGCAGTTTTGAAACACTCTTTTAGCAGCATCTGCAAGTGGATATTTGGAGCGCTTTGAGGCCAAGGCTGGAAAACGAAATCTCATCACATAAAAACTCGACAGAAGCATTCTCTGAAACTTCTTTGTGATGAGTGCATTCAACTCACAGACTCGAACCTTTCTTTTGATAGAACAGTTTAGAAACACTCCTTTTGTAGAATCTGCAAGTGTTTATTTGGAGCGCTTTGAGGCCTATGTTGGAAAAGGACATATCTTCACATCAAAAGTAGACAGACGCATTCTCAGAAACTTCTTTGTGATGAGTGCATTGAACTCACAGAGTTGAACCTACCTATTGATAGAGAAGTTTTGAAACACCCTTTTTGTAGAATCTGCAAGTGAATATTTGGCGCGATTTGAGGCCTATGCAGGAAACGGAAATATCTTCACATGAAAACTAGACAGATGAATTCTCAGAAACGTCTTTGTGATGAGTGCATTCAACTCACAGACTTGAAGCTTCCTTTTTAAAGAGGAGTTTCGAAACACTCTTTTTGTAGAATCTGCAAGTGGATATTTGGAGCGCTTTGAGGGCTATGCTGGAAAAGTTAATACCTTCACCTAAAAACTAGACAGAAGCATACTCAGAAACTTCTTTGTGACGTGTGCATTGAACTCACAGAGTTGAACCTTTCTTTTGATACAGAAGTTTTGAAACACTCTTTTCGTAGAATCTTCAAGTGGATGGATGGAGTGATTTGAGGCCTATGCTGGAAAAGGAAATACCTTCACGTAGAAACGAGACAAAAGCATTCTCAGAAAGTTCCCTGTGCTTTGTGCATTCAACTCACAGAGTTGAACATTCCCTTTGATAGAGCAGTTTTGAAACACTCTTTTTGTAGAATCTGCAAGTGGATATTTGGAGCGCTTTGAGGCCTCTGCCGCCAAAGGAATTATCATTGCATAAAAACTAGATGGAAGCGTTCTCAGAAACTTCCTTGTGATGAGTGCATTCAACTCGCAGAGTGGAACCTTCCTTTCGATAGACCAGTTTTGAAACACTGTTTTTGTAGAATCCGCAAGTGGCTATTTGGAGCTCTTTGAGGCTTATGCTGGAAAAGGAAATATCTTCGTCTACAAACTAGACAGAAGCATTCTCAGAAACTTCTTTGTCACGTGGGGATTGAACTCACAGAGTTGAACATTCCTTTACATAGAGCAGTTTTGCAACACCCTTTCGGTGGAAAGTGAAAGTGCTTATTTGGTGCGATGGCGGCATCTAGTGGATAAGGAAATACATTCAGATGAAAGCAAGATACATCCATTCTCAGAAACTTGTTTGTGATGACTGCATTCTACTCACAGAGTTGAACCTTCCTCTTGATAGAACAGTTTTGAAACACTCTTTTTGTGGAATCTGCAAGTGGCTATTTGGAGCGCTTTGAGGCCTATGCTGGAAAAGGAAATCTCTTCACATAAAACCTAGACAGAAGTATTCCCAGAAAGTTTTTCTGATGTGCGCATTCAACTCACCGAGTTGAACCTTCCTTTAGATAGAGCAGTTTTGAAACACTCTGTCTGTAGTACCTGCGAGTGGATATTTGGAGTGCTTTGAGTGCTACACTGTAAAAGCAAATATCTTCACTTGGAATCTAGACAGAAGAATTCTCAGAGACTTCCCTGTGCTCTCTGCATTCCACTCACAGAGTTGAACCTTCCTTTTGATAGAACAGTTTTGAAACACTCTTGTGGTAGAATCTGCAAGTCGATATTTGGAAGGTTTGGAGGCCTATCCTGGGAAAGGAAATATCTTCCCATCAAAACTAGACAGAAGCATTCTCAGAAACTTCTTAGTGATGTGCGCATTCAAGTCACAGAGTTGAAGCTTCCTTTTGATATAGCAGTTTTGAACCACTCTTTTAGTAGAATCTGCAAGTGGATGTTTGGAGAGCTAAGAGGCCAACACTGGAAAAGGAAATCTCTTCACGTAAAAACTAGACGGAAGCATTCTCAGAAACTTCAATGGGCTTTACGCATTCAACTCACAGAGTGCAATGTTGCTTTTGAGAGCGCAGTTTTAAAACACTGTTTTTGTAGAATTTGCTAGAAGTTGTTTGGAGCGATGTGTGGCCTTTGCTGGAAAAGGAAATATCTTCACATAAAACCTAGACAGAAGCATTCTCAGAAACTCCTTTGTGATGAGTGCATTCAAATCACACACTTGAACCTTCCTTTGGAAAGAGCAGTTTTGAAACACTCTTTCTGAAGAATCTGCAAGTGGATATTTGGAGCGATTTGAGGCCTATGCTGGAAATGAAATATCTTCACCTAAAAACTAGACGGAAGCATTCTCAGAAACTCCTTTGTGATGAGTGCATTCAACTCACAGAGTTGAAGCTTCCTTTTGATAGAGCAGTTTTGAAACACTCTTTTAGCAGCATCTGCAAGTGGATATTTGGAGCGCTTTGAGGCCAAGGCTGGAAAACGAAATCTCATCACATACAAACTCGACAGAAGCATTCTCTGAAACTTCTTTGTGATGAGTGCATTCAACTCACAGACTCGAACGTTTCTTTTGATAGAACAGTTTAGAAACACTTCTTTTGTAGAATCTGCAAGTGTTTATTTGGAACGCTTTGAGGCCTATGTTGGAAAAGGACATATCTTCACATCAAAAGTAGACAGACGCATTCTCAGAAACTTCTTTGTGATGAGTGCATTGAACTCACAGAGTTGAACCTACCTATTGATAGAGAAGTTTTGAAACACCCTTTTTGTAGAATCTGCAAGTGAATATTTGGCGCGATTTGAGGCCTATGCAGGAAACGGAAATATCTTCACATGAAAACTAGACAGATGAATTCTCAGAAACGTCTTTGTGATGAGTGCATTCAACTCACAGACTTGAAGCTTCCTTTTGAAAGAGCAGTTTCGAAACACTCTTTTTGTAGAATCTGCAAGTGGATATTTGGAGCGCTTTGAGGGCTATGCTGGAAAAGATAATACCTTCACCTAAAAACTAGACAGAAGCATACTCAGAAACTTCTTTGTGACGTGTGCACTGAACTCACAGAGTTGAACCTTTCTTTTGATACAGAAGTTTTGAAACACTCTTTTCGTAGAATCTTCAAGTGGATGGATGGAGTGATTTGAGGCCTATGCTGGAAAAGGAAATACCTTCACGTAGAAACGAGACAAAAGCATTCTGAGACAGTTCCCTGTGCTTTGTGCATTCAACTCACAGAGTTGAACATTCCCTTTGATAGAGCAGTTTTGAAACACTCTTTTTGTAGAATCTGCAAGTGGATATTTGGAGCGCTTTGAGGCCTCTGCCGCCAAAGGAATTATCATTGCATAAAAACTAGATGGAAGCGTTCTCAGAAACTTCCTTGTGATGAGTGCATTCAACTCGCAGAGTGGAACCTTCCTTTCGATAGACCAGTTTTGAAACACTGTTTTTGTAGAATCCGCAAGTGGCTATTTGGAGCTCTTTGAGGCTTAGGCTGGAAAAGGAAATATCTTCGTCTACAAACTAGACAGAAGCATTCTCAGAAACTTCTTTGTCACGGGGGATTGAACTCACAGAGTTGAACATTCCTTTACATAGAGCAGTTTTGCAACACCCTTTCGGTGGAAAGTGAAAGTGCTTATTTGGTGCGATGGCGGCATCTAGTGGATAAGGAAATACATTCAGATGAAAACAAGATACATCCATTCTCAGAAACTTCTTTGTGATGACTGCATTCTACTCACAGAGTTGAACCTTCCTTTTGATAGAACAGTTTTGAAACACTCTTTTTGTGGAATCTGCAAGTGGCTATTTGGAGCGCTTTGAGGCCTATGCTGGAAAAGGAAATCTCTTCACATAAAACCTAGACAGAAGTATTCCCAGAAAGTTTTTCTGATGTGCGCATTCAACTCACCGAGTTGAACCTTCCTTTAGATAGAGCAGTTTTGAAACACTCTGTCTGTAGTACCTGCGAGTGGATATTTGGAGTGCTTTGAGTGCTACACTGTAAAAGCAAATATCTTCACTTGGAATCTAGACAGAAGAATTCTCAGAGACTTCCCTGTGCTCTCTGCATTCCACTCACAGAGTTGAACCTTCCTTTTGATAGAACAGTTTTGAAACACTCTTGTGGTAGAATCTGCAAGTCGATATTTGGAAGGTTTGGAGGCCTATCCTGGGAAAGGAAATATCTTCCCATCAAAACTAGACAGAAGCATTCTCAGAAACTTCTTAGTGATGTGCGCATTCAAGGCACAGAGTTGAAGCTTCCTTTTGATATAGCAGTTTTGAACCACTCTTTTAGTAGAATCTGCAAGTGGATGTTTGGAGAGCTAAGAGGCCAACACTGGAAAAGGAAATCTCTTCACGTAAAAACTAGACGGAAGCATTCTCAGAAACTTCAATGGGCTTTAGGCATTCAACTCACAGAGTGCAATGTTGCTTTTGAGAGCGCAGTTTTAAAACACTGTTTTTGTAGAATTTGCTAGAGGATGTTTGGAGCGATGTGAGGCCTTTGCTGGAAAAGGAAATATCTTCACATAAAACCTAGACAGAAGCATTCTCAGAAACTCCTTTGTGATGAGTGCATTCAAATCACACACTTGAACCTTCCTTTGGAAAGAGCAGTTTTGAAACACTCTTTCTGAAGAATCTGCAAGTGGATATTTGGAGCGATTTGAGGCCTATGCTGGAAATGAAATCTCTTCACCTAAAAACTAGACGGAAGCATTCTCAGAAACTCCTTTGTGATGAGTGCATTCAACTCACAGAGTTGAAGCTTCCTTTTGATAGAGCAGTTTTGAAACACTCTTTTAGCAGCATCTGCAAGTGGATATTTGGAGCGCTTTGAGGCCAAGGCTGGAAAACGAAATCTCATCACATAAAAACTCGACAGAAGCATTCTCTGAAACTTCTTTGTGATGAGTGCATTCAACTCACAGACTCGAACGTTTCTTTTGATAGAACAGTTTAGAAACACTCCTTTTGTAGAATCTGCAAGTGTTTATTTGGAGCGCTTTGAGGCCTATGTTGGAAAAGGACATATCTTCACATCAAAAGTAGACAGACGCATTCTCAGAAACTTCTTTGTGATGAGGGCATTGAACTCACAGAGTTGAACCTACCTATTGATAGAGAAGTTTTGAAACACCCTTTTTGTAGAATCTGCAAGTGAATATTTGGCGCGATTTGAGGCCTATGCAGGAAACGGAAATATCTTCACATGAAAACTAGACAGATGAATTCTCAGAAACGTCTTTGTGATGAGTGCATTCAACTCACAGACTTGAAGCTTCCTTTTGAAAGAGCAGTTTCGAAACACTCTTTTTGTAGAATCTGCAAGTGGATATTTGGAGCGCTTTGAGGGCTATGCTGGAAATGTTAATACCTTCACCTAAAAACTAGACAGACGCATACTCAGAAACTTCTTTGTGACGTGTGCATTGAACTCACAGAGTTGAACCTTTCTTTTGATACAGAAGTTTTGAAACACTCTTTTCGTAGAATCTTCAAGTGGATGGATGGAGTGATTTGAGGCCTATGCTGGAAAAGGAAATACCTTCACGTAGAAACGAGACAAAAGCATTCTCAGACAGTTCCCTGTGCTTTGTGCATTCAACTCACAGAGTTGAACATTCCCTTTGATAGAGCAGTTTTGAAACACTCTTTTTGTAGAATCTGCAAGTGGATATTTGGAGCGCTTTGAGGCCTCTGCCGCCAAAGGAATTATCATTGCATAAAAACTAGATGGAAGCGTTCTCAGAAACTTCCTTGTGATGAGTGCATTCAACTCGCAGAGTGGAACCTTCCTTTCGATAGACCAGTTTTGAAACACTGTTTTTGTAGAATCCGCAAGTGGCTATTTGGAGCTCTTTGAGGCTTATGCTGGAAAAGGAAATATCTTCGTCTACAAACTAGACAGAAGCATTCTCAGAAACTTCTTTGTCATGTGGGGATTGAACTCACAGAGTTGAACATTCCTTTACATAGAGCAGTTTTGCAACACCCTTTCGGTGGAAAGTGAAAGTGCTTATTTGGTGCGATGGCGGCATCTAGTGGATAAGGAAATACATTCAGATGAAAACAAGATACATCCATTCTCAGAAACTTCTTTGTGATGACTGCATTCTACTCACAGAGTTGAACCTTCCTTTTGATAGAACAGTTTTGAAACACTCTTTTTGTGGAATCTGCAAGTGGCTATTTGGAGCGCTTTGAGGCCTATGCTGGAAAAGGAAATCTCTTCACATAAAACCTAGACAGAAGTATTCCCAGAAAGTTTTTCTGATGTGCGCATTCACCTCACCGAGTTGAACCTTCCTTTAGATAGAGCAGTTTTGAAACACTCTGTCTGTAGTACCTGCGAGTGGATATTTGGAGTGCTTTGAGTGCTACACTGTAAAAGCAAATATCTTCACTTGGAATCTAGACAGAAGAATTCTCAGAGACTTCCCTGTGCTCTCTGCATTCCACTCACAGAGTTGAACCTTCCTTTTGATAGAACAGATTTGAAACACTCTTGTGGTAGAATCTGCAAGTCGATATTTGGAAGGTTTGGAGGCCTATCCTGGGAAAGGAAATATCTTCCCATCAAAACTAGACAGAAGCATTCTCAGAAACTTCTTAGTGATGTGCGCATTCAAGGCACAGAGTTGAAGCTTCCTTTTGATATAGCAGTTTTGAACCACTCTTTTAGTAGAATCTGCAAGTGGATGTTTGGAGAGCTAAGAGGCCAACACTGGAAAAGGAAATCTCTTCACGTAAAAACTAGACGGAAGCATTCTCAGAAACTTCAATGGGCTTTACGCATTCAACTCACAGAGTGCAATGTTGCTTTTGAGAGCGCAGTTTTAAAACACTGTTTTTGTAGAATTTGCTAGAGGATGTTTGGAGCGATGTGAGGCCTTTGCTGGAAAAGGAAATATCTTCACATAAAACCTAGACAGAAGCATTCTCAGAAACTCCTTTGTGATGAGTGCATTCAAATCACACACTTGAACCTTCCTTTGGAAAGAGCAGTTTTGAAACACTCTTTCTGAAGAATCTGCAAGTGGATATTTGGAGCGATTTGAGGCCTATGCTGGAAATGAAATATCTTCACCTAAAAACTAGACGGAAGCATTCTCAGAAACTCCTTTGTGATGAGTGCATTCAACTCACAGAGTTGAAGCTTCCTTTTGATAGAGCAGTTTTGAAACACTCTTTTAGCAGCATCTGCAAGTGGATATTTGGAGCGCTTTGAGGCCAAGGCTGGAAAACGAAATCTCATCACATAAAAACTCGACAGAAGCATTCTCTGAAACTTCTTTGTGATGAGTGCATTCAACTCACAGACTCGAACGTTTCTTTTGATAGAACAGTTTAGAAACACTCCTTTTGTAGAATCTGCAAGTGTTTATTTGGAGCGCTTGGAGGCCTATGTTGGAAAAGGACATATCTTCACATCAAAAGTAGACAGACGCATTCTCAGAAACTTCTTTGTGATGAGTGCATTGAACTCACAGAGTTGAACCTACCTATTGATAGAGAAGTTTTGAAACACCCTTTTTGTAGAATCTGCAAGTGAATATTTGGCGCGATTTGAGGCCTATGCAGGAAACGGAAATATCTTCACATGAAAACTAGACAGATGAATTCTCAGAAACGTCTTTGTGATGAGTGCATTCAACTCACAGACTTGAAGCTTCCTTTTGAAAGAGCAGTTTCGAAACACTCTTTTGTAGAATCTGCAAGTGGATATTTGGAGCGCTTTGAGGGCTATGCTGGAAAAGTTAATACCTTCACCTAAAAACTAGACAGACGCAAACTCAGAAACTTCTTTGTGACGTGTGCATTGAACTCACAGAGTTGAACCTTTCTTTTGATACAGAAGTTTTGAAACACTCTTTTCGTAGAATCTTCAAGTGGATGGATGGAGTGATTTGAGGCCTATGCTGGAAAAGGAAATACCTTCACGTAGAAACGAGACAAAAGCATTCTGAGACAGTTCCCTGTGCTTTGTGCATTCAACTCACAGAGTTGAACATTCCCTTTGATAGAGCAGTTTTGAAACACTCTTTCTGTAGAATCTGCAAGTGGATATTTGGAGCGCTTTGAGGCCTCTGCCGCCAAAGGAATTATCATTGCATAAAAACTAGATGGAAGCGTTCTCAGAAACTTCCTTGTGATGAGTGCATTCAACTCGCAGAGTGGAACCTTCCTTTCGATAGACCAGTTTTGAAACACTGTTTTTGTAGAATCCGCAAGTGGCTATTTGGAGCTCTTTGAGGCTTATGCTGGAAAAGGAAATATCTTCGTCTACAAACTAGACAGAAGCATTCTCAGAAACTTCTTTGTCATGTGGGGATTGAACTCACAGAGTTGAACATTCCTTTACATAGAGCAGTTTTGCAACACCCTTTCGGTGGAAAGTGAAAGTGCTTATTTGGTGCGATGGCGGCATCTAGTGGATAAGGAAATACATTCAGATGAAAACAAGATACATCCATTCTCAGAAACTTCTTTGTGATGACTGCATTCTACTCACAGAGTTGAACCTTCCTTTTGATAGAACAGTTTTGAAACACTCTTTTTGTGGAATCTGCAAGTGGCTATTTGGAGCGCTTTGAGGCCTATGCTGGAAAAGGAAATCTCTTCACATAAAACCTAGACAGAAGTATTCCCAGAAAGTTTTTCTGATGTGCGCATTCAACTCACCGAGTTGAACCTTCCTTTAGATAGAGCAGTTTTGAAACACTCTGTCTGTAGTACCTGCGAGTGGATATTTGGAGTGCTTTGAGTGCTACACTGTAAAAGCAAATATCTTCACTTGGAATCTAGACAGAAGAATTCTCAGAGACTTCCCTGTGCTCTCTGCATTCCACTCACAGAGTTGAACCTTCCTTTTGATAGAACAGTTTTGAAACACTCTTGTGGTAGAATCTGCAAGTCGATATTTGGAAGGTTTGGAGGCCTATCCTGGGAAAGGAAATATCTTCCCATCAAAACTAGACAGAAGCATTCTAAGAAGCTTCTTAGTGATGTGCGCATTCAAGTCACAGAGTTGAAGCTTCCTTTTGATATAGCAGTTTTGAACCACTCTTTTAGTAGAATCTGCAAGTGGATGTTCGGAGAGCTAAGAGGCCAACACTGGAAAAGGAAATCTCTTCACGTAAAAACTAGACGGAAGCATTCTCAGAAACTTCAATGGGCTTTACGCATTCAACTCACAGAGTGCAATGTTGCTTTTGAGAGCGCAGTTTTAAAACACTGTTTTTGTAGAATTTGCTAGAGGTTGTTTGGAGCGATGTGTGGCCTTTGCTGGAAAAGGAAATATCTTCACATAAAACCTAGACAGAAGCATTCTCAGAAACTCCTTTGTGATGAGTGCATTCAAATCACACACTTGAACCTTCCTTTGGAAAGAGCAGTTTTGAAACACTCTTTCTGAAGAATCTGCAAGTGGATATTTGGAGCGATTTGAGGCCTATGCTGGAAATGAAATCTCTTCACCTAAAAACTAGACGGAAGCATTCTCAGAAACTCCTTTGTGATGAGTGCATTCAACTCACAGAGTTGAAGCTTCCTTTTGATAGAGCAGTTTTGAAACACTCTTTTAGCAGCATCTGCAAGTGGATATTTGGAGCGCTTTGAGGCCAAGGCTGGAAAACGAAATCTCATCACATAAAAACTCGACAGAAGCATTCTCTGAAACTTCTTTGTGATGAGTGCATTCAACTCACAGACTCGAACGTTTCTTTTGATAGAACAGTTTAGAAACACTCCTTTTGTAGAATCTGCAAGTGTTTATTTGGAGCGCTTTGAGGCCTATGTTGGAAAAGGACATATCTTCACATCAAAAGTAGACAGACGCATTCTCAGAAACTTCTTTGTGATGAGTGCATTGAACTCACAGAGTTGAACCTACCTATTGATAGAGAAGTTTTGAAACACCCTTTTTGTAGAATCTGCAAGTGAATATTTGGCGCGATTTGAGGCCTATGCAGGAAACGGAAATATCTTCACATGAAAACTAGACAGATGAATTCTCAGAAACGTCTTTGTGATGAGTGCATTCAACTCACAGACTTGAAGCTTCCTTTTGAAAGAGCAGTTTCGAAACACTCTTTTGTAGAATCTGCAAGTGGATATTTGGAGCGCTTTGAGGGCTATGCTGGAAAAGTTAATACCTTCACCTAAAAACTAGACAGACGCAAACTCAGAAACT
This sequence comes from Pongo abelii, assembly GCF_028885655.2. Taxonomy (NCBI): domain Eukaryota; kingdom Metazoa; phylum Chordata; class Mammalia; order Primates; family Hominidae; genus Pongo; species Pongo abelii. Next base: position 51,825,299 of record NC_071989.2, read on the forward strand.
TCTTTGTGACGTGTGCATTGAACTCACAGATTTGAACCTTTCTTTTGATACAGAAGTTTTGAAACACTCTTTTCGTAGAATCTTCAAGTGGATGGATGGAGTGATTTGAGGCCTATGCTGGAAAAGGAAATACCTTCACGTAGAAACGAGACAAAAGCATTCTCAGACAGTTCCCTGTGCTTTGTGCATTCAACTCACAGAGTTGAACATTCCCTTTGATAGAGCAGTTTTGAAACACTCTTTTTGTAGAATCTGCAAGTGGATATTTGGAGCGCTTTGAGGCCTCTGCTGCCAAAGGAATTATCATTGCATAAAAACTAGATGGAAGCGTTCTCAGAAACTTCCTTGTGATGAGTGCATTCAACTCGCAGAGTGGAACCTTCCTTTCGATAGACCAGTTTTGAAACACTGTTTTTGTAGAATCCGCAAGTGGCTATTTGGAGCTCTTTGAGGCTTATGCTGGAAAAGGAAATATCTTCGTCTACAAACTAGACAGAAGCATTCTCAGAAACTTCTTTGTCACGTGGGGATTGAACTCACAGAGTTGAACATTCCTTTACATAGAGCAGTTTTGCAACACCCTTTCGGTGGAAAGTGAAAGTGCTTATTTGGTGCGATGGCGGCATCTAGTGGATAAGGAAATACATTCAGATGAAAGCAAGATACATCCATTCTCAGAAACTTGTTTGTGATGACTGCATTCTACTCACAGAGTTGAACCTTCCTCTTGATAGAACAGTTTTGAAACACTCTTTTTGTGGAATCTGCAAGTGGCTATTTGGAGCGCTTTGAGGCCTATGCTGGAAAAGGAAATCTCTTCACATAAAACCTAGACAGAAGTATTCCCAGAAAGTTTTTCTGATGTGCGCATTCAACTCACCGAGTTGAACCTTCCTTTAGATAGAGCAGTTTTGAAACACTCTGTCTGTAGTACCTGCGAGTGGATATTTGGAGTGCTTTGAGTGCTACACTGTAAAAGCAAATATCTTCACTTGGAATCTAGACAGAAGAATTCTCAGAGACTTCCCTGTGCTCTCTGCATTCCACTCACAGAGTTGAACCTTCCTTTTGATAGAACAGTTTTGAAACACTCTTGTGGTAGAATCTGCAAGTCGATATTTGGAAGGTTTGGAGGCCTATCCTGGGAAAGGAAATATCTTCCCATCAAAACTAGACAGAAGCATTCTCAGAAACTTCTTAGTGATGTGCGCATTCAAGTCACAGAGTTGAAGCTTCCTTTTGATATAGCAGTTTTGAACCACTCTTTTAGTAGAATCTGCAAGTGGATGTTTGGAGAGCTAAGAGGCCAACACTGGAAAAGGAAATCTCTTCACGTAAAAACTAGACGGAAGCATTCTCAGAAACTTCAATGGGCTTTACGCATTCAACTCACAGAGTGCAATGTTGCTTTTGAGAGCGCAGTTTTAAAACACTGTTTTTGTAGAATTTGCTAGAGGTTGTTTGGAGCGATGTGTGGCCTTTGCTGGAAAAGGAAATATCTTCACATAAAACCTAGACAGAAGCATTCTCAGAAACTCCTTTGTGATGAGTGCATTCAAATCACACACTTGAACCTTCCTTTGGAAAGAGCAGTTTTGAAACACTCTTTCTGAAGAATCTGCAAGTGGATATTTGGAGCGATTTGAGGCCTATGCTGGAAATGAAATATCTTCACCTAAAAACTAGACGGAAGCATTCTCAGAAACTCCTTTGTGATGAGTGCATTCAACTCACAGAGTTGAAGCTTCCTTTTGATAGAGCAGTTTTGAAACACTCTTTTAGCAGCATCTGCAAGTGGATATTTGGAGCGCTTTGAGGCCAAGGCTGGAAAACGAAATATCATCACATACAAACTCGACAGAAGCATTCTCTGAAACTTCTTTGTGATGAGTGCATTCAACTCACAGACTCGAACGTTTCTTTTGATAGAACAGTTTAGAAACACTTCTTTTGTAGAATCTGCAAGTGTTTATTTGGAACGCTTTGAGGCCTATGTTGGAAAAGGACATATCTTCACATCAAAAGTAGACAGACGCATTCTCAGAAACTTCTTTGTGATGAGTGCATTGAACTCACAGAGTTGAACCTACCTATTGATAGAGAAGTTTTGAAACACCCTTTTTGTAGAATCTGCAAGTGAATATTTGGCGCGATTTGAGGCCTATGCAGGAAACGGAAATATCTTCACATGAAAACTAGACAGATGAATTCTCAGAAACGTCTTTGTGATGAGTGCATTCAACTCACAGACTTGAAGCTTCCTTTTGAAAGAGCAGTTTCGAAACACTCTTTTTGTAGAATCTGCAAGTGGATATTTGGAGCGCTTTGAGGGCTATGCTGGAAAAGATAATACCTTCACCTAAAAACTAGACAGAAGCATACTCAGAAACTTCTTTGTGACGTGTGCACTGAACTCACAGAGTTGAACCTTTCTTTTGATACAGAAGTTTTGAAACACTCTTTTCGTAGAATCTTCAAGTGGATGGATGGAGTGATTTGAGGCCTATGCTGGAAAAGGAAATACCTTCACGTAGAAACGAGACAAAAGCATTCTGAGACAGTTCCCTGTGCTTTGTGCATTCAACTCACAGAGTTGAACATTCCCTTTGATAGAGCAGTTTTGAAACACTCTTTTTGTAGAATCTGCAAGTGGATATTTGGAGCGCTTTGAGGCCTCTGCCGCCAAAGGAATTATCATTGCATAAAAACTAGATGGAAGCGTTCTCAGAAACTTCCTTGTGATGAGTGCATTCAACTCGCAGAGTGGAACCTTCCTTTCGATAGACCAGTTTTGAAACACTGTTTTTGTAGAATCCGCAAGTGGCTATTTGGAGCTCTTTGAGGCTTAGGCTGGAAAAGGAAATATCTTCGTCTACAAACTAGACAGAAGCATTCTCAGAAACTTCTTTGTCACGGGGGATTGAACTCACAGAGTTGAACATTCCTTTACATAGAGCAGTTTTGCAACACCCTTTCGGTGGAAAGTGAAAGTGCTTATTTGGTGCGATGGCGGCATCTAGTGGATAAGGAAATACATTCAGATGAAAACAAGATACATCCATTCTCAGAAACTTCTTTGTGATGACTGCATTCTACTCACAGAGTTGAACCTTCCTTTTGATAGAACAGTTTTGAAACACTCTTTTTGTGGAATCTGCAAGTGGCTATTTGGAGCGCTTTGAGGCCTATGCTGGAAAAGGAAATCTCTTCACATAAAACCTAGACAGAAGTATTCCCAGAAAGTTTTTCTGATGTGCGCATTCAACTCACCGAGTTGAACCTTCCTTTAGATAGAGCAGTTTTGAAACACTCTGTCTGTAGTACCTGCGAGTGGATATTTGGAGTGCTTTGAGTGCTACACTGTAAAAGCAAATATCTTCACTTGGAATCTAGACAGAAGAATTCTCAGAGACTTCCCTGTGCTCTCTGCATTCCACTCACAGAGTTGAACCTTCCTTTTGATAGAACAGTTTTGAAACACTCTTGTGGTAGAATCTGCAAGTCGATATTTGGAAGGTTTGGAGGCCTATCCTGGGAAAGGAAATATCTTCCCATCAAAACTAGACAGAAGCATTCTCAGAAACTTCTTAGTGATGTGCGCATTCAAGGCACAGAGTTGAAGCTTCCTTTTGATATAGCAGTTTTGAACCACTCTATTAGTAGAATCTGCAAGTGGATGTTTGGAGAGCTAAGAGGCCAACACTGGAAAAGGAAATCTCTTCACGTAAAAACTAGACGGAAGCATTCTCAGAAACTTCAATGGGCTTTAGGCATTCAACTCACAGAGTGCAATGTTGCTTTTGAGAGCGCAGTTTTAAAACACTGTTTTTGTAGAATTTGCTAGAGGATGTTTGGAGCGATGTGAGGCCTTTGCTGGAAAAGGAAATATCTTCACATAAAACCTAGACAGAAGCATTCTCAGAAACTCCTTTGTGATGAGTGCATTCAAATCACACACTTGAACCTTCCTTTGGAAAGAGCAGTTTTGAAACACTCTTTCTGAAGAATCTGCAAGTGGATATTTGGAGCGATTTGAGGCCTATGCTGGAAATGAAATCTCTTCACCTAAAAACTAGACGGAAGCATTCTCAGAAACTCCTTTGTGATGAGTGCATTCAACTCACAGAGTTGAAGCTTCCTTTTGATAGAGCAGTTTTGAAACACTCTTTTAGCAGCATCTGCAAGTGGATATTTGGAGCGCTTTGAGGCCAAGGCTGGAAAACGAAATCTCATCACATAAAAACTCGACAGAAGCATTCTCTGAAACTTCTTTGTGATGAGTGCATTCAACTCACAGACTCGAACGTTTCTTCTGATAGAACAGTTTAGAAACACTCCTTTTGTAGAATCTGCAAGTGTTTATTTGGAGCGCTTGGAGGCCTATGTTGGAAAAGGACATATCTTCACATCAAAAGTAGACAGACGCATTCTCAGAAACTTCTTTGTGATGAGGGCATTGAACTCACAGAGTTGAACCTACCTATTGATAGAGAAGTTTTGAAACACCCTTTTTGTAGAATCTGCAAGTGAATATTTGGCGCGATTTGAGGCCTATGCAGGAAACGGAAATATCTTCACATGAAAACTAGACAGATGAATTCTCAGAAACGTCTTTGTGATGAGTGCATTCAACTCACAGACTTGAAGCTTCCTTTTGAAAGAGCAGTTTCGAAACACTCTTTTTGTAGAATCTGCAAGTGGATATTTGGAGCGCTTTGAGGGCTATGCTGGAAATGTTAATACCTTCACCTAAAAACTAGACAGACGCATACTCAGAAACTTCTTTGTGACGTGTGCATTGAACTCACAGAGTTGAACCTTTCTTTTGATACAGAAGTTTTGAAACACTCTTTTCGTAGAATCTTCAAGTGGATGGATGGAGTGATTTGAGGCCTATGCTGGAAAAGGAAATACCTTCACGTAGAAACGAGACAAAAGCATTCTCAGACAGTTCCCTGTGCTTTGTGCATTCAACTCACAGAGTTGAACATTCCCTTTGATAGAGCAGTTTTGAAACACTCTTTTTGTAGAATCTGCAAGTGGATATTTGGAGCGCTTTGAGGCCTCTGCCGCCAAAGGAATTATCATTGCATAAAAACTAGATGGAAGCGTTCTCAGAAACTTCCTTGTGATGAGTGCATTCAACTCGCAGAGTGGAACCTTCCTTTCGATAGACCAGTTTTGAAACACTGTTTTTGTAGAATCCGCAAGTGGCTATTTGGAGCTCTTTGAGGCTTATGCTGGAAAAGGAAATATCTTCGTCTACAAACTAGACAGAAGCATTCTCAGAAACTTCTTTGTCATGTGGGGATTGAACTCACAGAGTTGAACATTCCTTTACATAGAGCAGTTTTGCAACACCCTTTCGGTGGAAAGTGAAAGTGCTTATTTGGTGCGATGGCGGCATCTAGTGGATAAGGAAATACATTCAGATGAAAACAAGATACATCCATTCTCAGAAACTTCTTTGTGATGACTGCATTCTACTCACAGAGTTGAACCTTCCTTTTGATAGAACAGTTTTGAAACACTCTTTTTGTGGAATCTGCAAGTGGCTATTTGGAGCGCTTTGAGGCCTATGCTGGAAAAGGAAATCTCTTCACATAAAACCTAGACAGAAGTATTCCCAGAAAGTTTTTCTGATGTGCGCATTCACCTCACCGAGTTGAACCTTCCTTTAGATAGAGCAGTTTTGAAACACTCTGTCTGTAGTACCTGCGAGTGGATATTTGGAGTGCTTTGAGTGCTACACTGTAAAAGCAAATATCTTCACTTGGAATCTAGAGAGAAGAATTCTCAGAGACTTCCCTGTGCTCTCTGCATTCCACTCACAGAGTTGAACCTTCCTTTTGATAGAACAGATTTGAAACACTCTTGTGGTAGAATCTGCAAGTCGATATTTGGAAGGTTTGGAGGCCTATCCTGGGAAAGGAAATATCTTCCCATCAAAACTAGACAGAAGCATTCTCAGAAACTTCTTAGTGATGTGCGCATTCAAGGCACAGAGTTGAAGCTTCCTTTTGATATAGCAGTTTTGAACCACTCTTTTAGTAGAATCTGCAAGTGGATGTTTGGAGAGCTAAGAGGCCAACACTGGAAAAGGAAATCTCTTCACGTAAAAACTAGACGGAAGCATTCTCAGAAACTTCAATGGGCTTTAGGCATTCAACTCACAGAGTGCAATGTTGCTTTTGAGAGCGCAGTTTTAAAACACTGTTTTTGTAGAATTTGCTAGAGGATGTTTGGAGCGATGTGAGGCCTTTGCTGGAAAAGGAAATATCTTCACATAAAACCTAGACAGAAGCATTCTCAGAAACTCCTTTGTGATGAGTGCATTCAAATCACACACTTGAACCTTCCTTTGGAAAGAGCAGTTTTGAAACACTCTTTCTGAAGAATCTGCAAGTGGATATTTGGAGCGATTTGAGGCCTATGCTGGAAATGAAATATCTTCACCTAAAAACTAGACGGAAGCATTCTCAGAAACTCCTTTGTGATGAGTGCATTCAACTCACAGAGTTGAAGCTTCCTTTTGATAGAGCAGTTTTGAAACACTCTTTTAGCAGCATCTGCAAGTGGATATTTGGAGCGCTTTGAGGCCAAGGCTGGAAAACGAAATCTCATCACATAAAAACTCGACAGAAGCATTCTCTGAAACTTCTTTGTGATGAGTGCATTCAACTCACAGACTCGAACGTTTCTTTTGATAGAACAGTTTAGAAACACTCCTTTTGTAGAATCTGCAAGTGTTTATTTGGAGCGCTTGGAGGCCTATGTTGGAAAAGGACATATCTTCACATCAAAAGTAGACAGACGCATTCTCAGAAACTTCTTTGTGATGAGTGCATTGAACTCACAGAGTTGAACCTACCTATTGATAGAGAAGTTTTGAAACACCCTTTTTGTAGAATCTGCAAGTGAATATTTGGCGCGATTTGAGGCCTATGCAGGAAACGGAAATATCTTCACATGAAAACTAGACAGATGAATTCTCAGAAACGTCTTTGTGATGAGTGCATTCAACTCACAGACTTGAAGCTTCCTTTTGAAAGAGCAGTTTCGAAACACTCTTTTGTAGAATCTGCAAGTGGATATTTGGAGCGCTTTGAGGGCTATGCTGGAAAAGTTAATACCTTCACCTAAAAACTAGACAGACGCAAACTCAGAAACTTCTTTGTGACGTGTGCATTGAACTCACAGAGTTGAACCTTTCTTTTGATACAGAAGTTTTGAAACACTCTTTTCGTAGAATCTTCAAGTGGATGGATGGAGTGATTTGAGGCCTATGCTGGAAAAGGAAATACCTTCACGTAGAAACGAGACAAAAGCATTCTGAGACAGTTCCCTGTGCTTTGTGCATTCAACTCACAGAGTTGAACATTCCCTTTGATAGAGCAGTTTTGAAACACTCTTTCTGTAGAATCTGCAAGTGGATATTTGGAGCGCTTTGAGGCCTCTGCCGCCAAAGGAATTATCATTGCATAAAAACTAGATGGAAGCGTTCTCAGAAACTTCCTTGTGATGAGTGCATTCAACTCGCAGAGTGGAACCTTCCTTTCGATAGACCAGTTTTGAAACACTGTTTTTGTAGAATCCGCAAGTGGCTATTTGGAGCTCTTTGAGGCTTATGCTGGAAAAGGAAATATCTTCGTCTACAAACTAGACAGAAGCATTCTCAGAAACTTCTTTGTCATGTGGGGATTGAACTCACAGAGTTGAACATTCCTTTACATAGAGCAGTTTTGCAACACCCTTTCGGTGGAAAGTGAAAGTGCTTATTTGGTGCGATGGCGGCATCTAGTGGATAAGGAAATACATTCAGATGAAAACAAGATACATCCATTCTCAGAAACTTCTTTGTGATGACTGCATTCTACTCACAGAGTTGAACCTTCCTTTTGATAGAACAGTTTTGAAACACTCTTTTTGTGGAATCTGCAAGTGGCTATTTGGAGCGCTTTGAGGCCTATGCTGGAAAAGGAAATCTCTTCACATAAAACCTAGACAGAAGTATTCCCAGAAAGTTTTTCTGATGTGCGCATTCAACTCACCGAGTTGAACCTTCCTTTAGATAGAGCAGTTTTGAAACACTCTGTCTGTAGTACCTGCGAGTGGATATTTGGAGTGCTTTGAGTGCTACACTGTAAAAGCAAATATCTTCACTTGGAATCTAGACAGAAGAATTCTCAGAGACTTCCCTGTGCTCTCTGCATTCCACTCACAGAGTTGAACCTTCCTTTTGATAGAACAGTTTTGAAACACTCTTGTGGTAGAATCTGCAAGTCGATATTTGGAAGGTTTGGAGGCCTATCCTGGGAAAGGAAATATCTTCCCATCAAAACTAGACAGAAGCATTCTAAGAAGCTTCTTAGTGATGTGCGCATTCAAGTCACAGAGTTGAAGCTTCCTTTTGATATAGCAGTTTTGAACCACTCTTTTAGTAGAATCTGCAAGTGGATGTTCGGAGAGCTAAGAGGCCAACACTGGAAAAGGAAATCTCTTCACGTAAAAACTAGACGGAAGCATTCTCAGAAACTTCAATGGGCTTTACGCATTCAACTCACAGAGTGCAATGTTGCTTTTGAGAGCGCAGTTTTAAAACACTGTTTTTGTAGAATTTGCTAGAGGTTGTTTGGAGCGATGTGTGGCCTTTGCTGGAAAAGGAAATATCTTCACATAAAACCTAGACAGAAGCATTCTCAGAAACTCCTTTGTGATGAGTGCATTCAAATCACACACTTGAACCTTCCTTTGGAAAGAGCAGTTTTGAAACACTCTTTCTGAAGAATCTGCAAGTGGATATTTGGAGCGATTTGAGGCCTATGCTGGAAATGAAATCTCTTCACCTAAAAACTAGACGGAAGCATTCTCAGAAACTCCTTTGTGATGAGTGCATTCAACTCACAGAGTTGAAGCTTCCTTTTGATAGAGCAGTTTTGAAACACTCTTTTAGCAGCATCTGCAAGTGGATATTTGGAGCGCTTTGAGGCCAAGGCTGGAAAACGAAATCTCATCACATAAAAACTCGACAGAAGCATTCTCTGAAACTTCTTTGTGATGAGTGCATTCAACTCACAGACTCGAACGTTTCTTTTGATAGAACAGTTTAGAAACACTCCTTTTGTAGAATCTGCAAGTGTTTATTTGGAGCGCTTTGAGGCCTATGTTGGAAAAGGACATATCTTCACATCAAAAGTAGACAGACGCATTCTCAGAAACTTCTTTGTGATGAGTGCATTGAACTCACAGAGTTGAACCTACCTATTGATAGAGAAGTTTTGAAACACCCTTTTTGTAGAATCTGCAAGTGAATATTTGGCGCGATTTGAGGCCTATGCAGGAAACGGAAATATCTTCACATGAAAACTAGACAGATGAATTCTCAGAAACGTCTTTGTGATGAGTGCATTCAACTCACAGACTTGAAGCTTCCTTTTGAAAGAGCAGTTTCGAAACACTCTTTTTGTAGAATCTGCAAGTGGATATTTGGAGCGCTTTGAGGGCTATGCTGGAAAAGTTAATACCTTCACCTAAAAACTAGACAGACGCAAACTCAGAAACTTCTTTGTGACGTGTGCATTGAACTCACAGAGTTGAACCTTTCTTTTGATACAGAAGTTTTGAAACACTCTTTTCGTAGAATCTTCAAGTGGATGGATGGAGTGATTTGAGGCCTATGCTGGAAAAGGAAATACCTTCACGTAGAAACGAGACAAAAGCATTCTCAGACAGTTCCCTGTGCTTTGTGCATTCAACTCACAGAGTTGAACATTCCCTTTGATAGAGCAGTTTTGAAACACTCTTTTTGTAGAATCTGCAAGTGGATATTTGGAGCGCTTTGAGGCCTCTGCCGCCAAAGGAATTATCATTGCATAAAAACTAGATGGAAGCGTTCTCAGAAACTTCCTTGTGATGAGTGCATTCAACTCGCAGAGTGGAACCTTCCTTTCGATAGACCAGTTTTGAAACACTGTTTTTGTAGAATCCGCAAGTGGCTATTTGGAGCTCTTTGAGGCTTATGCTGGAAAAGGAAATATCTTCGTCTACAAACTAGACAGAAGCATTCTCAGAAACTTCTTTGTCATGTGGGGATTGAACTCACAGAGTTGAACATTCCTTTACATAGAGCAGTTTTGCAACACCCTTTCGGTGGAAAGTGAAAGTGCTTATTTGGTGCGATGGCGGCATCTAGTGGATAAGGAAATACATTCAGATGAAAACAAGATACATCCATTCTCAGAAACTTCTTTGTGATGACTGCATTCTACTCACAGAGTTGAACCTTCCTTTTGATAGAACAGTTTTGAAACACTCTTTTTGTGGAATCTGCAAGTGGCTATTTGGAGCGCTTTGAGGCCTATGCTGGAAAAGGAAATCTCTTCACATAAAACCTAGACAGAAGTATTCCCAGAAAGTTTTTCTGATGTGCGCATTCACCTCACCGAGTTGAACCTTCCTTTAGATAGAGGAGTTTTGAAACACTCTGTCTGTAGTACCTGCGAGTGGATATTTGGAGTGCTTTGAGTGCTACACTGTAAAAGCAAATATCTTCACTTGGAATCTAGACAGAAGAATTCTCAGAGACTTCCCTGTGCTCTCTGCATTCCACTCACAGAGTTGAACCTTCCTTTTGATAGAACAGATTTGAAACACTCTTGTGGTAGAATCTGCAAGTCGATATTTGGAAGGTTTGGAGGCCTATCCTGGGAAAGGAAATATCTTCCCATCAAAACTAGACAGAAGCATTCTCAGAAACTTCTTAGTGATGTGCGCATTCAAGGCACAGAGTTGAAGCTTCCTTTTGATATAGCAGTTTTGAACCACTCTTTTAGTAGAATCTGCAAGTGGATGTTCGGAGAGCTAAGAGGCCAACACTGGAAAAGGAAATCTCTTCACGTAAAAACTAGACGGAAGCATTCTCAGAAACTTCAATGGGCTTTACGCATTCAACTCACAGAGTGCAATGTTGCTTTTGAGAGCGCAGTTTTAAAACACTGTTTTTGTAGAATTTGCTAGAGGATGTTTGGAGCGATGTGAGGCCTTTGCTGGAAAAGGAAATATCTTCACATAAAACCTAGACAGAAGCATTCTCAGAAACTCCTTTGTGATGAGTGCATTCAAATCACACACTTGAACCTTCCTTTGGAAAGAGCAGTTTTGAAACACTCTTTCTGAAGAATCTGCAAGTGGATATTTGGAGCGATTTGAGGCCTATGCTGGAAATGAAATATCTTCACCTAAAAACTAGACGGAAGCATTCTCAGAAACTCCTTTGTGATGAGTGCATTCAACTCACAGAGTTGAAGCTTCCTTTTGATAGAGCAGTTTTGAAACACTCTTTTAGCAGCATCTGCAAGTGGATATTTGGAGCGCTTTGAGGCCAAGGCTGGAAAACGAAATCTCATCACATAAAAACTCGACAGAAGCATTCTCTGAAACTTCTTTGTGATGAGTGCATTCAACTCACAGACTCGAACGTTTCTTTTGATAGAACAGTTTAGAAACACTCCTTTTGTAGAATCTGCAAGTGTTTATTTGGAGCGCTTGGAGGCCTATGTTGGAAAAGGACATATCTTCACATCAAAAGTAGACAGACGCATTCTCAGAAACTTCTTTGTGATGAGTGCATTGAACTCACAGAGTTCACCCTACCTATTGATAGAGAAGTTTTGAAACACCCTTTTTGTAGAATCTGCAAGTGAATATTTGGCGCGATTTGAGGCCTATGCAGGAAACGGAAATATCTTCACATGAAAACTAGACAGATGAATTCTCAGAAACGTCTTTGTGATGAGTGCATTCAACTCACAGACTTGAAGCTTCCTTTTGAAAGAGCAGTTTCGAAACACTCTTTTGTAGAATCTGCAAGTGGATATTTGGAGCGCTTTGAGGGCTATGCTGGAAAAGTTAATACCTTCACCTAAAAACTAGACAGACGCAAACTCAGAAACTTCTTTGTGACGTGTGCATTGAACTCACAGAGTTGAACCTTTCTTTTGATACAGAAGTTTTGAAACACTCTTTTCGTAGAATCTTCAAGTGGATGGATGGAGTGATTTGAGGCCTATGCTGGAAAAGGAAATACCTTCACGTAGAAACGAGACAAAAGCATTCTGAGACAGTTCCCTGTGCTTTGTGCATTCAACTCACAGAGTTGAACATTCCCTTTGATAGAGCAGTTTTGAAACACTCTTTCTGTAGAATCTGCAAGTGGATATTTGGAGCGCTTTGAGGCCTCTGCCGCCAAAGGAATTATCATTGCATAAAAACTAGATGGAAGCGTTCTCAGAAACTTCCTTGTGATGAGTGCATTCAACTCGCAGAGTGGAACCTTCCTTTCGATAGACCAGTTTTGAAACACTGTTTTTGTAGAATCCGCAAGTGGCTATTTGGAGCTCTTTGAGGCTTATGCTGGAAAAGGAAATATCTTCGTCTACAAACTAGACAGAAGCATTCTCAGAAACTTCTTTGTCATGTGGGGATTGAACTCACAGAGTTGAACATTCCTTTACATAGAGCAGTTTTGCAACACCCTTTCGGTGGAAAGTGAAAGTGCTTATTTGGTGCGATGGCGGCATCTAGTGGATAAGGAAATACATTCAGATGAAAACAAGATACATCCATTCTCAGAAACTTCTTTGTGATGACTGCATTCTACTCACAGAGTTGAACCTTCCTTTTGATAGAACAGTTTTGAAACACTCTTTTTGTGGAATCTGCAAGTGGCTATTTGGAGCGCTTTGAGGCCTATGCTGGAAAAGGAAATCTCTTCACATAAAACCTAGACAGAAGTATTCCCAGAAAGTTTTTCTGATGTGCGCATTCAACTCACCGAGTTGAACCTTCCTTTAGATAGAGCAGTTTTGAAACACTCTGTCTGTAGTACCTGCGAGTGGATATTTGGAGTGCTTTGAGTGCTACACTGTAAAAGCAAATATCTTCACTTGGAATCTAGACAGAAGAATTCTCAGAGACTTCCCTGTGCTCTCTGCATTCCACTCACAGAGTTGAACCTTCCTTTTGATAGAACAGTTTTGAAACACTCTTGTGGTAGAATCTGCAAGTCGATATTTGGAAGGTTTGGAGGCCTATCCTGGGAAAGGAAATATCTTCCCATCAAAACTAGACAGAAGCATTCTCAGAAGCTTCTTAGTGATGTGCGCATTCAAGTCACAGAGTTGAAGCTTCCTTTTGATATAGCAGTTTTGAACCACTCTTTTAGTGGAATCTGCAAGTGGATGTTCGGAGAGCTAAGAGGCCAACACTGGAAAAGGAAATCTCTTCACGTAAAAACTAGACGGAAGCATTCTCAGAAACTTCAATGGGCTTTACGCATTCAACTCACAGAGTGCAATGTTGCTTTTGAGAGCGCAGTTTTAAAACACTGTTTTTGTAGAATTTGCTAGAGGTTGTTTGGAGCGATGTGTGGCCTTTGCTGGAAAAGGAAATATCTTCACATAAAACCTAGACAGAAGCATTCTCAGAAACTCCTTTGTGATGAGTGCATTCAAATCACACACTTGAACCTTCCTTTGGAAAGAGCAGTTTTGAAACACTCTTTCTGAAGAATCTGCAAGTGGATATTTGGAGCGATTTGAGGCCTATGCTGGAAATGAAATATCTTCACCTAAAAACTAGACGGAAGCATTCTCAGAAACTCCTTTGTGATGAGTGCATTCAACTCACAGAGTTGAAGCTTCCTTTTGATAGAGCAGTTTTGAAACACTCTTTTAGCAGCATCTGCAAGTGGATATTTGGAGCGCTTTGAGGCCAAGGCTGGAAAACGAAATCTCATCACATAAAAACTCGACAGAAGCATTCTCTGAAACTTCTTTGTGATGAGTGCATTCAACTCACAGACTCGAACGTTTCTTTTGATAGAACAGTTTAGAAACACTCCTTTTGTAGAATCTGCAAGTGTTTATTTGGAGCGCTTTGAGGCCTATGTTGGAAAAGGACATATCTTCACATCAAAAGTAGACAGACGCATTCTCAGAAACTTCTTTGTGATGAGTGCATTGAACTCACAGAGTTGAACCTACCTATTGATAGAGAAGTTTTGAAACACCCTTTTTGTAGAATCTGCAAGTGAATATTTGGCGCGATTTGAGGCCTATGCAGGAAACGGAAATATCTTCACATGAAAACTAGACAGATGAATTCTCAGAAACGTCTTTGTGATGAGTGCATTCAACTCACAGACTTGAAGCTTCCTCTTGAAAGAGCAGTTTCGAAACACTCTTTTGTAGAATCTGCAAGTGGATATTTGGAGCGCTTTGAGGGCTATGCTGGAAAAGTTAATACCTTCACCTAAAAACTAGACAGACGCAAACTCAGAAACTTCTTTGTGACGTTTGAATTGAACTCACAGAGTTGAACCTTTCTTTTGATACAGAAGTTTTGAAACACTCTTTTCGTAGAATCTTCAAGTGGATGGATGGAGTGATTTGAGGCCTATGCTGGAAAAGGAAATACCTTCACGTAGAAACGAGACAAAAGCATTCTCAGACAGTTCCCTGTGCTTTGTGCATTCAACTCACAGAGTTGAACATTCCCTTTGATAGAGCAGTTTTGAAACACTCTTTTTGTAGAATCTGCAAGTGGATATTTGGAGCGCTTTGAGGCCTCTGCCGCCAAAGGAATTATCATTGCATAAAAACTAGATGGAAGCGTTCTCAGAAACTTCCTTGTGATGAGTGCATTCAACTCGCAGAGTGGAACCTTCCTTTCGATAGACCAGTTTTGAAACACTGTTTTTGTAGAATCCGCAAGTGGCTATTTGGAGCTCTTTGAGGCTTATGCTGGAAAAGGAAATATCTTCGTCTACAAACTAGACAGAAGCATTCTCAGAAACTTCTTTGTCATGTGGGGATTGAACTCACAGAGTTGAACATTCCTTTACATAGAGCAGTTTTGCAACACCCTTTCGGTGGAAAGTGAAAGTGCTTATTTGGTGCGATGGCGGCATCTAGTGGATAAGGAAATACATTCAGATGAAAACAAGATACATCCATTCTCAGAAACTTCTTTGTGATGACTGCATTCTACTCACAGAGTTGAACCTTCCTTTTGATAGAACAGTTTTGAAACACTCTTTTTGTGGAATCTGCAAGTGGCTATTTGGAGCGCTTTGAGGCCTATGCTGGAAAAGGAAATCTCTTCACATAAAACCTAGACAGAAGTATTCCCAGAAAGTTTTTCTGATGTGCGCATTCAACTCACCGAGTTGAACCTTCCTTTAGATAGAGCAGTTTTGAAACACTCTGTCTGTAGTACCTGCGAGTGGATATTTGGAGTGCTTTGAGTGCTACACTGTAAAAGCAAATATCTTCACTTGGAATCTAGACAGAAGAATTCTCAGAGACTTCCCTGTGCTCTCTGCATTCCACTCACAGAGTTGAACCTTCCTTTTGATAGAACAGTTTTGAAACACTCTTGTGGTAGAATCTGCAAGTCGATATTTGGAAGGTTTGGAGGCCTATCCTGGGAAAGGAAATATCTTCCCATCAAAACTAGACAGAAGCATTCTCAGAAGCTTCTTAGTGATGTGCGCATTCAAGTCACAGAGTTGAAGCTTCCTTTTGATATAGCAGTTTTGAACCACTCTTTTAGTGGAATCTGCAAGTGGATGTTCGGAGAGCTAAGAGGCCAACACTGGAAAAGGAAATCTCTTCACGTAAAAACTAGACGGAAGCATTGTCAGAAACTTCAATGGGCTTTACGCATTCAACTCACAGAGTGCAATGTTGCTTTTGAGAGAGCAGTTTTAAAACACTGTTTTTGTAGAATTTGCTAGAGGTTGTTTGGAGCGATGTGTGGCCTTTGCTGGAAAAGGAAATATCTTCACATAAAACCTAGACAGAAGCATTCTCAGAAACTCCTTTGTGATGAGTGCATTCAAATCACACACTTGAACCTTCCTTTGGAAAGAGCAGTTTTGAAACACTCTTTCTGAAGAATCTGCAAGTGGATATTTGGAGCGATTTGAGGCCTATGCTGGAAATGAAATATCTTCACCTAAAAACTAGACGGAAGCATTCTCAGAAACTCCTTTGTGATGAGTGCATTCAACTCACAGAGTTGAAGCTTCCTTTTGATAGAGCAGTTTTGAAACACTCTTTTAGCAGCATCTGCAAGTGGATATTTGGAGCGCTTTGAGGCCAAGGCTGGAAAACGAAATATCATCACATAAAAACTCGACAGAAGCATTCTCTGAAACTTCTTTGTGATGAGTGCATTCAACTCACAGACTCGAACGTTTCTTTTGATAGAACAGTTTAGAAACACTCCTTTTGTAGAATCTGCAAGTGTTTATTTGGAGCGCTTTGAGGCCTATGTTGGAAAAGGACATATCTTCACATCAAAAGTAGACAGACGCATTCTCAGAAACTTCTTTGTGATGAGTGCATTGAACTCACAGAGTTGAACCTACCTATTGATAGAGAAGTTTTGAAACACCCTTTTTGTAGAATCTGCAAGTGAATATTTGGCGCGATTTGAGGCCTATGCAGGAAACGGAAATATCTTCACATGAAAACTAGACAGATGAATTCTCAGAAACGTCTTTGTGATGAGTGCATTCAACTCACAGACTTGAAGCTTCCTTTTGAAAGAGCAGTTTCGAAACACTCCTTTGTAGAATCTGCAAGTGGATATTTGGAGCGCTTTGAGGGCTATGCTGGAAAAGTTAATACCTTCACCTAAAAACTAGACAGAGGCAAACTCAGAAACTTCTTTGTGACGTGTGCATTGAACTCACAGAGTTGAACCTTTCTTTTGATACAGAAGTTTTGAAACACTCTTTTCGTAGAATCTTCAAGTGGATGGATGGAGTGATTTGAGGCCTATGCTGGAAAAGGAAATACCTTCACGTAGAAACGAGACAAAAGCATTCTCAGAAAGTTCCCTGTGCTTTGTGCATTCAACTCACAGAGTTGAACATTCCCTTTGATAGAGCAGTTTTGAAACACTCTTTTTGTAGAATCTGCAAGTGGATATTTGGAGCGCTTTGAGGCCTCTGCCGCCAAAGGAATTATCATTGCATAAAAACTAGATGGAAGCGTTCTCAGAAACTTCCTTGTGATGAGTGCATTCAACTCGCAGAGTGGAACCTTCGTTTCGATAGACCAGTTTTGAAACACTGTTTTTGTAGAATCCGCAAGTGGCTATTTGGAGCTCTTTGAGGCTTATGCTGGAAAAGGAAATATCTTCGTCTACAAACTAGACAGAAGCATTCTCAGAAAATTCTTTGTCATGTGGGGATTGAACTCACAGAGTTGAACATTCCTTTACATAGAGCAGTTTTGCAACACCCTTTCGGTGGAAAGTGAAAGTGCTTATTTGGTGCGATGGCGGCATCTAGTGGATAAGGAAATACATTCAGATGAAAACAAGATACATCCATTCTCAGAAACTTCTTTGTGATGACTGCATTCTACTCACAGAGTTGAACCTTCCTTTTGATAGAACAGTTTTGAAACACTCTTTTTGTGGAATCTGCCAGTGGCTATTTGGAGCGCTTTGAGGCCTATGCTGGAAAAGGAAATCTCTTCACATAAAACCTAGACAGAAGTATTCCCAGAAAGTTTTTCTGATGTGCGCATTCACCTCACCGAGTTGAACCTTCCTTTAGATAGAGCAGTTTTGAAACACTCTGTCTGTAGTACCTGCGAGTGGATATTTGGAGTGCTTTGAGTGCTACACTGTAAAAGCAAATATCTTCACTTGGAATCTAGACAGAAGAATTCTCAGAGACTTCCCTGTGCTCTCTGCATTCCACTCACAGAGTTGAACCTTCCTTTTGATAGAACAGTTTTGAAACACTCTTGTGGTAGAATCTGCAAGTCGATATTTGGAAGGTTTGGAGGCCTATCCTGGGAAAGGAAATATCTTCCCATCAAAACTAGACAGAAGCATTCTCAGAAACTTCTTAGTGATGTGCGCATTCAAGGCACAGAGTTGAAGCTTCCTTTTGATATAGCAGTTTTGAACCACTCTTTTAGTAGAATCTGCAAGTGGATGTTCGGAGAGCTAAGAGGCCAACACTGGAAAAGGAAATCTCTTCACGTAAAAACTAGACGGAAGCATTCTCAGAAACTTCAATGGGCTTTACGCATTCAACTCACAGAGTGCAATGTTGCTTTTGAGAGCGCAGTTTTAAAACACTGTTTTTGTAGAATTTGCTAGAGGATGTTTGGAGCGATGTGAGGCCTTTGCTGGAAAAGGAAATATCTTCACATAAAACCTAGACAGAAGCATTCTCAGAAACTCCTTTGTGATGAGTGCATTCAAATCACACACTTGAACCTTCCTTTGGAAAGAGCAGTTTTGAAACACTCTTTCTGAAGAATCTGCAAGTGGATATTTGGAGCGATTTGAGGCCTATGCTGGAAATGAAATATCTTCACCTAAAAACTAGACGGAAGCATTCTCAGAAACTCCTTTGTGATGAGTGCGTTCAACTCACAGAGTTGAAGCTTCCTTTTGATAGAGCAGTTTTGAAACACTCTTTTAGCAGCATCTGCAAGTGGATATTTGGAGCGCTTTGAGGCCAAGGCTGGAAAACGAAATCTCATCACATAAAAACTCGACAGAAGCATTTTCTGAAACTTCTTTGTGATGAGTGCATTCAACTCACAGACTCGAACGTTTCTTTTGATAGAACAGTTTAGAAACACTCCTTTTGTAGAATCTGCAAGTGTTTATTTGGAGCGCTTTGGGGCCTATGTTGGAAAAGGACATATCTTCACATCAAAAGTAGACAGACGCATTCTCAGAAACTTCTTTGTGATGAGTGCATTGAACTCACAGAGTTGAACCTACCTATTGATAGAGAAGTTTTGAAACACCCTTTTTGTAGAATCTGCAAGTGAATATTTGGCGCGATTTGAGGCCTATGCAGGAAACGGAAATATCTTCACATGAAAACTAGACAGATGAATTCTCAGAAACGTCTTTGTGATGAGTGCATTCAACTCACAGACTTGAAGCTTCCTTTTGAAAGAGCAGTTTCGAAACACTCTTTTGTAGAATCTGCAAGTGGATATTTGGAGCGCTTTGAGGGCTATGCTGGAAAAGTTAATACCTTCACCTAAAAACTAGACAGACGCAAACTCAGAAACTGCTTTGTGACGTGTGCATTGAACTCACAGAGTTGAACCTTTCTTTTGATACAGAAGTTTTGAAACACTCTTTTCGTAGAATCTTCAAGTGGATGGATGGAGTGATTTGAGGCCTATGCTGGAAAAGGAAATACCTTCACGTAGAAACGAGACAAAAGCATTCTCAGACAGTTCCCTGTGCTTTGTGCATTCAACTCACAGAGTTGAACATTCCCTTTGATAGAGCAGTTTTGAAACACTCTTTTTGTAGAATCTGCAAGTGGATATTTGGAGCGCTTTGAGGCCTCTGCCGCCAAAGGAATTATCATTGCATAAAAACTAGATGGAAGCGTTCTCAGAAACTTCCTTGTGATGAGTGCATTCAACTCGCAGAGTGGAACCTTCCTTTCGATAGACCAGTTTTGAAACACTGTTTTTGTAGAATCCGCAAGTGGCTATTTGGAGCTCTTTGAGGCTTAGGCTGGAAAAGGAAATATCTTCGTCTACAAACTAGACAGAAGCATTCTCAGAAACTTCTTTGTCATGTGGGGATTGAACTCACAGAGTTGAACATTCCTTTACATACAGCAGTTTTGCAACACCCTTTCGGTGGAAAGTGAAAGTGCTTATTTGGTGCGATGGCGGCATCTAGTGGATAAGGAAATACATTCAGATGAAAACAAGATACATCCATTCTCAGAAACTTCTTTGTGATGACTGCATTCTACTCACAGAGTTGAACCTTCCTTTTGATAGAACAGTTTTGAAACACTCTTTTTGTGGAATCTGCAAGTGGCTATTTGGAGCGCTTTGAGGCCTATGCTGGAAAAGGAAATCTCTTCACATAAAACCTAGACAGAAGTATTCCCAGAAAGTTTTTCTGATGTGCGCATTCAACTCACCGAGTTGAACCTTCCTTTAGATAGAGCAGTTTTGAAACACTCTGTCTGTAGTACCTGCGAGTGGATATTTGGAGTGCTTTGAGTGCTACACTGTAAAAGCAAATATCTTCACTTGGAATCTAGACAGAAGAATTCTCAGAGACTTCCCTGTGCTCTCTGCATTCCACTCACAGAGTTGAACCTTCCTTTTGATAGAACAGTTTTGAAACACTCTTGTGGTAGAATCTGCAAGTCGATATTTGGAAGGTTTGGAGGCCTATCCTGGGAAAGGAAATATCTTCCCATCGAAACTAGACAGAAGCATTCTCAGAAGCTTCTTAGTGATGTGCGCATTCAAGTCACAGAGTTGAAGCTTCCTTTTGATACAGCAGTTTTGAACCACTCTTTTAGTGGAATCTGCAAGTGGATGTTCGGAGAGCTAAGAGGCCAACACTGGAAAAGGAAATCTCTTCACGTAAAAACTAGACGGAAGCATTCTCAGAAACTTCAATGGGCTTTACGCATTCAACTCACAGAGTGCAATGTTGCTTTTGAGAGCGCAGTTTTAAAACACTGTTTTTGTAGAATTTACTAGAGGTTGTTTGGAGCGATGTGTGACCTTTGCTGGAAAAGGAAATATCTTCACATAAAACCTACACAGAAGCATTCTCAGAAACTCCTTTGTGATGAGTGCATTCAAATCACACACTTGAACCTTCCTTTGGAAAGAGCAGTTTTGAAACACTCTTTCTGAAGAATCTGCAAGTGGATATTTGGAGCGATTTGAGGCCTATGCTGGAAATGAAATATCTTCACCTAAAAACTAGACGGAAGCATTCTCAGAAACTCCTTTGTGATGAGTGCATTCAACTCACAGAGTTGAAGCTTCCTTTTGATAGAGCAGTTTTGAAACACTCTTTTAGCAGCATCTGCAAGTGGATATTTGGAGCGCTTTGAGGCCAAGGCTGGAAAACGAAATATCATCACATAAAAACTCGACAGAAGCATTCTCTGAAACTTCTTTGTGATGAGTGCATTCAACTCACAGACTCGAACGTTTCTTTTGATAGAACAGTTTAGAAACACTCCTTTTGTAGAATCTGCAAGTGTTTATTTGGAGCGCTTTGAGGCCTATGTTGGAAAAGGACATATCTTCACATCAAAAGTAGACAGACGCATTCTCAGAAACTTCTTTGTGATGAGTGCATTGAACTCACAGAGTTGAACCTACCTATTGATAGAGAAGTTTTGAAACACCCTTTTTGTAGAATCTGCAAGTGAATATTTGGCGCGATTTGAGGCCTATGCAGGAAACGGAAATATCTTCACATGAAAACTAGACAGATGAATTCTCAGAAACGTCTTTGTGATGAGTGCATTCAACTCACAGACTTGAAGCTTCCTTTTGAAAGAGCAGTTTCGAAACACTCTTTTTGTAGAATCTGCAAGTGGATATTTGGAGCGCTTTGAGGGCTATGCTGGAAATGTTAATACCTTCACCTAAAAACTAGACAGACACATACTCAGAAACTTCTTTGTGACGTGTGCATTGAACTCACAGAGTTGAACCTTTCTTTTGATACAGAAGTTTTGAAACACTCTTTTCGTAGAATCTTCAAGTGGATGGATGGAGTGATTTGAGGCCTATGCTGGAAAAGGAAATACCTTCACGTAGAAACGAGACAAAAGCATTCTGAGACAGTTCCCTGTGCTTTGTGCATTCAACTCACAGAGTTGAACATTCCCTTTGATAGAGCAGTTTTGAAACACTCTTTTTGTAGAATCTGCAAGTGGATATTTGGAGCGCTTTGAGGCCTCTGCCGCCAAAGGAATTATCATTGCATAAAAACTAGATGGAAGCGTTCTCAGAAACTTCCTTGTGATGAGTGCATTCAACTCGCAGAGTGGAACCTTCCTTTCGATAGGCCAGTTTTGAAACACTGTTTTTGTAGAATCCGCAAGTGGCTATTTGGAGCTCTTTGAGGCTTATGCTGGAAAAGGAAATATCTTCGTCTACAAACTAGACAGAAGCATTCTCAGAAACTTCTTTGTCATGTGGGGATTGAACTCACAGAGTTGAACATTCCTTTTCATAGAGCAGTTTTGCAACACCCTTTCGGTGGAAAGTGAAAGTGCTTATTTGGTGCGATGGCGGCATCTAGTGGATAAGGAAATACATTCAGATGAAAACAAGATACATCCATTCTCAGAAACTTCTTTGTGATGACTGCATTCTACTCACAGAGTTGAACCTTCCTTTTGATAGAACAGTTTTGAAACACTCTTTTTGTGGAATCTGCAAGTGGCTATTTGGAGCGCTTTGAGGCCTATGCTGGAAAAGGAAATCTCTTCACATAAAACCTAGACAGAAGTATTCCCAGAAAGTTTTTCTGATGTGCGCATTCACCTCACCGAGTTGAACCTTCCTTTAGATAGAGCAGTTTTGAAACACTCTGTCTGTAGTACCTGCGAGTGGATATTTGGAGTGCTTTGAGTGCTACATTGTAAAAGCAAATATCTTCACTTGGAATTTAGACAGAAGAATTCTCAGAGACTTCCCTGTGCTCTCTGCATTCCACTCACAGAGTTGAACCTTCCTTTTGATAGAACAGTTTTGAAACACTCTTGTGGTAGAATCTGCAAGTCGATATTTGGAAGGTTTGGAGGCCTATCCTGGGAAAGGAAATATCTTCCCATCAAAACTAGACAGAAGCATTCTCAGAAACTTCTTAGTGATGTGCGCATTCAAGGCACAGAGTTGAAGCTTCCTTTTGATATAGCAGTTTTGAACCACTCTTTTAGTAGAATCTGCAAGTGGATGTTCGTAGAGCTAAGAGGCCAACACTGGAAAAGGAAATCTCTTCACGTAAAAACTAGACGGAAGCATTCTCAGAAACTTCAATGGGCTTTACGCATTCAACTCACAGAGTGCAATGTTGCTTTTGAGAGCGCAGTTTTAAAACACTGTTTTTGTAGAATTTGCTAGAGGATGTTTGGAGCGATGTGAGGCCTTTGCTGGAAAAGGAAATATCTTCACATAAAACCTAGACAGAAGCATTCTCAGAAACTCCTTTGTGATGAGTGCATTCAAATCACACACTTGAACCTTCCTTTGGAAAGAGCAGTTTTGAAACACTCTTTCTGAAGAATCTGCAAGTGGATATTTGGAGCGATTTGAGGCCTATGCTGGAAATGAAATATCTTCACCTAAAAACTAGACGGAAGCATTCTCAGAAACTCCTTTGTGATGAGTGCATTCAACTCACAGAGTTGAAGCTTCCTTTTGATAGAGCAGTTTTGAAACACTCTTTTAGCAGCATCTGCAAGTGGATATTTGGAGCGCTTTGAGGCCAAGGCTGGAAAACGAAATCTCATCACATAAAAACTCGACAGAAGCATTCTCTGAAACTTCTTTGTGATGAGTGCATTCAACTCACAGACTCGAACGTTTCTTTTGATAGAACAGTTTAGAAACACTCCTTTTGTAGAATCTGCAAGTGTTTATTTTGAGCGCTTTGACGCCTATGTTGGAAAAGGACATATCTTCACATCAAAAGTAGACAGACGCATTCTCAGAAACTTCTTTGTGATGAGTGCATTGAACTCACAGAGTTGAACCTACCTATTGATAGAGAAGTTTTGAAACACCCTTTTTGTAGAATCTGCAAGTGAATATTTGGCGCGATTTGAGGCCTATGCAGGAAACGGAAATATCTTCACATGAAAACTAGACAGATGAATTCTCAGAAACGTCTTTGTGATGAGTGCATTCAACTCACAGACTTGAAGCTTCCTTTTGAAAGAGCAGTTTCGAAACACTCTTTTTGTAGAATCTGCAAGTGGATATTTGGAGCGCTTTGAGGGCTATGCTGGAAAAGTTAATACCTTCACCTAAAAACTAGACAGACGCAAACTCAGAAACTTCTTTGTGACGTGTGCATTGAACTCACAGAGTTGAACCTTTCTTTTGATACAGAAGTTTTGAAACACTCTTTTCGTAGAATCTTCAAGTGGATGGATGGAGTGATTTGAGGCCTATGCTGGAAAAGGAAATACCTTCACGTAGAAACGAGACAAAAGCATTCTGAGACAGTTCCCTGTGCTTTGTGCATTGAACTCACAGTGTTGAACATTCCCTTTGATAGAGCAGTTTTGAAACACTCTTTTTGTAGAATCTGCAAGTGGATATTTGGAGCGCTTTGAGGCCTCTGCCGCCAAAGGAATTATCATTGCATAAAAACTAGATGGAAGCGTTCTCAGAAACTTCCTTGTGATGAGTGCATTCAACTCGCAGAGTGGAACCTTCCTTTCGATAGACCAGTTTTGAAACACTGTTTTTGTAGAATCCGCAAGTGGCTATTTGGAGCTCTTTGAGGCTTATGCTGGAAAAGGAAATATCTTCGTCTACAAACTAGACAGAAGCATTCTCAGAAACTTCTTTGTCATGTGGGGATTGAACTCACAGAGTTGAACATTCCTTTACATAGAGCAGTTTTGCAACACCCTTTCGGTGGAAAGTGAAAGTGCTTATTTGGTGCGATGGCGGCATCTAGTGGATAAGGAAATACATTCAGATGAAAACAAGATACATCCATTCTCAGAAACTTCTTTGTGATGACTGCATTCTACTCACAGAGTTGAACCTTCCTTTTGATAGAACAGTTTTGAAACACTCTTTTTGTGGAATCTGCAAGTGGCTATTTGGAGCGCTTTGAGGCCTATGCTGGAAAAGGAAATCTCTTCACATAAAACCTAGACAGAAGTATTCCCAGAAAGTTTTTCTGATGTGCGCATTCAACTCACCGAGTTGAACCTTCCTTTAGATAGAGCAGTTTTGAAACACTCTGTCTGTAGTACCTGCGAGTGGATATTTGGAGTGCTTTGAGTGCTACACTGTAAAAGCAAATATCTTCACTTGGAATCTAGACAGAAGAATTCTCAGAGACTTCCCTGTGCTCTCTGCATTCCACTCACAGAGTTGAACCTTCCTTTTGATAGAACAGTTTTGAAACACTCTTGTGGTAGAATCTGCAAGTCGATATTTGGAAGGTTTGGAGGCCTATCCTGGGAAAGGAAATATCTTCCCATCAAAACTAGACAGAAGCATTCTCAGAAGCTTCTTAGTGATGTGCGCATTCAAGTCACAGAGTTGAAGCTTCCTTTTGATATAGCAGTTTTGAACCACTCTTTTAGTGGAATCTGCAAGTGGATGTTCGGAGAGCTAAGAGGCCAACACTGGAAAAGGAAATCTATTCACGTAAAAACTAGACGGAAGCATTCTCAGAAACTTCAATGGGCTTTACGCATTCAACTCACAGAGTGCAATGTTGCTTTTGAGAGCGCAGTTTTAAAACACTGTTTTTGTAGAATTTACTAGAGGTTGTTTGGAGCGATGTGTGGCCTTTGCTGGAAAAGGAAATATCTTCACATAAAACCTAGACAGAAGCATTCTCAGAAACTCCTTTGTGATGAGTGCATTCAAATCACACACTTGAACCTTCCTTTGGAAAGAGCAGTTTTGAAACACTCTTTCTGAAGAATCTGCAAGTGGATATTTGGAGCGATTTGAGGCCTATGCTGGAAATGAAATATCTTCACCTAAAAACTAGACGGAAGCATTCTCAGAAACTCCTTTGTGATGAGTGCATTCAACTCACAGAGTTGAAGCTTCCTTTTGATAGAGCAGTTTTGAAACACTCTTTTAGCAGCATCTGCAAGTGGATATTTGGAGCGCTTTGAGGCCAAGGCTGGAAAACGAAATATCATCACATAAAAACTCGACAGAAGCATTCTCTGAAACTTCTTTGTGATGAGTGCATTCAACTCACAGACTCGAACGTTTCTTTTGATAGAACAGTTTAGAAACACTCCTTTTGTAGAATCTGCAAGTGTTTATTTGGAGCGCTTTGAGGCCTATGTTGGAAAAGGACATATCTTCACATCAAAAGTAGACAGACGCATTCTCAGAAACTTCTTTGTGATGAATGCATTGAACTCACAGAGTTCAACCTACCTATTGATAGAGAAGTTTTGAAACACCCTTTTTGTAGAATCTGCAAGTGAATATTTGGCGCGATTTGAGGCCTATGCAGGAAACGGAAATATCTTCACATGAAAACTAGACAGATGAATTCTCAGAAACGTCTTTGTGATGAGTGCATTCAACTCACAGACTTGAAGCTTCCTTTTGAAAGAGCAGTTTCGAAACACTCTTTTTGTAGAATCTGCAAGTGGATATTTGGAGCGCTTTGAGGGCTATGCTGGAAATGTTAATACCTTCACCTAAAAACTAGACAGACGCATACTCAGAAACTTCTTTGCGACGTGTGCATTGAACTCACAGAGTTGAACCTTTCTTTTGATACAGAAGTTTTGAAACACTCTTTTCGTAGAATCTTCAAGTGGATGGATGGAGTGATTTGAGGCCTATGCTGGAAAAGGAAATACCTTCACGTAGAAACGAGACAAAAGCATTCTCAGACAGTTCCCTGTGCTTTGTGCATTCAACTCACAGAGTTGAACATTCCCTTTGATAGAGCAGTTTTGAAACACTCTTTTTGTAGAATCTGCAAGTGGATATTTGGAGCGCTTTGAGGCCTCTGCCGCCAAAGGAATTATCATTGCATAAAAACTAGATGGAAGCGTTCTCAGAAACTTCCTTGTGATGAGTGCATTCAACTCGCAGAGTGGAACCTTCCTTTCGATAGGCCAGTTTTGAAACACTGTTTTTGTAGAATCCGCAAGTGGCTATTTGGAGCTCTTTGAGGCTTATGCTGGAAAAGGAAATATCTTCGTCTACAAACTAGACAGAAGCATTCTCAGAAACTTCTTTGTCATGTGGGGATTGAACTCACAGAGTTGAACATTCCTTTACATAGAGCAGTTTTGCAACACCCTTTCGGTGGAAAGTGAAAGTGCTTATTTGGTGCGATGGCGGCATCTAGTGGATAAGGAAATACATTCAGATGAAAACAAGATACATCCATTCTCAGAAACTTCTTTGTGATGACTGCATTCTACTCACAGAGTTGAACCTTCCTTTTGATAGAACAGTTTTGAAACACTCTTTTTGTGGAATCTGCAAGTGGCTATTTGGAGCGCTTTGAGGCCTATGCTGGAAAAGGAAATCTCTTCACATAAAACCTAGACAGAAGTATTCCCAGAAAGTTTTTCTGATGTGCGCATTCACCTCACCGAGTTGAACCTTCCTTTAGATAGAGCAGTTTTGAAACACTCTGTCTGTAGTACCTGCGAGTGGATATTTGGAGTGCTTTGAGTGCTACACTGTAAAAGCAAATATCTTCACTTGGAATCTAGACAGAAGAATTCTCAGAGACTTCCCTGTGCTCTCTGCATTCCACTCACAGAGTTGAACCTTCCTTTTGATAGAACAGTTTTGAAACACTCTTGTGGTAGAATCTGCAAGTCGATATTTGGAAGGTTTGGAGGCCTATCCTGGGAAAGGAAATATCTTCCCATCAAAACTAGACAGAAGCATTCTCAGAAGCTTCTTAGTGATGTGCGCATTCAAGTCACAGAGTTGAAGCTTCCTTTTGATATAGCAGTTTTGAACCACTCTTTTAGTAGAATCTGCAAGTGGATGTTCGGAGAGCTAAGAGGCCAACACTGGAAAAGGAAATCTCTTCACGTAAAAACTAGACGGAAGCATTCTCAGAAACTTCAATGGGCTTTACGCATTCAACTCACAGAGTGCAATGTTGCTTTTGAGAGCGCAGTTTTAAAACACTGTTTTTGTAGAATTTGCTAGAGGATGTTTGGAGCGATGTGAGGCCTTTGCTGGAAAAGGAAATATCTTCACATAAAACCTAGACAGAAGCATTCTCAGAAACTCCTTTGTGATGAGTGCATTCAAATCACACACTTGAACCTTCCTTTGGAAAGAGCAGTTTTGAAACACTCTTTCTGAAGAATCTGCAAGTGGATATTTGGAGCGATTTGAGGCCTATGCTGGAAATGAAATATCTTCACCTAAAAACTAGACGGAAGCATTCTCAGAAACTCCTTTGTGATGAGTGCGTTCAACTCACAGAGTTGAAGCTTCCTTTTGATAGAGCAGTTTTGAAACACTCTTTTAGCAGCATCTGCAAGTGGATATTTGGAGCGCTTTGAGGCCAAGGCTGGAAAACGAAATCTCATCACATAAAAACTCGACAGAAGCATTTTCTGAAACTTCTTTGTGATGAGTGCATTCAACTCACAGACTCGAACGTTTCTTTTGATAGAACAGTTTAGAAACACTCCTTTTGTAGAATCTGCAAGTGTTTATTTGGAGCGCTTTGGGGCCTATGTTGGAAAAGGACATATCTTCACATCAAAAGTAGACAGACGCATTCTCAGAAACTTCTTTGTGATGAGTGCATTGAACTCACAGAGTTGAACCTACCTATTGATAGAGAAGTTTTGAAACACCCTTTTTGTAGAATCTGCAAGTGAATATTTGGCGCGATTTGAGGCCTATGCAGGAAACGGAAATATCTTCACATGAAAACTGGACAGATGAATTCTCAGAAACGTCTTTGTGATGAGTGCATTCAACTCACAGACTTGAAGCTTCCTTTTGAAAGAGCAGTTTCGAAACACTCTTTTGTAGAATCTGCAAGTGGATATTTGGAGCGCTTTGAGGGCTATGCTGGAAAAGTTAATACCTTCACCTAAAAACTAGACAGACGCAAACTCAGAAACTTCTTTGTGACGTGTGCATTGAACTCACAGAGTTGAACCTTTCTTTTGATACAGAAGTTTTGAAACACTCTTTTCGTAGAATCTTCAAGTGGATGGATGGAGTGATTTGAGGCCTATGCTGGAAAAGGAAATACCTTCACGTAGAAACGAGACAAAAGCATTCTCAGACAGTTCCCTGTGCTTTGTGCATTCAACTCACAGAGTTGAACATTCCCTTTGATAGAGCAGTTTTGAAACACTCTTTTTGTAGAATCTGCAAGTGGATATTTGGAGCGCTTTGAGGCCTCTGCCGCCAAAGGAATTATCATTGCATAAAAACTAGATGGAAGCGTTCTCAGAAACTTCCTTGTGATGAGTGCATTCAACTCGCAGAGTGGAACCTTCCTTTCGATAGACCAGTTTTGAAACACTGTTTTTGTAGAATCCGCAAGTGGCTATTTGGAGCTCTTTGAGGCTTATGCTGGAAAAGGAAATATCTTCGTCTACAAACTAGACAGAAGCATTCTCAGAAACTTCTTTGTCATGTGGGGATTGAACTCACAGAGTTGAACATTCCTTTACATAGAGCAGTTTTGCAACACCCTTTCGGTGGAAAGTGAAAGTGCTTATTTGGTGCGATGGCGGCATCTAGTGGATAAGGAAATACATTCAGATGAAAACAAGATACATCCATTCTCAGAAACTTCTTTGTGATGACTGCATTCTACTCACAGAGTTGAACCTTCCTTTTGATAGAACAGTTTTGAAACACTCTTTTTGTGGAATCTGCAAGTGGCTATTTGGAGCGCTTTGAGGCCTATGCTGGAAAAGGAAATCTCTTCACATAAAACCTAGACAGAAGTATTCCCAGAAAGTTTTTCTGATGTGCGCATTCAACTCACCGAGTTGAACCTTCCTTTAGATAGAGCAGTTTTGAAACACTCTGTCTGTAGTACCTGCGAGTGGATATTTGGAGTGCTTTGAGTGCTACACTGTAAAAGCAAATATCTTCACTTGGAATCTAGACAGAAGAATTCTCAGAGACTTCCCTGTGCTCTCTGCATTCCACTCACAGAGTTGAACCTTCCTTTTGATAGAACAGTTTTGAAACACTCTTGTGGTAGAATCTGCAAGTCGATATTTGGAAGGTTTGGAGGCCTATCCTGGGAAAGGAAATATCTTCCCATCAAAACTAGACAGAAGCATTCTCAGAAGCTTCTTAGTGATGTGCGCATTCAAGTCACAGAGTTGAAGCTTCCTTTTGATATAGCAGTTTTGAACCACTCTTTTAGTGGAATCTGCAAGTGGATGCTCGGAGAGCTAAGAGGCCAACACTGGAAAAGGAAATCTCTTCACGTAAAAACTAGACGGAAGCATTCTCAGAAACTTCAATGGGCTTTACGCATTCAACTCACAGAGTGCAATGTTGCTTTTGAGAGCGCAGTTTTAAAACACTGTTTTTGTAGAATTTACTAGAGGTTGTTTGGAGCGATGTGTGGCCTTTGCTGGAAAAGGAAATATCTTCACATAAAACCTACACAGAAGCATTCTCAGAAACTCCTTTGTGATGAGTGCATTCAAATCACACACTTGAACCTTCCTTTGGAAAGAGCAGTTTTGAAACACTCTTTCTGAAGAATCTGCAAGTGGATATTTGGAGCGATTTGAGGCCTATGCTGGAAATGAAATATCTTCACCTAAAAACTAGACGGAAGCATTCTCAGAAACTCCTTTGTGATGAGTGCATTCAACTCACAGAGTTGAAGCTTCCTTTTGATAGAGCAGTTTTGAAACACTCTTTTAGCAGCATCTGCAAGTGGATATTTGGAGCGCTTTGAGGCCAAGGCTGGAAAACGAAATCTCATCACATAAAAACTCGACAGAAGCATTCTCTGAAACTTCTTTGTGATGAGTGCATTCAACTCACAGACTCGAACGTTTCTTTTGATAGAACAGTTTAGAAACACTCCTTTTGTAGAATCTGCAAGTGTTTATTTGGAGCGCTTTGAGGCCTATGTTGGAAAAGGACATATCTTCACATCAAAAGTAGACAGACGCATTCTCAGAAACTTCTTTGTGATGAGTGCATTGAACTCACAGAGTTCAACCTACCTATTGATAGAGAAGTTTTGAAACACCCTTTTTGTAGAATCTGCAAGTGAATATTTGGCGCGATTTGAGGCCTATGCAGGAAACGGAAATATCTTCACATGAAAACTAGACAGATGAATTCTCAGAAACGTCTTTGTGATGAGTGCATTCAACTCACAGACTTGAAGCTTCCTTTTGAAAGAGCAGTTTCGAAACACTCTTTTTGTAGAATCTGCAAGTGGATATTTGGAGCGCTTTGAGGGCTATGCTGGAAATGTTAATACCTTCACCTAAAAACTAGACAGACACATACTCAGAAACTTCTTTGTGACGTGTGCATTGAACTCACAGAGTTGAACCTTTCTTTTGATACAGAAGTTTTGAAACACTCTTTTCGTAGAATCTTCAAGTGGATGGATGGAGTGATTTGAGGCCTATGCTGGAAAAGGAAATACCTTCACGTAGAAACGAGACAAAAGCATTCTGAGACAGTTCCCTGTGCTTTGTGCATTCAACTCACAGAGTTGAACATTCCCTTTGATAGAGCAGTTTTGAAACACTCTTTTTGTAGAATCTGCAAGTGGATATTTGGAGCGCTTTGAGGCCTCTGCCGCCAAAGGAATTATCATTGCATAAAAACTAGATGGAAGCGTTCTCAGAAACTTCCTTGTGATGAGTGCATTCAACTCGCAGAGTGGAACCTTCCTTTCGATAGGCCAGTTTTGAAACACTGTTTTTGTAGAATCCGCAAGTGGCTATTTGGAGCTCTTTGAGGCTTATGCTGGAAAAGGAAATATCTTCGTCTACAAACTAGACAGAAGCATTCTCAGAAACTTCTTTGTCATGTGGGGATTGAACTCACAGAGTTGAACATTCCTTTTCATAGAGCAGTTTTGCAACACCCTTTCGGTGGAAAGTGAAAGTGCTTATTTGGTGCGATGGCGGCATCTAGTGGATAAGGAAATACATTCAGATGAAAACAAGATACATCCATTCTCAGAAACTTCTTTGTGATGACTGCATTCTACTCACAGAGTTGAACCTTCCTTTTGATAGAACAGTTTTGAAACACTCTTTTTGTGGAATCTGCAAGTGGCTATTTGGAGCGCTTTGAGGCCTATGCTGGAAAAGGAAATCTCTTCACATAAAACCTAGACAGAAGTATTCCCAGAAAGTTTTTCTGATGTGCGCATTCACCTCACCGAGTTGAACCTTCCTTTAGATAGAGCAGTTTTGAAACACTCTGTCTGTAGTACCTGCGAGTGGATATTTGGAGTGCTTTGAGTGCTACACTGTAAAAGCAAATATCTTCACTTGGAATCTAGACAGAAGAATTCTCAGAGACTTCCCTGTGCTCTCTGCATTCCACTCACAGAGTTGAACCTTCCTTTTGATAGAACAGTTTTGAAACACTCTTGTGGTAGAATCTGCAAGTCGATATTTGGAAGGTTTGGAGGCCTATCCTGGGAAAGGAAATATCTTCCCATCAAAACTAGACAGAAGCATTCTCAGAAACTTCTTAGTGATGTGCGCATTCAAGGCACAGAGTTGAAGCTTCCTTTTGATATAGCAGTTTTGAACCACTCTTTTAGTAGAATCTGCAAGTGGATGTTCGGAGAGCTAAAAGGCCAACACTGGAAAAGGAAATCTCTTCACGTAAAAACTAGACGGAAGCATTCTCAGAAACTTCAATGGGCTTTACGCATTCAACTCACAGAGTGCAATGTTGCTTTTGAGAGCGCAGTTTTAAAACACTGTTTTTGTAGAATTTGCTAGAGGATGTTTGGAGCGATGTGAGGCCTTTGCTGGAAAAGGAAATATCTTCACATAAAACCTAGACAGAAGCATTCTCAGAAACTCCTTTGTGATGAGTGCATTCAAATCACACACTTGAACCTTCCTTTGGAAAGAGCAGTTTTGAAACACTCTTTCTGAAGAAACTGCAAGTGGATATTTGGAGCGATTTGAGGCCTATGCTGGAAATGAAATATCTTCACCTAAAAACTAGACGGAAGCATTCTCAGAAACTCCTTTGTGATGAGTGCATTCAACTCACAGAGTTGAAGCTTCCTTTTGATAGAGCAGTTTTGAAACACTCTTTTAGCAGCATCTGCAAGTGGATATTTGGAGCGCTTTGAGGCCAAGGCTGGAAAACGAAATCTCATCACATAAAAACTCGACAGAAGCATTCTCTGAAACTTCTTTGTGATGAGTGCATTCAACTCACAGACTCGAACGTTTCTTTTGATAGAACAGTTTAGAAACACTCCTTTTGTAGAATCTGCAAGTGTTTATTTTGAGCGCTTTGACGCCTATGTTGGAAAAGGACATATCTTCACATCAAAAGTAGACAGACGCATTCTCAGAAACTTCTTTGTGATGAGTGCATTGAACTCACAGAGTTGAACCTACCTATTGATAGAGAAGTTTTGAAACACCCTTTTTGTAGAATCTGCAAGTGAATATTTGGCGCGATTTGAGGCCTATGCAGGAAACGGAAATATCTTCACATGAAAACTAGACAGATGAATTCTCAGAAACGTCTTTGTGATGAGTGCATTCAACTCACAGACTTGAAGCTTCCTTTTGAAAGAGCAGTTTCGAAACACTCTTTTTGTAGAATCTGCAAGTGGATATTTGGAGCGCTTTGAGGGCTATGCTGGAAAAGTTAATACCTTCACCTAAAAACTAGACAGACGCAAACTCAGAAACTTCTTTGTGACGTGTGCATTGAACTCACAGAGTTGAACCTTTCTTTTGATACAGAAGTTTTGAAACACTCTTTTCGTAGAATCTTCAAGTGGATGGATGGAGTGATTTGAGGCCTATGCTGGAAAAGGAAATACCTTCACGTAGAAACGAGACAAAAGCATTCTGAGACAGTTCCCTGTGCTTTGTGTATTGAACTCACAGAGTTGAACATTCCCTTTGATAGAGCAGTTTTGAAACACTCTTTTTGTAGAATCTGCAAGTGGATATTTGGAGCGCTTTGAGGCCTCTGCCGCCAAAGGAATTATCATTGCATAAAAACTAGATGGAAGCGTTCTCAGAAACTTCCTTGTGATGAGTGCATTCAACTCGCAGAGTGGAACCTTCCTTTCGATAGACCAGTTTTGAAACACTGTTTTTGTAGAATCCGCAAGTGGCTATTTGGAGCTCTTTGAGGCTTATGCTGGAAAAGGAAATATCTTCGTCTACAAACTAGACAGAAGCATTCTCAGAAACTTCTTTGTCATGTGGGGATTGAACTCACAGAGTTGAACATTCCTTTACATAGAGCAGTTTTGCAACACCCTTTCGGTGGAAAGTGAAAGTGCTTATTTGGTGCGATGGCGGCATCTAGTGGATAAGGAAATACATTCAGATGAAAACAAGATACATCCATTCTCAGAAACTTCTTTGTGATGACTGCATTCTACTCACAGAGTTGAACCTTCCTTTTGATAGAACAGTTTTGAAACACTCTTTTTGTGGAATCTGCAAGTGGCTATTTGGAGCGCTTTGAGGCCTATGCTGGAAAAGGAAATCTCTTCACATAAAACCTAGACAGAAGTATTCCCAGAAAGTTTTTCTGATGTGCGCATTCAACTCACCGAGTTGAACCTTCCTTTAGATAGAGCAGTTTTGAAACACTCTGTCTGTAGTACCTGCGAGTGGATATTTGGAGTGCTTTGAGTGCTACACTGTAAAAGCAAATATCTTCACTTGGAATCTAGACAGAAGAATTCTCAGAGACTTCCCTGTGCTCTCTGCATTCCACTCACAGAGTTGAACCTTCCTTTTGATAGAACAGTTTTGAAACACTCTTGTGGTAGAATCTGCAAGTCGATATTTGGAAGGTTTGGAGGCCTATCCTGGGAAAGGAAATATCTTCCCATCAAAACTAGACAGAAGCATTCTCAGAAGCTTCTTAGTGATGTGCGCATTCAAGTCACAGAGTTGAAGCTTCCTTTTGATATAGCAGTTTTGAACCACTCTTTTAGTGGAATCTGC
Organism: Pongo abelii; assembly: GCF_028885655.2. Lineage (NCBI taxonomy): Eukaryota > Metazoa > Chordata > Mammalia > Primates > Hominidae > Pongo > Pongo abelii. Next base: position 51,860,046 of record NC_071989.2, read on the forward strand.
AAGTGGATGTTCGGAGAGCTAAGAGGCCAACACTGGAAAAGGAAATCTCTTCACGTAAAAACTAGACGGAAGCATTCTCAGAAACTTCAATGGGCTTTACGCATTCAACTCACAGAGTGCAATGTTGCTTTTGAGAGCGCAGTTTTAAAACACTGTTTTTGTAGAATTTACTAGAGGTTGTTTGGAGCGATGTGTGGCCTTTGCTGGAAAAGGAAATATCTTCACATAAAACCTAGACAGAAGCATTCTCAGAAACTCCTTTGTGATGAGTGCATTCAAATCACACACTTGAACCTTCCTTTGGAAAGAGCAGTTTTGAAACACTCTTTCTGAAGAATCTGCAAGTGGATATTTGGAGCGATTTGAGGCCTATGCTGGAAATGAAATATCTTCACCTAAAAACTAGACGGAAGCATTCTCAGAAACTCCTTTGTGATGAGTGCATTCAACTCACAGAGTTGAAGCTTCCTTTTGATAGAGCAGTTTTGAAACACTCTTTTAGCAGCATCTGCAAGTGGATATTTGGAGCGCTTTGAGGCCAAGGCTGGAAAACGAAATCTCATCACATAAAAACTCGACAGAAGCATTCTCTGAAACTCCTTTGTGATGAGTGCATTCAACTCACAGACTCGAACGTTTCTTTTGATAGAACAGTTTAGAAACACTCCTTTTGTAGAATCTGCAAGTGTTTATTTGGAGCGCTTTGAGGCCTATGTTGGAAAAGGACATATCTTCACATCAAAAGTAGACAGACGCATTCTCAGAAACTTCTTTGTGATGAGTGCATTGAACTCACAGAGTTGAACCTACCTATTGATAGAGAAGTTTTGAAACACCCTTTTTGTAGAATCTGCAAGTGAATATTTGGCGCGATTTGAGGCCTATGCAGGAAACGGAAATATCTTCACATGAAAACTAGACAGATGAATTCTCAGAAACGTCTTTGTGATGAGTGCATTCAACTCACAGACTTGAAGCTTCCTTTTGAAAGAGCAGTTTCGAAACACTCTTTTTGTAGAATCTGCAAGTGGATATTTGGAGCGCTTTGAGGGCTATGCTGGAAATGTTAATACCTTCACCTAAAAACTAGACAGACGCATACTCAGAAACTCCTTTGTGACGTGTGCATTGAACTCACAGAGTTGAACCTTTCTTTTGATACAGAAGTTTTGAAACACTCTTTTCGTAGAATCTTCAAGTGGATGGATGGAGTGATTTGAGGCCTATGCTGGAAAAGGAAATACCTTCACGTAGAAACGAGACAAAAGCATTCTGAGACAGTTCCCTGTGTTTTGTGCATTCAACTCACAGAGTTGTACATTCCCTTTGATAGAGCAGTTTTGAAACACTCTTTTTGTAGAATCTGCAAGTGGATATTTGGAGCGCTTTGAGGCCTCTGCCGCCAAAGGAATAATCATTGCATAAAAACTAGATGGAAGCGTTCTCAGAAACTTCCTTGTGATGAGTGCATTCAACTCGCAGAGTGGAACCTTCGTTTCGATAGGCCAGTTTTGAAACACTGTTTTTGTAGAATCCGCAAGTGGCTATTTGGAGCTCTTTGAGGCTTATGCTGGAAAAGGAAATATCTTCGTCCAAAAACTAGACAGAAGCATTCTCAGAAACTTCTTTGTCATGTGGGGATTGAACTCACAGAGTTGAACATTCCTTTACATAGAGCAGTTTTGCAACACCCTTTCGGTGGAAAGTGAAAGTGCTTATTTGGTGCGATGGCGGCATCTAGTGGATAAGGAAATACATTCAGATGAAAACAAGATACATCCATTCTCAGAAACTTCTTTGTGATGACTGCATTCTACTCACAGAGTTGAACCTTCCTTTTGATAGAACAGTTTTGAAACACTCTTTTTGTGGAATCTGCAAGTGGCTATTTGGAGCGCTTTGAGGCCTATGCTGGAAAAGGAAATCTCTTCACATAAAACCTAGACAGAAGTATTCCCAGAAAGTTTTTCTGATGTGCGCATTCACCTCACCGAGTTGAACCTTCCTTTACATAGAGCAGTTTTGAAACACTCTGTCTGTAGTACCTGCGAGTGGATATTTGGAGTGCTTTGAGTGCTACACTGTAAAAGCAAATATCTTCACTTGGAATCTAGACAGAAGAATTCTCAAAGACTTCCCTGTGCTCTCTGCATTCCACTCACAGAGTTGAACCTTCCTTTTGATAGAACAGTTTTGAAACACTCTTGTGGTAGAATCTGCAAGTCGATATTTGGAAGGTTTGGAGGCCTATCCTGGGAAAGGAAATATCTTCCCATCAAAACTAGACAGAAGCATTCTCAGAAACTTCTTAGTGATGTGCGCATTCAAGGCACAGAGTTGAAGCTTCCTTTTGATATAGCAGTTTTGAACCACTCTTTTAGTAGAATCTGCAAGTGGATGTTCGGAGAGCTAAGAGGCCAACACTGGAAAAGGAAATCTCTTCACGTAAAAACTAGACGGAAGCATTCTCAGAAACTTCAATGGGCTTTACGCATTCAACTCACAGAGTGCAATGTTGCTTTTGAGAGCGCAGTTTTAAAACACTGTTTTTGTAGAATTTGCTAGAGGATGTTTGGAGCGATGTGAGGCCTTTGCTGGAAAAGGAAATATCTTCACATAAAACCTAGACAGAAGCATTCTCAGAAACTCCTTTGTGATGAGTGCATTCAAATCACACACTTGAACCTTCCTTTGGAAAGAGCAGTTTTGAAACACTCTTTCTGAAGAATCTGCAAGTGGATATTTGGAGCGATTTGAGGCCTATGCTGGAAATGAAATATCTTCACCTAAAAACTAGACGGAAGCATTCTCAGAAACTCCTTTGTGATGAGTGCATTCAACTCACAGAGTTGAAGCTTCCTTTTGATAGAGCAGTTTTGAAACACTCTTTTAGCAGCATCTGCAAGTGGATATTTGGAGCGCTTTGAGGCCAAGGCTGGAAAACGAAATCTCATCACATAAAAACTCGACAGAAGCATTTTCTGAAACTTCTTTGTGATGAGTGCATTCAACTCACAGACTCGAATGTTTCTTTTGATAGAACAGTTTAGAAACACCCCTTTTGTAGAATCTGCAAGTGTTTATTTGGAGCGCTTTGAGGCCTATGTTGGAAAAGGACATATCTTCACATCAAAAGTAGACAGACGCATTCTCAGAAACTTCTTTGTGATGAGTGCATTGAACTCACAGAGTTGAACCTACCTATTGATAGAGAAGTTTTGAAACACCCTTTTTGTAGAATCTGCAAGTGAATATTTGGCGCGATTTGAGGCCTATGCAGGAAACGGATATATCTTCACATGAAAACTAGACAGATGAATTCTCAGAAACGTCTTTGTGATGAGTGCATTCAACTCACAGACTTGAAGCTTCCTTTTGAAAGAGCAGTTTCGAAACACTCTTTTGTAGAATCTGCAAGTGGATATTTGGAGCGCTTTGAGGGCTATGCTGGAAAAGTTAATACCTTCACCTAAAAACTAGACAGACGCAAACTCAGAAACTTCTTTGTGACGTGTGCATTGAACTCACAGATTTGAACCTTTCTTTTGATACAGAAGTTTTGAAACACTCTTTTCGTAGAATCTTCAAGTGGATGGATGGAGTGATTTGAGGCCTATGCTGGAAAAGGAAATACCTTCACGTAGAAACGAGACAAAAGCATTCTCAGACAGTTCCCTGTGCTTTGTGCATTCAACTCACAGAGTTGAACATTCCCTTTGATAGAGCAGTTTTGAAACACTCTTTTTGTAGAATCTGCAAGTGGATATTTGGAGCGCTTTGAGGCCTCTGCCGCCAAAGGAATTATCATTGCATAAAAACTAGATGGAAGCGTTCTCAGAAACTTCCTTGTGATGAGTGCATTCAACTCGCAGAGTGGAACCTTCCTTTCGATAGACCAGTTTTGAAACACTGTTTTTGTAGAATCCGCAAGTGGCTATTTGGAGCTCTTTGAGGCTTATGCTGGAAAAGGAAATATCTTCGTCTACAAACTAGACAGAAGCATTCTCAGAAACTTCTTTGTCATGTGGGGATTGAACTCACAGAGTTGAACATTCCTTTACATAGAGCAGTTTTGCAACACCCTTTCGGTGGAAAGTGAAAGTGCTTATTTGGTGCGATGGCGGCATCTAGTGGATAAGGAAATACATTCAGATGAAAACAAGATACATCCATTCTCAGAAACTTGTTTGTGATGACTGCATTCTACTCACAGAGTTGAACCTTCCTTTTGATAGAACAGTTTTGAAACACTCTTTTTGTGGAATCTGCAAGTGGCTATTTGGAGCGCTTTGAGGCCTATGCTGGAAAAGGAAATCTCTTCACATAAAACCTAGACAGAAGTATTCCCAGAAAGTTTTTCTGATGTGCGCATTCAACTCACCGAGTTGAACCTTCCTTTAGATAGAGCAGTTTTGAAACACTCTGTCTGTAGTACCTGCGAGTGGATATTTGGAGTGCTTTGAGTGCTACACTGTAAAAGCAAATATCTTCACTTGGAATCTAGACAGAAGAATTCTCAGAGACTTCCCTGTGCTCTCTGCATTCCACTCACAGAGTTGAACCTTCCTTTTGATAGAACAGTTTTGAAACACTCTTGTGGTAGAATCTGCAAGTCGATATTTGGAAGGTTTGGAGGCCTATCCTGGGAAAGGAAATATCTTCCCATCAAAACTAGACAGAAGCATTCTCAGAAACTTCTTAGTGATGTGCGCATTCAAGTCACAGAGTTGAAGCTTCCTTTTGATATAGCAGTTTTGAACCACTCTTTTAGTGGAATCTGCAAGTGGATGTTCGGAGAGCTAAGAGGCCAACACTGGAAAAGGAAATCTCTTCACGTAAAAACTAGACGGAAGCATTCTCAGAAACTTCAATGGGCTTTACGCATTCAACTCACAGAGTGCAATGTTGCATTTGAGAGCGCAGTTTTAAAACACTGTTTTTGTAGAATTTACTAGAGGTTGTTTGGAGCGATGTGTGGCCTTTGCTGGAAAAGGAAATATCTTCACATAAAACCTAGACAGAAGCATTCTCAGAAACTCCTTTGTGATGAGTGCATTCAAATCACACACTTGAACCTTCCTTTGGAAAGAGCAGTTTTGAAACACTCTTTCTGAAGAATCTGCAAGTGGATATTTGGAGCGATTTGAGGCCTATGCTGGAAATGAAATATCTTCACCTAAAAACTAGACGGAAGCATTCTCAGAAACTCCTTTGTGATGAGTGCATTCAACTCACAGAGTTGAAGCTTCCTTTTGATAGAGCAGTTTTGAAACACTCTTTTAGCAGCATCTGCAAGTGGATATTTGGAGCGCTTTGAGGCCAAGGCTGGAAAACGAAATCTCATCACATAAAAACTCGACAGAAGCATTCTCTGAAACTTCTTTGTGATGAGTGCATTCAACTCACAGACTCGAACGTTTCTTTTGATAGAACAGTTGAGAAACACTCCTTTTGTAGAATCTGCAAGTGTTTATTTTGAGCGCTTTGACGCCTATGTTGGAAAAGGACATATCTTCACATCAAAAGTAGACAGACGCATTCTCAGAAACTTCTTTGTGATGAGTGCATTGAACTCACAGAGTTGAACCTACCTACTGATAGAGAAGTTTTGAAACACCCTTTTTGTAGAATCTGCAAGTGAATATTTGGCGCGATTTGAGGCCTATGCAGGAAACGGAAATATCTTCACATGAAAACTAGACAGATGAATTCTCAGAAACGTCTTTGTGATGAGTGCATTCAACTCACAGACTTGAAGCTTCCTTTTGAAAGAGCAGTTTCGAAACACTCTTTTTGTAGAATCTGCAAGTGGATATTTGGAGCGCTTTGAGGGCTATGCTGGAAAAGTTAATACCTTCACCTAAAAACTAGACAGACGAAAACTCAGAAACTTCTTTGTGACGTGTGCATTGAACTCACAGAGTTGAACCTTTCTTTTGATACAGAGGTTTTGAAACACTCTTTTCGTAGAATCTTCAAGTGGATGGATGGAGTGATTTGAGGCCTATGCTGGAAAAGGAAATACCTTCACGTAGAAACGAGACAAAAGCATTCTCAGACAGTTCCCTGTGCTTTGTGCATTCAACTCACAGAGTTGAACATTCCCTTTGATAGAGCAGTTTTGAAACACTCTTTTTGTAGAATCTGCAAGTGGATATTTGGAGCGCTTTGAGGCCTCTGCCGCCAAAGGAATTATCATTGCATAAAAACTAGATGGAAGCGTTCTCAGAAACTTCCTTGTGATGAGTGCATTCAACTCGCAGAGTGGAACCTTCCTTTCGATAGACCAGTTTTGAAACACTGTTTTTGTAGAATCCGCAAGTGGCTATTTGGAGCTCTTTGAGGCTTAGGCTGGAAAAGGAAATATCTTCGTCTACAAACTAGACAGAAGCATTCTCAGAAACTTCTTTGTCATGTGGGGATTGAACTCACAGAGTTGAACATTCCTTTACATAGAGCAGTTTTGCAACACCCTTTCGGTGGAAAGTGAAAGTGCTTATTTGGTGCGATGGCGGCATCTAGTGGATAAGGAAATACATTCAGATGAAAACAAGATACATCCATTCTCAGAAACTTCTTTGTGATGACTGCATTCTACTCACAGAGTTGAACCTTCCTTTTGATAGAACAGTTTTGAAACACTCTTTTTGTGGAATCTGCAAGTGGCTATTTGGAGCGCTTTGAGGCCTATGCTGGAAAAGGAAATCTCTTCACATAAAACCTAGACAGAAGTATTCCCAGAAAGTTTTTCTGATGTGCGCATTCAACTCACCGAGTTGAACCTTCCTTTAGATAGAGCAGTTTTGAAACACTCTGTCTGTAGTACCTGCGAGTGGATATTTGGAGTGCTTTGAGTGCTACACTGTAAAAGCAAATATCTTCACTTGGAATCTAGACAGAAGAATTCTCAGAGACTTCCCTGTGCTCTCTGCATTCCACTCACAGAGTTGAACCTTCCTTTTGATAGAACAGTTTTGAAACACTCTTGTGGTAGAATCTGCAAGTCGATATTTGGAAGGTTTGGAGGCCTATCCTGGGAAAGGAAATATCTTCCCATCAAAACTAGACAGAAGCATTCTCAGAAACTTCTTAGTGATGTGCGCATTCAAGTCACAGAGTTGAAGCTTCCTTTTGATATAGCAGTTTTGAACCACTCTTTTAGTGGAATCTGCAAGTGGATGTTCGGAGAGCTAAGAGGCCAACACTGGAAAAGGAAATCTCTTCACGTAAAAACTAGACGGAAGCATTCTCAGAAACTTCAATGGGCTTTACGCATTCAACTCACAGAGTGCAATGTTGCATTTGAGAGCGCAGTTTTAAAACACTGTTTTTGTAGAATTTACTAGAGGTTGTTTGGAGCGATGTGTGGCCTTTGCTGGAAAAGGAAATATCTTCACATAAAACCTAGACAGAAGCATTCTCAGAAACTCCTTTGTGATGAGTGCATTCAAATCACACACTTGAACCTTCCTTTGGAAAGAGCAGTTTTGAAACACTCTTTCTGAAGAATCTGCAAGTGGATATTTGGAGCGATTTGAGGCCTATGCTGGAAATGAAATATCTTCACCTAAAAACTAGACGGAAGCATTCTCAGAAACTCCTTTGTGATGAGTGCATTCAACTCACAGAGTTGAAGCTTCCTTTTGATAGAGCAGTTTTGAAACACTCTTTTAGCAGCATCTGCAAGTGGATATTTGGAGCGCTTTGAGGCCAAGGCTGGAAAACGAAATCTCATCACATAAAAACTCGACAGAAGCATTCTCTGAAACTTCTTTGTGATGAGTGCATTCAACTCACAGACTCGAACGTTTCTTTTGATAGAACAGTTGAGAAACACTCCTTTTGTAGAATCTGCAAGTGTTTATTTTGAGCGCTTTGACGCCTATGTTGGAAAAGGACATATCTTCACATCAAAAGTAGACAGACGCATTCTCAGAAACTTCTTTGTGATGAGTGCATTGAACTCACAGAGTTGAACCTACCTACTGATAGAGAAGTTTTGAAACACCCTTTTTGTAGAATCTGCAAGTGAATATTTGGCGCGATTTGAGGCCTATGCAGGAAACGGAAATATCTTCACATGAAAACTAGACAGATGAATTCTCAGAAACGTCTTTGTGATGAGTGCATTCAACTCACAGACTTGAAGCTTCCTTTTGAAAGAGCAGTTTCGAAACACTCTTTTTGTAGAATCTGCAAGTGGATATTTGGAGCGCTTTGAGGGCTATGCTGGAAAAGTTAATACCTTCACCTAAAAACTAGACAGACGAAAACTCAGAAACTTCTTTGTGACGTGTGCATTGAACTCACAGAGTTGAACCTTTCTTTTGATACAGAGGTTTTGAAACACTCTTTTCGTAGAATCTTCAAGTGGATGGATGGAGTGATTTGAGGCCTATGCTGGAAAAGGAAATACCTTCACGTAGAAACGAGACAAAAGCATTCTCAGACAGTTCCCTGTGCTTTGTGCATTCAACTCACAGAGTTGAACATTCCCTTTGATAGAGCAGTTTTGAAACACTCTTTTTGTAGAATCTGCAAGTGGATATTTGGAGCGCTTTGAGGCCTCTGCCGCCAAAGGAATTATCATTGCATAAAAACTAGATGGAAGCGTTCTCAGAAACTTCCTTGTGATGAGTGCATTCAACTCGCAGAGTGGAACCTTCCTTTCGATAGACCAGTTTTGAAACACTGTTTTTGTAGAATCCGCAAGTGGCTATTTGGAGCTCTTTGAGGCTTAGGCTGGAAAAGGAAATATCTTCGTCTACAAACTAGACAGAAGCATTCTCAGAAACTTCTTTGTCATGTGTTGATTGAACTCACAGAGTTGAACATTCCTTTACATAGAGCAGTTTTGCAACACCCTTTCGGTGGAAAGTGAAAGTGCTTATTTGGTGCGATGGCGGCATCTAGTGGATAAGGAAATACATTCAGATGAAAACAAGATACATCCATTCTCAGAAACTTCTTTGTGATGACTGCATTCTACTCACAGAGTTGAACCTTCCTTTTGATAGAACAGTTTTGAAACACTCTTTTTGTGGAATCTGCAAGTGGCTATTTGGAGCGCTTTGAGGCCTATGCTGGAAAAGGAAATCTCTTCACATAAAACCTAGACAGAAGTATTCCCAGAAAGTTTTTCTGATGTGCGCATTCAACTCACCGAGTTGAACCTTCCTTTAGATAGAGCAGTTTTGAAACACTCTGTCTGTAGTACCTGCGAGTGGATATTTGGAGTGCTTTGAGTGCTACACTGTAAAAGCAAATATCTTCACTTGGAATCTAGACAGAAGAATTCTCAGAGACTTCCCTGTGCTCTCTGCATTCCACTCACAGAGTTGAACCTTCCTTTTGATAGAACAGTTTTGAAACACTCTTGTGGTAGAATCTGCAAGTCGATATTTGGAAGGTTTGGAGGCCTATCCTGGGAAAGGAAATATCTTCCCATCAAAACTAGACAGAAGCATTCTCAGAAACTTCTTAGTGATGTGCGCATTCAAGTCACAGAGTTGAAGCTTCCTTTTGATATAGCAGTTTTGAACCACTCTTTTAGTGGAATCTGCAAGTGGATGTTCGGAGAGCTAAGAGGCCAACACTGGAAAAGGAAATCTCTTCACGTAAAAACTAGACGGAAGCATTCTCAGAAACTTCAATGGGCTTTACGCATTCAACTCACAGAGTGCAATGTTGCATTTGAGAGCGCAGTTTTAAAACACTGTTTTTGTAGAATTTACTAGAGGTTGTTTGGAGCGATGTGTGGCCTTTGCTGGAAAAGGAAATATCTTCACATAAAACCTAGACAGAAGCATTCTCAGAAACTCCTTTGTGATGAGTGCATTCAAATCACACACTTGAACCTTCCTTTGGAAAGAGCAGTTTTGAAACACTCTTTCTGAAGAATCTGCAAGTGGATATTTGGAGCGATTTGAGGCCTATGCTGGAAATGAAATATCTTCACCTAAAAACTAGACGGAAGCATTCTCAGAAACTCCTTTGTGATGAGTGCATTCAACTCACAGAGTTGAAGCTTCCTTTTGATAGAGCAGTTTTGAAACACTCTTTTAGCAGCATCTGCAAGTGGATATTTGGAGCGCTTTGAGGCCAAGGCTGGAAAACGAAATCTCATCACATAAAAACTCGACAGAAGCATTCTCTGAAACTTCTTTGTGATGAGTGCATTCAACTCACAGACTCGAACGTTTCTTTTGATAGAACAGTTGAGAAACACTCCTTTTGTAGAATCTGCAAGTGTTTATTTTGAGCGCTTTGACGCCTATGTTGGAAAAGGACATATCTTCACATCAAAAGTAGACAGACGCATTCTCAGAAACTTCTTTGTGATGAGTGCATTGAACTCACAGAGTTGAACCTACCTACTGATAGAGAAGTTTTGAAACACCCTTTTTGTAGAATCTGCAAGTGAATATTTGGCGCGATTTGAGGCCTATGCAGGAAACGGAAATATCTTCACATGAAAACTAGACAGATGAATTCTCAGAAACGTCTTTGTGATGAGTGCATTCAACTCACAGACTTGAAGCTTCCTTTTGAAAGAGCAGTTTCGAAACACTCTTTTTGTAGAATCTGCAAGTGGATATTTGGAGCGCTTTGAGGGCTATGCTGGAAAAGTTAATACCTTCACCTAAAAACTAGACAGACGAAAACTCAGAAACTTCTTTGTGACGTGTGCATTGAACTCACAGAGTTGAACCTTTCTTTTGATACAGAGGTTTTGAAACACTCTTTTCGTAGAATCTTCAAGTGGATGGATGGTGTGATTTGAGGCCTATGCTGGAAAAGGAAATACCTTCACGTAGAAACGAGACAAAAGCATTCTCAGAAAGTTCCCTGTGCTTTGTGCATTCAACTCACAGAGTTGAACATTCCCTTTGATAGAGCAGTTTTGAAACACTCTTTTTGTAGAATCTGCAAGTGGATATTTGGAGCGCTTTGAGGCCTCTGCCGCCAAAGGAATTATCATTGCATAAAAACTAGATGGAAGCGTTCTCAGAAACTTCCTTGTGACGAGTGCATTCAACTCGCAGAGTGGAACCTTCCTTTCGATAGACCAGTTTTGAAACACTGTTTTTGTAGAATCCGCAAGTGGCTATTTGGAGCTCTTTGAGGCTTAGGCTGGAAAAGGAAATATCTTCGTCTACAAACTAGACAGAAGCATTCTCAGAAACTTCTTTGTCATGTGGGGATTGAACTCACAGAGTTGAACATTCCTTTACATAGAGCAGTTTTGCAACACCCTTTCGGTGGAAAGTGAAAGTGCTTATTTGGTGCGATGGCGGCATCTAGTGGATAAGGAAATACATTCAGATGAAAACAAGATACATCCATTCTCAGAAACTTCTTTGTGATGACTGCATTCTACTCACAGAGTTGAACCTTCCTTTTGATAGAACAGTTTTGAAACACTCTTTTTGTGGAATCTGCAAGTGGCTATTTGGAGCGCTTTGAGGCCTATGCTGGAAAAGGAAATCTCTTCACATAAAACCTAGACAGAAGTATTCCCAGAAAGTTTTTCTGATGTGCGCATTCACCTCACCGAGTTGAACCTTCCTTTAGATAGAGCAGTTTTGAAACACTCTGTCTGTAGTACCTGCGAGTGGATATTTGGAGTGCTTTGAGTGCTACACTGTAAAAGCAAATATCTTCACTTGGAATCTAGACAGAAGAATTCTCAGAGACTTCCCTGTGCTCTCTGCATTCCACTCACAGAGTTGAACCTTCCTTTTGATAGAACAGTTTTGAAACACTCTTGTGGTAGAATCTGCAAGTCGATATTTGGAAGGTTTGGAGGCCTATCCTGGGAAAGGAAATATCTTCCCATCAAAACTAGACAGAAGCATTCTCAGAAGCTACTTAGTGATGTGCGCATTCAAGTCACAGAGTTGAAGCTTCCTTTTGATATAGCAGTTTTGAACCACTCTTTTAGTAGAATCTGCAAGTGGATGTTTGGAGAGCTAAGAGGCCAACACTGGAAAAGGAAATCTCTTCACGTAAAAACTAGACGGAAGCATTCTCAGAAACTTCAATGGGCTTTACGCATTCAACTCACAGAGTGCAATGTTGCTTTTAAGAGCGCAGTTTTAAAACACTGTTTTTGTAGAATTTGCTAGAGGTTGTTTGGAGCGATGTGAGGCCTTTGCTGGAAAAGGAAATATCTTCACATAAAACCTAGACAGAAGCATTCTCAGAAACTCCTTTGTGATGAGTGCATTCAAATCACACACTTGAGCCTCCCTTTGGAAAGAGCAGTTTTGAAACACTCTTTCTGAAGAATCTGCAAGTGGATATTTGGAGCGATTTGAGGCCTATGCTGGAAATGAAATATCTTCACCTAAAAACTAGACGGAAGCATTCTCAGAAACTCCTTTGTGATGAGTGCATTCAACTCACAGAGTTGAAGCTTCCTTTTGATAGAGCATTTTGAAACACTCTTTTAGCAGCATCTGCAAGTGGATATTTGGAGCGCTTTGAGGCCAAGGCTGGAAAACGAAATCTCATCACATAAAAACTCGACAGAAGCATTCTCTGAAACTTCTTTGTGATGAGTGCATTCAACTCACAGACTCGAACGTTTCTTTTGATAGAACAGTTTAGAAACACTCCTTTTGTAGAATCTGCAAGTGTTTATTTGGAGCGCTTTGAGGCCTATGTTGGAAAAGGACATATCTTCACATCAAAAGTAGACAGACGCATTCTCAGAAACTTCTTTGTGATGAGTGCATTGAACTCACAGAGTTGAACCTACCTATTGATAGAGAAGTTTTGAAACACCCTTTTTGTAGAATCTGCAAGTGAATATTTGGCGCGATTTGAGGCCTATGCAGGAAACGGAAATATCTTCACATGAAAACTAGACAGATGAATTCTCAGAAACGTCTTTGTGATGAGTGCATTCAACTCACAGACTTGAAGCTTCCTTTTGAAAGAGCAGTTTCGAAACACTCTTTTTGTAGAATCTGCAAGTGGATATTTGGAGCGCTTTGAGGGCTATGCTGGAAAAGTTAATACCTTCACCTAAAAACTAGACAGACGCAAACTCAGAAACTTCTTTGTGACGTGTGCATTGAACTCACAGAGTTGAACCTTTCTTTTGATACAGAGGTTTTGAAACACTCTTTTCGTAGAATCTTCAAGTGGATGGATGGTGTGATTTGAGGCCTATGCTGGAAAAGGAAATACCTTCACGTAGAAACGAGACAAAAGCATTCTCAGAAAGTTCCCTGTGCTTTGTGCATTCAACTCACAGAGTTGAACATTCCCTTTGATAGAGCAGTTTTGAAACACTCTTTTTGTAGAATCTGCAAGTGGATATTTGGAGCGCTTTGAGGCCTCTGCCGCCAAAGGAATTATCATTGCATAAAAACTAGATGGAAGCGTTCTCAGAAACTTCCTTGTGACGAGTGCATTCAACTCGCAGAGTGGAACCTTCCTTTCGATAGACCAGTTTTGAAACACTGTTTTTGTAGAATCCGCAAGTGGCTATTTGGAGCTCTTTGAGGCTTAGGCTGGAAAAGGAAATATCTTCGTCTACAAACTAGACAGAAGCATTCTCAGAAACTTCTTTGTCATGTGGGGATTGAACTCACAGAGTTGAACATTCCTTTACATAGAGCAGTTTTGCAACACCCTTTCGGTGGAAAGTGAAAGTGCTTATTTGGTGCGATGGCGGCATCTAGTGGATAAGGAAATACATTCAGATGAAAACAAGATACATCCATTCTCAGAAACTTCTTTGTGATGACTGCATTCTACTCACAGAGTTGAACCTTCCTTTTGATAGAACAGTTTTGAAACACTCTTTTTGTGGAATCTGCAAGTGGCTATTTGGAGCGCTTTGAGGCCTATGCTGGAAAAGGAAATCTCTTCACATAAAACCTAGACAGAAGTATTCCCAGAAAGTTTTTCTGATGTGCGCATTCAACTCACCGAGTTGAACCTTCCTTTAGATAGAGCAGTTTTGAAACACTCTGTCTGTAGTACCTGCGAGTGGATATTTGGAGTGCTTTGAGTGCTACACTGTAAAAGCAAATATCTTCACTTGGAATCTAGACAGAAGAATTCTCAAAGACTACCCTGTGCTCTCTGCATTCCACTCACAGAGTTGAACCTTCCTTTTGATAGAACAGTTTTGAAACACTCTTGTGGTAGAATCTGCAAGTCGATATTTGGAAGGTTTGGAGGCCTATCCTGGGAAAGGAAATATCTTCCCATCAAAACTAGACAGAAGCATTCTCAGAAACTTCTTAGTGATGTGCGCATTCAAGGCACAGAGTTGAAGCTTCCTTTTGATATAGCAGTTTTGAACCACTCTTTTAGTAGAATCTGCAAGTGGATGTTCGGAGAGCTAAGAGGCCAACACTGGAAAAGAAAATCTCTTCACGTAAAAACTAGACGGAAGCATTCTCAGAAACTTCAATGGGCTTTACGCATTCAACTCACAGAGTGCAATGTTGCTTTTGAGAGCGCAGTTTTAAAACACTGTTTTTGTAGAATTTGCTAGAGGATGTTTGGAGCGATGTGAGGCCTTTGCTGGAAAAGGAAATATCTTCACATAAAACCTAGACAGAAGCATTCTCAGAAACTCCTTTTTGATGAGTGCATTCAAATCACACACTTGAACCTTCCTTTGGAAAGAGCAGTTTTGAAACACTCTTTCTGAAGAATCTGCAAGTGGATATTTGGAGCGATTTGAGGCCTATGCTGGAAATGAAATATCTCCACCTAAAAACTAGACGGAAGCATTCTCAGAAACTCCTTTGTGATGAGTGCATTCAACTCACAGAGTTGAAGCTTCCTTTTGATAGAGCAGTTTTGAAACACTCTTTTAGCAGCATCTGCAAGTGGATATTTGGAGCGCTTTGAGGCCAAGGCTGGAAAACGAAATATCATCACATAAAAACTCGACAGAAGCATTCTCTGAAACTTCTTTGTGATGAGTGCATTCAACTCACAGACTCGAACGTTTCTTTTGATAGAACAGTTTAGAAACACTCCTTTTGTAGAATCTGCAAGTGTTTATTTGGAGCGCTTTGAGGCCTATGTTGGAAAAGGACATATCTTCACATCAAAAGTAGACAGACGCATTCTCAGAAACTTCTTTGTGATGAGTGCATTGAACTCACAGAGTTGAACCTACCTATTGATAGAGAAGTTTTGAAACACCCTTTTTGTAGAATCTGCAAGTGAATATTTGGCGCGATTTGAGGCCTATGCAGGAAACGGAAATATCTTCACATGAAAACTAGACAGATGAATTCTCAGAAACGTCTTTGTGATGAGTGCATTCAACTCACAGACTTGAAGCTTCCTTTTGAAAGAGCAGTTTCGAAACACTCTTTTGTAGAATCTGCAAGTGGATATTTGGAGCGCTTTGAGGGCTATGCTGGAAAAGTTAATACCTTCACCTAAAAACTAGACAGACGCAAACTCAGAAACTTCTTTGTGACGTGTGCATTGAACTCACAGATTTGAACCTTTCTTTTGATACAGAAGTTTTGAAACACTCTTTTCGTAGAATCTTCAAGTGGATGGATGGAGTGATTTGAGGCCTATGCTGGAAAAGGAAATACCTTCACGTAGAAACGAGACAAAAGCATTCTCAGACAGTTCCCTGTGCTTTGTGCATTCAACTCACAGAGTTGAACATTCCCTTTGATAGAGCAGTTTTGAAACACTCTTTTTGTAGAATCTGCAAGTGGATATTTGGAGCGCTTTGAGGCCTCTGCCGCCAAAGGAATTATCATTGCATAAAAACTAGATGGAAGCGTTCTCAGAAACTTCCTTGTGATGAGTGCATTCAACTCGCAGAGTGGAACCTTCCTTTCGATAGACCAGTTTTGAAACACTGTTTTTGTAGAATCCGCAAGTGGCTATTTGGAGCTCTTTGAGGCTTATGCTGGAAAAGGAAATATCTTCGTCTACAAACTAGACAGAAGCATTCTCAGAAACTTCTTTGTCATGTGGGGATTGAACTCACAGAGTTGAACATTCCTTTACATAGAGCAGTTTTGCAACACCCTTTCGGTGGAAAGTGAAAGTGCTTATTTGGTGCGATGGCGGCATCTAGTGGATAAGGAAATACATTCAGATGAAAACAAGATACATCCATTCTCAGAAACTTGTTTGTGATGACTGCATTCTACTCACAGAGTTGAACCTTCCTTTTGATAGAACAGTTTTGAAACACTCTTTTTGTGGAATCTGCAAGTGGCTATTTGGAGCGCTTTGAGGCCTATGCTGGAAAAGGAAATCTCTTCACATAAAACCTAGACAGAAGTATTCCCAGAAAGTTTTTCTGATGTGCGCATTCAACTCACCGAGTTGAACCTTCCTTTAGATAGAGCAGTTTTGAAACACTCTGTCTGTAGTACCTGCGAGTGGATATTTGGAGTGCTTTGAGTGCTACACTGTAAAAGCAAATATCTTCACTTGGAATCTAGACAGAAGAATTCTCAGAGACTTCCCTGTGCTCTCTGCATTCCACTCACAGAGTTGAACCTTCCTTTTGATAGAACAGTTTTGAAACACTCTTGTGGTAGAATCTGCAAGTCGATATTTGGAAGGTTTGGAGGCCTATCCTGGGAAAGGAAATATCTTCCCATCAAAACTAGACAGAAGCATTCTCAGAAACTTCTTAGTGATGTGCGCATTCAAGTCACAGAGTTGAAGCTTCCTTTTGATATAGCAGTTTTGAACCACTCTTTTAGTGGAATCTGCAAGTGGATGTTCGGAGAGCTAAGAGGCCAACACTGGAAAAGGAAATCTCTTCACGTAAAAACTAGACGGAAGCATTCTCAGAAACTTCAATGGGCTTTACGCATTCAACTCACAGAGTGCAATGTTGCTTTTGAGAGCGCAGTTTTAAAACACTGTTTTTGTAGAATTTACTAGAGGTTGTTTGGAGCGATGTGTGGCCTTTGCTGGAAAAGGAAATATCTTCACATAAAACCTAGACAGAAGCATTCTCAGAAACTCCTTTGTGATGAGTGCATTCAAATCACACACTTGAACCTTCCTTTGGAAAGAGCAGTTTTGAAACACTCTTTCTGAAGAATCTGCAAGTGGATATTTGGAGCAATTTGAGGCCTATGCTGGAAATGAAATATCTTCACCTTAAAACTAGACGGAAGCATTCTCAGAAACTCCTTTGTGATGAGTGCATTCAACTCACAGAGTTGAAGCTTCCTTTTGGTAGAGCAGTTTTGAAACACTCTTTTAGCAGCATCTGCAAGTGGATATTTGGAGCGCTTTGAGGCCAAGGCTGGAAAACGAAATATCATCACATAAAAACTCGACAGAAGCATTCTCTGAAACTTCTTTGTGATGAGTGCATTCAACTCACAGACTCGAACGTTTCTTTTGATAGAACAGTTTAGAAACACTCCTTTTGTAGAATCTGCAAGTGTTTATTTGGAGCGCTTTGAGGCCTATGTTGGAAAAGGACATATCTTCACATCAAAAGTAGACAGACGCATTCTCAGAAACTTCTTTGTGATGAGTGCATTGAACTCACAGAGTTGAACCTACCTATTGATAGAGAAGTTTTGAAACACCCTTTTTGTAGAATCTGCAAGTGAATATTTGGCGCGATTTGAGGCCTATGCAGGAAACGGAAATATCTTCACATGAAAACTAGACAGATGAATTCTCAGAAACGTCTTTGTGATGAGTGCATTCAACTCACAGACTTGAAGCTTCCTTTTGAAAGAGCAGTTTCGAAACACTCTTTTGTAGAATCTGCAAGTGGATATTTGGAGCGCTTTGAGGGCTATGCTGGAAAAGTTAATACCTTCACCTAAAAACTAGACAGACGCAAACTCAGAAACTTCTTTGTGACGTGTGCATTGAACTCACAGATTTGAATCTTTCTTTTGATACAGAAGTTTTGAAACACTCTTTTCGTAGAATCTTCAAGTGGATGGATGGAGTGATTTGAGGCCTATGCTGGAAAAGGAAATACCTTCACGTAGAAACGAGACAAAAGCATTCTCAGACAGTTCCCTGTGCTTTGTGCATTCAACTCACAGAGTTGAACATTCCCTTTGATAGAGCAGTTTTGAAACACTCTTTTTGTAGAATCTGCAAGTGGATATTTGGAGCGCTTTGAGGCCTCTGCCGCCAAAGGAATTATCATTGCATAAAAACTAGATGGAAGCGTTCTCAGAAACTTCCTTGTGATGAGTGCATTCAACTCGCAGAGTGGAACCTTCCTTTCGATAGACCAGTTTTGAAACACTGTTTTTGTAGAATCCGCAAGTGGCTATTTGGAGCTCTTTGAGGCTTATGCTGGAAAAGGAAATATCTTCGTCTACAAACTAGACAGAAGCATTCTCAGAAACTTCTTTGTCATGTGGGGATTGAACTCACAGAGTTGAACATTCCTTTACATAGAGCAGTTTTGCAACACCCTTTCGGTGGAAAGTGAAAGTGCTTATTTGGTGTGATGGCGGCATCTAGTGGATAAGGAAATACATTCAGATGAAAACAAGATACATCCATTCTCAGAAACTTGTTTGTGATGACTGCATTCTACTCACAGAGTTGAACCTTCCTTTTGATAGAACAGTTTTGAAACACTCTTTTTGTGGAATCTGCAAGTGGCTATTTGGAGCGCTTTGAGGCCTATGCTGGAAAAGGAAATCTCTTCACATAAAACCTAGACAGAAGTATTCCCAGAAAGTTTTTCTGATGTGCGCATTCAACTCACCGAGTTGAACCTTCCTTTAGATAGAGCAGTTTTGAAACACTCTGTCTGTAGTACCTGCGAGTGGATATTTGGAGTGCTTTGAGTGCTACACTGTAAAAGCAAATATCTTCACTTGGAATCTAGACAGAAGAATTCTCAGAGACTTCCCTGTGCTCTCTGCATTCCACTCACAGAGTTGAACCTTCCTTTTGATAGAACAGTTTTGAAACACTCTTGTGGTAGAATCTGCAAGTCGATATTTGGAAGGTTTGGAGGCCTATCCTGGGAAAGGAAATATCTTCCCATCAAAACTAGACAGAAGCATTCTCAGAAACTTCTTAGTGATGTGCGCATTCAAGTCACAGAGTTGAAGCTTCCTTTTGATATAGCAGTTTTGAACCACTCTTTTAGTGGAATCTGCAAGTGGATGTTCGGAGAGCTAAGAGGCCAACACTGGAAAAGGAAATCTCTTCACGTAAAAACTAGACGGAAGCATTCTCAGAAACTTCAATGGGCTTTACACATTCAACTCACAGAGTGCAATGTTGCTTTTGAGAGCGCAGTTTTAAAACACTGTTTTTGTAGAATTTACTAGAGGTTGTTTGGAGCGATGTGTGGCCTTTGCTGGAAAAGGAAATATCTTCACATAAAACCTAGACAGAAGCATTCTCAGAAACTCCTTTGTGATGAGTGCATTCAAATCACACACTTGAACCTTCCTTTGGAAAGAGCAGTTTTGAAACACTCTTTCTGAAGAATCTGCAAGTGGATATTTGGAGCGATTTGAGGCCTATGCTGGAAATGAAATATCTTCACCTAAAAACTAGACGGAAGCATTCTCAGAAACTCCTTTGTGATGAGTGCATTCAACTCACAGAGTTGAAGCTTCCTTTTGGTAGAGCAGTTTTGAAACACTCTTTTAGCAGCATCTGCAAGTGGATATTTGGAGCGCTTTGAGGCCAAGGCTGGAAAACGAAATATCATCACATAAAAACTCGACAGAAGCATTCTCTGAAACTTCTTTGTGATGAGTGCATTCAACTCACAGACTCGAACGTTTCTTTTGATAGAACAGTTGAGAAACACTCCTTTTGTAGAATCTGCAAGTGTTTATTTGGAGCGCTTTGACGCCTATGTTGGAAAAGGACATATCTTCACATCAAAAGTAGACAGACGCATTCTCAGAAACTTCTTTGTGATGAGTGCATTGAACTCACAGAGTTGAACCTACCTATTGATAGAGAAGTTTTGAAACACCCTTTTTGTAGAATCTGCAAGTGAATATTTGGCGCGATTTGAGGCCTATGCAGGAAACGGAAATATCTTCACATGAAAACTAGACAGATGAATTCTCAGAAACGTCTTTGTGATGAGTGCATTCAACTCACAGACTTGAAGCTTCCTTTTGAAAGAGCAGTTTCGAAACACTCTTTTGTAGAATCTGCAAGTGGATATTTGGAGCGCTTTGAGGGCTATGCTGGAAAAGTTAATACCTTCACCTAAAAACTAGACAGACGCAAACTCAGAAACTTCTTTGTGACGTGTGCATTGAACTCACAGATTTGAACCTTTCTTTTGATACAGAAGTTTTGAAACACTCTTTTCGTAGAATCTTCAAGTGGATGGATGGAGTGATTTGAGGCCTATGCTGGAAAAGGAAATACCTTCACGTAGAAACGAGACAAAAGCATTCTCAGACAGTTCCCTGTGCTTTGTGCATTCAACTCACAGAGTTGAACATTCCCTTTGATAGAGCAGTTTTGAAACACTCTTTTTGTAGAATCTGCAAGTGGATATTTGGAGCGCTTTGAGGCCTCTGCCGCCAAAGGAATTATCATTGCATAAAAACTAGATGGAAGCGTTCTCAGAAACTTCCTTGTGATGAGTGCATTCAACTCGCAGAGTGGAACCTTCCTTTCGATAGACCAGTTTTGAAACACTGTTTTTGTAGAATCCGCAAGTGGCTATTTGGAGCTCTTTGAGGCTTATGCTGGAAAAGGAAATATCTTCGTCTACAAACTAGACAGAAGCATTCTCAGAAACTTCTTTGTCATGTGGGGATTGAACTCACACAGTTGAACATTCCTTTACATAGAGCAGTTTTGCAACACCCTTTCGGTGGAAAGTGAAAGTGCTTATTTGGTGCGATGGCGGCATCTAGTGGATAAGGAAATACATTCAGATGAAAACAAGATACATCCATTCTCAGAAACTTCTTTGTGATGACTGCATTCTACTCACAGAGTTGAACCTTCCTTTTGATAGAACAGTTTTGAAACACTCTTTTTGTGGAATCTGCAAGTGGCTATTTGGAGCGCTTTGAGGCCTATGCTGGAAAAGGAAATCTCTTCACATAAAACCTAGACAGAAGTATTCCCAGAAAGTTTTTCTGATGTGCGCATTCAACTCACCGAGTTGAACCTTCCTTTAGATAGAGCAGTTTTGAAACACTCTGTCTGTAGTACCTGCGAGTGGATATTTGGAGTGCTTTGAGTGCTACACTGTAAAAGCAAATATCTTCACTTGGAATCTAGACAGAAGAATTCTCAGAGACTTCCCTGTGCTCTCTGCATTCCACTCACAGAGTTGAACCTTCCTTTTGATAGAACAGTTTTGAAACACTCTTGTGGTAGAATCTGCAAGTCGATATTTGGAAGGTTTGGAGGCCTATCCTGGGAAAGGAAATATCTTCCCATCAAAACTAGACAGAAGCATTCTCAGAAACTTCTTAGTGATGTGCGCATTCAAGTCACAGAGTTGAAGCTTCCTTTTGATATAGCAGTTTTGAACCACTCTTTTAGTAGAATCTGCAAGTGGATGTTTGGAGAGCTAAGAGGCCAACACTGGAAAAGGAAATCTCTTCACGTAAAAACTAGACGGAAGCATTCTCAGAAACTTCAATGGGCTTTACGCATTCAACTCACAGAGTGCAATGTTGCTTTTGAGAGCGCAGTTTTAAAACACTGTTTTTGTAGAATTTGCTAGAGGATGTTTGGAGCGATGTGAGGCCTTTGCTGGAAAAGGAAATATCTTCACATAAAACCTAGACAGAAGCATTCTCAGAAACTCCTTTGTGATGAGTGCATTCAAATCACACACTTGAACCTTCCTTTGGAAAGAGCAGTTTTGAAACACTCTTTCTGAAGAATCTGCAAGTGGATATTTGGAGCGATTTGAGGCCTATGCTGGAAATGAAATATCTTCACCTAAAAACTAGACGGAAGCATTCTCAGAAACTCCTTTGTGATGAGTGCATTCAACTCACAGAGTTGAAGCTTCCTTTTGATAGAGCAGTTTTGAAACACTCTTTTAGCAGCATCTGCAAGTGGATATTTGGAGCGCTTTGAGGCCAAGGCTGGAAAACGAAATCTCATCACATAAAAACTCGACAGAAGCATTCTCTGAAACTTCTTTGTGATGAGTGCATTCAACTCACAGACTCGAACGTTTCTTTTGATAGAACAGTTTAGAAACACTCCTTTTGTAGAATCTGCAAGTGTTTATTTGGAGCGCTTTGAGGCCTATGTTGGAAAAGGACATATCTTCACATCAAAAGTAGACAGACGCATTCTCAGAAACTTCTTTGTGATGAGTGCATTGAACTCACAGAGTTGAACCTACCTATTGATAGAGAAGTTTTGAAACACCCTTTTTGTAGAATCTGCAAGTGAATATTTGGCGCGATTTGAGGCCTATGCAGGAAACGGAAATATCTTCACATGAAAACTAGACAGATGAATTCTCAGAAACGTCTTTGTGATGAGTGCATTCAACTCACAGACTTGAAGCTTCCTTTTGAAAGAGCAGTTTCGAAACACTCTTTTTGTAGAATCTGCAAGTGGATATTTGGAGCGCTTTGAGGGCTATGCTGGAAAAGTTAATACCTTCACCTAAAAACTAGACAGAAGCATACTCAGAAACTTCTTTGTGACGTGTGCATTGAACTCACAGAGTTGAACCTTTCTTTTGATACAGAAGTTTTGAAACACTCTTTTCGTAGAATCTTCAAGTGGATGGATGGAGTGATTTGAGGCCTATGCTGGAAAAGGAAATACCTTCACGTAGAAACGAGACAAAAGCATTCTCAGACAGTTCCCTGTGCTTTGTGCATTCAACTCACAGAGTTGAACATTCCCTTTGATAGAGCAGTTTTGAAACACTCTTTTTGTAGAATCTGCAAGTGGATATTTGGAGCGCTTTGAGGCCTCTGCCGCCAAAGGAATTATCATTGCATAAAAACTAGATGGAAGCGTTCTCAGAAACTTCCTTGTGATGAGTGCATTCAACTCGCAGAGTGGAACCTTCCTTTCGATAGACCAGTTTTGAAACACTGTTTTTGTAGAATCCGCAAGTGGCTATTTGGAGCTCTTTGAGGCTTATGCTGGAAAAGGAAATATCTTCGTCTACAAACTAGACAGAAGCATTCTCAGAAACTTCTTTGTCATGTGGGGATTGAACTCACAGAGTTGAACATTCCTTTACATAGAGCAGTTTTGCAACACCCTTTCGGTGGAAAGTGAAAGTGCTTATTTGGTGCGATGGCGGCATCTAGTGGATAAGGAAATACATTCAGATGAAAACAAGATACATCCATTCTCAGAAACTTGTTTGTGATGACTGCATTCTACTCACAGAGTTGAACCTTCCTTTTGATAGAACAGTTTTGAAACACTCTTTTTGTGGAATCTGCAAGTGGCTATTTGGAGCGCTTTGAGGCCTATGCTGGAAAAGGAAATCTCTTCACATAAAACCTAGACAGAAGTATTCCCAGAAAGTTTTTCTGATGTGCGCATTCAACTCACCGAGTTGAACCTTCCTTTAGATAGAGCAGTTTTGAAACACTCTGTCTGTAGTACCTGCGAGTGGATATTTGGAGTGCTTTGAGTGCTACACTGTAAAAGCAAATATCTTCACTTGGAATCTAGACAGAAGAATTCTCAGAGACTTCCCTGTGCTCTCTGCATTCCACTCACAGAGTTGAACCTTCCTTTTGATAGAACAGTTTTGAAACACTCTTGTGGTAGAATCTGCAAGTCGATATTTGGAAGGTTTGGAGGCCTATCCTGGGAAAGGAAATATCTTCCCATCAAAACTAGACAGAAGCATTCTCAGAAACTTCTTAGTGATGTGCGCATTCAAGTCACAGAGTTGAAGCTTCCTTTTGATATAGCAGTTTTGAACCACTCTTTTAGTGGAATCTGCAAGTGGATGTTCGGAGAGCTAAGAGGCCAACACTGGAAAAGGAAATCTCTTCACGTAAAAACTAGACGGAAGCATTCTCAGAAACTTCAATGGGCTTTACGCATTCAACTCACAGAGTGCAATGTTGCTTTTGAGAGCGCAGTTTTAAAACACTGTTTTTGTAGAATTTACTAGAGGTTGTTTGGAGCGATGTGTGGCCTTTGCTGGAAAAGGAAATATCTTCACATAAAACCTAGACAGAAGCATTCTCAGAAACTCCTTTGTGATGAGTGCATTCAAATCACACACTTGAACCTTCCTTTGGAAAGAGCAGTTTTGAAACACTCTTTCTGAAGAATCTGCAAGTGGATATTTGGAGCAATTTGAGGCCTATGCTGGAAATGAAATATCTTCACCTTAAAACTAGACGGAAGCATTCTCAGAAACTCCTTTGTGATGAGTGCATTCAACTCACAGAGTTGAAGCTTCCTTTTGGTAGAGCAGTTTTGAAACACTCTTTTAGCAGCATCTGCAAGTGGATATTTGGAGCGCTTTGAGGCCAAGGCTGGAAAACGAAATATCATCACATAAAAACTCGACAGAAGCATTCTCTGAAACTTCTTTGTGATGAGTGCATTCAACTCACAGACTCGAACGTTTCTTTTGATAGAACAGTTTAGAAACACTCCTTTTGTAGAATCTGCAAGTGTTTATTTGGAGCGCTTTGAGGCCTATGTTGGAAAAGGACATATCTTCACATCAAAAGTAGACAGACGCATTCTCAGAAACTTCTTTGTGATGAGTGCATTGAACTCACAGAGTTGAACCTACCTATTGATAGAGAAGTTTTGAAACACCCTTTTTGTAGAATCTGCAAGTGAATATTTGGCGCGATTTGAGGCCTATGCAGGAAACGGAAATATCTTCACATGAAAACTAGACAGATGAATTCTCAGAAACGTCTTTGTGATGAGTGCATTCAACTCACAGACTTGAAGCTTCCTTTTGAAAGAGCAGTTTCGAAACACTCTTTTGTAGAATCTGCAAGTGGATATTTGGAGCGCTTTGAGGGCTATGCTGGAAAAGTTAATACCTTCACCTAAAAACTAGACAGACGCAAACTCAGAAACTTCTTTGTGACGTGTGCATTGAACTCACAGATTTGAATCTTTCTTTTGATACAGAAGTTTTGAAACACCCTTTTCGTAGAATCTTCAAGTGGATGGATGGAGTGATTTGAGGCCTATGCTGGAAAAGGAAATACCTTCACGTAGAAACGAGACAAAAGCATTCTCAGACAGTTCCCTGTGCTTTGTGCATTCAACTCACAGAGTTGAACATTCCCTTTGATAGAGCAGTTTTGAAACACTCTTTTTGTAGAATCTGCAAGTGGATATTTGGAGCGCTTTGAGGCCTCTGCCGCCAAAGGAATTATCATTGCATAAAAACTAGATGGAAGCGTTCTCAGAAACTTCCTTGTGATGAGTGCATTCAACTCGCAGAGTGGAACCTTCCTTTCGATAGACCAGTTTTGAAACACTGTTTTTGTAGAATCCGCAAGTGGCTATTTGGAGCTCTTTGAGGCTTATGCTGGAAAAGGAAATATCTTCGTCTACAAACTAGACAGAAGCATTCTCAGAAACTTCTTTGTCATGTGGGGATTGAACTCACAGAGTTGAACATTCCTTTACATAGAGCAGTTTTGCAACACCCTTTCGGTGGAAAGTGAAAGTGCTTATTTGGTGCGATGGCGGCATCTAGTGGATAAGGAAATACATTCAGATGAAAACAAGATACATCCATTCTCAGAAACTTGTTTGTGATGACTGCATTCTACTCACAGAGTTGAACCTTCCTTTTGATAGAACAGTTTTGAAACACTCTTTTTGTGGAATCTGCAAGTGGCTATTTGGAGCGCTTTGAGGCCTATGCTGGAAAAGGAAATCTCTTCACATAAAACCTAGACAGAAGTATTCCCAGAAAGTTTTTCTGATGTGCACATTCAACTCACCGAGTTGAACCTTCCTTTAGATAGAGCAGTTTTGAAACACTCTGTCTGTAGTACCTGCGAGTGGATATTTGGAGTGCTTTGAGTGCTACACTGTAAAAGCAAATATCTTCACTTGGAATCTAGACAGAAGAATTCTCAGAGACTTCCCTGTGCTCTCTGCATTCCACTCACAGAGTTGAACCTTCCTTTTGATAGAACAGTTTTGAAACACTCTTGTGGTAGAATCTGCAAGTCGATATTTGGAAGGTTTGGAGGCCTATCCTGGGAAAGGAAATATCTTCCCATCAAAACTAGACAGAAGCATTCTCAGAAACTTCTTAGTGATGTGCGCATTCAAGTCACAGAGTTGAAGCTTCCTTTTGATATAGCAGTTTTGAACCACTCTTTTAGTGGAATCTGCAAGTGGATGTTCGGAGAGCTAAGAGGCCAACACTGGAAAAGGAAATCTCTTCACGTAAAAACTAGACGGAAGCATTCTCAGAAACTTCAATGGGCTTTACGCATTCAACTCACAGAGTGCAATGTTGCTTTTGAGAGCGCAGTTTTAAAACACTGTTTTTGTAGAATTTACTAGAGGTTGTTTGGAGCGATGTGTGGCCTTTGCTGGAAAAGGAAATATCTTCACATAAAACCTAGACAGAAGCATTCTCAGAAACTCCTTTGTGATGAGTGCATTCAAATCACACACTTGAACCTTCCTTTGGAAAGAGCAGTTTTGAAACACTCTTTCTGAAGAATCTGCAAGTGGATATTTGGAGCGATTTGAGGCCTATGCTGGAAATGAAATATCTTCACCTAAAAACTAGACGGAAGCATTCTCAGAAACTCCTTTGTGATGAGTGCATTCAACTCACAGAGTTGAAGCTTCCTTTTGGTAGAGCAGTTTTGAAACACTCTTTTAGCAGCATCTGCAAGTGGATATTTGGAGCGCTTTGAGGCCAAGGCTGGAAAACGAAATATCATCACATAAAAACTCGACAGAAGCATTCTCTGAAACTTCTTTGTGATGAGTGCATTCAACTCACAGACTCGAACGTTTCTTTTGATAGAACAGTTGAGAAACACTCCTTTTGTAGAATCTGCAAGTGTTTATTTGGAGCGCTTTGACGCCTATGTTGGAAAAGGACATATCTTCACATCAAAAGTAGACAGACGCATTCTCAGAAACTTCTTTGTGATGAGTGCATTGAACTCACAGAGTTGAACCTACCTATTGATAGAGAAGTTTTGAAACACCCTTTTTGTAGAATCTGCAAGTGAATATTTGGCGCGATTTGAGGCCTATGCAGGAAACGGAAATATCTTCACATGAAAACTAGACAGATGAATTCTCAGAAACGTCTTTGTGATGAGTGCATTCAACTCACAGACTTGAAGCTTCCTTTTGAAAGAGCAGTTTCGAAACACTCTTTTGTAGAATCTGCAAGTGGATATTTGGAGCGCTTTGAGGGCTATGCTGGAAAAGTTAATACCTTCACCTAAAAACTAGACAGACGCAAACTCAGAAACTTCTTTGTGACGTGTGCATTGAACTCACAGATTTGAACCTTTCTTTTGATACAGAAGTTTTGAAACACTCTTTTCGTAGAATCTTCAAGTGGATGGATGGAGTGATTTGAGGCCTATGCTGGAAAAGGAAATACCTTCACGTAGAAACGAGACAAAAGCATTCTCAGACAGTTCCCTGTGCTTTGTGCATTCAACTCACAGAGTTGAACATTCCCTTTGATAGAGCAGTTTTGAAACACTCTTTTTGTAGAATCTGCAAGTGGATATTTGGAGCGCTTTGAGGCCTCTGCCGCCAAAGGAATTATCATTGCATAAAAACTAGATGGAAGCGTTCTCAGAAACTTCCTTGTGATGAGTGCATTCAACTCGCAGAGTGGAACCTTCCTTTCGATAGAACAGTTTTGAAACACTGTTTTTGTAGAATCCGCAAGTGGCTATTTGGAGCTCTTTGAGGCTTATGCTGGAAAAGGAAATATCTTCGTCTACAAACTAGACAGAAGCATTCTCAGAAACTTCTTTGTCATGTG
Organism: Pongo abelii; assembly: GCF_028885655.2. Taxonomy (NCBI): domain Eukaryota; kingdom Metazoa; phylum Chordata; class Mammalia; order Primates; family Hominidae; genus Pongo; species Pongo abelii. The sequence continues at coordinate 51,887,977 of NC_071989.2, forward strand.
GGGATTGAACTCACACAGTTGAACATTCCTTTACATAGAGCAGTTTTGCAACACCCTTTCGGTGGAAAGTGAAAGTGCTTATTTGGTGCGATGGCGGCATCTAGTGGATAAGGAAATACATTCAGATGAAAACAAGATACATCCATTCTCAGAAACTTCTTTGTGATGACTGCATTCTACTCACAGAGTTGAACCTTCCTTTTGATAGAACAGTTTTGAAACACTCTTTTTGTGGAATCTGCAAGTGGCTATTTGGAGCGCTTTGAGGCCTATGCTGGAAAAGGAAATCTCTTCACATAAAACCTAGACAGAAGTATTCCCAGAAAGTTTTTCTGATGTGCGCATTCAACTCACCGAGTTGAACCTTCCTTTAGATAGAGCAGTTTTGAAACACTCTGTCTGTAGTACCTGCGAGTGGATATTTGGAGTGCTTTGAGTGCTACACTGTAAAAGCAAATATCTTCACTTGGAATCTAGACAGAAGAATTCTCAGAGACTTCCCTGTGCTCTCTGCATTCCACTCACAGAGTTGAACCTTCCTTTTGATAGAACAGTTTTGAAACACTCTTGTGGTAGAATCTGCAAGTCGATATTTGGAAGGTTTGGAGGCCTATCCTGGGAAAGGAAATATCTTCCCATCAAAACTAGACAGAAGCATTCTCAGAAACTTCTTAGTGATGTGCGCATTCAAGTCACAGAGTTGAAGCTTCCTTTTGATATAGCAGTTTTGAACCACTCTTTTAGTAGAATCTGCAAGTGGATGTTTGGAGAGCTAAGAGGCCAACACTGGAAAAGGAAATCTCTTCACGTAAAAACTAGACGGAAGCATTCTCAGAAACTTCAATGGGCTTTACGCATTCAACTCACAGAGTGCAATGTTGCTTTTGAGAGCGCAGTTTTAAAACACTGTTTTTGTAGAATTTGCTAGAGGATGTTTGGAGCGATGTGAGGCCTTTGCTGGAAAAGGAAATATCTTCACATAAAACCTAGACAGAAGCATTCTCAGAAACTCCTTTGTGATGAGTGCATTCAAATCACACACTTGAACCTTCCTTTGGAAAGAGCAGTTTTGAAACACTCTTTCTGAAGAATCTGCAAGTGGATATTTGGAGCGATTTGAGGCCTATGCTGGAAATGAAATATCTTCACCTAAAAACTAGACGGAAGCATTCTCAGAAACTCCTTTGTGATGAGTGCATTCAACTCACAGAGTTGAAGCTTCCTTTTGATAGAGCAGTTTTGAAACACTCTTTTAGCAGCATCTGCAAGTGGATATTTGGAGCGCTTTGAGGCCAAGGCTGGAAAACGAAATCTCATCACATAAAAACTCGACAGAAGCATTCTCTGAAACTTCTTTGTGATGAGTGCATTCAACTCACAGACTCGAACGTTTCTTTTGATAGAACAGTTTAGAAACACTCCTTTTGTAGAATCTGCAAGTGTTTATTTGGAGCGCTTTGAGGCCTATGTTGGAAAAGGACATATCTTCACATCAAAAGTAGACAGACGCATTCTCAGAAACTTCTTTGTGATGAGTGCATTGAACTCACAGAGTTGAACCTACCTATTGATAGAGAAGTTTTGAAACACCCTTTTTGTAGAATCTGCAAGTGAATATTTGGCGCGATTTGAGGCCTATGCAGGAAACGGAAATATCTTCACATGAAAACTAGACAGATGAATTCTCAGAAACGTCTTTGTGATGAGTGCATTCAACTCACAGACTTGAAGCTTCCTTTTGAAAGAGCAGTTTCGAAACACTCTTTTTGTAGAATCTGCAAGTGGATATTTGGAGCGCTTTGAGGGCTATGCTGGAAAAGTTAATACCTTCACCTAAAAACTAGACAGAAGCATACTCAGAAACTTCTTTGTGACGTGTGCATTGAACTCACAGAGTTGAACCTTTCTTTTGATACAGAAGTTTTGAAACACTCTTTTCGTAGAATCTTCAAGTGGATGGATGGAGTGATTTGAGGCCTATGCTGGAAAAGGAAATACCTTCACGTAGAAACGAGACAAAAGCATTCTCAGACAGTTCCCTGTGCTTTGTGCATTCAACTCACAGAGTTGAACATTCCCTTTGATAGAGCAGTTTTGAAACACTCTTTTTGTAGAATCTGCAAGTGGATATTTGGAGCGCTTTGAGGCCTCTGCCGCCAAAGGAATTATCATTGCATAAAAACTAGATGGAAGCGTTCTCAGAAACTTCCTTGTGATGAGTGCATTCAACTCGCAGAGTGGAACCTTCCTTTCGATAGACCAGTTTTGAAACACTGTTTTTGTAGAATCCGCAAGTGGCTATTTGGAGCTCTTTGAGGCTTATGCTGGAAAAGGAAATATCTTCGTCTACAAACTAGACAGAAGCATTCTCAGAAACTTCTTTGTCATGTGGGGATTGAACTCACAGAGTTGAACATTCCTTTACATAGAGCAGTTTTGCAACACCCTTTCGGTGGAAAGTGAAAGTGCTTATTTGGTGCGATGGCGGCATCTAGTGGATAAGGAAATACATTCAGATGAAAACAAGATACATCCATTCTCAGAAACTTGTTTGTGATGACTGCATTCTACTCACAGAGTTGAACCTTCCTTTTGATAGAACAGTTTTGAAACACTCTTTTTGTGGAATCTGCAAGTGGCTATTTGGAGCGCTTTGAGGCCTATGCTGGAAAAGGAAATCTCTTCACATAAAACCTAGACAGAAGTATTCCCAGAAAGTTTTTCTGATGTGCGCATTCAACTCACCGAGTTGAACCTTCCTTTAGATAGAGCAGTTTTGAAACACTCTGTCTGTAGTACCTGCGAGTGGATATTTGGAGTGCTTTGAGTGCTACACTGTAAAAGCAAATATCTTCACTTGGAATCTAGACAGAAGAATTCTCAGAGACTTCCCTGTGCTCTCTGCATTCCACTCACAGAGTTGAACCTTCCTTTTGATAGAACAGTTTTGAAACACTCTTGTGGTAGAATCTGCAAGTCGATATTTGGAAGGTTTGGAGGCCTATCCTGGGAAAGGAAATATCTTCCCATCAAAACTAGACAGAAGCATTCTCAGAAACTTCTTAGTGATGTGCGCATTCAAGTCACAGAGTTGAAGCTTCCTTTTGATATAGCAGTTTTGAACCACTCTTTTAGTGGAATCTGCAAGTGGATGTTCGGAGAGCTAAGAGGCCAACACTGGAAAAGGAAATCTCTTCACGTAAAAACTAGACGGAAGCATTCTCAGAAACTTCAATGGGCTTTACGCATTCAACTCACAGAGTGCAATGTTGCTTTTGAGAGCGCAGTTTTAAAACACTGTTTTTGTAGAATTTACTAGAGGTTGTTTGGAGCGATGTGTGGCCTTTGCTGGAAAAGGAAATATCTTCACATAAAACCTAGACAGAAGCATTCTCAGAAACTCCTTTGTGATGAGTGCATTCAAATCACACACTTGAACCTTCCTTTGGAAAGAGCAGTTTTGAAACACTCTTTCTGAAGAATCTGCAAGTGGATATTTGGAGCAATTTGAGGCCTATGCTGGAAATGAAATATCTTCACCTTAAAACTAGACGGAAGCATTCTCAGAAACTCCTTTGTGATGAGTGCATTCAACTCACAGAGTTGAAGCTTCCTTTTGGTAGAGCAGTTTTGAAACACTCTTTTAGCAGCATCTGCAAGTGGATATTTGGAGCGCTTTGAGGCCAAGGCTGGAAAACGAAATATCATCACATAAAAACTCGACAGAAGCATTCTCTGAAACTTCTTTGTGATGAGTGCATTCAACTCACAGACTCGAACGTTTCTTTTGATAGAACAGTTTAGAAACACTCCTTTTGTAGAATCTGCAAGTGTTTATTTGGAGCGCTTTGAGGCCTATGTTGGAAAAGGACATATCTTCACATCAAAAGTAGACAGACGCATTCTCAGAAACTTCTTTGTGATGAGTGCATTGAACTCACAGAGTTGAACCTACCTATTGATAGAGAAGTTTTGAAACACCCTTTTTGTAGAATCTGCAAGTGAATATTTGGCGCGATTTGAGGCCTATGCAGGAAACGGAAATATCTTCACATGAAAACTAGACAGATGAATTCTCAGAAACGTCTTTGTGATGAGTGCATTCAACTCACAGACTTGAAGCTTCCTTTTGAAAGAGCAGTTTCGAAACACTCTTTTGTAGAATCTGCAAGTGGATATTTGGAGCGCTTTGAGGGCTATGCTGGAAAAGTTAATACCTTCACCTAAAAACTAGACAGACGCAAACTCAGAAACTTCTTTGTGACGTGTGCATTGAACTCACAGATTTGAATCTTTCTTTTGATACAGAAGTTTTGAAACACCCTTTTCGTAGAATCTTCAAGTGGATGGATGGAGTGATTTGAGGCCTATGCTGGAAAAGGAAATACCTTCACGTAGAAACGAGACAAAAGCATTCTCAGACAGTTCCCTGTGCTTTGTGCATTCAACTCACAGAGTTGAACATTCCCTTTGATAGAGCAGTTTTGAAACACTCTTTTTGTAGAATCTGCAAGTGGATATTTGGAGCGCTTTGAGGCCTCTGCCGCCAAAGGAATTATCATTGCATAAAAACTAGATGGAAGCGTTCTCAGAAACTTCCTTGTGATGAGTGCATTCAACTCGCAGAGTGGAACCTTCCTTTCGATAGACCAGTTTTGAAACACTGTTTTTGTAGAATCCGCAAGTGGCTATTTGGAGCTCTTTGAGGCTTATGCTGGAAAAGGAAATATCTTCGTCTACAAACTAGACAGAAGCATTCTCAGAAACTTCTTTGTCATGTGGGGATTGAACTCACAGAGTTGAACATTCCTTTACATAGAGCAGTTTTGCAACACCCTTTCGGTGGAAAGTGAAAGTGCTTATTTGGTGCGATGGCGGCATCTAGTGGATAAGGAAATACATTCAGATGAAAACAAGATACATCCATTCTCAGAAACTTGTTTGTGATGACTGCATTCTACTCACAGAGTTGAACCTTCCTTTTGATAGAACAGTTTTGAAACACTCTTTTTGTGGAATCTGCAAGTGGCTATTTGGAGCGCTTTGAGGCCTATGCTGGAAAAGGAAATCTCTTCACATAAAACCTAGACAGAAGTATTCCCAGAAAGTTTTTCTGATGTGCACATTCAACTCACCGAGTTGAACCTTCCTTTAGATAGAGCAGTTTTGAAACACTCTGTCTGTAGTACCTGCGAGTGGATATTTGGAGTGCTTTGAGTGCTACACTGTAAAAGCAAATATCTTCACTTGGAATCTAGACAGAAGAATTCTCAGAGACTTCCCTGTGCTCTCTGCATTCCACTCACAGAGTTGAACCTTCCTTTTGATAGAACAGTTTTGAAACACTCTTGTGGTAGAATCTGCAAGTCGATATTTGGAAGGTTTGGAGGCCTATCCTGGGAAAGGAAATATCTTCCCATCAAAACTAGACAGAAGCATTCTCAGAAACTTCTTAGTGATGTGCGCATTCAAGTCACAGAGTTGAAGCTTCCTTTTGATATAGCAGTTTTGAACCACTCTTTTAGTGGAATCTGCAAGTGGATGTTCGGAGAGCTAAGAGGCCAACACTGGAAAAGGAAATCTCTTCACGTAAAAACTAGACGGAAGCATTCTCAGAAACTTCAATGGGCTTTACGCATTCAACTCACAGAGTGCAATGTTGCTTTTGAGAGCGCAGTTTTAAAACACTGTTTTTGTAGAATTTACTAGAGGTTGTTTGGAGCGATGTGTGGCCTTTGCTGGAAAAGGAAATATCTTCACATAAAACCTAGACAGAAGCATTCTCAGAAACTCCTTTGTGATGAGTGCATTCAAATCACACACTTGAACCTTCCTTTGGAAAGAGCAGTTTTGAAACACTCTTTCTGAAGAATCTGCAAGTGGATATTTGGAGCGATTTGAGGCCTATGCTGGAAATGAAATATCTTCACCTAAAAACTAGACGGAAGCATTCTCAGAAACTCCTTTGTGATGAGTGCATTCAACTCACAGAGTTGAAGCTTCCTTTTGGTAGAGCAGTTTTGAAACACTCTTTTAGCAGCATCTGCAAGTGGATATTTGGAGCGCTTTGAGGCCAAGGCTGGAAAACGAAATATCATCACATAAAAACTCGACAGAAGCATTCTCTGAAACTTCTTTGTGATGAGTGCATTCAACTCACAGACTCGAACGTTTCTTTTGATAGAACAGTTGAGAAACACTCCTTTTGTAGAATCTGCAAGTGTTTATTTGGAGCGCTTTGACGCCTATGTTGGAAAAGGACATATCTTCACATCAAAAGTAGACAGACGCATTCTCAGAAACTTCTTTGTGATGAGTGCATTGAACTCACAGAGTTGAACCTACCTATTGATAGAGAAGTTTTGAAACACCCTTTTTGTAGAATCTGCAAGTGAATATTTGGCGCGATTTGAGGCCTATGCAGGAAACGGAAATATCTTCACATGAAAACTAGACAGATGAATTCTCAGAAACGTCTTTGTGATGAGTGCATTCAACTCACAGACTTGAAGCTTCCTTTTGAAAGAGCAGTTTCGAAACACTCTTTTGTAGAATCTGCAAGTGGATATTTGGAGCGCTTTGAGGGCTATGCTGGAAAAGTTAATACCTTCACCTAAAAACTAGACAGACGCAAACTCAGAAACTTCTTTGTGACGTGTGCATTGAACTCACAGATTTGAACCTTTCTTTTGATACAGAAGTTTTGAAACACTCTTTTCGTAGAATCTTCAAGTGGATGGATGGAGTGATTTGAGGCCTATGCTGGAAAAGGAAATACCTTCACGTAGAAACGAGACAAAAGCATTCTCAGACAGTTCCCTGTGCTTTGTGCATTCAACTCACAGAGTTGAACATTCCCTTTGATAGAGCAGTTTTGAAACACTCTTTTTGTAGAATCTGCAAGTGGATATTTGGAGCGCTTTGAGGCCTCTGCCGCCAAAGGAATTATCATTGCATAAAAACTAGATGGAAGCGTTCTCAGAAACTTCCTTGTGATGAGTGCATTCAACTCGCAGAGTGGAACCTTCCTTTCGATAGAACAGTTTTGAAACACTGTTTTTGTAGAATCCGCAAGTGGCTATTTGGAGCTCTTTGAGGCTTATGCTGGAAAAGGAAATATCTTCGTCTACAAACTAGACAGAAGCATTCTCAGAAACTTCTTTGTCATGTGGGGATTGAACTCACACAGTTGAACATTCCTTTACATAGAGCAGTTTTGCAACACCCTTTCGGTGGAAAGTGAAAGTGCTTATTTGGTGCGATGGCGGCATCTAGTGGATAAGGAAATACATTCAGATGAAAACAAGATACATCCATTCTCAGAAACTTCTTTGTGATGACTGCATTCTACTCACAGAGTTGAACCTTCCTTTTGATAGAACAGTTTTGAAACACTCTTTTTGTGGAATCTGCAAGTGGCTATTTGGAGCGCTTTGAGGCCTATGCTGGAAAAGGAAATCTCTTCACATAAAACCTAGACAGAAGTATTCCCAGAAAGTTTTTCTGATGTGCGCATTCAACTCACCGAGTTGAACCTTCCTTTAGATAGAGCAGTTTTGAAACACTCTGTCTGTAGTACCTGCGAGTGGATATTTGGAGTGCTTTGAGTGCTACACTGTAAAAGCAAATATCTTCACTTGGAATCTAGACAGAAGAATTCTCAGAGACTTCCCTGTGCTCTCTGCATTCCACTCACAGAGTTGAACCTTCCTTTTGATAGAACAGTTTTGAAACACTCTTGTGGTAGAATCTGCAAGTCGATATTTGGAAGGTTTGGAGGCCTATCCTGGGAAAGGAAATATCTTCCCATCAAAACTAGACAGAAGCATTCTCAGAAACTTCTTAGTGATGTGCGCATTCAAGTCACAGAGTTGAAGCTTCCTTTTGATATAGCAGTTTTGAACCACTCTTTTAGTAGAATCTGCAAGTGGATGTTTGGAGAGCTAAGAGGCCAACACTGGAAAAGGAAATCTCTTCACGTAAAAACTAGACGGAAGCATTCTCAGAAACTTCAATGGGCTTTACGCATTCAACTCACAGAGTGCAATGTTGCTTTTGAGAGCGCAGTTTTAAAACACTGTTTTTGTAGAATTTGCTAGAGGATGTTTGGAGCGATGTGAGGCCTTTGCTGGAAAAGGAAATATCTTCACATAAAACCTAGACAGAAGCATTCTCAGAAACTCCTTTGTGATGAGTGCATTCAAATCACACACTTGAACCTTCCTTTGGAAAGAGCAGTTTTGAAACACTCTTTCTGAAGAATCTGCAAGTGGATATTTGGAGCGATTTGAGGCCTATGCTGGAAATGAAATATCTTCACCTAAAAACTAGACGGAAGCATTCTCAGAAACTCCTTTGTGATGAGTGCATTCAACTCACAGAGTTGAAGCTTCCTTTTGATAGAGCAGTTTTGAAACACTCTTTTAGCAGCATCTGCAAGTGGATATTTGGAGCGCTTTGAGGCCAAGGCTGGAAAACGAAATCTCATCACATAAAAACTCGACAGAAGCATTCTCTGAAACTTCTTTGTGATGAGTGCATTCAACTCACAGACTCGAACGTTTCTTTTGATAGAACAGTTTAGAAACACTCCTTTTGTAGAATCTGCAAGTGTTTATTTGGAGCGCTTTGAGGCCTATGTTGGAAAAGGACATATCTTCACATCAAAAGTAGACAGACGCATTCTCAGAAACTTCTTTGTGATGAGTGCATTGAACTCACAGATTTCAACCTACCTATTGATAGAGAAGTTTTGAAACACCCTTTTTGTAGAATCTGCAAGTGAATATTTGGCGCGATTTGAGGCCTATGCAGGAAACGGAAATATCTTCACATGAAAACTAGACAGATGAATTCTCAGAAACGTCTTTGTGATGAGTGCATTCAACTCACAGACTTGAAGCTTCCTTTTGAAAGAGCAGTTTCGAAACACTCTTTTTGTAGAATCTGCAAGTGGATATTTGGAGCGCTTTGAGGGCTATGCTGGAAAAGTTAATACCTTCACCTAAAAACTAGACAGAAGCATACTCAGAAACTTCTTTGTGACGTGTGCATTGAACTCACAGAGTTGAACCTTTCTTTTGATACAGAAGTTTTGAAACACTCTTTTCGTAGAATCTTCAAGTGGATGGATGGAGTGATTTGAGGCCTATGCTGGAAAAGGAAATACCTTCACGTAGAAACGAGACAAAAGCATTCTCAGACAGTTCCCTGTGCTTTGTGCATTCAACTCACAGAGTTGAACATTCCCTTTGATAGAGCAGTTTTGAAACACTCTTTTTGTAGAATCTGCAAGTGGATATTTGGAGCGCTTTGAGGCCTCTGCCGCCAAAGGAATTATCATTGCATAAAAACTAGATGGAAGCGTTCTCAGAAACTTCCTTGTGATGAGTGCATTCAACTCGCAGAGTGGAACCTTCCTTTCGATAGACCAGTTTTGAAACACTGTTTTTGTAGAATCCGCAAGTGGCTATTTGGAGCTCTTTGAGGCTTATGCTGGAAAAGGAAATATCTTCGTCTACAAACTAGACAGAAGCATTCTCAGAAACTTCTTTGTCATGTGGGGATTGAACTCACAGAGTTGAACATTCCTTTACATAGAGCAGTTTTGCAACACCCTTTCGGTGGAAAGTGAAAGTGCTTATTTGGTGCGATGGCGGCATCTAGTGGATAAGGAAATACATTCAGATGAAAACAAGATACATCCATTCTCAGAAACTTGTTTGTGATGACTGCATTCTACTCACAGAGTTGAAACTTCCTTTTGATAGAACAGTTTTGAAACACTCTTTTTGTGGAATCTGCAAGTGGCTATTTGGAGCGCTTTGAGGCCTATGCTGGAAAAGGAAATCTCTTCACATAAAACCTAGACAGAAGTATTCCCAGAAAGTTTTTCTGATGTGCGCATTCAACTCACCGAGTTGAACCTTCCTTTAGATAGAGCAGTTTTGAAACACTCTGTCTGTAGTACCTGCGAGTGGATATTTGGAGTGCTTTGAGTGCTACACTGTAAAAGCAAATATCTTCACTTGGAATCTAGACAGAAGAATTCTCAGAGACTTCCCTGTGCTCTCTGCATTCCACTCACAGAGTTGAACCTTCCTTTTGATAGAACAGTTTTGAAACACTCTTGTGGTAGAATCTGCAAGTCGATATTTGGAAGGTTTGGAGGCCTATCCTGGGAAAGGAAATATCTTCCCATCAAAACTAGACAGAAGCATTCTCAGAAACTTCTTAGTGATGTGCGCATTCAAGTCACAGAGTTGAAGCTTCCTTTTGATATAGCAGTTTTGAACCACTCTTTTAGTGGAATCTGCAAGTGGATGTTCGGAGAGCTAAGAGGCCAACACTGGAAAAGGAAATCTCTTCACGTAAAAACTAGACGGAAGCATTCTCAGAAACTTCAATGGGCTTTACGCATTCAACTCACAGAGTGCAATGTTGCTTTTGAGAGCGCAGTTTTAAAACACTGTTTTTGTAGAATTTACTAGAGGTTGTTTGGAGCGATGTGTGGCCTTTGCTGGAAAAGGAAATATCTTCACATAAAACCTAGACAGAAGCATTCTCAGAAACTCCTTTGTGATGAGTGCATTCAAATCACACACTTGAACCTTCCTTTGGAAAGAGCAGTTTTGAAACACTCTTTCTGAAGAATCTGCAAGTGGATATTTGGAGCAATTTGAGGCCTATGCTGGAAATGAAATATCTTCACCTAAAAACTAGACGGAAGCATTCTCAGAAACTCCTTTGTGATGAGTGCATTCAACTCACAGAGTTGAAGCTTCCTTTTGGTAGAGCAGTTTTGAAACACTCTTTTAGCAGCATCTGCAAGTGGATATTTGGAGCGCTTTGAGGCCAAGGCTGGAAAACGAAATATCATCACATAAAAACTCGACAGAAGCATTCTCTGAAACTTCTTTGTGATGAGTGCATTCAACTCACAGACTCGAACGTTTCTTTTGATAGAACAGTTGAGAAACACTCCTTTTGTAGAATCTGCAAGTGTTTATTTGGAGCGCTTTGACGCCTATGTTGGAAAAGGACATATCTTCACATCAAAAGTAGACAGACGCATTCTCAGAAACTTCTTTGTGATGAGTGCATTGAACTCACAGAGTTGAACCTACCTATTGATAGAGAAGTTTTGAAACACCCTTTTTGTAGAATCTGCAAGTGAATATTTGGCGCGATTTGAGGCCTATGCAGGAAACGGAAATATCTTCACATGAAAACTAGACAGATGAATTCTCAGAAACGTCTTTGTGATGAGTGCATTCAACTCACAGACTTGAAGCTTCCTTTTGAAAGAGCAGTTTCGAAACACTCTTTTGTAGAATCTGCAAGTGGATATTTGGAGCGCTTTGAGGGCTATGCTGGAAAAGTTAATACCTTCACCTAAAAACTAGACAGACGCAAACTCAGAAACTTCTTTGTGACGTGTGCATTGAACTCACAGATTTGAACCTTTCTTTTGATACAGAAGTTTTGAAACACTCTTTTCGTAGAATCTTCAAGTGGATGGATGGAGTGATTTGAGGCCTATGCTGGAAAAGGAAATACCTTCACGTAGAAACGAGACAAAAGCATTCTCAGACAGTTCCCTGTGCTTTGTGCATTCAACTCACAGAGTTGAACATTCCCTTTGATAGAGCAGTTTTGAAACACTCTTTTTGTAGAATCTGCAAGTGGATATTTGGAGCGCTTTGAGGCCTCTGCCGCCAAAGGAATTATCATTGCATAAAAACTAGATGGAAGCGTTCTCAGAAACTTCCTTGTGATGAGTGCATTCAACTCGCAGAGTGGAACCTTCCTTTCGATAGACCAGTTTTGAAACACTGTTTTTGTAGAATCCGCAAGTGGCTATTTGGAGCTCTTTGAGGCTTATGCTGGAAAAGGAAATATCTTCGTCTACAAACTAGACAGAAGCATTCTCAGAAACTTCTTTGTCATGTGGGGATTGAACTCACAGAGTTGAACATTCCTTTACATAGAGCAGTTTTGCAACACCCTTTCGGTGGAAAGTGAAAGTGCTTATTTGGTGCGATGGCGGCATCTAGTGGATAAGGAAATACATTCAGATGAAAACAAGATACATCCATTCTCAGAAACTTGTTTGTGATGACTGCATTCTACTCACAGAGTTGAACCTTCCTTTTGATAGAACAGTTTTGAAACACTCTTTTTGTGGAATCTGCAAGTGGCTATTTGGAGCGCTTTGAGGCCTATGCTGGAAAAGGAAATCTCTTCACATAAAACCTAGACAGAAGTATTCCCAGAAAGTTTTTCTGATGTGCGCATTCAACTCACCGAGTTGAACCTTCCTTTAGATAGAGCAGTTTTGAAACACTCTGTCTGTAGTACCTGCGAGTGGATATTTGGAGTGCTTTGAGTGCTACACTGTAAAAGCAAATATCTTCACTTGGAATCTAGACAGAAGAATTCTCAGAGACTTCCCTGTGCTCTCTGCATTCCACTCACAGAGTTGAACCTTCCTTTTGATAGAACAGTTTTGAAACACTCTTGTGGTAGAATCTGCAAGTCGATATTTGGAAGGTTTGGAGGCCTATCCTGGGAAAGGAAATATCTTCCCATCAAAACTAGACAGAAGCATTCTCAGAAACTTCTTAGTGATGTGCGCATTCAAGTCACAGAGTTGAAGCTTCCTTTTGATATAGCAGTTTTGAACCACTCTTTTAGTGGAATCTGCAAGTGGATGTTCGGAGAGCTAAGAGGCCAACACTGGAAAAGGAAATCTCTTCACGTAAAAACTAGACGGAAGCATTCTCAGAAACTTCAATGGGCTTTACGCATTCAACTCACAGAGTGCAATGTTGCTTTTGAGAGCGCAGTTTTAAAACACTGTTTTTGTAGAATTTACTAGAGGTTGTTTGGAGCGATGTGTGGCCTTTGCTGGAAAAGGAAATATCTTCACATAAAACCTAGACAGAAGCATTCTCAGAAACTCCTTTGTGATGAGTGCATTCAAATCACACACTTGAACCTTCCTTTGGAAAGAGCAGTTTTGAAACACTCTTTCTGAAGAATCTGCAAGTGGATATTTGGAGCAATTTGAGGCCTATGCTGGAAATGAAATATCTTCACCTAAAAACTAGACGGAAGCATTCTCAGAAACTCCTTTGTGATGAGTGCATTCAACTCACAGAGTTGAAGCTTCCTTTTGATAGAGCAGTTTTGAAACACTCTTTTAGCAGCATCTGCAAGTGGATATTTGGAGCGCTTTGAGGCCAAGGCTGGAAAACGAAATATCATCACATAAAAACTCGACAGAAGCATTCTCTGAAACTTCTTTGTGATGAGTGCATTCAACTCACAGACTCGAACGTTTCTTTTGATAGAACAGTTGAGAAACACTCCTTTTGTAGAATCTGCAAGTGTTTATTTGGAGCGCTTTGACGCCTATGTTGGAAAAGGACATATCTTCACATCAAAAGTAGACAGACGCATTCTCAGAAACTTCTTTGTGATGAGTGCATTGAACTCACAGAGTTGAACCTACCTATTGATAGAGAAGTTTTGAAACACCCTTTTTGTAGAATCTGCAAGTGAATATTTGGCGCGATTTGAGGCCTATGCAGGAAACGGAAATATCTTCACATGAAAACTAGACAGATGAATTCTCAGAAACGTCTTTGTGATGAGTGCATTCAACTCACAGACTTGAAGCTTCCTTTTGAAAGAGCAGTTTCGAAACACTCTTTTGTAGAATCTGCAAGTGGATATTTGGAGCGCTTTGAGGGCTATGCTGGAAAAGTTAATACCTTCACCTAAAAACTAGACAGACGCAAACTCAGAAACTTCTTTGTGACGTGTGCATTGAACTCACAGATTTGAACCTTTCTTTTGATACAGAAGTTTTGAAACACTCTTTTCGTAGAATCTTCAAGTGGATGGATGGAGTGATTTGAGGCCTATGCTGGAAAAGGAAATACCTTCACGTAGAAACGAGACAAAAGCATTCTCAGACAGTTCCCTGTGCTTTGTGCATTCAACTCACAGAGCTGAACATTCCCTTTGATAGAGCAGTTTTGAAACACTCTTTTTGTAGAATCTGCAAGTGGATATTTGGAGCGCTTTGAGGCCTCTGCCGCCAAAGGAATTATCATTGCATAAAAACTAGATGGAAGCGTTCTCAGAAACTTCCTTGTGATGAGTGCATTCAACTCGCAGAGTGGAACCTTCCTTTCGATAGACCAGTTTTGAAACACTGTTTTTGTAGAATCCGCAAGTGGCTATTTGGAGCTCTTTGAGGCTTATGCTGGAAAAGGAAATATCTTCGTCTACAAACTAGACAGAAGCATTCTCAGAAACTTCTTTGTCATGTGGGGATTGAACTCACAGAGTTGAACATTCCTTTACATAGAGCAGTTTTGCAACACCCTTTCGGTGGAAAGTGAAAGTGCTTATTTGGTGCGATGGCGGCATCTAGTGGATAAGGAAATACATTCAGATGAAAACAAGATACATCCATTCTCAGAAACTTCTTTGTGATGACTGCATTCTACTCACAGAGTTGAACCTTCCTTTTGATAGAACAGTTTTGAAACACTCTTTTTGTGGAATCTGCAAGTGGCTATTTGGAGCGCTTTGAGGCCTATGCTGGAAAAGGAAATCTCTTCACATAAAACCTAGACAGAAGTATTCCCAGAAAGTTTTTCTGATGTGCGCATTCAACTCACCGAGTTGAACCTTCCTTTAGATAGAGCAGTTTTGAAACACTCTGTCTGTAGTACCTGCGAGTGGATATTTGGAGTGCTTTGAGTGCTACACTGTAAAAGCAAATATCTTCACTTGGAATCTAGACAGAAGAATTCTCAGAGACTTCCCTGTGCTCTCTGCATTCCACTCACAGAGTTGAACCTTCCTTTTGATAGAACAGTTTTGAAACACTCTTGTGGTAGAATCTGCAAGTCGATATTTGGAAGGTTTGGAGGCCTATCCTGGGAAAGGAAATATCTTCCCATCAAAACTAGACAGAAGCATTCTCAGAAACTTCTTAGTGATGTGCGCATTCAAGTCACAGAGTTGAAGCTTCCTTTTGATATAGCAGTTTTGAACCACTCTTTTAGTGGAATCTGCAAGTGGATGTTCGGAGAGCTAAGAGGCCAACACTGGAAAAGGAAATCTCTTCACGTAAAAACTAGACGGAAGCATTCTCAGAAACTTCAATGGGCTTTACGCATTCAACTCACAGAGTGCAATGTTGCTTTTGAGAGCGCAGTTTTAAAACACTGTTTTTGTAGAATTTACTAGAGGTTGTTTGGAGCGATGTGTGGCCTTTGCTGGAAAAGGAAATATCTTCACATAAAACCTAGACAGAAGCATTCTCAGAAACTCCTTTGTGATGAGTGCATTCAAATCACACACTTGAACCTTCCTTTGGAAAGAGCAGTTTTGAAACACTCTTTCTGAAGAATCTGCAAGTGGATATTTGGAGCAATTTGAGGCCTATGCTGGAAATGAAATATCTTCACCTAAAAACTAGACGGAAGCATTCTCAGAAACTCCTTTGTGATGAGTGCATTCAACTCACAGAGTTGAAGCTTCCTTTTGATAGAGCAGTTTTGAAACACTCTTTTAGCAGCATCTGCAAGTGGATATTTGGAGCGCTTTGAGGCCAAGGCTGGAAAACGAAATATCATCACATAAAAACTCGACAGAAGCATTCTCTGAAACTTCTTTGTGATGAGTGCATTCAACTCACAGACTCGAACGTTTCTTTTGATAGAACAGTTTAGAAACACTCCTTTTGTAGAATCTGCAAGTGTTTATTTGGAGCGCTTTGAGGCCTATGTTGGAAAAGGACATATCTTCACATCAAAAGTAGACAGACGCATTCTCAGAAACTTCTTTGTGATGAGTGCATTGAACTCACAGAGTTGAACCTACCTATTGATAGAGAAGTTTTGAAACACCCTTTTTGTAGAATCTGCAAGTGAATATTTGGCGCGATTTGAGGCCTATGCAGGAAACGGAAATATCTTCACATGAAAACTAGACAGATGAATTCTCAGAAACGTCTTTGTGATGAGTGCATTCAACTCACAGACTTGAAGCTTCCTTTTGAAAGAGCAGTTTCGAAACACTCTTTTTGTAGAATCTGCAAGTGGATATTTGGAGCGCTTTGAGGGCTATGCTGGAAAAGTTAATACCTTCACCTAAAAAGTAGACAGACGCAAACTCAGAAACTTCTTTGTGACGTGTGCATTGAACTCACAGAGTTGAACCTTTCTTTTGATACAGAAGTTTTGAAACACTCTTTTCGTAGAATCTTCAAGTGGATGGATGGAGTGATTTGAGGCCTATGCTGGAAAAGGAAATACCTTCACGTAGAAACGAGACAAAAGCATTCTCAGACAGTTCCCTGTGCTTTGTGCATTCAACTCACAGAGTTGAACATTCCCTTTGATAGAGCAGTTTTGAAACACTCTTTTTGTAGAATCTGCAAGTGGATATTTGGAGCGCTTTGAGGCCTCTGCCGCCAAAGGAATTATCATTGCATAAAAACTAGATGGAAGCGTTCTCAGAAACTTCCTTGTGATGAGTGCATTCAACTCGCAGAGTGGAACCTTCCTTTCGATAGACCAGTTTTGAAACACTGTTTTTGTAGAATCCGCAAGTGGCTATTTGGAGCTCTTTGAGGCTTATGCTGGAAAAGGAAATATCTTCGTCTACAAACTAGACAGAAGCATTCTCAGAAACTTCTTTGTCATGTGGGAATTGAACTCACAGAGTTGAACATTCCTTTACATAGAGCAGTTTTGCAACACCCTTTCGGTGGAAAGTGAAAGTGCTTATTTGGTGCGATGGCGGCATCTAGTGGATAAGGAAATACATTCAGATGAAAACAAGATACATCCATTCTCAGAAACTTCTTTGTGATGACTGCATTCTACTCACAGAGTTGAGCCTTCCTTTTGATAGAACAGTTTTGAAACACTCTTTTTGTGGAATCTGCAAGTGGCTATTTGGAGCGCTTTGAGGCCTATGCTGGAAAAGGAAATCTCTTCACATAAAACCTAGACAGAAGTATTCCCAGAAAGTTTTTCTGATGTGCGCATTCAACTCACCGAGTTGAACCTTCCTTTAGATAGAGCAGTTTTGAAACACTCTGTCTGTAGTACCTGCGAGTGGATATTTGGAGTGCTTTGAGTGCTACACTGTAAAAGCAAATATCTTCACTTGGAATCTAGACAGAAGAATTCTCAGAGACTTCCCTGTGCTCTCTGCATTCCACTCACAGAGTTGAACCTTCCTTTTGATAGAACAGTTTTGAAACACTCTTGTGGTAGAATCTGCAAGTCGATATTTGGAAGGTTTGGAGGCCTATCCTGGGAAAGGAAATATCTTCCCATCAAAACTAGACAGAAGCATTCTCAGAAACTTCTTAGTGATGTGCGCATTCAAGTCACAGAGTTGAAGCTTCCTTTTGATATAGCAGTTTTGAACCACTCTTTTAGTAGAATCTGCAAGTGGATGTTTGGAGAGCTAAGAGGCCAACACTGGAAAAGGAAATCTCTTCACGTAAAAACTAGACGGAAGCATTCTCAGAAACTTCAATGGGCTTTACGCATTCAACTCACAGAGTGCAATGTTGCTTTTGAGAGCGCAGTTTTAAAACACTGTTTTTGTAGAATTTGCTAGAGGATGTTTGGAGCGATGTGAGGCCTTTGCTGGAAAAGGAAATATCTTCACATAAAACCTAGACAGAAGCATTCTCAGAAACTCCTTTGTGATGAGTGCATTCAAATCACACACTTGAACCTTCCTTTGGAAAGAGCAGTTTTGAAACACTCTTTCTGAAGAATCTGCAAGTGGATATTTGGAGCGATTTGAGGCCTATGCTGGAAATGAAATATCTTCACCTAAAAACTAGACGGAAGCATTCTCAGAAACTCCTTTGTGATGAGTGCATTCAACTCACAGAGTTGAAGCTTCCTTTTGATAGAGCAGTTTTGAAACACTCTTTTAGCAGCATCTGCAAGTGGATATTTGGAGCGCTTTGAGGCCAAGGCTGGA
Organism: Pongo abelii; assembly: GCF_028885655.2. Classification (NCBI taxonomy): domain Eukaryota; kingdom Metazoa; phylum Chordata; class Mammalia; order Primates; family Hominidae; genus Pongo; species Pongo abelii. The sequence goes on from NC_071989.2 coordinate 51,906,013, forward strand.
AAACGAAATATCATCACATAAAAACTCGACAGAAGCATTCTCTGAAACTTCTTTGTGATGAGTGCATTCAACTCACAGACTCGAACGTTTCTTTTGATAGAACAGTTTAGAAACACTCCTTTTGTAGAATCTGCAAGTGTTTATTTGGAGCGCTTTGAGGCCTATGTTGGAAAAGGACATATCTTCACATCAAAAGTAGACAGACGCATTCTCAGAAACTTCTTTGTGATGAGTGCATTGAACTCACAGAGTTCAACCTACCTATTGATAGAGAAGTTTTGAAACACCCTTTTTGTAGAATCTGCAAGTGAATATTTGGCGCGATTTGAGGCCTATGCAGGAAACGGAAATATCTTCACATGAAAACTAGACAGATGAATTCTCAGAAACGTCTTTGTGATGAGTGCATTCAACTCACAGACTTGAAGCTTCCTTTTGAAAGAGCAGTTTCGAAACACTCTTTTTGTAGAATCTGCAAGTGGATATTTGGAGCGCTTTGAGGGCTATGCTGGAAAAGTTAATACCTTCACCTAAAAACTAGACAGAAGCATACTCAGAAACTTCTTTATGACGTGTGCATTGAACTCACAGCGTTGAACCTTTCTTTTGATACAGAAGTTTTGAAACACTCTTTTCGTAGAATCTTCAAGTGGATGGATGGAGTGATTTGAGGCCTATGCTGGAAAAGGAAATACCTTCACGTAGAAACGAGACAAAAGCATTCTCAGACAGTTCCCTGTGCTTTGTGCATTCAACTCACAGAGTTGAACATTCCCTTTGATAGAGCAGTTTTGAAACACTCTTTTTGTAGAATCTGCAAGTGGATATTTGGAGCGCTTTGAGGCCTCTGCCGCCAAAGGAATTATCATTGCATAAAAACTAGATGGAAGCGTTCTCAGAAACTTCCTTGTGATGAGTGCATTCAACTCGCAGAGTGGAACCTTCCTTTCGATAGACCAGTTTTGAAACACTGTTTTTGTAGAATCCGCAAGTGGCTATTTGGAGCTCTTTGAGGCTTATGCTGGAAAAGGAAATATCTTCGTCTACAAACTAGACAGAAGCATTCTCAGAAACTTCTTTGTCATGTGGGGATTGAACTCACAGAGTTGAACATTCCTTTACATAGAGCAGTTTTGCAACTCCCTTTCGGTGGATAGTGAAAGTGCTTATTTGGTGCGATGGCGGCATCTAGTGGATAAGGAAATACATTCAGATGAAAACAAGATACATCCATTCTCAGAAACTTCTTTGTGATGACTGCATTCTACTCACAGAGTTGAACCTTCCTTTTGATAGAACAGTTTTGAAACACTCTTTTTGTGGAATCTGCAAGTGGCTATTTGGAGCGCTTTGAGGCCTATGCTGGAAAAGGAAATCTCTTCACATAAAACCTAGACAGAAGTATTCCCAGAAAGTTTTTCTGATGTGCGCATTCAACTCACCGAGTTGAACCTTCCTTTAGATAGAGCAGTTTTGAAACACTCTGTCTGTAGTACCTGCGAGTGGATATTTGGAGTGCTTTGAGTGCTACACTGTAAAAGCAAATATCTTCACTTGGAATCTAGACAGAAGAATTCTCAGAGACTTCCCTGTGCTCTCTGCATTCCACTCACAGAGTTGAACCTTCCTTTTGATAGAACAGTTTTGAAACACTCTTGTGGTAGAATCTGCAAGTCGATATTTGGAAGGTTTGGAGGCCTATCCTGGGAAAGGAAATATCTTCCCATCAAAACTAGACAGAAGCATTCTCAGAAACTTCTTAGTGATGTGCGCATTCAAGTCACAGAGTTGAAGCTTCCTTTTGATATAGCAGTTTTGAACCACTCTTTTAGTAGAATCTGCAAGTGGATGTTTGGAGAGCTAAGAGGCCAACACTGGAAAAGGAAATCTCTTCACGTAAAAACTAGACGGAAGCATTCTCAGAAACTTCAATGGGCTTTACGCATTCAACTCACAGAGTGCAATGTTGCTTTTGAGAGCGCAGTTTTAAAACACTGTTTTTGTAGGATTTGCTAGAGGATGTTTGGAGCGATGTGAGGCCTTTGCTGGAAAAGGAAATATCTTCACATAAAACCTAGACAGAAGCATTCTCAGAAACTCCTTTGTGATGAGTGCATTCAAATCACACACTTGAACCTTCCTTTGGAAAGAGCAGTTTTGAAACACTCTTTCTGAAGAATCTGCAAGTGGATATTTGGAGCGATTTGAGGCCTATGCTGGAAATGAAATCTCTTCACCTAAAAACTAGACGGAAGCATTCTCAGAAACTCCTTTGTGATGAGTGCATTCAACTCACAGAGTTGAAGCTTCCTTTTGATAGAGCAGTTTTGAAACACTCTTTTAGCAGCATCTGCAAGTGGATATTTGGAGCGCTTTGAGGCCAAGGCTGGAAAACGAAATATCATCACATAAAAACTCGACAGAAGCATTCTCTGAAACTTCTTTGTGATGAGTGCATTCAACTCACAGACTCGAACGTTTCTTTTGATAGAACAGTTTAGAAACACTCCTTTTGTAGAATCTGCAAGTGTTTATTTGGAGCGCTTTGAGGCCTATGTTGGAAAAGGACATATCTTCACATCAAAAGTAGACAGACGCATTCTCAGAAACTTCTTTGTGATGAGTGCATTGAACTCACAGAGTTGAACCTACCTATTGATAGAGAAGTTTTGAAACACCCTTTTTGTAGAATCTGCAAGTGAATATTTGGCGCGATTTGAGGCCTATGCAGGAAACGGAAATATCTTCACATGAAAACTAGACAGATGAATTCTCAGAAACGTCTTTGTGATGAGTGCATTCAACTCACAGACTTGAAGCTTCCTTTTGAAAGAGCAGTTTCGAAACACTCTTTTTGTAGAATCTGCAAGTGGATATTTGGAGCGCTTTGAGGGCTATGCTGGAAAAGTTAATACCTTCACCTAAAAACTAGACAGACGCAAACTCAGAAACTTCTTTGTGACGTGTGCATTGAACTCACAGAGTTGAACCTTTCTTTTGATACAGAAGTTTTGAAACACTCTTTTCGTAGAATCTTCAAGTGGATGGATGGAGTGATTTGAGGCCTATGCTGGAAAAGGAAATACCTTCACGTAGAAACGAGACAAAAGCATTCTCAGACAGTTCCCTGTGCTTTGTGCATTCAACTCACAGAGTTGAACATTCCCTTTGATAGAGCAGTTTTGAAACACTCTTTTTGTAGAATCTGCAAGTGGATATTTGGAGCGCTTTGAGGCCTCTGCCGCCAAAGGAATTATCATTGCATAAAAACTAGATGGAAGCGTTCTCAGAAACTTCCTTGTGATGAGTGCATTCAACTCGCAGAGTGGAACCTTCCTTTCGATAGACCAGTTTTGAAACACTGTTTTTGTAGAATCCGCAAGTGGCTATTTGGAGCTCTTTGAGGCTTATGCTGGAAAAGGAAATATCTTCGTCTACAAACTAGACAGAAGCATTCTCAGAAACTTCTTTGTCATGTGGGGATTGAACTCACAGAGTTGAACATTCCTTTACATAGAGCAGTTTTGCAACACCCTTTCGGTGGAAAGTGAAAGTGCTTATTTGGTGCGATGGCGGCATCTAGTGGATAAGGAAATACATTCAGATGAAAACAAGATACATCCATTCTCAGAAACTTCTTTGTGATGACTGCATTCTACTCACAGAGTTGAACCTTCCTTTTGATAGAACAGTTTTGAAACACTCTTTTTGTGGAATCTGCAAGTGGCTATTTGGAGCGCTTTGAGGCCTATGCTGGAAAAGGAAATCTCTTCACATAAAACCTAGACAGAAGTATTCCCAGAAAGTTTTTCTGATGTGCGCATTCAACTCACCGAGTTGAACCTTCCTTTAGATAGAGCAGTTTTGAAACACTCTGTCTGTAGTACCTGCGAGTGGATATTTGGAGTGCTTTGAGTGCTACACTGTAAAAGCAAATATCTTCACTTGGAATTTAGAGAGAAGAATTCTCAGAGACTTCCCTGTGCTCTCTGCATTCCACTCACAGAGTTGAACCTTCCTTTTGATAGAACAGTTTTGAAACACTCTTGTGGTAGAATCTGCAAGTCGATATTTGGAAGGTTTGGAGGCCTATCCTGGGAAAGGAAATATCTTCCCATCAAAACTAGACAGAAGCATTCTCAGAAACTTCTTAGTGATGTGCGCATTCAAGTCACAGAGTTGAAGCTTCCTTTTGATATAGCAGTTTTGAACCACTCTTTTAGTAGAATCTGCAAGTGGATGTTTGGAGAGCTAAGAGGCCAACACTGGAAAAGGAAATCTCTTCACGTAAAAACTAGACGGAAGCATTCTCAGAAACTTCAATGGGCTTTACGCATTCAACTCACAGAGTGCAATGTTGCTTTTGAGAGCGCAGTTTTAAAACACTGTTTTTGTAGAATTTGCTAGAGGATGTTTGGAGCGATGTGAGGCCTTTGCTGGAAAAGGAAATATCTTCACATAAAACCTAGACAGAAGCATTCTCAGAAACTCCTTTGTGATGAGTGCATTCAAATCACACACTTGAACCTTCCTTTGGAAAGAGCAGTTTTGAAACACACTTTCTGAAGTATCTGCAAGTGGATATTTGGAGCGATTTGAGGCCTATGCTGGAAATGAAATCTCTTCACCTAAAAACTAGACGGAAGCATTCTCAGAAACTCCTTTGTGATGAGTGCATTCAACTCACAGAGTTGAAGCTTCCTTTTGATAGAGCAGTTTTGAAACACTCTTTTAGCAGCATCTGCAAGTGGATATTTGGAGCGCTTTGAGGCCAAGGCTGGAAAACGAAATATCATCACATAAAAACTCGACAGAAGCATTCTCTGAAACTTCTTTGTGATGAGTGCATTCAACTCACAGACTCGAACGTTTCTTTTGATAGAACAGTTTAGAAACACTCCTTTTGTAGAATCTGCAAGTGTTTATTTGGAGCGCTTTGAGGCCTATGTTGGAAAAGGACATATCTTCACATCAAAAGTAGACAGACGCATTCTCAGAAACTTCTTTGTGATGAGTGCATTGAACTCACAGAGTTGAACCTACCTATTGATAGAGAAGTTTTGAAACACCCTTTTTGTAGAATCTGCAAGTGAATATTTGGCGCGATTTGAGGCCTATGCAGGAAACGGAAATATCTTCACATGAAAACTAGACAGATGAATTCTCAGAAACGTCTTTGTGATGAGTGCATTCAACTCACAGACTTGAAGCTTCCTTTTGAAAGAGCAGTTTCGAAACACTCTTTTTGTAGAATCTGCAAGTGGATATTTGGAGCGCTTTGAGGGCTATGCTGGAAAAGTTAATACCTTCACCTAAAAACTAGACAGAGGCAAACTCAGAAACTTCTTTGTGACGTGTGCATTGAACTCACAGAGTTGAACCTTTCTTTTGATACAGAAGTTTTGAAACACTCTTTTCGTAGAATCTTCAAGTGGATGGATGGAGTGATTTGAGGCCTATGCTGTAAAAGGAAATACCTTCACGTAGAAACGAGACAAAAGCATTCTCAGACAGTTCCCTGTGCTTTGTGCATTCAACTCACAGAGTTGAACATTCCCTTTGATAGAGCAGTTTTGAAACACTCTTTTTGTAGAATCTGCAAGTGGATATTTGGAGCGCTTTGAGGCCTCTGCCGCCAAAGGAATTATCATTGCATAAAAACTAGATGGAAGCGTTCTCAGAAACTTCCTTGTGATGAGTGCATTCAACTCGCAGAGTGGAACCTTCCTTTCGATAGACCAGTTTTGAAACACTGTTTTTGTAGAATCCGCAAGTGGCTATTTGGAGCTCTTTGAGGCTTATGCTGGAAAAGGAAATATCTTCGTCTACAAACTAGACAGAAGCATTCTCAGAAACTTCTTTGTCATGTGGGGATTGAACTCACAGAGTTGAACATTCCTTTACATAGAGCAGTTTTGCAACACCCTTTCGGTGGATAGTGAAAGTGCTTATTTGGTGCGATGGCGGCATCTAGTGGATAAGGAAATACATTCAGATGAAAACAAGATACATCCATTCTCAGAAACTTCTTTGTGATGACTGCATTCTACTCACAGAGTTGAACCTTCCTTTTGATAGAACAGTTTTGAAACACTCTTTTTGTGGAATCTGCAAGTGGCTATTTGGAGCGCTTTGAGGCCTATGCTGGAAAAGGAAATCTCTTCACATAAAACCTAGACAGAAGTATTCCCAGAAAGTTTTTCTGATGTGCGCATTCAACTCACCGAGTTGAACCTTCCTTTAGATAGAGCAGTTTTGAAACACTCTGTCTGTAGTACCTGCGAGTGGATATTTGGAGTGCTTTGAGTGCTACACTGTAAAAGCAAATATCTTCACTTGGAATCTAGACAGAAGAATTCTCAGAGACTTCCCTGTGCTCTCTGCATTCCACTCACAGAGTTGAACCTTCCTTTTGATAGAACAGTTTTGAAACACTCTTGTGGTAGAATCTGCAAGTCGATATTTGGAAGGTTTGGAGGCCTATCCTGGGAAAGGAAATATCTTCCCATCAAAACTAGACAGAAGCATTCTCAGAAACTTCTTAGTGATGTGCGCATTCAAGTCACAGAGTTGAAGCTTCCTTTTGATATAGCAGTTTTGAACCACTCTTTTAGTAGAATCTGCAAGTGGATGTTTGGAGAGCTAAGAGGCCAACACTGGAAAAGGAAATCTCTTCACGTAAAAACTAGACGGAAGCATTCTCAGAAACTTCAATGGGCTTTACGCATTCAACTCACAGAGTGCAATGTTGCTTTTGAGAGCGCAGTTTTAAAACACTGTTTTTGTAGAATTTGCTAGAGGATGTTTGGAGCGATGTGAGGCCTTTGCTGGAAAAGGAAATATCTTCACATAAAACCTAGACAGAAGCATTCTCAGAAACTCCTTTGTGATGAGTGCATTCAAATCACACACTTGAACCTTCCTTTGGAAAGAGCAGTTTTGAAACACTCTTTCTGAAGAATCTGCAAGTGGATATTTGGAGCGATTTGAGGCCTATGCTGGAAATGAAATATCTTCACCTAAAAACTAGACGGAAGCATTCTCAGAAACTCCTTTGTGATGAGTGCATTCAACTCACAGAGTTGAAGCTTCCTTTTGATAGAGCAGTTTTGAAACACTCTTTTAGCAGCATCTGCAAGTGGATATTTGGAGCGCTTTGAGGCCAAGGCTGGAAAACGAAATCTCATCACATAAAAACTCGACAGAAGCATTCTCTGAAACTTCTTTGTGATGAGTGCATTCAACTCACAGACTCGAACGTTTCTTTTGATAGAACAGTTTAGAAACACTCCTTTTGTAGAATCTGCAAGTGTTTATTTGGAGCGCTTTGAGGCCTATGTTGGAAAAGGACATATCTTCACATCAAAAGTAGACAGACGCATTCTCAGAAACTTCTTTGTGATGAGTGCATTGAACTCACAGAGTTGAACCTACCTATTGATAGAGAAGTTTTGAAACACCCTTTTTGTAGAATCTGCAAGTGAATATTTGGCGCGATTTGAGGCCTATGCAGGAAACGGAAATATCTTCACATGAAAACTAGACAGATGAATTCTCAGAAACGTCTTTGTGATGAGTGCATTCAACTCACAGACTTGAAGCTTCCTTTTGAAAGAGCAGTTTCGAAACACTCTTTTTGTAGAATCTGCAAGTGGATATTTGGAGCGCTTTGAGGGCTATGCTGGAAAAGTTAATACCTTCACCTAAAAACTAGACAGACGCAAACTCAGAAACTTCTTTGTGACGTGTGCATTGAACTCACAGAGTTGAACCTTTCTTTTGATACAGAAGTTTTGAAACACTCTTTTCGTAGAATCTTCAAGTGGATGGATGGAGTGATTTGAGGCCTATGCTGGAAAAGGAAATACCTTCACGTAGAAACGAGACAAAAGCATTCTCAGACAGTTCCCTGTGCTTTGTGCATTCAACTCACAGAGTTGAACATTCCCTTTGATAGAGCAGTTTTGAAACACTCTTTTTGTAGAATCTGCAAGTGGATATTTGGAGCGCTTTGAGGCCTCTGCCGCCAAAGGAATTATCATTGCATAAAAACTAGATGGAAGCGTTCTCAGAAACTTCCTTGTGATGAGTGCATTCAACTCGCAGAGTGGAACCTTCCTTTCGATAGACCAGTTTTGAAACACTGTTTTGTAGAATCCGCAAGTGGCTATTTGGAGCTCTTTGAGGCTTATGCTGGAAAAGGAAATATCTTCGTCTACAAACTAGACAGAAGCATTCTCAGAAACTTCTTTGTCATGTGGGGATTGAACTCACAGAGTTGAACATTCCTTTACATAGAGCAGTTTTGCAACACCCTTTCGGTGGATAGTGAAAGTGCTTATTTGGTGCGATGGCGGCATCTAGTGGATAAGGAAATACATTCAGATGAAAACAAGATACATCCATTCTCAGAAACTTCTTTGTGATGACTGCATTCTACTCACAGAGTTGAACCTTCCTTTTGATAGAACAGTTTTGAAACACTCTTTTTGTGGAATCTGCAAGTGGCTATTTGGAGCGCTTTGAGGCCTATGCTGGAAAAGGAAATCTCTTCACATAAAACCTAGACAGAAGTATTCCCAGAAAGTTTTTCTGATGTGCGCATTCAACTCACCGAGTTGAACCTTCCTTTAGATAGAGCAGTTTTGAAACACTCTGTCTGTAGTACCTGCGAGTGGATATTTGGAGTGCTTTGAGTGCTACACTGTAAAAGCAAATATCTTCACTTGGAATCTAGACAGAAGAATTCTCAGAGACTTCCCTGTGCTCTCTGCATTCCACTCACAGAGTTGAACCTTCCTTTTGATAGAACAGTTTTGAAACACTCTTGTGGTAGAATCTGCAAGTCGATATTTGGAAGGTTTGGAGGCCTATCCTGGGAAAGGAAATATCTTCCCATCAAAACTAGACAGAAGCATTCTCAGAAACTTCTTAGTGATGTGCGCATTCAAGTCACAGAGTTGAAGCTTCCTTTTGATATAGCAGTTTTGAACCACTCTTTTAGTAGAATCTGCAAGTGGATGTTTGGAGAGCTAAGAGGCCAACACTGGAAAAGGAAATCTCTTCACGTAAAAACTAGACGGAAGCATTCTCAGAAACTTCAATGGGCTTTACGCATTCAACTCACAGAGTGCAATGTTGCTTTTGAGAGCGCAGTTTTAAAACACTGTTTTTGTAGAATTTGCTAGAGGATGTTTGGAGCAATGTGAGGCCTTTGCTGGAAAAGGAAATATCTTCACATAAAACCTAGACAGAAGCATTCTCAGAAACTCCTTTGTGATGAGTGCATTCAAATCACACACTTGAACCTTCCTTTGGAAAGAGCAGTTTTGAAACACTCTTTCTGAAGAATCTGCAAGTGGATATTTGGAGCGATTTGAGGCCTATGCTGGAAATGAAATATCTTCACCTAAAAACTAGACGGAAGCATTCTCAGAAACTCCTTTGTGATGAGTGCATTCAACTCACAGAGTTGAAGCTTCCTTTTGATAGAGCAGTTTTGAAACACTCTTTTAGCAGCATCTGCAAGTGGATATTTGGAGCGCTTTGAGGCCAAGGCTGGAAAACGAAATCTCATCACATAAAAACTCGACAGAAGCATTCTCTGAAACTTCTTTGTGATGAGTGCATTCAACTCACAGACTCGAACGTTTCTTTTGATAGAACAGTTTAGAAACACTCCTTTTGTAGAATCTGCAAGTGTTTATTTGGAGCGCTTTGAGGCCTATGTTGGAAAAGGACATATCTTCACATCAAAAGTAGACAGACGCATTCTCAGAAACTTCTTTGTGATGAGTGCATTGAACTCACAGAGTTGAACCTACCTATTGATAGAGAAGTTTTGAAACACCCTTTTTGTAGAATCTGCAAGTGAATATTTGGCGCGATTTGAGGCCTATGCAGGAAACGGAAATATCTTCACATGAAAACTAGACAGATGAATTCTCAGAAACGTCTTTGTGATGAGTGCATTCAACTCACAGACTTGAAGCTTCCTTTTGAAAGAGCAGTTTCGAAACACTCTTTTTGTAGAATCTGCAAGTGGATATTTGGAGCGCTTTGAGGGCTATGCTGGAAATGTTAATACCTTCACCTAAAAACTAGACAGACGCATACTCAGAAACTTCTTTGTGACGTGTGCATTGAACTCACAGAGTTGAACCTTTCTTTTGATACAGAAGTTTTGAAACACTCTTTTCGTAGAATCTTCAAGTGGATGGATGGAGTGATTTGAGGCCTATGCTGGAAAAGGAAATACCTTCACGTAGAAACGAGACAAAAGCATTCTCAGACAGTTCCCTGTGCTTTGTGCATTCAACTCACAGAGTTGAACATTCCCTTTGATAGAGCAGTTTTGAAACACTCTTTTTGTAGAATCTGCAAGTGGATATTTGGAGCGCTTTGAGGCCTCTGCCGCCAAAGGAATTATCATTGCATAAAAACTAGATGGAAGCGTTCTCAGAAACTTCCTTGCGATGAGTGCATTCAACTCGCAGAGTGGAACCTTCCTTTCGATAGACCAGTTTTGAAACACTGTTTTTGTAGAATCCGCAAGTGGCTATTTGGAGCTCTTTGAGGCTTATGCTGGAAAAGGAAATATCTTCGTCTACAAACTAGACAGAAGCATTCTCAGAAACTTCTTTGTCATGTGGGGATTGAACTCACAGAGTTGAACATTCCTTTACATACAGCAGTTTTGCAACACCCTTTCGGTGGAAAGTGAAAGTGCTTATTTGGTGCGATGGCGGCATCTAGTGGATAAGGAAATACATTCAGATGAAAACAAGATACATCCATTCTCAGAAACTTCTTTGTGATGACTGCATTCTACTCACAGAGTTGAACCTTCCTTTTGATAGAACAGTTTTGAAACACTCTTTTTGTGGAATCGGCAAGTGGCTGTTTGGAGCGCTTTGAGGCCTATGCTGGAAAAGGAAATCTCTTCACATAAAACCTAGACAGAAGTATTCCCAGAAAGTTTTTCTGATGTGCACATTCAACTCACCGAGTTGAACCTTCCTTTAGATAGAGCAGTTTTGAAACACTCTGTCTGTAGTACCTGCGAGTGGATATTTGGAGTGCTTTGAGTGCTACACTGTAAAAGCAAATATCTTCACTTGGAATCTAGACAGAAGAATTCTCAGAGACTTCCCTGTGCTCTCTGCATTCCACTCACAGAGTTGAACCTTCCTTTTGATAGAACAGTTTTGAAACACTCTTGTGGTAGAATCTGCAAGTCGATATTTGGAAGGTTTGGAGGCCTATCCTGGGAAAGGAAATATCTTCCCATCAAAACTAGACAGAAGCATTCTCAGAAACTTCTTAGTGATGTGCGCATTCAAGTCACAGAGTTGAAGCTTCCTTTTGATATAGCAGTTTTGAACCACTCTTTTAGTAGAATCTGCAAGTGGATGTTTGGAGAGCTAAGAGGCCAACACTGGAAAAGGAAATCTCTTCACGTAAAAACTAGACGGAAGCATTCTCAGAAACTTCAATGGGCTTTACGCATTCAACTCACAGAGTGCAATGTTGCTTTTGAGAGCGCAGTTTTAAAACACTGTTTTTGTAGGATTTGCTAGAGGATGTTTGGAGCGATGTGAGGCCTTTGCTGGAAAAGGAAATATCTTCACATAAAACCTAGACAGAAGCATTCTCAGAAACTCCTTTGTGATGAGTGCATTCAAATCACACACTTGAACCTTCCTTTGGAAAGAGCAGTTTTGAAACACTCTTTCTGAAGAATCTGCAAGTGGATATTTGGAGCGATTTGAGGCCTATGCTGGAAATGAAATATCTTCACCTAAAAACTAGACGGAAGCATTCTCAGAAACTCCTTTGTGATGAGTGCATTCAACTCACAGAGTTGAAGCTTCCTTTTGATAGAGCAGTTTTGAAACACTCTTTTAGCAGCATCTGCAAGTGGATATTTGGAGCGCTTTGAGGCCAAGGCTGGAAAACGAAATATCATCACATAAAAACTCGACAGAAGCATTCTCTGAAACTTCTTTGTGATGAGTGCATTCAACTCACAGACTCGAACGTTTCTTTTGATAGAACAGTTTGGAAACACTCCTTTTGTAGAATCTGCAAGTGTTTATTTGGAGCGCTTTGAGGCCTATGTTGGAAAAGGACATATCTTCACATCAAAAGTAGACAGACGCATTCTCAGAAACTTCTTTGTGATGAGTGCATTGAACTCACAGAGTTGAACCTACCTATTGATAGAGAAGTTTTGAAACACCCTTTTTGTAGAATCTGCAAGTGAATATTTGGCGCGATTTGAGGCCTATGCAGGAAACGGAAATATCTTCACATGAAAACTAGACAGATGAATTCTCAGAAACGTCTTTGTGATGAGTGCATTCAACTCACCGACTTGAAGCTTCCTTTTGAAAGAGCAGTTTCGAAACACTCTTTTTGTAGAATCTGCAAGTGGATATTTGGAGCGCTTTGAGGGCTATGCTGGAAAAGTTAATACCTTCACCTAAAAACTAGACAGACGCAAACTCAGAAACTTCTTTGTGACGTGTGCATTGAACTCACAGAGTTGAACCTTTCTTTTTATACAGAGGTTTTGAAACACTCTTTTCGTAGAATCTTCAAGTGGATGGATGGAGTGATTTGAGGCCTATGCTGGAAAAGGAAATACCTTCACGTAGAAACGAGACAAAAGCATTCTCAGAAAGTTCCCTGTGCTTTGTGCATTCAACTCACAGAGTTGAACATTCCCTTTGATAGAGCAGTTTTGAAACACTCTTTTTGTAGAATCTGCAAGTGGATATTTGGAGCGCTTTGAGGCCTCTGCCGCCAAAGGAATTATCATTGCATAAAAACTAGATGGAAGCGTTCTCAGAAACTTCCTTGTGATGAGTGCATTCAACTCGCAGAGTGGAACCTTCCTTCCGATAGACCAGTTTTGAAACACTGTTTTTGTAGAATCCGCAAGTGGCTATTTGGAGCTCTTTGAGGCTTATGCTGGAAAAGGAAATATCTTCGTCTACAAACTAGACAGAAGCATTCTCAGAAACTTCTTTGTCATGTGGGGATTGAACTCACAGAGTTGAACATTCCTTTACATAGAGCAGTTTTGCAACACCCTTTCGGTGGAAAGTGAAAGTGCTTATTTGGTGCGATGGCGGCATCTAGTGGATAAGGAAATACATTCAGAAGAAAGCAAGATACATCCATTCTCAGAAACTTCTTTGTGATGACTGCATTCTACTCACAGAGTTGAACCTTCCTTTTGATAGAACAGTTTTGAAACACTCTTTTTGTGGAATCTGCAAGTGGCTATTTGGAGCGCTTTGAGGCCTATGCTGGAAAAGGAAATCTCTTCACATAAAACCTAGACAGAAGTATTCCCAGAAAGTTTTTCTGATGTGCGCATTCACCTCACCGAGTTGAACCTTCCTTTAGATAGAGCAGTTTTGAAACACTCTGTCTGTAGTACCTGCGAGTGGATATTTGGAGTGCTTTGAGTGCTACACTGTAAAAGCAAATATCTTCACTTGGAATCTAGACAGAAGAATTCTCAGAGACTTCCCTGTGCTCTCTGCATTCCACTCACAGAGTTGAACCTTCCTTTTGATAGAACAGTTTTGAAACACTCTTGTGGTAGAATCTGCAAGTCGATATTTGGAAGGTTTGGAGGCCTATCCTGGGAAAGGAAATATCTTCCCATCAAAACTAGACAGAAGCATTCTCAGAAACTTCTTAGTGATGTGCGCATTCAAGGCACAGAGTTGAAGCTTCCTTTTGATATAGCAGTTTTGAACCACTCTTTTAGTAGAATCTGCAAGTGGATGTTCGGAGAGCTAAGAGGCCAACACTGGAAAAGGAAATCTCTTCACGTAAAAACTAGACGGAAGCATTCTCAGAAACTTCAATGGGCTTTACGCATTCAACTCACAGAGTGCAATGTTGCTTTTGAGAGCGCAGTTTTAAAACACTGTTTTTGTAGAATTTGCTAGAGGATGTTTGGAGCGATGTGAGGCCTTTGCTGGAAAAGGAAATATCTTCACATAAAACCTAGACAGAAGCATTCTCAGAAACTCCTTTGTGATGAGTGCATTCAAATCACACACTTGAACCTTCCTTTGGAAAGAGCAGTTTTGAAACACTCTTTCTGAAGAATCTGCAAGTGGATATTTGGAGCGATTTGAGGCCTATGCTGGAAATGAAATATCTTCACCTAAAAACTAGACGGAAGCATTCTCAGAAACTCCTTTGTGATGAGTGCATTCAACTCACAGAGTTGAAGCTTCCTTTTGATAGAGCAGTTTTGAAACACTCTTTTAGCAGCATCTGCAAGTGGATATTTGGAGCGCTTTGAGGCCAAGGCTGGAAAACGAAATCTCATCACATAAAAACTCGACAGAAGCATTCTCTGAAACTTCTTTGTGATGAGTGCATTCAACTCACAGACTCGAACGTTTCTTTTGATAGAACAGTTTAGAAACACTCCTTTTGTAGAATCTGCAAGTGTTTATTTGGAGCGCTTTGAGGCCTATGTTGGAAAAGGACATATCTTCACATCAAAAGTAGACAGACGCATTCTCAGAAACTTCTTTGTGATGAGTGCATTGAACTCACAGAGTTGAACCTACCTATTGATAGAGAAGTTTTGAAACACCCTTTTTGTAGAATCTGCAAGTGAATATTTGGCGCGATTTGAGGCCTATTCAGGAAACGGAAATATCTTCACATGAAAACTAGACAGATGAATTCTCAGAAACGTCTTTGTGATGAGTGCATTCAACTCACAGACTTGAAGCTTCCTTTTGAAAGAGCAGTTTCGAAACACTCTTTTTGTAGAATCTGCAAGTGGATATTTGGAGCGCTTTGAGGGCTATGCTGGAAAAGTTAATACCTTCACCTAAAAACTAGACAGACGCAAACTCAGAAACTTCTTTGTGACGTGTGCATTGAACTCACAGAGTTGAACCTTTCTTTTGATACAGAAGTTTTGAAACACTCTTTTCGTAGAATCTTCAAGTGGATGGATGGAGTGATTTGAGGCCTATGCTGGAAAAGGAAATACCTTCACGTAGAAACGAGACAAAAGCATTCTCAGACAGTTCCCTGTGCTTTGTGCATTCAACTCACAGAGTTGAACATTCCCTTTGATAGAGCAGTTTTGAAACACTCTTTTTGTAGAATCTGCAAGTGGATATTTGGAGCGCTTTGAGGCCTCTGCCGCCAAAGGAATTATCATTGCATAAAAACTAGATGGAAGCGTTCTCAGAAACTTCCTTGTGATGAGTGCATTCAACTCGCAGAGTGGAACCTTCCTTTCGATAGACCAGTTTTGAAACACTGTTTTTGTAGAATCCGCAAGTGGCTATTTGGAGCTCTTTGAGGCTTATGCTGGAAAAGGAAATATCTTCGTCTACAAACTAGACAGAAGCATTCTCAGAAACTTCTTTGTCATGTGGGGATTGAACTCACAGAGTTGAACATTCCTTTACATAGAGCAGTTTTGCAACACCCTTTCGGTGGAAAGTGAAAGTGCTTATTTGGTGCGATGGCGGCATCTAGTGGATAAGGAAATACATTCAGATGAAAACAAGATACATCCATTCTCAGAAACTTCTTTGTGATGACTGCATTCTACTCACAGAGTTGAACCTTCCTTTTGATAGAACAGTTTTGAAACACTCTTTTTGTGGAATCTGCAAGTGGCTGTTTGGAGCGCTTTGAGGCCTATGCTGGAAAAGGAAATCTCTTCACATAAAACCTAGACAGAAGTATTCCCAGAAAGTTTTTCTGATGTGCGCATTCAACTCACCGAGTTGAACCTTCCTTTAGATAGAGCAGTTTTGAAACACTCTGTCTGTAGTACCTGCGAGTGGATATTTGGAGTGCTTTGAGTGCTACACTGTAAAAGCAAATATCTTCACTTGGAATCTAGACAGAAGAATTCTCAGAGACTTCCCTGTGCTCTCTGCATTCCACTCACAGAGTTGAACCTTCCTTTTGATAGAACAGTTTTGAAACACTCTTGTGGTAGAATCTGCAAGTCGATATTTGGAAGGTTTGGAGGCCTATCCTGGGAAAGGAAATATCTTCCCATCAAAACTAGACAGAAGCATTCTCAGAAACTTCTTAGTGATGTGCGCATTCAAGTCACAGAGTTGAAGCTTCCTTTTGATATAGCAGTTTTGAACCACTCTTTTAGTAGAATCTGCAAGTGGATGTTCGGAGAGCTAAGAGGCCAACACTGGAAAAGGAAATCTCTTCACGTAAAAACTAGACGGAAGCATTCTCAGAAACTTCAATGGGCTTTACGCATTCAACTCACAGAGTGCAATGTTGCTTTTGAGAGCGCAGTTTTAAAACACTGTTTTTGTAGAATTTGCTAGAGGATGTTTGGAGCGATGTGAGGCCTTTGCTGGAAAAGGAAATATCTTCACATAAAACCTAGACAGAAGCATTCTCAGAAACTCCTTTGTGATGAGTGCATTCAAATCACACACTTGAACCTTCCTTTGGAAAGAGCAGTTTTGAAACACTCTTTCTGAAGAATCTGCAAGTGGATATTTGGAGCGATTTGAGGCCTATGCTGGAAATGAAATATCTTCACCTAAAAACTAGACGGAAGCATTCTCAGAAACTCCTTTGTGATGAGTGCATTCAACTCACAGAGTTGAAGCTTCCTTTTGATAGAGCAGTTTTGAAATACTCTTTTAGCAGCATCTGCAAGTGGATATTTGGAGCGCTTTGAGGCCAAGGCTGGAAAACGAAATCTCATCACATAAAAACTCGACAGAAGCATTCTCTGAAACTTCTTTGTGATGAGTGCATTCAACTCACAGACTCGAACGTTTCTTTTGATAGAACAGTTTAGAAACACTCCTTTTGTAGAATCTGCAAGTGTTTATTTGGAGCGCTTTGAGGCCTATGTTGGAAAAGGACATATCTTCACATCAAAAGTAGACAGACGCATTCTCAGAAACTTCTTTGTGATGAGTGCATTGTACTCACAGAGTTCAACCTACCTATTGATAGAGAAGTTTTGAAACACCCTTTTTGTAGAATCTGCAAGTGAATATTTGGCGCGATTTGAGGCCTATGCAGGAAACGGAAATATCTTCACATGAAAACTAGACAGATGAATTCTCAGAAACGTCTTTGTGATGAGTGCATTCAACTCACAGACTTGAAGCTTCCTTTTGAAAGAGCAGTTTCGAAACACTCTTTTTGTAGAATCTGCAAGTGGATATTTGGAGCGCTTTGAGGGCTATGCTGGAAAAGTTAATACCTTCACCTAAAAACTAGACAGACGCATACTCAGAAACTTCTTTGTGACGTGTGCATTGAACTCACAGAGTTGAACCTTTCTTTTGAGACAGAGGTTTTGAAACACTCTTTTCGTAGAATCTTCAAGTGGATGGATGGAGTGATTTGAGGCCTATGCTGGAAAAGGAAATACCTTCACGTAGAAACGAGACAAAAGCATTCTCAGACAGTTCCCTGTGCTTTGTGCATTCAACTCACAGAGTTGAACATTCCCTTTGATAGAGCAGTTTTGAAACACTCTTTTTGTAGAATCTGCAAGTGGATATTTGGAGCGCTTTGAGGCCTCTGCCGCCAAAGGAATTATCATTGCATAAAAGCTAGATGGAAGCGTTCTCAGAAACTTCCTTGTGATGAGTGCATTCAACTCGCAGAGTGGAACCTTCCTTTCGATAGGCCAGTTTTGAAACACTGTTTTTGTAGAATCCGCAAGTGGCTATTTGGAGCTCTTTGAGGCTTATGCTGGAAAAGGAAATATCTTCGTCTACAAACTAGACAGAAGCATTCTCAGAAACTTCTTTGTCATGTGGGGATTGAACTCACAGAGTTGAACATTCCTTTACATAGAGCAGTTTTGCAACACCCTTTCGGTGGAAAGTGAAAGTGCTTATTTGGTGCGATGGCGGCATCTAGTGGATAAGGAAATACATTCAGATGAAAACAAGATACATCCATTCTCAGAAACTTCTTTGTGATGACTGCATTCTACTCACAGAGTTGAACCTTCCTTTTGATAGAACAGTTTTGAAACACTCTTTTTGTGGAATCTGCAAGTGGCTATTTGGAGCGCTTTGAGGCCTATGCTGGAAAAGGAAATCTCTTCACATAAAACCTAGACAGAAGTATTCCCAGAAAGTTTTTCTGATGTGCGCATTCACCTCACCGAGTTGAACCTTCCTTTAGATAGAGCAGTTTTGAAACACTCTGTCTGTAGTACCTGCGAGTGGATATTTGGAGTGCTTTGAGTGCTACACTGTAAAAGCAAATATCTTCACTTGGAATCTAGACAGAAGAATTCTCCGAGACTTCCCTGTGCTCTCTGCATTCCACTCACAGAGTTGAACCTTCCTTTTGATAGAACAGCTTTGAAACACTCTTGTGGTAGAATCTGCAAGTCGATATTTGGAAGGTTTGGAGGCCTATCCTGGGAAAGGAAATATCTTCCCATCAAAACTAGACAGAAGCATTCTCAGAAACTTCTTAGTGATGTGCGCATTCAAGTCACAGAGTTGAAGCTTCCTTTTGATATAGCAGTTTTGAACCACTCTTTTAGTAGAATCTGCAAGTGGATGTTTGGAGAGCTAAGAGGCCAACACTGGAAAAGGAAATCTCTTCACGTAAAAACTAGACGGAAGCATTCTCAGAAACTTCAATGGGCTTTACGCATTCAACTCACAGAGTGCAATGTTGCTTTTGAGAGCGCAGTTTTAAAACACTGTTTTTGTAGAATTTGCTAGAGGATGTTTGGAGCGATGTGAGGCCTTTGCTGGAAAAGGAAATATCTTCACATAAAACCTAGACAGAAGCATTCTCAGAAACTCCTTTGTGATGAGTGCATTCAAATCACACACTTGAACCTTCCTTTGGAAAGAGCAGTTTTGAAACACTCTTTCTGAAGAATCTGCAAGTGGATATTTGGAGCGATTTGAGGCCTATGCTGGAAATGAAATATCTTCACCTAAAAACTAGACGGAAGCATTCTCAGAAACTCCTTTGTGATGAGTGCATTCAACTCACAGAGTTGAAGCTTCCTTTTGATAGAGCAGTTTTGAAACACTCTTTTAGCAGCATCTGCAAGTGGATATTTGGAGCGCTTTGAGGCCAAGGCTGGAAAACGAAATCTCATCACATAAAAACTCGACAGAAGCATTCTCTGAAACTTCTTTGTGATGAGTGCATTCAACTCACAGACTCGAACGTTTCTTTTGATAGAACAGTTTAGAAACACTCCTTTTGTAGAATCTGCAAGTGTTTATTTGGAGCGCTTTGAGGCCTATGTTGGAAAAGGACATATCTTCACATCAAAAGTAGACAGACGCATTCTCAGAAACTTCTTTGTGATGAGTGCATTGAACTCACAGAGTTGAACCTACCTATTGATAGAGAAGTTTTGAAACACCCTTTTTGTAGAATCTGCAAGTGAATATTTGGCGTGATTTGAGGCCTATGCAGGAAACGGAAATATCTTCACATGAAAACTAGACAGATGAATTCTCAGAAACGTCTTTGTGATGAGTGCATTCAACTCACAGACTTGAAGCTTCCTTTTGAAAGAGCAGTTTCGAAACACTCTTTTTGTAGAATCTGCAAGTGGATATTTGGAGCGCTTTGAGGGCTATGCTGGAAAAGTTAATACCTTCACCTAAAAAGTAGACAGACGCATACTCAGAAACTTCTTTGTGACGTGTGCATTGAACTCACAGAGTTGAACCTTTCTTTTGATACAGAAGTTTTGAAACACTCTTTTCGTAGAATCTTCAAGTGGATGGATGGAGTGATTTGAGGCCTATGCTGGAAAAGGAAATACCTTCACGTAGAAACGAGACAAAAGCATTCTCAGACAGTTCCCTGTGCTTTGTGCATTCAACTCACAGAGTTGAACATTCCCTTTGATAGAGCAGTTTTGAAACACTCTTTTTGTAGAATCTGCAAGTGGATATTTGGAGCGCTTTGAGGCCTCTGCCGCCAAAGGAATTATCATTGCATAAAAACTAGATGGAAGCGTTCTCAGAAACTTCCTTGTGATGAGTGCATTCAACTCGCAGAGTGGAACCTTCCTTTCGATAGACCAGTTTTGAAACACTGTTTTTGTAGAATCCGCAAGTGGCTATTTGGAGCTCTTTGAGGCTTATGCTGGAAAAGGAAATATCTTCGTCTACAAACTAGACAGAAGCATTCTCAGAAACTTCTTTGTCATGTGGGGATTGAACTCACAGAGTTGAACATTCCTTTACATAGAGCAGTTTTGCAACACCCTTTCGGTGGAAAGTGAAAGTGCTTATTTGGTGCGATGGCGGCATCTAGTGGATAAGGAAATACATTCAGATGAAAACAAGATACATCCATTCTCAGAAACTTCTTTGTGATGACTGCATTCTACTCACAGAGTTGAACCTTCCTTTTGATAGAACAGTTTTGAAACACTCTTTTTGTGGAATCTGCAAGTGGCTGTTTGGAGCGCTTTGAGGCCTATGCTGGAAAAGGAAATCTCTTCACATAAAACCTAGACAGAAGTATTCCCAGAAAGTTTTTCTGATGTGCGCATTCAACTCACCGAGTTGAACCTTCCTTTAGATAGAGCAGTTTTGAAACACTCTGTCTGTAGTACCTGCGAGTGGATATTTGGAGTGCTTTGAGTGCTACACTGTAAAAGCAAATATCTTCACTTGGAATCTAGACAGAAGAATTCTCAGAGACTTCCCTGTGCTCTCTGCATTCCACTCACAGAGTTGAACCTTCCTTTTGATAGAACAGTTTTGAAACACTCTTGTGGTAGAATCTGCAAGTCGATATTTGGAAGGTTTGGAGGCCTATCCTGGGAAAGGAAATATCTTCCCATCAAAACTAGACAGAAGCATTCTCAGAAACTTCTTAGTGATGTGCGCATTCAAGTCACAGAGTTGAAGCTTCCTTTTGATATAGCAGTTTTGAACCACTCTTTTAGTAGAATCTGCAAGTGGATGTTCGGAGAGCTAAGAGGCCAACACTGGAAAAGGAAATCTCTTCACGTAAAAACTAGACGGAAGCATTCTCAGAAACTTCAATGGGCTTTACGCATTCAACTCACAGAGTGCAATGTTGCTTTTGAGAGCGCAGTTTTAAAACACTGTTTTTGTAGAATTTGCTAGAGGATGTTTGGAGCGATGTGAGGCCTTTGCTGGAAAAGGAAATATCTTCACATAAAACCTAGACAGAAGCATTCTCAGAAACTCCTTTGTGATGAGTGCATTCAAATCACACACTTGAACCTTCCTTTGGAAAGAGCAGTTTTGAAACACTCTTTCTGAAGAATCTGCAAGTGGATATTTGGAGCGATTTGAGGCCTATGCTGGAAATGAAATATCTTCACCTAAAAACTAGACGGAAGCATTCTCAGAAACTCCTTTGTGATGAGTGCATTCAACTCACAGAGTTGAAGCTTCCTTTTGATAGAGCAGTTTTGAAACACTCTTTTAGCAGCATCTGCAAGTGGATATTTGGAGCGCTTTGAGGCCAAGGCTGGAAAACGAAATATCATCACATAAAAACTCGACAGAAGCATTCTCTGAAACTTCTTTGTGATGAGTGCATTCAACTCACAGACTCGAACGTTTCTTTTGATAGAACAGTTTAGAAACACTCCTTTTGTAGAATCTGCAAGTGTTTATTTGGAGCGCTTTGAGGCCTATGTTGGAAAAGGACATATCTTCACATCAAAAGTAGACAGACGCATTCTCAGAAACTTCTTTGTGATGAGTGCATTGAACTCACAGAGTTGAACCTACCTATTGATAGAGAAGTTTTGAAACACCCTTTTTGTAGAATCTGCAAGTGAATATTTGGCGCGATTTGAGGCCTATGCAGGAAACGGAAATATCTTCACATGAAAACTAGACAGATGAATTCTCAGAAACGTCTTTGTGATGAGTGCATTCAACTCACCGACTTGAAGCTTCCTTTTGAAAGAGCAGTTTCGAAACACTCTTTTTGTAGAATCTGCAAGTGGATATTTGGAGCGCTTTGAGGGCTATGCTGGAAAAGTTAATACCTTCACCTAAAAACTAGACAGACGCAAACTCAGAAACTTCTTTGTGACGTGTGCATTGAACTCACAGAGTTGAACCTTTCTTTTTATACAGAGGTTTTGAAACACTCTTTTCGTAGAATCTTCAAGTGGATGGATGGAGTGATTTGAGGCCTATGCTGGAAAAGGAAATACCTTCACGTAGAAACGAGACAAAAGCATTCTCAGAAAGTTCCCTGTGCTTTGTGCATTCAACTCACAGAGTTGAACATTCCCTTTGATAGAGCAGTTTTGAAACACTCTTTTTGTAGAATCTGCAAGTGGATATTTGGAGCGCTTTGAGGCCTCTGCCGCCAAAGGAATTATCATTGCATAAAAACTAGATGGAAGCGTTCTCAGAAACTTCCTTGTGATGAGTGCATTCAACTCGCAGAGTGGAACCTTCCTTCCGATAGACCAGTTTTGAAACACTGTTTTTGTAGAATCCGCAAGTGGCTATTTGGAGCTCTTTGAGGCTTATGCTGGAAAAGGAAATATCTTCGTCTACAAACTAGACAGAAGCATTCTCAGAAACTTCTTTGTCATGTGGGGATTGAACTCACACAGTTGAACATTCCTTTACATAGAGCAGTTTTGCAACACCCTTTCGGTGGAAAGTGAAAGTGCTTATTTGGTGCGATGGCGGCATCTAGTGGATAAGGAAATACATTCAGATGAAAGCAAGATACATCCATTCTCAGAAACTTCTTTGTGATGACTGCATTCTACTCACAGAGTTGAACCTTCCTTTTGATAGAACAGTTTTGAAACACTCTTTTTGTGGAATCTGCAAGTGGCTATTTGGAGCGCTTTGAGGCCTATGCTGGAAAAGGAAATCTCTTCACATAAAACCTAGACAGAAGTATTCCCAGAAAGTTTTTCTGATGTGCGCATTCAACTCACCGAGTTGAACCTTCCTTTAGATAGAGCAGTTTTGAAACACTCTGTCTGTAGTACCTGCGAGTGGATATTTGGAGTGCTTTGAGTGCTACACTGTAAAAGCAAATATCTTCACTTGGAATCTAGACAGAAGAATTCTCCGAGACTTCCCTGTGCTCTCTGCATTCCACTCACAGAGTTGAACCTTCCTTTTGATAGAACAGCTTTGAAACACTCTTGTGGTAGAATCTGCAAGTCGATATTTGGAAGGTTTGGAGGCCTATCCTGGGAAAGGAAATATCTTCCCATCAAAACTAGACAGAAGCATTCTCAGAAACTTCTTAGTGATGTGCGCATTCAAGTCACAGAGTTGAAGCTTCCTTTTGAT
The DNA here is from genome assembly GCF_028885655.2 of Pongo abelii. NCBI lineage: Eukaryota > Metazoa > Chordata > Mammalia > Primates > Hominidae > Pongo > Pongo abelii. The sequence continues at coordinate 51,929,337 of NC_071989.2, forward strand.
ATAGCAGTTTTGAACCACTCTTTTAGTAGAATCTGCAAGTGGATGTTTGGAGAGCTAAGAGGCCAACACTGAAAAAGGAAATCTCTTCACGTAAAAACTAGACGGAAGCATTCTCAGAAACTTCAATGGGCTTTACGCATTCAACTCACAGAGTGCAATGTTGCTTTTGAGAGCGCAGTTTTAAAACACTGTTTTTGTAGAATTTGCTAGAGGATGTTTGGAGCGATGTGAGGCCTTTGCTGGAAAAGGAAATATCTTCACATAAAACCTAGACAGAAGCATTCTCAGAAACTCCTTTGTGATGAGTGCATTCAAATCACACACTTGAACCTTCCTTTGGAAAGAGCAGTTTTGAAACACTCTTTCTGAAGAATCTGCAAGTGGATATTTGGAGCGATTTGAGGCCTATGCTGGAAATGAAATATCTTCACCTAAAAACTAGACGGAAGCATTCTCAGAAACTCCTTTGTGATGAGTGCATTCAACTCACAGAGTTGAAGCTTCCTTTTGATAGAGCAGTTTTGAAACACTCTTTTAGCAGCATCTGCAAGTGGATATTTGGAGCGCTTTGAGGCCAAGGCTGGAAAACGAAATCTCATCACATAAAAACTCGACAGAAGCATTCTCTGAAACTTCTTTGTGATGAGTGCATTCAACTCACAGACTCGAACGTTTCTTTTGATAGAACAGTTTAGAAACACTCCTTTTGTAGAATCTGCAAGTGTTTATTTGGAGCGCTTTGAGGCCTATGTTGGAAAAGGACATATCTTCACATCAAAAGTAGACAGACGCATTCTCAGAAACTTCTTTGTGATGAGTGCATTGAACTCACAGAGTTGAACCTACCTATTGATAGAGAAGTTTTGAAACACCCTTTTTGTAGAATCTGCAAGTGAATATTTGGCGTGATTTGAGGCCTATGCAGGAAACGGAAATATCTTCACATGAAAACTAGACAGATGAATTCTCAGAAACGTCTTTGTGATGAGTGCATTCAACTCACAGACTTGAAGCTTCCTTTTGAAAGAGCAGTTTCGAAACACTCTTTTTGTAGAATCTGCAAGTGGATATTTGGAGCGCTTTGAGGGCTATGCTGGAAAAGTTAATACCTTCACCTAAAAACTAGACAGAAGCATACTCAGAAACTTCTTTGTGACGTGTGCATTGAACTCACAGAGTTGAACCTTTCTTTTGATACAGAAGTTTTGAAACACTCTTTTCGTAGAATCTTCAAGTGGATGGATGGAGTGATTTGAGGCCTATGCTGGAAAAGGAAATACCTTCACGTAGAAACGAGACAAAAGCATTCTCAGACAGTTCCCTGTGCTTTGTGCATTCAACTCACAGAGTTGAACATTCCCTTTGATAGAGCAGTTTTGAAACACTCTTTTTGTAGAATCTGCAAGTGGATATTTGGAGCGCTTTGAGGCCTCTGCCGCCAAAGGAATTATCATTGCATAAAAACTAGATGGAAGCGTTCTCAGAAACTTCCTTGTGATGAGTGCATTCAACTCGCAGAGTGGAACCTTCCTTTCGATAGACCAGTTTTGAAACACTGTTTTTGTAGAATCCGCAAGTGGCTATTTGGAGCTCTTTGAGGCTTATGCTGGAAAAGGAAATATCTTCGTCTACAAACTAGACAGAAGCATTCTCAGAAACTTCTTTGTCATGTGGGGATTGAACTCACAGAGTTGAACATTCCTTTACATAGAGCAGTTTTGCAACACCCTTTCGGTGGAAAGTGAAAGTGCTTATTTGGTGCGATGGCGGCATCTAGTGGATAAGGAAATACATTCAGATGAAAACAAGATACATCCATTCTCAGAAACTTCTTTGTGATGACTGCATTCTACTCACAGAGTTGAACCTTCCTTTTGATAGAACAGTTTTGAAACACTCTTTTTGTGGAATCTGCAAGTGGCTGTTTGGAGCGCTTTGAGGCCTATGCTGGAAAAGGAAATCTCTTCACATAAAACCTAGACAGAAGTATTCCCAGAAAGTTTTTCTGATGTGCGCATTCAACTCACCGAGTTGAACCTTCCTTTAGATAGAGCAGTTTTGAAACACTCTGTCTGTAGTACCTGCGAGTGGATATTTGGAGTGCTTTGAGTGCTACACTGTAAAAGCAAATATCTTCACTTGGAATCTAGACAGAAGAATTCTCAGAGACTTCCCTGTGCTCTCTGCATTCCACTCACAGAGTTGAACCTTCCTTTTGATAGAACAGTTTTGAAACACTCTTGTGGTAGAATCTGCAAGTCGATATTTGGAAGGTTTGGAGGCCTATCCTGGGAAAGGAAATATCTTCCCATCAAAACTAGACAGAAGCATTCTCAGAAACTTCTTAGTGATGTGCGCATTCAAGTCACAGAGTTGAAGCTTCCTTTTGATATAGCAGTTTTGAACCACTCTTTTAGTAGAATCTGCAAGTGGATGTTCGGAGAGCTAAGAGGCCAACACTGGAAAAGGAAATCTCTTCACGTAAAAACTAGACGGAAGCATTCTCAGAAACTTCAATGGGCTTTACGCATTCAACTCACAGAGTGCAATGTTGCTTTTGAGAGCGCAGTTTTAAAACACTGTTTTTGTAGAATTTGCTAGAGGATGTTTGGAGCGATGTGAGGCCTTTGCTGGAAAAGGAAATATCTTCACATAAAACCTAGACAGAAGCATTCTCAGAAACTCCTTTGTGATGAGTGCATTCAAATCACACACTTGAACCTTCCTTTGGAAAGAGCAGTTTTGAAACACTCTTTCTGAAGAATCTGCAAGTGGATATTTGGAGCGATTTGAGGCCTATGCTGGAAATGAAATATCTTCACCTAAAAACTAGACGGAAGCATTCTCAGAAACTCCTTTGTGATGAGTGCATTCAACTCACAGAGTTGAAGCTTCCTTTTGATAGAGCAGTTTTGAAACACTCTTTTAGCAGCATCTGCAAGTGGATATTTGGAGCGCTTTGAGGCCAAGGCTGGAAAACGAAATCTCATCACATAAAAACTCGACAGAAGCATTCTCTGAAACTTCTTTGTGATGAGTGCATTCAACTCACAGACTCGAACGTTTCTTTTGATAGAACAGTTTAGAAACACTCCTTTTGTAGAATCTGCAAGTGTTTATTTGGAGCGCTTTGAGGCCTATGTTGGAAAAGGACATATCTTCACATCAAAAGTAGACAGACGCATTCTCAGAAACTTCTTTGTGATGAGTGCATTGAACTCACAGAGTTGAACCTACCTATTGATAGAGAAGTTTTGAAACACCCTTTTTGTAGAATCTGCAAGTGAATATTTGGCGCGATTTGAGGCCTATGCAGGAAACGGAAATATCTTCACATGAAAACTAGACAGATGAATTCTCAGAAACGTCTTTGTGATGAGTGCATTCAACTCACCGACTTGAAGCTTCCTTTTGAAAGAGCAGTTTCGAAACACTCTTTTTGTAGAATCTGCAAGTGGATATTTGGAGCGCTTTGAGGGCTATGCTGGAAAAGTTAATACCTTCACCTAAAAACTAGACAGACGCAAACTCAGAAACTTCTTTGTGACGTGTGCATTGAACTCACAGAGTTGAACCTTTCTTTTTATACAGAGGTTTTGAAACACTCTTTTCGTAGAATCTTCAAGTGGATGGATGGAGTGATTTGAGGCCTATGCTGGAAAAGGAAATACCTTCACGTAGAAACGAGACAAAAGCATTCTCAGAAAGTTCCCTGTGCTTTGTGCATTCAACTCACAGAGTTGAACATTCCCTTTGATAGAGCAGTTTTGAAACACTCTTTTTGTAGAATCTGCAAGTGGATATTTGGAGCGCTTTGAGGCCTCTGCCGCCAAAGGAATTATCATTGCATAAAAACTAGATGGAAGCGTTCTCAGAAACTTCCTTGTGATGAGTGCATTCAACTCGCAGAGTGGAACCTTCCTTCCGATAGACCAGTTTTGAAACACTGTTTTTGTAGAATCCGCAAGTGGCTATTTGGAGCTCTTTGAGGCTTATGCTGGAAAAGGAAATATCTTCGTCTACAAACTAGACAGAAGCATTCTCAGAAACTTCTTTGTCATGTGGGGATTGAACTCACACAGTTGAACATTCCTTTACATAGAGCAGTTTTGCAACACCCTTTCGGTGGAAAGTGAAAGTGCTTATTTGGTGCGATGGCGGCATCTAGTGGATAAGGAAATACATTCAGATGAAAGCAAGATACATCCATTCTCAGAAACTTCTTTGTGATGACTGCATTCTACTCACAGAGTTGAACCTTCCTTTTGATAGAACAGTTTTGAAACACTCTTTTTGTGGAATCTGCAAGTGGCTATTTGGAGCGCTTTGAGGCCTATGCTGGAAAAGGAAATCTCTTCACATAAAACCTAGACAGAAGTATTCCCAGAAAGTTTTTCTGATGTGCGCATTCAACTCACCGAGTTGAACCTTCCTTTAGATAGAGCAGTTTTGAAACACTCTGTCTGTAGTACCTGCGAGTGGATATTTGGAGTGCTTTGAGTGCTACACTGTAAAAGCAAATATCTTCACTTGGAATCTAGACAGAAGAATTCTCCGAGACTTCCCTGTGCTCTCTGCATTCCACTCACAGAGTTGAACCTTCCTTTTGATAGAACAGCTTTGAAACACTCTTGTGGTAGAATCTGCAAGTCGATATTTGGAAGGTTTGGAGGCCTATCCTGGGAAAGGAAATATCTTCCCATCAAAACTAGACAGAAGCATTCTCAGAAACTTCTTAGTGATGTGCGCATTCAAGTCACAGAGTTGAAGCTTCCTTTTGATATAGCAGTTTTGAACCACTCTTTTAGTAGAATCTGCAAGTGGATGTTTGGAGAGCTAAGAGGCCAACACTGAAAAAGGAAATCTCTTCACGTAAAAACTAGACGGAAGCATTCTCAGAAACTTCAATGGGCTTTACGCATTCAACTCACAGAGTGCAATGTTGCTTTTGAGAGCGCAGTTTTAAAACACTGTTTTTGTAGAATTTGCTAGAGGATGTTTGGAGCGATGTGAGGCCTTTGCTGGAAAAGGAAATATCTTCACATAAAACCTAGACAGAAGCATTCTCAGAAACTCCTTTGTGATGAGTGCATTCAAATCACACACTTGAACCTTCCTTTGGAAAGAGCAGTTTTGAAACACTCTTTCTGAAGAATCTGCAAGTGGATATTTGGAGCGATTTGAGGCCTATGCTGGAAATGAAATATCTTCACCTAAAAACTAGACGGAAGCATTCTCAGAAACTCCTTTGTGATGAGTGCATTCAACTCACAGAGTTGAAGCTTCCTTTTGATAGAGCAGTTTTGAAACACTCTTTTAGCAGCATCTGCAAGTGGATATTTGGAGCGCTTTGAGGCCAAGGCTGGAAAACGAAATCTCATCACATAAAAACTCGACAGAAGCATTCTCTGAAACTTCTTTGTGATGAGTGCATTCAACTCACAGACTCGAACGTTTCTTTTGATAGAACAGTTTAGAAACACTCCTTTTGTAGAATCTGCAAGTGTTTATTTGGAGCGCTTTGAGGCCTATGTTGGAAAAGGACATATCTTCACATCAAAAGTAGACAGACGCATTCTCAGAAACTTCTTTGTGATGAGTGCATTGAACTCACAGAGTTGAACCTACCTATTGATAGAGAAGTTTTGAAACACCCTTTTTGTAGAATCTGCAAGTGAATATTTGGCGTGATTTGAGGCCTATGCAGGAAACGGAAATATCTTCACATGAAAACTAGACAGATGAATTCTCAGAAACGTCTTTGTGATGAGTGCATTCAACTCACAGACTTGAAGCTTCCTTTTGAAAGAGCAGTTTCGAAACACTCTTTTTGTAGAATCTGCAAGTGGATATTTGGAGCGCTTTGAGGGCTATGCTGGAAAAGTTAATACCTTCACCTAAAAACTAGACAGAAGCATACTCAGAAACTTCTTTGTGACGTGTGCATTGAACTCACAGAGTTGAACCTTTCTTTTGATACAGAAGTTTTGAAACACTCTTTTCGTAGAATCTTCAAGTGGATGGATGGAGTGATTTGAGGCCTATGCTGGAAAAGGAAATACCTTCACGTAGAAACGAGACAAAAGCATTCTCAGACAGTTCCCTGTGCTTTGTGCATTCAACTCACAGAGTTGAACATTCCCTTTGATAGAGCAGTTTTGAAACACTCTTTTTGTAGAATCTGCAAGTGGATATTTGGAGCGCTTTGAGGCCTCTGCCGCCAAAGGAATTATCATTGCATAAAAACTAGATGGAAGCGTTCTCAGAAACTTCCTTGTGATGAGTGCATTCAACTCGCAGAGTGGAACCTTCCTTTCGATAGACCAGTTTTGAAACACTGTTTTTGTAGAATCCGCAAGTGGCTATTTGGAGCTCTTTGAGGCTTATGCTGGAAAAGGAAATATCTTCGTCTACAAACTAGACAGAAGCATTCTCAGAAACTTCTTTGTCATGTGGGGATTGAACTCACAGAGTTGAACATTCCTTTACATAGAGCAGTTTTGCAACACCCTTTCGGTGGAAAGTGAAAGTGCTTATTTGGTGCGATGGCGGCATCTAGTGGATAAGGAAATACATTCAGATGAAAACAAGATACATCCATTCTCAGAAACTTCTTTGTGATGACTGCATTCTACTCACAGAGTTGAACCTTCCTTTTGATAGAACAGTTTTGAAACACTCTTTTTGTGGAATCTGCAAGTGGCTGTTTGGAGCGCTTTGAGGCCTATGCTGGAAAAGGAAATCTCTTCACATAAAACCTAGACAGAAGTATTCCCAGAAAGTTTTTCTGATGTGCGCATTCAACTCACCGAGTTGAACCTTCCTTTAGATAGAGCAGTTTTGAAACACTCTGTCTGTAGTACCTGCGAGTGGATATTTGGAGTGCTTTGAGTGCTACACTGTAAAAGCAAATATCTTCACTTGGAATCTAGACAGAAGAATTCTCAGAGACTTCCCTGTGCTCTCTGCATTCCACTCACAGAGTTGAACCTTCCTTTTGATAGAACAGTTTTGAAACACTCTTGTGGTAGAATCTGCAAGTCGATATTTGGAAGGTTTGGAGGCCTATCCTGGGAAAGGAAATATCTTCCCATCAAAACTAGACAGAAGCATTCTCAGAAACTTCTTAGTGATGTGCGCATTCAAGTCACAGAGTTGAAGCTTCCTTTTGATATAGCAGTTTTGAACCACTCTTTTAGTAGAATCTGCAAGTGGATGTTCGGAGAGCTAAGAGGCCAACACTGGAAAAGGAAATCTCTTCACGTAAAAACTAGACGGAAGCATTCTCAGAAACTTCAATGGGCTTTACGCATTCAACTCACAGAGTGCAATGTTGCTTTTGAGAGCGCAGTTTTAAAACACTGTTTTTGTAGAATTTGCTAGAGGATGTTTGGAGCGATGTGAGGCCTTTGCTGGAAAAGGAAATATCTTCACATAAAACCTAGACAGAAGCATTCTCAGAAACTCCTTTGTGATGAGTGCATTCAAATCACACACTTGAACCTTCCTTTGGAAAGAGCAGTTTTGAAACACTCTTTCTGAAGAATCTGCAAGTGGATATTTGGAGCGATTTGAGGCCTATGCTGGAAATGAAATATCTTCACCTAAAAACTAGACGGAAGCATTCTCAGAAACTCCTTTGTGATGAGTGCATTCAACTCACAGAGTTGAAGCTTCCTTTTGATAGAGCAGTTTTGAAACACTCTTTTAGCAGCATCTGCAAGTGGATATTTGGAGCGCTTTGAGGCCAAGGCTGGAAAACGAAATCTCATCACATAAAAACTCGACAGAAGCATTCTCTGAAACTTCTTTGTGATGAGTGCATTCAACTCACAGACTCGAACGTTTCTTTTGATAGAACAGTTTAGAAACACTCCTTTTGTAGAATCTGCAAGTGTTTATTTGGAGCGCTTTGAGGCCTATGTTGGAAAAGGACATATCTTCACATCAAAAGTAGACAGACGCATTCTCAGAAACTTCTTTGTGATGAGTGCATTGAACTCACAGAGTTGAACCTACCTATTGATAGAGAAGTTTTGAAACACCCTTTTTGTAGAATCTGCAAGTGAATATTTGGCGCGATTTGAGGCCTATGCAGGAAACGGAAATATCTTCACATGAAAACTAGACAGATGAATTCTCAGAAACGTCTTTGTGATGAGTGCATTCAACTCACCGACTTGAAGCTTCCTTTTGAAAGAGCAGTTTCGAAACACTCTTTTTGTAGAATCTGCAAGTGGATATTTGGAGCGCTTTGAGGGCTATGCTGGAAAAGTTAATACCTTCACCTAAAAACTAGACAGACGCAAACTCAGAAACTTCTTTGTGATGTGTGCATTGAACTCACAGAGTTGAACCTTTCTTTTTATACAGAGGTTTTGAAACACTCTTTTCGTAGAATCTTCAAGTGGATGGATGGAGTGATTTGAGGCCTATGCTGGAAAAGGAAATACCTTCACGTAGAAACGAGACAAAAGCATTCTCAGAAAGTTCCCTGTGCTTTGTGCATTCAACTCACAGAGTTGAACATTCCCTTTGATAGAGCAGTTTTGAAACACTCTTTTTGTAGAATCTGCAAGTGGATATTTGGAGCGCTTTGAGGCCTCTGCCGCCAAAGGAATTATCATTGCATAAAAACTAGATGGAAGCGTTCTCAGAAACTTCCTTGTGATGAGTGCATTCAACTCGCAGAGTGGAACCTTCCTTCCGATAGACCAGTTTTGAAACACTGTTTTTGTAGAATCCGCAAGTGGCTATTTGGAGCTCTTTGAGGCTTATGCTGGAAAAGGAAATATCTTCGTCTACAAACTAGACAGAAGCATTCTCAGAAACTTCTTTGTCATGTGGGGATTGAACTCACACAGTTGAACATTCCTTTACATAGAGCAGTTTTGCAACACCCTTTCGGTGGAAAGTGAAAGTGCTTATTTGGTGCGATGGCGGCATCTAGTGGATAAGGAAATACATTCAGATGAAAGCAAGATACATCCATTCTCAGAAACTTCTTTGTGATGACTGCATTCTACTCACAGAGTTGAACCTTCCTTTTGATAGAACAGTTTTGAAACACTCTTTTTGTGGAATCTGCAAGTGGCTATTTGGAGCGCTTTGAGGCCTATGCTGGAAAAGGAAATCTCTTCACATAAAACCTAGACAGAAGTATTCCCAGAAAGTTTTTCTGATGTGCGCATTCAACTCACCGAGTTGAACCTTCCTTTAGATAGAGCAGTTTTGAAACACTCTGTCTGTAGTACCTGCGAGTGGATATTTGGAGTGCTTTGAGTGCTACACTGTAAAAGCAAATATCTTCACTTGGAATCTAGACAGAAGAATTCTCCGAGACTTCCCTGTGCTCTCTGCATTCCACTCACAGAGTTGAACCTTCCTTTTGATAGAACAGTTTTGAAACACTCTTGTGGTAGAATCTGCAAGTCGATATTTGGAAGGTTTGGAGGCCTATCCTGGGAAAGGAAATATCTTCCCATCAAAACTAGACAGAAGCATTCTCAGAAACTTCTTAGTGATGTGCGCATTCAAGTCACAGAGTTGAAGCTTCCTTTTGATATAGCAGTTTTGAACCACTCTTTTAGTAGAATCTGCAAGTGGATGTTTGGAGAGCTAAGAGGCCAACACTGGAAAAGGAAATCTCTTCACGTAAAAACTAGACGGAAGCATTCTCAGAAACTTCAATGGGCTTTACGCATTCAACTCACAGAGTGCAATGTTGCTTTTGAGAGCGCAGTTTTAAAACACTGTTTTTGTAGAATTTGCTAGAGGATGTTTGGAGCGATGTGAGGCCTTTGCTGGAAAAGGAAATATCTTCACATAAAACCTAGACAGAAGCATTCTCAGAAACTCCTTTGTGATGAGTGCATTCAAATCACACACTTGAACCTTCCTTTGGAAAGAGCAGTTTTGAAACACTCTTTCTGAAGAATCTGCAAGTGGATATTTGGAGCGATTTGAGGCCTATGCTGGAAATGAAATATCTTCACCTAAAAACTAGACGGAAGCATTCTCAGAAACTCCTTTGTGATGAGTGCATTCAACTCACAGAGTTGAAGCTTCCTTTTGATAGAGCAGTTTTGAAACACTCTTTTAGCAGCATCTGCAAGTGGATATTTGGAGCGCTTTGAGGCCAAGGCTGGAAAACGAAATATCATCACATAAAAACTCGACAGAAGCATTCTCTGAAACTTCTTTGTGATGAGTGCATTCAACTCACAGACTCGAACGTTTCTTTTGATAGAACAGTTTAGAAACACTCCTTTTGTAGAATCTGCAAGTGTTTATTTGGAGCGCTTTGAGGCCTATGTTGGAAAAGGACATATCTTCACATCAAAAGTAGACAGACGCATTCTCAGAAACTTCTTTGTGATGAGTGCATTGAACTCACAGAGTTCAACCTACCTATTGATAGAGAAGTTTTGAAACACCCTTTTTGTAGAATCTGCAAGTGAATATTTGGCGCGATTTGAGGCCTATGCAGGAAACGGAAATATCTTCACATGAAAACTAGACAGATGAATTCTCAGAAACGTCTTTGTGATGAGTGCATTCAACTCACAGACTTGAAGCTTCCTTTTGAAAGAGCAGTTTCGAAACACTCTTTTTGTAGAATCTGCAAGTGGATATTTGGAGCGCTTTGAGGGCTATGCTGGAAAAGTTAATACCTTCACCTAAAAACTAGACAGAAGCATACTCAGAAACTTCTTTGTGACGTGTGCATTGAACTCACAGAGTTGAACCTTTCTTTTGATACAGAAGTTTTGAAACACTCTTTTCGTAGAATCTTCAAGTGGATGGATGGAGTGATTTGAGGCCTATGCTGGAAAAGGAAATACCTTCACGTAGAAACGAGACAAAAGCATTCTCAGACAGTTCCCTGTGCTTTGTGCATTCAACTCACAGAGTTGAACATTCCCTTTGATAGAGCAGTTTTGAAACACTCTTTTTGTAGAATCTGCAAGTGGATATTTGGAGCGCTTTGAGGCCTCTGCCGCCAAAGGAATTATCATTGCATAAAAACTAGATGGAAGCGTTCTCAGAAACTTCCTTGTGATGAGTGCATTCAACTCGCAGAGTGGAACCTTCCTTTCGATAGACCAGTTTTGAAACACTGTTTTTGTAGAATCCGCAAGTGGCTATTTGGAGCTCTTTGAGGCTTATGCTGGAAAAGGAAATATCTTCGTCTACAAACTAGACAGAAGCATTCTCAGAAACTTCTTTGTCATGTGGGGATTGAACTCACAGAGTTGAACATTCCTTTACATAGAGCAGTTTTGCAACACCCTTTCGGTGGAAAGTGAAAGTGCTTATTTGGTGCGATGGCGGCATCTAGTGGATAAGGAAATACATTCAGATGAAAACAAGATACATCCATTCTCAGAAACTTCTTTGTGATGACTGCATTCTACTCACAGAGTTGAACCTTCCTTTTGATAGAACAGTTTTGAAATACTCTTTTTGTGGAATCTGCAAGTGGCTGTTTGGAGCGCTTTGAGGCCTATGCTGGAAAAGGAAATCTCTTCACATAAAACCTAGACAGAAGTATTCCCAGAAAGTTTTTCTGATGTGCGCATTCAACTCACCGAGTTGAACCTTCCTTTAGATAGAGCAGTTTTGAAACACTCTGTCTGTAGTACCTGCGAATGGATATTTGGAGTGCTTTGAGTGCTACACTGTAAAAGCAAATATCTTCACTTGGAATCTAGACAGAAGAATTCTCAGAGACTTCCCTGTGCTCTCTGCATTCCACTCACAGAGTTGAACCTTCCTTTTGATAGAACAGTTTTGAAACACTCTTGTGGTAGAATCTGCAAGTCGATATTTGGAAGGTTTGGAGGCCTATCCTGGGAAAGGAAATATCTTCCCATCAAAACTAGACAGAAGCATTCTCAGAAACTTCTTAGTGATGTGCGCATTCAAGTCACAGAGTTGAAGCTTCCTTTTGATATAGCAGTTTTGAACCACTCTTTTAGTAGAATCTGCAAGTGGATGTTCGGAGAGCTAAGAGGCCAACACTGGAAAAGGAAATCTCTTCACGTAAAAACTAGACGGAAGCATTCTCAGAAACTTCAATGGGCTTTACGCATTCAACTCACAGAGTGCAATGTTGCTTTTGAGAGCGCAGTTTTAAAACACTGTTTTTGTAGAATTTGCTAGAGGATGTTTGGAGCGATGTGAGGCCTTTGCTGGAAAAGGAAATATCTTCACATAAAACCTAGACAGAAGCATTCTCAGAAACTCCTTTGTGATGAGTGCATTCAAATCACACACTTGAACCTTCCTTTGGAAAGAGCAGTTTTGAAACACTCTTTCTGAAGAATCTGCAAGTGGATATTTGGAGCGATTTGAGGCCTATGCTGGAAATGAAATATCTTCACCTAAAAACTAGACGGAAGCATTCTCAGAAACTCCTTTGTGATGAGTGCATTCAACTCACAGAGTTGAAGCTTCCTTTTGATAGAGCAGTTTTGAAACACTCTTTTAGCAGCATCTGCAAGTGGATATTTGGAGCGCTTTGAGGCCAAGGCTGGAAAACGAAATCTCATCACATAAAAACTCGACAGAAGCATTCTCTGAAACTTCTTTGTGATGAGTGCATTCAACTCACAGACTCGAACGTTTCTTTTGATAGAACAGTTTAGAAACACTCCTTTTGTAGAATCTGCAAGTGTTTATTTGGAGCGCTTTGAGGCCTATGTTGGAAAAGGACATATCTTCACATCAAAAGTAGACAGACGCATTCTCAGAAACTTCTTTGTGATGAGTGCATTGAACTCACAGAGTTGAACCTACCTATTGATAGAGAAGTTTTGAAACACCCTTTTTGTAGAATCTGCAAGTGAATATTTGGCGCGATTTGAGGCCTATGCAGGAAACGGAAATATCTTCACATGAAAACTAGACAGATGAATTCTCAGAAACGTCTTTGTGATGAGTGCATTCAACTCACCGACTTGAAGCTTCCTTTTGAAAGAGCAGTTTCGAAACACTCTTTTTGTAGAATCTGCAAGTGGATATTTGGAGCGCTTTGAGGGCTATGCTGGAAAAGTTAATACCTTCACCTAAAAACTAGACAGACGCAAACTCAGAAACTTCTTTGTGATGTGTGCATTGAACTCACAGAGTTGAACCTTTCTTTTTATACAGAGGTTTTGAAACACTCTTTTCGTAGAATCTTCAAGTGGATGGATGGAGTGATTTGAGGCCTATGCTGGAAAAGGAAATACCTTCACGTAGAAACGAGACAAAAGCATTCTCAGAAAGTTCCCTGTGCTTTGTGCATTCAACTCACAGAGTTGAACATTCCCTTTGATAGAGCAGTTTTGAAACACTCTTTTTGTAGAATCTGCAAGTGGATATTTGGAGCGCTTTGAGGCCTCTGCCGCCAAAGGAATTATCATTGCATAAAAACTAGATGGAAGCGTTCTCAGAAACTTCCTTGTGATGAGTGCATTCAACTCGCAGAGTGGAACCTTCCTTCCGATAGACCAGTTTTGAAACACTGTTTTTGTAGAATCCGCAAGTGGCTATTTGGAGCTCTTTGAGGCTTATGCTGGAAAAGGAAATATCTTCGTCTACAAACTAGACAGAAGCATTCTCAGAAACTTCTTTGTCATGTGGGGATTGAACTCACACAGTTGAACATTCCTTTACATAGAGCAGTTTTGCAACACCCTTTCGGTGGAAAGTGAAAGTGCTTATTTGGTGCGATGGCGGCATCTAGTGGATAAGGAAATACATTCAGATGAAAGCAAGATACATCCATTCTCAGAAACTTCTTTGTGATGACTGCATTCTACTCACAGAGTTGAACCTTCCTTTTGATAGAACAGTTTTGAAACACTCTTTTTGTGGAATCTGCAAGTGGCTATTTGGAGCGCTTTGAGGCCTATGCTGGAAAAGGAAATCTCTTCACATAAAACCTAGACAGAAGTATTCCCAGAAAGTTTTTCTGATGTGCGCATTCAACTCACCGAGTTGAACCTTCCTTTAGATAGAGCAGTTTTGAAACACTCTGTCTGTAGTACCTGCGAGTGGATATTTGGAGTGCTTTGAGTGCTACACTGTAAAAGCAAATATCTTCACTTGGAATCTAGACAGAAGAATTCTCCGAGACTTCCCTGTGCTCTCTGCATTCCACTCACAGAGTTGAACCTTCCTTTTGATAGAACAGTTTTGAAACACTCTTGTGGTAGAATCTGCAAGTCGATATTTGGAAGGTTTGGAGGCCTATCCTGGGAAAGGAAATATCTTCCCATCAAAACTAGACAGAAGCATTCTCAGAAACTTCTTAGTGATGTGCGCATTCAAGTCACAGAGTTGAAGCTTCCTTTTGATATAGCAGTTTTGAACCACTCTTTTAGTAGAATCTGCAAGTGGATGTTTGGAGAGCTAAGAGGCCAACACTGGAAAAGGAAATCTCTTCAAGTAAAAACTAGACGGAAGCATTCTCAGAAACTTCAATGGGCTTTACGCATTCAACTCACAGAGTGCAATGTTGCTTTTGAGAGCGCAGTTTTAAAACACTGTTTTTGTAGAATTTGCTAGAGGATGTTTGGAGCGATGTGAGGCCTTTGCTGGAAAAGGAAATATCTTCACATAAAACCTAGACAGAAGCATTCTCAGAAACTCCTTTGTGATGAGTGCATTCAAATCACACACTTGAACCTTCCTTTGGAAAGAGCAGTTTTGAAACACTCTTTCTGAAGAATCTGCAAGTGGATATTTGGAGCGATTTGAGGCCTATGCTGGAAATGAAATATCTTCACCTAAAAACTAGACGGAAGCATTCTCAGAAACTCCTTTGTGATGAGTGCATTCAACTCACAGAGTTGAAGCTTCCTTTTGATAGAGCAGTTTTGAAACACTCTTTTAGCAGCATCTGCAAGTGGATATTTGGAGCGCTTTGAGGCCAAGGCTGGAAAACGAAATCTCATCACATAAAAACTCGACAGAAGCATTCTCTGAAACTTCTTTGTGATGAGTGCATTCAACTCACAGACTCGAACGTTTCTTTTGATAGAACAGTTTAGAAACACTCCTTTTGTAGAATCTGCAAGTGTTTATTTGGAGCGCTTTGAGGCCTATGTTGGAAAAGGACATATCTTCACATCAAAAGTAGACAGACGCATTCTCAGAAACTTCTTTGTGATGAGTGCATTGAACTCACAGAGTTGAACCTACCTATTGATAGAGAAGTTTTGAAACACCCTTTTTGTAGAATCTGCAAGTGAATATTTGGCGCGATTTGAGGCCTATGCAGGAAACGGAAATATCTTCACATGAAAACTAGACAGATGAATTCTCAGAAACGTCTTTGTGATGAGTGCATTCAACTCACCGACTTGAAGCTTCCTTTTGAAAGAGCAGTTTCGAAACACTCTTTTTGTAGAATCTGCAAGTGGATATTTGGAGCGCTTTGAGGGCTATGCTGGAAAAGTTAATACCTTCACCTAAAAACTAGACAGACGCAAACTCAGAAACTTCTTCGTGACGTGTGCATTGAACTCACAGAGTTGAACCTTTCTTTTTATACAGAGGTTTTGAAACACTCTTTTCGTAGAATCTTCAAGTGGATGGATGGAGTGATTTGAGGCCTATGCTGGAAAAGGAAATACCTTCACGTAGAAACGAGACAAAAGCATTCTCAGAAAGTTCCCTGTGCTTTGTGCATTCAACTCACAGAGTTGAACATTCCCTTTGATAGAGCAGTTTTGAAACACTCTTTTTGTAGAATCTGCAAGTGGATATTTGGAGCGCTTTGAGGCCTCTGCCGCCAAAGGAATTATCATTGCATAAAAACTAGATGGAAGCGTTCTCAGAAACTTCCTTGTGATGAGTGCATTCAACTCGCAGAGTGGAACCTTCCTTCCGATAGACCAGTTTTGAAACACTGTTTTTGTAGAATCCGCAAGTGGCTATTTGGAGCTCTTTGAGGCTTATGCTGGAAAAGGAAATATCTTCGTCTACAAACTAGACAGAAGCATTCTCAGAAACTTCTTTGTCATGTGGGTATTGAACTCACACAGTTGAACATTCCTTTACATAGAGCAGTTTTGCAACACCCTTTCGGTGGAAAGTGAAAGTGCTTATTTGGTGCGATGGCGGCATCTAGTGGATAAGGAAATACATTCAGATGAAAGCAAGATACATCCATTCTCAGAAACTTCTTTGTGATGACTGCATTCTACTCACAGAGTTGAACCTTCCTTTTGATAGAACAGTTTTGAAACACTCTTTTTGTGGAATCTGCAAGTGGCTATTTGGAGCGCTTTGAGGCCTATGCTGGAAAAGGAAATCTCTTCACATAAAACCTAGACAGAAGTATTCCCAGAAAGTTTTTCTGATGTGCGCATTCAACTCACCGAGTTGAACCTTCCTTTAGATAGAGCAGTTTTGAAACACTCTGTCTGTAGTACCTGCGAGTGGATATTTGGAGTGCTTTGAGTGCTACACTGTAAAAGCAAATATCTTCACTTGGAATCTAGACAGAAGAATTCTCCGAGACTTCCCTGTGCTCTCTGCATTCCACTCACAGAGTTGAACCTTCCTTTTGATAGAACAGCTTTGAAACACTCTTGTGGTAGAATCTGCAAGTCGATATTTGGAAGGTTTGGAGGCCTATCCTGGGAAAGGAAATATCTTCCCATCAAAACTAGACAGAAGCATTCTCAGAAACTTCTTAGTGATGTGCGCATTCAAGTCACAGAGTTGAAGCTTCCTTTTGATATAGCAGTTTTGAACCACTCTTTTAGTAGAATCTGCAAGTGGATGTTTGGAGAGCTAAGAGGCCAACACTGAAAAAGGAAATCTCTTCACGTAAAAACTAGACGGAAGCATTCTCAGAAACTTCAATGGGCTTTACGCATTCAACTCACAGAGTGCAATGTTGCTTTTGAGAGCGCAGTTTTAAAACACTGTTTTTGTAGAATTTGCTAGAGGATGTTTGGAGCGATGTGAGGCCTTTGCTGGAAAAGGAAATATCTTCACATAAAACCTAGACAGAAGCATTCTCAGAAACTCCTTTGTGATGAGTGCATTCAAATCACACACTTGAACCTTCCTTTGGAAAGAGCAGTTTTGAAACACTCTTTCTGAAGAATCTGCAAGTGGATATTTGGAGCGATTTGAGGCCTATGCTGGAAATGAAATATCTTCACCTAAAAACTAGACGGAAGCATTCTCAGAAACTCCTTTGTGATGAGTGCATTCAACTCACAGAGTTGAAGCTTCCTTTTGATAGAGCAGTTTTGAAACACTCTTTTAGCAGCATCTGCAAGTGGATATTTGGAGCGCTTTGAGGCCAAGGCTGGAAAACGAAATCTCATCACATAAAAACTCGACAGAAGCATTCTCTGAAACTTCTTTGTGATGAGTGCATTCAACTCACAGACTCGAACGTTTCTTTTGATAGAACAGTTTAGAAACACTTCTTTTGTAGAATCTGCAAGTGTTTATTTGGAGCGCTTTGAGGCCTATGTTGGAAAAGGACATATCTTCACATCAAAAGTAGACAGACGCATTCTCAGAAACTTCTTTGTGATGAGTGCATTGAACTCACAGAGTTGAACCTACCTATTGATAGAGAAGTTTTGAAACACCCTTTTTGTAGAATCTGCAAGTGAATATTTGGCGTGATTTGAAGCCTATGCAGGAAACGGAAATATCTTCACATGAAAACTAGACAGATGAATTCTCAGAAACGTCTTTGTGATGAGTGCATTCAACTCACAGACTTGAAGCTTCCTTTTGAAAGAGCAGTTTCGAAACACTCTTTTTGTAGAATCTGCAAGTGGATATTTGGAGCGCTTTGAGGGCTATGCTGGAAAAGTTAATACCTTCACCTAAAAACTAGACAGAAGCATACTCAGAAACTTCTTTGTGACGTGTGCATTGAACTCACAGAGTTGAACCTTTCTTTTGATACAGAAGTTTTGAAACACTCTTTTCGTAGAATCTTCAAGTGGATGGATGGAGTGATTTGAGGCCTATGCTGGAAAAGGAAATACCTTCACGTAGAAACGAGACAAAAGCATTCTCAGACAGTTCCCTGTGCTTTGTGCATTCAACTCACAGAGTTGAACATTCCCTTTGATAGAGCAGTTTTGAAACACTCTTTTTGTAGAATCTGCAAGTGGATATTTGGAGCGCTTTGAGGCCTCTGCCGCCAAAGGAATTATCATTGCATAAAAACTAGATGGAAGCGTTCTCAGAAACTTCCTTGTGATGAGTGCATTCAACTCGCAGAGTGGAACCTTCCTTTCGATAGACCAGTTTTGAAACACTGTTTTTGTAGAATCCGCAAGTGGCTATTTGGAGCTCTTTGAGGCTTATGCTGGAAAAGGAAATATCTTCGTCTACAAACTAGACAGAAGCATTCTCAGAAACTTCTTTGTCATGTGGGGATTGAACTCACAGAGTTGAACATTCCTTTACATAGAGCAGTTTTGCAACACCCTTTCGGTGGAAAGTGAAAGTGCTTATTTGGTGCGATGGCGGCATCTAGTGGATAAGGAAATACATTCAGATGAAAACAAGATACATCCATTCTCAGAAACTTCTTTGTGATGACTGCATTCTACTCACAGAGTTGAACCTTCCTTTTGATAGAACAGTTTTGAAACACTCTTTTTGTGGAATCTGCAAGTGGCTGTTTGGAGCGCTTTGAGGCCTATGCTGGAAAAGGAAATCTCTTCACATAAAACCTAGACAGAAGTATTCCCAGAAAGTTTTTCTGATGTGCGCATTCAACTCACCGAGTTGAACCTTCCTTTAGATAGAGCAGTTTTGAAACACTCTGTCTGTAGTACCTGCGAGTGGATATTTGGAGTGCTTTGAGTGCTACACTGTAAAAGCAAATATCTTCACTTGGAATCTAGACAGAAGAATTCTCAGAGACTTCCCTGTGCTCTCTGCATTCCACTCACAGAGTTGAACCTTCCTTTTGATAGAACAGTTTTGAAACACTCTTGTGGTAGAATCTGCAAGTCGATATTTGGAAGGTTTGGAGGCCTATCCTGGGAAAGGAAATATCTTCCCATCAAAACTAGACAGAAGCATTCTCAGAAACTTCTTAGTGATGTGCGCATTCAAGTCACAGAGTTGAAGCTTCCTTTTGATATAGCAGTTTTGAACCACTCTTTTAGTAGAATCTGCAAGTGGATGTTCGGAGAGCTAAGAGGCCAACACTGGAAAAGGAAATCTCTTCACGTAAAAACTAGACGGAAGCATTCTCAGAAACTTCAATGGGCTTTACGCATTCAACTCACAGAGTGCAATGTTGCTTTTGAGAGCGCAGTTTTAAAACACTGTTTTTGTAGAATTTGCTAGAGGATGTTTGGAGCGATGTGAGGCCTTTGCTGGAAAAGGAAATATCTTCACATAAAACCTAGACAGAAGCATTCTCAGAAACTCCTTTGTGATGAGTGCATTCAAATCACACACTTGAACCTTCCTTTGGAAAGAGCAGTTTTGAAACACTCTTTCTGAAGAATCTGCAAGTGGATATTTGGAGCGATTTGAGGCCTATGCTGGAAATGAAATATCTTCACCTAAAAACTAGACGGAAGCATTCTCAGAAACTCCTTTGTGATGAGTGCATTCAACTCACAGAGTTGAAGCTTCCTTTTGATAGAGCAGTTTTGAAACACTCTTTTAGCAGCATCTGCAAGTGGATATTTGGAGCGCTTTGAGGCCAAGGCTGGAAAACGAAATCTCATCACATAAAAACTCGACAGAAGCATTCTCTGAAACTTCTTTGTGATGAGTGCATTCAACTCACAGACTCGAACGTTTCTTTTGATAGAACAGTTTAGAAACACTCCTTTTGTAGAATCTGCAAGTGTTTATTTGGAGCGCTTTGAGGCCTATGTTGGAAAAGGACATATCTTCACATCAAAAGTAGACAGACGCATTCTCAGAAACTTCTTTGTGATGAGTGCATTGAACTCACAGAGTTGAACCTACCTATTGATAGAGAAGTTTTGAAACACCCTTTTTGTAGAATCTGCAAGTGAATATTTGGCGCGATTTGAGGCCTATGCAGGAAACGGAAATATCTTCACATGAAAACTAGACAGATGAATTCTCAGAAACGTCTTTGTGATGAGTGCATTCAACTCACCGACTTGAAGCTTCCTTTTGAAAGAGCAGTTTCGAAACACTCTTTTTGTAGAATCTGCAAGTGGATATTTGGAGCGCTTTGAGGGCTATGCTGGAAAAGTTAATACCTTCACCTAAAAACTAGACAGACGCAAACTCAGAAACTTCTTTGTGATGTGTGCATTGAACTCACAGAGTTGAACCTTTCTTTTTATACAGAGGTTTTGAAACACTCTTTTCGTAGAATCTTCAAGTGGATGGATGGAGTGATTTGAGGCCTATGCTGGAAAAGGAAATACCTTCACGTAGAAACGAGACAAAAGCATTCTCAGAAAGTTCCCTGTGCTTTGTGCATTCAACTCACAGAGTTGAACATTCCCTTTGATAGAGCAGTTTTGAAACACTCTTTTTGTAGAATCTGCAAGTGGATATTTGGAGCGCTTTGAGGCCTCTGCCGCCAAAGGAATTATCATTGCATAAAAACTAGATGGAAGCGTTCTCAGAAACTTCCTTGTGATGAGTGCATTCAACTCGCAGAGTGGAACCTTCCTTCCGATAGACCAGTTTTGAAACACTGTTTTTGTAGAATCCGCAAGTGGCTATTTGGAGCTCTTTGAGGCTTATGCTGGAAAAGGAAATATCTTCGTCTACAAACTAGACAGAAGCATTCTCAGAAACTTCTTTGTCATGTGGGGATTGAACTCACACAGTTGAACATTCCTTTACATAGAGCAGTTTTGCAACACCCTTTCGGTGGAAAGTGAAAGTGCTTATTTGGTGCGATGGCGGCATCTAGTGGATAAGGAAATACATTCAGATGAAAGCAAGATACATCCATTCTCAGAAACTTCTTTGTGATGACTGCATTCTACTCACAGAGTTGAACCTTCCTTTTGATAGAACAGTTTTGAAACACTCTTTTTGTGGAATCTGCAAGTGGCTATTTGGAGCGCTTTGAGGCCTATGCTGGAAAAGGAAATCTCTTCACATAAAACCTAGACAGAAGTATTCCCAGAAAGTTTTTCTGATGTGCGCATTCAACTCACCGAGTTGAACCTTCCTTTAGATAGAGCAGTTTTGAAACACTCTGTCTGTAGTACCTGCGAGTGGATATTTGGAGTGCTTTGAGTGCTACACTGTAAAAGCAAATATCTTCACTTGGAATCTAGACAGAAGAATTCTCCGAGACTTCCCTGTGCTCTCTGCATTCCACTCACAGAGTTGAACCTTCCTTTTGATAGAACAGTTTTGAAACACTCTTGTGGTAGAATCTGCAAGTCGATATTTGGAAGGTTTGGAGGCCTATCCTGGGAAAGGAAATATCTTCCCATCAAAACTAGACAGAAGCATTCTCAGAAACTTCTTAGTGATGTGCGCATTCAAGTCACAGAGTTGAAGCTTCCTTTTGATATAGCAGTTTTGAACCACTCTTTTAGTAGAATCTGCAAGTGGATGTTTGGAGAGCTAAGAGGCCAACACTGGAAAAGGAAATCTCTTCACGTAAAAACTAGACGGAAGCATTCTCAGAAACTTCAATGGGCTTTACGCATTCAACTCACAGAGTGCAATGTTGCTTTTGAGAGCGCAGTTTTAAAACACTGTTTTTGTAGAATTTGCTAGAGGATGTTTGGAGCGATGTGAGGCCTTTGCTGGAAAAGGAAATATCTTCACATAAAACCTAGACAGAAGCATTCTCAGAAACTCCTTTGTGATGAGTGCATTCAAATCACACACTTGAACCTTCCTTTGGAAAGAGCAGTTTTGAAACACTCTTTCTGAAGAATCTGCAAGTGGATATTTGGAGCGATTTGAGGCCTATGCTGGAAATGAAATATCTTCACCTAAAAACTAGACGGAAGCATTCTCAGAAACTCCTTTGTGATGAGTGCATTCAACTCACAGAGTTGAAGCTTCCTTTTGATAGAGCAGTTTTGAAACACTCTTTTAGCAGCATCTGCAAGTGGATATTTGGAGCGCTTTGAGGCCAAGGCTGGAAAACGAAATATCATCACATAAAAACTCGACAGAAGCATTCTCTGAAACTTCTTTGTGATGAGTGCATTCAACTCACAGACTCGAACGTTTCTTTTGATAGAACAGTTTAGAAACACTCCTTTTGTAGAATCTGCAAGTGTTTATTTGGAGCGCTTTGAGGCCTATGTTGGAAAAGGACATATCTTCACATCAAAAGTAGACAGACGCATTCTCAGAAACTTCTTTGTGATGAGTGCATTGAACTCACAGAGTTCAACCTACCTATTGATAGAGAAGTTTTGAAACACCCTTTTTGTAGAATCTGCAAGTGAATATTTGGCGCGATTTGAGGCCTATGCAGGAAACGGAAATATCTTCACATGAAAACTAGACAGATGAATTCTCAGAAACGTCTTTGTGATGAGTGCATTCAACTCACAGACTTGAAGCTTCCTTTTGAAAGAGCAGTTTCGAAACACTCTTTTTGTAGAATCTGCAAGTGGATATTTGGAGCGCTTTGAGGGCTATGCTGGAAAAGTTAATACCTTCACCTAAAAACTAGACAGAAGCATACTCAGAAACTTCTTTGTGACGTGTGCATTGAACTCACAGAGTTGAACCTTTCTTTTGATACAGAAGTTTTGAAACACTCTTTTCGTAGAATCTTCAAGTGGATGGATGGAGTGATTTGAGGCCTATGCTGGAAAAGGAAATACCTTCACGTAGAAACGAGACAAAAGCATTCTCAGACAGTTCCCTGTGCTTTGTGCATTCAACTCACAGAGTTGAACATTCCCTTTGATAGAGCAGTTTTGAAACACTCTTTTTGTAGAATCTGCAAGTGGATATTTGGAGCGCTTTGAGGCCTCTGCCGCCAAAGGAATTATCATTGCATAAAAACTAGATGGAAGCGTTCTCAGAAACTTCCTTGTGATGAGTGCATTCAACTCGCAGAGTGGAACCTTCCTTTCGATAGACCAGTTTTGAAACACTGTTTTTGTAGAATCCGCAAGTGGCTATTTGGAGCTCTTTGAGGCTTATGCTGGAAAAGGAAATATCTTCGTCTACAAACTAGACAGAAGCATTCTCAGAAACTTCTTTGTCATGTGGGGATTGAACTCACAGAGTTGAACATTCCTTTACATAGAGCAGTTTTGCAACACCCTTTCGGTGGAAAGTGAAAGTGCTTATTTGGTGCGATGGCGGCATCTAGTGGATAAGGAAATACATTCAGATGAAAACAAGATACATCCATTCTCAGAAACTTCTTTGTGATGACTGCATTCTACTCACAGAGTTGAACCTTCCTTTTGATAGAACAGTTTTGAAATACTCTTTTTGTGGAATCTGCAAGTGGCTGTTTGGAGCGCTTTGAGGCCTATGCTGGAAAAGGAAATCTCTTCACATAAAACCTAGACAGAAGTATTCCCAGAAAGTTTTTCTGATGTGCGCATTCAACTCACCGAGTTGAACCTTCCTTTAGATAGAGCAGTTTTGAAACACTCTGTCTGTAGTACCTGCGAATGGATATTTGGAGTGCTTTGAGTGCTACACTGTAAAAGCAAATATCTTCACTTGGAATCTAGACAGAAGAATTCTCAGAGACTTCCCTGTGCTCTCTGCATTCCACTCACAGAGTTGAACCTTCCTTTTGATAGAACAGTTTTGAAACACTCTTGTGGTAGAATCTGCAAGTCGATATTTGGAAGGTTTGGAGGCCTATCCTGGGAAAGGAAATATCTTCCCATCAAAACTAGACAGAAGCATTCTCAGAAACTTCTTAGTGATGTGCGCATTCAAGTCACAGAGTTGAAGCTTCCTTTTGATATAGCAGTTTTGAACCACTCTTTTAGTAGAATCTGCAAGTGGATGTTCGGAGAGCTAAGAGGCCAACACTGGAAAAGGAAATCTCTTCACGTAAAAACTAGACGGAAGCATTCTCAGAAACTTCAATGGGCTTTACGCATTCAACTCACAGAGTGCAATGTTGCTTTTGAGAGCGCAGTTTTAAAACACTGTTTTTGTAGAATTTGCTAGAGGATGTTTGGAGCGATGTGAGGCCTTTGCTGGAAAAGGAAATATCTTCACATAAAACCTAGACAGAAGCATTCTCAGAAACTCCTTTGTGATGAGTGCATTCAAATCACACACTTGAACCTTCCTTTGGAAAGAGCAGTTTTGAAACACTCTTTCTGAAGAATCTGCAAGTGGATATTTGGAGCGATTTGAGGCCTATGCTGGAAATGAAATATCTTCACCTAAAAACTAGACGGAAGCATTCTCAGAAACTCCTTTGTGATGAGTGCATTCAACTCACAGAGTTGAAGCTTCCTTTTGATAGAGCAGTTTTGAAACACTCTTTTAGCAGCATCTGCAAGTGGATATTTGGAGCGCTTTGAGGCCAAGGCTGGAAAACGAAATCTCATCACATAAAAACTCGACAGAAGCATTCTCTGAAACTTCTTTGTGATGAGTGCATTCAACTCACAGACTCGAACGTTTCTTTTGATAGAACAGTTTAGAAACACTCCTTTTGTAGAATCTGCAAGTGTTTATTTGGAGCGCTTTGAGGCCTATGTTGGAAAAGGACATATCTTCACATCAAAAGTAGACAGACGCATTCTCAGAAACTTCTTTGTGATGAGTGCATTGAACTCACAGAGTTGAACCTACCTATTGATAGAGAAGTTTTGAAACACCCTTTTTGTAGAATCTGCAAGTGAATATTTGGCGCGATTTGAGGCCTATGCAAGAAACGGAAATATCTTCACATGAAAACTAGACAGATGAATTCTCAGAAACGTCTTTGTGATGAGTGCATTCAACTCACCGACTTGAAGCTTCCTTTTGAAAGAGCAGTTTCGAAACACTCTTTTTGTAGAATCTGCAAGTGGATATTTGGAGCGCTTTGAGGGCTATGCTGGAAAAGTTAATACCTTCACCTAAAAACTAGACAGACGCAAACTCAGAAACTTCTTTGTGATGTGTGCATTGAACTCACAGAGTTGAACCTTTCTTTTTATACAGAGGTTTTGAAACACTCTTTTCGTAGAATCTTCAAGTGGATGGATGGAGTGATTTGAGGCCTATGCTGGAAAAGGAAATACCTTCACGTAGAAACGAGACAAAAGCATTCTCAGAAAGTTCCCTGTGCTTTGTGCATTCAACTCACAGAGTTGAACATTCCCTTTGATAGAGCAGTTTTGAAACACTCTTTTTGTAGAATCTGCAAGTGGATATTTGGAGCGCTTTGAGGCCTCTGCCGCCAAAGGAATTATCATTGCATAAAAACTAGATGGAAGCGTTCTCAGAAACTTCCTTGTGATGAGTGCATTCAACTCGCAGAGTGGAACCTTCCTTCCGATAGACCAGTTTTGAAACACTGTTTTTGTAGAATCCGCAAGTGGCTATTTGGAGCTCTTTGAGGCTTATGCTGGAAAAGGAAATATCTTCGTCTACAAACTAGACAGAAGCATTCTCAGAAACTTCTTTGTCATGTGGGGATTGAACTCACACAGTTGAACATTCCTTTACATAGAGCAGTTTTGCAACACCCTTTCGGTGGAAAGTGAAAGTGCTTATTTGGTGCGATGGCGGCATCTAGTGGATAAGGAAATACATTCAGATGAAAGCAAGATACATCCATTCTCAGAAACTTCTTTGTGATGACTGCATTCTACTCACAGAGTTGAACCTTCCTTTTGATAGAACAGTTTTGAAACACTCTTTTTGTGGAATCTGCAAGTGGCTATTTGGAGCGCTTTGAGGCCTATGCTGGAAAAGGAAATCTCTTCACATAAAACCTAGACAGAAGTATTCCCAGAAAGTTTTTCTGATGTGCGCATTCAACTCACCGAGTTGAACCTTCCTTTAGATAGAGCAGTTTTGAAACACTCTGTCTGTAGTACCTGCGAGTGGATATTTGGAGTGCTTTGAGTGCTACACTGTAAAAGCAAATATCTTCACTTGGAATCTAGACAGAAGAATTCTCCGAGACTTCCCTGTGCTCTCTGCATTCCACTCACAGAGTTGAACCTTCCTTTTGATAGAACAGTTTTGAAACACTCTTGTGGTAGAATCTGCAAGTCGATATTTGGAAGGTTTGGAGGCCTATCCTGGGAAAGGAAATATCTTCCCATCAAAACTAGACAGAAGCATTCTCAGAAACTTCTTAGTGATGTGCGCATTCAAGTCACAGAGTTGAAGCTTCCTTTTGATATAGCAGTTTTGAACCACTCTTTTAGTAGAATCTGCAAGTGGATGTTTGGAGAGCTAAGAGGCCAACACTGGAAAAGGAAATCTCTTCAAGTAAAAACTAGACGGAAGCATTCTCAGAAACTTCAATGGGCTTTACGCATTCAACTCACAGAGTGCAATGTTGCTTTTGAGAGCGCAGTTTTAAAACACTGTTTTTGTAGAATTTGCTAGAGGATGTTTGGAGCGATGTGAGGCCTTTGCTGGAAAAGGAAATATCTTCACATAAAACCTAGACAGAAGCATTCTCAGAAACTCCTTTGTGATGAGTGCATTCAAATCACACACTTGAACCTTCCTTTGGAAAGAGCAGTTTTGAAACACTCTTTCTGAAGAATCTGCAAGTGGATATTTGGAGCGATTTGAGGCCTATGCTGGAAATGAAATATCTTCACCTAAAAACTAGACGGAAGCATTCTCAGAAACTCCTTTGTGATGAGTGCATTCAACTCACAGAGTTGAAGCTTCCTTTTGGTAGAGCAGTTTTGAAACACTCTTTTAGCAGCATCTGCAAGTGGATATTTGGAGCGCTTTGAGGCCAAGGCTGGAAAACGAAATATCATCACATAAAAACTCGACAGAAGCATTCTCTGAAACTTCTTTGTGATGAGTGCATTCAACTCACAGACTCGAACGTTTCTTTTGATAGAACAGTTTAGAAACACTCCTTTTGTAGAATCTGCAAGTGTTTATTTGGAGCGCTTTGAGGCCTATGTTGGAAAAGGACATATCTTCACATCAAAAGTAGACAGACGCATTCTCAGAAACTTCTTTGTGATGAGTGCATTGAACTCACAGAGTAGAACCTACCTATTGATAGAGAAGTTTTGAAACACCCTTTTTGTAGAATCTGCAAGTGAATATTTGGCGCGATTTGAGGCCTATGCAGGAAACGGAAATATCTTCACATGAAAACTAGACAGATGAATTCTCAGAAACGTCTTTGTGATGAGTGCATTCAACTCACAGACTTGAAGCTTCCTTTTGAAAGAGCAGTTTCGAAACACTCTTTTTGTAGAATCTGCAAGTGGATATTTGGAGCGCTTTGAGGGCTATGCTGGAAAAGTTAATACCTTCACCTAAAAACTAGACAGAAGCATACTCAGAAACTTCTTTGTGACGTGTGCATTGAACTCACAGAGTTGAACCTTTCTTTTGATACAGAAGTTTTGAAACACTCTTTTCGTAGAATCTTCAAGTGGATGGATGGAGTGATTTGAGGCCTATGCTGGAAAAGGAAATACCTTCACGTAGAAACGAGACAAAAGCATTCTCAGACAGTTCCCTGTGCTTTGTGCATTCAACTCACAGAGTTGAACATTCCCTTTGATAGAGCAGTTTTGAAACACTCTTTTTGTAGAATCTGCAAGTGGATATTTGGAGCGCTTTGAGGCCTCTGCCGCCAAAGGAATTATCATTGCATAAAAACTAGATGGAAGCGTTCTCAGAAACTTCCTTGTGATGAGTGCATTCAACTCGCAGAGTGGAACCTTCCTTTCGATAGACCAGTTTTGAAACACTGTTTTTGTAGAATCCGCAAGTGGCTATTTGGAGCTCTTTGAGGCTTATGCTGGAAAAGGAAATATCTTCGTCTACAAACTAGACAGAAGCATTCTCAGAAACTTCTTTGTCATGTGGGAATTGAACTCACAGAGTTGAACATTCCTTTACATAGAGCAGTTTTGCAACACCCTTTCGGTGGAAAGTGAAAGTGCTTATTTGGTGCGATGGCGGCATCTAGTGGATAAGGAAATACATTCAGATGAAAACAAGATACATCCATTCTCAGAAACTTCTTTGTGATGACTGCATTCTACTCACAGAGTTGAACCTTCCTTTTGATAGAACAGTTTTGAAACACTCTTTTTGTGGAATCTGCAAGTGGCTGTTTGGAGCGCTTTGAGGCCTATGCTGGAAAAGGAAATCTCTTCACATAAAACCTAGACAGAAGTATTCCCAGAAAGTTTTTCTGATGTGCGCATTCAACTCACCGAGTTGAACCTTCCTTTAGATAGAGCAGTTTTGAAACACTCTGTCTGTAGTACCTGCGAGTGGATATTTGGAGTGCTTTGAGTGCTACACTGTAAAAGCAAATATCTTCACTTGGAATCTAGACAGAAGAATTCTCAGAGACTTCCCTGTGCTCTCTGCATTCCACTCACAGAGTTGAACCTTCCTTTTGATAGAACAGTTTTGAAACACTCTTGTGGTAGAATCTGCAAGTCGATATTTGGAAGGTTTGGAGGCCTATCCTGGGAAAGGAAATATCTTCCCATCAAAACTAGACAGAAGCATTCTCAGAAACTTCTTAGTGATGTGCGCATTCAAGTCACAGAGTTGAAGCTTCCTTTTGATATAGCAGTTTTGAACCACTCTTTTAGTAGAATCTGCAAGTGGATGTTCGGAGAGCTAAGAGGCCAACACTGGAAAAGGAAATCTCTTCACGTAAAAACTAGACGGAAGCATTCTCAGAAACTTCAATGGGCTTTACGCATTCAACTCACAGAGTGCAATGTTGCTTTTGAGAGCGCAGTTTTAAAACACTGTTTTTGTAGAATTTGCTAGAGGATGTTTGGAGCGATGTGAGGCCTTTGCTGGAAAAGGAAATATCTTCACATAAAACCTAGACAGAAGCATTCTCAGAAACTCCTTTGTGATGAGTGCATTCAAATCACACACTTGAACCTTCCTTTGGAAAGAGCAGTTTTGAAACACTCTTTCTGAAGAATCTGCAAGTGGATATTTGGAGCGATTTGAGGCCTATGCTGGAAATGAAATATCTTCACCTAAAAACTAGACGGAAGCATTCTCAGAAACTCCTTTGTGATGAGTGCATTCAACTCACAGAGTTGAAGCTTCCTTTTGATAGAGCAGTTTTGAAACACTCTTTTAGCAGCATCTGCAAGTGGATATTTGGAGCGCTTTGAGGCCAAGGCTGGAAAACGAAATCTCATCACATAAAAACTCGACAGAAGCATTCTCTGAAACTTCTTTGTGATGAGTGCATTCAACTCACAGACTCGAACGTTTCTTTTGATAGAACAGTTTAGAAACACTCCTTTTGTAGAATCTGCAAGTGTTTATTTGGAGCGCTTTGAGGCCTATGTTGGAAAAGGACATATCTTCACATCAAAAGTAGACAGACGCATTCTCAGAAACTTCTTTGTGATGAGTGCATTGAACTCACAGAGTTGAACCTACCTATTGATAGAGAAGTTTTGAAACACCCTTTTTGTAGAATCTGCAAGTGAATATTTGGCGCGATTTGAGGCCTATGCAGGAAACGGAAATATCTTCACATGAAAACTAGACAGATGAATTCTCAGAAACGTCTTTGTGATGAGTGCATTCAACTCACCGACTTGAAGCTTCCTTTTGAAAGAGCAGTTTCGAAACACTCTTTTTGTAGAATCTGCAAGTGGATATTTGGAGCGCTTTGAGGGCTATGCTGGAAAAGTTAATACCTTCACCTAAAAACTAGACAGACGCAAACTCAGAAACTTCTTTGTGATGTGTGCATTGAACTCACAGAGTTGAACCTTTCTTTTTATACAGAGGTTTTGAAACACTCTTTTCGTAGAATCTTCAAGTGGATGGATGGAGTGATTTGAGGCCTATGCTGGAAAAGGAAATACCTTCACGTAGAAACGAGACAAAAGCATTCTCAGAAAGTTCCCTGTGCTTTGTGCATTCAACTCACAGAGTTGAACATTCCCTTTGATAGAGCAGTTTTGAAACACTCTTTTTGTAGAATCTGCAAGTGGATATTTGGAGCGCTTTGAGGCCTCTGCCGCCAAAGGAATTATCATTGCATAAAAACTAGATGGAAGCGTTCTCAGAAACTTCCTTGTGATGAGTGCATTCAACTCGCAGAGTGGAACCTTCCTTCCGATAGACCAGTTTTGAAACACTGTTTTTGTAGAATCCGCAAGTGGCTATTTGGAGCTCTTTGAGGCTTATGCTGGAAAAGGAAATATCTTCGTCTACAAACTAGACAGAAGCATTCTCAGAAACTTCTTTGTCATGTGGGGATTGAACTCACACAGTTGAACATTCCTTTACATAGAGCAGTTTTGCAACACCCTTTCGGTGGAAAGTGAAAGTGCTTATTTGGTGCGATGGCGGCATCTAGTGGATAAGGAAATACATTCAGATGAAAGCAAGATACATCCATTCTCAGAAACTTCTTTGTGATGACTGCATTCTACTCACAGAGTTGAACCTTCCTTTTGATAGAACAGTTTTGAAACACTCTTTTTGTGGAATCTGCAAGTGGCTATTTGGAGCGCTTTGAGGCCTATGCTGGAAAAGGAAATCTCTTCACATAAAACCTAGACAGAAGTATTCCCAGAAAGTTTTTCTGATGTGCGCATTCAACTCACCGAGTTGAACCTTCCTTTAGATAGAGCAGTTTTGAAACACTCTGTCTGTAGTACCTGCGAGTGGATATTTGGAGTGCTTTGAGTGCTACACTGTAAAAGCAAATATCTTCACTTGGAATCTAGACAGAAGAATTCTCCGAGACTTCCCTGTGCTCTCTGCATTCCACTCACAGAGTTGAACCTTCCTTTTGATAGAACAGTTTTGAAACACTCTTGTGGTAGAATCTGCAAGTCGATATTTGGAAGGTTTGGAGGCCTATCCTGGGAAAGGAAATATCTTCCCATCAAAACTAGACAGAAGCATTCTCAGAAACTTCTTAGTGATGTGCGCATTCAAGTCACAGAGTTGAAGCTTCCTTTTGATATAGCAGTTTTGAACCACTCTTTTAGTAGAATCTGCAAGTGGATGTTTGGAGAGCTAAGAGGCCAACACTGGAAAAGGAAATCTCTTCAAGTAAAAACTAGACGGAAGCATTCTCAGAAACTTCAATGGGCTTTACGCATTCAACTCACAGAGTGCAATGTTGCTTTTGAGAGCGCAGTTTTAAAACACTGTTTTTGTAGAATTTGCTAGAGGATGTTTGGAGCGATGTGAGGCCTTTGCTGGAAAAGGAAATATCTTCACATAAAACCTAGACAGAAGCATTCTCAGAAACTCCTTTGTGATGAGTGCATTCAAATCACACACTTGAACCTTCCTTTGGAAAGAGCAGTTTTGAAACACTCTTTCTGAAGAATCTGCAAGTGGATATTTGGAGCGATTTGAGGCCTATGCTGGAAATGAAATATCTTCACCTAAAAACTAGACGGAAGCATTCTCAGAAACTCCTTTGTGATGAGTGCATTCAACTCACAGAGTTGAAGCTTCCTTTTGGTAGAGCAGTTTTGAAACACTCTTTTAGCAGCATCTGCAAGTGGATATTTGGAGCGCTTTGAGGCCAAGGCTGGAAAACGAAATATCATCACATAAAAACTCGACAGAAGCATTCTCTGAAACTTCTTTGTGATGAGTGCATTCAACTCACAGACTCGAACGTTTCTTTTGATAGAACAGTTTAGAAACACTCCTTTTGTAGAATCTGCAAGTGTTTATTTGGAGCGCTTTGAGGCCTATGTTGGAAAAGGACATATCTTCACATCAAAAGTAGACAGACGCATTCTCAGAAACTTCTTTGTGATGAGTGCATTGAACTCACAGAGTTCAACCTACCTATTGATAGAGAAGTTTTGAAACACCCTTTTTGTAGAATCTGCAAGTGAATATTTGGCGCGATTTGAGGCCTATGCAGGAAACGGAAATATCTTCACATGAAAACTAGACAGATGAATTCTCAGAAACGTCTTTGTGATGAGTGCATTCAACTCACAGACTTGAAGCTTCCTTTTGAAAGAGCAGTTTCGAAACACTCTTTTTGTAGAATCTGCAAGTGGATATTTGGAGCGCTTTGAGGGCTATGCTGGAAAAGTTAATACCTTCACCTAAAAACTAGACAGAAGCATACTCAGAAACTTCTTTGTGACGTGTGCATTGAACTCACAGAGTTGAACCTTTCTTTTGATACAGAAGTTTTGAAACACTCTTTTCGTAGAATCTTCAAGTGGATGGATGGAGTGATTTGAGGCCTATGCTGGAAAAGGAAATACCTTCACATAGAAACGAGACAAAAGCATTCTCAGACAGTTCCCTCTGCTTTGTGCATTCAACTCACAGAGTTGAACATTCCCTTTGATAGAGCAGTTTTGAAACACTCTTTTTGTAGAATCTGCAAGTGGATATTTGGAGCGCTTTGAGGCCTCTGCCGCCAAAGGAATTATCATTGCATAAAAACTAGATGGAAGCGTTCTCAGAAACTTCCTTGTGATGAGTGCATTCAACTCGCAGAGTGGAACCTTCCTTTCGATAGACCAGTTTTGAAACACTGTTTTTGTAGAATCCGCAAGTGGCTATTTGGAGCTCTTTGAGGCTTATGCTGGAAAAGGAAATATCTTCGTCTACAAACTAGACAGAAGCATTCTCAGAAACTTCTTTGTCATGTGGGGATTGAACTCACAGAGTTGAACATTCCTTTACATAGAGCAGTTTTGCAACACCCTTTCGGTGGAAAGTGAAAGTGCTTATTTGGTGCGATGGCGGCATCTAGTGGATAAGGAAATACATTCAGATGAAAACAAGATACATCCATTCTCAGAAACTTCTTTGTGATGACTGCATTCTACTCACAGAGTTGAACCTTCCTTTTGATAGAACAGTTTTGAAACACTCTTTTTGTGGAATCTGCAAGTGGCTGTTTGGAGCGCTTTGAGGCCTATGCTGGAAAAGGAAATCTCTTCACATAAAACCTAGACAGAAGTATTCCCAGAAAGTTTTTCTGATGTGCGCATTCAACTCACCGAGTTGAACCTTCCTTTAGATAGAGCAGTTTTGAAACACTCTGTCTGTAGTACCTGCGAGTGGATATTTGGAGTGCTTTGAGTGCTACACTGTAAAAGCAAATATCTTCACTTGGAATCTAGACAGAAGAATTCTCCGAGACTTCCCTGTGCTCTCTGCATTCCACTCACAGAGTTGAACCTTCCTTTTGATAGAACAGCTTTGAAACACTCTTGTGGTAGAATCTGCAAGTCGATATTTGGAAGGTTTGGAGGCCTATCCTGGGAAAGGAAATATCTTCCCATCAAAACTAGACAGAAGCATTCTCAGAAACTTCTTAGTGATGTGCGCATTCAAGTCACAGAGTTGAAGCTTCCTTTTGATATAGCAGTTTTGAACCACTCTTTTAGTAGAATCTGCAAGTGGATGTTCGGAGAGCTAAGAGGCCAACACTGGAAAAGGAAATCTCTTCACGTAAAAACTAGACGGAAGCATTCTCAGAAACTTCAATGGGCTTTACGCATTCAACTCACAGAGTGCAATGTTGCTTTTGAGAGCGCAGTTTTAAAACACTGTTTTTGTAGAATTTGCTAGAGGATGTTTGGAGCGATGTGAGGCCTTTGCTGGAAAAGGAAATATCTTCACATAAAACCTAGACAGAAGCATTCTCAGAAACTCCTTTGTGATGAGTGCATTCAAATCACACACTTGAACCTTCCTTTGGAAAGAGCAGTTTTGAAACACTCTTTCTGAAGAATCTGCAAGTGGATATTTGGAGCGATTTGAGGCCTATGCTGGAAATGAAATATCTTCACCTAAAAACTAGACGGAAGCATTCTCAGAAACTCCTTTGTGATGAGTGCATTCAACTCACAGAGTTGAAGCTTCCTTTTGATAGAGCAGTTTTGAAACACTCTTTTAGCAGCATCTGCAAGTGGATATTTGGAGCGCTTTGAGGCCAAGGCTGGAAAACGAAATCTCATCACATAAAAACTCGACAGAAGCATTCTCTGAAACTTCTTTGTGATGAGTGCATTCAACTCACAGACTCGAACGTTTCTTTTGATAGAACAGTTTAGAAACACTCCTTTTGTAGAATCTGCAAGTGTTTATTTGGAGCGCTTTGAGGCCTATGTTGGAAAAGGACATATCTTCACATCAAAAGTAGACAGACGCATTCTCAGAAACTTCTTTGTGATGAGTGCATTGAACTCACAGAGTTGAACCTACCTATTGATAGAGAAGTTTTGAAACACCCTTTTTGTAGAATCTGCAAGTGAATATTTGGCGCGATTTGAGGCCTATGCAGGAAACGGAAATATCTTCACATGAAAACTAGACAGATGAATTCTCAGAAACGTCTTTGTGATGAGTGCATTCAACTCACCGACTTGAAGCTTCCTTTTGAAAGAGCAGTTTCGAAACACTCTTTTTGTAGAATCTGCAAGTGGATATTTGGAGCGCTTTGAGGGCTATGCTGGAAAAGTTAATACCTTCACCTAAAAACTAGACAGACGCAAACTCAGAAACTTCTTTGTGATGTGTGCATTGAACTCACAGAGTTGAACCTTTCTTTTTATACAGAGGTTTTGAAACACTCTTTTCGTAGAATCTTCAAGTGGATGGATGGAGTGATTTGAGGCCTATGCTGGAAAAGGAAATACCTTCACGTAGAAACGAGACAAAAGCATTCTCAGAAAGTTCCCTGTGCTTTGTGCATTCAACTCACAGAGTTGAACATTCCCTTTGATAGAGCAGTTTTGAAACACTCTTTTTGTAGAATCTGCAAGTGGATATTTGGAGCGCTTTGAGGGCTCTGCCGCCAAAGGAATTATCATTGCATAAAAACTAGATGGAAGCGTTCTCAGAAACTTCCTTGTGATGAGTGCATTCAACTCGCAGAGTGGAACCTTCCTTCCGATAGACCAGTTTTGAAACACTGTTTTTGTAGAATCCGCAAGTGGCTATTTGGAGCTCTTTGAGGCTTATGCTGGAAAAGGAAATATCTTCGTCTACAAACTAGACAGAAGCATTCTCAGAAACTTCTTTGTCATGTGGGGATTGAACTCACAGAGTTGAACATTCCTTTACATAGAGCAGTTTTGCAACACCCTTTCGGTGGAAAGTGAAAGTGCTTATTTGGTGCGATGGCGGCATCTAGTGGATAAGGAAATACATTCAGATGAAAGCAAGATACATCCATTCTCAGAAACTTCTTTGTGATGACTGCATTCTACTCACAGAGTTGAACCTTCCTTTTGATAGAACAGTTTTGAAACACTCTTTTTGTGGAATCTGCAAGTGGCTATTTGGAGCGCTTTGAGGCCTATGCTGGAAAAGGAAATCTCTTCACATAAAACCTAGACAGAAGTATTCCCAGAAAGTTTTTCTGATGTGCGCATTCAACTCACCGAGTTGAACCTTCCTTTAGATAGAGCAGTTTTGAAACACTCTGTCTGTAGTACCTGCGAGTGGATATTTGGAGTGCTTTGAGTGCTACACTGTAAAAGCAAATATCTTCACTTGGAATCTAGACAGAAGAATTCTCCGAGACTTCCCTGTGCTCTCTGCATTCCACTCACAGAGTTGAACCTTCCTTTTGATAGAACAGTTTTGAAACACTCTTGTGGTAGAATCTGCAAGTCGATATTTGGAAGGTTTGGAGGCCTATCCTGGGAAAGGAAATATCTTCCCATCAAAACTAGACAGAAGCATTCTCAGAAACTTCTTAGTGATGTGCGCATTCAAGTCACAGAGTTGAAGCTTCCTTTTGATATAGCAGTTTTGAACCACTCTTTTAGTAGAATCTGCAAGTGGATGTTTGGAGAGCTAAGAGGCCAACACTGGAAAAGGAAATCTCTTCAAGTAAAAACTAGACGGAAGCATTCTCAGAAACTTCAATGGGCTTTACGCATTCAACTCACAGAGTGCAATGTTGCTTTTGAGAGCGCAGTTTTAAAACACTGTTTTTGTAGAATTTGCTAGAGGATGTTTGGAGCGATGTGAGGCCTTTGCTGGAAAAGGAAATATCTTCACATAAAACCTAGACAGAAGCATTCTCAGAAACTCCTTTGTGATGAGTGCATTCAAATCACACACTTGAACCTTCCTTTGGAAAGAGCAGTTTTGAAACACTCTTTCTGAAGAATCTGCAAGTGGATATTTGGAGCGATTTGAGGCCTATGCTGGAAATGAAATATCTTCACCTAAAAACTAGACGGAAGCATTCTCAGAAACTCCTTTGTGATGAGTGCATTCAACTCACAGAGTTGAAGCTTCCTTTTGGTAGAGCAGTTTTGAAACACTCTTTTAGCAGCATCTGCAAGTGGATATTTGGAGCGCTTTGAGGCCAAGGCTGGAAAACGAAATATCATCACATAAAAACTCGACAGAAGCATTCTCTGAAACTTCTTTGTGATGAGTGCATTCAACTCACAGACTCGAACGTTTCTTTTGATAGAACAGTTTAGAAACACTCCTTTTGTAGAATCTGCAAGTGTTTATTTGGAGCGCTTTGAGGCCTATGTTGGAAAAGGACATATCTTCACATCAAAAGTAGACAGACGCATTCTCAGAAACTTCTTTGTGATGAGTGCATTGAACTCACAGAGTTGAACCTACCTATTGATAGAGAAGTTTTGAAACACCCTTTTTGTAGAATCTGCAAGTGAATATTTGGCGCGATTTGAGGCCTATGCAGGAAACGGAAATATCTTCACATGAAAACTAGACAGATGAATTCTCAGAAACGTCTTTGTGATGAGTGCATTCAACTCACAGACTTGAAGCTTCCTTTTGAAAGAGCAGTTTCGAAACACTCTTTTTGTAGAATCTGCAAGTGGATATTTGGAGCGCTTTGAGGGCTATGCTGGAAAAGTTAATACCTTCACCTAAAAACTAGACAGACGCAAACTCAGAAACTTCTTTGTGACGTGTGCATTGAACTCACAGAGTTGAACCTTTCTTTTTATACAGAGGTTTTGAAACATTCTTTTCGTAGAATCTTCAAGTGGATGGATTGAGTGATTTGAGGCCTATGCTGGAAAAGGAAATACCTTCACGTAGAAACGAGACAAAAGCATTCTCAGAAAGTTCCCTGTGCTTTGTGCATTCAACTCACAGAGTTGAACATTCCCTTTGATAGAGCAGTTTTGAAACACTCTTTTTGTAGAATCTGCAAGTGGATATTTGGAGCGCTTTGAGGCCTCTGCCGCCAAAGGAATTATCATTGCATAAAAACTAGATGGAAGCGTTCTCAGAAACTTCCTTGTGATGAGTGCATTCAACTCGCAGAGTGGAACCTTCCTTCCGATAGACCAGTTTTGAAACACTGTTTTTGTAGAATCCGCAAGTGGCTATTTGGAGCTCTTTGAGGCTTATGCTGGAAAAGGAAATATCTTCGTCTACAAACTAGACAGAAGCATTCTCAGAAACTTCTTTGTCATGTGGGGATTGAACTCACACAGTTGAACATTCCTTTACATAGAGCAGTTTTGCAACACCCTTTCGGTGGAAAGTGAAAGTGCTTATTTGGTGCGATGGCGGCATCTAGTGGATAAGGAAATACATTCAGATGAAAGCAAGATACATCCATTCTCAGAAACTTCTTTGTGATGACTGCATTCTACTCACAGAGTTGAACCTTCCTTTTGATAGAACAGTTTTGAAACACTCTTTTTGTGGAATCTGCAAGTGGCTATTTGGAGCGCTTTGAGGCCTATGCTGGAAAAGGAAATCTCTTCACATAAAACCTAGACAGAAGTATTCCCAGAAAGTTTTTCTGATGTGCGCATTCACCTCACCGAGTTGAACCTTCCTTTAGATAGAGCAGTTTTGAAACACTCTGTCTGTAGTACCTGCGAGTGGATATTTGGAGTGCTTTGAGTGCTACACTGTAAAAGCAAATATCTTCACTTGGAATCTAGACAGAAGAATTCTCCGAGACTTCCCTGTGCTCTCTGCATTCCACTCACAGAGTTGAACCTTCCTTTTGATAGAACAGCTTTGAAACACTCTTGTGGTAGAATCTGCAAGTCGATATTTGGAAGGTTTGGAGGCCTATCCTGGGAAAGGAAATATCTTCCCATCAAAACTAGACAGAAGCATTCTCAGAAACTTCTTAGTGATGTGCGCATTCAAGTCACAGAGTTGAAGCTTCCTTTTGATATAGCAGTTTTGAACCACTCTTTTAGTAGAATCTGCAAGTGGATGTTTGGAGAGCTAAGAGGCCAACACTGAAAAAGGAAATCTCTTCACGTAAAAACTAGACGGAAGCATTCTCAGAAACTTCAATGGGCTTTACGCATTCAACTCACAGAGTGCAATGTTGCTTTTGAGAGCGCAGTTTTAAAACACTGTTTTTGTAGAATTTGCTAGAGGATGTTTGGAGCGATGTGAGGCCTTTGCTGGAAAAGGAAATATCTTCACATAAAACCTAGACAGAAGCATTCTCAGAAACTCCTTTGTGATGAGTGCATTCAAATCACACACTTGAACCTTCCTTTGGAAAGAGCAGTTTTGAAACACTCTTTCTGAAGAATCTGCAAGTGGATATTTGGAGCGATTTGAGGCCTATGCTGGAAATGAAATATCTTCACCTAAAAACTAGACGGAAGCATTCTCAGAAACTCCTTTGTGATGAGTGCATTCAACTCACAGAGTTGAAGCTTCCTTTTGATAGAGCAGTTTTGAAACACTCTTTTAGCAGCATCTGCAAGTGGA
Source organism: Pongo abelii (assembly GCF_028885655.2). Taxonomy (NCBI): domain Eukaryota; kingdom Metazoa; phylum Chordata; class Mammalia; order Primates; family Hominidae; genus Pongo; species Pongo abelii. Next base: position 51,968,148 of record NC_071989.2, read on the forward strand.
TATTTGGAGCGCTTTGAGGCCAAGGCTGGAAAACGAAATATCATCACATAAAAACTCGACAGAAGCATTCTCTGAAACTTCTTTGTGATGAGTGCATTCAACTCACAGACTCGAACGTTTCTTTTGATAGAACAGTTTAGAAACACTCCTTTTGTAGAATCTGCAAGTGTTTATTTGGAGCGCTTTGAGGCCTATGTTGGAAAAGGACATATCTTCACATCAAAAGTAGACAGACGCATTCTCAGAAACTTCTTTGTGATGAGTGCATTGAACTCACAGAGTTCAACCTACCTATTGATAGAGAAGTTTTGAAACACCCTTTTTGTAGAATCTGCAAGTGAATATTTGGCGCGATTTGAGGCCTATGCAGGAAACGGAAATATCTTCACATGAAAACTAGACAGATGAATTCTCAGAAACGTCTTTGTGATGAGTGCATTCAACTCACAGACTTGAAGCTTCCTTTTGAAAGAGCAGTTTCGAAACACTCTTTTTGTAGAATCTGCAAGTGGATATTTGGAGCGCTTTGAGGGATATGCTGGAAAAGTTAATACCTTCACCTAAAAACTAGACAGACGCATACTCAGAAACTTCTTTGTGACGTGTGCATTGAACTCACAGAGTTGAACCTTTCTTTTGATACAGAAGTTTTGAAACACTCTTTTCGTAGAATCTTCAAGTGGATGGATGGAGTGATTTGAGGCCTATGCTGGAAAAGGAAATACCTTCACGTAGAAACGAGACAAAAGCATTCTCAGACAGTTCCCTGTGCTTTGTGCATTCAACCCACAGAGTTGAACATTCCCTTTGATAGAGCAGTTTTGAAACACTCTTTTTGTAGAATCTGCAAGTGGATATTTGGAGCGCTTTGAGGCCTCTGCCGCCAAAGGAATTATCATTGCATAAAAACTAGATGGAAGCGTTCTCAGAAACTTCCTTGTGATGAGTGCATTCAACTCGCAGAGTTTAACCTTCCTTTCGATAGACCAGTTTTGAAACACTGTTTTTGTAGAATCCGCAAGTGGCTATTTGAAGCTCTTTGAGGCTTATGCTGGAAAAGGAAATATCTTCGTCTACAAACTAGACAGAAGCATTCTCAGAAACTTCTTTGTCATGTGGGGATTGAACTCACAGAGTTGAACATTCCTTTACATAGAGCAGTTTTGCAACACCCTTTCGGTGGAAAGTGAAAGTGCTTATTTGGTGCGATGGCGGCATCTAGTGGATAAGGAAATACATTCAGATGAAAACAAGATACATCCATTCTCAGAAACTTCTTTGTGATGACTGCATTCTACTCACAGAGTTGCACCTTCCTTTTGATAGAACAGTTTTGAAACACTCTTTTTGTGGAATCTGCAAGTGGCTATTTGGAGCGCAGTGAGGCCTATGCTGGAAAAGGAAATCTCTTCACATAAAACCTAGACAGAAGTATTCCCAGAAAGTTTTTCTGATGTGCGCATTCAACTCACCGAGTTGAACCTTCCTTTAGATAGAGCAGTTTTGAAACACTCTGTCTGTAGTACCTGCGAGTGGATATTTGGAGTGCTTTGAGTGCTACACTGTAAAAGCAAATATCTTCACTTGGAATCTAGACAGAAGAATTCTCAGAGACTTCCCTGTGCTCTCTGCATTCCACTCACAGAGTTGAACCTTCCTTTTGATAGAACAGTTTTGAAACACTCTTGTGGTAGAATCTGCAAGTCGATATTTGGAAGGTTTGGAGGCCTATCCTGGGAAAGGAAATATCTTCCCATCAAAACTAGACAGAAGCATTCTCAGAAACTTCTTAGTGATGTGCGCATTCAAGTCACAGAGTTGAAGCTTCCTTTTGATATAGCAGTTTTGAACCACTCTTTTAGTAGAATCTGCAAGTGGATGTTCGGAGAGCTAAGAGGCCAACACTGGAAAAGGAAATCTCTTCACGTAAAAACTAGACGGAAGCATTCTCAGAAACTTCAATGGGCTTTACGCATTCAACTCACAGAGTGCAATGTTGCTTTTGAGAGCGCAGTTTTAAAACACTGTTTTTGTAGAATTTGCTAGAGGATGTTTGGAGCGATGTGAGGCCTTTGCTGGAAAAGGAAATATCTTCACATAAAACCTAGACAGAAGCATTCTCAGAAACTCCTTTGTGATGAGTGCATTCAAATCACACACTTGAACCTTCCTTTGGAAAGAGCAGTTTTGAAACACTCTTTCTGAAGAATCTGCAAGTGGATATTTGGAGCGATTTGAGGCCTATGCTGGAAATGAAATATCTTCACCTAAAAACTAGACGGAAGCATTCTCAGAAACTCCTTTGTGATGAGTGCATTCAACTCACAGAGTTGAAGCTTCCTTTTGATAGAGCAGTTTTGAAACACTCTTTTAGCAGCATCTGCAAGTGGATATTTGGAGCGCTTTGAGGCCAAGGCTGGAAAACGAAATCTCATCACATAAAAACTCGACAGAAGCATTCTCTGAAACTTCTTTGTGATGAGTGCATTCAACTCACAGACTCGAACGTTTCTTTTGATAGAACAGTTTAGAAACACTCCTTTTGTAGAATCTGCAAGTGTTTATTTGGAGCGCTTTGAGGCCTATGTTGGAAAAGGACATATCTTCACATCAAAAGTAGACAGACGCATTCTCAGAAACTTCTTTGTGATGAGTGCATTGAACTCACAGAGTTGAACCTACCTATTGATAGAGAAGTTTTGAAACACCCTTTTTGTAGAATCTGCAAGTGAATATTTGGCGCGATTTGAGGCCTATGCAGGAAACGGAAATATCTTCACATGAAAACTAGACAGATGAATTCTCAGAAACGTCTTTGTGATGAGTGCATTCAACTCACAGACTTGAAGCTTCCTTTTGAAAGAGCAGTTTCGAAACACTCTTTTTGTAGAATCTGCAAGTGGATATTTGGAGCGCTTTGAGGGCTATGCTGGAAAAGTTAATACCTTCACCTAAAAACTAGACAGACGCATACTCAGAAACTTCTTTGTGACGTGTGCATTGAACTCACAGAGTTGAACCTTTCTTTTGATACAGAAGTTTTGAAACACTCTTTTCGTAGAATCTTCAAGTGGATGGATGGAGTGATTTGAGGCCTATGCTGGAAAAGGAAATACCTTCACGTAGAAACGAGACAAAAGCATTCTCAGAAAGTTCCCTGTGCTTTGTGCATTCAACTCACAGAGTTGAACATTCCCTTTGATAGAGCAGTTTTGAAACACTCTTTTTGTAGAATCTGCAAGTGGATATTTGGAGCGCTTTGAGGCCTCTGCCGCCAAAGGAATTATCATTGCATAAAAACTAGATGGAAGCGTTCTCAGAAACTTCCTTGTGATGAGTGCATTCAACTCGCAGAGTGGAGCCTTCCTTTCGATAGACCAGTTTTGAAACACTGTTTTTGTAGAATCCGCAAGTGGCTATTTGGAGCTCTTTGAGGCTTATGCTGGAAAAGGAAATATCTTCGTCTACAAACTAGACAGAAGCATTCTCAGAAACCTCTTTGTCATGTGGGGATTGAACTCACACAGTTGAACATTCCTTTACATAGAGCAGTTTTGCAACACCCTTTCGGTGGAAAGTGAAAGTGCTTATTTGGTGCGATGGCGGCATCTAGTGGATAAGGAAATACATTCAGATGAAAACAAGATACATCCATTCTCAGAAACTTCTTTGTGATGACTGCATTCTACTCACAGAGTTGAACCTTCCTTTTGATAGAACAGTTTTGAAACACTCTTTTTGTGGAATCTGCAAGTGGCTGTTTGGAGCGCTTTGAGGCCTATGCTGGAAAAGGAAATCTCTTCACATAAAACCTAGACAGAAGTATTCCCAGAAAGTTTTTCTGATGTGCGCATTCAACTCACCGAGTTGAACTTTCCTTTAGATAGAGCAGTTTTGAAACACTCTGTCTGTAGTACCTGCGAGTGGATATTTGGAGTGCTTTGAGTGCTACACTGTAAAAGCAAATATCTTCACTTGGAATCTAGACAGAAGAATTCTCAGAGACTTCCCTGTGCTCTCTGCATTCCACTCACAGAGTTGAACCTTCCTTTTGATAGAACAGTTTTGAAACACTCTTGTGGTAGAATCTGCAAGTCGATATTTGGAAGGTTTGGAGGCCTATCCTGGGAAAGGAAATATCTTCCCATCAAAACTAGACAGAAGCATTCTCAGAAACTTCTTAGTGATGTGCGCATTCAAGTCACAGAGTTGAAGCTTCCTTTTGATATAGCAGTTTTGAACCACTCTTTTAGTAGAATCTGCAAGTGGATGTTCGGAGAGCTAAGAGGCCAACACTGGAAAAGGAAATCTCTTCACGTAAAAACTAGACGGAAGCATTCTCAGAAACTTCAATGGGCTTTACGCATTCAACTCACATAGTGCAATGTTGCTTTTGAGAGCGCAGTTTTAAAACACTGTTTTTGTAGGATTTGCTAGAGGTTGTTTGGAGCGATGTGAGGCCTTTGCTGGAAAAGGAAATATCTTCACATAAAACCTAGACAGAAGCATTCTCAGAAACTCCTTTGTGATGAGTGCATTCAAATCACACACTTGAACCTTCCTTTGGAAAGAGCAGTTTTGAAACACTCTTTCTGAAGAATCTGCAAGTGGATATTTGGAGCGATTTGAGGCCTATGCTGGAAATGAAATATCTTCACCTAAAAACTAGACGGAAGCATTCTCAGAAACTCCTTTGTGATGAGTGCATTCAACTCACAGAGTTGAAGCTTCCTTTTGATAGAGCAGTTTTGAAACACTCTTTTAGCAGCATCTGCAAGTGGATATTTGGAGCGCTTTGAGGCCAAGGCTGGAAAACGAAATCTCATCACATAAAAACTCGACAGAAGCATTCTCTGAAACTTCTTTGTGATGAGTGCATTCAACTCACAGACTCGAACGTTTCTTTTGATAGAACAGTTTAGAAACACTCCTTTTGTAGAATCTGCAAGTGTTTATTTGGAGCGCTTTGAGGCCTATGTTGGAAAAGGACATATCTTCACATCAAAAGTAGACAGACGCATTCTCAGAAACTTCTTTGTGATGAGTGCATTGAACTCACAGAGTTGAACCTACCTATTGATAGAGAAGTTTTGAAACACCCTTTTTGTAGAATCTGCAAGTGAATATTTGGCGCGATTTGAGGCCTATGCAGGAAACGGAAATATCTTCACATGAAAACTAGACAGATGAATTCTCAGAAACGTCTTTGTGATGAGTGCATTCAACTCACAGACTTGAAGCTTCCTTTTGAAAGAGCAGTTTCGAAACACTCTTTTTGTAGAATCTGCAAGTGGATATTTGGAGCGCTTTGAGGGCTATGCTGGAAAAGTTAATACCTTCACCTAAAAACTAGACAGAAGCATACTCAGAAACTTCTTTGTGACGTGTGCATTGAACTCACAGAGTTGAACCTTTCTTTTGATACAGAAGTTTTGAAACACTCTTTTCGTAGAATCTTCAAGTGGATGGATGGAGTGATTTGAGGCCTATGCTGGAAAAGGAAATACCTTCACGTAGAAACGAGACAAAAGCATTCTCAGACAGTTCCCTGTGCTTTGTGCATTCAACTCACAGAGTTGAACATTCCCTTTGATAGAGCAGTTTTGAAACACTCTTTTTGTAGAATCTGCAAGTGGATATTTGGAGCGCTTTGAGGCCTCTGCCGCCAAAGGAATTATCATTGCATAAAAACTAGATGGAAGCGTTCTCAGAAACTTCCTTTTGATGAGTGCATTCAACTCGCAGAGTGGAACCTTCCTTTCGATAGACCAGTTTTGAAACACTGTTTTTGTAGAATCCGCAAGTGGCTATTTGGAGCTCTTTGAGGCTTATGCTGGAAAAGGAAATATCTTCGTCTACAAACTAGACAGAAGCATTCTCAGAAACTTCTTTGTCATGTGGGGATTGAACTCACAGAGTTGAACATTCCTTTACATAGAGCAGTTTTGCAACACCCTTTCGGTGGAAAGTGAAAGTGCTTATTTGGTGCGATGGCGGCATCTAGTGGATAAGGAAATACATTCAGATGAAAGCAAGATACATCCATTCTCAGAAACTTCTTTGTGATGACTGCATTCTACTCACAGAGTTGAACCTTCCTTTTGATAGAACAGTTTTGAAACACTCTTTTTGTGGAATCTGCAAGTGGCTACTTGGAGCGGTTTGAGGCCTATGCTGGAAAAGGAAATCTCTTCACATAAAACCTAGACAGAAGTATTCCCAGAAAGTTTTTCTGATGTGCGCATTCAACTCACCGAGTTGAACCTTCCTTTAGATAGAGCAGTTTTGAAACACTCTGTCTGTAGTACCTGCGAGTGGATATTTGGAGTGCTTTGAGTGCTACACTGTAAAAGCAAATATCTTCACTTGGAATCTAGACAGAAGAATTCTCAGAGACTTCCCTGTGCTCTCTGCATTCCACTCACAGAGTTGAACCTTCCTTTTGATAGAACAGTTTTGAAACACTCTTGTGGTAGAATCTGCAAGTCGATATTTGGAAGGTTTGGAGGCCTATCCTGGGAAAGGAAATATCTTCCCATCAAAACTAGACAGAAGCATTCTCAGAAACTTCTTAGTGATGTGCGCATTCAAGTCACAGAGTTGAAGCTTCCTTTTGATATAGCAGTTTTGAACCACTCTTTTAGTAGAATCTGCAAGTGGATGTTCGGAGAGCTAAGAGGCCAACACTGGAAAAGGAAATCTCTTCACGTAAAAACTAGACGGAAGCATTCTCAGAAACTTCAATGGGCTTTACGCATTCAACTCACAGAGTGCAATGTTGCTTTTGAGAGCGCAGTTTTAAAACACTGTTTTTGTAGGATTTGCTAGAGGTTGTTTGGAGCGATGTGAGGCCTTTGCTGGAAAAGGAAATATCTTCACATAAAACCTAGACAGAAGCATTCTCAGAAACTCCTTTGTGATGAGTGCATTCAAATCACACACTTGAACCTTCCTTTGGAAAGAGCAGTTTTGAAACACTCTTTCTGAAGAATCTGCAAGTGGATATTTGGAGCGATTTGAGGCCTATGCTGGAAATGAAATATCTTCACCTAAAAACTAGACGGAAGCATTCTCAGAAACTCCTTTGTGATGAGTGCATTCAACTCACAGAGTTGAAGCTTCCTTTTGATAGAGCAGTTTTGAAACACTCTTTTAGCAGCATCTGCAAGTGGATATTTGGAGCGCTTTGAGGCCAAGGCTGGAAAACGAAATCTCATCACATAAAAACTCGACAGAAGCATTCTCTGAAACTTCTTTGTGATGAGTGCATTCAACTCACAGACTCGAACGTTTCTTTTGATAGAACAGTTTAGAAACACTCCTTTTGTAGAATCTGCAAGTGTTTATTTGGAGCGCTTTGAGGCCTATGTTGGAAAAGGACATATCTTCACATCAAAAGTAGACAGACGCATTCTCAGAAACTTCTTTGTGATGAGTGCATTGAACTCACAGAGTTGAACCTACCTATTGATAGAGAAGTTTTGAAACACCCTTTTTGTAGAATCTGCAAGTGAATATTTGGCGCGATTTGAGGCCTATGCAGGAAACGGAAATATCTTCACATGAAAACTAGACAGATGAATTCTCAGAAACGTCTTTGTGATGAGTGCATTCAACTCACAGACTTGAAGCTTCCTTTTGAAAGAGCAGTTTCGAAACACTCTTTTTGTAGAATCTGCAAGTGGATATTTGGAGCGCTTTGAGGGCTATGCTGGAAAAGTTAATACCTTCACCTAAAAACTAGACAGACGCAAACTCAGAAACTTCTTTGTGACGTGTGCATTGAACTCACAGAGTTGAACCTTTCTTTTGATACAGAGGTTTTGAAACACTCTTTTCGTAGAATCTTCAAGTGGATGGATGGTGTGATTTGAGGCCTATGCTGGAAAAGGAAATACCTTCACGTAGAAACGAGACAAAAGCATTCTCAGAAAGTTCCCTGTGCTTTGTGCATTCAACTCACAGAGTTGAACATTCCCTTTGATAGAGCAGTTTTGAAACACTCTTTTTGTAGAATCTGCAAGTGGATATTTGGAGCGCTTTGAGGCCTCTGCCGCCAAAGGAATTATCATTGCATAAAAACTAGATGGAAGCGTTCTCAGAAACTTCCTTGTGACGAGTGCATTCAACTCGCAGAGTGGAACCTTCCTTTCGATAGACCAGTTTTGAAACACTGTTTTTGTAGAATCCGCAAGTGGCTATTTGGAGCTCTTTGAGGCTTAGGCTGGAAAAGGAAATATCTTCGTCTACAAACTAGACAGAAGCATTCTCAGAAACTTCTTTGTCATGTGGGGATTGAACTCACAGAGTTGAACATTCCTTTACATAGAGCAGTTTTGCAACACCCTTTCGGTGGAAAGTGAAAGTGCTTATTTGGTGCGATGGCGGCATCTAGTGGATAAGGAAATACATTCAGATGAAAACAAGATACATCCATTCTCAGAAACTTCTTTGTGATGACTGCATTCTACTCACAGAGTTGAACCTTCCTTTTGATAGAACAGTTTTGAAACACTCTTTTTGTGGAATCTGCAAGTGGCTATTTGGAGCGCTTTGAGGCCTATGCTGGAAAAGGAAATCTCTTCACATAAAACCTAGACAGAAGTATTCCCAGAAAGTTTTTCTGATGTGCGCATTCAACTCACCGAGTTGAACCTTCCTTTAGATAGAGCAGTTTTGAAACACTCTGTCTGTAGTACCTGCGAGTGGATATTTGGAGTGCTTTGAGTGCTACACTGTAAAAGCAAATATCTTCACTTGGAATCTAGACAGAAGAATTCTCAGAGACTTCCCTGTGCTCTCTGCATTCCACTCACAGAGTTGAACCTTCCTTTTGATAGAACAGTTTTGAAACACTCTTGTGGTAGAATCTGCAAGTCGATATTTGGAAGGTTTGGAGGCCTATCCTGGGAAAGGAAATATCTTCCCATCAAAACTAGACAGAAGCATTCTCAGAAGCTACTTAGTGATGTGCGCATTCAAGTCACAGAGTTGAAGCTTCCTTTTGATATAGCAGTTTTGAACCACTCTTTTAGTGGAATCTGCAAGTGGATGTTCGGAGAGCTAAGAGGCCAACACTGGAAAAGGAAATCTCTGCACGTAAAAACTAGACGGAAGCATTCTCAGAAACTTCAATGGGCTTTACGCATTCAACTCACAGAGTGCAATGTTGCTTTTAAGAGCGCAGTTTTAAAACACTGTTTTTGTAGAATTTGCTAGAGGTTGTTTGGAGCGATGTGAGGCCTTTGCTGGAAAAGGAAATATCTTCACATAAAACCTAGACAGAAGCATTCTCAGAAACTCCTTTGTGATGAGTGCATTCAAATCACACACTTGAGCCTCCCTTTGGAAAGAGCAGTTTTGAAACACTCTTTCTGAAGAATCTGCAAGTGGATATTTGGAGCGATTTGAGGCCTATGCTGGAAATGAAATATCTTCACCTAAAAACTAGACGGAAGCATTCTCAGAAACTCCTTTGTGATGAGTGCATTCAACTCACAGAGTTGAAGCTTCCTTTTGATAGAGCAGTTTTGAAACACTCTTTTAGCAGCATCTGCAAGTGGATATTTGGAGCGCTTTGAGGCCAAGGCTGGAAAACGAAATCTCATCACATAAAAACTCGACAGAAGCATTCTCTGAAACTTCTTTGTGATGAGTGCATTCAACTCACAGACTCGAACGTTTCTTTTGATAGAACAGTTTAGAAACACTCCTTTTGTAGAATCTGCAAGTGTTTATTTGGAGCGCTTTGAGGCCTATGTTGGAAAAGGACATATCTTCACATCAAAAGTAGACAGACGCATTCTCAGAAACTTCTTTGTGATGAGTGCATTGAACTCACAGAGTTGAACCTACCTATTGATAGAGAAGTTTTGAAACACCCTTTTTGTAGAATCTGCAAGTGAATATTTGGCGCGATTTGAGGCCTATGCAGGAAACGGAAATATCTTCACATGAAAACTAGACAGATGAATTCTCAGAAACGTCTTTGTGATGAGTGCATTCAACTCACAGACTTGAAGCTTCCTTTTGAAAGAGCAGTTTCGAAACACTCTTTTTGTAGAATCTGCAAGTGGATATTTGGAGCGCTTTGAGGGCTATGCTGGAAAAGTTAATACCTTCACCTAAAAACTAGACAGACGCAAACTCAGAAACTTCTTTGTGACGTGTGCATTGAACTCACAGAGTTGAACCTTTCTTTTGATACAGAGGTTTTGAAACACTCTTTTCGTAGAATCTTCAAGTGGATGGATGGTGTGATTTGAGGCCTATGCTGGAAAAGGAAATACCTTCACGTAGAAACGAGACAAAAGCATTCTCAGAAAGTTCCCTGTGCTTTGTGCATTCAACTCACAGAGTTGAACATTCCCTTTGATAGAGCAGTTTTGAAACACTCTTTTTGTAGAATCTGCAAGTGGATATTTGGAGCGCTTTGAGGCCTCTGCCGCCAAAGGAATTATCATTGCATAAAAACTAGATGGAAGCGTTCTCAGAAACTTCCTTGTGACGAGTGCATTCAACTCGCAGAGTGGAACCTTCCTTTCGATAGACCAGTTTTGAAACACTGTTTTTGTAGAATCCGCAAGTGGCTATTTGGAGCTCTTTGAGGCTTAGGCTGGAAAAGGAAATATCTTCGTCTACAAACTAGACAGAAGCATTCTCAGAAACTTCTTTGTCATGTGGGGATTGAACTCACAGAGTTGAACATTCCTTTACATAGAGTAGTTTTGCAACACCCTTTCGGTGGAAAGTGAAAGTGCTTATTTGGTGCGATGGCGGCATCTAGTGGATAAGGAAATACATTCAGATGAAAGCAAGATACATCCATTCTCAGAAACTTCTTTGTGATGACTGCATTCTACTCACAGAGTTGAACCTTCCTTTTGATAGAACAGTTTTGAAACACTCTTTTTGTGGAATCTGCAAGTGGCTATTTGGAGCGCTTTGAGGCCTATGCTGGAAAAGGAAATCTCTTCACATAAAACCTAGACAGAAGTATTCCCAGAAAGTTTTTCTGATGTGCGCATTCAACTCACCGAGTTGAACCTTCCTTTAGATAGAGCAGTTTTGAAACACTCTGTCTGTAGTACCTGCGAGTGGATATTTGGAGTGCTTTGAGTGCTACACTGTAAAAGCAAATATCTTCACTTGGAATCTAGACAGAAGAATTCTCAGAGACTTCCCTGTGCTCTCTGCATTCCACTCACAGAGTTGAACCTTCCTTTTGATAGAACAGTTTTGAAACACTCTTGTGGTAGAATCTGCAAGTCGATATTTGGAAGGTTTGGAGGCCTATCCTGGGAAAGGAAATATCTTCCCATCAAAACTAGACAGAAGCATTCTCAGAAGCTACTTAGTGATGTGCGCATTCAAGTCACAGAGTTGAAGCTTCCTTTTGATATAGCAGTTTTGAACCACTCTTTTAGTGGAATCTGCAAGTGGATGTTCGGAGAGCTAAGAGGCCAACACTGGAAAAGGAAATCTCTTCACGTAAAAACTAGACGGAAGCATTCTCAGAAACTTCAATGGGCTTTACGCATTCAACTCACAGAGTGCAATGTTGCTTTTAAGAGCGCAGTTTTAAAACACTGTTTTTGTAGAATTTGCTAGAGGTTGTTTGGAGCGATGTGAGGCCTTTGCTGGAAAAGGAAATATCTTCACATAAAACCTAGACAGAAGCATTCTCAGAAACTCCTTTGTGATGAGTGCATTCAAATCACACAATTGAGCCTCCCTTTGGAAAGAGCAGTTTTGAAACACTCTTTCTGAAGAATCTGCAAGTGGATATTTGGAGCGATTTGAGGCCTATGCTGGAAATGAAATATCTTCACCTAAAAACTAGACGGAAGCATTCTCAGAAACTCCTTTGTGATGAGTGCATTCAACTCACAGAGTTGAAGCTTCCTTTTGATAGAGCAGTTTTGAAACACTCTTTTAGCAGCATCTGCAAGTGGATATTTGGAGCGCTTTGAGGCCAAGGCTGGAAAACGAAATCTCATCACATAAAAACTCGACAGAAGCATTCTCTGAAACTTCTTTGTGATGAGTGCATTCAACTCACAGACTCGAACGTTTCTTTTGATAGAACAGTTTAGAAACACTCCTTTTGTAGAATCTGCAAGTGTTTATTTGGAGCGCTTTGAGGCCTATGTTGGAAAAGGACATATCTTCACATCAAAAGTAGACAGACGCATTCTCAGAAACTTCTTTGTGATGAGTGCATTGAACTCACAGAGTTGAACCTACCTATTGATAGAGAAGTTTTGAAACACCCTTTTTGTAGAATCTGCAAGTGAATATTTGGCGCGATTTGAGGCCTATGCAGGAAACGGAAATATCTTCACATGAAAACTAGACAGATGAATTCTCAGAAACGTCTTTGTGATGAGTGCATTCAACTCACAGACTTGAAGCTTCCTTTTGAAAGAGCAGTTTCGAAACACTCTTTTTGTAGAATCTGCAAGTGGATATTTGGAGCGCTTTGAGGGCTATGCTGGAAAAGTTAATACCTTCACCTAAAAACTAGACAGACGCAAACTCAGAAACTTCTTTGTGACGTGTGCATTGAACTCACAGAGTTGAACCTTTCTTTTGATACAGAGGTTTTGAAACACTCTTTTCGTAGAATCTTCAAGTGGATGGATGGAGTGATTTGAGGCCTATGCTGGAAAAGGAAATACCTTCACGTAGAAACGAGACAAAAGCATTCTCAGAAAGTTCCCTGTGCTTTGTGCATTCAACTCACAGAGTTGAACATTCCCTTTGATAGAGCAGTTTTGAAACACTCTTTTTGTAGAATCTGCAAGTGGATATTTGGAGCGCTTTGAGGCCTCTGCCGCCAAAGGAATTATCATTGCATAAAAACTAGATGGAAGCGTTCTCAGAAACTTCCTTGTGACGAGTGCATTCAACTCGCAGAGTGGAACCTTCCTTTCGATAGACCAGTTTTGAAACACTGTTTTTGTAGAATCCGCAAGTGGCTATTTGGAGCTCTTTGAGGCTTAGGCTGGAAAAGGAAATATCTTCGTCTACAAACTAGACAGAAGCATTCTCAGAAACTTCTTTGTCATGTGGGGATTGAACTCACAGAGTTGAACATTCCTTTACATAGAGCAGTTTTGCAACACCCTTTCGGTGGAAAGTGAAAGTGCTTATTTGGTGCGATGGCGGCATCTAGTGGATAAGGAAATACATTCAGATGAAAACAAGATACATCCATTCTCAGAAACTTCTTTGTGATGACTGCATTCTACTCACAGAGTTGAACCTTCCTTTTGATAGAACAGTTTTGAAACACTCTTTTTGTGGAATCTGCAAGTGGCTGTTTGGAGCGCTTTGAGGCCTATGCTGGAAAAGGAAATCTCTTCACATAAAACCTAGACAGAAGTATTCCCAGAAAGTTTTTCTGATGTGCGCATTCAACTCACCGAGTTGAACCTTCCTTTAGATAGAGCAGTTTTGAAACACTCTGTCTGTAGTACCTGCGAGTGGATATTTGGAGTGCTTTGAGTGCTACACTGTAAAAGCAAATATCTTCACTTGGAATCTAGACAGAAGAATTCTCAGAGACTTCCCTGTGCTCTCTGCATTCCACTCACAGAGTTGAACCTTCCTTTTGATAGAACAGTTTTGAAACACTCTTGTGGTAGAATCTGCAAGTCGATATTTGGAAGGTTTGGAGGCCTATCCTGGGAAAGGAAATATCTTCCCATCAAAACTAGACAGAAGCATTCTCAGAAACTTCTTAGTGATGTGCGCATTCAAGTCACAGAGTTGAAGCTTCCTTTTGATATAGCAGTTTTGAACCACTCTTTTAGTAGAATCTGCAAGTGGATGTTCGGAGAGCTAAGAGGCCAACACTGGAAAAGGAAATCTCTTCACGTAAAAACTAGACGGAAGCATTCTCAGAAACTTCAATGGGCTTTACGCATTCAACTCACAGAGTGCAATGTTGCTTTTGAGAGCGCAGTTTTAAAACACTGTTTTTGTAGAATTTGCTAGAGGATGTTTGGAGCGATGTGAGGCCTTTGCTGGAAAAGGAAATATCTTCACATAAAACCTAGACAGAAGCATTCTCAGAAACTCCTTTGTGATGAGTGCATTCAAATCACACACTTGAACCTTCCTTTGGAAAGAGCAGTTTTGAAACACTCTTTCTGAAGAATCTGCAAGTGGATATTTGGAGCGATTTGAGGCCTATGCTGGAAATGAAATATCTTCACCTAAAAACTAGACGGAAGCATTCTCAGAAACTCCTTTGTGATGAGTGCATTCAACTCACAGAGTTGAAGCTTCCTTTTGATAGAGCAGTTTTGAAACACTCTTTTAGCAGCATCTGCAAGTGGATATTTGGAGCGCTTTGAGGCCAAGGCTGGAAAACGAAATCTCATCACATAAAAACTCGACAGAAGCATTCTCTGAAACTTCTTTGTGATGAGTGCATTCAACTCACAGACTCGAACGTTTCTTTTGATAGAACAGTTTAGAAACACTCCTTTTGTAGAATCTGCAAGTGTTTATTTGGAGCGCTTTGAGGCCTATGTTGGAAAAGGACATATCTTCACATCAAAAGTAGACAGACGCATTCTCAGAAACTTCTTTGTGATGAGTGCATTGAACTCACAGAGTTGAACCTACCTATTGATAGAGAAGTTTTGAAACACCCTTTTTGTAGAATCTGCAAGTGAATATTTGGCGCGATTTGAGGCCTATGCAGGAAACGGAAATATCTTCACATGAAAACTAGACAGATGAATTCTCAGAAACGTCTTTGTGATGAGTGCATTCAACTCACAGACTTGAAGCTTCCTTTTGAAAGAGCAGTTTCGAAACACTCTTTTTGTAGAATCTGCAAGTGGATATTTGGAGCGCTTTGAGGGCTATGCTGGAAAAGTTAATACCTTCACCTAAAAACTAGACAGACGCATACTCAGAAACTTCTTTGTGACGTGTGCATTGAACTCACAGAGTTGAACCTTTCTTTTGATACAGAAGTTTTGAAACACTCTTTTCGTAGAATCTTCAAGTGGATGGATGGAGTGATTTGAGGCCTATGCTGGAAAAGGAAATACCTTCACGTAGAAACGAGACAAAAGCATTCTCAGAAAGTTCCCTGTGCTTTGTGCATTCAACTCACAGAGTTGAACATTCCCTTTGATAGAGCAGTTTTGAAACACTCTTTTTGTAGAATCTGCAAGTGGATATTTGGAGCGCTTTGAGGCCTCTGCCGCCAAAGGAATTATCATTGCATAAAAACTAGATGGAAGCGTTCTCAGAAACTTCCTTGTGATGAGTGCATTCAACTCGCAGAGTGGAACCTTCGTTTCGATAGACCAGTTTTGAAACACTGTTTTTGTAGAATCCGCAAGTGGCTATTTGGAGCTCTTTGAGGCTTAGGCTGGAAAAGGAACTATCTTCGTCTACAAACTAGACAGAAGCATTCTCAGAAACTTCTTTGTCATGTGGGGATTGAACTCACAGAGTTGAACATTCCTTTACATAGAGCAGTTTTGCAACACCCTTTCGGTGGAAAGTGAAAGTGCTTATTTGGTGCGATGGCGGCATCTAGTGGATAAGGAAATACATTCAGATGAAAACAAGATACATCCATTCTCAGGAACTTCTTTGTGATGACTGCATTCTACTCACAGAGTTGAACCTTCCTTTTGATAGAACAGTTTTGAAACACTCTTTTTGTGGAATCTGCAAGTGGCTGTTTGGAGCGCTTTGAGGCCTATGCTGGAAAAGGAAATCTCTTCACATAAAACCTAGACAGAAGTATTCCCAGAAAGTTTTTCTGATGTGCGCATTCAACTCACCGAGTTGAACCTTCCTTTAGATAGAGCAGTTTTGAAACACTCTGTCTGTAGTACCTGCGAGTGGATATTTGGAGTGCTTTGAGTGCTACACTGTAAAAGCAAATATCTTCACTTGGAATCTAGACAGAAGAATTCTCAGAGACTTCCCTGTGCTCTCTGCATTCCACTCACAGAGTTGAACCTTCCTTTTGATAGAACAGTTTTGAAACACTCTTGTGGTAGTATCTGCAGGTCGATATTTGGAAGGTTTGGAGGCCTATCCTGGGAAAGGAAATATCTTCCCATCAAAACTAGACAGAAGCATTCTCAGAAACTTCTTAGTGATGTGCGCATTCAAGTCACAGAGTTGAAGCTTCCTTTTGATATAGCAGTTTTGAACCACTCTTTTAGTAGAATCTGCAAGTGGATGTTCGGAGAGCTAAGAGGCCAACACTGGAAAAGGAAATCTCTTCACGTAAAAACTAGACGGAAGCATTCTCAGAAACTTCAATGGGCTTTACGCATTCAACTCACAGAGTGCAATGTTGCTTTTGAGAGCGCAGTTTTAAAACACTGTTTTTGTAGAATTTGCTAGAGGATGTTTGGAGCGATGTGAGGCCTTTCCTGGAAAAGGAAATATCTTCACATAAAACCTAGACAGAAGCATTCTCAGAAACTCCTTTGTGATGAGTGCATTCAAATCACACACTTGAACCTTCCTTTGGAAAGAGCAGTTTTGAAACACTCTTTCTGAAGAATCTGCAAGTGGATATTTGGAGCGATTTGAGGCCTATGCTGGAAATGAAATATCTTCACCTAAAAACTAGACGGAAGCATTCTCAGAAACTCCTTTGTGATGAGTGCATTCAACTCACAGAGTTGAAGCTTCCTTTTGATAGAGCAGTTTTGAAACACTCTTTTAGCAGCATCTGCAAGTGGATATTTGGAGCGCTTTGAGGCCAAGGCTGGAAAACGAAATCTCATCACATAAAAACTCGACAGAAGCATTCTCTGAAACTTCTTTGTGATGAGTGCATTCAACTCACAGACTCGAACGTTTCTTTTGATAGAACAGTTTAGAAACACTCCTTTTGTAGAATCTGCAAGTGTTTATTTGGAGCGCTTTGAGGCCTATGTTGGAAAAGGACATATCTTCACATCAAAAGTAGACAGACGCATTCTCAGAAACTTCTTTGTGATGAGTGCATTGAACTCACAGAGTTGAACCTACCTATTGATAGAGAAGTTTTGAAACACCCTTTTTGTAGAATCTGCAAGTGAATATTTGGCGCGATTTGAGGCCTATGCAGGAAACGGAAATATCTTCACATGAAAACTAGACAGATGAATTCTCAGAAACGTCTTTGTGATGAGTGCATTCAACTCACAGACTTGAAGCTTCCTTTTGAAAGAGCAGTTTCGAAACACTCTTTTTGTAGAATCTGCAAGTGGATATTTGGAGCGCTTTGAGGGCTATGCTGGAAAAGTTAATACCTTCACCTAAAAACTAGACAGACGCAAACTCAGAAACTTCTTTGTGACGTGTGCATTGAACTCACAGAGTTGAACCTTTCTTTTGATACAGAAGTTTTGAAACACTCTTTTCGTAGAATCTTCAAGTGGATGGATGGAGTGATTTGAGGCCTATGCTGGAAAAGGAAATACCTTCACGTAGAAACGAGACAAAAGCATTCTCAGAAAGTTCCCTGTGCTTTGTGCATTCAACTCACAGAGTTGAACATTCCCTTTGATAGAGCAGTTTTGAAACACTCTTTTTGTAGAATCTGCAAGTGGATATTTGGAGCGCTTTGAGGCCTCTGCCGCCAAAGGAATTATCATTGCATAAAAACTAGATGGAAGCGTTCTCAGAAACTTCCTTGTGATGAGTGCATTCAACTCGCAGAGTGGAACCTTCGTTTCGATAGACCAGTTTTGAAACACTGTTTTTGTAGAATCCGCAAGTGGCTATTTGGAGCTCTTTGAGGCTTATGCTGGAAAAGGAACTATCTTCGTCTACAAACTAGACAGAAGCATTCTCAGAAACTTCTTTGTCATGTGGGGATTGAACTCACAGAGTTGAACATTCCTTTACATAGAGCAGTTTTGCAACACCCTTTCGGTGGAAAGTGAAAGTGCTTATTTGGTGCGATGGCGGCATCTAGTGGATAAGGAAATACATTCAGATGAAAACAAGATACATCCATTCTCAGGAACTTCTTTGTGATGACTGCATTCTACTCACAGAGTTGAACCTTCCTTTTGATAGAACAGTTTTGAAACACTCTTTTTGTGGAATCTGCAAGTGGCTGTTTGGAGCGCTTTGAGGCCTATGCTGGAAAAGGAAATCTCTTCACATAAAACCTAGACAGAAGTATTCCCAGAAAGTTTTTCTGATGTGCGCATTCAACTCACCGAGTTGAACCTTCCTTTAGATAGAGCAGTTTTGAAACACTCTGTCTGTAGTACCTGCGAGTGGATATTTGGAGTGCTTTGAGTGCTACACTGTAAAAGCAAATATCTTCACTTGGAATCTAGACAGAAGAATTCTCAGAGACTTCCCTGTGCTCTCTGCATTCCACTCACAGAGTTGAACCTTCCTTTTGATAGAACAGTTTTGAAACACTCTTGTGGTAGTATCTGCAGGTCGATATTTGGAAGGTTTGGAGGCCTATCCTGGGAAAGGAAATATCTTCCCATCAAAACTAGACAGAAGCATTCTCAGAAACTTCTTAGTGATGTGCGCATTCAAGTCACAGAGTTGAAGCTTCCTTTTGATATAGCAGTTTTGAACCACTCTTTTAGTAGAATCTGCAAGTGGATGTTCGGAGAGCTAAGAGGCCAACACTGGAAAAGGAAATCTCTTCACGTAAAAACTAGACGGAAGCATTCTCAGAAACTTCAATGGGCTTTACGCATTCAACTCACAGAGTGCAATGTTGCTTTTGAGAGCGCAGTTTTAAAACACTGTTTTTGTAGAATTTGCTAGAGGATGTTTGGAGCGATGTGAGGCCTTTCCTGGAAAAGGAAATATCTTCACATAAAACCTAGACAGAAGCATTCTCAGAAACTCCTTTGTGATGAGTGCATTCAAATCACACACTTGAACCTTCCTTTGGAAAGAGCAGTTTTGAAACACTCTTTCTGAAGAATCTGCAAGTGGATATTTGGAGCGATTTGAGGCCTATGCTGGAAATGAAATATCTTCACCTAAAAACTAGACGGAAGCATTCTCAGAAACTCCTTTGTGATGAGTGCATTCAACTCACAGAGTTGAAGCTTCCTTTTGATAGAGCAGTTTTGAAACACTCTTTTAGCAGCATCTGCAAGTGGATATTTGGAGCGCTTTGAGGCCAAGGCTGGAAAACGAAATCTCATCACATAAAAACTCGACAGAAGCATTCTCTGAAACTTCTTTGTGATGAGTGCATTCAACTCACAGACTCGAACGTTTCTTTTGATAGAACAGTTTAGAAACACTCCTTTTGTAGAATCTGCAAGTGTTTATTTGGAGCGCTTTGAGGCCTATGTTGGAAAAGGACATATCTTCACATCAAAAGTAGACAGACGCATTCTCAGAAACTTCTTTGTGATGAGTGCATTGAACTCACAGAGTTGAACCTACCTATTGATAGAGAAGTTTTGAAACACCCTTTTTGTAGAATCTGCAAGTGAATATTTGGCGCGATTTGAGGCCTATGCAGGAAACGGAAATATCTTCACATGAAAACTAGACAGATGAATTCTCAGAAACGTCTTTGTGATGAGTGCATTCAACTCACAGACTTGAAGCTTCCTTTTGAAAGAGCAGTTTCGAAACACTCTTTTTGTAGAATCTGCAAGTGGATATTTGGAGCGCTTTGAGGGCTATGCTGGAAAAGTTAATACCTTCACCTAAAAACTAGACAGACGCAAACTCAGAAACTTCTTTGTGACGTGTGCATTGAACTCACAGAGTTGAACCTTTCTTTTGATACAGAAGTTTTGAAACACTCTTTTCGTAGAATCTTCAAGTGGATGGATGGAGTGATTTGAGGCCTATGCTGGAAAAGGAAATACCTTCACGTAGAAACGAGACAAAAGCATTCTCAGAAAGTTCCCTGTGCTTTGTGCATTCAACTCACAGAGTTGAACATTCCCTTTGATAGAGCAGTTTTGAAACACTCTTTTTGTAGAATCTGCAAGTGGATATTTGGAACGCTTTGAGGCCTCTGCCGCCAAAGGAATTATCATTGCATAAAAACTAGATGGAAGCGTTCTCAGAAACTTCCTTGTGATGAGTGCATTCAACTCGCAGAGTGGAACCTTCGTTTCGATAGACCAGTTTTGAAACACTGTTTTTGTAGAATCCGCAAGTGGCTATTTGGAGCTCTTTGAGGCTTATGCTGGAAAAGGAACTATCTTCGTCTACAAACTAGACAGAAGCATTCTCAGAAACTTCTTTGTCATGTGGGGATTGAACTCACAGAGTTGAACATTCCTTTACATAGAGCAGTTTTGCAACACCCTTTCGGTGGAAAGTGAAAGTGCTTATTTGGTGCGATGGCGGCATCTAGTGGATAAGGAAATACATTCAGATGAAAACAAGATACATCCATTCTCAGGAACTTCTTTGTGATGACTGCATTCTACTCACAGAGTTGAACCTTCCTTTTGATAGAACAGTTTTGAAACACTCTTTTTGTGGAATCTGCAAGTGGCTGTTTGGAGCGCTTTGAGGCCTATGCTGGAAAAGGAAATCTCTTCACATAAAACCTAGACAGAAGTATTCCCAGAAAGTTTTTCTGATGTGCGCATTCAACTCACCGAGTTGAACCTTCCTTTAGATAGAGCAGTTTTGAAACACTCTGTCTGTAGTACCTGCGAGTGGATATTTGGAGTGCTTTGAGTGCTACACAGTAAAAGCAAATATCTTCACTTGGAATCTAGACAGAAGAATTCTCAGAGACTTCCCTGTGCTCTCTGCATTCCACTCACAGAGTTGAACCTTCCTTTTGATAGAACAGTTTTGAAACACTCTTGTGGTAGTATCTGCAGGTCGATATTTGGAAGGTTTGGAGGCCTATCCTGGGAAAGGAAATATCTTCCCATCAAAACTAGACAGAAGCATTCTCAGAAACTTCTTAGTGATGTGCGCATTCAAGTCACAGAGTTGAAGCTTCCTTTTGATATAGCAGTTTTGAACCACTCTTTTAGTAGAATCTGCAAGTGGATGTTCGGAGAGCTAAGAGGCCAACACTGGAAAAGGAAATCTCTTCACGTAAAAACTAGACGGAAGCATTCTCAGAAACTTCAATGGGCTTTACGCATTCAACTCACAGAGTGCAATGTTGCTTTTGAGAGCGCCGTTTTAAAACACTGTTTTTGTAGAATTTGCTAGAGGATGTTTGGAGCGATGTGAGGCCTTTCCTGGAAAAGGAAATATCTTCACATAAAACCTAGACAGAAGCATTCTCAGAAACTCCTTTGTGATGAGTGCATTCAAATCACACACTTGAACCTTCCTTTGGAAAGAGCAGTTTTGAAACACTCTTTCTGAAGAATCTGCAAGTGGATATTTGGAGCGATTTGAGGCCTATGCTGGAAATGAAATATCTTCACCTAAAAACTAGACGGAAGCATTCTCAGAAACTCCTTTGTGATGAGTGCATTCAACTCACAGAGTTGAAGCTTCCTTTTGATAGAGCAGTTTTGAAACACTCTTTTAGCAGCATCTGCAAGTGGATATTTGGAGCGCTTTGAGGCCAAGGCTGGAAAACGAAATCTCATCACATAAAAACTCGACAGAAGCATTCTCTGAAACTTCTTTGTGATGAGTGCATTCAACTCACAGACTCGAACGTTTCTTTTGATAGAACAGTTTAGAAACACTCCTTTTGTAGAATCTGCAAGTGTTTATTTGGAGCGCTTTGAGGCCTATGTTGGAAAAGGACATATCTTCACATCAAAAGTAGACAGACGCATTCTCAGAAACTTCTTTGTGATGAGTGCATTGAACTCACAGAGTTGAACCTACCTATTGATAGAGAAGTTTTGAAACACCCTTTTTGTAGAATCTGCAAGTGAATATTTGGCGCGATTTGAGGCCTATGCAGGAAACGGAAATATCTTCACATGAAAACTAGACAGATGAATTCTCAGAAACGTCTTTGTGATGAGTGCATTCAACTCACAGACTTGAAGCTTCCTTTTGAAAGAGCAGTTTCGAAACACTCTTTTTGTAGAATCTGCAAGTGGATATTTGGAGCGCTTTGAGGGCTATGCTGGAAAAGTTAATACCTTCACCTAAAAACTAGACAGACGCAAACTCAGAAACTTCTTTGTGACGTGTGCATTGAACTCACAGAGTTGAACCTTTCTTTTGATACAGAAGTTTTGAAACACTCTTTTCGTAGAATCTTCAAGTGGATGGATGGAGTGATTTGAGGCCTATGCTGGAAAAGGAAATACCTTCACGTAGAAACGAGACAAAAGCATTCTCAGAAAGTTCCCTGTGCTTTGTGCATTCAACTCACAGAGTTGAACATTCCCTTTGATAGAGCAGTTTTGAAACACTCTTTTTGTAGAATCTGCAAGTGGATATTTGGAGCGCTTTGAGGCCTCTGCCGCCAAAGGAATTATCATTGCATAAAAACTAGATGGAAGCGTTCTCAGAAACTTCCTTGTGATGAGTGCATTCAACTCGCAGAGTGGAACCTTCGTTTCGATAGACCAGTTTTGAAACACTGTTTTTGTAGAATCCGCAAGTGGCTATTTGGAGCTCTTTGAGGCTTATGCTGGAAAAGGAAATATCTTCGTCTACAAACTAGACAGAAGCATTCTCAGAAACTTCTTTGTCATGTGGGGATTGAACTCACAGAGTTGAACATTCCTTTACATAGAGCAGTTTTGCAACACCCTTTCGGTGGAAAGTGAAAGTGCTTATTTGGTGCGATGGCGGCATCTAGTGGATAAGGAAATACATTCAGATGAAAACAAGATACATCCATTCTCAGAAACTTCTTTGTGATGACTGCATTCTACTCACAGAGTTGAACCTTCCTTTTGATAGAACAGTTTTGAAACACTCTTTTTGTGGAATCTGCAAGTGGCTGTTTGGAGCGCTTTGAGGCCTATGCTGGAAAAGGAAATCTCTTCACATAAAACCTAGACAGAAGTATTCCCAGAAAGTTTTTCTGATGTGCGCATTCAACTCACCGAGTTGAACCTTCCTTTAGATAGAGCAGTTTTGAAACACTCTGTCTGTAGTACCTGCGAGTGGATATTTGGAGTGCTTTGAGTGCTACACTGTAAAAGCAAATATCTTCACTTGGAATCTAGACAGAAGAATTCTCAGAGACTTCCCTGTGCTCTCTGCATTCCACTCACAGAGTTGAACCTTCCTTTTGATAGAACAGTTTTGAAACACTCTTGTGGTAGAATCTGCAAGTCGATATTTGGAAGGTTTGGAGGCCTATCCTGGGAAAGGAAATATCTTCCCATCAAAACTAGACAGAAGCATTCTCAGAAACTTCTTAGTGATGTGCGCATTCAAGTCACAGAGTTGAAGCTTCCTTTTGATATAGCAGTTTTGAACCACTCTTTTAGTAGAATCTGCAAGTGGATGTTCGGAGAGCTAAGAGGCCAACACTGGAAAAGGAAATCTCTTCACGTAAAAACTAGACGGAAGCATTCTCAGAAACTTCAATGGGCTTTACGCATTCAACTCACAGAGTGCAATGTTGCTTTTGAGAGCGCAGTTTTAAAACACTGTTTTTGTAGAATTTGCTAGAGGATGTTTGGAGCGATGTGAGGCCTTTGCTGGAAAAGGAAATATCTTCACATAAAACCTAGACAGAAGCATTCTCAGAAACTCCTTTGTGATGAGTGCATTCAAATCACACACTTGAACCTTCCTTTGGAAAGAGCAGTTTTGAAACACTCTTTCTGAAGAATCTGCAAGTGGATATTTGGAGCGATTTGAGGCCTATGCTGGAAATGAAATATCTTCACCTAAAAACTAGACGGAAGCATTCTCAGAAACTCCTTTGTGATGAGTGCATTCAACTCACAGAGTTGAAGCTTCCTTTTGATAGAGCAGTTTTGAAACACTCTTTTAGCAGCATCTGCAAGTGGATATTTGGAGCGCTTTGAGGCCAAGGCTGGAAAACGAAATCTCATCACATAAAAACTCGACAGAAGCATTCTCTGAAACTTCTTTGTGATGAGTGCATTCAACTCACAGACTCGAACGTTTCTTTTGATAGAACAGTTTAGAAACACTCCTTTTGTAGAATCTGCAAGTGTTTATTTGGAGCGCTTTGAGGCCTATGTTGGAAAAGGACATATCTTCACATCAAAAGTAGACAGACGCATTCTCAGAAACTTCTTTGTGATGAGTGCATTGAACTCACAGAGTTGAACCTACCTATTGATAGAGAAGTTTTGAAACACCCTTTTTGTAGAATCTGCAAGTGAATATTTGGCGCGATTTGAGGCCTATGCAGGAAACGGAAATATCTTCACATGAAAACTAGACAGATGAATTCTCAGAAACGTCTTTGTGATGAGTGCATTCAACTCACAGACTTGAAGCTTCCTTTTGAAAGAGCAGTTTCGAAACACTCTTTTTGTAGAATCTGCAAGTGGATATTTGGAGCGCTTTGAGGGCTATGCTGGAAAAGTTAATACCTTCACCTAAAAACTAGACAGACGCAAACTCAGAAACTTCTTTGTGACGTGTGCATTGAACTCACAGAGTTGAACCTTTCTTTTGATACAGAAGTTTTGAAACACTCTTTTCGTAGAATCTTCAAGTGGATGGATGGAGTGATTTGAGGCCTATGCTGGAAAAGGAAATACCTTCACGTAGAAACGAGACAAAAGCATTCTCAGAAAGTTCCCTGTGCTTTGTGCATTCAACTCACAGAGTTGAACATTCCCTTTGATAGAGCAGTTTTGAAACACTCTTTTTGTAGAATCT
The DNA here is from genome assembly GCF_028885655.2 of Pongo abelii. Taxonomy (NCBI): domain Eukaryota; kingdom Metazoa; phylum Chordata; class Mammalia; order Primates; family Hominidae; genus Pongo; species Pongo abelii. Next base: position 51,992,904 of record NC_071989.2, read on the forward strand.
GCAAGTGGATATTTGGAGCGCTTTGAGGCCTCTGCCGCCAAAGGAATTATCATTGCATAAAAACTAGATGGAAGCGTTCTCAGAAACTTCCTTGTGATGAGTGCATTCAACTCGCAGAGTGGAACCTTCCTTTCGATAGACCAGTTTTGAAACACTGTTTTTGTAGAATCCGCAAGTGGCTATTTGGAGCTCTTTGAGGCTTATGCTGGAAAAGGAAATATCTTCGTCTACAAACTAGACAGAAGCATTCTCAGAAACTTCTTTGTCATGTGGGGATTGAACTCACAGAGTTGAACATTCCTTTACATAGAGCAGTTTTGCAACACCCTTTCGGTGGAAAGTGAAAGTGCTTATTTGGTGCGATGGCGGCATCTAGTGGATAAGGAAATACATTCAGATGAAAACAAGACACATCCATTCTCAGAAACTTCTTTGTGATGACTGCATTCTACTCACAGAGTTGAACCTTCCTTTTGATAGAACAGTTTTGAAACACTCTTTTTGTGGAATCTGCAAGTGGCTGTTTGGAGCGCTTTGAGGCCTATGCTGGAAAAGGAAATCTCTTCACATAAAACCTAGACAGAAGTATTCCCAGAAAGTTTTTCTGATGTGCGCATTCAACTCACCGAGTTGAACCTTCCTTTAGATAGAGCAGTTTTGAAACACTCTGTCTGTAGTACCTGCGAGTGGATATTTGGAGTGCTTTGAGTGCTACACTGTAAAAGCAAATATCTTCACTTGGAATCTAGACAGAAGAATTCTCAGAGACTTCCCTGTGCTCTCTGCATTCCACTCACAGAGTTGAACCTTCCTTTTGATAGAACAGTTTTGAAACACTCTTGTGGTAGAATCTGCAAGTCGATATTTGGAAGGTTTGGAGGCCTATCCTGGGAAAGGAAATATCTTCCCATCAAAACTAGACAGAAGCATTCTCAGAAACTTCTTAGTGATGTGCGCATTCAAGTCACAGAGTTGAAGCTTCCTTTTGATATAGCAGTTTTGAACCACTCTTTTAGTAGAATCTGCAAGTGGATGTTCGGAGAGCTAAGAGGCCAACACTGGAAAAGGAAATCTCTTCACGTAAAAACTAGACGGAAGCATTCTCAGAAACTTCAATGGGCTTTACGCATTCAACTCACAGAGTGCAATGTTGCTTTTGAGAGCGCAGTTTTAAAACACTGTTTTTGTAGAATTTGCTAGAGGATGTTTGGAGCGATGTGAGGCCTTTGCTGGAAAAGGAAATATCTTCACATAAAACCTAGACAGAAGCATTCTCAGAAACTCCTTTGTGATGAGTGCATTCAAATCACACACTTGAACCTTCCTTTGGAAAGAGCAGTTTTGAAACACTCTTTCTGAAGAATCTGCAAGTGGATATTTGGAGCGATTTGAGGCCTATGCTGGAAATGAAATATCTTCACCTAAAAACTAGACGGAAGCATTCTCAGAAACTCCTTTGTGATGAGTGCATTCAACTCACAGAGTTGAAGCTTCCTTTTGATAGAGCAGTTTTGAAACACTCTTTTAGCAGCATCTGCAAGTGGATATTTGGAGCGCTTTGAGGCCAAGGCTGGAAAACGAAATCTCATCACATAAAAACTCGACAGAAGCATTCTCTGAAACTTCTTTGTGATGAGTGCATTCAACTCACAGACTCGAATGTTTCTTTTGATAGAACAGTTTAGAAACACTCCTTTTGTAGAATCTGCAAGTGTTTATTTGGAGCGCTTTGAGGCCTATGTTGGAAAAGGACATATCTTCACATCAAAAGTAGACAGACGCATTCTCAGAAACTTCTTTGTGATGAGTGCATTGAACTCACAGAGTTGAACCTACCTATTGATAGAGAAGTTTTGAAACACCCTTTTTGTAGAATCTGCAAGTGAATATTTGGCGCGATTTGAGGCCTATGCAGGAAACGGAAATATCTTCACATGAAAACTAGACAGATGAATTCTCAGAAACGTCTTTGTGATGAGTGCATTCAACTCACAGACTTGAAGCTTCCTTTTGAAAGAGCAGTTTCGAAACACTCTTTTTGTAGAATCTGCAAGTGGATATTTGGAGCGCTTTGAGGGCTATGCTGGAAAAGTTAATACCTTCACCTAAAAACTAGACAGACGCAAACTCAGAAACTTCTTTGTGACGTGTGCATTGAACTCACAGAGTTGAACCTTTCTTTTGATACAGAAGTTTTGAAACACTCTTTTCGTAGAATCTTCAAGTGGATGGATGGAGTGATTTGAGGCCTATGCTGGAAAAGGAAATACCTTCACGTAGAAACGAGACAAAAGCATTCTCAGAAAGTTCCCTGTGCTTTGTGCATTCAACTCACAGAGTTGAACATTCCCTTTGATAGAGCAGTTTTGAAACACTCTTTTTGTAGAATCTGCAAGTGGATATTTGGAGCGCTTTGAGGCCTCTGCCGCCAAAGGAATTATCATTGCATAAAAACTAGATGGAAGCGTTCTCAGAAACTTCCTTGTGATGAGTGCATTCAACTCGCAGAGTGGAACCTTCCTTTCGATAGACCAGTTTTGAAACACTGTTTTTGTAGAATCCGCAAGTGGCTATTTGGAGCTCTTTGAGGCTTATGCTGGAAAAGGAAATATCTTCGTCTACAAACTAGACAGAAGCATTCTCAGAAACATCTTTGTCATGTATGGATTGAACTCACAGAGTTGAACATTCCTTTACATAGAGCAGTTTTGCAACACCCTTTCGGTGGAAAGTGAAAGTGCTTATTTGGTGCGATGGCGGCATCTAGTGGATAAGGAAATACATTCAGATGAAAACAAGACACATCCATTCTCAGAAACTTCTTTGTGATGACTGCATTCTACTCACAGAGTTGAACCTTCCTTTTGATAGAACAGTTTTGAAACACTCTTTTTCTGGAATCTGCAAGTGGCTGTTTGGAGCGCTTTGAGGCCTATGCTGGAAAAGGAAATCTCTTCACATAAAACCTAGACAGAAGTATTCCCAGAAAGTTTTTCTGATGTGCGCATTCAACTCACCGAGTTGAACCTTCCTTTAGATAGAGCAGTTTTGAAACACTCTGTCTGTAGTACCTGCGAGTGGATATTTGGAGTGCTTTGAGTGCTACACTGTAAAAGCAAATATCTTCACTTGGAATCTAGACAGAAGAATTCTCAGAGACTTCCCTGTGCTCTCTGCATTCCACTCACAGAGTTGAACCTTCCTTTTGATAGAACAGTTTTGAAACACTCTTGTGGTAGAATCTGCAAGTCGATATTTGGAAGGTTTGGAGGCCTATCCTGGGAAAGGAAATATCTTCCCATCAAAACTAGACAGAATCATTCTCAGAAACTTCTTAGTGATGTGCGCATTCAAGTCACAGAGTTGAAGCTTCCTTTTGATATAGCAGTTTTGAACCACTCTTTTAGTAGAATCTGCAAGTGGATGTTCGGAGAGCTAAGAGGCCAACACTGGAAAAGGAAATCTCTTCACGTAAAAACTAGACGGAAGCATTCTCAGAAACTTCAATGGGCTTTACGCATTCAACTCACAGAGTGCAATGTTGCTTTTGAGAGCGCAGTTTTAAAACACTGTTTTTGTAGAATTTGCTAGAGGATGTTTGGAGCGATGTGAGGCCTTTGCTGGAAAAGGAAATATCTTCACATAAAACCTAGACAGAAGCATTCTCAGAAACTCCTTTGTGATGAGTGCATTCAAATCACACACTTGAACCTTCCTTTGGAAAGAGCAGTTTTGAAACACTCTTTCTGAAGAATCTGCAAGTGGATATTTGGAGCGATTTGAGGCCTATGCTGGAAATGAAATATCTTCACCTAAAAACTAGACGGAAGCATTCTCAGAAACTCCTTTGTGATGAGTGCATTCAACTCACAGAGTTGAAGCTTCCTTTTGATAGAGCAGTTTTGAAACACTCTTTTAGCAGCATCTGCAAGTGGATATTTGGAGCGCTTTGAGGCCAAGGCTGGAAAACGAAATCTCATCACATAAAAACTCGACAGAAGCATTCTCTGAAACTTCTTTGTGATGAGTGCATTCAACTCACAGACTCGAACGTTTCTTTTGATAGAACAGTTTAGAAACACTCCTTTTGTAGAATCTGCAAGTGTTTATTTGGAGCGCTTTGAGGCCTATGTTGGAAAAGGACATATCTTCACATCAAAAGTAGACAGACGCATTCTCAGAAACTTCTTTGTGATGAGTGCATTGAACTCACAGAGTTGAACCTACCTATTGATAGAGAAGTTTTGAAACACCCTTTTTGTAGAATCTGCAAGTGAATATTTGGCGCGATTTGAGGCCTATGCAGGAAACGGAAATATCTTCACATGAAAACTAGACAGATGAATTCTCAGAAACGTCTTTGTGATGAGTGCATTCAACTCACAGACTTGAAGCTTCCTTTTGAAAGAGCAGTTTCGAAACACTCTTTTTGTAGAATCTGCAAGTGGATATTTGGAGCGCTTTGAGGGCTATGCTGGAAAAGTTAATACCTTCACCTAAAAACTAGACAGACGCAAACTCAGAAACTTCTTTGTGACGTGTGCATTGAACTCACAGAGTTGAACCTTTCTTTTGATACAGAAGTTTTGAAACACTCTTTTCGTAGAATCTTCAAGTGGATGGATGGAGTGATTTGAGGCCTATGCTGGAAAAGGAAATACCTTCACGTAGAAACGAGACAAAAGCATTCTCAGAAAGTTCCCTGTGCTTTGTGCATTCAACTCACAGAGTTGAACATTCCCTTTGATAGAGCAGTTTTGAAACACTCTTTTTGTAGAATCTGCAAGTGGATATTTGGAGCGCTTTGAGGCCTCTGCCGCCAAAGGAATTATCATTGCATAAAAACTAGATGGAAGCGTTCTCAGAAACTTCCTTGTGACGAGTGCATTCAACTCGCAGAGTGGAACCTTCCTTTCGATAGACCAGTTTTGAAACACTGTTTTTGTAGAATCCGCAAGTGGCTATTTGGAGCTCTTTGAGGCTTATGCTGGAAAAGGAAATATCTTCGTCTACAAACTAGACAGAAGCATTCTCAGAAACTTCTTTGTCATGTGGGGATTGAACTCACAGAGTTGAACATTCCTTTACATAGAGCAGTTTTGCAACACCCTTTCGGTGGAAAGTGAAAGTGCTTATTTGGTGCGATGGCGGCATCTAGTGGATAAGGAAATACATTCAGATGAAAACAAGATACATCCATTCTCAGAAACTTCTTTGTGATGACTGCATTCTCCTCACAGAGTTGAACCTTCCTTTTGATAGAACAGTTTTGAAACACTCTTTTTGTGGAATCTGCAAGTGGCTGTTTGGAGCGCTTTGAGGCCTATGCTGGAAAAGGAAATCTCTTCACATAAAACCTAGACAGAAGTATTCCCAGAAAGTTTTTCTGATGTGCGCATTCAACTCACCGAGTTGAACCTTCCTTTAGATAGAGCAGTTTTGAAACACTCTGTCTGTAGTACCTGCGAGTGGATATTTGGAGTGCTTTGAGTGCTACACTGTAAAAGCAAATATCTTCACTTGGAATCTAGACAGAAGAATTCTCAGAGACTTCCCTGTGCTCTCTGCATTCCACTCACAGAGTTGAACCTTCCTTTTGATAGAACAGTTTTGAAACACTCTTGTGGTAGAATCTGCAAGTCGATATTTGGAAGGTTTGGAGGCCTATCCTGGGAAAGGAAATATCTTCCCATCAAAACTAGACAGAAGCATTCTCAGAAACTTCTTAGTGATGTGCGCATTCAAGTCACAGAGTTGAAGCTTCCTTTTGATATAGCAGTTTTGAACCACTCTTTTAGTAGAATCTGCAAGTGGATGTTCGGACAGCTAAGAGGCCAACACTGGAAAAGGAAATCTCTTCACGTAAAAACTAGACGGAAGCATTCTCAGAAACTTCAATGGGCTTTACGCATTCAACTCACAGAGTGCAATGTTGCTTTTGAGAGCGCAGTTTTAAAACACTGTTTTTGTAGAATTTGCTAGAGGATGTTTGGAGCGATGTGAGGCCTTTGCTGGAAAAGGAAATATCTTCACATAAAACCTAGACAGAAGCATTCTCAGAAACTCCTTTGTGATGAGTGCATTCAAATCACACACTTGAACCTTCCTTTGGAAAGAGCAGTTTTGAAACACTCTTTCTGAAGAATCTGCAAGTGGATATTTGGAGCGATTTGAGGCCTATGCTGGAAATGAAATATCTTCACCTAAAAACTAGACGGAAGCATTCTCAGAAACTCCTTTGTGATGAGTGCATTCAACTCACAGAGTTGAAGCTTCCTTTTGATAGAGCAGTTTTGAAACACTCTTTTAGCAGCATCTGCAAGTGGATATTTGGAGCGCTTTGAGGCCAAGGCTGGAAAACGAAATCTCATCACATAAAAACTCGACAGAAGCATTCTCTGAAACTTCTTTGTGATGAGTGCATTCAACTCACAGACTCGAACGTTTCTTTTGATAGAACAGTTTAGAAACACTCCTTTTGTAGAATCTGCAAGTGTTTATTTGGAGCGCTTTGAGGCCTATGTTGGAAAAGGACATATCTTCACATCAAAAGTAGACAGACGCATTCTCAGAAACTTCTTTGTGATGAGTGCATTGAACTCACAGAGTTGAACCTACCTATTGATAGAGAAGTTTTGAAACACCCTTTTTGTAGAATCTGCAAGTGAATATTTGGCGCGATTTGAGGCCTATGCAGGAAACGGAAATATCTTCACATGAAAACTAGACAGATGAATTCTCAGAAACGTCTTTGTGATGAGTGCATTCAACTCACAGACTTGAAGCTTCCTTTTGAAAGAGCAGTTTCGAAACACTCTTTTTGTAGAATCTGCAAGTGGATATTTGGAGCGCTTTGAGGGCTATGCTGGAAAAGTTAATACCTTCACCTAAAAACTAGACAGACGCAAACTCAGAAACTTCTTTGTGACGTGTGCATTGAACTCACAGAGTTGAACCTTTCTTTTGATACAGAAGTTTTGAAACACTCTTTTCGTAGAATCTTCAAGTGGATGGATGGAGTGATTTGAGGCCTATGCTGGAAAAGGAAATACCTTCACGTAGAAACGAGACAAAAGCATTCTCAGAAAGTTCCCTGTGCTTTGTGCATTCAACTCACAGAGTTGAACATTCCCTTTGATAGAGCAGTTTTGAAACACTCTTTTTGTAGAATCTGCAAGTGGATATTTGGAGCGCTTTGAGGCCTCTGCCGCCAAAGGAATTATCATTGCATAAAAACTAGATGGAAGCGTTCTCAGAAACTTCCTTGTGACGAGTGCATTCAACTCGCAGAGTGGAACCTTCCTTTCGATAGACCAGTTTTGAAACACTGTTTTTGTAGAATCCGCAAGTGGCTATTTGGAGCTCTTTGAGGCTTATGCTGGAAAAGGAAATATCTTCGTCTACAAACTAGACAGAAGCATTCTCAGAAACTTCTTTGTCATGTGGGGATTGAACTCACAGAGTTGAACATTCCTTTACATAGAGCAGTTTTGCAACACCCTTTCGGTGGAAAGTGAAAGTGCTTATTTGGTGCGATGGCGGCATCTAGTGGATAAGGAAATACATTCAGATGAAAACAAGATACATCCATTCTCAGAAACTTCTTTGTGATGACTGCATTCTCCTCACAGAGTTGAACCTTCCTTTTGATAGAACAGTTTTGAAACACTCTTTTTGTGGAATCTGCAAGTGGCTGTTTGGAGCGCTTTGAGGCCTATGCTGGAAAAGGAAATCTCTTCACATAAAACCTAGACAGAAGTATTCCCAGAAAGTTTTTCTGATGTGCGCATTCAACTCACCGAGTTGAACCTTCCTTTAGATAGAGCAGTTTTGAAACACTCTGTCTGTAGTACCTGCGAGTGGATATTTGGAGTGCTTTGAGTGCTACACTGTAAAAGCAAATATCTTCACTTGGAATCTAGACAGAAGAATTCTCAGAGACTTCCCTGTGCTCTCTGCATTCCACTCACAGAGTTGAACCTTCCTTTTGATAGAACAGTTTCGAAACACTCTTGTGGTAGAATCTGCAAGTCGATATTTGGAAGGTTTGGAGGCCTATCCTGGGAAAGGAAATATCTTCCCATCAAAACTAGACAGAAGCATTCTCAGAAACTTCTTAGTGATGTGCGCATTCAAGTCACAGAGTTGAAGCTTCCTTTTGATATAGCAGTTTTGAACCACTCTTTTAGTAGAATCTGCAAGTGGATGTTCGGAGAGCTAAGAGGCCAACACTGGAAAAGGAAATCTCTTCACGTAAAAACTAGACGGAAGCATTCTCAGAAACTTCAATGGGCTTTACGCATTCAACTCACAGAGTGCAATGTTGCTTTTGAGAGCGCAGTTTTAAAACACTGTTTTTGTAGAATTTGCTAGAGGATGTTTGGAGCGATGTGAGGCCTTTGCTGGAAAAGGAAATATCTTCACATAAAACCTAGACAGAAGCATTCTCAGAAACTCCTTTGTGATGAGTGCATTCAAATCACACACTTGAACCTTCCTTTGGAAAGAGCAGTTTTGAAACACTCTTTCTGAAGAATCTGCAAGTGGATATTTGGAGCGATTTGAGGCCTATGCTGGAAATGAAATATCTTCACCTAAAAACTAGACGGAAGCATTCTCAGAAACTCCTTTGTGATGAGTGCATTCAACTCACAGAGTTGAAGCTTCCTTTTGATAGAGCAGTTTTGAAACACTCTTTTAGCAGCATCTGCAAGTGGATATTTGGAGCGCTTTGAGGCCAAGGCTGGAAAACGAAATCTCATCACATAAAAACTCGACAGAAGCATTCTCTGAAACTTCTTTGTGATGAGTGCATTCAACTCACAGACTCGAACGTTTCTTTTGATAGAACAGTTTAGAAACACTCCTTTTGTAGAATCTGCAAGTGTTTATTTGGAGCGCTTTGAGGCCTATGTTGGAAAAGGACATATCTTCACATCAAAAGTAGACAGACGCATTCTCAGAAACTTCTTTGTGATGAGTGCATTGAACTCACAGAGTTGAACCTACCTATTGATAGAGAAGTTTTGAAACACCCTTTTTGTAGAATCTGCAAGTGAATATTTGGCGTGATTTGAGGCCTATGCAGGAAACGGAAATATCTTCACATGAAAACTAGACAGATGAATTCTCAGAAACGTCTTTGTGATGAGTGCATTCAACTCACAGACTTGAAGCTTCCTTTTGAAAGAGCAGTTTCGAAACACTCTTTTTGTAGAATCTGCAAGTGGATATTTGGAGCGCTTTGAGGGCTATGCTGGAAAAGTTAATACCTTCACCTAAAAACTAGACAGACGCAAACTCAGAAACTTCTTTGTGACGTGTGCATTGAACTCACAGAGTTGAACCTTTCTTTTGATACAGAGGTTTTGAAACACTCTTTTCGTAGAATCTTCAAGTGGATGGATGGAGTGATTTGAGGCCTATGCTGGAAAAGGAAATACCTTCACGTAGAAACGAGACAAAAGCATTCTCAGAAAGTTCCCTGTGCTTTGTGCATTCAACTCACAGAGTTGAACATTCCCTTTGATAGAGCAGTTTTGAAACACTCTTTTTGTAGAATCTGCAAGTGGATATTTGGAGCGCTTTGAGGCCTCTGCCGCCAAAGGAATTATCATTGCATAAAAACTAGATGGAAGCGTTCTCAGAAACTTCCTTGTGATGAGTGCATTCAACTCGCAGAGTGGAACCTTCCTTTCGATAGACCAGTTTTGAAACACTGTTTTTGTAGAATCCGCAAGTGGCTATTTGGAGCTCTTTGAGGCTTATGCTGGAAAAGGAAATATCTTCGTCTACAAACTAGACAGAAGCATTCTCAGAAACTTCTTTGTCATGTGGGGATTGAACTCACAGAGTTGAACATTCCTTTACATAGAGCAGTTTTGCAACACCCTTTCGGTGGAAAGTGAAAGTGCTTATTTGGTGCGATGGCGGCATCTAGTGGATAAGGAAATACATTCAGATGAAAACAAGACACATCCATTCTCAGAAACTTCTTTGTGATGACTGCATTCTACTCACAGAGTTGAACCTTCCTTTTGATAGAACAGTTTTGAAACACTCTTTTTGTGGAATCTGCAAGTGGCTGTTTGGAGCGCTTTGAGGCCTATGCTGGAAAAGGAAATCTCTTCACATAAAACCTAGACAGAAGTATTCCCAGAAAGTTTTTCTGATGTGCGCATTCAACTCACCGAGTTGAACCTTCCTTTAGATAGAGCAGTTTTGAAACACTCTGTCTGTAGTACCTGCGAGTGGATATTTGGAGTGCTTTGAGTGCTACACTGTAAAAGCAAATATCTTCACTTGGAATCTAGACAGAAGAATTCTCAGAGACTTCCCTGTGCTCTCTGCATTCCACTCACAGAGTTGAACCTTCCTTTTGATAGAACAGTTTTGAAACACTCTTGTGGTAGAATCTGCAAGTCGATATTTGGAAGGTTTGGAGGCCTATCCTGGGAAAGGAAATATCTTCCCATCAAAACTAGACAGAAGCATTCTCAGAAACTTCTTAGTGATGTGCGCATTCAAGTCACAGAGTTGAAGCTTCCTTTTGATATAGCAGTTTTGAACCACTCTTTTAGTAGAATCTGCAAGTGGATGTTCGGAGAGCTAAGAGGCCAACACTGGAAAAGGAAATCTCTTCACGTAAAAACTAGACGGAAGCATTCTCAGAAACTTCAATGGGCTTTACGCATTCAACTCACAGAGTGCAATGTTGCTTTTGAGAGCGCAGTTTTAAAACACTGTTTTTGTAGAATTTGCTAGAGGATGTTTGGAGCGATGTGAGGCCTTTGCTGGAAAAGGAAATATCTTCACATAAAACCTAGACAGAAGCATTCTCAGAAACTCCTTTGTGATGAGTGCATTCAAATCACACACTTGAACCTTCCTTTGGAAAGAGCAGTTTTGAAACACTCTTTCTGAAGAATCTGCAAGTGGATATTTGGAGCGATTTGAGGCCTATGCTGGAAATGAAATATCTTCACCTAAAAACTAGACGGAAGCATTCTCAGAAACTCCTTTGTGATGAGTGCATTCAACTCACAGAGTTGAAGCTTCCTTTTGATAGAGCAGTTTTGAAACACTCTTTTAGCAGCATCTGCAAGTGGATATTTGGAGCGCTTTGAGGCCAAGGCTGGAAAACGAAATCTCATCACATAAAAACTCGACAGAAGCATTCTCTGAAACTTCTTTGTGATGAGTGCATTCAACTCACAGACTCGAACGTTTCTTTTGATAGAACAGTTTAGAAACACTCCTTTTGTAGAATCTGCAAGTGTTTATTTGGAGCGCTTTGAGGCCTATGTTGGAAAAGGACATATCTTCACATCAAAAGTAGACAGACGCATTCTCAGAAACTTCTTTGTGATGAGTGCATTGAACTCACAGAGTTGAACCTACCTATTGATAGAGAAGTTTTGAAACACCCTTTTTGTAGAATCTGCAAGTGAATATTTGGCGCGATTTGAGGCCTATGCAGGAAACGGAAATATCTTCACATGAAAACTAGACAGATGAATTCTCAGAAACGTCTTTGTGATGAGTGCATTCAACTCACAGACTTGAAGCTTCCTTTTGAAAGAGCAGTTTCGAAACACTCTTTTTGTAGAATCTGCAAGTGGATATTTGGAGCGCTTTGAGGGCTATGCTGGAAAAGTTAATACCTTCACCTAAAAACTAGACAGACGCAAACTCAGAAACTTCTTTGTGACGTGTGCATTGAACTCACAGAGTTGAACCTTTCTTTTGATACAGAAGTTTTGAAACACTCTTTTCGTAGAATCTTCAAGTGGATGGATGGAGTGATTTGAGGCCTATGCTGGAAAAGGAAATACCTTCACGTAGAAACGAGACAAAAGCATTCTCAGAAAGTTCCCTGTGCTTTGTGCATTCAACTCACAGAGTTGAACATTCCCTTTGATAGAGCAGTTTTGAAACACTCTTTTTGTAGAATCTGCAAGTGGATATTTGGAGCGCTTTGAGGCCTCTGCCGCCAAAGGAATTATCATTGCATAAAAACTAGATGGAAGCGTTCTCAGAAACTTCCTTGTGATGAGTGCATTCAACTCGCAGAGTGGAACCTTCCTTTCGATAGACCAGTTTTGAAACACTGTTTTTGTAGAATCCGCAAGTGGCTATTTGGAGCTCTTTGAGGCTTATGCTGGAAAAGGAAATATCTTCGTCTACAAACTAGACAGAAGCATTCTCAGAAACTTCTTTGTCATGTATGGATTGAACTCACAGAGTTGAACATTCCTTTACATAGAGCAGTTTTGCAACACCCTTTCGGTGGAAAGTGAAAGTGCTTATTTGGTGCGATGGCGGCATCTAGTGGATAAGGAAATACATTCAGATGAAAACAAGACACATCCATTCTCAGAAACTTCTTTGTGATGACTGCATTCTACTCACAGAGTTGAACCTTCCTTTTGATAGAACAGTTTTGAAACACTCTTTTTGTGGAATCTGCAAGTGGCTGTTTGGAGCGCTTTGAGGCCTATGCTGGAAAAGGAAATCTCTTCACATAAAACCTAGACAGAAGTATTCCCAGAAAGTTTTTCTGATGTGCGCATTCAACTCACCGAGTTGAACCTTCCTTTAGATAGAGCAGTTTTGAAACACTCTGTCTGTAGTACCTGCGAGTGGATATTTGGAGTGCTTTGAGTGCTACACTGTAAAAGCAAATATCTTCACTTGGAATCTAGACAGAAGAATTCTCAGAGACTTCCCTGTGCTCTCTGCATTCCACTCACAGAGTTGAACCTTCCTTTTGATAGAACAGTTTTGAAACACTCTTGTGGTAGAATCTGCAGGTCGATATTTGGAAGGTTTGGAGGCCTAACCTGGGAAAGGAAATATCTTCCCATCAAAACTAGACAGAAGCATTCTCAGAAACTTCTTAGTGATGTGCGCATTCAAGTCACAGAGTTGAAGCTTCCTTTTGATATAGCAGTTTTGAACCACTCTTTTAGTAGAATCTGCAAGTGGATGTTCGGAGAGCTAAGAGGCCAACACTGGAAAAGGAAATCTCTTCACGTAAAAACTAGACGGAAGCATTCTCAGAAACTTCAATGGGCTTTACGCATTCAACTCACAGAGTGCAATGTTGCTTTTGAGAGCGCAGTTTTAAAACACTGTTTTTGTAGAATTTGCTAGAGGATGTTTGGAGCGATGTGAGGCCTTTGCTGGAAAAGGAAATATCTTCACATAAAACCTGGACAGAAGCATTCTCAGAAACTCCTTTGTGATGAGTGCATTCAAATCACACACTTGAACCTTCCTTTGGAAAGAGCAGTTTTGAAACACTCTTTCTGAAGAATCTGCAAGTGGATATTTGGAGCGATTTGAGGCCTATGCTGGAAATGAAATATCTTCACCTAAAAACTAGACGGAAGCATTCTCAGAAACTCCTTTGTGATGAGTGCATTCAACTCACAGAGTTGAAGCTTCCTTTTGATAGAGCAGTTTTCAAACACTCTTTTAGCAGCATCTGCAAGTGGATATTTGGAGCGCTTTGAGGCCAAGGCTGGAAAACGAAATCTCATCACATAAAAACTCGACAGAAGCATTCTCTGAAACTTCTTTGTGATGAGTGCATTCAACTCACAGACTCGAATGTTTCTTTTGATAGAACAGTTTAGAAACACTCCTTTTGTAGAATCTGCAAGTGTTTATTTGGAGCGCTTTGAGGCCTATGTTGGAAAAGGACATATCTTCACATCAAAAGTAGACAGACGCATTCTCAGAAACTTCTTTGTGATGAGTGCATTGAACTCACAGAGTTGAACCTACCTATTGATAGAGAAGTTTTGAAACACCCTTTTTGTAGAATCTGCAAGTGAATATTTGGCGCGATTTGAGGCCTATGCAGGAAACGGAAATATCTTCACATGAAAACTAGACAGATGAATTCTCAGAAACGTCTTTGTGATGAGTGCATTCAACTCACAGACTTGAAGCTTCCTTTTGAAAGAGCAGTTTCGAAACACTCTTTTTGTAGAATCTGCAAGTGGATATTTGGAGCGCTTTGAGGGCTATGCTGGAAAAGTTAATATCTTCACCTAAAAACTAGACAGACGCATACTCAGAAACTTCTTTGTGACGTGTGCATTGAACTCACAGAGTTGAACCTTTCTTTTGATACAGAAGTTTTGAAACACTCTTTTCGTAGAATCTTCAAGTTGATGGATGGAGTGATTTGAGGCCTATGCTGGAAAAGGAAATACCTTCACGTAGAAACGAGACAAAAGCATTCTCAGAAAGTTCCCTGTGCTTTGTGCATTCAACTCACAGAGTTGAACATTCCCTTTGATAGAGCAGTTTTGAAACACTCTTTTTGTAGAATCTGCAAGTGGATATTTGGAGCGCTTTGAGGCCTCTGCCGCCAAAGGAATTATCATTGCATAAAAACTAGATGGAAGCGTTCTCAGAAACTTCCTTGTGATGAGTGCATTCAACTCGCAGTGTGGAACCTTCCTTTCGATAGACTAGTTTTGAAACACTGTTTTTGTAGAATCCGCAAGTGGCTATTTGGAGCTCTTTGAGGCTTATGCTGGAAAAGGAAATATCTTCGTCTACAAACTAGACAGAAGCATTCTCAGAAACTTCTTTGTCATGTGGGGATTGAACTCACAGAGTTGAACATTCCTTTACATAGAGCAGTTTTGCAACACCCTTTCGGTGGAAAGTGAAAGTGCTTATTTGGTGCGATGGCGGCATCTAGTGGATAAGGAAATACATTCAGATGAAAACAAGATACATCCATTCTCAGAAACTTCTTTGTGATGACTGCATTCTCCTCACAGAGTTGAACCTTCCTTTTGATAGAACAGTTTTGAAACACTCTTTTTGTGGAATCTGCAAGTGGCTGTTTGGAGCGCTTTGAGGCCTATGCTGGAAAAGGAAATCTCTTCACATAAAACCTAGACAGAAGTATTCCCAGAAAGTTTTTCTGATGTGCGCATTCAACTCACCGAGTTGAACCTTCCTTTAGATAGAGCAGTTTTGAAACACTCTGTCTGTAGTACCTGCGAGTGGATATTTGGAGTGCTTTGAGTGCTACACTGTAAAAGCAAATATCTTCACTTGGAATCTAGACAGAAGAATTCTCAGAGACTTCCCTGTGCTCTCTGCATTCCACTCACAGAGTTGAACCTTCCTTTTGATAGAACAGTTTTGAAACACTCTTGTGGTAGAATCTGCAAGTCGATATTTGGAAGGTTTGGAGGCCTATCCTGGGAAAGGAAATATCTTCCCATCAAAACTAGACAGAAGCATTCTCAGAAACTTCTTAGTGATGTGCGCATTCAAGTCACAGAGTTGAAGCTTCCTTTTGATATAGCAGTTTTGAACCACTCTTTTAGTAGAATCTGCAAGTGGATGTTCGGACAGCTAAGAGGCCAACACTGGAAAAGGAAATCTCTTCACGTAAAAACTAGACGGAAGCATTCTCAGAAACTTCAATGGGCTTTACGCATTCAACTCACAGAGTGCAATGTTGCTTTTGAGAGCGCAGTTTTAAAACACTGTTTTTGTAGAATTTGCTAGAGGATGTTTGGAGCGATGTGAGGCCTTTGCTGGAAAAGGAAATATCTTCACATAAAACCTAGACAGAAGCATTCTCAGAAACTCCTTTGTGATGAGTGCATTCAAATCACACACTTGAACCTTCCTTTGGAAAGAGCAGTTTTGAAACACTCTTTCTGAAGAATCTGCAAGTGGATATTTGGAGCGATTTGAGGCCTATGCTGGAAATGAAATATCTTCACCTAAAAACTAGACGGAAGCATTCTCAGAAACTCCTTTGTGATGAGTGCATTCAACTCACAGAGTTGAAGCTTCCTTTTGATAGAGCAGTTTTGAAACACTCTTTTAGCAGCATCTGCAAGTGGATATTTGGAGCGCTTTGAGGCCAAGGCTGGAAAACGAAATCTCATCACATAAAAACTCGACAGAAGCATTCTCTGAAACTTCTTTGTGATGAGTGCATTCAACTCACAGACTCGAACGTTTCTTTTGATAGAACAGTTTAGAAACACTCCTTTTGTAGAATCTGCAAGTGTTTATTTGGAGCGCTTTGAGGCCTATGTTGGAAAAGGACATATCTTCACATCAAAAGTAGACAGACGCATTCTCAGAAACTTCTTTGTGATGAGTGCATTGAACTCACAGAGTTGAACCTACCTATTGATAGAGAAGTTTTGAAACACCCTTTTTGTAGAATCTGCAAGTGAATATTTGGCGCGATTTGAGGCCTATGCAGGAAACGGAAATATCTTCACATGAAAACTAGACAGATGAATTCTCAGAAACGTCTTTGTGATGAGTGCATTCAACTCACAGACTTGAAGCTTCCTTTTGAAAGAGCAGTTTCGAAACACTCTTTTTGTAGAATCTGCAAGTGGATATTTGGAGCGCTTTGAGGGCTATGCTGGAAAAGTTAATACCTTCACCTAAAAACTAGACAGACGCAAACTCAGAAACTTCTTTGTGACGTGTGCATTGAACTCACAGAGTTGAACCTTTCTTTTGATACAGAAGTTTTGAAACACTCTTTTCGTAGAATCTTCAAGTGGATGGATGGAGTGATTTGAGGCCTATGCTGGAAAAGGAAATACCTTCACGTAGAAACGAGACAAAAGCATTCTCAGAAAGTTCCCTGTGCTTTGTGCATTCAACTCACAGAGTTGGACATTCCCTTTGATAGAGCAGTTTTGAAACACTCTTTTTGTAGAATCTGCAAGTGGATATTTGGAGCGCTTTGAGGCCTCTGCTGCCAAAGGAATTATCATTGCATAAAAACTAGATGGAAGCGTTCTCAGAAACTTCCTTGTGATGAGTGCATTCAACTCGCAGAGTGGAACTTTCGTTTCGATAGACCAGTTTTGAAACACTGTTTTTGTAGAATCCGCAAGTGGCTATTTGGAGCTCTTTGAGGCTTATGCTGGAAAAGGAAATATCTTCGTCTACAAACTAGACAGAAGCATTCTCAGAAACTTCTTTGTCATGTGGGGATTGAACTCACACAGTTGAATATTCCTTTACATAGAGCAGTTTTGCAACACCCTTTCGGTGGAAAGTGAAAGTGCTTATTTGGTGCGATGGCGGCATCTAGTGGATAAGGAAATACATTCAGATGAAAACAAGATACATCCATTCTCAGAAACTTCTTTGTGATGACTGCATTCTACTCACAGAGTTGAACCTTCCTTTTGATAGAACAGTTTTGAAACACTCTTTTTGTGGAATCTGCAAGTGGCTGTTTGGAGCGCTTTGAGGCCTATGCTGGAAAAGGAAATCTCTTCACATAAAACCTAGACAGAAGTATTCCCAGAAAGTTTTTCTGATGTGCGCATTCAACTCACCGAGTTGAACCTTCCTTTAGATAGAGCAGTTTTGAAACACTCTGTCTGTAGTACCTGCGAGTGGATATTTGGAGTGCTTTGAGTGCTACACTGTAAAAGCAAATATCTTCACTTGGAATCTAGACAGAAGAATTCTCAGAGACTTCCCTGTGCTCTCTGCATTCCACTCACAGAGTTGAACCTTCCTTTTGATAGAACAGTTTCGAAACACTCTTGTGGTAGAATCTGCAAGTCGATATTTGGAAGGTTTGGAGGCCTATCCTGGGAAAGGAAATATCTTCCCATCAAAACTAGACAGAAGCATTCTCAGAAACTTCTTAGTGATGTGCGCATTCAAGTCACAGAGTTGAAGCTTCCTTTTGATATAGCAGTTTTGAACCACTCTTTTAGTAGAATCTGCAAGTGGATGTTCGGAGAGCTAAGAGGCCAACACTGGAAAAGGAAATCTCTTCACGTAAAAACTAGACGGAAGCATTCTCAGAAACTTCAATGGGCTTTACGCATTCAACTCACAGAGTGCAATGTTGCTTTTGAGAGCGCAGTTTTAAAACACTGTTTTTGTAGAATTTGCTAGAGGATGTTTGGAGCGATGTGAGGCCTTTGCTGGAAAAGGAAATATCTTCACATAAAACCTAGACAGAAGCATTCTCAGAAACTCCTTTGTGATGAGTGCATTCAAATCACACACTTGAACCTTCCTTTGGAAAGAGCAGTTTTGAAACACTCTTTCTGAAGAATCTGCAAGTGGATATTTGGAGCGATTTGAGGCCTATGCTGGAAATGAAATATCTTCACCTAAAAACTAGACGGAAGCATTCTCAGAAACTCCTTTGTGATGAGTGCATTCAACTCACAGAGTTGAAGCTTCCTTTTGATAGAGCAGTTTTGAAACACTCTTTTAGCAGCATCTGCAAGTGGATATTTGGAGCGCTTTGAGGCCAAGGCTGGAAAACGAAATCTCATCACATAAAAACTCGACAGAAGCATTCTCTGAAACTTCTTTGTGATGAGTGCATTCAACTCACAGACTCGAACGTTTCTTTTGATAGAACAGTTTAGAAACACTCCTTTTGTAGAATCTGCAAGTGTTTATTTGGAGCGCTTTGAGGCCTATGTTGGAAAAGGACATATCTTCACATCAAAAGTAGACAGACGCATTCTCAGAAACTTCTTTGTGATGAGTGCATTGAACTCACAGAGTTGAACCTACCTATTGATAGAGAAGTTTTGAAACACCCTTTTTGTAGAATCTGCAAGTGAATATTTGGCGTGATTTGAGGCCTATGCAGGAAACGGAAATATCTTCACATGAAAACTAGACAGATGAATTCTCAGAAACGTCTTTGTGATGAGTGCATTCAACTCACAGACTTGAAGCTTCCTTTTGAAAGAGCAGTTTCGAAACACTCTTTTTGTAGAATCTGCAAGTGGATATTTGGAGCGCTTTGAGGGCTATGCTGGAAAAGTTAATACCTTCACCTAAAAACTAGACAGACGCATACTCAGAAACTTCTTTGTGACGTGTGCATTGAACTCACAGAGTTGAACCTTTCTTTTGATACAGAAGTTTTGAAACACTCTTTTCGTAGAATCTTCAAGTGGATGGATGGAGTGATTTGAGGCCTATGCTGGAAAAGGAAATACCTTCACTTAGAAACGAGACAAAAGCATTCTCAGAAAGTTCCCTGTGCTTTGTGCATTCAACTCACAGAGTTGAACATTCCCTTTGATAGAGCAGTTTTGAAACACTCTTTTTGTAGAATCTGCAAGTGGATATTTGGAGCGCTTTGAGGCCTCTGCCGCCAAAGGAATTATCATTGCATAAAAACTAGATGGAAGCGTTCTCAGAAACTTCCTTGTGATGAGTGCATTCAACTCGCAGAGTGGAACCTTCGTTTCGATAGACCAGTTTTGAAACACTGTTTTTGTAGAATCCGCAAGTGGCTATTTGGAGCTCTTTGAGGCTTATGCTGGAAAAGGAAATATCTTCGTCTACAAACTAGACAGAAGCATTCTCAGAAACTTCTTTGTCATGTGGGGATTGAACTCACAGAGTTGAACATTCCTTTACATAGAGCAGTTTTGCAACACCCTTTCGGTGGAAAGTGAAAGTGCTTATTTGGTGCGATGGCGGCATCTAGTGGATAAGGAAATACATTCAGATGAAAACAAGATACATCCATTCTCAGAAACTTCTTTGTGATGACTGCATTCTCCTCACAGAGTTGAACCTTCCTTTTGATAGAACAGTTTTGAAACACTCTTTTTGTGGAATCTGCAAGTGGCTGTTTGGAGCGCTTTGAGGCCTATGCTGGAAAAGGAAATCTCTTCACATAAAACCTAGACAGAAGTATTCCCAGAAAGTTTTTCTGATGTGCGCATTCAACTCACCGAGTTGAACCTTCCTTTAGATAGAGCAGTTTTGAAACACTCTGTCTGTAGTACCTGCGAGTGGATATTTGGAGTGCTTTGAGTGCTACACTGTAAAAGCAAATATCTTCACTTGGAATCTAGACAGAAGAATTCTCAGAGACTTCCCTGTGCTCTCTGCATTCCACTCACAGAGTTGAACCTTCCTTTTGATAGAACAGTTTTGAAACACTCTTGTGGTAGTATCTGCAGGTCGATATTTGGAAGGTTTGGAGGCCTATCCTGGGAAAGGAAATATCTTCCCATCAAAACTAGACAGAAGCATTCTCAGAAACTTCTTAGTGATGTGCGCATTCAAGTCACAGAGTTGAAGCTTCCTTTTGATATAGCAGTTTTGAACCACTCTTTTAGTAGAATCTGCAAGTGGATGTTCGGAGAGCTAAGAGGCCAACACTGGAAAAGGAAATCTCTTCACGTAAAAACTAGACGGAAGCATTCTCAGAAACTTCAATGGGCTTTACGCATTCAACTCACAGAGTGCAATGTTGCTTTTGAGAGCGCAGTTTTAAAACACTGTTTTTGTAGAATTTGCTAGAGGATGTTTGGAGCGATGTGAGGCCTTTGCTGGAAAAGGAAATATCTTCACATAAAACCTAGACAGAAGCATTCTCAGAAACTCCTTTGTGATGAGTGCATTCAAATCACACACTTGAACCTTCCTTTGGAAAGAGCAGTTTTGAAACACTCTTTCTGAAGAATCTGCAAGTGGATATTTGGAGCGATTTGAGGCCTATGCTGGAAATGAAATATCTTCACCTAAAAACTAGACGGAAGCATTCTCAGAAACTCCTTTGTGATGAGTGCATTCAACTCACAGAGTTGAAGCTTCCTTTTGATAGAGCAGTTTTGAAACACTCTTTTAGCAGCATCTGCAAGTGGATATTTGGAGCGCTTTGAGGCCAAGGCTGGAAAACGAAATCTCATCACATAAAAACTCGACAGAAGCATTCTCTGAAACTTCTTTGTGATGAGTGCATTCAACTCACAGACTCGAACGTTTCTTTTGATAGAACAGTTTAGAAACACTCCTTTTGTAGAATCTGCAAGTGTTTATTTGGAGCGCTTTGAGGCCTATGTTGGAAAAGGACATATCTTCACATCAAAAGTAGACAGACGCATTCTCAGAAACTTCTTTGTGATGAGTGCATTGAACTCACAGAGTTGAACCTACCTATTGATAGAGAAGTTTTGAAACACCCTTTTTGTAGAATCTGCAAGTGAATATTTGGCGCGATTTGAGGCCTATGCAGGAAACGGAAATATCTTCACATGAAAACTAGACAGATGAATTCTCAGAAACGTCTTTGTGATGAGTGCATTCAACTCACAGACTTGAAGCTTCCTTTTGAAAGAGCAGTTTCGAAACACTCTTTTTGTAGAATCTGCAAGTGGATATTTGGAGCGCTTTGAGGGCTATGCTGGAAAAGTTAATACCTTCACCTAAAAACTAGACAGACGCAAACTCAGAAACTTCTTTGTGACGTGTGCATTGAACTCACAGAGTTGAACCTTTCTTTTGATACAGAAGTTTTGAAACACTCTTTTCGTAGAATCTTCAAGTGGATGGATGGAGTGATTTGAGGCCTATGCTGGAAAAGGAAATACCTTCACGTAGAAACGAGACAAAAGCATTCTCAGAAAGTTCCCTGTGCTTTGTGCATTCAACTCACAGAGTTGAACATTCCCTTTGATAGAGCAGTTTTGAAACACTCTTTTTGTAGAATCTGCAAGTGGATATTTGGAGCGCTTTGAGGCCTCTGCCGCCAAAGGAATTATCATTGCATAAAAACTAGATGGAAGCGTTCTCAGAAACTTCCTTGTGATGAGTGCATTCAACTCGCAGAGTGGAACCTTCCTTTCGATAGACCAGTTTTGAAACACTGTTTTTGTAGAATCCGCAAGTGGCTATTTGGAGCTCTTTGAGGCTTATGCTGGAAAAGGAAATATCTTCGTCTACAAACTAGACAGAAGCATTCTCAGAAACTTCTTTGTCATGTATGGATTGAACTCACAGAGTTGAACATTCCTTTACATAGAGCAGTTTTGCAACACCCTTTCGGTGGAAAGTGAAAGTGCTTATTTGGTGCGATGGCGGCATCTAGTGGATAAGGAAATACATTCAGATGAAAACAAGACACATCCATTCTCAGAAACTTCTTTGTGATGACTGCATTCTACTCACAGAGTTGAACCTTCCTTTTGATAGAACAGTTTTGAAACACTCTTTTTGTGGAATCTGCAAGTGGCTGTTTGGAGCGCTTTGAGGCCTATGCTGGAAAAGGAAATCTCTTCACATAAAACCTAGACAGAAGTATTCCCAGAAAGTTTTTCTGATGTGCGCATTCAACTCACCGAGTTGAACCTTCCTTTAGATAGAGCAGTTTTGAAACACTCTGTCTGTAGTACCTGCGAGTGGATATTTGGAGTGCTTTGAGTGCTACACTGTAAAAGCAAATATCTTCACTTGGAATCTAGACAGAAGAATTCTCAGAGACTTCCCTGTGCTCTCTGCATTCCACTCACAGAGTTGAACCTTCCTTTTGATAGAACAGTTTTGAAACACTCTTGTGGTAGAATCTGCAGGTCGATATTTGGAAGGTTTGGAGGCCTAACCTGGGAAAGGAAATATCTTCCCATCAAAACTAGACAGAAGCATTCTCAGAAACTTCTTAGTGATGTGCGCATTCAAGTCACAGAGTTGAAGCTTCCTTTTGATATAGCAGTTTTGAACCACTCTTTTAGTAGAATCTGCAAGTGGATGTTCGGAGAGCTAAGAGGCCAACACTGGAAAAGGAAATCTCTTCACGTAAAAACTAGACGGAAGCATTCTCAGAAACTTCAATGGGCTTTACGCATTCAACTCACAGAGTGCAATGTTGCTTTTGAGAGCGCAGTTTTAAAACACTGTTTTTGTAGAATTTGCTAGAGGATGTTTGGAGCGATGTGAGGCCTTTGCTGGAAAAGGAAATATCTTCACATAAAACCTGGACAGAAGCATTCTCAGAAACTCCTTTGTGATGAGTGCATTCAAATCACACACTTGAACCTTCCTTTGGAAAGAGCAGTTTTGAAACACTCTTTCTGAAGAATCTGCAAGTGGATATTTGGAGCGATTTGAGGCCTATGCTGGAAATGAAATATCTTCACCTAAAAACTAGACGGAAGCATTCTCAGAAACTCCTTTGTGATGAGTGCATTCAACTCACAGAGTTGAAGCTTCCTTTTGATAGAGCAGTTTTCAAACACTCTTTTAGCAGCATCTGCAAGTGGATATTTGGAGCGCTTTGAGGCCAAGGCTGGAAAACGAAATCTCATCACATAAAAACTCGACAGAAGCATTCTCTGAAACTTCTTTGTGATGAGTGCATTCAACTCACAGACTCGAACGTTTCTTTTGATAGAACAGTTTAGAAACACTCCTTTTGTAGAATCTGCAAGTGTTTATTTGGAGCGCTTTGAGGCCTATGTTGGAAAAGGACATATCTTCACATCAAAAGTAGACAGACGCATTCTCAGAAACTTCTTTGTGATGAGTGCATTGAACTCACAGAGTTGAACCTACCTATTGATAGAGAAGTTTTGAAACACCCTTTTTGTAGAATCTGCAAGTGAATATTTGGCGCGATTTGAGGCCTATGCAGGAAACGGAAATATCTTCACATGAAAACTAGACAGATGAATTCTCAGAAACGTCTTTGTGATGAGTGCATTCAACTCACAGACTTGAAGCTTCCTTTTGAAAGAGCAGTTTCGAAACACTCTTTTTGTAGAATCTGCAAGTGGATATTTGGAGCGCTTTGAGGGCTATGCTGGAAAAGTTAATACATTCACCTAAAAACTAGACAGACGCAAACTCAGAAACTTCTTTGTGACGTGTGCATTGAACTCACAGAGTTGAACCTTTCTTTTGATACAGAAGTTTTGAAACACTCTTTTCGTAGAATCTTCAAGTGGATGGATGGAGTGATTTGAGGCCTATGCTGGAAAAGGAAATACCTTCACGTAGAAACGAGACAAAAGCATTCTCAGAAAGTTCCCTGTGCTTTGTGCATTCAACTCACAGAGTTGAACATTCCCTTTGATAGAGCAGTTTTGAAACACTCTTTTTGTAGAATCTGCAAGTGGATATTTGGAGCGCTTTGAGGCCTCTGCCGCCAAAGGAATTATCATTGCATAAAAACTAGATGGAAGCGTTCTCAGAAACTTCCTTGTGATGAGTGCATTCAACTCGCAGAGTGGAACCTTCCTTTCGATAGACCAGTTTTGAAACACTGTTTTTGTAGAATCCGCAAGTGGCTATTTGGAGCTCTTTGAGGCTTATGCTGGAAAAGGAAATATCTTCGTCTACAAACTAGACAGAAGCATTCTCAGAAACTTCTTTGTCATGTGGGGATTGAACTCACAGAGTTGAACATTCCTTTACATAGAGCAGTTTTGCAACACCCTTTCGGTGGAAAGTGAAAGTGCTTATTTGGTGCGATGGCGGCATCTAGTGGATAAGGAAATACATTCAGATGAAAACAAGATACATCCATTCTCAGAAACTTCTTTGTGATGACTCCATTCTCCTCACAGAGTTGAACCTTCCTTTTGATAGAACAGTTTTGAAACACTCTTTTTGTGGAATCTGCAAGTGGCTGTTTGGAGCGCTTTGAGGCCTATGCTGGAAAAGGAAATCTCTTCACATAAAACCTAGACAGAAGTATTCCCAGAAAGTTTTTCTGATGTGCGCATTCAACTCACCGAGTTGAACCTTCCTTTAGATAGAGCAGTTTTGAAACACTCTGTCTGTAGTACCTGCGAGTGGATATTTGGAGTGCTTTGAGTGCTACACTGTAAAAGCAAATATCTTCACTTGGAATCTAGACAGAAGAATTCTCAGAGACTTCCCTGTGCTCTCTGCATTCCACTCACAGAGTTGAACCTTCCTTTTGATAGAACAGTTTTGAAACACTCTTGTGGTAGAATCTGCAAGTCGATATTTGGAAGGTTTGGAGGCCTATCCTGGGAAAGGAAATATCTTCCCATCAAAACTAGACAGAAGCATTCTCAGAAACTTCTTAGTGATGTGCGCATTCAAGTCACAGAGTTGAAGCTTCCTTTTGATATAGCAGTTTTGAACCACTCTTTTAGTAGAATCTGCAAGTGGATGTTCGGAGAGCTAAGAGGCCAACACTGGAAAAGGAAATCTCTTCACGTAAAAACTAGACGGAAGCATTCTCAGAAACTTCAATGGGCTTTACGCATTCAACTCACAGAGTGCAATGTTGCTTTTGAGAGCGCAGTTTTAAAACACTGTTTTTGTAGAATTTGCTAGAGGATGTTTGGAGCGATGTGAGGCCTTTGCTGGAAAAGGAAATATCTTCACATAAAACCTAGACAGAAGCATTCTCAGAAACTCCTTTGTGATGAGTGCATTCAAATCACACACTTGAACCTTCCTTTGGAAAGAGCAGTTTTGAAACACTCTTTCTGAAGAATCTGCAAGTGGATATTTGGAGCGATTTGAGGCCTATGCTGGAAATGAAATATCTTCACCTAAAAACTAGACGGAAGCATTCTCAGAAACTCCTTTGTGATGAGTGCATTCAACTCACAGAGTTGAAGCTTCCTTTTGATAGAGCAGTTTTGAAACACTCTTTTAGCAGCATCTGCAAGTGGATATTTGGAGCGCTTTGAGGCCAAGGCTGGAAAACGAAATCTCATCACATAAAAACTCGACAGAAGCATTCTCTGAAACTTCTTTGTGATGAGTGCATTCAACTCACAGACTCGAACGTTTCTTTTGATAGAACAGTTTAGAAACACTCCTTTTGTAGAATCTGCAAGTGTTTATTTGGAGCGCTTTGAGGCCTATGTTGGAAAAGGACATATCTTCACATCAAAAGTAGACAGACGCATTCTCAGAAACTTCTTTGTGATGAGTGCATTGAACTCACAGAGTTGAACCTACCTATTGATAGAGAAGTTTTGAAACACCCTTTTTGTAGAATCTGCAAGTGAATATTTGGCGCGATTTGAGGCCTATGCAGGAAACGGAAATATCTTCACATGAAAACTAGACAGATGAATTCTCAGAAACGTCTTTGTGATGAGTGCATTCAACTCACAGACTTGAAGCTTCCTTTTGAAAGAGCAGTTTCGAAACACTCTTTTTGTAGAATCTGCAAGTGGATATTTGGAGCGCTTTGAGGGCTATGCTGGAAAAGTTAATACCTTCACCTAAAAACTAGACAGACGCATACTCAGAAACTTCTTTGTGACGTGTGCATTGAACTCACAGAGTTGAACCTTTCTTTTGATACAGAAGTTTTGAAACACTCTTTTCGTAGAATCTTCAAGTGGATGGATGGAGTGATTTGAGGCCTATGCTGGAAAAGGAAATACCTTCACGTAGAAACGAG
The DNA here is from genome assembly GCF_028885655.2 of Pongo abelii. Taxonomy (NCBI): domain Eukaryota; kingdom Metazoa; phylum Chordata; class Mammalia; order Primates; family Hominidae; genus Pongo; species Pongo abelii. Next base: position 52,019,101 of record NC_071989.2, read on the forward strand.
ACAAAAGCATTCTCAGAAAGTTCCCTGTGCTTTGTGCATTCAACTCACAGAGTTGAACATTCCCTTTGATAGAGCAGTTTTGAAACACTCTTTTTGTAGAATCTGCAAGTGGATATTTGGAGCGCTTTGAGGCCTCTGCCGCCAAAGGAATTATCATTGCATAAAAACTAGATGGAAGCGTTCTCAGAAACTTCCTTGTGATGAGTGCATTCAACTCGCAGAGTGGAACCTTCCTTTCGATAGACCAGTTTTGAAACACTGTTTTTGTAGAATCCGCAAGTGGCTATTTGGAGCTCTTTGAGGCTTATGCTGGAAAAGGAAATATCTTCGTCTACAAACTAGACAGAAGCATTCTCAGAAACTTCTTTGTCATGTGGGGATTGAACTCACAGAGTTGAACATTCCTTTACATAGAGCAGTTTTGCAACACCCTTTCGGTGGAAAGTGAAAGTGCTTATTTGGTGCGATGGCGGCATCTAGTAGATAAGGAAATACATTCAGATGAAAACAAGATACATCCATTCTCAGAAACTTCTTTGTGATGACTGCATTCTCCTCACAGAGTTGAACCTTCCTTTTGATAGAACAGTTTTGAAACACTCTTTTTGTGGAATCTGCAAGTGGCTGTTTGGAGCGCTTTGAGGCCTATGCTGGAAAAGGAAATCTCTTCACATAAAACCTAGACAGAAGTATTCCCAGAAAGTTTTTCTGATGTGCGCATTCAACTCACCGAGTTGAACCTTCCTTTAGATAGAGCAGTTTTGAAACACTCTGTCTGTAGTACCTGCGAGTGGATATTTGGAGTGCTTTGAGTGCTACACTGTAAAAGCAAATATCTTCACTTGGAATCTAGACAGAAGAATTCTCAGAGACTTCCCTGTGCTCTCTGCATTCCACTCACAGAGTTGAACCTTCCTTTTGATAGAACAGTTTTGAAACACTCTTGTGGTAGAATCTGCAAGTCGATATTTGGAAGGTTTGGAGGCCTATCCTGGGAAAGGAAATATCTTCCCATCAAAACTAGACAGAAGCATTCTCAGAAACTTCTTAGTGATGTGCGCATTCAAGTCACAGAGTTGAAGCTTCCTTTTGATATAGCAGTTTTGAACCACTCTTTTAGTAGAATCTGCAAGTGGATGTTCGGAGAGCTAAGAGGCCAACACTGGAAAAGGAAATCTCTTCACGTAAAAACTAGACGGAAGCATTCTCAGAAACTTCAATGGGCTTTACGCATTCAACTCACAGAGTGCAATGTTGCTTTTGAGAGCGCAGTTTTAAAACACTGTTTTTGTAGAATTTGCTAGAGGATGTTTGGAGCGATGTGAGGCCTTTGCTGGAAAAGGAAATATCTTCACATAAAACCTAGACAGAAGCATTCTCAGAAACTCCTTTGTGATGAGTGCATTCAAATCACACACTTGAACCTTCCTTTGGAAAGAGCAGTTTTGAAACACTCTTTCTGAAGAATCTGCAAGTGGATATTTGGAGCGATTTGAGGCCTATGCTGGAAATGAAATATCTTCACCTAAAAACTAGACGGAAGCATTCTCAGAAACTCCTTTGTGATGAGTGCATTCAACTCACAGAGTTGAAGCTTCCTTTTGATAGAGCAGTTTTGAAACACTCTTTTAGCAGCATCTGCAAGTGGATATTTGGAGCGCTTTGAGGCCAAGGCTGGAAAACGAAATCTCATCACATAAAAACTCGACAGAAGCATTCTCTGAAACTTCTTTGTGATGAGTGCATTCAACTCACAGACTCGAACGTTTCTTTTGATAGAACAGTTTAGAAACACTCCTTTTGTAGAATCTGCAAGTGTTTATTTGGAGCGCTTTGAGGCCTATGTTGGAAAAGGACATATCTTCACATCAAAAGTAGACAGACGCATTCTCAGAAACTTCTTTGTGATGAGTGCATTGAACTCACAGAGTTGAACCTACCTATTGATAGAGAAGTTTTGAAACACCCTTTTTGTAGAATCTGCAAGTGAATATTTGGCGCGATTTGAGGCCTATGCAGGAAACGGAAATATCTTCACATGAAAACTAGACAGATGAATTCTCAGAAACGTCTTTGTGATGAGTGCATTCAACTCACAGACTTGAAGCTTCCTTTTGAAAGAGCAGTTTCGAAACACTCTTTTTGTAGAATCTGCAAGTGGATATTTGGAGCGCTTTGAGGGCTATGCTGGAAAAGTTAATACCTTCACCTAAAAACTAGACAGACGCAAACTCAGAAACTTCTTTGTGACGTGTGCATTGAACTCACAGAGTTGAACCTTTCTTTTGATACAGAAGTTTTGAAACACTCTTTTCGTAGAATCTTCAAGTGGATGGATGGAGTGATTTGAGGCCTATGCTGGAAAAGGAAATACCTTCACGTAGAAACGAGACAAAAGCATTCTCAGAAAGTTCCCTGTGCTTTGTGCATTCAACTCACAGAGTTGAACATTCCCTTTGATAGAGCAGTTTTGAAACACTCTTTTTGTAGAATCTGCAAGTGGATATTTGGAGCGCTTTGAGGCCTCTGCCGCCAAAGGAATTATCATTGCATAAAAACTAGATGGAAGCGTTCTCAGAAACTTCCTTGTGATGAGTGCATTCAACTCGCAGAGTGGAACCTTCGTTTCGATAGACCAGTTTTGAAACACTGTTTTTGTAGAATCCGCAAGTGGCTATTTGGAGCTCTTTGAGGCTTATGCTGGAAAAGGAAATATCTTCGTCTACAAACTAGACAGAAGCATTCTCAGAAACTTCTTTGTCATGTGGGGATTGAACTCACACAGTTGAATATTCCTTTACATAGAGCAGTTTTGCAACACCCTTTCGGTGGAAAGTGAAAGTGCTTATTTGGTGCGATGGCGGCATCTAGTGGATAAGGAAATACATTCAGATGAAAACAAGATACATCCATTCTCAGAAACTTCTTTGTGATGACTGCATTCTCCTCACAGAGTTGAACCTTCCTTTTGATAGAACAGTTTTGAAACACTCTTTTTGTGGAATCTGCAAGTGGCTATTTGGAGCGCTTTGAGGCCTATGCTGGAAAAGGAAATCTCTTCACATAAAACCTAGACAGAAGTATTCCCAGAAAGTTTTTCTGATGTGCGCATTCAACTCACCGAGTTGAACCTTCCTTTAGATAGAGCAGTTTTGAAACACTCTGTCTGTAGTACCTGCGAGTGGATATTTGGAGTGCTTTGAGTGCTACACTGTAAAAGCAAATATCTTCACTTGGAATCTAGACAGAAGAATTTTCAGAGACTTCCCTGTGCTCTCTGCATTCCACTCACAGAGTTGAACCTTCCTTTTGATAGAACAGTTTTGAAACACTCTTGTGGTAGAATCTGCAAGTCGATATTTGGAAGGTTTGGAGGCCTATCCTGGGAAAGGAAATATCTTCCCATCAAAACTAGACAGAAGCATTCTCAGAAACTTCTTAGTGATGTGCGCATTCAAGTCACAGAGTTGAAGCTTCCTTTTGATATAGCAGTTTTGAACCACTCTTTTAGTAGAATCTGCAAGTGGATGTTCGGAGAGCTAAGAGGCCAACACTGGAAAAGGAAATCTCTTCACGTAAAAACTAGACGGAAGCATTCTCAGAAACTTCAATGGGCTTTACGCATTCAACTCACAGAGTGCAATGTTGCTTTTGAGAGCGCAGTTTTAAAACACTGTTTTTGTAGAATTTGCTAGAGGATGTTTGGAGCGATGTGAGGCCTTTGCTGGAAAAGGAAATATCTTCACATAAAACCTAGACAGAAGCATTCTCAGAAACTCCTTTGTGATGAGTGCATTCAAATCACACACTTGAACCTTCCTTTGGAAAGAGCAGTTTTGAAACACTCTTTCTGAAGAATCTGCAAGTGGATATTTGGAGCGATTTGAGGCCTATGCTGGAAATGAAATATCTTCACCTAAAAACTAGACGGAAGCATTCTCAGAAACTCCTTTGTGATGAGTGCATTCAACTCACAGAGTTGAAGCTTCCTTTTGATAGAGCAGTTTTGAAACACTCTTTTAGCAGCATCTGCAAGTGGATATTTGGAGCGCTTTGAGGCCAAGGCTGGAAAACGAAATCTCATCACATAAAAACTCGACAGAAGCATTCTCTGAAACTTCTTTGTGATGAGTGCATTCAACTCACAGACTCGAACGTTTCTTTTGATAGAACAGTTTAGAAACACTCCTTTTGTAGAATCTGCAAGTGTTTATTTGGAGCGCTTTGAGGCCTATGTTGGAAAAGGACATATCTTCACATCAAAAGTAGACAGACGCATTCTCAGAAACTTCTTTGTGATGAGTGCATTGAACTCACAGAGTTGAACCTACCTATTGATAGAGAAGTTTTGAAACACCCTTTTTGTAGAATCTGCAAGTGAATATTTGGCGCGATTTGAGGCCTATGCAGGAAACGGAAATATCTTCACATGAAAACTAGACAGATGAATTCTCAGAAACGTCTTTGTGATGAGTGCATTCAACTCACAGACTTGAAGCTTCCTTTTGAAAGAGCAGTTTCGAAACACTCTTTTTGTAGAATCTGCAAGTGGATATTTGGAGCGCTTTGAGGGCTATGCTGGAAAAGTTAATACCTTCACCTAAAAACTAGACAGACGCAAACTCAGAAACTTCTTTGTGACGTGTGCATTGAACTCACAGAGTTGAACCTTTCTTTTGATACAGAAGTTTTGAAACACTCTTTTCGTAGAATCTTCAAGTGGATGGATGGAGTGATTTGAGGCCTATGCTGGAAAAGGAAATACCTTCACGTAGAAACGAGACAAAAGCATTCTCAGAAAGTTCCCTGTGCTTTGTGCATTCAACTCACAGAGTTGAACATTCCCTTTGATAGAGCAGTTTTGAAACACTCTTTTTGTAGAATCTGCAAGTGGATATTTGGAGCGCTTTGAGGCCTCTGCTGCCAAAGGAATTATCATTGCATAAAAACTAGATGGAAGCGTTCTCAGAAACTTCCTTGTGATGAGTGCATTCAACTCGCAGAGTGGAACCTTCGTTTCGATAGACCAGTTTTGAAACACTGTTTTTGTAGAATCCGCAAGTGGCTATTTGGAGCTCTTTGAGGCTTATGCTGGAAAAGGAAATATCTTCGTCTACAAACTAGACAGAAGCATTCTCAGAAACTTCTTTGTCATGTGGGGATTGAACTCACACAGTTGAATATTCCTTTACATAGAGCAGTTTTGCAACACCCTTTCGGTGGAAAGTGAAAGTGCTTATTTGGTGCGATGGCGGCATCTAGTGGATAAGGAAATACATTCAGATGAAAACAAGATACATCCATTCTCAGAAACTTCTTTGTGATGACTGCATTCTACTCACAGAGTTGAACCTTCCTTTTGATAGAACAGTTTTGAAACACTCTTTTTGTGGAATCTGCAAGTGGCTATTTGGAGCGCTTTGAGGCCTATGCTGGAAAAGGAAATCTCTTCACATAAAACCTAGACAGAAGTATTCCCAGAAAGTTTTTCTGATGTGCGCATTCAACTCACCGAGTTGAACCTTCCTTTAGATAGAGCAGTTTTGAAACACTCTGTCTGTAGTACCTGCGAGTGGATATTTGGAGTGCTTTGAGTGCTACACTGTAAAAGCAAATATCTTCACTTGGAATCTAGACAGAAGAATTCTCAGAGACTTCCCTGTGCTCTCTGCATTCCACTCACAGAGTTGAACCTTCCTTTTGATAGAACAGTTTTGAAACACTCTTGTGGTAGAATCTGCAAGTCGATATTTGGAAGGTTTGGAGGCCTATCCTGGGAAAGGAAATATCTTCCCATCAAAACTAGACAGAAGCATTCTCAGAAACTTCTTAGTGATGTGCGCATTCAAGTCACAGAGTTGAAGCTTCCTTTTGATATAGCAGTTTTGAACCACTCTTTTAGTAGAATCTGCAAGTGGATGTTCGGACAGCTAAGAGGCCAACACTGGAAAAGGAAATCTCTTCACGTAAATACTAGACGGAAGCATTCTCAGAAACTTCAATGGGCTTTACGCATTCAACTCACAGAGTGCAATGTTGCTTTTGAGAGCGCAGTTTTAAAACACTGTTTTTGTAGAATTTGCTAGAGGATGTTTGGAGCGATGTGAGGCCTTTGCTGGAAAAGGAAATATCTTCACATAAAACCTAGACAGAAGCATTCTCAGAAACTCCTTTGTGATGAGTGCATTCAAATCACACACTTGAACCTTCCTTTGGAAAGAGCAGTTTTGAAACACTCTTTCTGAAGAATCTGCAAGTGGATATTTGGAGCGATTTGAGGCCTATGCTGGAAATGAAATATCTTCACCTAAAAACTAGACGGAAGCATTCTCAGAAACTCCTTTGTGATGAGTGCATTCAACTCACAGAGTTGAAGCTTCCTTTTGATAGAGCAGTTTTGAAACACTCTTTTAGCAGCATCTGCAAGTGGATATTTGGAGCGCTTTGAGGCCAAGGCTGGAAAACGAAATCTCATCACATAAAAACTCGACAGAAGCATTCTCTGAAACTTCTTTGTGATGAGTGCATTCAACTCACAGACTCGAACGTTTCTTTTGATAGAACAGTTTAGAAACACTCCTTTTGTAGAATCTGCAAGTGTTTATTTGGAGCGCTTTGAGGCCTATGTTGGAAAAGGACATATCTTCACATCAAAAGTAGACAGACGCATTCTCAGAAACTTCTTTGTGATGAGTGCATTGAACTCACAGAGTTGAACCTACCTATTGATAGAGAAGTTTTGAAACACCCTTTTTGTAGAATCTGCAAGTGAATATTTGGCGCGATTTGAGGCCTATGCAGGAAACGGAAATATCTTCACATGAAAACTAGACAGATGAATTCTCAGAAACGTCTTTGTGATGAGTGCATTCAACTCACAGACTTGAAGCTTCCTTTTGAAAGAGCAGTTTCGAAACACTCTTTTTGTAGAATCTGCAAGTGGATATTTGGAGCGCTTTGAGGGCTATGCTGGAAAAGTTAATACATTCACCTAAAAACTAGACAGACGCAAACTCAGAAACTTCTTTGTGACGTGTGCATTGAACTCACAGAGTTGAACCTTTCTTTTGATACAGAAGTTTTGAAACACTCTTTTCGTAGAATCTTCAAGTGGATGGATGGAGTGATTTGAGGCCTATGCTGGAAAAGGAAATACCTTCACGTAGAAACGAGACAAAAGCATTCTCAGAAAGTTCCCTGTGCTTTGTGCATTCAACTCACAGAGTTGAACATTCCCTTTGATAGAGCAGTTTTGAAACACTCTTTTTGTAGAATCTGCAAGTGGATATTTGGAGCGCTTTGAGGCCTCTGCCGCCAAAGGAATTATCATTGCATAAAAACTAGATGGAAGCGTTCTCAGAAACTTCCTTGTGATGAGTGCATTCAACTCGCAGAGTGGAACCTTCCTTTCGATAGACCAGTTTTGAAACACTGTTTTTGTAGAATCCGCAAGTGGCTATTTGGAGCTCTTTGAGGCTTATGCTGGAAAAGGAAATATCTTCGTCTACAAACTAGACAGAAGCATTCTCAGAAACTTCTTTGTCATGTGGGGATTGAACTCACAGAGTTGAACATTCCTTTACATAGAGCAGTTTTGCAACACCCTTTCGGTGGAAAGTGAAAGTGCTTATTTGGTGCGATGGCGGCATCTAGTGGATAAGGAAATACATTCAGATGAAAACAAGATACATCCATTCTCAGAAACTTCTTTGTGATGACTGCATTCTACTCACAGAGTTGAACCTTCCTTTTGATAGAACAGTTTTGAAACACTCTTTTTGTGGAATCTGCAAGTGGCTGTTTGGAGCGCTTTGAGGCCTATGCTGGAAAAGGAAATCTCTTCACATAAAACCTAGACAGAAGTATTCCCAGAAAGTTTTTCTGATGTGCGCATTCAACTCACCGAGTTGAACCTTCCTTTAGATAGAGCAGTTTTGAAACACTCTGTCTGTAGTACCTGCGAGTGGATATTTGGAGTGCTTTGAGTGCTACACTGTAAAAGCAAATATCTTCACTTGGAATCTAGACAGAAGAATTCTCAGAGACTTCCCTGTGCTCTCTGCATTCCACTCACAGAGTTGAACCTTCCTTTTGATAGAACAGTTTTGAAACACTCTTGTGGTAGAATCTGCAAGTCGATATTTGGAAGGTTTGGAGGCCTATCCTGGGAAAGGAAATATCTTCCCATCAAAACTAGACAGAAGCATTCTCAGAAACTTCTTAGTGATGTGCGCATTCAAGTCACAGAGTTGAAGCTTCCTTTTGATATAGCAGTTTTGAACCACTCTTTTAGTAGAATCTGCAAGTGGATGTTCGGAGAGCTAAGAGGCCAACACTGGAAAAGGAAATCTCTTCACGTAAAAACTAGACGGAAGCATTCTCAGAAACTTCAATGGGCTTTACGCATTCAACTCACAGAGTGCAATGTTGCTTTTGAGAGCGCAGTTTTAAAACACTGTTTTTGTAGAATTTGCTAGAGGATGTTTGGAGCGATGTGAGGCCTTTGCTGGAAAAGGAAATATCTTCACATAAAACCTAGACAGAAGCATTCTCAGAAACTCCTTTGTGATGAGTGCATTCAAATCACACACTTGAACCTTCCTTTGGAAAGAGCAGTTTTGAAACACTCTTTCTGAAGAATCTGCAAGTGGATATTTGGAGCGATTTGAGGCCTATGCTGGAAATGAAATATCTTCACCTAAAAACTAGACGGAAGCATTCTCAGAAACTCCTTTGTGATGAGTGCATTCAACTCACAGAGTTGAAGCTTCCTTTTGATAGAGCAGTTTTGAAACACTCTTTTAGCAGCATCTGCAAGTGGATATTTGGAGCGCTTTGAGGCCAAGGCTGGAAAACGAAATCTCATCACATAAAAACTCGACAGAAGCATTCTCTGAAACTTCTTTGTGATGAGTGCATTCAACTCACAGACTCGAACGTTTCTTTTGATAGAACAGTTTAGAAACACTCCTTTTGTAGAATCTGCAAGTGTTTATTTGGAGCGCTTTGAGGCCTATGTTGGAAAAGGACATATCTTCACATCAAAAGTAGACAGACGCATTCTCAGAAACTTCTTTGTGATGAGTGCATTGAACTCACAGAGTTGAACCTACCTATTGATAGAGAAGTTTTGAAACACCCTTTTTGTAGAATCTGCAAGTGAATATTTGGCGCGATTTGAGGCCTATGCAGGAAACGGAAATATCTTCACATGAAAACTAGACAGATGAATTCTCAGAAACGTCTTTGTGATGAGTGCATTCAACTCACAGACTTGAAGCTTCCTTTTGAAAGAGCAGTTTCGAAACACTCTTTTTGTAGAATCTGCAAGTGGATATTTGGAGCGCTTTGAGGGCTATGCTGGAAAAGTTAATACCTTCACCTAAAAACTAGACAGACGCATACTCAGAAACTTCTTTGTGACGTGTGCATTGAACTCACAGAGTTGAACCTTTCTTTTGATACAGAAGTTTTGAAACACTCTTTTCGTAGAATCTTCAAGTGGATGGATGGAGTGATTTGAGGCCTATGCTGGAAAAGGAAATACCTTCACGTAGAAACGAGACAAAAGCATTCTCAGAAAGTTCCCTGTGCTTTGTGCATTCAACTCACAGAGTTGAACATTCCCTTTGATAGAGCAGTTTTGAAACACTCTTTTTGTAGAATCTGCAAGTGGATATTTGGAGCGCTTTGAGGCCTCTGCCGCCAAAGGAATTATCATTGCATAAAAACTAGATGGAAGCGTTCTCAGAAACTTCCTTGTGATGAGTGCATTCAACTCGCAGAGTGGAACTTTCGTTTCGATAGACCAGTTTTGAAACACTGTTTTTGTAGAATCCGCAAGTGGCTATTTGGAGCTCTTTGAGGCTTATGCTGGAAAAGGAAATATCTTCGTCTACAAACTAGACAGAAGCATTCTCAGAAACTTCTTTGTCATGTGGGGATTGAACTCACACAGTTGAATACTCCTTTACATAGAGCAGTTTTGCAACACCCTTTCGGTGGAAAGTGAAAGTGCTTATTTGGTGCGATGGCGGCATCTAGTGGATAAGGAAATACATTCAGATGAAAACAAGATACATCCATTCTCAGAAACTTCTTTGTGATGACTGCATTCTACTCACAGAGTTGAACCTTCCTTTTGATAGAACAGTTTTGAAACACTCTTTTTGTGGAATCTGCAAGTGGCTGTTTGGAGCGCTTTGAGGCCTATGCTGGAAAAGGAAATCTCTTCACATAAAACCTAGACAGAAGTATTCCCAGAAAGTTTTTCTGATGTGCGCATTCAACTCACCGAGTTGAACCTTCCTTTAGATAGAGCAGTTTTGAAACACTCTGTCTGTAGTACCTGCGAGTGGATATTTGGAGTGCTTTGAGTGCTACACTGTAAAAGCAAATATCTTCACTTGGAATCTAGACAGAAGAATTCTCAGAGACTTCCCTGTGCTCTCTGCATTCCACTCACAGAGTTGAACCTTCCTTTTGATAGAACAGTTTCGAAACACTCTTGTGGTAGAATCTGCAAGTCGATATTTGGAAGGTTTGGAGGCCTATCCTGGGAAAGGAAATATCTTCCCATCAAAACTAGACAGAAGCATTCTCAGAAACTTCTTAGTGATGTGCACATTCAAGTCACAGAGTTGAAGCTTCCTTTTGATATAGCAGTTTTGAACCACTCTTTTAGTAGAATCTGCAAGTGGATGTTCGGAGAGCTAAGAGGCCAACACTGGAAAAGGAAATCTCTTCACGTAAAAACTAGACGGAAGCATTCTCAGAAACTTCAATGGGCTTTACGCATTCAACTCACAGAGTGCAATGTTGCTTTTGAGAGCGCAGTTTTAAAACACTGTTTTTGTAGAATTTGCTAGAGGATGTTTGGAGCGATGTGAGGCCTTTGCTGGAAAAGGAAATATCTTCACATAAAACCTAGACAGAAGCATTCTCAGAAACTCCTTTGTGATGAGTGCATTCAAATCACACACTTGAACCTTCCTTTGGAAAGAGCAGTTTTGAAACACTCTTTCTGAAGAATCTGCAAGTGGATATTTGGAGCGATTTGAGGCCTATGCTGGAAATGAAATATCTTCACCTAAAAACTAGACGGAAGCATTCTCAGAAACTCCTTTGTGATGAGTGCATTCAACTCACAGAGTTGAAGCTTCCTTTTGATAGAGCAGTTTTGAAACACTCTTTTAGCAGCATCTGCAAGTGGATATTTGGAGCGCTTTGAGGCCAAGGCTGGAAAACGAAATCTCATCACATAAAAACTCGACAGAAGCATTCTCTGAAACTTCTTTGTGATGAGTGCATTCAACTCACAGACTCGAACGTTTCTTTTGATAGAACAGTTTAGAAACACTCCTTTTGTAGAATCTGCAAGTGTTTATTTGGAGCGCTTTGAGGCCTATGTTGGAAAAGGACATATCTTCACATCAAAAGTAGACAGACGCATTCTCAGAAACTTCTTTGTGATGAGTGCATTGAACTCACAGAGTTGAACCTACCTATTGATAGAGAAGTTTTGAAACACCCTTTTTGTAGAATCTGCAAGTGAATATTTGGCGCGATTTGAGGCCTATGCAGGAAACGGAAATATCTTCACATGAAAACTAGACAGATGAATTCTCAGAAACGTCTTTGTGATGAGTGCATTCAACTCACAGACTTGAAGCTTCCTTTTGAAAGAGCAGTTTCGAAACACTCTTTTTGTAGAATCTGCAAGTGGATATTTGGAGCGCTTTGAGGGCTATGCTGGAAAAGTTAATACCTTCACCTAAAAACTAGACAGACGCAAACTCAGAAACTTCTTTGTGACGTGTGCATTGAACTCACAGAGTTGAACCTTTCTTTTGATACAGAAGTTTTGAAACACTCTTTTCGTAGAATCTTCAAGTGGATGGATGGAGTGATTTGAGGCCTATGCTGGAAAAGGAAATACCTTCACGTAGAAACGAGACAAAAGCATTCTCAGAAAGTTCCCTGTGCTTTGTGCATTCAACTCACAGAGTTGAACATTCCCTTTGATAGAGCAGTTTTGAAACACTCTTTTTGTAGAATCTGCAAGTGGATATTTGGAGCGCTTTGAGGCCTCTGCTGCCAAAGGAATTATCATTGCATAAAAACTAGATGGAAGCGTTCTCAGAAACTTCCTTGTGATGAGTGCATTCAACTCGCAGAGTGGAACTTTCGTTTCGATAGACCAGTTTTGAAACACTGTTTTTGTAGAATCCGCAAGTGGCTATTTGGAGCTCTTTGAGGCTTATGCTGGAAAAGGAAATATCTTCGTCTACAAACTAGACAGAAGCATTCTCAGAAACTTCTTTGTCATGTGGGGATTGAACTCACACAGTTGAATATTCCTTTACATAGAGCAGTTTTGCAACACCCTTTCGGTGGAAAGTGAAAGTGCTTATTTGGTGCGATGGCGGCATCTAGTGGATAAGGAAATACATTCAGATGAAAACAAGATACATCCATTCTCAGAAACTTCTTTGTGATGACTGCATTCTACTCACAGAGTTGAACCTTCCTTTTGATAGAACAGTTTTGAAACACTCTTTTTGTGGAATCTGCAAGTGGCTGTTTGGAGCGCTTTGAGGCCTATGCTGGAAAAGGAAATCTCTTCACATAAAACCTAGACAGAAGTATTCCCAGAAAGTTTTTCTGATGTGCGCATTCAACTCACCGAGTTGAACCTTCCTTTAGATAGAGCAGTTTTGAAACACTCTGTCTGTAGTACCTGCGAGTGGATATTTGGAGTGCTTTGAGTGCTACACTGTAAAAGCAAATATCTTCACTTGGAATCTAGACAGAAGAATTCTCAGAGACTTCCCTGTGCTCTCTGCATTCCACTCACAGAGTTGAACCTTCCTTTTGATAGAACAGTTTCGAAACACTCTTGTGGTAGAATCTGCAAGTCGATATTTGGAAGGTTTGGAGGCCTATCCTGGGAAAGGAAATATCTTCCCATCAAAACTAGACAGAAGCATTCTCAGAAACTTCTTAGTGATGTGCGCATTCAAGTCACAGAGTTGAAGCTTCCTTTTGATATAGCAGTTTTGAACCACTCTTTTAGTAGAATCTGCAAGTGGATGTTCGGAGAGCTAAGAGGCCAACACTGGAAAAGGAAATCTCTTCACGTAAAAACTAGACGGAAGCATTCTCAGAAACTTCAATGGGCTTTACGCATTCAACTCACAGAGTGCAATGTTGCTTTTGAGAGCGCAGTTTTAAAACACTGTTTTTGTAGAATTTGCTAGAGGATGTTTGGAGCGATGTGAGGCCTTTGCTGGAAAAGGAAATATCTTCACATAAAACCTAGACAGAAGCATTCTCAGAAACTCCTTTGTGATGAGTGCATTCAAATCACACACTTGAACCTTCCTTTGGAAAGAGCAGTTTTGAAACACTCTTTCTGAAGAATCTGCAAGTGGATATTTGGAGCGATTTGAGGCCTATGCTGGAAATGAAATATCTTCACCTAAAAACTAGACGGAAGCATTCTCAGAAACTCCTTTGTGATGAGTGCATTCAACTCACAGAGTTGAAGCTTCCTTTTGATAGAGCAGTTTTGAAACACTCTTTTAGCAGCATCTGCAAGTGGATATTTGGAGCGCTTTGAGGCCAAGGCTGGAAAACGAAATCTCATCACATAAAAACTCGACAGAAGCATTCTCTGAAACTTCTTTGTGATGAGTGCATTCAACTCACAGACTCGAACGTTTCTTTTGATAGAACAGTTTAGAAACACTCCTTTTGTAGAATCTGCAAGTGTTTATTTGGAGCGCTTTGAGGCCTATGTTGGAAAAGGACATATCTTCACATCAAAAGTAGACAGACGCATTCTCAGAAACTTCTTTGTGATGAGTGCATTGAACTCACAGAGTTGAACCTACCTATTGATAGAGAAGTTTTGAAACACCCTTTTTGTAGAATCTGCAAGTGAATATTTGGCGCGATTTGAGGCCTATGCAGGAAACGGAAATATCTTCACATGAAAACTAGACAGATGAATTCTCAGAAACGTCTTTGTGATGAGTGCATTCAACTCACAGACTTGAAGCTTCCTTTTGAAAGAGCAGTTTCGAAACACTCTTTTTGTAGAATCTGCAAGTGGATATTTGGAGCGCTTTGAGGGCTATGCTGGAAAAGTTAATACCTTCACCTAAAAACTAGACAGACGCAAACTCAGAAACTTCTTTGTGACGTGTGCATTGAACTCACAGAGTTGAACCTTTCTTTTGATACAGAAGTTTTGAAACACTCTTTTCGTAGAATCTTCAAGTGGATGGATGGAGTGATTTGAGGCCTATGCTGGAAAAGGAAATACCTTCACGTAGAAACGAGACAAAAGCATTCTCAGAAAGTTCCCTGTGCTTTGTGCATTCAACTCACAGAGTTGAACATTCCCTTTGATAGAGCAGTTTTGAAACACTCTTTTTGTAGAATCTGCAAGTGGATATTTGGAGCGCTTTGAGGCCTCTGCTGCCAAAGGAATTATCATTGCATAAAAACTAGATGGAAGCGTTCTCAGAAACTTCCTTGTGATGAGTGCATTCAACTCGCAGAGTGGAACTTTCGTTTCGATAGACCAGTTTTGAAACACTGTTTTTGTAGAATCCGCAAGTGGCTATTTGGAGCTCTTTGAGGCTTATGCTGGAAAAGGAAATATCTTCGTCTACAAACTAGACAGAAGCATTCTCAGAAACTTCTTTGTCATGTGGGGATTGAACTCACACAGTTGAATATTCCTTTACATAGAGCAGTTTTGCAACACCCTTTCGGTGGAAAGTGAAAGTGCTTATTTGGTGCGATGGCGGCATCTAGTGGATAAGGAAATACATTCAGATGAAAACAAGATACATCCATTCTCAGAAACTTCTTTGTGATGACTGCATTCTACTCACAGAGTTGAACCTTCCTTTTGATAGAACAGTTTTGAAACACTCTTTTTGTGGAATCTGCAAGTGGCTGTTTGGAGCGCTTTGAGGCCTATGCTGGAAAAGGAAATCTCTTCACATAAAACCTAGACAGAAGTATTCCCAGAAAGTTTTTCTGATGTGCGCATTCAACTCACCGAGTTGAACCTTCCTTTAGATAGAGCAGTTTTGAAACACTCTGTCTGTAGTACCTGCGAGTGGATATTTGGAGTGCTTTGAGTGCTACACTGTAAAAGCAAATATCTTCACTTGGAATCTAGACAGAAGAATTCTCAGAGACTTCCCTGTGCTCTCTGCATTCCACTCACAGAGTTGAACCTTCCTTTTGATAGAACAGTTTCGAAACACTCTTGTGGTAGAATCTGCAAGTCGATATTTGGAAGGTTTGGAGGCCTATCCTGGGAAAGGAAATATCTTCCCATCAAAACTAGACAGAAGCATTCTCAGAAACTTCTTAGTGATGTGCGCATTCAAGTCACAGAGTTGAAGCTTCCTTTTGATATAGCAGTTTTGAACCACTCTTTTAGTAGAATCTGCAAGTGGATGTTCGGAGAGCTAAGAGGCCAACACTGGAAAAGGAAATCTCTTCACGTAAAAACTAGACGGAAGCATTCTCAGAAACTTCAATGGGCTTTACGCATTCAACTCACAGAGTGCAATGTTGCTTTTGAGAGCGCAGTTTTAAAACACTGTTTTTGTAGAATTTGCTAGAGGATGTTTGGAGCGATGTGAGGCCTTTGCTGGAAAAGGAAATATCTTCACATAAAACCTAGACAGAAGCATTCTCAGAAACTCCTTTGTGATGAGTGCATTCAAATCACACACTTGAACCTTCCTTTGGAAAGAGCAGTTTTGAAACACTCTTTCTGAAGAATCTGCAAGTGGATATTTGGAGCGATTTGAGGCCTATGCTGGAAATGAAATATCTTCACCTAAAAACTAGACGGAAGCATTCTCAGAAACTCCTTTGTGATGAGTGCATTCAACTCACAGAGTTGAAGCTTCCTTTTGATAGAGCAGTTTTGAAACACTCTTTTAGCAGCATCTGCAAGTGGATATTTGGAGCGCTTTGAGGCCAAGGCTGGAAAACGAAATCTCATCACATAAAAACTCGACAGAAGCATTCTCTGAAACTTCTTTGTGATGAGTGCATTCAACTCACAGACTCGAACGTTTCTTTTGATAGAACAGTTTAGAAACACTCCTTTTGTAGAATCTGCAAGTGTTTATTTGGAGCGCTTTGAGGCCTATGTTGGAAAAGGACATATCTTCACATCAAAAGTAGACAGACGCATTCTCAGAAACTTCTTTGTGATGAGTGCATTGAACTCACAGAGTTGAACCTACCTATTGATAGAGAAGTTTTGAAACACCCTTTTTGTAGAATCTGCAAGTGAATATTTGGCGCGATTTGAGGCCTATGCAGGAAACGGAAATATCTTCACATGAAAACTAGACAGATGAATTCTCAGAAACGTCTTTGTGATGAGTGCATTCAACTCACAGACTTGAAGCTTCCTTTTGAAAGAGCAGTTTCGAAACACTCTTTTTGTAGAATCTGCAAGTGGATATTTGGAGCGCTTTGAGGGCTATGCTGGAAAAGTTAATACCTTCACCTAAAAACTAGACAGACGCAAACTCAGAAACTTCTTTGTGACGTGTGCATTGAACTCACAGAGTTGAACCTTTCTTTTGATACAGAAGTTTTGAAACACTCTTTTCGTAGAATCTTCAAGTGGATGGATGGAGTGATTTGAGGCCTATGCTGGAAAAGGAAATACCTTCACGTAGAAACGAGACAAAAGCATTCTCAGAAAGTTCCCTGTGCTTTGTGCATTCAACTCACAGAGTTGAACATTCCCTTTGATAGAGCAGTTTTGAAACACTCTTTTTGTAGAATCTGCAAGTGGATATTTGGAGCGCTTTGAGGCCTCTGCTGCCAAAGGAATTATCATTGCATAAAAACTAGATGGAAGCGTTCTCAGAAACTTCCTTGTGATGAGTGCATTCAACTCGCAGAGTGGAACCTTCGTTTCGATAGACCAGTTTTGAAACACTGTTTTTGTAGAATCCGCAAGTGGCTATTTGGAGCTCTTTGAGGCTTATGCTGGAAAAGGAAATATCTTCGTCTACAAACTAGACAGAAGCATTCTCAGAAACTTCTTTGTCATGTGGGGATTGAACTCACACAGTTGAATATTCCTTTACATAGAGCAGTTTTGCAACACCCTTTCGGTGGAAAGTGAAAGTGCTTATTTGGTGCGATGGCGGCATCTAGTGGATAAGGAAATACATTCAGATGAAAACAAGATACATCCATTCTCAGAAACTTCTTTGTGATGACTGCATTCTACTCACAGAGTTGAACCTTCCTTTTGATAGAACAGTTTTGAAACACTCTTTTTGTGGAATCTGCAAGTGGCTGTTTGGAGCGCTTTGAGGCCTATGCTGGAAAAGGAAATCTCTTCACATAAAACCTAGACAGAAGTATTCCCAGAAAGTTTTTCTGATGTGCGCATTCAACTCACCGAGTTGAACCTTCCTTTAGATAGAGCAGTTTTGAAACACTCTGTCTGTAGTACCTGCGAGTGGATATTTGGAGTGCTTTGAGTGCTACACTGTAAAAGCAAATATCTTCACTTGGAATCTAGACAGAAGAATTCTCAGAGACTTCCCTGTGCTCTCTGCATTCCACTCACAGAGTTGAACCTTCCTTTTGATAGAACAGTTTTGAAACACTCTTGTGGTAGAATCTGCAAGTCGATATTTGGAAGGTTTGGAGGCCTATCCTGGGAAAGGAAATATCTTCCCATCAAAACTAGACAGAAGCATTCTCAGAAACTTCTTAGTGATGTGCGCATTCAAGTCACAGAGTTGAAGCTTCCTTTTGATATAGCAGTTTTGAACCACTCTTTTAGTAGAATCTGCAAGTGGATGTTCGGAGAGCTAAGAGGCCAACACTGGAAAAGGAAATCTCTTCACGTAAAAACTAGACGGAAGCATTCTCAGAAACTTCAATGGGCTTTACGCATTCAACTCACAGAGTGCAATGTTGCTTTTGAGAGCGCAGTTTTAAAACACTGTTTTTGTAGAATTTGCTAGAGGATGTTTGGAGCGATGTGAGGCCTTTGCTGGAAAAGGAAATATCTTCACATAAAACCTAGACAGAAGCATTCTCAGAAACTCCTTTGTGATGAGTGCATTCAAATCACACACTTGAACCTTCCTTTGGAAAGAGCAGTTTTGAAACACTCTTTTAGCAGCATCTGCAAGTGGATATTTGGAGCGCTTTGAGGCCAAGGCTGGAAAACGAAATCTCATCACATAAAAACTCGACAGAAGCATTCTCTGAAACTTCTTTGTGATGAGTGCATTCAACTCACAGACTCGAACGTTTCTTTTGATAGAACAGTTTAGAAACACTCCTTTTGTAGAATCTGCAAGTGTTTATTTGGAGCGCTTTGAGGCCTATGTTGGAAAAGGACATATCTTCACATCAAAAGTAGACAGACGCATTCTCAGAAACTTCTTTGTGATGAGTGCATTGAACTCACAGAGTTGAACCTACCTATTGATAGAGAAGTTTTGAAACACCCTTTTTGTAGAATCTGCAAGTGAATATTTGGCGCGATTTGAGGCCTATGCAGGAAACGGAAATATCTTCACATGAAAACTAGACAGATGAATTCTCAGAAACGTCTTTGTGATGAGTGCATTCAACTCACAGACTTGAAGCTTCCTTTTGAAAGAGCAGTTTCGAAACACTCTTTTTGTAGAATCTGCAAGTGGATATTTGGAGCGCTTTGAGGGCTATGCTGGAAAAGTTAATACCTTCACCTAAAAACTAGACAGACGCAAACTCAGAAACTTCTTTGTGACGTGTGCATTGAACTCACAGAGTTGAACCTTTCTTTTGATACAGAAGTTTTGAAACACTCTTTTCGTAGAATCTTCAAGTGGATGGATGGAGTGATTTGAGGCCTATGCTGGAAAAGGAAATACCTTCACGTAGAAACGAGACAAAAGCATTCTCAGAAAGTTCCCTGTGCTTTGTGCATTCAACTCACAGAGTTGAACATTCCCTTTGATAGAGCAGTTTTGAAACACTCTTTTTGTAGAATCTGCAAGTGGATATTTGGAGCGCTTTGAGGCCTCTGCTGCCAAAGGAATTATCATTGCATAAAAACTAGATGGAAGCGTTCTCAGAAACTTCCTTGTGATGAGTGCATTCAACTCGCAGAGTGGAACCTTCGTTTCGATAGACCAGTTTTGAAACACTGTTTTTGTAGAATCCGCAAGTGGCTATTTGGAGCTCTTTGAGGCTTATGCTGGAAAAGGAAATATCTTCGTCTACAAACTAGACAGAAGCATTCTCAGAAACTTCTTTGTCATGTGGGGATTGAACTCACACAGTTGAATATTCCTTTACATAGAGCAGTTTTGCAACACCCTTTCGGTGGAAAGTGAAAGTGCTTATTTGGTGCGATGGCGGCATCTAGTGGATAAGGAAATACATTCAGATGAAAACAAGATACATCCATTCTCAGAAACTTCTTTGTGATGACTGCATTCTACTCACAGAGTTGAACCTTCCTTTTGATAGAACAGTTTTGAAACACTCTTTTTGTGGAATCTGCAAGTGGCTGTTTGGAGCGCTTTGAGGCCTATGCTGGAAAAGGAAATCTCTTCACATAAAACCTAGACAGAAGTATTCCCAGAAAGTTTTTCTGATGTGCGCATTCAACTCACCGAGTTGAACCTTCCTTTAGATAGAGCAGTTTTGAAACACTCTGTCTGTAGTACCTGCGAGTGGATATTTGGAGTGCTTTGAGTGCTACACTGTAAAAGCAAATATCTTCACTTGGAATCTAGACAGAAGAATTCTCAGAGACTTCCCTGTGCTCTCTGCATTCCACTCACAGAGTTGAACCTTCCTTTTGATAGAACAGTTTTGAAACACTCTTGTGGTAGAATCTGCAAGTCGATATTTGGAAGGTTTGGAGGCCTATCCTGGGAAAGGAAATATCTTCCCATCAAAACTAGACAGAAGCATTCTCAGAAACTTCTTAGTGATGTGCGCATTCAAGTCACAGAGTTGAAGCTTCCTTTTGATATAGCAGTTTTGAACCACTCTTTTAGTAGAATCTGCAAGTGGATGTTCGGAGAGCTAAGAGGCCAACACTGGAAAAGGAAATCTCTTCACGTAAAAACTAGACGGAAGCATTCTCAGAAACTTCAATGGGCTTTACGCATTCAACTCACAGAGTGCAATGTTGCTTTTGAGAGCGCAGTTTTAAAACACTGTTTTTGTAGAATTTGCTAGAGGATGTTTGGAGCGATGTGAGGCCTTTGCTGGAAAAGGAAATATCTTCACATAAAACCTAGACAGAAGCATTCTCAGAAACTCCTTTGTGATGAGTGCATTCAAATCACACACTTGAACCTTCCTTTGGAAAGAGCAGTTTTGAAACACTCTTTCTGAAGAATCTGCAAGTGGATATTTGGAGCGATTTGAGGCCTATGCTGGAAATGAAATATCTTCACCTAAAAACTAGACGGAAGCATTCTCAGAAACTCCTTTGTGATGAGTGCATTCAACTCACAGAGTTGAAGCTTCCTTTTGATAGAGCAGTTTTGAAACACTCTTTTAGCAGCATCTGCAAGTGGATATTTGGAGCGCTTTGAGGCCAAGGCTGGAAAACGAAATCTCATCACATAAAAACTCGACAGAAGCATTCTCTGAAACTTCTTTGTGATGAGTGCATTCAACTCACAGACTCGAACGTTTCTTTTGATAGAACAGTTTAGAAACACTCCTTTTGTAGAATCTGCAAGTGTTTATTTGGAGCGCTTTGAGGCCTATGTTGGAAAAGGACATATCTTCACATCAAAAGTAGACAGACGCATTCTCAGAAACTTCTTTGTGATGAGTGCATTGAACTCACAGAGTTGAACCTACCTATTGATAGAGAAGTTTTGAAACACCCTTTTTGTAGAATCTGCAAGTGAATATTTGGCGCGATTTGAGGCCTATGCAGGAAACGGAAATATCTTCACATGAAAACTAGACAGATGAATTCTCAGAAACGTCTTTGTGATGAGTGCATTCAACTCACAGACTTGAAGCTTCCTTTTGAAAGAGCAGTTTCGAAACACTCTTTTTGTAGAATCTGCAAGTGGATATTTGGAGCGCTTTGAGGGCTATGCTGGAAAAGTTAATACCTTCACCTAAAAACTAGACAGACGCAAACTCAGAAACTTCTTTGTGACGTGTGCATTGAACTCACAGAGTTGAACCTTTCTTTTGATACAGAAGTTTTGAAACACTCTTTTCGTAGAATCTTCAAGTGGATGGATGGAGTGATTTGAGGCCTATGCTGGAAAAGGAAATACCTTCACGTAGAAACGAGACAAAAGCATTCTCAGAAAGTTCCCTGTGCTTTGTGCATTCAACTCACAGAGTTGAACATTCCCTTTGATAGAGCAGTTTTGAAACACTCTTTTTGTAGAATCTGCAAGTGGATATTTGGAGCGCTTTGAGGCCTCTGCCGCCAAAGGAATTATCATTGCATAAAAACTAGATGGAAGCGTTCTCAGAAACTTCCTTGTGATGAGTGCATTCAACTCGCAGAGTGGAACCTTCCTTTCGATAGACCAGTTTTGAAACACTGTTTTTGTAGAATCCGCAAGTGGCTATTTGGAGCTCTTTGAGGCTTATGCTGGAAAAGGAAATATCTTCGTCTACAAACTAGACAGAAGCATTCTCAGAAACTTCTTTGTCATGTGGGGATTGAACTCACAGAGTTGAACATTCCTTTACATAGAGCAGTTTTGCAACACCCTTTCGGTGGAAAGTGAAAGTGCTTATTTGGTGCGATGGCGGCATCTAGTGGATAAGGAAATACATTCAGATGAAAACAAGATACATCCATTCTCAGAAACTTCTTTGTGATGACTGCATTCTCCTCACAGAGTTGAACCTTCCTTTTGATAGAACAGTTTTGAAACACTCTTTTTGTGGAATCTGCAAGTGGCTGTTTGGAGCGCTTTGAGGCCTATGCTGGAAAAGGAAATCTCTTCACATAAAACCTAGACAGAAGTATTCCCAGAAAGTTTTTCTGATGTGCGCATTCAACTCACCGAGTTGAACCTTCCTTTAGATAGAGCAGTTTTGAAACACTCTGTCTGTAGTACCTGCGAGTGGATATTTGGAGTGCTTTGAGTGCTACACTGTAAAAGCAAATATCTTCACTTGGAATCTAGACAGAAGAATTCTCAGAGACTTCCCTGTGCTCTCTGCATTCCACTCACAGAGTTGAACCTTCCTTTTGATAGAACAGTTTTGAAACACTCTTGTGGTAGAATCTGCAAGTCGATATTTGGAAGGTTTGGAGGCCTATCCTGGGAAAGGAAATATCTTCCCATCAAAACTAGACAGAAGCATTCTCAGAAACTTCTTAGTGATGTGCGCATTCAAGTCACAGAGTTGAAGCTTCCTTTTGATATAGCAGTTTTGAACCACTCTTTTAGTAGAATCTGCAAGTGGATGTTCGGACAGCTAAGAGGCCAACACTGGAAAAGGAAATCTCTTCACGTAAAAACTAGACGGAAGCATTCTCAGAAACTTCAATGGGCTTTACGCATTCAACTCACAGAGTGCAATGTTGCTTTTGAGAGCGCAGTTTTAAAACACTGTTTTTGTAGAATTTGCTAGAGGATGTTTGGAGCGATGTGAGGCCTTTGCTGGAAAAGGAAATATCTTCACATAAAACCCAGACAGAAGCATTCTCAGAAACTCCTTTGTGATGAGTGCATTCAAATCACACACTTGAACCTTCCTTTGGAAAGAGCAGTTTTGAAACACTCTTTCTGAAGAATCTGCAAGTGGATATTTGGAGCGATTTGAGGCCTATGCTGGAAATGAAATATCTTCACCTAAAAACTAGACGGAAGCATTCTCAGAAACTCCTTTGTGATGAGTGCATTCAACTCACAGAGTTGAAGCTTCCTTTTGATAGAGCAGTTTTGAAACACTCTTTTAGCAGCATCTGCAAGTGGATATTTGGAGCGCTTTGAGGCCAAGGCTGGAAAACGAAATCTCATCACATAAAAACTCGACAGAAGCATTCTCTGAAACTTCTTTGTGATGAGTGCATTCAACTCACAGACTCGAACGTTTCTTTTGATAGAACAGTTTAGAAACACTCCTTTTGTAGAATCTGCAAGTGTTTATTTGGAGCGCTTTGAGGCCTATGTTGGAAAAGGACATATCTTCACATCAAAAGTAGACAGACGCATTCTCAGAAACTTCTTTGTGATGAGTGCATTGAACTCACAGAGTTGAACCTACCTATTGATAGAGAAGTTTTGAAACACCCTTTTTGTAGAATCTGCAAGTGAATATTTGGCGCGATTTGAGGCCTATGCAGGAAACGGAAATATCTTCACATGAAAACTAGACAGATGAATTCTCAGAAACGTCTTTGTGATGAGTGCATTCAACTCACAGACTTGAAGCTTCCTTTTGAAAGAGCAGTTTCGAAACACTCTTTTTGTAGAATCTGCAAGTGGATATTTGGAGCGCTTTGAGGGCTATGCTGGAAAAGTTAATACCTTCACCTAAAAACTAGACAGACGCAAACTCAGAAACTTCTTTGTGACGTGTGCATTGAACTCACAGAGTTGAACCTTTCTTTTGATACAGAAGTTTTGAAACACTCTTTTCGTAGAATCTTCAAGTGGATGGATGGAGTGATTTGAGGCCTATGCTGGAAAAGGAAATACCTTCACGTAGAAACGAGACAAAAGCATTCTCAGAAAGTTCCCTGTGCTTTGTGCATTCAACTCACAGAGTTGAACATTCCCTTTGATAGAGCAGTTTTGAAACACTCTTTTTGTAGAATCTGCAAGTGGATATTTGGAGCGCTTTGAGGCCTCTGCTGCCAAAGGAATTATCATTGCATAAAAACTAGATGGAAGCGTTCTCAGAAACTTCCTTGTGATGAGTGCATTCAACTCGCAGAGTGGAACCTTCGTTTCGATAGACCAGTTTTGAAACACTGTTTTTGTAGAATCCGCAAGTGGCTATTTGGAGCTCTTTGAGGCTTATGCTGGAAAAGGAAATATCTTCGTCTACAAACTAGACAGAAGCATTCTCAGAAACTTCTTTGTCATGTGGGGATTGAACTCACACAGTTGAATATTCCTTTACATAGAGCAGTTTTGCAACACCCTTTCGGTGGAAAGTGAAAGTGCTTATTTGGTGCGATGGCGGCATCTAGTGGATAAGGAAATACATTCAGATGAAAACAAGATACATCCATTCTCAGAAACTTCTTTGTGATGACTGCATTCTACTCACAGAGTTGAACCTTCCTTTTGATAGAACAGTTTTGAAACACTCTTTTTGTGGAATCTGCAAGTGGCTGTTTGGAGCGCTTTGAGGCCTATGCTGGAAAAGGAAATCTCTTCACATAAAACCTAGACAGAAGTATTCCCAGAAAGTTTTTCTGATGTGCGCATTCAACTCACCGAGTTGAACCTTCCTTTAGATAGAGCAGTTTTGAAACACTCTGTCTGTAGTACCTGCGAGTGGATATTTGGAGTGCTTTGAGTGCTACACTGTAAAAGCAAATATCTTCACTTGGAATCTAGACAGAAGAATTCTCAGAGACTTCCCTGTGCTCTCTGCATTCCACTCACAGAGTTGAACCTTCCTTTTGATAGAACAGTTTCGAAACACTCTTGTGGTAGAATCTGCAAGTCGATATTTGGAAGGTTTGGAGGCCTATCCTGGGAAAGGAAATATCTTCCCATCAAAACTAGACAGAAGCATTCTCAGAAACTTCTTAGTGATGTGCGCATTCAAGTCACAGAGTTGAAGCTTCCTTTTGATATAGCAGTTTTGAACCACTCTTTTAGTAGAATCTGCAAGTGGATGTTCGGAGAGCTAAGAGGCCAACACTGGAAAAGGAAATCTCTTCACGTAAAAACTAGACGGAAGCATTCTCAGAAACTTCAATGGGCTTTACGCATTCAACTCACAGAGTGCAATGTTGCTTTTGAGAGCGCAGTTTTAAAACACTGTTTTTGTAGAATTTGCTAGAGGATGTTTGGAGCGATGTGAGGCCTTTGCTGGAAAAGGAAATATCTTCACATAAAACCTAGACAGAAGCATTCTCAGAAACTCCTTTGTGATGAGTGCATTCAAATCACACACTTGAACCTTCCTTTGGAAAGAGCAGTTTTGAAACACTCTTTCTGAAGAATCTGCAAGTGGATATTTGGAGCGATTTGAGGCCTATGCTGGAAATGAAATATCTTCACCTAAAAACTAGACGGAAGCATTCTCAGAAACTCCTTTGTGATGAGTGCATTCAACTCACAGAGTTGAAGCTTCCTTTTGATAGAGCAGTTTTGAAACACTCTTTTAGCAGCATCTGCAAGTGGATATTTGGAGCGCTTTGAGGCCAAGGCTGGAAAACGAAATCTCATCACATAAAAACTCGACAGAAGCATTCTCTGAAACTTCTTTGTGATGAGTGCATTCAACTCACAGACTCGAACGTTTCTTTTGATAGAACAGTTTAGAAACACTCCTTTTGTAGAATCTGCAAGTGTTTATTTGGAGCGCTTTGAGGCCTATGTTGGAAAAGGACATATCTTCACATCAAAAGTAGACAGACGCATTCTCAGAAACTTCTTTGTGATGAGTGCATTGAACTCACAGAGTTGAACCTACCTATTGATAGAGAAGTTTTGAAACACCCTTTTTGTAGAATCTGCAAGTGAATATTTGGCGCGATTTGAGGCCTATGCAGGAAACGGAAATATCTTCACATGAAAACTAGACAGATGAATTCTCAGAAACGTCTTTGTGATGAGTGCATTCAACTCACAGACTTGAAGCTTCCTTTTGAAAGAGCAGTTTCGAAACACTCTTTTTGTAGAATCTGCAAGTGGATATTTGGAGCGCTTTGAGGGCTATGCTGGAAAAGTTAATACCTTCACCTAAAAACTAGACAGACGCAAACTCAGAAACTTCTTTGTGACGTGTGCATTGAACTCACAGAGTTGAACCTTTCTTTTGATACAGAAGTTTTGAAACACTCTTTTCGTAGAATCTTCAAGTGGATGGATGGAGTGATTTGAGGCCTATGCTGGAAAAGGAAATACCTTCACGTAGAAACGAGACAAAAGCATTCTCAGAAAGTTCCCTGTGCTTTGTGCATTCAACTCACAGAGTTGAACATTCCCTTTGATAGAGCAGTTTTGAAACACTCTTTTTGTAGAATCTGCAAGTGGATATTTGGAGCGCTTTGAGGCCTCTGCTGCCAAAGGAATTATCATTGCATAAAAACTAGATGGAAGCGTTCTCAGAAACTTCCTTGTGATGAGTGCATTCAACTCGCAGAGTGGAACCTTCGTTTCGATAGACCAGTTTTGAAACACTGTTTTTGTAGAATCCGCAAGTGGCTATTTGGAGCTCTTTGAGGCTTATGCTGGAAAAGGAAATATCTTCGTCTACAAACTAGACAGAAGCATTCTCAGAAACTTCTTTGTCATGTGGGGATTGAACTCACACAGTTGAATATTCCTTTACATAGAGCAGTTTTGCAACACCCTTTCGGTGGAAAGTGAAAGTGCTTATTTGGTGCGATGGCGGCATCTAGTGGATAAGGAAATACATTCAGATGAAAACAAGATACATCCATTCTCAGAAACTTCTTTGTGATGACTGCATTCTACTCACAGAGTTGAACCTTCCTTTTGATAGAACAGTTTTGAAACACTCTTTTTGTGGAATCTGCAAGTGGCTGTTTGGAGCGCTTTGAGGCCTATGCTGGAAAAGGAAATCTCTTCACATAAAACCTAGACAGAAGTATTCCCAGAAAGTTTTTCTGATGTGCGCATTCAACTCACCGAGTTGAACCTTCCTTTAGATAGAGCAGTTTTGAAACACTCTGTCTGTAGTACCTGCGAGTGGATATTTGGAGTGCTTTGAGTGCTACACTGTAAAAGCAAATATCTTCACTTGGAATCTAGACAGAAGAATTCTCAGAGACTTCCCTGTGCTCTCTGCATTCCACTCACAGAGTTGAACCTTCCTTTTGATAGAACAGTTTCGAAACACTCTTGTGGTAGAATCTGCAAGTCGATATTTGGAAGGTTTGGAGGCCTATCCTGGGAAAGGAAATATCTTCCCATCAAAACTAGACAGAAGCATTCTCAGAAACTTCTTAGTGATGTGCGCATTCAAGTCACAGAGTTGAAGCTTCCTTTTGATATAGCAGTTTTGAACCACTCTTTTAGTAGAATCTGCAAGTGGATGTTCGGAGAGCTAAGAGGCCAACACTGGAAAAGGAAATCTCTTCACGTAAAAACTAGACGGAAGCATTCTCAGAAACTTCAATGGGCTTTACGCATTCAACTCACAGAGTGCAATGTTGCTTTTGAGAGCGCAGTTTTAAAACACTGTTTTTGTAGAATTTGCTAGAGGATGTTTGGAGCGATGTGAGGCCTTTGCTGGAAAAGGAAATATCTTCACATAAAACCTAGACAGAAGCATTCTCAGAAACTCCTTTGTGATGAGTGCATTCAAATCACACACTTGAACCTTCCTTTGGAAAGAGCAGTTTTGAAACACTCTTTCTGAAGAATCTGCAAGTGGATATTTGGAGCGATTTGAGGCCTATGCTGGAAATGAAATATCTTCACCTAAAAACTAGACGGAAGCATTCTCAGAAACTCCTTTGTGATGAGTGCATTCAACTCACAGAGTTGAAGCTTCCTTTTGATAGAGCAGTTTTGAAACACTCTTTTAGCAGCATCTGCAAGTGGATATTTGGAGCGCTTTGAGGCCAAGGCTGGAAAACGAAATCTCATCACATAAAAACTCGACAGAAGCATTCTCTGAAACTTCTTTGTGATGAGTGCATTCAACTCACAGACTCGAACGTTTCTTTTGATAGAACAGTTTAGAAACACTCCTTTTGTAGAATCTGCAAGTGTTTATTTGGAGCGCTTTGAGGCCTATGTTGGAAAAGGACATATCTTCACATCAAAAGTAGACAGACGCATTCTCAGAAACTTCTTTGTGATGAGTGCATTGAACTCACAGAGTTGAACCTACCTATTGATAGAGAAGTTTTGAAACACCCTTTTTGTAGAATCTGCAAGTGAATATTTGGCGCGATTTGAGGCCTATGCAGGAAACGGAAATATCTTCACATGAAAACTAGACAGATGAATTCTCAGAAACGTCTTTGTGATGAGTGCATTCAACTCACAGACTTGAAGCTTCCTTTTGAAAGAGCAGTTTCGAAACACTCTTTTTGTAGAATCTGCAAGTGGATATTTGGAGCGCTTTGAGGGCTATGCTGGAAAAGTTAATACCTTCACCTAAAAACTAGACAGACGCAAACTCAGAAACTTCTTTGTGACGTGTGCATTGAACTCACAGAGTTGAACCTTTCTTTTGATACAGAAGTTTTGAAACACTCTTTTCGTAGAATCTTCAAGTGGATGGATGGAGTGATTTGAGGCCTATGCTGGAAAAGGAAATACCTTCACGTAGAAACGAGACAAAAGCATTCTCAGAAAGTTCCCTGTGCTTTGTGCATTCAACTCACAGAGTTGAACATTCCCTTTGATAGAGCAGTTTTGAAACACTCTTTTTGTAGAATCTGCAAGTGGATATTTGGAGCGCTTTGAGGCCTCTGCTGCCAAAGGAATTATCATTGCATAAAAACTAGATGGAAGCGTTCTCAGAAACTTCCTTGTGATGAGTGCATTCAACTCGCAGAGTGGAACCTTCGTTTCGATAGACCAGTTTTGAAACACTGTTTTTGTAGAATCCGCAAGTGGCTATTTGGAGCTCTTTGAGGCTTATGCTGGAAAAGGAAATATCTTCGTCTACAAACTAGACAGAAGCATTCTCAGAAACTTCTTTGTCATGTGGGGATTGAACTCACACAGTTGAATATTCCTTTACATAGAGCAGTTTTGCAACACCCTTTCGGTGGAAAGTGAAAGTGCTTATTTGGTGCGATGGCGGCATCTAGTGGATAAGGAAATACATTCAGATGAAAACAAGATACATCCATTCTCAGAAACTTCTTTGTGATGACTGCATTCTACTCACAGAGTTGAACCTTCCTTTTGATAGAACAGTTTTGAAACACTCTTTTTGTGGAATCTGCAAGTGGCTGTTTGGAGCGCTTTGAGGCCTATGCTGGAAAAGGAAATCTCTTCACATAAAACCTAGACAGAAGTATTCCCGGAAAGTTTTTCTGATGTGCGCATTCAACTCACCGAGTTGAACCTTCCTTTAGATAGAGCAGTTTTGAAACACTCTGTCTGTAGTACCTGCGAGTGGATATTTGGAGTGCTTTGAGTGCTACACTGTAAAAGCAAATATCTTCACTTGGAATCTAGACAGAAGAATTCTCAGAGACTTCCCTGTGCTCTCTGCATTCCACTCACAGAGTTGAACCTTCCTTTTGATAGAACAGTTTTGAAACACTCTTGTGGTAGAATCTGCAAGTCGATATTTGGAAGGTTTGGAGGCCTATCCTGGGAAAGGAAATATCTTCCCATCAAAACTAGACAGAAGCATTCTCAGAAACTTCTTAGTGATGTGCGCATTCAAGTCACAGAGTTGAAGCTTCCTTTTGATATAGCAGTTTTGAACCACTCTTTTAGTAGAATCTGCAAGTGGATGTTCGGAGAGCTAAGAGGCCAACACTGGAAAAGGAAATCTCTTCACGTAAAAACTAGACGGAAGCATTCTCAGAAACTTCAATGGGCTTTACGCATTCAACTCACAGAGTGCAATGTTGCTTTTGAGAGCGCAGTTTTAAAACACTGTTTTTGTAGAATTTGCTAGAGGATGTTTGGAGCGATGTGAGGCCTTTGCTGGAAAAGGAAATATCTTCACATAAAACCTAGACAGAAGCATTCTCAGAAACTCCTTTGTGATGAGTGCATTCAAATCACACACTTGAACCTTCCTTTGGAAAGAGCAGTTTTGAAACACTCTTTCTGAAGAATCTGCAAGTGGATATTTGGAGCGATTTGAGGCCTATGCTGGAAATGAAATATCTTCACCTAAAAACTAGACGGAAGCATTCTCAGAAACTCCTTTGTGATGAGTGCATTCAACTCACAGAGTTGAAGCTTCCTTTTGATAGAGCAGTTTTGAAACACTCTTTTAGCAGCATCTGCAAGTGGATATTTGGAGCGCTTTGAGGCCAAGGCTGGAAAACGAAATCTCATCACATAAAAACTCGACAGAAGCATTCTCTGAAACTTCTTTGTGATGAGTGCATTCAACTCACAGACTCGAACGTTTCTTTTGATAGAACAGTTTAGAAACACTCCTTTTGTAGAATCTGCAAGTGTTTATTTGGAGCGCTTTGAGGCCTATGTTGGAAAAGGACATATCTTCACATCAAAAGTAGACAGACGCATTCTCAGAAACTTCTTTGTGATGAGTGCATTGAACTCACAGAGTTGAACCTACCTATTGATAGAGAAGTTTTGAAACACCCTTTTTGTAGAATCTGCAAGTGAATATTTGGCGCGATTTGAGGCCTATGCAGGAAACGGAAATATCTTCACATGAAAACTAGACAGATGAATTCTCAGAAACGTCTTTGTGATGAGTGCATTCAACTCACAGACTTGAAGCTTCCTTTTGAAAGAGCAGTTTCGAAACACTCTTTTTGTAGAATCTGCAAGTGGATATTTGGAGCGCTTTGAGGGCTATGCTGGAAAAGTTAATACCTTCACCTAAAAACTAGACAGACGCAAACTCAGAAACTTCTTTGTGACGTGTGCATTGAACTCACAGAGTTGAACCTTTCTTTTGATACAGAAGTTTTGAAACACTCTTTTCGTAGAATCTTCAAGTGGATGGATGGAGTGATTTGAGGCCTATGCTGGAAAAGGAAATACCTTCACGTAGAAACGAGACAAAAGCATTCTCAGAAAGTTCCCTGTGCTTTGTGCATTCAACTCACAGAGTTGAACATTCCCTTTGATAGAGCAGTTTTGAAACACTCTTTTTGTAGAATCTGCAAGTGGATATTTGGAGCGCTTTGAGGCCTCTGCCGCCAAAGGAATTATCATTGCATAAAAACTAGATGGAAGCGTTCTCAGAAACTTCCTTGTGATGAGTGCATTCAACTCGCAGAGTGGAACCTTCGTTTCGATAGACCAGTTTTGAAACACTGTTTTTGTAGAATCCGCAAGTGGCTATTTGGAGCTCTTTGAGGCTTATGCTGGAAAAGGAAATATCTTCGTCTACAAACTAGACAGAAGCATTCTCAGAAACTTCTTTGTCATGTGGGGATTGAACTCACACAGTTGAATATTCCTTTACATAGAGCAGTTTTGCAACACCCTTTCGGTGGAAAGTGAAAGTGCTTATTTGGTGCGATGGCGGCATCTAGTGGATAAGGAAATACATTCAGATGAAAACAAGATACATCCATTCTCAGAAACTTCTTTGTGATGACTGCATTCTACTCACAGAGTTGAACCTTCCTTTTGATAGAACAGTTTTGAAACACTCTTTTTGTGGAATCTGCAAGTGGCTATTTGGAGCGCTTTGAGGCCTATGCTGGAAAAGGAAATCTCTTCACATAAAACCTAGACAGAAGTATTCCCAGAAAGTTTTTCTGATGTGCGCATTCAACTCACCGAGTTGAACCTTCCTTTAGATAGAGCAGTTTTGAAACACTCTTGTGGTAGAATCTGCAAGTCGATATTTGGAAGGTTTGGAGGCCTATCCTGGGAAAGGAAATATCTTCCCATCAAAACTAGACAGAAGCATTCTCAGAAACTTCTTAGTGATGTGCGCATTCAAGTCACAGAGTTGAAGCTTCCTTTTGATATAGCAGTTTTGAACCACTCTTTTAGTAGAATCTGCAAGTGGATGTTCGGAGAGCTAAGAGGCCAACACTGGAAAAGGAAATCTCTTCACGTAAAAACTAGACGGAAGCATTCTCAGAAACTTCAATGGGCTTTACGCATTCAACTCACAGAGTGCAATGTTGCTTTTGAGAGCGCAGTTTTAAAACACTGTTTTTGTAGAATTTGCTAGAGGATGTTTGGAGCGATGTGAGGCCTTTGCTGGAAAAGGAAATATCTTCACATAAAACCTAGACAGAAGCATTCTCAGAAACTCCTTTGTGATGAGTGCATTCAAATCACACACTTGAACCTTCCTTTGGAAAGAGCAGTTTTGAAACACTCTTTCTGAAGAATCTGCAAGTGGATATTTGGAGCGATTTGAGGCCTATGCTGGAAATGAAATATCTTCACCTAAAAACTAGACGGAAGCATTCTCAGAAACTCCTTTGTGATGAGTGCATTCAACTCACAGAGTTGAAGCTTCCTTTTGATAGAGCAGTTTTGAAACACTCTTTTAGCAGCATCTGCAAGTGGATATTTGGAGCGCTTTGAGGCCAAGGCTGGAAAACGAAATCTCATCACATAAAAACTCGACAGAAGCATTCTCTGAAACTTCTTTGTGATGAGTGCATTCAACTCACAGACTCGAACGTTTCTTTTGATAGAACAGTTTAGAAACACTCCTTTTGTAGAATCTGCAAGTGTTTATTTGGAGCGCTTTGAGGCCTATGTTGGAAAAGGACATATCTTCACATCAAAAGTAGACAGACGCATTCTCAGAAACTTCTTTGTGATGAGTGCATTGAACTCACAGAGTTGAACCTACCTATTGATAGAGAAGTTTTGAAACACCCTTTTTGTAGAATCTGCAAGTGAATATTTGGCGCGATTTGAGGCCTATGCAGGAAACGGAAATATCTTCACATGAAAACTAGACAGATGAATTCTCAGAAACGTCTTTGTGATGAGTGCATTCAACTCACAGACTTGAAGCTTCCTTTTGAAAGAGCAGTTTCGAAACACTCTTTTTGTAGAATCTGCAAGTGGATATTTGGAGCGCTTTGAGGGCTATGCTGGAAAAGTTAATACCTTCACCTAAAAACTAGACAGACGCAAACTCAGAAACTTCTTTGTGACGTGTGCATTGAACTCACAGAGTTGAACCTTTCTTTTGATACAGAAGTTTTGAAACACTCTTTTCGTAGAATCTTCAAGTGGATGGATGGAGTGATTTGAGGCCTATGCTGGAAAAGGAAATACCTTCACGTAGAAACGAGACAAAAGCATTCTCAGAAAGTTCCCTGTGCTTTGTGCATTCAACTCACAGAGTTGAACATTCCCTTTGGTAGAGCAGTTTTGAAACACTCTTTTTGTAGAATCTGCAAGTGGATATTTGGAGCGCTTTGAGGCCTCTGCCGCCAAAGGAATTATCATTGCATAAAAACTAGATGGAAGCGTTCTCAGAAACTTCCTTGTGATGAGTGCATTCAACTCGCAGAGTGGAACCTTCGTTTCGATAGACCAGTTTTGAAACACTGTTTTTGTAGAATCCGCAAGTGGCTATTTGGAGCTCTTTGAGGCTTATGCTGGAAAAGGAAATATCTTCGTCTACAAACTAGACAGAAGCATTCTCAGAAACTTCTTTGTCATGTGGGGATTGAACTCACACAGTTGAATATTCCTTTACATAGAGCAGTTTTGCAACACCCTTTCGGTGGAAAGTGAAAGTGCTTATTTGGTGCGATGGCGGCATCTAGTGGATAAGGAAATACATTCAGATGAAAACAAGATACATCCATTCTCAGAAACTTCTTTGTGATGACTGCATTCTACTCACAGAGTTGAACCTTCCTTTTGATAGAACAGTTTTGAAACACTCTTTTTGTGGAATCTGCAAGTGGCTATTTGGAGCGCTTTGAGGCCTATGCTGGAAAAGGAAATCTCTTCACATAAAACCTAGACAGAAGTATTCCCAGAAAGTTTTTCTGATGTGCGCATTCAACTCACCGACTTGAACCTTCCTTTAGATAGAGCAGTTTTGAAACACTCTTGTGGTAGAATCTGCAAGTCGATATTTGGAAGGTTTGGAGGCCTATCCTGGGAAAGGAAATATCTTCCCATCAAAACTAGACAGAAGCATTCTCAGAAACTTCTTAGTGATGTGCGCATTCAAGTCACAGAGTTGAAGCTTCCTTTTGATATAGCAGTTTTGAACCACTCTTTTAGTAGAATCTGCAAGTGGATGTTCGGAGAGCTAAGAGGCCAACACTGGAAAAGGAAATCTCTTCACGTAAAAACTAGACGGAAGCATTCTCAGAAACTTCAATGGGCTTTACGCATTCAACTCACAGAGTGCAATGTTGCTTTTGAGAGCGCAGTTTTAAAACACTGTTTTTGTAGAATTTGCTAGAGGATGTTTGGAGCGATGTGAGGCCTTTGCTGGAAAAGGAAATATCTTCACATAAAACCTAGACAGAAGCATTCTCAGAAACTCCTTTGTGATGAGTGCATTCAAATCACACACTTGAACCTTCCTTTGGAAAGAGCAGTTTTGAAACACTCTTTCTGAAGAATCTGCAAGTGGATATTTGGAGCGATTTGAGGCCTATGCTGGAAATGAAATATCTTCACCTAAAAACTAGACGGAAGCATTCTCAGAAACTCCTTTGTGATGAGTGCATTCAACTCACAGAGTTGAAGCTTCCTTTTGATAGAGCAGTTTTGAAACACTCTTTTAGCAGCATCTGCAAGTGGATATTTGGAGCGCTTTGAGGCCAAGGCTGGAAAACGAAATCTCATCACATAAAAACTCGACAGAAGCATTCTCTGAAACTTCTTTGTGATGAGTGCATTCAACTCACAGACTCGAACGTTTCTTTTGATAGAACAGTTTAGAAACACTCCTTTTGTAGAATCTGCAAGTGTTTATTTGGAGCGCTTTGAGGCCTATGTTGGAAAAGGACATATCTTCACATCAAAAGTAGACAGACGCATTCTCAGAAACTTCTTTGTGATGAGTGCATTGAACTCACAGAGTTGAACCTACCTATTGATAGAGAAGTTTTGAAACACCCTTTTTGTAGAATCTGCAAGTGAATATTTGGCGCGATTTGAGGCCTATGCAGGAAACGGAAATATCTTCACATGAAAACTAGACAGATGAATTCTCAGAAACGTCTTTGTGATGAGTGCATTCAACTCACAGACTTGAAGCTTCCTTTTGAAAGAGCAGTTTCGAAACACTCTTTTTGTAGAATCTGCAAGTGGATATTTGGAGCGCTTTGAGGGCTATGCTGGAAAAGTTAATACCTTCACCTAAAAACTAGACAGACGCAAACTCAGAAACTTCTTTGTGACGTGTGCATTGAACTCACAGAGTTGAACCTTTCTTTTGATACAGAAGTTTTGAAACACTCTTTTCGTAGAATCTTCAAGTGGATGGATGGAGTGATTTGAGGCCTATGCTGGAAAAGGAAATACCTTCACGTAGAAACGAGACAAAAGCATTCTCAGAAAGTTCCCTGTGCTTTGTGCATTCAACTCACAGAGTTGAACATTCCCTTTGATAGAGCAGTTTTGAAACACTCTTTTTGTAGAATCTGCAAGTGGATATTTGGAGCGCTTTGAGGCCTCTGCTGCCAAAGGAATTATCATTGCATAAAAACTAGATGGAAGCGTTCTCAGAAACTTCCTTGTGATGAGTGCATTCAACTCGCAGAGTGGAACCTTCGTTTCGATAGACCAGTTTTGAAACACTGTTTTTGTAGAATCCGCAAGTGGCTATTTGGAGCTCTTTGAGGCTTATGCTGGAAAAGGAAATATCTTCGTCTACAAACTAGACAGAAGCATTCTCAGAAACTTCTTTGTCATGTGGGGATTGAACTCACACAGTTGAATATTCCTTTACATAGAGCAGTTTTGCAACACCCTTTCGGTGGAAAGTGAAAGTGCTTATTTGGTGCGATGGCGGCATCTAGTGGATAAGGAAATACATTCAGATGAAAACAAGATACATCCATTCTCAGAAACTTCTTTGTGATGACTGCATTCTACTCACAGAGTTGAACCTTCCTTTTGATAGAACAGTTTTGAAACACTCTTTTTGTGGAATCTGCAAGTGGCTATTTGGAGCGCTTTGAGGCCTATGCTGGAAAAGGAAATCTCTTCACATAAAACCTAGACAGAAGTATTCCCAGAAAGTTTTTCTGATGTGCGCATTCAACTCACCGAGTTGAACCTTCCTTTAGATAGAGCAGTTTTGAAACACTCTTGTGGTAGAATCTGCAAGTCGATATTTGGAAGGTTTGGAGGCCTATCCTGGGAAAGGAAATATCTTCCCATCAAAACTAGACAGAAGCATTCTCAGAAACTTCTTAGTGATGTGCGCATTCAAGTCACAGAGTTGAAGCTTCCTTTTGATATAGCAGTTTTGAACCACTCTTTTAGTAGAATCTGCAAGTGGATGTTCGGAGAGCTAAGAGGCCAACACTGGAAAAGGAAATCTCTTCACGTAAAAACTAGACGGAAGCATTCTCAGAAACTTCAATGGGCTTTACGCATTCAACTCACAGAGTGCAATGTTGCTTTTGAGAGCGCAGTTTTAAAACACTGTTTTTGTAGAATTTGCTAGAGGATGTTTGGAGCGATGTGAGGCCTTTGCTGGAAAAGGAAATATCTTCACATAAAACCTAGACAGAAGCATTCTCAGAAACTCCTTTGTGATGAGTGCATTCAAATCACACACTTGAACCTTCCTTTGGAAAGAGCAGTTTTGAAACACTCTTTCTGAAGAATCTGCAAGTGGATATTTGGAGCGATTTGAGGCCTATGCTGGAAATGAAATATCTTCACCTAAAAACTAGACGGAAGCATTCTCAGAAACTCCTTTGTGATGAGTGCATTCAACTCACAGAGTTGAAG
This sequence comes from Pongo abelii, assembly GCF_028885655.2. Classification (NCBI taxonomy): domain Eukaryota; kingdom Metazoa; phylum Chordata; class Mammalia; order Primates; family Hominidae; genus Pongo; species Pongo abelii. Next base: position 52,055,877 of record NC_071989.2, read on the forward strand.
CTTCCTTTTGATAGAGCAGTTTTGAAACACTCTTTTAGCAGCATCTGCAAGTGGATATTTGGAGCGCTTTGAGGCCAAGGCTGGAAAACGAAATCTCATCACATAAAAACTCGACAGAAGCATTCTCTGAAACTTCTTTGTGATGAGTGCATTCAACTCACAGACTCGAACGTTTCTTTTGATAGAACAGTTTAGAAACACTCCTTTTGTAGAATCTGCAAGTGTTTATTTGGAGCGCTTTGAGGCCTATGTTGGAAAAGGACATATCTTCACATCAAAAGTAGACAGACGCATTCTCAGAAACTTCTTTGTGATGAGTGCATTGAACTCACAGAGTTGAACCTACCTATTGATAGAGAAGTTTTGAAACACCCTTTTTGTAGAATCTGCAAGTGAATATTTGGCGCGATTTGAGGCCTATGCAGGAAACGGAAATATCTTCACATGAAAACTAGACAGATGAATTCTCAGAAACGTCTTTGTGATGAGTGCATTCAACTCACAGACTTGAAGCTTCCTTTTGAAAGAGCAGTTTCGAAACACTCTTTTTGTAGAATCTGCAAGTGGATATTTGGAGCGCTTTGAGGGCTATGCTGGAAAAGTTAATACCTTCACCTAAAAACTAGACAGACGCAAACTCAGAAACTTCTTTGTGACGTGTGCATTGAACTCACAGAGTTGAACCTTTCTTTTGATACAGAAGTTTTGAAACACTCTTTTCGTAGAATCTTCAAGTGGATGGATGGAGTGATTTGAGGCCTATGCTGGAAAAGGAAATACCTTCACGTAGAAACGAGACAAAAGCATTCTCAGAAAGTTCCCTGTGCTTTGTGCATTCAACTCACAGAGTTGAACATTCCCTTTGATAGAGCAGTTTTGAAACACTCTTTTTGTAGAATCTGCAAGTGGATATTTGGAGCGCTTTGAGGCCTCTGCTGCCAAAGGAATTATCATTGCATAAAAACTAGATGGAAGCGTTCTCAGAAACTTCCTTGTGATGAGTGCATTCAACTCGCAGAGTGGAACCTTCGTTTCGATAGACCAGTTTTGAAACACTGTTTTTGTAGAATCCGCAAGTGGCTATTTGGAGCTCTTTGAGGCTTATGCTGGAAAAGGAAATATCTTCGTCTACAAACTAGACAGAAGCATTCTCAGAAACTTCTTTGTCATGTGGGGATTGAACTCACACAGTTGAATATTCCTTTACATAGAGCAGTTTTGCAACACCCTTTCGGTGGAAAGTGAAAGTGCTTATTTGGTGCGATGGCGGCATCTAGTGGATAAGGAAATACATTCAGATGAAAACAAGATACATCCATTCTCAGAAACTTCTTTGTGATGACTGCATTCTACTCACAGAGTTGAACCTTCCTTTTGATAGAACAGTTTTGAAACACTCTTTTTGTGGAATCTGCAAGTGGCCGTTTGGAGCGCTTTGAGGCCTATGCTGGAAAAGGAAATCTCTTCACATAAAACCTAGACAGAAGTATTCCCAGAAAGTTTTTCTGATGTGCGCATTCAACTCACCGAGTTGAACCTTCCTTTAGATAGAGCAGTTTTGAAACACTCTGTCTGTAGTACCTGCGAGTGGATATTTGGAGTGCTTTGAGTGCTACACTGTAAAAGCAAATATCTTCACTTGGAATCTAGACAGAAGAATTCTCAGAGACTTCCCTGTGCTCTCTGCATTCCACTCACAGAGTTGAACCTTCCTTTTGATAGAACAGTTTTGAAACACTCTTGTGGTAGAATCTGCAAGTCGATATTTGGAAGGTTTGGAGGCCTATCCTGGGAAAGGAAATATCTTCCCATCAAAACTAGACAGAAGCATTCTCAGAAACTTCTTAGTGATGTGCGCATTCAAGTCACAGAGTTGAAGCTTCCTTTTGATATAGCAGTTTTGAACCACTCTTTTAGTAGAATCTGCAAGTGGATGTTCGGAGAGCTAAGAGGCCAACACTGGAAAAGGAAATCTCTTCACGTAAAAACTAGACGGAAGCATTCTCAGAAACTTCAATGGGCTTTACGCATTCAACTCACAGAGTGCAATGTTGCTTTTGAGAGCGCAGTTTTAAAACACTGTTTTTGTAGAATTTGCTAGAGGATGTTTGGAGCGATGTGAGGCCTTTGCTGGAAAAGGAAATATCTTCACATAAAACCTAGACAGAAGCATTCTCAGAAACTCCTTTGTGATGAGTGCATTCAAATCACACACTTGAACCTTCCTTTGGAAAGAGCAGTTTTGAAACACTCTTTCTGAAGAATCTGCAAGTGGATATTTGGAGCGATTTGAGGCCTATGCTGGAAATGAAATATCTTCACCTAAAAACTAGACGGAAGCATTCTCAGAAACTCCTTTGTGATGAGTGCATTCAACTCACAGAGTTGAAGCTTCCTTTTGATAGAGCAGTTTTGAAACACTCTTTTAGCAGCATCTGCAAGTGGATATTTGGAGCGCTTTGAGGCCAAGGCTGGAAAACGAAATCTCATCACATAAAAACTCGACAGAAGCATTCTCTGAAACTTCTTTGTGATGAGTGCATTCAACTCACAGACTCGAACGTTTCTTTTGATAGAACAGTTTAGAAACACTCCTTTTGTAGAATCTGCAAGTGTTTATTTGGAGCGCTTTGAGGCCTATGTTGGAAAAGGACATATCTTCACATCAAAAGTAGACAGACGCATTCTCAGAAACTTCTTTGTGATGAGTGCATTGAACTCACAGAGTTGAACCTACCTATTGATAGAGAAGTTTTGAAACACCCTTTTTGTAGAATCTGCAAGTGAATATTTGGCGCGATTTGAGGCCTATGCAGGAAACGGAAATATCTTCACATGAAAACTAGACAGATGAATTCTCAGAAACGTCTTTGTGATGAGTGCATTCAACTCACAGACTTGAAGCTTCCTTTTGAAAGAGCAGTTTCGAAACACTCTTTTTGTAGAATCTGCAAGTGGATATTTGGAGCGCTTTGAGGGCTATGCTGGAAAAGTTAATACCTTCACCTAAAAACTAGACAGACGCAAACTCAGAAACTTCTTTGTGACGTGTGCATTGAACTCACAGAGTTGAACCTTTCTTTTGATACAGAAGTTTTGAAACACTCTTTTCGTAGAATCTTCAAGTGGATGGATGGAGTGATTTGAGGCCTATGCTGGAAAAGGAAATACCTTCACGTAGAAACGAGACAAAAGCATTCTCAGAAAGTTCCCTGTGCTTTGTGCATTCAACTCACAGAGTTGAACATTCCCTTTGATAGAGCAGTTTTGAAACACTCTTTTTGTAGAATCTGCAAGTGGATATTTGGAGCGCTTTGAGGCCTCTGCTGCCAAAGGAATTATCATTGCATAAAAACTAGATGGAAGCGTTCTCAGAAACTTCCTTGTGATGAGTGCATTCAACTCGCAGAGTGGAACCTTCGTTTCGATAGACCAGTTTTGAAACACTGTTTTTGTAGAATCCGCAAGTGGCTATTTGGAGCTCTTTGAGGCTTATGCTGGAAAAGGAAATATCTTCGTCTACAAACTAGACAGAAGCATTCTCAGAAACTTCTTTGTCATGTGGGGATTGAACTCACACAGTTGAATATTCCTTTACATAGAGCAGTTTTGCAACACCCTTTCGGTGGAAAGTGAAAGTGCTTATTTGGTGCGATGGCGGCATCTAGTGGATAAGGAAATACATTCAGATGAAAACAAGATACATCCATTCTCAGAAACTTCTTTGTGATGACTGCATTCTACTCACAGAGTTGAACCTTCCTTTTGATAGAACAGTTTTGAAACACTCTTTTTGTGGAATCTGCAAGTGGCTGTTTGGAGCGCTTTGAGGCCTATGCTGGAAAAGGAAATCTCTTCACATAAAACCTAGACAGAAGTATTCCCAGAACGTTTTTCTGATGTGCGCATTCAACTCACCGAGTTGAACCTTCCTTTAGATAGAGCAGTTTTGAAACACTCTGTCTGTAGTACCTGCGAGTGGATATTTGGAGTGCTTTGAGTGCTACACTGTAAAAGCAAATATCTTCACTTGGAATCTAGACAGAAGAATTCTCAGAGACTTCCCTGTGCTCTCTGCATTCCACTCACAGAGTTGAACCTTCCTTTTGATAGAACAGTTTTGAAACACTCTTGTGGTAGAATCTGCAAGTCGATATTTGGAAGGTTTGGAGGCCTATCCTGGGAAAGGAAATATCTTCCCATCAAAACTAGACAGAAGCATTCTCAGAAACTTCTTAGTGATGTGCGCATTCAAGTCACAGAGTTGAAGCTTCCTTTTGATATAGCAGTTTTGAACCACTCTTTTAGTAGAATCTGCAAGTGGATGTTCGGAGAGCTAAGAGGCCAACACTGGAAAAGGAAATCTCTTCACGTAAAAACTAGACGGAAGCATTCTCAGAAACTTCAATGGGCTTTACGCATTCAACTCACAGAGTGCAATGTTGCTTTTGAGAGCGCAGTTTTAAAACACTGTTTTTGTAGAATTTGCTAGAGGATGTTTGGAGCGATGTGAGGCCTTTGCTGGAAAAGGAAATATCTTCACATAAAACCTAGACAGAAGCATTCTCAGAAACTCCTTTGTGATGAGTGCATTCAAATCACACACTTGAACCTTCCTTTGGAAAGAGCAGTTTTGAAACACTCTTTCTGAAGAATCTGCAAGTGGATATTTGGAGCGATTTGAGGCCTATGCTGGAAATGAAATATCTTCACCTAAAAACTAGACGGAAGCATTCTCAGAAACTCCTTTGTGATGAGTGCATTCAACTCACAGAGTTGAAGCTTCCTTTTGATAGAGCAGTTTTGAAACACTCTTTTAGCAGCATCTGCAAGTGGATATTTGGAGCGCTTTGAGGCCAAGGCTGGAAAACGAAATCTCATCACATAAAAACTCGACAGAAGCATTCTCTGAAACTTCTTTGTGATGAGTGCATTCAACTCACAGACTCGAACGTTTCTTTTGATAGAACAGTTTAGAAACACTCCTTTTGTAGAATCTGCAAGTGTTTATTTGGAGCGCTTTGAGGCCTATGTTGGAAAAGGACATATCTTCACATCAAAAGTAGACAGACGCATTCTCAGAAACTTCTTTGTGATGAGTGCATTGAACTCACAGAGTTGAACCTACCTATTGATAGAGAAGTTTTGAAACACCCTTTTTGTAGAATCTGCAAGTGAATATTTGGCGCGATTTGAGGCCTATGCAGGAAACGGAAATATCTTCACATGAAAACTAGACAGATGAATTCTCAGAAACGTCTTTGTGATGAGTGCATTCAACTCACAGACTTGAAGCTTCCTTTTGAAAGAGCAGTTTCGAAACACTCTTTTTGTAGAATCTGCAAGTGGATATTTGGAGCGCTTTGAGGGCTATGCTGGAAAAGTTAATACCTTCACCTAAAAACTAGACAGACGCAAACTCAGAAACTTCTTTGTGACGTGTGCATTGAACTCACAGAGTTGAACCTTTCTTTTGATACAGAAGTTTTGAAACACTCTTTTCGTAGAATCTTCAAGTGGATGGATGGAGTGATTTGAGGCCTATGCTGGAAAAGGAAATACCTTCACGTAGAAACGAGACAAAAGCATTCTCAGAAAGTTCCCTGTGCTTTGTGCATTCAACTCACAGAGTTGAACATTCCCTTTGATAGAGCAGTTTTGAAACACTCTTTTTGTAGAATCTGCAAGTGGATATTTGGAGCGCTTTGAGGCCTCTGCCGCCAAAGAATTATCATTGCATAAAAACTAGATGGAAGCGTTCTCAGAAACTTCCTTGTGATGAGTGCATTCAACTCGCAGAGTGGAACCTTCGTTTCGATAGACCAGTTTTGAAACACTGTTTTTGTAGAATCCGCAAGTGGCTATTTGGAGCTCTTTGAGGCTTATGCTGGAAAAGGAAATATCTTCGTCTACAAACTAGACAGAAGCATTCTCAGAAACTTCTTTGTCATGTGGGGATTGAACTCACACAGTTGAATATTCCTTTACATAGAGCAGTTTTGCAACACCCTTTCGGTGGAAAGTGAAAGTGCTTATTTGGTGCGATGGCGGCATCTAGTGGATAAGGAAATACATTCAGATGAAAACAAGATACATCCATTCTCAGAAACTTCTTTGTGATGACTGCATTCTACTCACAGAGTTGAACCTTCCTTTTGATAGAACAGTTTTGAAACACTCTTTTTGTGGAATCTGCAAGTGGCTGTTTGGAGCGCTTTGAGGCCTATGCTGGAAAAGGAAATCTCTTCACATAAAACCTAGACAGAAGTATTCCCAGAAAGTTTTTCTGATGTGCGCATTCAACTCACCGAGTTGAACCTTCCTTTAGATAGAGCAGTTTTGAAACACTCTGTCTGTAGTACCTGCGAGTGGATATTTGGAGTGCTTTGAGTGCTACACTGTAAAAGCAAATATCTTCACTTGGAATCTAGACAGAAGAATTCTCAGAGACTTCCCTGTGCTCTCTGCATTCCACTCACAGAGTTGAACCTTCCTTTTGATAGAACAGTTTTGAAACACTCTTGTGGTAGAATCTGCAAGTCGATATTTGGAAGGTTTGGAGGCCTATCCTGGGAAAGGAAATATCTTCCCATCAAAACTAGACAGAAGCATTCTCAGAAACTTCTTAGTGATGTGTGCATTCAAGTCACAGAGTTGAAGCTTCCTTTTGATATAGCAGTTTTGAACCACTCTTTTAGTAGAATCTGCAAGTGGATGTTCGGAGAGCTAAGAGGCCAACACTGGAAAAGGAAATCTCTTCACGTAAAAACTAGACGGAAGCATTCTCAGAAACTTCAATGGGCTTTACGCATTCAACTCACAGAGTGCAATGTTGCTTTTGAGAGCGCAGTTTTAAAACACTGTTTTTGTAGAATTTGCTAGAGGATGTTTGGAGCGATGTGAGGCCTTTGCTGGAAAAGGAAATATCTTCACATAAAACCTAGACAGAAGCATTCTCAGAAACTCCTTTGTGATGAGTGCATTCAAATCACACACTTGAACCTTCCTTTGGAAAGAGCAGTTTTGAAACACTCTTTCTGAAGAATCTGCAAGTGGATATTTGGAGCGATTTGAGGCCTATGCTGGAAATGAAATATCTTCACCTAAAAACTAGACGGAAGCATTCTCAGAAACTCCTTTGTGATGAGTGCATTCAACTCACAGAGTTGAAGCTTCCTTTTGATAGAGCAGTTTTGAAACACTCTTTTAGCAGCATCTGCAAGTGGATATTTGGAGCGCTTTGAGGCCAAGGCTGGAAAACGAAATCTCATCACATAAAAACTCGACAGAAGCATTCTCTGAAACTTCTTTGTGATGAGTGCATTCAACTCACAGACTCGAACGTTTCTTTTGATAGAACAGTTTAGAAACACTCCTTTTGTAGAATCTGCAAGTGTTTATTTGGAGCGCTTTGAGGCCTATGTTGGAAAAGGACATATCTTCACATCAAAAGTAGACAGACGCATTCTCAGAAACTTCTTTGTGATGAGTGCATTGAACTCACAGAGTTGAACCTACCTATTGATAGAGAAGTTTTGAAACACCCTTTTTGTAGAATCTGCAAGTGAATATTTGGCGCGATTTGAGGCCTATGCAGGAAACGGAAATATCTTCACATGAAAACTAGACAGATGAATTCTCAGAAACGTCTTTGTGATGAGTGCATTCAACTCACAGACTTGAAGCTTCCTTTTGAAAGAGCAGTTTCGAAACACTCTTTTTGTAGAATCTGCAAGTGGATATTTGGAGCGCTTTGAGGGCTATGCTGGAAAAGTTAATACCTTCACCTAAAAACTAGACAGACGCAAACTCAGAAACTTCTTTGTGACGTGTGCATTGAACTCACAGAGTTGAACCTTTCTTTTGATACAGAAGTTTTGAAACACTCTTTTCGTAGAATCTTCAAGTGGATGGATGGAGTGATTTGAGGCCTATGCTGGAAAAGGAAATACCTTCACGTAGAAACGAGACAAAAGCATTCTCAGAAAGTTCCCTGTGCTTTGTGCATTCAACTCACAGAGTTGAACATTCCCTTTGATAGAGCAGTTTTGAAACACTCTTTTTGTAGAATCTGCAAGTGGATATTTGGAGCGCTTTGAGGCCTCTGCCGCCAAAGAATTATCATTGCATAAAAACTAGATGGAAGCGTTCTCAGAAACTTCCTTGTGATGAGTGCATTCAACTCGCAGAGTGGAACCTTCGTTTCGATAGACCAGTTTTGAAACACTGTTTTTGTAGAATCCGCAAGTGGCTATTTGGAGCTCTTTGAGGCTTATGCTGGAAAAGGAAATATCTTCGTCTACAAACTAGACAGAAGCATTCTCAGAAACTTCTTTGTCATGTGGGGATTGAACTCACACAGTTGAATATTCCTTTACATAGAGCAGTTTTGCAACACCCTTTCGGTGGAAAGTGAAAGTGCTTATTTGGTGCGATGGCGGCATCTAGTGGATAAGGAAATACATTCAGATGAAAACAAGATACATCCATTCTCAGAAACTTCTTTGTGATGACTGCATTCTACTCACAGAGTTGAACCTTCCTTTTGATAGAACAGTTTTGAAACACTCTTTTTGTGGAATCTGCAAGTGGCTGTTTGGAGCGCTTTGAGGCCTATGCTGGAAAAGGAAATCTCTTCACATAAAACCTAGACAGAAGTATTCCCAGAAAGTTTTTCTGATGTGCGCATTCAACTCACCGAGTTGAACCTTCCTTTAGATAGAGCAGTTTTGAAACACTCTGTCTGTAGTACCTGCGAGTGGATATTTGGAGTGCTTTGAGTGCTACACTGTAAAAGCAAATATCTTCACTTGGAATCTAGACAGAAGAATTCTCAGAGACTTCCCTGTGCTCTCTGCATTCCACTCACAGAGTTGAACCTTCCTTTTGATAGAACAGTTTTGAAACACTCTTGTGGTAGAATCTGCAAGTCGATATTTGGAAGGTTTGGAGGCCTATCCTGGGAAAGGAAATATCTTCCCATCAAAACTAGACAGAAGCATTCTCAGAAACTTCTTAGTGATGTGTGCATTCAAGTCACAGAGTTGAAGCTTCCTTTTGATATAGCAGTTTTGAACCACTCTTTTAGTAGAATCTGCAAGTGGATGTTCGGAGAGCTAAGAGGCCAACACTGGAAAAGGAAATCTCTTCACGTAAAAACTAGACGGAAGCATTCTCAGAAACTTCAATGGGCTTTACGCATTCAACTCACAGAGTGCAATGTTGCTTTTGAGAGCGCAGTTTTAAAACACTGTTTTTGTAGAATTTGCTAGAGGATGTTTGGAGCGATGTGAGGCCTTTGCTGGAAAAGGAAATATCTTCACATAAAACCTAGACAGAAGCATTCTCAGAAACTCCTTTGTGATGAGTGCATTCAAATCACACACTTGAACCTTCCTTTGGAAAGAGCAGTTTTGAAACACTCTTTCTGAAGAATCTGCAAGTGGATATTTGGAGCGATTTGAGGCCTATGCTGGAAATGAAATATCTTCACCTAAAAACTAGACGGAAGCATTCTCAGAAACTCCTTTGTGATGAGTGCATTCAACTCACAGAGTTGAAGCTTCCTTTTGATAGAGCAGTTTTGAAACACTCTTTTAGCAGCATCTGCAAGTGGATATTTGGAGCGCTTTGAGGCCAAGGCTGGAAAACGAAATCTCATCACATAAAAACTCGACAGAAGCATTCTCTGAAACTTCTTTGTGATGAGTGCATTCAACTCACAGACTCGAACGTTTCTTTTGATAGAACAGTTTAGAAACACTCCTTTTGTAGAATCTGCAAGTGTTTATTTGGAGCGCTTTGAGGCCTATGTTGGAAAAGGACATATCTTCACATCAAAAGTAGACAGACGCATTCTCAGAAACTTCTTTGTGATGAGTGCATTGAACTCACAGAGTTGAACCTACCTATTGATAGAGAAGTTTTGAAACACCCTTTTTGTAGAATCTGCAAGTGAATATTTGGCGCGATTTGAGGCCTATGCCGGAAACGGAAATATCTTCACATGAAAACTAGACAGATGAATTCTCAGAAACGTCTTTGTGATGAGTGCATTCAACTCACAGACTTGAAGCTTCCTTTTGAAAGAGCAGTTTCGAAACACTCTTTTTGTAGAATCTGCAAGTGGATATTTGGAGCGCTTTGAGGGCTATGCTGGAAAAGTTAATACCTTCACCTAAAAACTAGACAGACGCAAACTCAGAAACTTCTTTGTGACGTGTGCATTGAACTCACAGAGTTGAACCTTTCTTTTGATACAGAAGTTTTGAAACACTCTTTTCGTAGAATCTTCAAGTGGATGGATGGAGTGATTTGAGGCCTATGCTGGAAAAGGAAATACCTTCACGTAGAAACGAGACAAAAGCATTCTCAGAAAGTTCCCTGTGCTTTGTGCATTCAACTCACAGAGTTGAACATTCCCTTTGATAGAGCAGTTTTGAAACACTCTTTTTGTAGAATCTGCAAGTGGATATTTGGAGCGCTTTGAGGCCTCTGCCGCCAAAGGAATTATCATTGCATAAAAACTAGATGGAAGCGTTCTCAGAAACTTCCTTGTGATGAGTGCATTCAACTCGCAGAGTGGAACCTTCGTTTCGATAGACCAGTTTTGAAACACTGTTTTTGTAGAATCCGCAAGTGGCTATTTGGAGCTCTTTGAGGCTTATGCTGGAAAAGGAAATATCTTCGTCTACAAACTAGACAGAAGCATTCTCAGAAACTTCTTTGTCATGTGGGGATTGAACTCACACAGTTGAATATTCCTTTACATAGAGCAGTTTTGCAACACCCTTTCGGTGGAAAGTGAAAGTGCTTATTTGGTGCGATGGCGGCATCTAGTGGATAAGGAAATACATTCAGATGAAAACAAGATACATCCATTCTCAGAAACTTCTTTGTGATGACTGCATTCTACTCACAGAGTTGAACCTTCCTTTTGATAGAACAGTTTTGAAACACTCTTTTTGTGGAATCTGCAAGTGGCTGTTTGGAGCGCTTTGAGGCCTATGCTGGAAAAGGAAATCTCTTCACATAAAACCTAGACAGAAGTATTCCCAGAAAGTTTTTCTGATGTGCGCATTCAACTCACCGAGTTGAACCTTCCTTTAGATAGAGCAGTTTTGAAACACTCTGTCTGTAGTACCTGCGAGTGGATATTTGGAGTGCTTTGAGTGCTACACTGTAAAAGCAAATATCTTCACTTGGAATCTAGACAGAAGAATTCTCAGAGACTTCCCTGTGCTCTCTGCATTCCACTCACAGAGTTGAACCTTCCTTTTGATAGAACAGTTTTGAAACACTCTTGTGGTAGAATCTGCAAGTCGATATTTGGAAGGTTTGGAGGCCTATCCTGGGAAAGGAAATATCTTCCCATCAAAACTAGACAGAAGCATTCTCAGAAACTTCTTAGTGATGTGCGCATTCAAGTCACAGAGTTGAAGCTTCCTTTTGATATAGCAGTTTTGAACCACTCTTTTAGTAGAATCTGCAAGTGGATGTTCGGAGAGCTAAGAGGCCAACACTGGAAAAGGAAATCTCTTCACGTAAAAACTAGACGGAAGCATTCTCAGAAACTTCAATGGGCTTTACGCATTCAACTCACAGAGTGCAATGTTGCTTTTGAGAGCGCAGTTTTAAAACACTGTTTTTGTAGAATTTGCTAGAGGATGTTTGGAGCGATGTGAGGCCTTTGCTGGAAAAGGAAATATCTTCACATAAAACCTAGACAGAAGCATTCTCAGAAACTCCTTTGTGATGAGTGCATTCAAATCACACACTTGAACCTTCCTTTGGAAAGAGCAGTTTTGAAACACTCTTTCTGAATAATCTGCAAGTGGATATTTGGAGCGATTTGAGGCCTATGCTGGAAATGAAATATCTTCACCTAAAAACTAGACGGAAGCATTCTCAGAAACTCCTTTGTGATGAGTGCATTCAACTCACAGAGTTGAAGCTTCCTTTTGATAGAGCAGTTTTGAAACACTCTTTTAGCAGCATCTGCAAGTGGATATTTGGAGCGCTTTGAGGCCAAGGCTGGAAAACGAAATCTCATCACATAAAAACTCGACAGAAGCATTCTCTGAAACTTCTTTGTGATGAGTGCATTCAACTCACAGACTCGAACGTTTCTTTTGATAGAACAGTTTAGAAACACTCCTTTTGTAGAATCTGCAAGTGTTTATTTGGAGCGCTTTGAGGCCTATGTTGGAAAAGGACATATCTTCACATCAAAAGTAGACAGACGCATTCTCAGAAACTTCTTTGTGATGAGTGCATTGAACTCACAGAGTTGAACCTACCTATTGATAGAGAAGTTTTGAAACACCCTTTTTGTAGAATCTGCAAGTGAATATTTGGCGCGATTTGAGGCCTATGCCGGAAACGGAAATATCTTCACATGAAAACTAGACAGATGAATTCTCAGAAACGTCTTTGTGATGAGTGCATTCAACTCACAGACTTGAAGCTTCCTTTTGAAAGAGCAGTTTCGAAACACTCTTTTTGTAGAATCTGCAAGTGGATATTTGGAGCGCTTTGAGGGCTATGCTGGAAAAGTTAATACCTTCACCTAAAAACTAGACAGACGCAAACTCAGAAACTTCTTTGTGACGTGTGCATTGAACTCACAGAGTTGAACCTTTCTTTTGATACAGAAGTTTTGAAACACTCTTTTCGTAGAATCTTCAAGTGGATGGATGGAGTGATTTGAGGCCTATGCTGGAAAAGGAAATACCTTCACGTAGAAACGAGACAAAAGCATTCTCAGAAAGTTCCCTGTGCTTTGTGCATTCAACTCACAGAGTTGAACATTCCCTTTGATAGAGCAGTTTTGAAACACTCTTTTTGTAGAATCTGCAAGTGGATATTTGGAGCGCTTTGAGGCCTCTGCTGCCAAAGGAATTATCATTGCATAAAAACTAGATGGAAGCGTTCTCAGAAACTTCCTTGTGATGAGTGCATTCAACTCGCAGAGTGGAACCTTCGTTTCGATAGACCAGTTTTGAAACACTGTTTTTGTAGAATCCGCAAGTGGCTATTTGGAGCTCTTTGAGGCTTATGCTGGAAAAGGAAATATCTTCGTCTACAAACTAGACAGAAGCATTCTCAGAAACTTCTTTGTCATGTGGGGATTGAACTCACACAGTTGAATATTCCTTTACATAGAGCAGTTTTGCAACACCCTTTCGGTGGAAAGTGAAAGTGCTTATTTGGTGCGATGGCGGCATCTAGTGGATAAGGAAATACATTCAGATGAAAACAAGATACATCCATTCTCAGAAACTTCTTTGTGATGACTGCATTCTACTCACAGAGTTGAACCTTCCTTTTGATAGAACAGTTTTGAAACACTCTTTTTGTGGAATCTGCAAGTGGCTGTTTGGAGCGCTTTGAGGCCTATGCTGGAAAAGGAAATCTCTTCACATAAAACCTAGACAGAAGTATTCCCAGAACGTTTTTCTGATGTGCGCATTCAACTCACCGAGTTGAACCTTCCTTTAGATAGAGCAGTTTTGAAACACTCTGTCTGTAGTACCTGCGAGTGGATATTTGGAGTGCTTTGAGTGCTACACTGTAAAAGCAAATATCTTCACTTGGAATCTAGACAGAAGAATTCTCAGAGACTTCCCTGTGCTCTCTGCATTCCACTCACAGAGTTGAACCTTCCTTTTGATAGAACAGTTTTGAAACACTCTTGTGGTAGAATCTGCAAGTCGATATTTGGAAGGTTTGGAGGCCTATCCTGGGAAAGGAAATATCTTCCCATCAAAACTAGACAGAAGCATTCTCAGAAACTTCTTAGTGATGTGCGCATTCAAGTCACAGAGTTGAAGCTTCCTTTTGATATAGCAGTTTTGAACCACTCTTTTAGTAGAATCTGCAAGTGGATGTTCGGAGAGCTAAGAGGCCAACACTGGAAAAGGAAATCTCTTCACGTAAAAACTAGACGGAAGCATTCTCAGAAACTTCAATGGGCTTTACGCATTCAACTCACAGAGTGCAATGTTGCTTTTGAGAGCGCAGTTTTAAAACACTGTTTTTGTAGAATTTGCTAGAGGATGTTTGGAGCGATGTGAGGCCTTTGCTGGAAAAGGAAATATCTTCACATAAAACCTAGACAGAAGCATTCTCAGAAACTCCTTTGTGATGAGTGCATTCAAATCACACACTTGAACCTTCCTTTGGAAAGAGCAGTTTTGAAACACTCTTTCTGAAGAATCTGCAAGTGGATATTTGGAGCGATTTGAGGCCTATGCTGGAAATGAAATATCTTCACCTAAAAACTAGACGGAAGCATTCTCAGAAACTCCTTTGTGATGAGTGCATTCAACTCACAGAGTTGAAGCTTCCTTTTGATAGAGCAGTTTTGAAACACTCTTTTAGCAGCATCTGCAAGTGGATATTTGGAGCGCTTTGAGGCCAAGGCTGGAAAACGAAATCTCATCACATAAAAACTCGACAGAAGCATTCTCTGAAACTTCTTTGTGATGAGTGCATTCAACTCACAGACTCGAACGTTTCTTTTGATAGAACAGTTTAGAAACACTCCTTTTGTAGAATCTGCAAGTGTTTATTTGGAGCGCTTTGAGGCCTATGTTGGAAAAGGACATATCTTCACATCAAAAGTAGACAGACGCATTCTCAGAAACTTCTTTGTGATGAGTGCATTGAACTCACAGAGTTGAACCTACCTATTGATAGAGAAGTTTTGAAACACCCTTTTTGTAGAATCTGCAAGTGAATATTTGGCGCGATTTGAGGCCTATGCAGGAAACGGAAATATCTTCACATGAAAACTAGACAGATGAATTCTCAGAAACGTCTTTGTGATGAGTGCATTCAACTCACAGACTTGAAGCTTCCTTTTGAAAGAGCAGTTTCGAAACACTCTTTTTGTAGAATCTGCAAGTGGATATTTGGAGCGCTTTGAGGGCTATGCTGGAAAAGTTAATACCTTCACCTAAAAACTAGACAGACGCAAACTCAGAAACTTCTTTGTGACGTGTGCATTGAACTCACAGAGTTGAACCTTTCTTTTGATACAGAAGTTTTGAAACACTCTTTTCGTAGAATCTTCAAGTGGATGGATGGAGTGATTTGAGGCCTATGCTGGAAAAGGAAATACCTTCACGTAGAAACGAGACAAAAGCATTCTCAGAAAGTTCCCTGTGCTTTGTGCATTCAACTCACAGAGTTGAACATTCCCTTTGATAGAGCAGTTTTGAAACACTCTTTTTGTAGAATCTGCAAGTGGATATTTGGAGCGCTTTGAGGCCTCTGCCGCCAAAGAATTATCATTGCATAAAAACTAGATGGAAGCGTTCTCAGAAACTTCCTTGTGATGAGTGCATTCAACTCGCAGAGTGGAACCTTCGTTTCGATAGACCAGTTTTGAAACACTGTTTTTGTAGAATCCGCAAGTGGCTATTTGGAGCTCTTTGAGGCTTATGCTGGAAAAGGAAATATCTTCGTCTACAAACTAGACAGAAGCATTCTCAGAAACTTCTTTGTCATGTGGGGATTGAACTCACACAGTTGAATATTCCTTTACATAGAGCAGTTTTGCAACACCCTTTCGGTGGAAAGTGAAAGTGCTTATTTGGTGCGATGGCGGCATCTAGTGGATAAGGAAATACATTCAGATGAAAACAAGATACATCCATTCTCAGAAACTTCTTTGTGATGACTGCATTCTACTCACAGAGTTGAACCTTCCTTTTGATAGAACAGTTTTGAAACACTCTTTTTGTGGAATCTGCAAGTGGCTGTTTGGAGCGCTTTGAGGCCTATGCTGGAAAAGGAAATCTCTTCACATAAAACCTAGACAGAAGTATTCCCAGAAAGTTTTTCTGATGTGCGCATTCAACTCACCGAGTTGAACCTTCCTTTAGATAGAGCAGTTTTGAAACACTCTGTCTGTAGTACCTGCGAGTGGATATTTGGAGTGCTTTGAGTGCTACACTGTAAAAGCAAATATCTTCACTTGGAATCTAGACAGAAGAATTCTCAGAGACTTCCCTGTGCTCTCTGCATTCCACTCACAGAGTTGAACCTTCCTTTTGATAGAACAGTTTTGAAACACTCTTGTGGTAGAATCTGCAAGTCGATATTTGGAAGGTTTGGAGGCCTATCCTGGGAAAGGAAATATCTTCCCATCAAAACTAGACAGAAGCATTCTCAGAAACTTCTTAGTGATGTGTGCATTCAAGTCACAGAGTTGAAGCTTCCTTTTGATATAGCAGTTTTGAACCACTCTTTTAGTAGAATCTGCAAGTGGATGTTCGGAGAGCTAAGAGGCCAACACTGGAAAAGGAAATCTCTTCACGTAAAAACTAGACGGAAGCATTCTCAGAAACTTCAATGGGCTTTACGCATTCAACTCACAGAGTGCAATGTTGCTTTTGAGAGCGCAGTTTTAAAACACTGTTTTTGTAGAATTTGCTAGAGGATGTTTGGAGCGATGTGAGGCCTTTGCTGGAAAAGGAAATATCTTCACATAAAACCTAGACAGAAGCATTCTCAGAAACTCCTTTGTGATGAGTGCATTCAAATCACACACTTGAACCTTCCTTTGGAAAGAGCAGTTTTGAAACACTCTTTCTGAAGAATCTGCAAGTGGATATTTGGAGCGATTTGAGGCCTATGCTGGAAATGAAATATCTTCACCTAAAAACTAGACGGAAGCATTCTCAGAAACTCCTTTGTGATGAGTGCATTCAACTCACAGAGTTGAAGCTTCCTTTTGATAGAGCAGTTTTGAAACACTCTTTTAGCAGCATCTGCAAGTGGATATTTGGAGCGCTTTGAGGCCAAGGCTGGAAAACGAAATCTCATCACATAAAAACTCGACAGAAGCATTCTCTGAAACTTCTTTGTGATGAGTGCATTCAACTCACAGACTCGAACGTTTCTTTTGATAGAACAGTTTAGAAACACTCCTTTTGTAGAATCTGCAAGTGTTTATTTGGAGCGCTTTGAGGCCTATGTTGGAAAAGGACATATCTTCACATCAAAAGTAGACAGACGCATTCTCAGAAACTTCTTTGTGATGAGTGCATTGAACTCACAGAGTTGAACCTACCTATTGATAGAGAAGTTTTGAAACACCCTTTTTGTAGAATCTGCAAGTGAATATTTGGCGCGATTTGAGGCCTATGCCGGAAACGGAAATATCTTCACATGAAAACTAGACAGATGAATTCTCAGAAACGTCTTTGTGATGAGTGCATTCAACTCACAGACTTGAAGCTTCCTTTTGAAAGAGCAGTTTCGAAACACTCTTTTTGTAGAATCTGCAAGTGGATATTTGGAGCGCTTTGAGGGCTATGCTGGAAAAGTTAATACCTTCACCTAAAAACTAGACAGACGCAAACTCAGAAACTTCTTTGTGACGTGTGCATTGAACTCACAGAGTTGAACCTTTCTTTTGATACAGAAGTTTTGAAACACTCTTTTCGTAGAATCTTCAAGTGGATGGATGGAGTGATTTGAGGCCTATGCTGGAAAAGGAAATACCTTCACGTAGAAACGAGACAAAAGCATTCTCAGAAAGTTCCCTGTGCTTTGTGCATTCAACTCACAGAGTTGAACATTCCCTTTGATAGAGCAGTTTTGAAACACTCTTTTTGTAGAATCTGCAAGTGGATATTTGGAGCGCTTTGAGGCCTCTGCCGCCAAAGGAATTATCATTGCATAAAAACTAGATGGAAGCGTTCTCAGAAACTTCCTTGTGATGAGTGCATTCAACTCGCAGAGTGGAACCTTCGTTTCGATAGACCAGTTTTGAAACACTGTTTTTGTAGAATCCGCAAGTGGCTATTTGGAGCTCTTTGAGGCTTATGCTGGAAAAGGAAATATCTTCGTCTACAAACTAGACAGAAGCATTCTCAGAAACTTCTTTGTCATGTGGGGATTGAACTCACACAGTTGAATATTCCTTTACATAGAGCAGTTTTGCAACACCCTTTCGGTGGAAAGTGAAAGTGCTTATTTGGTGCGATGGCGGCATCTAGTGGATAAGGAAATACATTCAGATGAAAACAAGATACATCCATTCTCAGAAACTTCTTTGTGATGACTGCATTCTACTCACAGAGTTGAACCTTCCTTTTGATAGAACAGTTTTGAAACACTCTTTTTGTGGAATCTGCAAGTGGCTGTTTGGAGCGCTTTGAGGCCTATGCTGGAAAAGGAAATCTCTTCACATAAAACCTAGACAGAAGTATTCCCAGAAAGTTTTTCTGATGTGCGCATTCAACTCACCGAGTTGAACCTTCCTTTAGATAGAGCAGTTTTGAAACACTCTGTCTGTAGTACCTGCGAGTGGATATTTGGAGTGCTTTGAGTGCTACACTGTAAAAGCAAATATCTTCACTTGGAATCTAGACAGAAGAATTCTCAGAGACTTCCCTGTGCTCTCTGCATTCCACTCACAGAGTTGAACCTTCCTTTTGATAGAACAGTTTTGAAACACTCTTGTGGTAGAATCTGCAAGTCGATATTTGGAAGGTTTGGAGGCCTATCCTGGGAAAGGAAATATCTTCCCATCAAAACTAGACAGAAGCATTCTCAGAAACTTCTTAGTGATGTGCGCATTCAAGTCACAGAGTTGAAGCTTCCTTTTGATATAGCAGTTTTGAACCACTCTTTTAGTAGAATCTGCAAGTGGATGTTCGGAGAGCTAAGAGGCCAACACTGGAAAAGGAAATCTCTTCACGTAAAAACTAGACGGAAGCATTCTCAGAAACTTCAATGGGCTTTACGCATTCAACTCACAGAGTGCAATGTTGCTTTTGAGAGCGCAGTTTTAAAACACTGTTTTTGTAGAATTTGCTAGAGGATGTTTGGAGCGATGTGAGGCCTTTGCTGGAAAAGGAAATATCTTCACATAAAACCTAGACAGAAGCATTCTCAGAAACTCCTTTGTGATGAGTGCATTCAAATCACACACTTGAACCTTCCTTTGGAAAGAGCAGTTTTGAAACACTCTTTCTGAATAATCTGCAAGTGGATATTTGGAGCGATTTGAGGCCTATGCTGGAAATGAAATATCTTCACCTAAAAACTAGACGGAAGCATTCTCAGAAACTCCTTTGTGATGAGTGCATTCAACTCACAGAGTTGAAGCTTCCTTTTGATAGAGCAGTTTTGAAACACTCTTTTAGCAGCATCTGCAAGTGGATATTTGGAGCGCTTTGAGGCCAAGGCTGGAAAACGAAATCTCATCACATAAAAACTCGACAGAAGCATTCTCTGAAACTTCTTTGTGATGAGTGCATTCAACTCACAGACTCGAACGTTTCTTTTGATAGAACAGTTTAGAAACACTCCTTTTGTAGAATCTGCAAGTGTTTATTTGGAGCGCTTTGAGGCCTATGTTGGAAAAGGACATATCTTCACATCAAAAGTAGACAGACGCATTCTCAGAAACTTCTTTGTGATGAGTGCATTGAACTCACAGAGTTGAACCTACCTATTGATAGAGAAGTTTTGAAACACCCTTTTTGTAGAATCTGCAAGTGAATATTTGGCGCGATTTGAGGCCTATGCCGGAAACGGAAATATCTTCACATGAAAACTAGACAGATGAATTCTCAGAAACGTCTTTGTGATGAGTGCATTCAACTCACAGACTTGAAGCTTCCTTTTGAAAGAGCAGTTTCGAAACACTCTTTTTGTAGAATCTGCAAGTGGATATTTGGAGCGCTTTGAGGGCTATGCTGGAAAAGTTAATACCTTCACCTAAAAACTAGACAGACGCAAACTCAGAAACTTCTTTGTGACGTGTGCATTGAACTCACAGAGTTGAACCTTTCTTTTGATACAGAAGTTTTGAAACACTCTTTTCGTAGAATCTTCAAGTGGATGGATGGAGTGATTTGAGGCCTATGCTGGAAAAGGAAATACCTTCACGTAGAAACGAGACAAAAGCATTCTCAGAAAGTTCCCTGTGCTTTGTGCATTCAACTCACAGAGTTGAACATTCCCTTTGATAGAGCAGTTTTGAAACACTCTTTTTGTAGAATCTGCAAGTGGATATTTGGAGCGCTTTGAGGCCTCTGCCGCCAAAGGAATTATCATGGCATAAAAACTAGATGGAAGCGTTCTCAGAAACTTCCTTGTGATGAGTGCATTCAACTCGCAGAGTGGAACCTTCGTTTCGATAGACCAGTTTTGAAACACTGTTTTTGTAGAATCCGCAAGTGGCTATTTGGAGCTCTTTGAGGCTTATGCTGGAAAAGGAAATATCTTCGTCTACAAACTAGACAGAAGCATTCTCAGAAACTTCTTTGTCATGTGGGGATTGAACTCACACAGTTGAATATTCCTTTACATAGAGCAGTTTTGCAACACCCTTTCGGTGGAAAGTGAAAGTGCTTATTTGGTGCGATGGCGGCATCTAGTGGATAAGGAAATACATTCAGATGAAAACAAGATACATCCATTCTCAGAAACTTCTTTGTGATGACTGCATTCTACTCACAGAGTTGAACCTTCCTTTTGATAGAACAGTTTTGAAACACTCTTTTTGTGGAATCTGCAAGTGGCTATTTGGAGCGCTTTGAGGCCTATGCTGGAAAAGGAAATCTCTTCACATAAAACCTAGACAGAAGTATTCCCAGAAAGTTTTTCTGATGTGCGCATTCAACTCACCGAGTTGAACCTTCCTTTAGATAGAGCAGTTTTGAAACACTCTTGTGGTAGAATCTGCAAGTCGATATTTGGAAGGTTTGGAGGCCTATCCTGGGAAAGGAAATATCTTCCCATCAAAACTAGACAGAAGCATTCTCAGAAACTTCTTAGTGATGTGCGCATTCAAGTCACAGAGTTGAAGCTTCCTTTTGATATAGCAGTTTTGAACCACTCTTTTAGTAGAATCTGCAAGTGGATGTTCGGAGAGCTAAGAGGCCAACACTGGAAAAGGAAATCTCTTCACGTAAAAACTAGACGGAAGCATTCTCAGAAACTTCAATGGGCTTTACGCATTCAACTCACAGAGTGCAATGTTGCTTTTGAGAGCGCAGTTTTAAAACACTGTTTTTGTAGAATTTGCTAGAGGATGTTTGGAGCGATGTGAGGCCTTTGCTGGAAAAGGAAATATCTTCACATAAAACCTAGACAGAAGCATTCTCAGAAACTCCTTTGTGATGAGTGCATTCAAATCACACACTTGAACCTTCCTTTGGAAAGAGCAGTTTTGAAACACTCTTTCTGAAGAATCTGCAAGTGGATATTTGGAGCGATTTGAGGCCTATGCTGGAAATGAAATATCTTCACCTAAAAACTAGACGGAAGCATTCTCAGAAACTCCTTTGTGATGAGTGCATTCAACTCACAGAGTTGAAGCTTCCTTTTGATAGAGCAGTTTTGAAACACTCTTTTAGCAGCATCTGCAAGTGGATATTTGGAGCGCTTTGAGGCCAAGGCTGGAAAACGAAATCTCATCACATAAAAACTCGACAGAAGCATTCTCTGAAACTTCTTTGTGATGAGTGCATTCAACTCACAGACTCGAACGTTTCTTTTGATAGAACAGTTTAGAAACACTCCTTTTGTAGAATCTGCAAGTGTTTATTTGGAGCGCTTTGAGGCCTATGTTGGAAAAGGACATATCTTCACATCAAAAGTAGACAGACGCATTCTCAGAAACTTCTTTGTGATGAGTGCATTGAACTCACAGAGTTGAACCTACCTATTGATAGAGAAGTTTTGAAACACCCTTTTTGTAGAATCTGCAAGTGAATATTTGGCGCGATTTGAGGCCTATGCAGGAAACGGAAATATCTTCACATGAAAACTAGACAGATGAATTCTCAGAAACGTCTTTGTGATGAGTGCATTCAACTCACAGACTTGAAGCTTCCTTTTGAAAGAGCAGTTTCGAAACACTCTTTTTGTAGAATCTGCAAGTGGATATTTGGAGCGCTTTGAGGGCTATGCTGGAAAAGTTAATACCTTCACCTAAAAACTAGACAGACGCAAACTCAGAAACTTCTTTGTGACGTGTGCATTGAACTCACAGAGTTGAACCTTTCTTTTGATACAGAAGTTTTGAAACACTCTTTTCGTAGAATCTTCAAGTGGATGGATGGAGTGATTTGAGGCCTATGCTGGAAAAGGAAATACCTTCACGTAGAAACGAGACAAAAGCATTCTCAGAAAGTTCCCTGTGCTTTGTGCATTCAACTCACAGAGTTGAACATTCCCTTTGATAGAGCAGTTTTGAAACACTCTTTTTGTAGAATCTGCAAGTGGATATTTGGAGCGCTTTGAGGCCTCTGCTGCCAAAGGAATTATCATTGCATAAAAACTAGATGGAAGCGTTCTCAGAAACTTCCTTGTGATGAGTGCATTCAACTCGCAGAGTGGAACCTTCGTTTCGATAGACCAGTTTTGAAACACTGTTTTTGTAGAATCCGCAAGTGGCTATTTGGAGCTCTTTGAGGCTTATGCTGGAAAAGGAAATATCTTCGTCTACAAACTAGACAGAAGCATTCTCAGAAACTTCTTTGTCATGTGGGGATTGAACTCACACAGTTGAATATTCCTTTACATAGAGCAGTTTTGCAACACCCTTTCGGTGGAAAGTGAAAGTGCTTATTTGGTGCGATGGCGGCATCTAGTGGATAAGGAAATACATTCAGATGAAAACAAGATACATCCATTCTCAGAAACTTCTTTGTGATGACTGCATTCTACTCACAGAGTTGAACCTTCCTTTTGATAGAACAGTTTTGAAACACTCTTTTTGTGGAATCTGCAAGTGGCTATTTGGAGCGCTTTGAGGCCTATGCTGGAAAAGGAAATCTCTTCACATAAAACCTAGACAGAAGTATTCCCAGAAAGTTTTTCTGATGTGCGCATTCAACTCACCGAGTTGAACCTTCCTTTAGATAGAGCAGTTTTGAAACACTCTGTCTGTAGTACCTGCGAGTGGATATTTGGAGTGCTTTGAGTGCTACACTGTAAAAGCAAATATCTTCACTTGGAATCTAGACAGAAGAATTCTCAGAGACTTCCCTGTGCTCTCTGCATTCCACTCACAGAGTTGAACCTTCCTTTTGATAGAACAGTTTTGAAACACTCTTGTGGTAGAATCTGCAAGTCGATATTTGGAAGGTTTGGAGGCCTATCCTGGGAAAGGAAATATCTTCCCATCAAAACTAGACAGAAGCATTCTCAGAAACTTCTTAGTGATGTGCGCATTCAAGTCACAGAGTTGAAGCTTCCTTTTGATATAGCAGTTTTGAACCACTCTTTTAGTAGAATCTGCAAGTGGATGTTCGGAGAGCTAAGAGGCCAACACTGGAAAAGGAAATCTCTTCACGTAAAAACTAGACGGAAGCATTCTCAGAAACTTCAATGGGCTTTACGCATTCAACTCACAGAGTGCAATGTTGCTTTTGAGAGCGCAGTTTTAAAACACTGTTTTTGTAGAATTTGCTAGAGGATGTTTGGAGCGATGTGAGGCCTTTGCTGGAAAAGGAAATATCTTCACATAAAACCTAGACAGAAGCATTCTCAGAAACTCCTTTGTGATGAGTGCATTCAAATCACACACTTGAACCTTCCTTTGGAAAGAGCAGTTTTGAAACACTCTTTCTGAAGAATCTGCAAGTGGATATTTGGAGCGATTTGAGGCCTATGCTGGAAATGAAATATCTTCACCTAAAAACTAGACGGAAGCATTCTCAGAAACTCCTTTGTGATGAGTGCATTCAACTCACAGAGTTGAAGCTTCCTTTTGATAGAGCAGTTTTGAAACACTCTTTTAGCAGCATCTGCAAGTGGATATTTGGAGCGCTTTGAGGCCAAGGCTGGAAAACGAAATCTCATCACATAAAAACTCGACAGAAGCATTCTCTGAAACTTCTTTGTGATGAGTG
Organism: Pongo abelii; assembly: GCF_028885655.2. Taxonomy (NCBI): domain Eukaryota; kingdom Metazoa; phylum Chordata; class Mammalia; order Primates; family Hominidae; genus Pongo; species Pongo abelii. Next base: position 52,079,762 of record NC_071989.2, read on the forward strand.
CATTCAACTCACAGACTCGAACGTTTCTTTTGATAGAACAGTTTAGAAACACTCCTTTTGTAGAATCTGCAAGTGTTTATTTGGAGCGCTTTGAGGCCTATGTTGGAAAAGGACATATCTTCACATCAAAAGTAGACAGACGCATTCTCAGAAACTTCTTTGTGATGAGTGCATTGAACTCACAGAGTTGAACCTACCTATTGATAGAGAAGTTTTGAAACACCCTTTTTGTAGAATCTGCAAGTGAATATTTGGCGCGATTTGAGGCCTATGCAGGAAACGGAAATATCTTCACATGAAAACTAGACAGATGAATTCTCAGAAACGTCTTTGTGATGAGTGCATTCAACTCACAGACTTGAAGCTTCCTTTTGAAAGAGCAGTTTCGAAACACTCTTTTTGTAGAATCTGCAAGTGGATATTTGGAGCGCTTTGAGGGCTATGCTGGAAAAGTTAATACCTTCACCTAAAAACTAGACAGACGCAAACTCAGAAACTTCTTTGTGACGTGTGCATTGAACTCACAGAGTTGAACCTTTCTTTTGATACAGAAGTTTTGAAACACTCTTTTCGTAGAATCTTCAAGTGGATGGATGGAGTGATTTGAGGCCTATGCTGGAAAAGGAAATACCTTCACGTAGAAACGAGACAAAAGCATTCTCAGAAAGTTCCCTGTGCTTTGTGCATTCAACTCACAGAGTTGAACATTCCCTTTGGTAGAGCAGTTTTGAAACACTCTTTTTGTAGAATCTGCAAGTGGATATTTGGAGCGCTTTGAGGCCTCTGCCGCCAAAGGAATTATCATTGCATAAAAACTAGATGGAAGCGTTCTCAGAAACTTCCTTGTGATGAGTGCATTCAACTCGCAGAGTGGAACCTTCGTTTCGATAGACCAGTTTTGAAACACTGTTTTTGTAGAATCCGCAAGTGGCTATTTGGAGCTCTTTGAGGCTTATGCTGGAAAAGGAAATATCTTCGTCTACAAACTAGACAGAAGCATTCTCAGAAACTTCTTTGTCATGTGGGGATTGAACTCACACAGTTGAATATTCCTTTACATAGAGCAGTTTTGCAACACCCTTTCGGTGGAAAGTGAAAGTGCTTATTTGGTGCGATGGCGGCATCTAGTGGATAAGGAAATACATTCAGATGAAAACAAGATACATCCATTCTCAGAAACTTCTTTGTGATGACTGCATTCTACTCACAGAGTTGAACCTTCCTTTTGATAGAACAGTTTTGAAACACTCTTTTTGTGGAATCTGCAAGTGGCTATTTGGAGCGCTTTGAGGCCTATGCTGGAAAAGGAAATCTCTTCACATAAAACCTAGACAGAAGTATTCCCAGAAAGTTTTTCTGATGTGCGCATTCAACTCACCGAGTTGAACCTTCCTTTAGATAGAGCAGTTTTGAAACACTCTGTCTGTAGTACCTGCGAGTGGATATTTGGAGTGCTTTGAGTGCTACACTGTAAAAGCAAATATCTTCACTTGGAATCTAGACAGAAGAATTCTCAGAGACTTCCCTGTGCTCTCTGCATTCCACTCACAGAGTTGAACCTTCCTTTTGATAGAACAGTTTTGAAACACTCTTGTGGTAGAATCTGCAAGTCGATATTTGGAAGGTTTGGAGGCCTATCCTGGGAAAGGAAATATCTTCCCATCAAAACTAGACAGAAGCATTCTCAGAAACTTCTTAGTGATGTGCGCATTCAAGTCACAGAGTTGAAGCTTCCTTTTGATATAGCAGTTTTGAACCACTCTTTTAGTAGAATCTGCAAGTGGATGTTCGGAGAGCTAAGAGGCCAACACTGGAAAAGGAAATCTCTTCACGTAAAAACTAGACGGAAGCATTCTCAGAAACTTCAATGGGCTTTACGCATTCAACTCACAGAGTGCAATGTTGCTTTTGAGAGCGCAGTTTTAAAACACTGTTTTTGTAGAATTTGCTAGAGGATGTTTGGAGCGATGTGAGGCCTTTGCTGGAAAAGGAAATATCTTCACATAAAACCTAGACAGAAGCATTCTCAGAAACTCCTTTGTGATGAGTGCATTCAAATCACACACTTGAACCTTCCTTTGGAAAGAGCAGTTTTGAAACACTCTTTCTGAAGAATCTGCAAGTGGATATTTGGAGCGATTTGAGGCCTATGCTGGAAATGAAATATCTTCACCTAAAAACTAGACGGAAGCATTCTCAGAAACTCCTTTGTGATGAGTGCATTCAACTCACAGAGTTGAAGCTTCCTTTTGATAGAGCAGTTTTGAAACACTCTTTTAGCAGCATCTGCAAGTGGATATTTGGAGCGCTTTGAGGCCAAGGCTGGAAAACGAAATCTCATCACATAAAAACTCGACAGAAGCATTCTCTGAAACTTCTTTGTGATGAGTGCATTCAACTCACAGACTCGAACGTTTCTTTTGATAGAACAGTTTAGAAACACTCCTTTTGTAGAATCTGCAAGTGTTTATTTGGAGCGCTTTGAGGCCTATGTTGGAAAAGGACATATCTTCACATCAAAAGTAGACAGACGCATTCTCAGAAACTTCTTTGTGATGAGTGCATTGAACTCACAGAGTTGAACCTACCTATTGATAGAGAAGTTTTGAAACACCCTTTTTGTAGAATCTGCAAGTGAATATTTGGCGCGATTTGAGGCCTATGCAGGAAACGGAAATATCTTCACATGAAAACTAGACAGATGAATTCTCAGAAACGTCTTTGTGATGAGTGCATTCAACTCACAGACTTGAAGCTTCCTTTTGAAAGAGCAGTTTCGAAACACTCTTTTTGTAGAATCTGCAAGTGGATATTTGGAGCGCTTTGAGGGCTATGCTGGAAAAGTTAATACCTTCACCTAAAAACTAGACAGACGCAAACTCAGAAACTTCTTTGTGACGTGTGCATTGAACTCACAGAGTTGAACCTTTCTTTTGATACAGAAGTTTTGAAACACTCTTTTCGTAGAATCTTCAAGTGGATGGATGGAGTGATTTGAGGCCTATGCTGGAAAAGGAAATACCTTCACGTAGAAACGAGACAAAAGCATTCTCAGAAAGTTCCCTGTGCTTTGTGCATTCAACTCACAGAGTTGAACATTCCCTTTGATAGAGCAGTTTTGAAACACTCTTTTTGTAGAATCTGCAAGTGGATATTTGGAGCGCTTTGAGGCCTCTGCCGCCAAAGGAATTATCATTGCATAAAAACTAGATGGAAGCGTTCTCAGAAACTTCCTTGTGATGAGTGCATTCAACTCGCAGAGTGGAACCTTCGTTTCGATAGACCAGTTTTGAAACACTGTTTTTGTAGAATCCGCAAGTGGCTATTTGGAGCTCTTTGAGGCTTATGCTGGAAAAGGAAATATCTTCGTCTACAAACTAGACAGAAGCATTCTCAGAAACTTCTTTGTCATGTGGGGATTGAACTCACACAGTTGAATATTCCTTTACATAGAGCAGTTTTGCAACACCCTTTCGGTGGAAAGTGAAAGTGCTTATTTGGTGCGATGGCGGCATCTAGTGGATAAGGAAATACATTCAGATGAAAACAAGATACATCCATTCTCAGAAACTTCTTTGTGATGACTGCATTCTACTCACAGAGTTGAACCTTCCTTTTGATAGAACAGTTTTGAAACACTCTTTTTGTGGAATCTGCAAGTGGCTATTTGGAGCGCTTTGAGGCCTATGCTGGAAAAGGAAATCTCTTCACATAAAACCTAGACAGAAGTATTCCCAGAAAGTTTTTCTGATGTGCGCATTCAACTCACCGAGTTGAACCTTCCTTTAGATAGAGCAGTTTTGAAACACTCTTGTGGTAGAATCTGCAAGTCGATATTTGGAAGGTTTGGAGGCCTATCCTGGGAAAGGAAATATCTTCCCATCAAAACTAGACAGAAGCATTCTCAGAAACTTCTTAGTGATGTGCGCATTCAAGTCACAGAGTTGAAGCTTCCTTTTGATATAGCAGTTTTGAACCACTCTTTTAGTAGAATCTGCAAGTGGATGTTCGGAGAGCTAAGAGGCCAACACTGGAAAAGGAAATCTCTTCACGTAAAAACTAGACGGAAGCATTCTCAGAAACTTCAATGGGCTTTACGCATTCAACTCACAGAGTGCAATGTTGCTTTTGAGAGCGCAGTTTTAAAACACTGTTTTTGTAGAATTTGCTAGAGGATGTTTGGAGCGATGTGAGGCCTTTGCTGGAAAAGGAAATATCTTCACATAAAACCTAGACAGAAGCATTCTCAGAAACTCCTTTGTGATGAGTGCATTCAAATCACACACTTGAACCTTCCTTTGGAAAGAGCAGTTTTGAAACACTCTTTCTGAAGAATCTGCAAGTGGATATTTGGAGCGATTTGAGGCCTATGCTGGAAATGAAATATCTTCACCTAAAAACTAGACGGAAGCATTCTCAGAAACTCCTTTGTGATGAGTGCATTCAACTCACAGAGTTGAAGCTTCCTTTTGATAGAGCAGTTTTGAAACACTCTTTTAGCAGCATCTGCAAGTGGATATTTGGAGCGCTTTGAGGCCAAGGCTGGAAAACGAAATCTCATCACATAAAAACTCGACAGAAGCATTCTCTGAAACTTCTTTGTGATGAGTGCATTCAACTCACAGACTCGAACGTTTCTTTTGATAGAACAGTTTAGAAACACTCCTTTTGTAGAATCTGCAAGTGTTTATTTGGAGCGCTTTGAGGCCTATGTTGGAAAAGGACATATCTTCACATCAAAAGTAGACAGACGCATTCTCAGAAACTTCTTTGTGATGAGTGCATTGAACTCACAGAGTTGAACCTACCTATTGATAGAGAAGTTTTGAAACACCCTTTTTGTAGAATCTGCAAGTGAATATTTGGCGCGATTTGAGGCCTATGCAGGAAACGGAAATATCTTCACATGAAAACTAGACAGATGAATTCTCAGAAACGTCTTTGTGATGAGTGCATTCAACTCACAGACTTGAAGCTTCCTTTTGAAAGAGCAGTTTCGAAACACTCTTTTTGTAGAATCTGCAAGTGGATATTTGGAGCGCTTTGAGGGCTATGCTGGAAAAGTTAATACCTTCACCTAAAAACTAGACAGACGCAAACTCAGAAACTTCTTTGTGACGTGTGCATTGAACTCACAGAGTTGAACCTTTCTTTTGATACAGAAGTTTTGAAACACTCTTTTCGTAGAATCTTCAAGTGGATGGATGGAGTGATTTGAGGCCTATGCTGGAAAAGGAAATACCTTCACGTAGAAACGAGACAAAAGCATTCTCAGAAAGTTCCCTGTGCTTTGTGCATTCAACTCACAGAGTTGAACATTCCCTTTGATAGAGCAGTTTTGAAACACTCTTTTTGTAGAATCTGCAAGTGGATATTTGGAGCGCTTTGAGGCCTCTGCTGCCAAAGGAATTATCATTGCATAAAAACTAGATGGAAGCGTTCTCAGAAACTTCCTTGTGATGAGTGCATTCAACTCGCAGAGTGGAACCTTCGTTTCGATAGACCAGTTTTGAAACACTGTTTTTGTAGAATCCGCAAGTGGCTATTTGGAGCTCTTTGAGGCTTATGCTGGAAAAGGAAATATCTTCGTCTACAAACTAGACAGAAGCATTCTCAGAAACTTCTTTGTCATGTGGGGATTGAACTCACACAGTTGAATATTCCTTTACATAGAGCAGTTTTGCAACACCCTTTCGGTGGAAAGTGAAAGTGCTTATTTGGTGCGATGGCGGCATCTAGTGGATAAGGAAATACATTCAGATGAAAACAAGATACATCCATTCTCAGAAACTTCTTTGTGATGACTGCATTCTACTCACAGAGTTGAACCTTCCTTTTGATAGAACAGTTTTGAAACACTCTTTTTGTGGAATCTGCAAGTGGCTATTTGGAGCGCTTTGAGGCCTATGCTGGAAAAGGAAATCTCTTCACATAAAACCTAGACAGAAGTATTCCCAGAAAGTTTTTCTGATGTGCGCATTCAACTCACCGAGTTGAACCTTCCTTTAGATAGAGCAGTTTTGAAACACTCTGTCTGTAGTACCTGCGAGTGGATATTTGGAGTGCTTTGAGTGCTACACTGTAAAAGCAAATATCTTCACTTGGAATCTAGACAGAAGAATTCTCAGAGACTTCCCTGTGCTCTCTGCATTCCACTCACAGAGTTGAACCTTCCTTTTGATAGAACAGTTTTGAAACACTCTTGTGGTAGAATCTGCAAGTCGATATTTGGAAGGTTTGGAGGCCTATCCTGGGAAAGGAAATATCTTCCCATCAAAACTAGACAGAAGCATTCTCAGAAACTTCTTAGTGATGTGCGCATTCAAGTCACAGAGTTGAAGCTTCCTTTTGATATAGCAGTTTTGAACCACTCTTTTAGTAGAATCTGCAAGTGGATGTTCGGAGAGCTAAGAGGCCAACACTGGAAAAGGAAATCTCTTCACGTAAAAACTAGACGGAAGCATTCTCAGAAACTTCAATGGGCTTTACGCATTCAACTCACAGAGTGCAATGTTGCTTTTGAGAGCGCAGTTTTAAAACACTGTTTTTGTAGAATTTGCTAGAGGATGTTTGGAGCGATGTGAGGCCTTTGCTGGAAAAGGAAATATCTTCACATAAAACCTAGACAGAAGCATTCTCAGAAACTCCTTTGTGATGAGTGCATTCAAATCACACACTTGAACCTTCCTTTGGAAAGAGCAGTTTTGAAACACTCTTTCTGAAGAATCTGCAAGTGGATATTTGGAGCGATTTGAGGCCTATGCTGGAAATGAAATATCTTCACCTAAAAACTAGACGGAAGCATTCTCAGAAACTCCTTTGTGATGAGTGCATTCAACTCACAGAGTTGAAGCTTCCTTTTGATAGAGCAGTTTTGAAACACTCTTTTAGCAGCATCTGCAAGTGGATATTTGGAGCGCTTTGAGGCCAAGGCTGGAAAACGAAATCTCATCACATAAAAACTCGACAGAAGCATTCTCTGAAACTTCTTTGTGATGAGTGCATTCAACTCACAGACTCGAACGTTTCTTTTGATAGAACAGTTTAGAAACACTCCTTTTGTAGAATCTGCAAGTGTTTATTTGGAGCGCTTTGAGGCCTATGTTGGAAAAGGACATATCTTCACATCAAAAGTAGACAGACGCATTCTCAGAAACTTCTTTGTGATGAGTGCATTGAACTCACAGAGTTGAACCTACCTATTGATAGAGAAGTTTTGAAACACCCTTTTTGTAGAATCTGCAAGTGAATATTTGGCGCGATTTGAGGCCTATGCAGGAAACGGAAATATCTTCACATGAAAACTAGACAGATGAATTCTCAGAAACGTCTTTGTGATGAGTGCATTCAACTCACAGACTTGAAGCTTCCTTTTGAAAGAGCAGTTTCGAAACACTCTTTTTGTAGAATCTGCAAGTGGATATTTGGAGCGCTTTGAGGGCTATGCTGGAAAAGTTAATACCTTCACCTAAAAACTAGACAGACGCAAACTCAGAAACTTCTTTGTGACGTGTGCATTGAACTCACAGAGTTGAACCTTTCTTTTGATACAGAAGTTTTGAAACACTCTTTTCGTAGAATCTTCAAGTGGATGGATGGAGTGATTTGAGGCCTATGCTGGAAAAGGAAATACCTTCACGTAGAAACGAGACAAAAGCATTCTCAGAAAGTTCCCTGTGCTTTGTGCATTCAACTCACAGAGTTGAACATTCCCTTTGATAGAGCAGTTTTGAAACACTCTTTTTGTAGAATCTGCAAGTGGATATTTGGAGCGCTTTGAGGCCTCTGCCGCCAAAGGAATTATCATTGCATAAAAACTAGATGGAAGCGTTCTCAGAAACTTCCTTGTGATGAGTGCATTCAACTCGCAGAGTGGAACCTTCGTTTCGATAGACCAGTTTTGAAACACTGTTTTTGTAGAATCCGCAAGTGGCTATTTGGAGCTCTTTGAGGCTTATGCTGGAAAAGGAAATATCTTCGTCTACAAACTAGACAGAAGCATTCTCAGAAACTTCTTTGTCATGTGGGGATTGAACTCACACAGTTGAATATTCCTTTACATAGAGCAGTTTTGCAACACCCTTTCGGTGGAAAGTGAAAGTGCTTATTTGGTGCGATGGCGGCATCTAGTGGATAAGGAAATACATTCAGATGAAAACAAGATACATCCATTCTCAGAAACTTCTTTGTGATGACTGCATTCTACTCACAGAGTTGAACCTTCCTTTTGATAGAACAGTTTTGAAACACTCTTTTTGTGGAATCTGCAAGTGGCTATTTGGAGCGCTTTGAGGCCTATGCTGGAAAAGGAAATCTCTTCACATAAAACCTAGACAGAAGTATTCCCAGAAAGTTTTTCTGATGTGCGCATTCAACTCACCGAGTTGAACCTTCCTTTAGATAGAGCAGTTTTGAAACACTCTTGTGGTAGAATCTGCAAGTCGATATTTGGAAGGTTTGGAGGCCTATCCTGGGAAAGGAAATATCTTCCCATCAAAACTAGACAGAAGCATTCTCAGAAACTTCTTAGTGATGTGCGCATTCAAGTCACAGAGTTGAAGCTTCCTTTTGATATAGCAGTTTTGAACCACTCTTTTAGTAGAATCTGCAAGTGGATGTTCGGAGAGCTAAGAGGCCAACACTGGAAAAGGAAATCTCTTCACGTAAAAACTAGACGGAAGCATTCTCAGAAACTTCAATGGGCTTTACGCATTCAACTCACAGAGTGCAATGTTGCTTTTGAGAGCGCAGTTTTAAAACACTGTTTTTGTAGAATTTGCTAGAGGATGTTTGGAGCGATGTGAGGCCTTTGCTGGAAAAGGAAATATCTTCACATAAAACCTAGACAGAAGCATTCTCAGAAACTCCTTTGTGATGAGTGCATTCAAATCACACACTTGAACCTTCCTTTGGAAAGAGCAGTTTTGAAACACTCTTTCTGAAGAATCTGCAAGTGGATATTTGGAGCGATTTGAGGCCTATGCTGGAAATGAAATATCTTCACCTAAAAACTAGACGGAAGCATTCTCAGAAACTCCTTTGTGATGAGTGCATTCAACTCACAGAGTTGAAGCTTCCTTTTGATAGAGCAGTTTTGAAACACTCTTTTAGCAGCATCTGCAAGTGGATATTTGGAGCGCTTTGAGGCCAAGGCTGGAAAACGAAATCTCATCACATAAAAACTCGACAGAAGCATTCTCTGAAACTTCTTTGTGATGAGTGCATTCAACTCACAGACTCGAACGTTTCTTTTGATAGAACAGTTTAGAAACACTCCTTTTGTAGAATCTGCAAGTGTTTATTTGGAGCGCTTTGAGGCCTATGTTGGAAAAGGACATATCTTCACATCAAAAGTAGACAGACGCATTCTCAGAAACTTCTTTGTGATGAGTGCATTGAACTCACAGAGTTGAACCTACCTATTGATAGAGAAGTTTTGAAACACCCTTTTTGTAGAATCTGCAAGTGAATATTTGGCGCGATTTGAGGCCTATGCAGGAAACGGAAATATCTTCACATGAAAACTAGACAGATGAATTCTCAGAAACGTCTTTGTGATGAGTGCATTCAACTCACAGACTTGAAGCTTCCTTTTGAAAGAGCAGTTTCGAAACACTCTTTTTGTAGAATCTGCAAGTGGATATTTGGAGCGCTTTGAGGGCTATGCTGGAAAAGTTAATACCTTCACCTAAAAACTAGACAGACGCAAACTCAGAAACTTCTTTGTGACGTGTGCATTGAACTCACAGAGTTGAACCTTTCTTTTGATACAGAAGTTTTGAAACACTCTTTTCGTAGAATCTTCAAGTGGATGGATGGAGTGATTTGAGGCCTATGCTGGAAAAGGAAATACCTTCACGTAGAAACGAGACAAAAGCATTCTCAGAAAGTTCCCTGTGCTTTGTGCATTCAACTCACAGAGTTGAACATTCCCTTTGATAGAGCAGTTTTGAAACACTCTTTTTGTAGAATCTGCAAGTGGATATTTGGAGCGCTTTGAGGCCTCTGCTGCCAAAGGAATTATCATTGCATAAAAACTAGATGGAAGCGTTCTCAGAAACTTCCTTGTGATGAGTGCATTCAACTCGCAGAGTGGAACCTTCGTTTCGATAGACCAGTTTTGAAACACTGTTTTTGTAGAATCCGCAAGTGGCTATTTGGAGCTCTTTGAGGCTTATGCTGGAAAAGGAAATATCTTCGTCTACAAACTAGACAGAAGCATTCTCAGAAACTTCTTTGTCATGTGGGGATTGAACTCACACAGTTGAATATTCCTTTACATAGAGCAGTTTTGCAACACCCTTTCGGTGGAAAGTGAAAGTGCTTATTTGGTGCGATGGCGGCATCTAGTGGATAAGGAAATACATTCAGATGAAAACAAGATACATCCATTCTCAGAAACTTCTTTGTGATGACTGCATTCTACTCACAGAGTTGAACCTTCCTTTTGATAGAACAGTTTTGAAACACTCTTTTTGTGGAATCTGCAAGTGGCTATTTGGAGCGCTTTGAGGCCTATGCTGGAAAAGGAAATCTCTTCACATAAAACCTAGACAGAAGTATTCCCAGAAAGTTTTTCTGATGTGCGCATTCAACTCACCGAGTTGAACCTTCCTTTAGATAGAGCAGTTTTGAAACACTCTGTCTGTAGTACCTGCGAGTGGATATTTGGAGTGCTTTGAGTGCTACACTGTAAAAGCAAATATCTTCACTTGGAATCTAGACAGAAGAATTCTCAGAGACTTCCCTGTGCTCTCTGCATTCCACTCACAGAGTTGAACCTTCCTTTTGATAGAACAGTTTTGAAACACTCTTGTGGTAGAATCTGCAAGTCGATATTTGGAAGGTTTGGAGGCCTATCCTGGGAAAGGAAATATCTTCCCATCAAAACTAGACAGAAGCATTCTCAGAAACTTCTTAGTGATGTGCGCATTCAAGTCACAGAGTTGAAGCTTCCTTTTGATATAGCAGTTTTGAACCACTCTTTTAGTAGAATCTGCAAGTGGATGTTCGGAGAGCTAAGAGGCCAACACTGGAAAAGGAAATCTCTTCACGTAAAAACTAGACGGAAGCATTCTCAGAAACTTCAATGGGCTTTACGCATTCAACTCACAGAGTGCAATGTTGCTTTTGAGAGCGCAGTTTTAAAACACTGTTTTTGTAGAATTTGCTAGAGGATGTTTGGAGCGATGTGAGGCCTTTGCTGGAAAAGGAAATATCTTCACATAAAACCTAGACAGAAGCATTCTCAGAAACTCCTTTGTGATGAGTGCATTCAAATCACACACTTGAACCTTCCTTTGGAAAGAGCAGTTTTGAAACACTCTTTCTGAAGAATCTGCAAGTGGATATTTGGAGCGATTTGAGGCCTATGCTGGAAATGAAATATCTTCACCTAAAAACTAGACGGAAGCATTCTCAGAAACTCCTTTGTGATGAGTGCATTCAACTCACAGAGTTGAAGCTTCCTTTTGATAGAGCAGTTTTGAAACACTCTTTTAGCAGCATCTGCAAGTGGATATTTGGAGCGCTTTGAGGCCAAGGCTGGAAAACGAAATCTCATCACATAAAAACTCGACAGAAGCATTCTCTGAAACTTCTTTGTGATGAGTGCATTCAACTCACAGACTCGAACGTTTCTTTTGATAGAACAGTTTAGAAACACTCCTTTTGTAGAATCTGCAAGTGTTTATTTGGAGCGCTTTGAGGCCTATGTTGGAAAAGGACATATCTTCACATCAAAAGTAGACAGACGCATTCTCAGAAACTTCTTTGTGATGAGTGCATTGAACTCACAGAGTTGAACCTACCTATTGATAGAGAAGTTTTGAAACACCCTTTTTGTAGAATCTGCAAGTGAATATTTGGCGCGATTTGAGGCCTATGCAGGAAACGGAAATATCTTCACATGAAAACTAGACAGATGAATTCTCAGAAACGTCTTTGTGATGAGTGCATTCAACTCACAGACTTGAAGCTTCCTTTTGAAAGAGCAGTTTCGAAACACTCTTTTTGTAGAATCTGCAAGTGGATATTTGGAGCGCTTTGAGGGCTATGCTGGAAAAGTTAATACCTTCACCTAAAAACTAGACAGACGCAAACTCAGAAACTTCTTTGTGACGTGTGCATTGAACTCACAGAGTTGAACCTTTCTTTTGATACAGAAGTTTTGAAACACTCTTTTCGTAGAATCTTCAAGTGGATGGATGGAGTGATTTGAGGCCTATGCTGGAAAAGGAAATACCTTCACGTAGAAACGAGACAAAAGCATTCTCAGAAAGTTCCCTGTGCTTTGTGCATTCAACTCACAGAGTTGAACATTCCCTTTGGTAGAGCAGTTTTGAAACACTCTTTTTGTAGAATCTGCAAGTGGATATTTGGAGCGCTTTGAGGCCTCTGCCGCCAAAGGAATTATCATTGCATAAAAACTAGATGGAAGCGTTCTCAGAAACTTCCTTGTGATGAGTGCATTCAACTCGCAGAGTGGAACCTTCGTTTCGATAGACCAGTTTTGAAACACTGTTTTTGTAGAATCCGCAAGTGGCTATTTGGAGCTCTTTGAGGCTTATGCTGGAAAAGGAAATATCTTCGTCTACAAACTAGACAGAAGCATTCTCAGAAACTTCTTTGTCATGTGGGGATTGAACTCACACAGTTGAATATTCCTTTACATAGAGCAGTTTTGCAACACCCTTTCGGTGGAAAGTGAAAGTGCTTATTTGGTGCGATGGCGGCATCTAGTGGATAAGGAAATACATTCAGATGAAAACAAGATACATCCATTCTCAGAAACTTCTTTGTGATGACTGCATTCTACTCACAGAGTTGAACCTTCCTTTTGATAGAACAGTTTTGAAACACTCTTTTTGTGGAATCTGCAAGTGGCTATTTGGAGCGCTTTGAGGCCTATGCTGGAAAAGGAAATCTCTTCACATAAAACCTAGACAGAAGTATTCCCAGAAAGTTTTTCTGATGTGCGCATTCAACTCACCGAGTTGAACCTTCCTTTAGATAGAGCAGTTTTGAAACACTCTGTCTGTAGTACCTGCGAGTGGATATTTGGAGTGCTTTGAGTGCTACACTGTAAAAGCAAATATCTTCACTTGGAATCTAGACAGAAGAATTCTCAGAGACTTCCCTGTGCTCTCTGCATTCCACTCACAGAGTTGAACCTTCCTTTTGATAGAACAGTTTTGAAACACTCTTGTGGTAGAATCTGCAAGTCGATATTTGGAAGGTTTGGAGGCCTATCCTGGGAAAGGAAATATCTTCCCATCAAAACTAGACAGAAGCATTCTCAGAAACTTCTTAGTGATGTGCGCATTCAAGTCACAGAGTTGAAGCTTCCTTTTGATATAGCAGTTTTGAACCACTCTTTTAGTAGAATCTGCAAGTGGATGTTCGGAGAGCTAAGAGGCCAACACTGGAAAAGGAAATCTCTTCACGTAAAAACTAGACGGAAGCATTCTCAGAAACTTCAATGGGCTTTACGCATTCAACTCACAGAGTGCAATGTTGCTTTTGAGAGCGCAGTTTTAAAACACTGTTTTTGTAGAATTTGCTAGAGGATGTTTGGAGCGATGTGAGGCCTTTGCTGGAAAAGGAAATATCTTCACATAAAACCTAGACAGAAGCATTCTCAGAAACTCCTTTGTGATGAGTGCATTCAAATCACACACTTGAACCTTCCTTTGGAAAGAGCAGTTTTGAAACACTCTTTCTGAAGAATCTGCAAGTGGATATTTGGAGCGATTTGAGGCCTATGCTGGAAATGAAATATCTTCACCTAAAAACTAGACGGAAGCATTCTCAGAAACTCCTTTGTGATGAGTGCATTCAACTCACAGAGTTGAAGCTTCCTTTTGATAGAGCAGTTTTGAAACACTCTTTTAGCAGCATCTGCAAGTGGATATTTGGAGCGCTTTGAGGCCAAGGCTGGAAAACGAAATCTCATCACATAAAAACTCGACAGAAGCATTCTCTGAAACTTCTTTGTGATGAGTGCATTCAACTCACAGACTCGAACGTTTCTTTTGATAGAACAGTTTAGAAACACTCCTTTTGTAGAATCTGCAAGTGTTTATTTGGAGCGCTTTGAGGCCTATGTTGGAAAAGGACATATCTTCACATCAAAAGTAGACAGACGCATTCTCAGAAACTTCTTTGTGATGAGTGCATTGAACTCACAGAGTTGAACCTACCTATTGATAGAGAAGTTTTGAAACACCCTTTTTGTAGAATCTGCAAGTGAATATTTGGCGCGATTTGAGGCCTATGCAGGAAACGGAAATATCTTCACATGAAAACTAGACAGATGAATTCTCAGAAACGTCTTTGTGATGAGTGCATTCAACTCACAGACTTGAAGCTTCCTTTTGAAAGAGCAGTTTCGAAACACTCTTTTTGTAGAATCTGCAAGTGGATATTTGGAGCGCTTTGAGGGCTATGCTGGAAAAGTTAATACCTTCACCTAAAAACTAGACAGACGCAAACTCAGAAACTTCTTTGTGACGTGTGCATTGAACTCACAGAGTTGAACCTTTCTTTTGATACAGAAGTTTTGAAACACTCTTTTCGTAGAATCTTCAAGTGGATGGATGGAGTGATTTGAGGCCTATGCTGGAAAAGGAAATACCTTCACGTAGAAACGAGACAAAAGCATTCTCAGAAAGTTCCCTGTGCTTTGTGCATTCAACTCACAGAGTTGAACATTCCCTTTGATAGAGCAGTTTTGAAACACTCTTTTTGTAGAATCTGCAAGTGGATATTTGGAGCGCTTTGAGGCCTCTGCCGCCAAAGGAATTATCATTGCATAAAAACTAGATGGAAGCGTTCTCAGAAACTTCCTTGTGATGAGTGCATTCAACTCGCAGAGTGGAACCTTCGTTTCGATAGACCAGTTTTGAAACACTGTTTTTGTAGAATCCGCAAGTGGCTATTTGGAGCTCTTTGAGGCTTATGCTGGAAAAGGAAATATCTTCGTCTACAAACTAGACAGAAGCATTCTCAGAAACTTCTTTGTCATGTGGGGATTGAACTCACACAGTTGAATATTCCTTTACATAGAGCAGTTTTGCAACACCCTTTCGGTGGAAAGTGAAAGTGCTTATTTGGTGCGATGGCGGCATCTAGTGGATAAGGAAATACATTCAGATGAAAACAAGATACATCCATTCTCAGAAACTTCTTTGTGATGACTGCATTCTACTCACAGAGTTGAACCTTCCTTTTGATAGAACAGTTTTGAAACACTCTTTTTGTGGAATCTGCAAGTGGCTATTTGGAGCGCTTTGAGGCCTATGCTGGAAAAGGAAATCTCTTCACATAAAACCTAGACAGAAGTATTCCCAGAAAGTTTTTCTGATGTGCGCATTCAACTCACCGAGTTGAACCTTCCTTTAGATAGAGCAGTTTTGAAACACTCTTGTGGTAGAATCTGCAAGTCGATATTTGGAAGGTTTGGAGGCCTATCCTGGGAAAGGAAATATCTTCCCATCAAAACTAGACAGAAGCATTCTCAGAAACTTCTTAGTGATGTGCGCATTCAAGTCACAGAGTTGAAGCTTCCTTTTGATATAGCAGTTTTGAACCACTCTTTTAGTAGAATCTGCAAGTGGATGTTCGGAGAGCTAAGAGGCCAACACTGGAAAAGGAAATCTCTTCACGTAAAAACTAGACGGAAGCATTCTCAGAAACTTCAATGGGCTTTACGCATTCAACTCACAGAGTGCAATGTTGCTTTTGAGAGCGCAGTTTTAAAACACTGTTTTTGTAGAATTTGCTAGAGGATGTTTGGAGCGATGTGAGGCCTTTGCTGGAAAAGGAAATATCTTCACATAAAACCTAGACAGAAGCATTCTCAGAAACTCCTTTGTGATGAGTGCATTCAAATCACACACTTGAACCTTCCTTTGGAAAGAGCAGTTTTGAAACACTCTTTCTGAAGAATCTGCAAGTGGATATTTGGAGCGATTTGAGGCCTATGCTGGAAATGAAATATCTTCACCTAAAAACTAGACGGAAGCATTCTCAGAAACTCCTTTGTGATGAGTGCATTCAACTCACAGAGTTGAAGCTTCCTTTTGATAGAGCAGTTTTGAAACACTCTTTTAGCAGCATCTGCAAGTGGATATTTGGAGCGCTTTGAGGCCAAGGCTGGAAAACGAAATCTCATCACATAAAAACTCGACAGAAGCATTCTCTGAAACTTCTTTGTGATGAGTGCATTCAACTCACAGACTCGAACGTTTCTTTTGATAGAACAGTTTAGAAACACTCCTTTTGTAGAATCTGCAAGTGTTTATTTGGAGCGCTTTGAGGCCTATGTTGGAAAAGGACATATCTTCACATCAAAAGTAGACAGACGCATTCTCAGAAACTTCTTTGTGATGAGTGCATTGAACTCACAGAGTTGAACCTACCTATTGATAGAGAAGTTTTGAAACACCCTTTTTGTAGAATCTGCAAGTGAATATTTGGCGCGATTTGAGGCCTATGCAGGAAACGGAAATATCTTCACATGAAAACTAGACAGATGAATTCTCAGAAACGTCTTTGTGATGAGTGCATTCAACTCACAGACTTGAAGCTTCCTTTTGAAAGAGCAGTTTCGAAACACTCTTTTTGTAGAATCTGCAAGTGGATATTTGGAGCGCTTTGAGGGCTATGCTGGAAAAGTTAATACCTTCACCTAAAAACTAGACAGACGCAAACTCAGAAACTTCTTTGTGACGTGTGCATTGAACTCACAGAGTTGAACCTTTCTTTTGATACAGAAGTTTTGAAACACTCTTTTCGTAGAATCTTCAAGTGGATGGATGGAGTGATTTGAGGCCTATGCTGGAAAAGGAAATACCTTCACGTAGAAACGAGACAAAAGCATTCTCAGAAAGTTCCCTGTGCTTTGTGCATTCAACTCACAGAGTTGAACATTCCCTTTGATAGAGCAGTTTTGAAACACTCTTTTTGTAGAATCTGCAAGTGGATATTTGGAGCGCTTTGAGGCCTCTGCTGCCAAAGGAATTATCATTGCATAAAAACTAGATGGAAGCGTTCTCAGAAACTTCCTTGTGATGAGTGCATTCAACTCGCAGAGTGGAACCTTCGTTTCGATAGACCAGTTTTGAAACACTGTTTTTGTAGAATCCGCAAGTGGCTATTTGGAGCTCTTTGAGGCTTATGCTGGAAAAGGAAATATCTTCGTCTACAAACTAGACAGAAGCATTCTCAGAAACTTCTTTGTCATGTGGGGATTGAACTCACACAGTTGAATATTCCTTTACATAGAGCAGTTTTGCAACACCCTTTCGGTGGAAAGTGAAAGTGCTTATTTGGTGCGATGGCGGCATCTAGTGGATAAGGAAATACATTCAGATGAAAACAAGATACATCCATTCTCAGAAACTTCTTTGTGATGACTGCATTCTACTCACAGAGTTGAACCTTCCTTTTGATAGAACAGTTTTGAAACACTCTTTTTGTGGAATCTGCAAGTGGCTATTTGGAGCGCTTTGAGGCCTATGCTGGAAAAGGAAATCTCTTCACATAAAACCTAGACAGAAGTATTCCCAGAAAGTTTTTCTGATGTGCGCATTCAACTCACCGAGTTGAACCTTCCTTTAGATAGAGCAGTTTTGAAACACTCTGTCTGTAGTACCTGCGAGTGGATATTTGGAGTGCTTTGAGTGCTACACTGTAAAAGCAAATATCTTCACTTGGAATCTAGACAGAAGAATTCTCAGAGACTTCCCTGTGCTCTCTGCATTCCACTCACAGAGTTGAACCTTCCTTTTGATAGAACAGTTTTGAAACACTCTTGTGGTAGAATCTGCAAGTCGATATTTGGAAGGTTTGGAGGCCTATCCTGGGAAAGGAAATATCTTCCCATCAAAACTAGACAGAAGCATTCTCAGAAACTTCTTAGTGATGTGCGCATTCAAGTCACAGAGTTGAAGCTTCCTTTTGATATAGCAGTTTTGAACCACTCTTTTAGTAGAATCTGCAAGTGGATGTTCGGAGAGCTAAGAGGCCAACACTGGAAAAGGAAATCTCTTCACGTAAAAACTAGACGGAAGCATTCTCAGAAACTTCAATGGGCTTTACGCATTCAACTCACAGAGTGCAATGTTGCTTTTGAGAGCGCAGTTTTAAAACACTGTTTTTGTAGAATTTGCTAGAGGATGTTTGGAGCGATGTGAGGCCTTTGCTGGAAAAGGAAATATCTTCACATAAAACCTAGACAGAAGCATTCTCAGAAACTCCTTTGTGATGAGTGCATTCAAATCACACACTTGAACCTTCCTTTGGAAAGAGCAGTTTTGAAACACTCTTTCTGAAGAATCTGCAAGTGGATATTTGGAGCGATTTGAGGCCTATGCTGGAAATGAAATATCTTCACCTAAAAACTAGACGGAAGCATTCTCAGAAACTCCTTTGTGATGAGTGCATTCAACTCACAGAGTTGAAGCTTCCTTTTGATAGAGCAGTTTTGAAACACTCTTTTAGCAGCATCTGCAAGTGGATATTTGGAGCGCTTTGAGGCCAAGGCTGGAAAACGAAATCTCATCACATAAAAACTCGACAGAAGCATTCTCTGAAACTTCTTTGTGATGAGTGCATTCAACTCACAGACTCGAACGTTTCTTTTGATAGAACAGTTTAGAAACACTCCTTTTGTAGAATCTGCAAGTGTTTATTTGGAGCGCTTTGAGGCCTATGTTGGAAAAGGACATATCTTCACATCAAAAGTAGACAGACGCATTCTCAGAAACTTCTTTGTGATGAGTGCATTGAACTCACAGAGTTGAACCTACCTATTGATAGAGAAGTTTTGAAACACCCTTTTTGTAGAATCTGCAAGTGAATATTTGGCGCGATTTGAGGCCTATGCAGGAAACGGAAATATCTTCACATGAAAACTAGACAGATGAATTCTCAGAAACGTCTTTGTGATGAGTGCATTCAACTCACAGACTTGAAGCTTCCTTTTGAAAGAGCAGTTTCGAAACACTCTTTTTGTAGAATCTGCAAGTGGATATTTGGAGCGCTTTGAGGGCTATGCTGGAAAAGTTAATACCTTCACCTAAAAACTAGACAGACGCAAACTCAGAAACTTCTTTGTGACGTGTGCATTGAACTCACAGAGTTGAACCTTTCTTTTGATACAGAAGTTTTGAAACACTCTTTTCGTAGAATCTTCAAGTGGATGGATGGAGTGATTTGAGGCCTATGCTGGAAAAGGAAATACCTTCACGTAGAAACGAGACAAAAGCATTCTCAGAAAGTTCCCTGTGCTTTGTGCATTCAACTCACAGAGTTGAACATTCCCTTTGGTAGAGCAGTTTTGAAACACTCTTTTTGTAGAATCTGCAAGTGGATATTTGGAGCGCTTTGAGGCCTCTGCCGCCAAAGGAATTATCATTGCATAAAAACTAGATGGAAGCGTTCTCAGAAACTTCCTTGTGATGAGTGCATTCAACTCGCAGAGTGGAACCTTTGTTTCGATAGACCAGTTTTGAAACACTGTTTTTGTAGAATCCGCAAGTGGCTATTTGGAGCTCTTTGAGGCTTATGCTGGAAAAGGAAATATCTTCGTCTACAAACTAGACAGAAGCATTCTCAGAAACTTCTTTGTCATGTGGGGATTGAACTCACACAGTTGAATATTCCTTTACATAGAGCAGTTTTGCAACACCCTTTCGGTGGAAAGTGAAAGTGCTTATTTGGTGCGATGGCGGCATCTAGTGGATAAGGAAATACATTCAGATGAAAACAAGATACATCCATTCTCAGAAACTTCTTTGTGATGACTGCATTCTACTCACAGAGTTGAACCTTCCTTTTGATAGAACAGTTTTGAAACACTCTTTTTGTGGAATCTGCAAGTGGCTATTTGGAGCGCTTTGAGGCCTATGCTGGAAAAGGAAATCTCTTCACATAAAACCTAGACAGAAGTATTCCCAGAAAGTTTTTCTGATGTGCGCATTCAACTCACCGAGTTGAACCTTCCTTTAGATAGAGCAGTTTTGAAACACTCTTGTGGTAGAATCTGCAAGTCGATATTTGGAAGGTTTGGAGGCCTATCCTGGGAAAGGAAATATCTTCCCATCAAAACTAGACAGAAGCATTCTCAGAAACTTCTTAGTGATGTGCGCATTCAAGTCACAGAGTTGAAGCTTCCTTTTGATATAGCAGTTTTGAACCACTCTTTTAGTAGAATCTGCAAGTGGATGTTCGGAGAGCTAAGAGGCCAACACTGGAAAAGGAAATCTCTTCACGTAAAAACTAGACGGAAGCATTCTCAGAAACTTCAATGGGCTTTACGCATTCAACTCACAGAGTGCAATGTTGCTTTTGAGAGCGCAGTTTTAAAACACTGTTTTTGTAGAATTTGCTAGAGGATGTTTGGAGCGATGTGAGGCCTTTGCTGGAAAAGGAAATATCTTCACATAAAACCTAGACAGAAGCATTCTCAGAAACTCCTTTGTGATGAGTGCATTCAAATCACACACTTGAACCTTCCTTTGGAAAGAGCAGTTTTGAAACACTCTTTCTGAAGAATCTGCAAGTGGATATTTGGAGCGATTTGAGGCCTATGCTGGAAATGAAATATCTTCACCTAAAAACTAGACGGAAGCATTCTCAGAAACTCCTTTGTGATGAGTGCATTCAACTCACAGAGTTGAAGCTTCCTTTTGATAGAGCAGTTTTGAAACACTCTTTTAGCAGCATCTGCAAGTGGATATTTGGAGCGCTTTGAGGCCAAGGCTGGAAAACGAAATCTCATCACATAAAAACTCGACAGAAGCATTCTCTGAAACTTCTTTGTGATGAGTGCATTCAACTCACAGACTCGAACGTTTCTTTTGATAGAACAGTTTAGAAACACTCCTTTTGTAGAATCTGCAAGTGTTTATTTGGAGCGCTTTGAGGCCTATGTTGGAAAAGGACATATCTTCACATCAAAAGTAGACAGACGCATTCTCAGAAACTTCTTTGTGATGAGTGCATTGAACTCACAGAGTTGAACCTACCTATTGATAGAGAAGTTTTGAAACACCCTTTTTGTAGAATCTGCAAGTGAATATTTGGCGCGATTTGAGGCCTATGCAGGAAACGGAAATATCTTCACATGAAAACTAGACAGATGAATTCTCAGAAACGTCTTTGTGATGAGTGCATTCAACTCACAGACTTGAAGCTTCCTTTTGAAAGAGCAGTTTCGAAACACTCTTTTTGTAGAATCTGCAAGTGGATATTTGGAGCGCTTTGAGGGCTATGCTGGAAAAGTTAATACCTTCACCTAAAAACTAGACAGACGCAAACTCAGAAACTTCTTTGTGACGTGTGCATTGAACTCACAGAGTTGAACCTTTCTTTTGATACAGAAGTTTTGAAACACTCTTTTCGTAGAATCTTCAAGTGGATGGATGGAGTGATTTGAGGCCTATGCTGGAAAAGGAAATACCTTCACGTAGAAACGAGACAAAAGCATTCTCAGAAAGTTCCCTGTGCTTTGTGCATTCAACTCACAGAGTTGAACATTCCCTTTGATAGAGCAGTTTTGAAACACTCTTTTTGTAGAATCTGCAAGTGGATATTTGGAGCGCTTTGAGGCCTCTGCCGCCAAAGGAATTATCGTTGCATAAAAACTAGATGGAAGCGTTCTCAGAAACTTCCTTGTGATGAGTGCATTCAACTCGCAGAGTGGAACCTTCGTTTCGATAGACCAGTTTTGAAACACTGTTTTTGTAGAATCCGCAAGTGGCTATTTGGAGCTCTTTGAGGCTTATGCTGGAAAAGGAAATATCTTCGTCTACAAACTAGACAGAAGCATTCTCAGAAACTTCTTTGTCATGTGGGGATTGAACTCACACAGTTGAATATTCCTTTACATAGAGCAGTTTTGCAACACCCTTTCGGTGGAAAGTGAAAGTGCTTATTTGGTGCGATGGCGGCATCTAGTGGATAAGGAAATACATTCAGATGAAAACAAGATACATCCATTCTCAGAAACTTCTTTGTGATGACTGCATTCTACTCACAGAGTTGAACCTTCCTTTTGATAGAACAGTTTTGAAACACTCTTTTTGTGGAATCTGCAAGTGGCTATTTGGAGCGCTTTGAGGCCTATGCTGGAAAAGGAAATCTCATCACATAAAACCTAGACAGAAGTATTCCCAGAAAGTTTTTCTGATGTGCGCATTCAACTCACCGAGTTGAACCTTCCTTTAGATAGAGCAGTTTTGAAACACTCTTGTGGTAGAATCTGCAAGTCGATATTTGGAAGGTTTGGAGGCCTATCCTGGGAAAGGAAATATCTTCCCATCAAAACTAGACAGAAGCATTCTCAGAAACTTCTTAGTGATGTGCGCATTCAAGTCACAGAGTTGAAGCTTCCTTTTGATATAGCAGTTTTGAACCACTCTTTTAGTAGAATCTGCAAGTGGATGTTCGGAGAGCTAAGAGGCCAACACTGGAAAAGGAAATCTCTTCACGTAAAAACTAGACGGAAGCATTCTCAGAAACTTCAATGGGCTTTACGCATTCAACTCACAGAGTGCAATGTTGCTTTTGAGAGCGCAGTTTTAAAACACTGTTTTTGTAGAATTTGCTAGAGGATGTTTGGAGCGATGTGAGGCCTTTGCTGGAAAAGGAAATATCTTCACATAAAACCTAGACAGAAGCATTCTCAGAAACTCCTTTGTGATGAGTGCATTCAAATCACACACTTGAACCTTCCTTTGGAAAGAGCAGTTTTGAAACACTCTTTCTGAAGAATCTGCAAGTGGATATTTGGAGCGATTTGAGGCCTATGCTGGAAATGAAATATCTTCACCTAAAAACTAGACGGAAGCATTCTCAGAAACTCCTTTGTGATGAGTGCATTCAACTCACAGAGTTGAAGCTTCCTTTTGATAGAGCAGTTTTGAAACACTCTTTTAGCAGCATCTGCAAGTGGATATTTGGAGCGCTTTGAGGCCAAGGCTGGAAAACGAAATCTCATCACATAAAAACTCGACAGAAGCATTCTCTGAAACTTCTTTGTGATGAGTGCATTCAACTCACAGACTCGAACGTTTCTTTTGATAGAACAGTTTAGAAACACTCCTTTTGTAGAATCTGCAAGTGTTTATTTGGAGCGCTTTGAGGCCTATGTTGGAAAAGGACATATCTTCACATCAAAAGTAGACAGACGCATTCTCAGAAACTTCTTTGTGATGAGTGCATTGAACTCACAGAGTTGAACCTACCTATTGATAGAGAAGTTTTGAAACACCCTTTTTGTAGAATCTGCAAGTGAATATTTGGCGCGATTTGAGGCCTATGCAGGAAACGGAAATATCTTCACATGAAAACTAGACAGATGAATTCTCAGAAACGTCTTTGTGATGAGTGCATTCAACTCACAGACTTGAAGCTTCCTTTTGAAAGAGCAGTTTCGAAACACTCTTTTTGTAGAATCTGCAAGTGGATATTTGGAGCGCTTTGAGGGCTATGCTGGAAAAGTTAATACCTTCACCTAAAAACTAGACAGACGCAAACTCAGAAACTTCTTTGTGACGTGTGCATTGAACTCACAGAGTTGAACCTTTCTTTTGATACAGAAGTTTTGAAACACTCTTTTCGTAGAATCTTCAAGTGGATGGATGGAGTGATTTGAGGCCTATGCTGGAAAAGGAAATACCTTCACGTAGAAACGAGACAAAAGCATTCTCAGAAAGTTCCCTGTGCTTTGTGCATTCAACTCACAGAGTTGAACATTCCCTTTGATAGAGCAGTTTTGAAACACTCTTTTTGTAGAATCTGCAAGTGGATATTTGGAGCGCTTTGAGGCCTCTGCTGCCAAAGGAATTATCATTGCATAAAAACTAGATGGAAGCGTTCTCAGAAACTTCCTTGTGATGAGTGCATTCAACTCGCAGAGTGGAACCTTCGTTTCGATAGACCAGTTTTGAAACACTGTTTTTGTAGAATCCGCAAGTGGCTATTTGGAGCTCTTTGAGGCTTATGCTGGAAAAGGAAATATCTTCGTCTACAAACTAGACAGAAGCATTCTCAGAAACTTCTTTGTCATGTGGGGATTGAACTCACACAGTTGAATATTCCTTTACATAGAGCAGTTTTGCAACACCCTTTCGGTGGAAAGTGAAAGTGCTTATTTGGTGCGATGGCGGCATCTAGTGGATAAGGAAATACATTCAGATGAAAACAAGATACATCCATTCTCAGAAACTTCTTTGTGATGACTGCATTCTACTCACAGAGTTGAACCTTCCTTTTGATAGAACAGTTTTGAAACACTCTTTTTGTGGAATCTGCAAGTGGCTATTTGGAGCGCTTTGAGGCCTATGCTGGAAAAGGAAATCTCTTCACATAAAACCTAGACAGAAGTATTCCCAGAAAGTTTTTCTGATGTGCGCATTCAACTCACCGAGTTGAACCTTCCTTTAGATAGAGCAGTTTTGAAACACTCTGTCTGTAGTACCTGCGAGTGGATATTTGGAGTGCTTTGAGTGCTACACTGTAAAAGCAAATATCTTCACTTGGAATCTAGACAGAAGAATTCTCAGAGACTTCCCTGTGCTCTCTGCATTCCACTCACAGAGTTGAACCTTCCTTTTGATAGAACAGTTTTGAAACACTCTTGTGGTAGAATCTGCAAGTCGATATTTGGAAGGTTTGGAGGCCTATCCTGGGAAAGGAAATATCTTCCCATCAAAACTAGACAGAAGCATTCTCAGAAACTTCTTAGTGATGTGCGCATTCAAGTCACAGAGTTGAAGCTTCCTTTTGATATAGCAGTTTTGAACCACTCTTTTAGTAGAATCTGCAAGTGGATGTTCGGAGAGCTAAGAGGCCAACACTGGAAAAGGAAATCTCTTCACGTAAAAACTAGACGGAAGCATTCTCAGAAACTTCAATGGGCTTTACGCATTCAACTCACAGAGTGCAATGTTGCTTTTGAGAGCGCAGTTTTAAAACACTGTTTTTGTAGAATTTGCTAGAGGATGTTTGGAGCGATGTGAGGCCTTTGCTGGAAAAGGAAATATCTTCACATAAAACCTAGACAGAAGCATTCTCAGAAACTCCTTTGTGATGAGTGCATTCAAATCACACACTTGAACCTTCCTTTGGAAAGAGCAGTTTTGAAACACTCTTTCTGAAGAATCTGCAAGTGGATATTTGGAGCGATTTGAGGCCTATGCTGGAAATGAAATATCTTCACCTAAAAACTAGACGGAAGCATTCTCAGAAACTCCTTTGTGATGAGTGCATTCAACTCACAGAGTTGAAGCTTCCTTTTGATAGAGCAGTTTTGAAACACTCTTTTAGCAGCATCTGCAAGTGGATATTTGGAGCGCTTTGAGGCCAAGGCTGGAAAACGAAATCTCATCACATAAAAACTCGACAGAAGCATTCTCTGAAACTTCTTTGTGATGAGTGCATTCAACTCACAGACTCGAACGTTTCTTTTGATAGAACAGTTTAGAAACACTCCTTTTGTAGAATCTGCAAGTGTTTATTTGGAGCGCTTTGAGGCCTATGTTGGAAAAGGACATATCTTCACATCAAAAGTAGACAGACGCATTCTCAGAAACTTCTTTGTGATGAGTGCATTGAACTCACAGAGTTGAACCTACCTATTGATAGAGAAGTTTTGAAACACCCTTTTTGTAGAATCTGCAAGTGAATATTTGGCGCGATTTGAGGCCTATGCAGGAAACGGAAATATCTTCACATGAAAACTAGACAGATGAATTCTCAGAAACGTCTTTGTGATGAGTGCATTCAACTCACAGACTTGAAGCTTCCTTTTGAAAGAGCAGTTTCGAAACACTCTTTTTGTAGAATCTGCAAGTGGATATTTGGAGCGCTTTGAGGGCTATGCTGGAAAAGTTAATACCTTCACCTAAAAACTAGACAGACGCAAACTCAGAAACTTCTTTGTGACGTGTGCATTGAACTCACAGAGTTGAACCTTTCTTTTGATACAGAAGTTTTGAAACACTCTTTTCGTAGAATCTTCAAGTGGATGGATGGAGTGATTTGAGGCCTATGCTGGAAAAGGAAATACCTTCACGTAGAAACGAGACAAAAGCATTCTCAGAAAGTTCCCTGTGCTTTGTGCATTCAACTCACAGAGTTGAACATTCCCTTTGGTAGAGCAGTTTTGAAACACTCTTTTTGTAGAATCTGCAAGTGGATATTTGGAGCGCTTTGAGGCCTCTGCCGCCAAAGGAATTATCATTGCATAAAAACTAGATGGAAGCGTTCTCAGAAACTTCCTTGTGATGAGTGCATTCAACTCGCAGAGTGGAACCTTCGTTTCGATAGACCAGTTTTGAAACACTGTTTTTGTAGAATCCGCAAGTGGCTATTTGGAGCTCTTTGAGGCTTATGCTGGAAAAGGAAATATCTTCGTCTACAAACTAGACAGAAGCATTCTCAGAAACTTCTTTGTCATGTGGGGATTGAACTCACACAGTTGAATATTCCTTTACATAGAGCAGTTTTGCAACACCCTTTCGGTGGAAAGTGAAAGTGCTTATTTGGTGCGATGGCGGCATCTAGTGGATAAGGAAATACATTCAGATGAAAACAAGATACATCCATTCTCAGAAACTTCTTTGTGATGACTGCATTCTACTCACAGAGTTGAACCTTCCTTTTGATAGAACAGTTTTGAAACACTCTTTTTGTGGAATCTGCAAGTGGCTATTTGGAGCGCTTTGAGGCCTATGCTGGAAAAGGAAATCTCTTCACATAAAACCTAGACAGAAGTATTCCCAGAAAGTTTTTCTGATGTGCGCATTCAACTCACCGAGTTGAACCTTCCTTTAGATAGAGCAGTTTTGAAACACTCTTGTGGTAGAATCTGCAAGTCGATATTTGGAAGGTTTGGAGGCCTATCCTGGGAAAGGAAATATCTTCCCATCAAAACTAGACAGAAGCATTCTCAGAAACTTCTTAGTGATGTGCGCATTCAAGTCACAGAGTTGAAGCTTCCTTTTGATATAGCAGTTTTGAACCACTCTTTTAGTAGAATCTGCAAGTGGATGTTCGGAGAGCTAAGAGGCCAACACTGGAAAAGGAAATCTCTTCACGTAAAAACTAGACGGAAGCATTCTCAGAAACTTCAATGGGCTTTACGCATTCAACTCACAGAGTGCAATGTTGCTTTTGAGAGCGCAGTTTTAAAACACTGTTTTTGTAGAATTTGCTAGAGGATGTTTGGAGCGATGTGAGGCCTTTGCTGGAAAAGGAAATATCTTCACATAAAACCTAGACAGAAGCATTCTCAGAAACTCCTTTGTGATGAGTGCATTCAAATCACACACTTGAACCTTCCTTTGGAAAGAGCAGTTTTGAAACACTCTTTCTGAAGAATCTGCAAGTGGATATTTGGAGCGATTTGAGGCCTATGCTGGAAATGAAATATCTTCACCTAAAAACTAGACGGAAGCATTCTCAGAAACTCCTTTGTGATGAGTGCATTCAACTCACAGAGTTGAAGCTTCCTTTTGATAGAGCAGTTTTGAAACACTCTTTTAGCAGCATCTGCAAGTGGATATTTGGAGCGCTTTGAGGCCAAGGCTGGAAAACGAAATCTCATCACATAAAAACTCGACAGAAGCATTCTCTGAAACTTCTTTGTGATGAGTGCATTCAACTCACAGACTCGAACGTTTCTTTTGATAGAACAGTTTAGAAACACTCCTTTTGTAGAATCTGCAAGTGTTTATTTGGAGCGCTTTGAGGCCTATGTTGGAAAAGGACATATCTTCACATCAAAAGTAGACAGACGCATTCTCAGAAACTTCTTTGTGATGAGTGCATTGAACTCACAGAGTTGAACCTACCTATTGATAGAGAAGTTTTGAAACACCCTTTTTGTAGAATCTGCAAGTGAATATTTGGCGCGATTTGAGGCCTATGCAGGAAACGGAAATATCTTCACATGAAAACTAGACAGATGAATTCTCAGAAACGTCTTTGTGATGAGTGCATTCAACTCACAGACTTGAAGCTTCCTTTTGAAAGAGCAGTTTCGAAACACTCTTTTTGTAGAATCTGCAAGTGGATATTTGGAGCGCTTTGAGGGCTATGCTGGAAAAGTTAATACCTTCACCTAAAAACTAGACAGACGCAAACTCAGAAACTTCTTTGTGACGTGTGCATTGAACTCACAGAGTTGAACCTTTCTTTTGATACAGAAGTTTTGAAACACTCTTTTCGTAGAATCTTCAAGTGGATGGATGGAGTGATTTGAGGCCTATGCTGGAAAAGGAAATACCTTCACGTAGAAACGAGACAAAAGCATTCTCAGAAAGTTCCCTGTGCTTTGTGCATTCAACTCACAGAGTTGAACATTCCCTTTGATAGAGCAGTTTTGAAACACTCTTTTTGTAGAATCTGCAAGTGGATATTTGGAGCGCTTTGAGGCCTCTGCCGCCAAAGGAATTATCGTTGCATAAAAACTAGATGGAAGCGTTCTCAGAAACTTCCTTGTGATGAGTGCATTCAACTCGCAGAGTGGAACCTTCGTTTCGATAGACCAGTTTTGAAACACTGTTTTTGTAGAATCCGCAAGTGGCTATTTGGAGCTCTTTGAGGCTTATGCTGGAAAAGGAAATATCTTCGTCTACAAACTAGACAGAAGCATTCTCAGAAACTTCTTTGTCATGTGGGGATTGAACTCACACAGTTGAATATTCCTTTACATAGAGCAGTTTTGCAACACCCTTTCGGTGGAAAGTGAAAGTGCTTATTTGGTGCGATGGCGGCATCTAGTGGATAAGGAAATACATTCAGATGAAAACAAGATACATCCATTCTCAGAAACTTCTTTGTGATGACTGCATTCTACTCACAGAGTTGAACCTTCCTTTTGATAGAACAGTTTTGAAACACTCTTTTTGTGGAATCTGCAAGTGGCTATTTGGAGCGCTTTGAGGCCTATGCTGGAAAAGGAAATCTCATCACATAAAACCTAGACAGAAGTATTCCCAGAAAGTTTTTCTGATGTGCGCATTCAACTCACCGAGTTGAACCTTCCTTTAGATAGAGCAGTTTTGAAACACTCTTGTGGTAGAATCTGCAAGTCGATATTTGGAAGGTTTGGAGGCCTATCCTGGGAAAGGAAATATCTTCCCATCAAAACTAGACAGAAGCATTCTCAGAAACTTCTTAGTGATGTGCGCATTCAAGTCACAGAGTTGAAGCTTCCTTTTGATATAGCAGTTTTGAACCACTCTTTTAGTAGAATCTGCAAGTGGATGTTCGGAGAGCTAAGAGGCCAACACTGGAAAAGGAAATCTCTTCACGTAAAAACTAGACGGAAGCATTCTCAGAAACTTCAATGGGCTTTACGCATTCAACTCACAGAGTGCAATGTTGCTTTTGAGAGCGCAGTTTTAAAACACTGTTTTTGTAGAATTTGCTAGAGGATGTTTGGAGCGATGTGAGGCCTTTGCTGGAAAAGGAAATATCTTCACATAAAACCTAGACAGAAGCATTCTCAGAAACTCCTTTGTGATGAGTGCATTCAAATCACACACTTGAACCTTCCTTTGGAAAGAGCAGTTTTGAAACACTCTTTCTGAAGAATCTGCAAGTGGATATTTGGAGCGATTTGAGGCCTATGCTGGAAATGAAATATCTTCACCTAAAAACTAGACGGAAGCATTCTCAGAAACTCCTTTGTGATGAGTGCATTCAACTCACAGAGTTGAAGCTTCCTTTTGATAGAGCAGTTTTGAAACACTCTTTTAGCAGCATCTGCAAGTGGATATTTGGAGCGCTTTGAGGCCAAGGCTGGAAAACGAAATCTCATCACATAAAAACTCGACAGAAGCATTCTCTGAAACTTCTTTGTGATGAGTGCATTCAACTCACAGACTCGAACGTTTCTTTTGATAGAACAGTTTAGAAACACTCCTTTTGTAGAATCTGCAAGTGTTTATTTGGAGCGCTTTGAGGCCTATGTTGGAAAAGGACATATCTTCACATCAAAAGTAGACAGACGCATTCTCAGAAACTTCTTTGTGATGAGTGCATTGAACTCACAGAGTTGAACCTACCTATTGATAGAGAAGTTTTGAAACACCCTTTTTGTAGAATCTGCAAGTGAATATTTGGCGCGATTTGAGGCCTATGCAGGAAACGGAAATATCTTCACATGAAAACTAGACAGATGAATTCTCAGAAACGTCTTTGTGATGAGTGCATTCAACTCACAGACTTGAAGCTTCCTTTTGAAAGAGCAGTTTCGAAACACTCTTTTTGTAGAATCTGCAAGTGGATATTTGGAGCGCTTTGAGGGCTATGCTGGAAAAGTTAATACCTTCACCTAAAAACTAGACAGACGCAAACTCAGAAACTTCTTTGTGACGTGTGCATTGAACTCACAGAGTTGAACCTTTCTTTTGATACAGAAGTTTTGAAACACTCTTTTCGTAGAATCTTCAAGTGGATGGATGGAGTGATTTGAGGCCTATGCTGGAAAAGGAAATACCTTCACGTAGAAACGAGACAAAAGCATTCTCAGAAAGTTCCCTGTGCTTTGTGCATTCAACTCACAGAGTTGAACATTCCCTTTGATAGAGCAGTTTTGAAACACTCTTTTTGTAGAATCTGCAAGTGGATATTTGGAGCGCTTTGAGGCCTCTGCTGCCAAAGGAATTATCATTGCATAAAAACTAGATGGAAGCGTTCTCAGAAACTTCCTTGTGATGAGTGCATTCAACTCGCAGAGTGGAACCTTCGTTTCGATAGACCAGTTTTGAAACACTGTTTTTGTAGAATCCGCAAGTGGCTATTTGGAGCTCTTTGAGGCTTATGCTGGAAAAGGAAATATCTTCGTCTACAAACTAGACAGAAGCATTCTCAGAAACTTCTTTGTCATGTGGGGATTGAACTCACACAGTTGAATATTCCTTTACATAGAGCAGTTTTGCAACACCCTTTCGGTGGAAAGTGAAAGTGCTTATTTGGTGCGATGGCGGCATCTAGTGGATAAGGAAATACATTCAGATGAAAACAAGATACATCCATTCTCAGAAACTTCTTTGTGATGACTGCATTCTACTCACAGAGTTGAACCTTCCTTTTGATAGAACAGTTTTGAAACACTCTTTTTGTGGAATCTGCAAGTGGCTATTTGGAGCGCTTTGAGGCCTATGCTGGAAAAGGAAATCTCTTCACATAAAACCTAGACAGAAGTATTCCCAGAAAGTTTTTCTGATGTGCGCATTCAACTCACCGAGTTGAACCTTCCTTTAGATAGAGCAGTTTTGAAACACTCTGTCTGTAGTACCTGCGAGTGGATATTTGGAGTGCTTTGAGTGCTACACTGTAAAAGCAAATATCTTCACTTGGAATCTAGACAGAAGAATTCTCAGAGACTTCTCTGTGCTCTCTGCATTCCACTCACAGAGTTGAACCTTCCTTTTGATAGAACAGTTTTGAAACACTCTTGTGGTAGAATCTGCAAGTCGATATTTGGAAGGTTTGGAGGCCTATCCTGGGAAAGGAAATATCTTCCCATCAAAACTAGACAGAAGCATTCTCAGAAACTTCTTAGTGATGTGCGCATTCAAGTCACAGAGTTGAAGCTTCCTTTTGATATAGCAGTTTTGAACCACTCTTTTAGTAGAATCTGCAAGTGGATGTTCGGAGAGCTAAGAGGCCAACACTGGAAAAGGAAATCTCTTCACGTAAAAACTAGACGGAAGCATTCTCAGAAACTTCAATGGGCTTTACGCATTCAACTCACAGAGTGCAATGTTGCTTTTGAGAGCGCAGTTTTAAAACACTGTTTTTGTAGAATTTGCTAGAGGATGTTTGGAGCGATGTGAGGCCTTTGCTGGAAAAGGAAATATCTTCACATAAAACCTAGACAGAAGCATTCTCAGAAACTCCTTTGTGATGAGTGCATTCAAATCACACACTTGAACCTTCCTTTGGAAAGAGCAGTTTTGAAACACTCTTTCTGAAGAATCTGCAAGTGGATATTTGGAGCGATTTGAGGCCTATGCTGGAAATGAAATATCTTCACCTAAAAACTAGACGGAAGCATTCTCAGAAACTCCTTTGTGATGAGTGCATTCAACTCACAGAGTTGAAGCTTCCTTTTGATAGAGCAGTTTTGAAACACTCTTTTAGCAGCATCTGCAAGTGGATATTTGGAGCGCTTTGAGGCCAAGGCTGGAAAACGAAATCTCATCACATAAAAACTCGACAGAAGCATTCTCTGAAACTTCTTTGTGATGAGTGCATTCAACTCACAGACTCGAACGTTTCTTTTGATAGAACAGTTTAGAAACACTCCTTTTGTAGAATCTGCAAGTGTTTATTTGGAGCGCTTTGAGGCCTATGTTGGAAAAGGACATATCTTCACATCAAAAGTAGACAGACGCATTCTCAGAAACTTCTTTGTGATGAGTGCATTGAACTCACAGAGTTGAACCTACCTATTGATAGAGAAGTTTTGAAACACCCTTTTTGTAGAATCTGCAAGTGAATATTTGGCGCGATTTGAGGCCTATGCAGGAAACGGAAATATCTTCACATGAAAACTAGACAGATGAATTCTCAGAAACGTCTTTGTGATGAGTGCATTCAACTCACAGACTTGAAGCTTCCTTTTGAAAGAGCAGTTTCGAAACACTCTTTTTGTAGAATCTGCAAGTGGATATTTGGAGCGCTTTGAGGGCTATGCTGGAAAAGTTAATACCTTCACCTAAAAACTAGACAGACGCAAACTCAGAAACTTCTTTGTGACGTGTGCATTGAACTCACAGAGTTGAACCTTTCTTTTGATACAGAAGTTTTGAAACACTCTTTTCGTAGAATCTTCAAGTGGATGGATGGAGTGATTTGAGGCCTATGCTGGAAAAGGAAATACCTTCACGTAGAAACGAGACAAAAGCATTCTCAGAAAGTTCCCTGTGCTTTGTGCATTCAACTCACAGAGTTGAACATTCCCTTTGGTAGAGCAGTTTTGAAACACTCTTTTTGTAGAATCTGCAAGTGGATATTTGGAGCGCTTTGAGGCCTCTGCCGCCAAAGGAATTATCATTGCATAAAAACTAGATGGAAGCGTTCTCAGAAACTTCCTTGTGATGAGTGCATTCAACTCGCAGAGTGGAACCTTCGTTTCGATAGACCAGTTTTGAAACACTGTTTTTGTAGAATCCGCAAGTGGCTATTTGGAGCTCTTTGAGGCTTATGCTGGAAAAGGAAATATCTTCGTCTACAAACTAGACAGAAGCATTCTCAGAAACTTCTTTGTCATGTGGGGATTGAACTCACACAGTTGAATATTCCTTTACATAGAGCAGTTTTGCAACACCCTTTCGGTGGAAAGTGAAAGTGCTTATTTGGTGCGATGGCGGCATCTAGTGGATAAGGAAATACATTCAGATGAAAACAAGATACATCCATTCTCAGAAACTTCTTTGTGATGACTGCATTCTACTCACAGAGTTGAACCTTCCTTTTGATAGAACAGTTTTGAAACACTCTTTTTGTGGAATCTGCAAGTGGCTATTTGGAGCGCTTTGAGGCCTATGCTGGAAAAGGAAATCTCTTCACATAAAACCTAGACAGAAGTATTCCCAGAAAGTTTTTCTGATGTGCGCATTCAACTCACCGAGTTGAACCTTCCTTTAGATAGAGCAGTTTTGAAACACTCTTGTGGTAGAATCTGCAAGTCGATATTTGGAAGGTTTGGAGGCCTATCCTGGGAAAGGAAATATCTTCCCATCAAAACTAGACAGAAGCATTCTCAGAAACTTCTTAGTGATGTGCGCATTCAAGTCACAGAGTTGAAGCTTCCTTTTGATATAGCAGTTTTGAACCACTCTTTTAGTAGAATCTGCAAGTGGATGTTCGGAGAGCTAAGAGGCCAACACTGGAAAAGGAAATCTCTTCACGTAAAAACTAGACGGAAGCATTCTCAGAAACTTCAATGGGCTTTACGCATTCAACTCACAGAGTGCAATGTTGCTTTTGAGAGCGCAGTTTTAAAACACTGTTTTTGTAGAATTTGCTAGAGGATGTTTGGAGCGATGTGAGGCCTTTGCTGGAAAAGGAAATATCTTCACATAAAACCTAGACAGAAGCATTCTCAGAAACTCCTTTGTGATGAGTGCATTCAAATCACACACTTGAACCTTCCTTTGGAAAGAGCAGTTTTGAAACACTCTTTCTGAAGAATCTGCAAGTGGATATTTGGAGCGATTTGAGGCCTATGCTGGAAATGAAATATCTTCACCTAAAAACTAGACGGAAGCATTCTCAGAAACTCCTTTGTGATGAGTGCATTCAACTCACAGAGTTGAAGCTTCCTTTTGATAGAGCAGTTTTGAAACACTCTTTTAGCAGCATCTGCAAGTGGATATTTGGAGCGCTTTGAGGCCAAGGCTGGAAAACGAAATATCATCACATAAAAACTCGACAGAAGCATTCTCTGAAACTTCTTTGTGATGAGTGCATTCAACTCACAGACTCGAACGTTTCTTTTGATAGAACAGTTTAGAAACACTCCTTTTGTAGAATCTGCAAGTGTTTATTTGGAGCGCTTTGAGGCCTATGTTGGAAAAGGACATATCTTCACATCAAAAGTAGACAGACGCATTCTCAGAAACTTCTTTGTGATGAGTGCATTGAACTCACAGAGTTGAACCTACCTATTGATAGAGAAGTTTTGAAACACCCTTTTTGTAGAATCTGCAAGTGAATATTTGGCGCGATTTGAGGCCTATGCAGGAAACGGAAATATCTTCACATGAAAACTAGACAGATGAATTCTCAGAAACGTCTTTGTGATGAGTGCATTCAACTCACAGACTTGAAGCTTCCTTTTGAAAGAGCAGTTTCGAAACACTCTTTTTGTAGAATCTGCAAGTGGATATTTGGAGCGCTTTGAGGGCTATGCTGGAAAAGTTAATACCTTCACCTAAAAACTAGACAGACGCAAACTCAGAAACTTCTTTGTGACGTGTGCATTGAACTCACAGAGTTGAACCTTTCTTTTGATACAGAAGTTTTGAAACACTCTTTTCGTAGAATCTTCAAGTGGATGGATGGAGTGATTTGAGGCCTATGCTGGAAAAGGAAATACCTTCACGTAGAAACGAGACAAAAGCATTCTCAGAAAGTTCCCTGTGCTTTGTGCATTCAACTCACAGAGTTGAACATTCCCTTTGATAGAGCAGTTTTGAAACACTCTTTTTGTAGAATCTGCAAGTGGATATTTGGAGCGCTTTGAGGCCTCTGCCGCCAAAGGAATTATCATTGCATAAAAACTAGATGGAAGCGTTCTCAGAAACTTCCTTGTGATGAGTGCATTCAACTCGCAGAGTGGAACCTTCGTTTCGATAGACCAGTTTTGAAACACTGTTTTTGTAGAATCCGCAAGTGGCTATTTGGAGCTCTTTGAGGCTTATGCTGGAAAAGGAAATATCTTCGTCTACAAACTAGACAGAAGCATTCTCAGAAACTTCTTTGTCATGTGGGGATTGAACTCACACAGTTGAATATTCCTTTACATAGAGCAGTTTTGCAACACCCTTTCGGTGGAAAGTGAAAGTGCTTATTTGGTGCGATGGCGGCATCTAGTGGATAAGGAAATACATTCAGATGAAAACAAGATACATCCATTCTCAGAAACTTCTTTGTGATGACTGCATTCTACTCACAGAGTTGAACCTTCCTTTTGATAGAACAGTTTTGAAACACTCTTTTTGTGGAATCTGCAAGTGGCTATTTGGAGCGCTTTGAGGCCTATGCTGGAAAAGGAAATCTCTTCACATAAAACCTAGACAGAAGTATTCCCAGAAAGTTTTTCTGATGTGCGCATTCAACTCACCGAGTTGAACCTTCCTTTAGATAGAGCAGTTTTGAAACACTCTTGTGGTAGAATCTGCAAGTCGATATTTGGAAGGTTTGGAGGCCTATCCTGGGAAAGGAAATATCTTCCCATCAAAACTAGACAGAAGCATTCTCAGAAACTTCTTAGTGATGTGCGCATTCAAGTCACAGAGTTGAAGCTTCCTTTTGATATAGCAGTTTTGAACCACTCTTTTAGTAGAATCTGCAAGTGGATGTTCGGAGAGCTAAGAGGCCAACACTGGAAAAGGAAATCTCTTCACGTAAAAACTAGACGGAAGCATTCTCAGAAACTTCAATGGGCTTTACGCATTCAACTCACAGAGTGCAATGTTGCTTTTGAGAGCGCAGTTTTAAAACACTGTTTTTGTAGAATTTGCTAGAGGATGTTTGGAGCGATGTGAGGCCTTTGCTGGAAAAGGAAATATCTTCACATAAAACCTAGACAGAAGCATTCTCAGAAACTCCTTTGTGATGAGTGCATTCAAATCACACACTTGAACCTTCCTTTGGAAAGAGCAGTTTTGAAACACTCTTTCTGAAGAATCTGCAAGTGGATATTTGGAGCGATTTGAGGCCTATGCTGGAAATGAAATATCTTCACCTAAAAACTAGACGGAAGCATTCTCAGAAACTCCTTTGTGATGAGTGCATTCAACTCACAGAGTTGAAGCTTCCTTTTGATAGAGCAGTTTTGAAACACTCTTTTAGCAGCATCTGCAAGTGGATATTTGGAGCGCTTTGAGGCCAAGGCTGGAAAACGAAATATCATCACATAAAAACTCGACAGAAGCATTCTCTGAAACTTCTTTGTGATGAGTGCATTCAACTCACAGACTCGAACGTTTCTTTTGATAGAACAGTTTAGAAACACTCCTTTTGTAGAATCTGCAAGTGTTTATTTGGAGCGCTTTGAGGCCTATGTTGGAAAAGGACATATCTTCACATCAAAAGTAGACAGACGCATTCTCAGAAACTTCTTTGTGATGAGTGCATTGAACTCACAGAGTTGAACCTACCTATTGATAGAGAAGTTTTGAAACACCCTTTTTGTAGAATCTGCAAGTGAATATTTGGCGCGATTTGAGGCCTATGCAGGAAACGGAAATATCTTCACATGAAAACTAGACAGATGAATTCTCAGAAACGTCTTTGTGATGAGTGCATTCAACTCACAGACTTGAAGCTTCCTTTTGAAAGAGCAGTTTCGAAACACTCTTTTTGTAGAATCTGCAAGTGGATATTTGGAGCGCTTTGAGGGCTATGCTGGAAAAGTTAATACCTTCACCTAAAAACTAGACAGACGCAAACTCAGAAACTTCTTTGTGACGTGTGCATTGAACTCACAGAGTTGAACCTTTCTTTTGATACAGAAGTTTTGAAACACTCTTTTCGTAGAATCTTCAAGTGGATGGATGGAGTGATTTGAGGCCTATGCTGGAAAAGGAAATACCTTCACGTAGAAACGAGACAAAAGCATTCTCAGAAAGTTCCCTGTGCTTTGTGCATTCAACTCACAGAGTTGAACATTCCCTTTGATAGAGCAGTTTTGAAACACTCTTTTTGTAGAATCTGCAAGTGGATATTTGGAGCGCTTTGAGGCCTCTGCTGCCAAAGGAATTATCATTGCATAAAAACTAGATGGAAGCGTTCTCAGAAACTTCCTTGTGATGAGTGCATTCAACTCGCAGAGTGGAACCTTCGTTTCGATAGACCAGTTTTGAAACACTGTTTTTGTAGAATCCGCAAGTGGCTATTTGGAGCTCTTTGAGGCTTATGCTGGAAAAGGAAATATCTTCGTCTACAAACTAGACAGAAGCATTCTCAGAAACTTCTTTGTCATGTGGGGATTGAACTCACACAGTTGAATATTCCTTTACATAGAGCAGTTTTGCAACACCCTTTCGGTGGAAAGTGAAAGTGCTTATTTGGTGCGATGGCGGCATCTAGTGGATAAGGAAATACATTCAGATGAAAACAAGATACATCCATTCTCAGAAACTTCTTTGTGATGACTGCATTCTACTCACAGAGTTGAACCTTCCTTTTGATAGAACAGTTTTGAAACACTCTTTTTGTGGAATCTGCAAGTGGCCATTTGGAGCGCTTTGAGGCCTATGCTGGAAAAGGAAATCTCTTCACATAAAACCTAGACAGAAGTATTCCCAGAAAGTTTTTCTGATGTGCGCATTCAACTCACCGAGTTGAACCTTCCTTTAGATAGAGCAGTTTTGAAACACTCTGTCTGTAGTACCTGCGAGTGGATATTTGGAGTGCTTTGAG
Organism: Pongo abelii; assembly: GCF_028885655.2. NCBI lineage: Eukaryota > Metazoa > Chordata > Mammalia > Primates > Hominidae > Pongo > Pongo abelii. Next base: position 52,117,940 of record NC_071989.2, read on the forward strand.
TGCTACACTGTAAAAGCAAATATCTTCACTTGGAATCTAGACAGAAGAATTCTCAGAGACTTCCCTGTGCTCTCTGCATTCCACTCACAGAGTTGAACCTTCCTTTTGATAGAACAGTTTTGAAACACTCTTGTGGTAGAATCTGCAAGTCGATATTTGGAAGGTTTGGAGGCCTATCCTGGGAAAGGAAATATCTTTCCATCAAAACTAGACAGAAGCATTCTCAGAAACTTCTTAGTGATGTGCGCATTCAAGTCACAGAGTTGAAGCTTCCTTTTGATATAGCAGTTTTGAACCACTCTTTTAGTAGAATCTGCAAGTGGATGTTCGGAGAGCTAAGAGGCCAACACTGGAAAAGGAAATCTCTTCACGTAAAAACTAGACGGAAGCATTCTCAAAAACTTCAATGGGCTTTACGCATTCAACTCACAGAGTGCAATGTTGCTTTTGAGAGCGCAGTTTTAAAACACTGTTTTTGTAGAATTTGCTAGAGGATGTTTGGAGCGATGTGAGGCCTTTGCTGGAAAAGGAAATATCTTCACATAAAACCTAGACAGAAGCATTCTCAGAAACTCCTTTGTGATGAGTGCATTCAAATCACACACTTGAACCTTCCTTTGGAAAGAGCAGTTTTGAAACACTCTTTCTGAAGAATCTGCAAGTGGATATTTGGAGCGATTTGAGGCCTATGCTGGAAATGAAATATCTTCACCTAAAAACTAGACGGAAGCATTCTCAGAAACTCCTTTGTGATGAGTGCATTCAACTCACAGAGTTGAAGCTTCCTTTTGATAGAGCAGTTTTGAAACACTCTTTTAGCAGCATCTGCAAGTGGATATTTGGAGCGCTTTGAGGCCAAGGCTGGAAAACGAAATCTCATCACATAAAAACTCGACAGAAGCATTCTCTGAAACTTCTTTGTGATGAGTGCATTCAACTCACAGACTCGAACGTTTCTTTTGATAGAACAGTTTAGAAACACTCCTTTTGTAGAATCTGCAAGTGTTTATTTGGAGCGCTTTGAGGCCTATGTTGGAAAAGGACATATCTTCACATCAAAAGTAGACAGACGCATTCTCAGAAACTTCTTTGTGATGAGTGCATTGAACTCACAGAGTTGAACCTACCTATTGATAGAGAAGTTTTGAAACACCCTTTTTGTAGAATCTGCAAGTGAATATTTGGCGCGATTTGAGGCCTATGCAGGAAACGGAAATATCTTCACATGAAAACTAGACAGATGAATTCTCAGAAACGTCTTTGTGATGAGTGCATTCAACTCACAGACTTGAAGCTTCCTTTTGAAAGAGCAGTTTCGAAACACTCTTTTTGTAGAATCTGCAAGTGGATATTTGGAGCGCTTTGAGGGCTATGCTGGAAAAGTTAATACCTTCACCTAAAAACTAGACAGACGCAAACTCAGAAACTTCTTTGTGACGTGTGCATTGAACTCACAGAGTTGAACCTTTCTTTTGATACAGAAGTTTTGAAACACTCTTTTCGTAGAATCTTCAAGTGGATGGATGGAGTGATTTGAGGCCTATGCTGGAAAAGGAAATACCTTCACGTAGAAACGAGACAAAAGCATTCTCAGAAAGTTCCCTGTGCTTTGTGCATTCAACTCACAGAGTTGAACATTCCCTTTGGTAGAGCAGTTTTGAAACACTCTTTTTGTAGAATCTGCAAGTGGATATTTGGAGCGCTTTGAGGCCTCTGCCGCCAAAGGAATTATCATTGCATAAAAACTAGATGGAAGAGTTCTCAGAAACTTCCTTGTGATGAGTGCATTCAACTCGCAGAGTGGAACCTTCGTTTCGATAGACCAGTTTTGAAACACTGTTTTTGTAGAATCCGCAAGTGGCTATTTGGAGCTCTTTGAGGCTTATGCTGGAAAAGGAAATATCTTCGTCTACAAACTAGACAGAAGCATTCTCAGAAACTTCTTTGTCATGTGGGGATTGAACTCACACAGTTGAATATTCCTTTACATAGAGCAGTTTTGCAACACCCTTTCGGTGGAAAGTGAAAGTGCTTATTTGGTGCGATGGCGGCATCTAGTGGATAAGGAAATACATTCAGATGAAAACAAGATACATCCATTCTCAGAAACTTCTTTGTGATGACTGCATTCTACTCACAGAGTTGAACCTTCCTTTTGATAGAACAGTTTTGAAACACTCTTTTTGTGGAATCTGCAAGTGGCTATTTGGAGCGCTTTGAGGCCTATGCTGGAAAAGGAAATCTCTTCACATAAAACCTAGACAGAAGTATTCCCAGAAAGTTTTTCTGATGTGCGCATTCAACTCACCGAGTTGAACCTTCCTTTAGATAGAGCAGTTTTGAAACACTCTTGTGGTAGAATCTGCAAGTCGATATTTGGAAGGTTTGGAGGCCTATCCTGGGAAAGGAAATATCTTCCCATCAAAACTAGACAGAAGCATTCTCAGAAACTTCTTAGTGATGTGCGCATTCAAGTCACAGAGTTGAAGCTTCCTTTTGATATAGCAGTTTTGAACCACTCTTTTAGTAGAATCTGCAAGTGGATGTTCGGAGAGCTAAGAGGCCAACACTGGAAAAGGAAATCTCTTCACGTAAAAACTAGACGGAAGCATTCTCAGAAACTTCAATGGGCTTTACGCATTCAACTCACAGAGTGCAATGTTGCTTTTGAGAGCGCAGTTTTAAAACACTGTTTTTGTAGAATTTGCTAGAGGATGTTTGGAGCGATGTGAGGCCTTTGCTGGAAAAGGAAATATCTTCACATAAAACCTAGACAGAAGCATTCTCAGAAACTCCTTTGTGATGAGTGCATTCAAATCACACACTTGAACCTTCCTTTGGAAAGAGCAGTTTTGAAACACTCTTTCTGAAGAATCTGCAAGTGGATATTTGGAGCGATTTGAGGCCTATGCTGGAAATGAAATATCTTCACCTAAAAACTAGACGGAAGCATTCTCAGAAACTCCTTTGTGATGAGTGCATTCAACTCACAGAGTTGAAGCTTCCTTTTGATAGAGCAGTTTTGAAACACTCTTTTAGCAGCATCTGCAAGTGGATATTTGGAGCGCTTTGAGGCCAAGGCTGGAAAACGAAATCTCATCACATAAAAACTCGACAGAAGCATTCTCTGAAACTTCTTTGTGATGAGTGCATTCAACTCACAGACTCGAACGTTTCTTTTGATAGAACAGTTTAGAAACACTCCTTTTGTAGAATCTGCAAGTGTTTATTTGGAGCGCTTTGAGGCCTATGTTGGAAAAGGACATATCTTCACATCAAAAGTAGACAGACGCATTCTCAGAAACTTCTTTGTGATGAGTGCATTGAACTCACAGAGTTGAACCTACCTATTGATAGAGAAGTTTTGAAACACCCTTTTTGTAGAATCTGCAAGTGAATATTTGGCGCGATTTGAGGCCTATGCAGGAAACGGAAATATCTTCACATGAAAACTAGACAGATGAATTCTCAGAAACGTCTTTGTGATGAGTGCATTCAACTCACAGACTTGAAGCTTCCTTTTGAAAGAGCAGTTTCGAAACACTCTTTTTGTAGAATCTGCAAGTGGATATTTGGAGCGCTTTGAGGGCTATGCTGGAAAAGTTAATACCTTCACCTAAAAACTAGACAGACGCAAACTCAGAAACTTCTTTGTGACGTGTGCATTGAACTCACAGAGTTGAACCTTTCTTTTGATACAGAAGTTTTGAAACACTCTTTTCGTAGAATCTTCAAGTGGATGGATGGAGTGATTTGAGGCCTATGCTGGAAAAGGAAATACCTTCACGTAGAAACGAGACAAAAGCATTCTCAGAAAGTTCCCTGTGCTTTGTGCATTCAACTCACAGAGTTGAACATTCCCTTTGATAGAGCAGTTTTGAAACACTCTTTTTGTAGAATCTGCAAGTGGATATTTGGAGCGCTTTGAGGCCTCTGCTGCCAAAGGAATTATCATTGCATAAAAACTAGATGGAAGCGTTCTCAGAAACTTCCTTGTGATGAGTGCATTCAACTCGCAGAGTGGAACCTTCGTTTCGATAGACCAGTTTTGAAACACTGTTTTTGTAGAATCCGCAAGTGGCTATTTGGAGCTCTTTGAGGCTTATGCTGGAAAAGGAAATATCTTCGTCTACAAACTAGACAGAAGCATTCTCAGAAACTTCTTTGTCATGTGGGGATTGAACTCACACAGTTGAATATTCCTTTACATAGAGCAGTTTTGCAACACCCTTTCGGTGGAAAGTGAAAGTGCTTATTTGGTGCGATGGCGGCATCTAGTGGATAAGGAAATACATTCAGATGAAAACAAGATACATCCATTCTCAGAAACTTCTTTGTGATGACTGCATTCTACTCACAGAGTTGAACCTTCCTTTTGATAGAACAGTTTTGAAACACTCTTTTTGTGGAATCTGCAAGTGGCCATTTGGAGCGCTTTGAGGCCTATGCTGGAAAAGGAAATCTCTTCACATAAAACCTAGACAGAAGTATTCCCAGAAAGTTTTTCTGATGTGCGCATTCAACTCACCGAGTTGAACCTTCCTTTAGATAGAGCAGTTTTGAAACACTCTGTCTGTAGTACCTGCGAGTGGATATTTGGAGTGCTTTGAGTGCTACACTGTAAAAGCAAATATCTTCACTTGGAATCTAGACAGAAGAATTCTCAGAGACTTCCCTGTGCTCTCTGCATTCCACTCACAGAGTTGAACCTTCCTTTTGATAGAACAGTTTTGAAACACTCTTGTGGTAGAATCTGCAAGTCGATATTTGGAAGGTTTGGAGGCCTATCCTGGGAAAGGAAATATCTTTCCATCAAAACTAGACAGAAGCATTCTCAGAAACTTCTTAGTGATGTGCGCATTCAAGTCACAGAGTTGAAGCTTCCTTTTGATATAGCAGTTTTGAACCACTCTTTTAGTAGAATCTGCAAGTGGATGTTCGGAGAGCTAAGAGGCCAACACTGGAAAAGGAAATCTCTTCACGTAAAAACTAGACGGAAGCATTCTCAAAAACTTCAATGGGCTTTACGCATTCAACTCACAGAGTGCAATGTTGCTTTTGAGAGCGCAGTTTTAAAACACTGTTTTTGTAGAATTTGCTAGAGGATGTTTGGAGCGATGTGAGGCCTTTGCTGGAAAAGGAAATATCTTCACATAAAACCTAGACAGAAGCATTCTCAGAAACTCCTTTGTGATGAGTGCATTCAAATCACACACTTGAACCTTCCTTTGGAAAGAGCAGTTTTGAAACACTCTTTCTGAAGAATCTGCAAGTGGATATTTGGAGCGATTTGAGGCCTATGCTGGAAATGAAATATCTTCACCTAAAAACTAGACGGAAGCATTCTCAGAAACTCCTTTGTGATGAGTGCATTCAACTCACAGAGTTGAAGCTTCCTTTTGATAGAGCAGTTTTGAAACACTCTTTTAGCAGCATCTGCAAGTGGATATTTGGAGCGCTTTGAGGCCAAGGCTGGAAAACGAAATCTCATCACATAAAAACTCGACAGAAGCATTCTCTGAAACTTCTTTGTGATGAGTGCATTCAACTCACAGACTCGAACGTTTCTTTTGATAGAACAGTTTAGAAACACTCCTTTTGTAGAATCTGCAAGTGTTTATTTGGAGCGCTTTGAGGCCTATGTTGGAAAAGGACATATCTTCACATCAAAAGTAGACAGACGCATTCTCAGAAACTTCTTTGTGATGAGTGCATTGAACTCACAGAGTTGAACCTACCTATTGATAGAGAAGTTTTGAAACACCCTTTTTGTAGAATCTGCAAGTGAATATTTGGCGCGATTTGAGGCCTATGCAGGAAACGGAAATATCTTCACATGAAAACTAGACAGATGAATTCTCAGAAACGTCTTTGTGATGAGTGCATTCAACTCACAGACTTGAAGCTTCCTTTTGAAAGAGCAGTTTCGAAACACTCTTTTTGTAGAATCTGCAAGTGGATATTTGGAGCGCTTTGAGGGCTATGCTGGAAAAGTTAATACCTTCACCTAAAAACTAGACAGACGCAAACTCAGAAACTTCTTTGTGACGTGTGCATTGAACTCACAGAGTTGAACCTTTCTTTTGATACAGAAGTTTTGAAACACTCTTTTCGTAGAATCTTCAAGTGGATGGATGGAGTGATTTGAGGCCTATGCTGGAAAAGGAAATACCTTCACGTAGAAACGAGACAAAAGCATTCTCAGAAAGTTCCCTGTGCTTTGTGCATTCAACTCACAGAGTTGAACATTCCCTTTGGTAGAGCAGTTTTGAAACACTCTTTTTGTAGAATCTGCAAGTGGATATTTGGAGCGCTTTGAGGCCTCTGCCGCCAAAGGAATTATCATTGCATAAAAACTAGATGGAAGAGTTCTCAGAAACTTCCTTGTGATGAGTGCATTCAACTCGCAGAGTGGAACCTTCGTTTTGATAGACCAGTTTTGAAACACTGTTTTTGTAGAATCCGCAAGTGGCTATTTGGAGCTCTTTGAGGCTTATGCTGGAAAAGGAAATATCTTCGTCTACAAACTAGACAGAAGCATTCTCAGAAACTTCTTTGTCATGTGGGGATTGAACTCACACAGTTGAATATTCCTTTACATAGAGCAGTTTTGCAACACCCTTTCGGTGGAAAGTGAAAGTGCTTATTTGGTGCGATGGCGGCATCTAGTGGATAAGGAAATACATTCAGATGAAAACAAGATACATCCATTCTCAGAAACTTCTTTGTGATGACTGCATTCTACTCACAGAGTTGAACCTTCCTTTTGATAGAACAGTTTTGAAACACTCTTTTTGTGGAATCTGCAAGTGGCTATTTGGAGCGCTTTGAGGCCTATGCTGGAAAAGGAAATCTCTTCACATAAAACCTAGACAGAAGTATTCCCAGAAAGTTTTTCTGATGTGCGCATTCAACTCACCGAGTTGAACCTTCCTTTAGATAGAGCAGTTTTGAAACACTCTTGTGGTAGAATCTGCAAGTCGATATTTGGAAGGTTTGGAGGCCTATCCTGGGAAAGGAAATATCTTCCCATCAAAACTAGACAGAAGCATTCTCAGAAACTTCTTAGTGATGTGCGCATTCAAGTCACAGAGTTGAAGCTTCCTTTTGATATAGCAGTTTTGAACCACTCTTTTAGTAGAATCTGCAAGTGGATGTTCGGAGAGCTAAGAGGCCAACACTGGAAAAGGAAATCTCTTCACGTAAAAACTAGACGGAAGCATTCTCAGAAACTTCAATGGGCTTTACGCATTCAACTCACAGAGTGCAATGTTGCTTTTGAGAGCGCAGTTTTAAAACACTGTTTTTGTAGAATTTGCTAGAGGATGTTTGGAGCGATGTGAGGCCTTTGCTGGAAAAGGAAATATCTTCACATAAAACCTAGACAGAAGCATTCTCAGAAACTCCTTTGTGATGAGTGCATTCAAATCACACACTTGAACCTTCCTTTGGAAAGAGCAGTTTTGAAACACTCTTTCTGAAGAATCTGCAAGTGGATATTTGGAGCGATTTGAGGCCTATGCTGGAAATGAAATATCTTCACCTAAAAACTAGACGGAAGCATTCTCAGAAACTCCTTTGTGATGAGTGCATTCAACTCACAGAGTTGAAGCTTCCTTTTGATAGAGCAGTTTTGAAACACTCTTTTAGCAGCATCTGCAAGTGGATATTTGGAGCGCTTTGAGGCCAAGGCTGGAAAACGAAATCTCATCACATAAAAACTCGACAGAAGCATTCTCTGAAACTTCTTTGTGATGAGTGCATTCAACTCACAGACTCGAACGTTTCTTTTGATAGAACAGTTTAGAAACACTCCTTTTGTAGAATCTGCAAGTGTTTATTTGGAGCGCTTTGAGGCCTATGTTGGAAAAGGACATATCTTCACATCAAAAGTAGACAGACGCATTCTCAGAAACTTCTTTGTGATGAGTGCATTGAACTCACAGAGTTGAACCTACCTATTGATAGAGAAGTTTTGAAACACCCTTTTTGTAGAATCTGCAAGTGAATATTTGGCGCGATTTGAGGCCTATGCAGGAAACGGAAATATCTTCACATGAAAACTAGACAGATGAATTCTCAGAAACGTCTTTGTGATGAGTGCATTCAACTCACAGACTTGAAGCTTCCTTTTGAAAGAGCAGTTTCGAAACACTCTTTTTGTAGAATCTGCAAGTGGATATTTGGAGCGCTTTGAGGGCTATGCTGGAAAAGTTAATACCTTCACCTAAAAACTAGACAGACGCAAACTCAGAAACTTCTTTGTGACGTGTGCATTGAACTCACAGAGTTGAACCTTTCTTTTGATACAGAAGTTTTGAAACACTCTTTTCGTAGAATCTTCAAGTGGATGGATGGAGTGATTTGAGGCCTATGCTGGAAAAGGAAATACCTTCACGTAGAAACGAGACAAAAGCATTCTCAGAAAGTTCCCTGTGCTTTGTGCATTCAACTCACAGAGTTGAACATTCCCTTTGATAGAGCAGTTTTGAAACACTCTTTTTGTAGAATCTGCAAGTGGATATTTGGAGCGCTTTGAGGCCTCTGCCGCCAAAGGAATTATCATTGCATAAAAACTAGATGGAAGCGTTCTCAGAAACTTCCTTGTGATGAGTGCATTCAACTCGCAGAGTGGAACCTTCGTTTCGATAGACCAGTTTTGAAACACTGTTTTTGTAGAATCCGCAAGTGGCTATTTGGAGCTCTTTGAGGCTTATGCTGGAAAAGGAAATATCTTCGTCTACAAACTAGACAGAAGCATTCTCAGAAACTTCTTTGTCATGTGGGGATTGAACTCACACAGTTGAATATTCCTTTACATAGAGCAGTTTTGCAACACCCTTTCGGTGGAAAGTGAAAGTGCTTATTTGGTGCGATGGCGGCATCTAGTGGATAAGGAAATACATTCAGATGAAAACAAGATACATCCATTCTCAGAAACTTCTTTGTGATGACTGCATTCTACTCACAGAGTTGAACCTTCCTTTTGATAGAACAGTTTTGAAACACTCTTTTTGTGGAATCTGCAAGTGGCTATTTGGAGCGCTTTGAGGCCTATGCTGGAAAAGGAAATCTCTTCACATAAAACCTAGACAGAAGTATTCCCAGAAAGTTTTTCTGATGTGCGCATTCAACTCACCGAGTTGAACCTTCCTTTAGATAGAGCAGTTTTGAAACACTCTGTCTGTAGTACCTGCGAGTGGATATTTGGAGTGCTTTGAGTGCTACACTGTAAAAGCAAATATCTTCACTTGGAATCTAGACAGAAGAATTCTCAGAGACTTCCCTGTGCTCTCTGCATTCCACTCACAGAGTTGAACCTTCCTTTTGATAGAACAGTTTTGAAACACTCTTGTGGTAGAATCTGCAAGTCGATATTTGGAAGGTTTGGAGGCCTATCCTGGGAAAGGAAATATCTTCCCATCAAAACTAGACAGAAGCATTCTCAGAAACTTCTTAGTGATGTGCGCATTCAAGTCACAGAGTTGAAGCTTCCTTTTGATATAGCAGTTTTGAACCACTCTTTTAGTAGAATCTGCAAGTGGATGTTCGGAGAGCTAAGAGGCCAACACTGGAAAAGGAAATCTCTTCACGTAAAAACTAGACGGAAGCATTCTCAGAAACTTCAATGGGCTTTACGCATTCAACTCACAGAGTGCAATGTTGCTTTTGAGAGCGCAGTTTTAAAACACTGTTTTTGTAGAATTTGCTAGAGGATGTTTGGAGCGATGTGAGGCCTTTGCTGGAAAAGGAAATATCTTCACATAAAACCTAGACAGAAGCATTCTCAGAAACTCCTTTGTGATGAGTGCATTCAAATCACACACTTGAACCTTCCTTTGGAAAGAGCAGTTTTGAAACACTCTTTCTGAAGAATCTGCAAGTGGATATTTGGAGCGATTTGAGGCCTATGCTGGAAATGAAATATCTTCACCTAAAAACTAGACGGAAGCATTCTCAGAAACTCCTTTGTGATGAGTGCATTCAACTCACAGAGTTGAAGCTTCCTTTTGATAGAGCAGTTTTGAAACACTCTTTTAGCAGCATCTGCAAGTGGATATTTGGAGCGCTTTGAGGCCAAGGCTGGAAAACGAAATCTCATCACATAAAAACTCGACAGAAGCATTCTCTGAAACTTCTTTGTGATGAGTGCATTCAACTCACAGACTCGAACGTTTCTTTTGATAGAACAGTTTAGAAACACTCCTTTTGTAGAATCTGCAAGTGTTTATTTGGAGCGCTTTGAGGCCTATGTTGGAAAAGGACATATCTTCACATCAAAAGTAGACAGACGCATTCTCAGAAACTTCTTTGTGATGAGTGCATTGAACTCACAGAGTTGAACCTACCTATTGATAGAGAAGTTTTGAAACACCCTTTTTGTAGAATCTGCAAGTGAATATTTGGCGCGATTTGAGGCCTATGCAGGAAACGGAAATATCTTCACATGAAAACTAGACAGATGAATTCTCAGAAACGTCTTTGTGATGAGTGCATTCAACTCACAGACTTGAAGCTTCCTTTTGAAAGAGCAGTTTCGAAACACTCTTTTTGTAGAATCTGCAAGTGGATATTTGGAGCGCTTTGAGGGCTATGCTGGAAAAGTTAATACCTTCACCTAAAAACTAGACAGACGCAAACTCAGAAACTTCTTTGTGACGTGTGCATTGAACTCACAGAGTTGAACCTTTCTTTTGATACAGAAGTTTTGAAACACTCTTTTCGTAGAATCTTCAAGTGGATGGATGGAGTGATTTGAGGCCTATGCTGGAAAAGGAAATACCTTCACGTAGAAACGAGACAAAAGCATTCTCAGAAAGTTCCCTGTGCTTTGTGCATTCAACTCACAGAGTTGAACATTCCCTTTGATAGAGCAGTTTTGAAACACTCTTTTTGTAGAATCTGCAAGTGGATATTTGGAGCGCTTTGAGGCCTCTGCCGCCAAAGGAATTATCATTGCATAAAAACTAGATGGAAGCGTTCTCAGAAACTTCCTTGTGATGAGTGCATTCAACTCGCAGAGTGGAACCTTCGTTTCGATAGACCAGTTTTGAAACACTGTTTTTGTAGAATCCGCAAGTGGCTATTTGGAGCTCTTTGAGGCTTATGCTGGAAAAGGAAATATCTTCGTCTACAAACTAGACAGAAGCATTCTCAGAAACTTCTTTGTCATGTGGGGATTGAACTCACACAGTTGAATATTCCTTTACATAGAGCAGTTTTGCAACACCCTTTCGGTGGAAAGTGAAAGTGCTTATTTGGTGCGATGGCGGCATCTAGTGGATAAGGAAATACATTCAGATGAAAACAAGATACATCCATTCTCAGAAACTTCTTTGTGATGACTGCATTCTACTCACAGAGTTGAACCTTCCTTTTGATAGAACAGTTTTGAAACACTCTTTTTGTGGAATCTGCAAGTGGCTATTTGGAGCGCTTTGAGGCCTATGCTGGAAAAGGAAATCTCTTCACATAAAACCTAGACAGAAGTATTCCCAGAAAGTTTTTCTGATGTGCGCATTCAACTCACCGAGTTGAACCTTCCTTTAGATAGAGCAGTTTTGAAACACTCTGTCTGTAGTACCTGCGAGTGGATATTTGGAGTGCTTTGAGTGCTACACTGTAAAAGCAAATATCTTCACTTGGAATCTAGACAGAAGAATTCTCAGAGACTTCCCTGTGCTCTCTGCATTCCACTCACAGAGTTGAACCTTCCTTTTGATAGAACAGTTTTGAAACACTCTTGTGGTAGAATCTGCAAGTCGATATTTGGAAGGTTTGGAGGCCTATCCTGGGAAAGGAAATATCTTCCCATCAAAACTAGACAGAAGCATTCTCAGAAACTTCTTAGTGATGTGCGCATTCAAGTCACAGAGTTGAAGCTTCCTTTTGATATAGCAGTTTTGAACCACTCTTTTAGTAGAATCTGCAAGTGGATGTTCGGAGAGCTAAGAGGCCAACACTGGAAAAGGAAATCTCTTCACGTAAAAACTAGACGGAAGCATTCTCAGAAACTTCAATGGGCTTTACGCATTCAACTCACAGAGTGCAATGTTGCTTTTGAGAGCGCAGTTTTAAAACACTGTTTTTGTAGAATTTGCTAGAGGATGTTTGGAGCGATGTGAGGCCTTTGCTGGAAAAGGAAATATCTTCACATAAAACCTAGACAGAAGCATTCTCAGAAACTCCTTTGTGATGAGTGCATTCAAATCACACACTTGAACCTTCCTTTGGAAAGAGCAGTTTTGAAACACTCTTTCTGAAGAATCTGCAAGTGGATATTTGGAGCGATTTGAGGCCTATGCTGGAAATGAAATATCTTCACCTAAAAACTAGACGGAAGCATTCTCAGAAACTCCTTTGTGATGAGTGCATTCAACTCACAGAGTTGAAGCTTCCTTTTGATAGAGCAGTTTTGAAACACTCTTTTAGCAGCATCTGCAAGTGGATATTTGGAGCGCTTTGAGGCCAAGGCTGGAAAACGAAATCTCATCACATAAAAACTCGACAGAAGCATTCTCTGAAACTTCTTTGTGATGAGTGCATTCAACTCACAGACTCGAACGTTTCTTTTGATAGAACAGTTTAGAAACACTCCTTTTGTAGAATCTGCAAGTGTTTATTTGGAGCGCTTTGAGGCCTATGTTGGAAAAGGACATATCTTCACATCAAAAGTAGACAGACGCATTCTCAGAAACTTCTTTGTGATGAGTGCATTGAACTCACAGAGTTGAACCTACCTATTGATAGAGAAGTTTTGAAACACCCTTTTTGTAGAATCTGCAAGTGAATATTTGGCGCGATTTGAGGCCTATGCAGGAAACGGAAATATCTTCACATGAAAACTAGACAGATGAATTCTCAGAAACGTCTTTGTGATGAGTGCATTCAACTCACAGACTTGAAGCTTCCTTTTGAAAGAGCAGTTTCGAAACACTCTTTTTGTAGAATCTGCAAGTGGATATTTGGAGCGCTTTGAGGGCTATGCTGGAAAAGTTAATACCTTCACCTAAAAACTAGACAGACGCAAACTCAGAAACTTCTTTGTGACGTGTGCATTGAACTCACAGAGTTGAACCTTTCTTTTGATACAGAAGTTTTGAAACACTCTTTTCGTAGAATCTTCAAGTGGATGGATGGAGTGATTTGAGGCCTATGCTGGAAAAGGAAATACCTTCACGTAGAAACGAGACAAAAGCATTCTCAGAAAGTTCCCTGTGCTTTGTGCATTCAACTCACAGAGTTGAACATTCCCTTTGGTAGAGCAGTTTTGAAACACTCTTTTTGTAGAATCTGCAAGTGGATATTTGGAGCGCTTTGAGGCCTCTGCCGCCAAAGGAATTATCATTGCATAAAAACTAGATGGAAGCGTTCTCAGAAACTTCCTTGTGATGAGTGCATTCAACTCGCAGAGTGGAACCTTCGTTTCGATAGACCAGTTTTGAAACACTGTTTTTGTAGAATCCGCAAGTGGCTATTTGGAGCTCTTTGAGGCTTATGCTGGAAAAGGAAATATCTTCGTCTACAAACTAGACAGAAGCATTCTCAGAAACTTCTTTGTCATGTGGGGATTGAACTCACACAGTTGAATATTCCTTTACATAGAGCAGTTTTGCAACACCCTTTCGGTGGAAAGTGAAAGTGCTTATTTGGTGCGATGGCGGCATCTAGTGGATAAGGAAATACATTCAGATGAAAACAAGATACATCCATTCTCAGAAACTTCTTTGTGATGACTGCATTCTACTCACAGAGTTGAACCTTCCTTTTGATAGAACAGTTTTGAAACACTCTTTTTGTGGAATCTGCAAGTGGCTATTTGGAGCGCTTTGAGGCCTATGCTGGAAAAGGAAATCTCTTCACATAAAACCTAGACAGAAGTATTCCCAGAAAGTTTTTCTGATGTGCGCATTCAACTCACCGAGTTGAACCTTCCTTTAGATAGAGCAGTTTTGAAACACTCTGTCTGTAGTACCTGCGAGTGGATATTTGGAGTGCTTTGAGTGCTACACTGTAAAAGCAAATATCTTCACTTGGAATCTAGACAGAAGAATTCTCAGAGACTTCCCTGTGCTCTCTGCATTCCACTCACAGAGTTGAACCTTCCTTTTGATAGAACAGTTTTGAAACACTCTTGTGGTAGAATCTGCAAGTCGATATTTGGAAGGTTTGGAGGCCTATCCTGGGAAAGGAAATATCTTCCCATCAAAACTAGACAGAAGCATTCTCAGAAACTTCTTAGTGATGTGCGCATTCAAGTCACAGAGTTGAAGCTTCCTTTTGATATAGCAGTTTTGAACCACTCTTTTAGTAGAATCTGCAAGTGGATGTTCGGAGAGCTAAGAGGCCAACACTGGAAAAGGAAATCTCTTCACGTAAAAACTAGACGGAAGCATTCTCAGAAACTTCAATGGGCTTTACGCATTCAACTCACAGAGTGCAATGTTGCTTTTGAGAGCGCAGTTTTAAAACACTGTTTTTGTAGAATTTGCTAGAGGATGTTTGGAGCGATGTGAGGCCTTTGCTGGAAAAGGAAATATCTTCACATAAAACCTAGACAGAAGCATTCTCAGAAACTCCTTTGTGATGAGTGCATTCAAATCACACACTTGAACCTTCCTTTGGAAAGAGCAGTTTTGAAACACTCTTTCTGAAGAATCTGCAAGTGGATATTTGGAGCGATTTGAGGCCTATGCTGGAAATGAAATATCTTCACCTAAAAACTAGACGGAAGCATTCTCAGAAACTCCTTTGTGATGAGTGCATTCAACTCACAGAGTTGAAGCTTCCTTTTGATAGAGCAGTTTTGAAACACTCTTTAAGCAGCATCTGCAAGTGGATATTTGGAGCGCTTTGAGGCCAAGGCTGGAAAACGAAATCTCATCACATAAAAACTCGACAGAAGCATTCTCTGAAACTTCTTTGTGATGAGTGCATTCAACTCACAGACTCGAACGTTTCTTTTGATAGAACAGTTTAGAAACACTCCTTTTGTAGAATCTGCAAGTGTTTATTTGGAGCGCTTTGAGGCCTATGTTGGAAAAGGACATATCTTCACATCAAAAGTAGACAGACGCATTCTCAGAAACTTCTTTGTGATGAGTGCATTGAACTCACAGAGTTGAACCTACCTATTGATAGAGAAGTTTTGAAACACCCTTTTTGTAGAATCTGCAAGTGAATATTTGGCGCGATTTGAGGCCTATGCAGGAAACGGAAATATCTTCACATGAAAACTAGACAGATGAATTCTCAGAAACGTCTTTGTGATGAGTGCATTCAACTCACAGACTTGAAGCTTCCTTTTGAAAGAGCAGTTTCGAAACACTCTTTTTGTAGAATCTGCAAGTGGATATTTGGAGCGCTTTGAGGGCTATGCTGGAAAAGTTAATACCTTCACCTAAAAACTAGACAGACGCAAACTCAGAAACTTCTTTGTGACGTGTGCATTGAACTCACAGAGTTGAACCTTTCTTTTGATACAGAAGTTTTGAAACACTCTTTTCGTAGAATCTTCAAGTGGATGGATGGAGTGATTTGAGGCCTATGCTGGAAAAGGAAATACCTTCACGTAGAAACGAGACAAAAGCATTCTCAGAAAGTTCCCTGTGCTTTGTGCATTCAACTCACAGAGTTGAACATTCCCTTTGATAGAGCAGTTTTGAAACACTCTTTTTGTAGAATCTGCAAGTGGATATTTGGAGCGCTTTGAGGCCTCTGCCGCCAAAGGAATTATCATTGCATAAAAACTAGATGGAAGCGTTCTCAGAAACTTCCTTGTGATGAGTGCATTCAACTCGCAGAGTGGAACCTTCGTTTCGATAGACCAGTTTTGAAACACTGTTTTTGTAGAATCCGCAAGTGGCTATTTGGAGCTCTTTGAGGCTTATGCTGGAAAAGGAAATATCTTCGTCTACAAACTAGACAGAAGCATTCTCAGAAACTTCTTTGTCATGTGGGGATTGAACTCACACAGTTGAATATTCCTTTACATAGAGCAGTTTTGCAACACCCTTTCGGTGGAAAGTGAAAGTGCTTATTTGGTGCGATGGCGGCATCTAGTGGATAAGGAAATACATTCAGATGAAAACAAGATACATCCATTCTCAGAAACTTCTTTGTGATGACTGCATTCTACTCACAGAGTTGAACCTTCCTTTTGATAGAACAGTTTTGAAACACTCTTTTTGTGGAATCTGCAAGTGGCTATTTGGAGCGCTTTGAGGCCTATGCTGGAAAAGGAAATCTCTTCACATAAAACCTAGACAGAAGTATTCCCAGAAAGTTTTTCTGATGTGCGCATTCAACTCACCGAGTTGAACCTTCCTTTAGATAGAGCAGTTTTGAAACACTCTTGTGGTAGAATCTGCAAGTCGATATTTGGAAGGTTTGGAGGCCTATCCTGGGAAAGGAAATATCTTCCCATCAAAACTAGACAGAAGCATTCTCAGAAACTTCTTAGTGATGTGCGCATTCAAGTCACAGAGTTGAAGCTTCCTTTTGATATAGCAGTTTTGAACCACTCTTTTAGTAGAATCTGCAAGTGGATGTTCGGAGAGCTAAGAGGCCAACACTGGAAAAGGAAATCTCTTCACGTAAAAACTAGACGGAAGCATTCTCAGAAACTTCAATGGGCTTTACGCATTCAACTCACAGAGTGCAATGTTGCTTTTGAGAGCGCAGTTTTAAAACACTGTTTTTGTAGAATTTGCTAGAGGATGTTTGGAGCGATGTGAGGCCTTTGCTGGAAAAGGAAATATCTTCACATAAAACCTAGACAGAAGCATTCTCAGAAACTCCTTTGTGATGAGTGCATTCAAATCACACACTTGAACCTTCCTTTGGAAAGAGCAGTTTTGAAACACTCTTTCTGAAGAATCTGCAAGTGGATATTTGGAGCGATTTGAGGCCTATGCTGGAAATGAAATATCTTCACCTAAAAACTAGACGGAAGCATTCTCAGAAACTCCTTTGTGATGAGTGCATTCAACTCACAGAGTTGAAGCTTCCTTTTGATAGAGCAGTTTTGAAACACTCTTTTAGCAGCATCTGCAAGTGGATATTTGGAGCGCTTTGAGGCCAAGGCTGGAAAACGAAATATCATCACATAAAAACTCGACAGAAGCATTCTCTGAAACTTCTTTGTGATGAGTGCATTCAACTCACAGACTCGAACGTTTCTTTTGATAGAACAGTTTAGAAACACTCCTTTTGTAGAATCTGCAAGTGTTTATTTGGAGCGCTTTGAGGCCTATGTTGGAAAAGGACATATCTTCACATCAAAAGTAGACAGACGCATTCTCAGAAACTTCTTTGTGATGAGTGCATTGAACTCACAGAGTTGAACCTACCTATTGATAGAGAAGTTTTGAAACACCCTTTTTGTAGAATCTGCAAGTGAATATTTGGCGCGATTTGAGGCCTATGCAGGAAACGGAAATATCTTCACATGAAAACTAGACAGATGAATTCTCAGAAACGTCTTTGTGATGAGTGCATTCAACTCACAGACTTGAAGCTTCCTTTTGAAAGAGCAGTTTCGAAACACTCTTTTTGTAGAATCTGCAAGTGGATATTTGGAGCGCTTTGAGGGCTATGCTGGAAAAGTTAATACCTTCACCTAAAAACTAGACAGACGCAAACTCAGAAACTTCTTTGTGACGTGTGCATTGAACTCACAGAGTTGAACCTTTCTTTTGATACAGAAGTTTTGAAACACTCTTTTCGTAGAATCTTCAAGTGGATGGATGGAGTGATTTGAGGCCTATGCTGGAAAAGGAAATACCTTCACGTAGAAACGAGACAAAAGCATTCTCAGAAAGTTCCCTGTGCTTTGTGCATTCAACTCACAGAGTTGAACATTCCCTTTGATAGAGCAGTTTTGAAACACTCTTTTTGTAGAATCTGCAAGTGGATATTTGGAGCGCTTTGAGGCCTCTGCCGCCAAAGGAATTATCATTGCATAAAAACTAGATGGAAGCGTTCTCAGAAACTTCCTTGTGATGAGTGCATTCAACTCGCAGAGTGGAACCTTCGTTTCGATAGACCAGTTTTGAAACACTGTTTTTGTAGAATCCGCAAGTGGCTATTTGGAGCTCTTTGAGGCTTATGCTGGAAAAGGAAATATCTTCGTCTACAAACTAGACAGAAGCATTCTCAGAAACTTCTTTGTCATGTGGGGATTGAACTCACACAGTTGAATATTCCTTTACATAGAGCAGTTTTGCAACACCCTTTCGGTGGAAAGTGAAAGTGCTTATTTGGTGCGATGGCGGCATCTAGTGGATAAGGAAATACATTCAGATGAAAACAAGATACATCCATTCTCAGAAACTTCTTTGTGATGACTGCATTCTACTCACAGAGTTGAACCTTCCTTTTGATAGAACAGTTTTGAAACACTCTTTTTGTGGAATCTGCAAGTGGCTATTTGGAGCGCTTTGAGGCCTATGCTGGAAAAGGAAATCTCTTCACATAAAACCTAGACAGAAGTATTCCCAGAAAGTTTTTCTGATGTGCGCATTCAACTCACCGAGTTGAACCTTCCTTTAGATAGAGCAGTTTTGAAACACTCTGTCTGTAGTACCTGCGAGTGGATATTTGGAGTGCTTTGAGTGCTACACTGTAAAAGCAAATATCTTCACTTGGAATCTAGACAGAAGAATTCTCAGAGACTTCCCTGTGCTCTCTGCATTCCACTCACAGAGTTGAACCTTCCTTTTGATAGAACAGTTTTGAAACACTCTTGTGGTAGAATCTGCAAGTCGATATTTGGAAGGTTTGGAGGCCTATCCTGGGAAAGGAAATATCTTCCCATCAAAACTAGACAGAAGCATTCTCAGAAACTTCTTAGTGATGTGCGCATTCAAGTCACAGAGTTGAAGCTTCCTTTTGATATAGCAGTTTTGAACCACTCTTTTAGTAGAATCTGCAAGTGGATGTTCGGAGAGCTAAGAGGCCAACACTGGAAAAGGAAATCTCTTCACGTAAAAACTAGACGGAAGCATTCTCAGAAACTTCAATGGGCTTTACGCATTCAACTCACAGAGTGCAATGTTGCTTTTGAGAGCGCAGTTTTAAAACACTGTTTTTGTAGAATTTGCTAGAGGATGTTTGGAGCGATGTGAGGCCTTTGCTGGAAAAGGAAATATCTTCACATAAAACCTAGACAGAAGCATTCTCAGAAACTCCTTTGTGATGAGTGCATTCAAATCACACACTTGAACCTTCCTTTGGAAAGAGCAGTTTTGAAACACTCTTTCTGAAGAATCTGCAAGTGGATATTTGGAGCGATTTGAGGCCTATGCTGGAAATGAAATATCTTCACCTAAAAACTAGACGGAAGCATTCTCAGAAACTCCTTTGTGATGAGTGCATTCAACTCACAGAGTTGAAGCTTCCTTTTGATAGAGCAGTTTTGAAACACTCTTTTAGCAGCATCTGCAAGTGGATATTTGGAGCGCTTTGAGGCCAAGGCTGGAAAACGAAATCTCATCACATAAAAACTCGACAGAAGCATTCTCTGAAACTTCTTTGTGATGAGTGCATTCAACTCACAGACTCGAACGTTTCTTTTGATAGAACAGTTTAGAAACACTCCTTTTGTAGAATCTGCAAGTGTTTATTTGGAGCGCTTTGAGGCCTATGTTGGAAAAGGACATATCTTCACATCAAAAGTAGACAGACGCATTCTCAGAAACTTCTTTGTGATGAGTGCATTGAACTCACAGAGTTGAACCTACCTATTGATAGAGAAGTTTTGAAACACCCTTTTTGTAGAATCTGCAAGTGAATATTTGGCGCGATTTGAGGCCTATGCAGGAAACGGAAATATCTTCACATGAAAACTAGACAGATGAATTCTCAGAAACGTCTTTGTGATGAGTGCATTCAACTCACAGACTTGAAGCTTCCTTTTGAAAGAGCAGTTTCGAAACACTCTTTTTGTAGAATCTGCAAGTGGATATTTGGAGCGCTTTGAGGGCTATGCTGGAAAAGTTAATACCTTCACCTAAAAACTAGACAGACGCAAACTCAGAAACTTCTTTGTGACGTGTGCATTGAACTCACAGAGTTGAACCTTTCTTTTGATACAGAAGTTTTGAAACACTCTTTTCGTAGAATCTTCAAGTGGATGGATGGAGTGATTTGAGGCCTATGCTGGAAAAGGAAATACCTTCACGTAGAAACGAGACAAAAGCATTCTCAGAAAGTTCCCTGTGCTTTGTGCATTCAACTCACAGAGTTGAACATTCCCTTTGGTAGAGCAGTTTTGAAACACTCTTTTTGTAGAATCTGCAAGTGGATATTTGGAGCGCTTTGAGGCCTCTGCCGCCAAAGGAATTATCATTGCATAAAAACTAGATGGAAGCGTTCTCAGAAACTTCCTTGTGATGAGTGCATTCAACTCGCAGAGTGGAACCTTCGTTTCGATAGACCAGTTTTGAAACACTGTTTTTGTAGAATCCGCAAGTGGCTATTTGGAGCTCTTTGAGGCTTATGCTGGAAAAGGAAATATCTTCGTCTACAAACTAGACAGAAGCATTCTCAGAAACTTCTTTGTCATGTGGGGATTGAACTCACACAGTTGAATATTCCTTTACATAGAGCAGTTTTGCAACACCCTTTCGGTGGAAAGTGAAAGTGCTTATTTGGTGCGATGGCGGCATCTAGTGGATAAGGAAATACATTCAGATGAAAACAAGATACATCCATTCTCAGAAACTTCTTTGTGATGACTGCATTCTACTCACAGAGTTGAACCTTCCTTTTGATAGAACAGTTTTGAAACACTCTTTTTGTGGAATCTGCAAGTGGCTATTTGGAGCGCTTTGAGGCCTATGCTGGAAAAGGAAATCTCTTCACATAAAACCTAGACAGAAGTATTCCCAGAAAGTTTTTCTGATGTGCGCATTCAACTCACCGAGTTGAACCTTCCTTTAGATAGAGCAGTTTTGAAACACTCTGTCTGTAGTACCTGCGAGTGGATATTTGGAGTGCTTTGAGTGCTACACTGTAAAAGCAAATATCTTCACTTGGAATCTAGACAGAAGAATTCTCAGAGACTTCCCTGTGCTCTCTGCATTCCACTCACAGAGTTGAACCTTCCTTTTGATAGAACAGTTTTGAAACACTCTTGTGGTAGAATCTGCAAGTCGATATTTGGAAGGTTTGGAGGCCTATCCTGGGAAAGGAAATATCTTCCCATCAAAACTAGACAGAAGCATTCTCAGAAACTTCTTAGTGATGTGCGCATTCAAGTCACAGAGTTGAAGCTTCCTTTTGATATAGCAGTTTTGAACCACTCTTTTAGTAGAATCTGCAAGTGGATGTTCGGAGAGCTAAGAGGCCAACACTGGAAAAGGAAATCTCTTCACGTAAAAACTAGACGGAAGCATTCTCAGAAACTTCAATGGGCTTTACGCATTCAACTCACAGAGTGCAATGTTGCTTTTGAGAGCGCAGTTTTAAAACACTGTTTTTGTAGAATTTGCTAGAGGATGTTTGGAGCGATGTGAGGCCTTTGCTGGAAAAGGAAATATCTTCACATAAAACCTAGACAGAAGCATTCTCAGAAACTCCTTTGTGATGAGTGCATTCAAATCACACACTTGAACCTTCCTTTGGAAAGAGCAGTTTTGAAACACTCTTTCTGAAGAATCTGCAAGTGGATATTTGGAGCGATTTGAGGCCTATGCTGGAAATGAAATATCTTCACCTAAAAACTAGACGGAAGCATTCTCAGAAACTCCTTTGTGATGAGTGCATTCAACTCACAGAGTTGAAGCTTCCTTTTGATAGAGCAGTTTTGAAACACTCTTTTAGCAGCATCTGCAAGTGGATATTTGGAGCGCTTTGAGGCCAAGGCTGGAAAACGAAATCTCATCACATAAAAACTCGACAGAAGCATTCTCTGAAACTTCTTTGTGATGAGTGCATTCAACTCACAGACTCGAACGTTTCTTTTGATAGAACAGTTTAGAAACACTCCTTTTGTAGAATCTGCAAGTGTTTATTTGGAGCGCTTTGAGGCCTATGTTGGAAAAGGACATATCTTCACATCAAAAGTAGACAGACGCATTCTCAGAAACTTCTTTGTGATGAGTGCATTGAACTCACAGAGTTGAACCTACCTATTGATAGAGAAGTTTTGAAACACCCTTTTTGTAGAATCTGCAAGTGAATATTTGGCGCGATTTGAGGCCTATGCAGGAAACGGAAATATCTTCACATGAAAACTAGACAGATGAATTCTCAGAAACGTCTTTGTGATGAGTGCATTCAACTCACAGACTTGAAGCTTCCTTTTGAAAGAGCAGTTTCGAAACACTCTTTTTGTAGAATCTGCAAGTGGATATTTGGAGCGCTTTGAGGGCTATGCTGGAAAAGTTAATACCTTCACCTAAAAACTAGACAGACGCAAACTCAGAAACTTCTTTGTGACGTGTGCATTGAACTCACAGAGTTGAACCTTTCTTTTGATACAGAAGTTTTGAAACACTCTTTTCGTAGAATCTTCAAGTGGATGGATGGAGTGATTTGAGGCCTATGCTGGAAAAGGAAATACCTTCACGTAGAAACGAGACAAAAGCATTCTCAGAAAGTTCCCTGTGCTTTGTGCATTCAACTCACAGAGTTGAACATTCCCTTTGGTAGAGCAGTTTTGAAACACTCTTTTTGTAGAATCTGCAAGTGGATATTTGGAGCGCTTTGAGGCCTCTGCCGCCAAAGGAATTATCATTGCATAAAAACTAGATGGAAGCGTTCTCAGAAACTTCCTTGTGATGAGTGCATTCAACTCGCAGAGTGGAACCTTCGTTTCGATAGACCAGTTTTGAAACACTGTTTTTGTAGAATCCGCAAGTGGCTATTTGGAGCTCTTTGAGGCTTATGCTGGAAAAGGAAATATCTTCGTCTACAAACTAGACAGAAGCATTCTCAGAAACTTCTTTGTCATGTGGGGATTGAACTCACACAGTTGAATATTCCTTTACATAGAGCAGTTTTGCAACACCCTTTCGGTGGAAAGTGAAAGTGCTTATTTGGTGCGATGGCGGCATCTAGTGGATAAGGAAATACATTCAGATGAAAACAAGATACATCCATTCTCAGAAACTTCTTTGTGATGACTGCATTCTACTCACAGAGTTGAACCTTCCTTTTGATAGAACAGTTTTGAAACACTCCTTTTGTGGAATCTGCAAGTGGCTATTTGGAGCGCTTTGAGGCCTATGCTGGAAAAGGAAATCTCTTCACATAAAACCTAGACAGAAGTATTCCCAGAAAGTTTTTCTGATGTGCGCATTCAACTCACCGAGTTGAACCTTCCTTTAGATAGAGCAGTTTTGAAACACTCTGTCTGTAGTACCTGCGAGTGGATATTTGGAGTGCTTTGAGTGCTACACTGTAAAAGCAAATATCTTCACTTGGAATCTAGACAGAAGAATTCTCAGAGACTTCCCTGTGCTCTCTGCATTCCACTCACAGAGTTGAACCTTCCTTTTGATAGAACAGTTTTGAAACACTCTTGTGGTAGAATCTGCAAGTCGATATTTGGAAGGTTTGGAGGCCTATCCTGGGAAAGGAAATATCTTCCCATCAAAACTAGACAGAAGCATTCTCAGAAACTTCTTAGTGATGTGCGCATTCAAGTCACAGAGTTGAAGCTTCCTTTTGATATAGCAGTTTTGAACCACTCTTTTAGTAGAATCTGCAAGTGGATGTTCGGAGAGCTAAGAGGCCAACACTGGAAAAGGAAATCTCTTCACGTAAAAACTAGACGGAAGCATTCTCAGAAACTTCAATGGGCTTTACGCATTCAACTCACAGAGTGCAATGTTGCTTTTGAGAGCGCAGTTTTAAAACACTGTTTTTGTAGAATTTGCTAGAGGATGTTTGGAGCGATGTGAGGCCTTTGCTGGAAAAGGAAATATCTTCACATAAAACCTAGACAGAAGCATTCTCAGAAACTCCTTTGTGATGAGTGCATTCAAATCACACACTTGAACTTTCCTTTGGAAAGAGCAGTTTTGAAACACTCTTTCTGAAGAATCTGCAAGTGGATATTTGGAGCGATTTGAGGCCTATGCTGGAAATGAAATATCTTCACCTAAAAACTAGACGGAAGCATTCTCAGAAACTCCTTTGTGATGAGTGCATTCAACTCACAGAGTTGAAGCTTCCTTTTGATAGAGCAGTTTTGAAACACTCTTTTAGCAGCATCTGCAAGTGGATATTTGGAGCGCTTTGAGGCCAAGGCTGGAAAACGAAATCTCATCACATAAAAACTCGACAGAAGCATTCTCTGAAACTTCTTTGTGATGAGTGCATTCAACTCACAGACTCGAACGTTTCTTTTGATAGAACAGTTTAGAAACACTCCTTTTGTAGAATCTGCAAGTGTTTATTTGGAGCGCTTTGAGGCCTATGTTGGAAAAGGACATATCTTCACATCAAAAGTAGACAGACGCATTCTCAGAAACTTCTTTGTGATGAGTGCATTGAACTCACAGAGTTGAACCTACCTATTGATAGAGAAGTTTTGAAACACCCTTTTTGTAGAATCTGCAAGTGAATATTTGGCGCGATTTGAGGCCTATGCAGGAAACGGAAATATCTTCACATGAAAACTAGACAGATGAATTCTCAGAAACGTCTTTGTGATGAGTGCATTCAACTCACAGACTTGAAGCTTCCTTTTGAAAGAGCAGTTTCGAAACACTCTTTTTGTAGAATCTGCAAGTGGATATTTGGAGCGCTTTGAGGGCTATGCTGGAAAAGTTAATACCTTCACCTAAAAACTAGACAGACGCAAACTCAGAAACTTCTTTGTGACGTGTGCATTGAACTCACAGAGTTGAACCTTTCTTTTGATACAGAAGTTTTGAAACACTCTTTTCGTAGAATCTTCAAGTGGATGGATGGAGTGATTTGAGGCCTATGCTGGAAAAGGAAATACCTTCACGTAGAAACGAGACAAAAGCATTCTCAGAAAGTTCCCTGTGCTTTGTGCATTCAACTCACAGAGTTGAACATTCCCTTTGATAGAGCAGTTTTGAAACACTCTTTTTGTAGAATCTGCAAGTGGATATTTGGAGCGCTTTGAGGCCTCTGCCGCCAAAGGAATTATCATTGCATAAAAACTAGATGGAAGCGTTCTCAGAAACTTCCTTGTGATGAGTGCATTCAACTCGCAGAGTGGAACCTTCGTTTCGATAGACCAGTTTTGAAACACTGTTTTTGTAGAATCCGCAAGTGGCTATTTGGAGCTCTTTGAGGCTTATGCTGGAAAAGGAAATATCTTCGTCTACAAACTAGACAGAAGCATTCTCAGAAACTTCTTTGTCATGTGGGGATTGAACTCACACAGTTGAATATTCCTTTACATAGAGCAGTTTTGCAACACCCTTTCGGTGGAAAGTGAAAGTGCTTATTTGGTGCGATGGCGGCATCTAGTGGATAAGGAAATACATTCAGATGAAAACAAGATACATCCATTCTCAGAAACTTCTTTGTGATGACTGCATTCTACTCACAGAGTTGAACCTTCCTTTTGATAGAACAGTTTTGAAACACTCTTTTTGTGGAATCTGCAAGTGGCTATTTGGAGCGCTTTGAGGCCTATGCTGGAAAAGGAAATCTCTTCACATAAAACCTAGACAGAAGTATTCCCAGAAAGTTTTTCTGATGTGCGCATTCAACTCACCGAGTTGAACCTTCCTTTAGATAGAGCAGTTTTGAAACACTCTTGTGGTAGAATCTGCAAGTCGATATTTGGAAGGTTTGGAGGCCTATCCTGGGAAAGGAAATATCTTCCCATCAAAACTAGACAGAAGCATTCTCAGAAACTTCTTAGTGATGTGCGCATTCAAGTCACAGAGTTGAAGCTTCCTTTTGATATAGCAGTTTTGAACCACTCTTTTAGTAGAATCTGCAAGTGGATGTTCGGAGAGCTAAGAGGCCAACACTGGAAAAGGAAATCTCTTCACGTAAAAACTAGACGGAAGCATTCTCAGAAACTTCAATGGGCTTTACGCATTCAACTCACAGAGTGCAATGTTGCTTTTGAGAGCGCAGTTTTAAAACACTGTTTTTGTAGAATTTGCTAGAGGATGTTTGGAGCGATGTGAGGCCTTTGCTGGAAAAGGAAATATCTTCACATAAAACCTAGACAGAAGCATTCTCAGAAACTCCTTTGTGATGAGTGCATTCAAATCACACACTTGAACCTTCCTTTGGAAAGAGCAGTTTTGAAACACTCTTTCTGAAGAATCTGCAAGTGGATATTTGGAGCGATTTGAGGCCTATGCTGGAAATGAAATATCTTCACCTAAAAACTAGACGGAAGCATTCTCAGAAACTCCTTTGTGATGAGTGCATTCAACTCACAGAGTTGAAGCTTCCTTTTGATAGAGCAGTTTTGAAACACTCTTTTAGCAGCATCTGCAAGTGGATATTTGGAGCGCTTTGAGGCCAAGGCTGGAAAACGAAATCTCATCACATAAAAACTCGACAGAAGCATTCTCTGAAACTTCTTTGTGATGAGTGCATTCAACTCACAGACTCGAACGTTTCTTTTGATAGAACAGTTTAGAAACACTCCTTTTGTAGAATCTGCAAGTGTTTATTTGGAGCGCTTTGAGGCCTATGTTGGAAAAGGACATATCTTCACATCAAAAGTAGACAGACGCATTCTCAGAAACTTCTTTGTGATGAGTGCATTGAACTCACAGAGTTGAACCTACCTATTGATAGAGAAGTTTTGAAACACCCTTTTTGTAGAATCTGCAAGTGAATATTTGGCGCGATTTGAGGCCTATGCAGGAAACGGAAATATCTTCACATGAAAACTAGACAGATGAATTCTCAGAAACGTCTTTGTGATGAGTGCATTCAACTCACAGACTTGAAGCTTCCTTTTGAAAGAGCAGTTTCGAAACACTCTTTTTGTAGAATCTGCAAGTGGATATTTGGAGCGCTTTGAGGGCTATGCTGGAAAAGTTAATACCTTCACCTAAAAACTAGACAGACGCAAACTCAGAAACTTCTTTGTGACGTGTGCATTGAACTCACAGAGTTGAACCTTTCTTTTGATACAGAAGTTTTGAAACACTCTTTTCGTAGAATCTTCAAGTGGATGGATGGAGTGATTTGAGGCCTATGCTGGAAAAGGAAATACCTTCACGTAGAAACGAGACAAAAGCATTCTCAGAAAGTTCCCTGTGCTTTGTGCATTCAACTCACAGAGTTGAACATTCCCTTTGATAGAGCAGTTTTGAAACACTCTTTTTGTAGAATCTGCAAGTGGATATTTGGAGCGCTTTGAGGCCTCTGCCGACAAAGGAATTATCATTGCATAAAAACTAGATGGAAGCGTTCTCAGAAACTTCCTTGTGATGAGTGCATTCAACTCGCAGAGTGGAACCTTCCTTTCGATAGACCAGTTTTGAAACACTGTTTTTGTAGAATCCGCAAGTGGCTATTTGGAGCTCTTTGAGGCTTATGCTGGAAAAGGAAATATCTTCGTCTACAAACTAGACAGAAGCATTCTCAGAAACTTCTTTGTCATGTGGGGATTGAACTCACACAGTTGAATATTCCTTTACATAGAGCTGTTTTGCAACACCCTTTCGGTGGAAAGTGAAAGTGCTTATTTGGTGCGATGGCGGCATCTAGTGGATAAGGAAATACATTCAGATGAAAACAAGATACATCCATTCTCAGAAACTTCTTTGTGATGACTGCATTCTACTCACAGAGTTGAACCTTCCTTTTGATAGAACAGTTTTGAAACACTCTTTTTGTGGAATCTGCAAGTGGCTATTTGGAGCGCTTTGAGGCCTATGCTGGAAAAGGAAATCTCTTCACATAAAACCTAGACAGAAGTATTCCCAGAAAGTTTTTCTGATGTGCGCATTCAACTCACCGAGTTGAACCTTCCTTTAGATAGAGCAGTTTTGAAACACTCTGTCTGTAGTACCTGCGAGTGGATATTTGGAGTGCTTTGAGTGCTACACTGTAAAAGCAAATATCTTCACTTGGAATCTAGACAGAAGAATTCTCAGAGACTTCCCTGTGCTCTCTGCATTCCACTCACAGAGTTGAACCTTCCTTTTGATAGAACAGTTTTGAAACACTCTTGTGGTAGAATCTGCAAGTCGATATTTGGAAGGTTTGGAGGCCTATCCTGGGAAAGGAAATATCTTCCCATCAAAACTAGACAGAAGCATTCTCAGAAACTTCTTAGTGATGTGCGCATTCAAGTCACAGAGTTGAAGCTTCCTTTTGATATAGCAGTTTTGAACCACTCTTTTAGTAGAATCTGCAAGTGGATGTTTGGAGAGCTAAGAGGCCAACACTGGAAAAGGAAATCTCTTCACGTAAAAACTAGACGGAAGCATTCTCAGAAACTTCAATGGGCTTTACGCATTCAACTCACAGAGTGCAATGTTGCTTTTGAGAGCGCAGTTTTAAAACACTGTTTTTGTAGAATTTGCTAGAGGATGTTTGGAGCGATGTGAGGCCTTTGCTGGAAAAGGAAATATCTTCACATAAAACCTAGACAGAAGCATTCTCAGAAACTCCTTTGTGATGAGTGCATTCAAATCACACACTTGAACCTTCCTTTGGAAAGAGCAGTTTTGAAACACTCTTTCTGAAGAATCTGCAAGTGGATATTTGGAGCGATTTGAGGCCTATGCTGGAAATGAAATATCTTCACCTAAAAACTAGACGGAAGCATTCTCAGAAACTCCTTTGTGATGAGTGCATTCAACTCACAGAGTTGAAGCTTCCTTTTGATAGAGCAGTTTTGAAACACTCTTTTAGCAGCATCTGCAAGTGGATATTTGTAGCGCTTTGAGGACAAGGCTGGAAAACGAAATCTCATCACATAAAAACTCGACAGAAGCATTCTCTGAAACTTCTTTGTGATGAGTGCATTCAACTCACAGACTCGAACGTTTCTTTTGATAGAACAGTTTAGAAACACTCCTTTTGTAGAATCTGCAAGTGTTTATTTGGAGCGCTTGGAGGCCTATGTTGGAAAAGGACATATCTTCACATCAAAAGTAGACAGACGCATTCTCAGAAACTTCTTTGTGATGAGTGCATTGAACTCACAGAGTTGAACCTACCTATTGATAGAGAAGTTTTGAAACACCCTTTTTGTAGAATCTGCAAGTGAATATTTGGCGTGATTTGAGGCCTATGCAGGAAACGGAAATATCTTCACATGAAAACTAGACAGATGAATTCTCAGAAACGTCTTTGTGATGAGTGCATTCAACTCACAGACTTGAAGCTTCCTTTTGAAAGAGCAGTTTCGAAACACTCTTTTTGTAGAATCTGCAAGTGGATATTTGGAGCGCTTTGAGGGCTATGCTGGAAAAGTTAATACCTTCACCTAAAAACTAGACAGACGCAAACTCAGAAACTTCTTTGTGACGTGTGCATTGAACTCACAGAGTTGAACCTTTCTTTTGATACAGAAGTTTTGAAACACTCTTTTCGTAGAATCTTCAAGTGGATGGATGGAGTGATTTGAGGCCTATGCTGGAAAAGGAAATACCTTCACGTAGAAACGAGACAAAAGCATTCTCAGAAAGTTCCCTGTGCTTTGTGCATTCAACTCACAGAGTTGAACATTCCCTTTGATAGAGCAGTTTTGAAACACTCTTTTTGTAGAATCTGCAAGTGGATATTTGGAGCGCTTTGAGGCCTCTGCTGCCAAAGGAATTATCATTGCATAAAAACTAGATGGAAGCGTTCTCAGAAACTTCCTTGTGATGAGTGCATTCAACTCGCAGAGTGGAACCTTCGTTTCGATAGACCAGTTTTGAAACACTGTTTTTGTAGAATCCGCAAGTGGCTATTTGGAGCTCTTTGAGGCTTATGCTGGAAAAGGAAATATCTTCGTCTACAAACTAGACAGAAGCATTCTCAGAAACTTCTTTGTCATGTGGGGATTGAACTCACACAGTTGAATATTCCTTTACATAGAGCAGTTTTGCAACACCCTTTCGGTGGAAAGTGAAAGTGCTTATTTGGTGCGATGGCGGCATCTAGTGGATAAGGAAATACATTCAGATGAAAACAAGATACATCCATTCTCAGAAACTTCTTTGTGATGACTGCATTCTACTCACAGAGTTGAACCTTCCTTTTGATAGAACAGTTTTGAAACACTCTTTTTGTGGAATCTGCAAGTGGCTATTTGGAGCGCTTTGAGGCCTATGCTGGAAAAGGAAATCTCTTCACATAAAACCTAGACAGAAGTATTCCCAGAAAGTTTTTCTGATGTGCGCATTCAACTCACCGAGTTGAACCTTCCTTTAGATAGAGCAGTTTTGAAACACTCTGTCTGTAGTACCTGCGAGTGGATATTTGGAGTGCTTTGAGTGCTACACTGTAAAAGCAAATATCTTCACTTGGAATCTAGACAGAAGAATTCTCAGAGACTTCCCTGTGCTCTCTGCATTCCACTCACAGAGTTGAACCTTCCTTTTGATAGAACAGTTTTGAAACACTCTTGTGGTAGAATCTGCAAGTCGATATTTGGAAGGTTTGGAGGCCTATCCTGGGAAAGGAAATATCTTTCCATCAAAACTAGACAGAAGCATTCTCAGAAACTTCTTAGTGATGTGCGCATTCAAGTCACAGAGTTGAAGCTTCCTTTTGATATAGCAGTTTTGAACCACTCTTTTAGTAGAATCTGCAGGTGGATGTTCGGAGAGCTAAGAGGCCAACACTGGAAAAGGAAATCTCTTCACGTAAAAACTAGACGGAAGCATTCTCAGAAACTTCAATGGGCTTTACGCATTCAACTCACAGAGTGCAATGTTGCTTTTGAGAGCGCAGTTTTAAAACACTGTTTTTGTAGAATTTGCTAGAGGATGTTTGGAGCGATGTGAGGCCTTTGCTGGAAAAGGAAATATCTTCACATAAAACCTAGACAGAAGCATTCTCAGAAACTCCTTTGTGATGAGTGCATTCAAATCACACACTTGAACCTTCCTTTGGAAAGAGCAGTTTTGAAACACTCTTTCTGAAGAATCTGCAAGTGGATATTTGGAGCGATTTGAGGCCTATGCTGGAAATGAAATATCTTCACCTAAAAACTAGACGGAAGCATTCTCAGAAACTCCTTTGTGATGAGTGCATTCAACTCACAGAGTTGAAGCTTCCTTTTGATAGAGCAGTTTTGAAACACTCTTTTAGCAGCATCTGCAAGTGGATATTTGGAGCGCTTTGAGGCCAAGGCTGGAAAACGAAATCTCATCACATAAAAACTCGACAGAAGCATTCTCTGAAACTTCTTTGTGATGAGTGCATTCAACTCACAGACTCGAACGTTTCTTTTGATAGAACAGTTTAGAAACACTCCTTTTGTAGAATCTGCAAGTGTTTATTTGGAGCGCTTTGAGGCCTATGTTGGAAAAGGACATATCTTCACATCAAAAGTAGACAGACGCATTCTCAGAAACTTCTTTGTGATGAGTGCATTGAACTCACAGAGTTGAACCTACCTATTGATAGAGAAGTTTTGAAACACCCTTTTTGTAGAATCTGCAAGTGAATATTTGGCGCGATTTGAGGCCTATGCAGGAAACGGAAATATCTTCACATGAAAACTAGACAGATGAATTCTCAGAAACGTCTTTGTGATGAGTGCATTCAACTCACAGACTTGAAGCTTCCTTTTGAAAGAGCAGTTTCGAAACACTCTTTTTGTAGAATCTGCAAGTGGATATTTGGAGCGCTTTGAGGGCTATGCTGGAAAAGTTAATACCTTCACCTAAAAACTAGACAGACGCAAACTCAGAAACTTCTTTGTGACGTGTGCATTGAACTCACAGAGTTGAACCTTTCTTTTGATACAGAAGTTTTGAAACACTCTTTTCGTAGAATCTTCAAGTGGATGGATGGAGTGATTTGAGGCCTATGCTGGAAAAGGAAATACCTTCACGTAGAAACGAGACAAAAGCATTCTCAGAAAGTTCCCTGTGCTTTGTGCATTCAACTCACAGAGTTGAACATTCCCTTTGATAGAGCAGTTTTGAAACACTCTTTTTGTAGAATCTGCAAGTGGATATTTGGAGCGCTTTGAGGCCTCTGCCGCCAAAGGAATTATCATTGCATAAAAACTAGATGGAAGCGTTCTCAGAAACTTCCTTGTGATGAGTGCATTCAACTCGCAGAGTGGAACCTTCCTTTCGATAGACCAGTTTTGAAACACTGTTTTTGTAGAATCCGCAAGTGGCTATTTGGAGCTCTTTGAGGCTTATGCTGGAAAAGAAAATATCTTCGTCTACAAACTAGACAGAAGCATTCTCAGAAACTTCTTTGTCATGTGGGGATTGAACTCACACAGTTGAATATTCCTTTACATAGAGCAGTTTTGCAACACCCTTTCGGTGGAAAGTGAAAGTGCTTATTTGGTGCGATGGCGGCATCTAGTGGATAAGGAAATACATTCAGATGAAAACAAGATACATCCATTCTCAGAAACTTCTTTGTGATGACTGCATTCTACTCACAGAGTTGAACCTTCCTTTTGATAGAACAGTTTTGAAACACTCTTTTTGTGGAATCTGCAAGTGGCTATTTGGAGCGCTTTGAGGCCTATGCTGGAAAAGGAAATCTCTTCACATAAAACCTAGACAGAAGTATTCCCAGAAAGATTTTCTGATGTGCGCATTCAACTCACCGAGTTGAACCTTCCTTTAGATAGAGCAGTTTTGAAACACTCTTGTGGTAGAATCTGCAAGTCGATATTTGGAAGGTTTGGAGGCCTATCCTGGGAAAGGAAATATATTCCCATCAAAACTAGACAGAAGCATTCTCAGAAACTTCTTAGTGATGTGCGCATTCAAGTCACAGAGTTGAAGCTTCCTTTTGATATAGCAGTTTTGAACCACTCTTTTAGTAGAATCTGCAAGTGGATGTTCGGAGAGCTAAGAGGCCAACACTGGAAAAGGAAATCTCTTCACGTAAAAACTAGACGGAAGCATTCTCAGAAACTTCAATGGGCTTTACGCATTCAACTCACAGAGTGCAATGTTGCTTTTGAGAGCGCAGTTTTAAAACACTGTTTTTGTAGAATTTGCTAGAGGATGTTTGGAGCGATGTGAGGCCTTTGCTGGAAAAGGAAATATCTTCACATAAAACCTAGACAGAAGCATTCTCAGAAACTCCTTTGTGATGAGTGCATTCAAATCACACACTTGAACCTTCCTTTGGAAAGAGCAGTTTTGAAACACTCTTTCTGAAGAATCTGCAAGTGGATATTTGGAGCGATTTGAGGCCTATGCTGGAAATGAAATATCTTCACCTAAAAACTAGACGGAAGCATTCTCAGAAACTCCTTTGTGATGAGTACATTCAACTCACAGAGTTGAAGCTTCCTTTTGATAGAGCAGTTTTGAAACACTCTTTTAGCAGCATCTGCAAGTGGATATTTGGAGCGCTTTGAGGCCAAGGCTGGAAAACGAAATCTCATCACATAAAAACTCGACAGAAGCATTCTCTGAAACTTCTTTGTGATGAGTGCATTCAACTCACAGACTCGAACGTTTCTTTTGATAGAACAGTTTAGAAACACTCCTTTTGTAGAATCTGCAAGTGTTTATTTGGAGCGCTTTGAGGCCTATGTTGGAAAAGGACATATCTTCACATCAAAAGTAGACAGACGCATTCTCAGAAACTTCTTTGTGATGAGTGCATTGAACTCACAGAGTTGAACCTACCTATTGATAGAGAAGTTTTGAAACACCCTTTTTGTAGAATCTGCAAGTGAATATTTGGCGCGATTTGAGGCCTATGCTGGAAACGGAAATATCTTCACATGAAAACTAGACAGATGAATTCTCAGAAACGTCTTTGTGATGAGTGCATTCAACTCACAGACTTGAAGCTTCCTTTTGAAAGAGCAGTTTCGAAACACTCTTTTTGTAGAATCTGCAAGTGGATATTTGGAGCGCTTTGAGGGCTATGCTGGAAAAGTTAATACCTTCACCTAAAAACTAGACAGACGCAAACTCAGAAACTTCTTTGTGACGTGTGCATTGAACTCACAGAGTTGAACCTTTCTTTTGATACAGAAGTTTTGAAACACTCTTTTCGTAGAATCTTCAAGTGGATGGATGGAGTGATTTGAGGCCTATGCTGGAAAAGGAAATACCTTCACGTAGAAACGAGACAAAAGCATTCTCAGAAAGTTCCCTGTGCTTTGTGCATTCAACTCACAGAGTTGAACATTCCCTTTGATAGAGCAGTTTTGAAACACTCTTTTTGTAGAATCTGCAAGTGGATATTTGGAGCGCTTTGAGGCCTCTGCTGCCAAAGGAATTATCATTGCATAAAAACTAGATGGAAGCGTTCTCAGAAACTTCCTTGTGATGAGTGCATTCAACTCGCAGAGTGGAACCTTCGTTTCGATAGACCAG
The DNA here is from genome assembly GCF_028885655.2 of Pongo abelii. Lineage (NCBI taxonomy): Eukaryota > Metazoa > Chordata > Mammalia > Primates > Hominidae > Pongo > Pongo abelii. The sequence continues at coordinate 52,152,385 of NC_071989.2, forward strand.
TTTTGAAACACTGTTTTTGTAGAATCCGCAAGTGGCTATTTGGAGCTCTTTGAGGCTTATGCTGGAAAAGGAAATATCTTCGTCTACAAACTAGACAGAAGCATTCTCAGAAACTTCTTTGTCATGTGGGGATTGAACTCACACAGTTGAATATTCCTTTACATAGAGCAGTTTTGCAACACCCTTTCGGTGGAAAGTGAAAGTGCTTATTTGGTGCGATGGCGGCATCTAGTGGATAAGGAAATACATTCAGATGAAAACAAGATACATCCATTCTCAGAAACTTCTTTGTGATGACTGCATTCTACTCACAGAGTTGAACCTTCCTTTTGATAGAACAGTTTTGAAACACTCTTTTTGTGGAATCTGCAAGTGGCTATTTGGAGCGCTTTGAGGCCTATGCTGGAAAAGGAAATCTCTTCACATAAAACCTAGACAGAAGTATTCCCAGAAAGTTTTTCTGATGTGCGCATTCAACTCACCGAGTTGAACCTTCCTTTAGATAGAGCAGTTTTGAAACACTCTGTCTGTAGTACCTGCGAGTGGATATTTGGAGTGCTTTGAGTGCTACACTGTAAAAGCAAATATCTTCACTTGGAATCTAGACAGAAGAATTCTCAGAGACTTCCCTGTGCTCTCTGCATTCCACTCACAGAGTTGAACCTTCCTTTTGATAGAACAGTTTTGAAACACTCTTGTGGTAGAATCTGCAAGTCGATATTTGGAAGGTTTGGAGGCCTATCCTGGGAAAGGAAATATCTTCCCATCAAAACTAGACAGAAGCATTCTCAGAAACTTCTTAGTGATGTGCGCATTCAAGTCACAGAGTTGAAGCTTCCTTTTGATATAGCAGTTTTGAACCACTCTTTTAGTAGAATCTGCAAGTGGATGTTCGGAGAGCTAAGAGGCCAACACTGGAAAAGGAAATCTCTTCACGTAAAAACTAGACGGAAGCATTCTCAGAAACTTCAATGGGCTTTACGCATTCAACTCACAGAGTGCAATGTTGCTTTTGAGAGCGCAGTTTTAAAACACTGTTTTTGTAGAATTTGCTAGAGGATGTTTGGAGCGATGTGAGGCCTTTGCTGGAAAAGGAAATATCTTCACATAAAACCTAGACAGAAGCATTCTCAGAAACTCCTTTGTGATGAGTGCATTCAAATCACACACTTGAACCTTCCTTTGGAAAGAGCAGTTTTGAAACACTCTTTCTGAAGAATCTGCAAGTGGATATTTGGAGCGATTTGAGGCCTATGCTGGAAATGAAATATCTTCACCTAAAAACTAGACGGAAGCATTCTCAGAAACTCCTTTGTGATGAGTACATTCAACTCACAGAGTTGAAGCTTCCTTTTGATAGAGCAGTTTTGAAACACTCTTTTAGCAGCATCTGCAAGTGGATATTTGGAGCGCTTTGAGGCCAAGGCTGGAAAACGAAATCTCATCACATAAAAACTCGACAGAAGCATTCTCTGAAACTTCTTTGTGATGAGTGCATTCAACTCACAGACTCGAACGTTTCTTTTGATAGAACAGTTTAGAAACACTCCTTTTGTAGAATCTGCAAGTGTTTATTTGGAGCGCTTTGAGGCCTATGTTGGAAAAGGACATATCTTCACATCAAAAGTAGACAGACGCATTCTCAGAAACTTCTTTGTGATGAGTGCATTGAACTCACAGAGTTGAACCTACCTATTGATAGAGAAGTTTTGAAACACCCTTTTTGTAGAATCTGCAAGTGAATATTTGGCGCGATTTGAGGCCTATGCAGGAAACGGAAATATCTTCACATGAAAACTAGACAGATGAATTCTCAGAAACGTCTTTGTGATGAGTGCATTCAACTCACAGACTTGAAGCTTCCTTTTGAAAGAGCAGTTTCGAAACACTCTTTTTGTAGAATCTGCAAGTGGATATTTGGAGCGCTTTGAGGGCTATGCTGGAAAAGTTAATACCTTCACCTAAAAACTAGACAGACGCAAACTCAGAAACTTCTTTGTGACGTGTGCATTGAACTCACAGAGTTGAACCTTTCTTTTGATACAGAAGTTTTGAAACACTCTTTTCGTAGAATCTTCAAGTGGATGGATGGAGTGATTTGAGGCCTATGCTGGAAAAGGAAATACCTTCACGTAGAAACGAGACAAAAGCATTCTCAGAAAGTTCCCTGTGCTTTGTGCATTCAACTCACAGAGTTGAACATTCCCTTTGATAGAGCAGTTTTGAAACACTCTTTTTGTAGAATCTGCAAGTGGATATTTGGAGCGCTTTGAGGCCTCTGCCGCCAAAGGAATTATCATTGCATAAAAACTAGATGGAAGCGTTCTCAGAAACTTCCTTGTGATGAGTGCATTCAACTCGCAGAGTGGAACCTTCGTTTCGATAGACCAGTTTTGAAACACTGTTTTTGTAGAATCCGCAAGTGGCTATTTGGAGCTCTTTGAGGCTTATGCTGGAAAAGGAAATATCTTCGTCTACAAACTAGACAGAAGCATTCTCAGAAACTTCTTTGTCATGTGGGGATTGAACTCACACAGTTGAATATTCCTTTACATAGAGCAGTTTTGCAACACCCTTTCGGTGGAAAGTGAAAGTGCTTATTTGGTGCGATGGCGGCATCTAGTGGATAAGGAAATACATTCAGATGAAAACAAGATACATCCATTCTCAGAAACTTCTTTGTGATGACTGCATTCTACTCACAGAGTTGAACCTTCCTTTTGATAGAACAGTTTTGAAACACTCTTTTTGTGGAATCTGCAAGTGGCTATTTGGAGCGCTTTGAGGCCTATGCTGGAAAAGGAAATCTCTTCACATAAAACCTAGACAGAAGTATTCCCAGAAAGTTTTTCTGATGTGCGCATTCAACTCACCGAGTTGAACCTTCCTTTAGATAGAGCAGTTTTGAAACACTCTGTCTGTAGTACCTGCGAGTGGATATTTGGAGTGCTTTGAGTGCTACACTGTAAAAGCAAATATCTTCACTTGGAATCTAGACAGAAGAATTCTCAGAGACTTCCCTGTGCTCTCTGCATTCCACTCACAGAGTTGAACCTTCCTTTTGATAGAACAGTTTTGAAACACTCTTGTGGTAGAATCTGCAAGTCGATATTTGGAAGGTTTGGAGGCCTATCCTGGGAAAGGAAATATCTTCCCATCAAAACTAGACAGAAGCATTCTCAGAAACTTCTTAGTGATGTGCGCATTCAAGTCACAGAGTTGAAGCTTCCTTTTGATATAGCAGTTTTGAACCACTCTTTTAGTAGAATCTGCAAGTGGATGTTCGGAGAGCTAAGAGGCCAACACTGGAAAAGGAAATCTCTTCACGTAAAAACTAGACGGAAGCATTCTCAGAAACTTCAATGGGCTTTACGCATTCAACTCACAGAGTGCAATGTTGCTTTTGAGAGCGCAGTTTTAAAACACTGTTTTTGTAGAATTTGCTAGAGGATGTTTGGAGCGATGTGAGGCCTTTGCTGGAAAAGGAAATATCTTCACATAAAACCTAGACAGAAGCATTCTCAGAAACTCCTTTGTGATGAGTGCATTCAAATCACACACTTGAACCTTCCTTTGGAAAGAGCAGTTTTGAAACACTCTTTCTGAAGAATCTGCAAGTGGATATTTGGAGCGATTTGAGGCCTATGCTGGAAATGAAATATCTTCACCTAAAAACTAGACGGAAGCATTCTCAGAAACTCCTTTGTGATGAGTACATTCAACTCACAGAGTTGAAGCTTCCTTTTGATAGAGCAGTTTTGAAACACTCTTTTAGCAGCATCTGCAAGTGGATATTTGGAGCGCTTTGAGGCCAAGGCTGGAAAACGAAATCTCATCACATAAAAACTCGACAGAAGCATTCTCTGAAACTTCTTTGTGATGAGTGCATTCAACTCACAGACTCGAACGTTTCTTTTGATAGAACAGTTTAGAAACACTCCTTTTGTAGAATCTGCAAGTGTTTATTTGGAGCGCTTTGAGGCCTATGTTGGAAAAGGACATATCTTCACATCAAAAGTAGACAGACGCATTCTCAGAAACTTCTTTGTGATGAGTGCATTGAACTCACAGAGTTGAACCTACCTATTGATAGAGAAGTTTTGAAACACCCTTTTTGTAGAATCTGCAAGTGAATATTTGGCGCGATTTGAGGCCTATGCAGGAAACGGAAATATCTTCACATGAAAACTAGACAGATGAATTCTCAGAAACGTCTTTGTGATGAGTGCATTCAACTCACAGACTTGAAGCTTCCTTTTGAAAGAGCAGTTTCGAAACACTCTTTTTGTAGAATCTGCAAGTGGATATTTGGAGCGCTTTGAGGGCTATGCTGGAAAAGTTAATACCTTCACCTAAAAACTAGACAGACGCAAACTCAGAAACTTCTTTGTGACGTGTGCATTGAACTCACAGAGTTGAACCTTTCTTTTGATACAGAAGTTTTGAAACACTCTTTTCGTAGAATCTTCAAGTGGATGGATGGAGTGATTTGAGGCCTATGCTGGAAAAGGAAATACCTTCACGTAGAAACGAGACAAAAGCATTCTCAGAAAGTTCCCTGTGCTTTGTGCATTCAACTCACAGAGTTGAACATTCCCTTTGGTAGAGCAGTTTTGAAACACTCTTTTTGTAGAATCTGCAAGTGGATATTTGGAGCGCTTTGAGGCCTCTGCCGCCAAAGGAATTATCATTGCATAAAAACTAGATGGAAGCGTTCTCAGAAACTTCCTTGTGATGAGTGCATTCAACTCGCAGAGTGGAACCTTCGTTTCGATAGACCAGTTTTGAAACACTGTTTTTGTAGAATCCGCAAGTGGCTATTTGGAGCTCTTTGAGGCTTATGCTGGAAAAGGAAATATCTTCGTCTACAAACTAGACAGAAGCATTCTCAGAAACTTCTTTGTCATGTGGGGATTGAACTCACACAGTTGAATATTCCTTTACATAGAGCAGTTTTGCAACACCCTTTCGGTGGAAAGTGAAAGTGCTTATTTGGTGCGATGGCGGCATCTAGTGGATAAGGAAATACATTCAGATGAAAACAAGATACATCCATTCTCAGAAACTTCTTTGTGATGACTGCATTCTACTCACAGAGTTGAACCTTCCTTTTGATAGAACAGTTTTGAAACACTCTTTTTGTGGAATCTGCAAGTGGCTATTTGGAGCGCTTTGAGGCCTATGCTGGAAAAGGAAATCTCTTCACATAAAACCTAGACAGAAGTATTCCCAGAAAGTTTTTCTGATGTGCGCATTCAACTCACCGAGTTGAACCTTCCTTTAGATAGAGCAGTTTTGAAACACTCTGTCTGTAGTACCTGCGAGTGGATATTTGGAGTGCTTTGAGTGCTACACTGTAAAAGCAAATATCTTCACTTGGAATCTAGACAGAAGAATTCTCAGAGACTTCCCTGTGCTCTCTGCATTCCACTCACAGAGTTGAACCTTCCTTTTGATAGAACAGTTTTGAAACACTCTTGTGGTAGAATCTGCAAGTCGATATTTGGAAGGTTTGGAGGCCTATCCTGGGAAAGGAAATATCTTCCCATCAAAACTAGACAGAAGCATTCTCAGAAACTTCTTAGTGATGTGCGCATTCAAGTCACAGAGTTGAAGCTTCCTTTTGATATAGCAGTTTTGAACCACTCTTTTAGTAGAATCTGCAAGTGGATGTTCGGAGAGCTAAGAGGCCAACACTGGAAAAGGAAATCTCTTCACGTAAAAACTAGACGGAAGCATTCTCAGAAACTTCAATGGGCTTTACGCATTCAACTCACAGAGTGCAATGTTGCTTTTGAGAGCGCAGTTTTAAAACACTGTTTTTGTAGAATTTGCTAGAGGATGTTTGGAGCGATGTGAGGCCTTTGCTGGAAAAGGAAATATCTTCACATAAAACCTAGACAGAAGCATTCTCAGAAACTCCTTTGTGATGAGTGCATTCAAATCACACACTTGAACCTTCCTTTGGAAAGAGCAGTTTTGAAACACTCTTTCTGAAGAATCTGCAAGTGGATATTTGGAGCGATTTGAGGCCTATGCTGGAAATGAAATATCTTCACCTAAAAACTAGACGGAAGCATTCTCAGAAACTCCTTTGTGATGAGTGCATTCAACTCACAGAGTTGAAGCTTCCTTTTGATAGAGCAGTTTTGAAACACTCTTTTAGCAGCATCTGCAAGTGGATATTTGGAGCGCTTTGAGGCCAAGGCTGGAAAACGAAATCTCATCACATAAAAACTCGACAGAAGCATTCTCTGAAACTTCTTTGTGATGAGTGCATTCAACTCACAGACTCGAACGTTTCTTTTGATAGAACAGTTTAGAAACACTCCTTTTGTAGAATCTGCAAGTGTTTATTTGGAGCGCTTTGAGGCCTATGTTGGAAAAGGACATATCTTCACATCAAAAGTAGACAGACGCATTCTCAGAAACTTCTTTGTGATGAGTGCATTGAACTCACAGAGTTGAACCTACCTATTGATAGAGAAGTTTTGAAACACCCTTTTTGTAGAATCTGCAAGTGAATATTTGGCGCGATTTGAGGCCTATGCAGGAAACGGAAATATCTTCACATGAAAACTAGACAGATGAATTCTCAGAAACGTCTTTGTGATGAGTGCATTCAACTCACAGACTTGAAGCTTCCTTTTGAAAGAGCAGTTTCGAAACACTCTTTTTGTAGAATCTGCAAGTGGATATTTGGAGCGCTTTGAGGGCTATGCTGGAAAAGTTAATACCTTCACCTAAAAACTAGACAGACGCAAACTCAGAAACTTCTTTGTGACGTGTGCATTGAACTCACAGAGTTGAACCTTTCTTTTGATACAGAAGTTTTGAAACACTCTTTTCGTAGAATCTTCAAGTGGATGGATGGAGTGATTTGAGGCCTATGCTGGAAAAGGAAATACCTTCACGTAGAAACGAGACAAAAGCATTCTCAGAAAGTTCCCTGTGCTTTGTGCATTCAACTCACAGAGTTGAACATTCCCTTTGGTAGAGCAGTTTTGAAACACTCTTTTTGTAGAATCTGCAAGTGGATATTTGGAGCGCTTTGAGGCCTCTGCCGCCAAAGGAATTATCATTGCATAAAAACTAGATGGAAGCGTTCTCAGAAACTTCCTTGTGATGAGTGCATTCAACTCGCAGAGTGGAACCTTCGTTTCGATAGACCAGTTTTGAAACACTGTTTTTGTAGAATCCGCAAGTGGCTATTTGGAGCTCTTTGAGGCTTATGCTGGAAAAGGAAATATCTTCGTCTACAAACTAGACAGAAGCATTCTCAGAAACTTCTTTGTCATGTGGGGATTGAACTCACACAGTTGAATATTCCTTTACATAGAGCAGTTTTGCAACACCCTTTCGGTGGAAAGTGAAAGTGCTTATTTGGTGCGATGGCGGCATCTAGTGGATAAGGAAATACATTCAGATGAAAACAAGATACATCCATTCTCAGAAACTTCTTTGTGATGACTGCATTCTACTCACAGAGTTGAACCTTCCTTTTGATAGAACAGTTTTGAAACACTCTTTTTGTGGAATCTGCAAGTGGCTATTTGGAGCGCTTTGAGGCCTATGCTGGAAAAGGAAATCTCTTCACATAAAACCTAGACAGAAGTATTCCCAGAAAGTTTTTCTGATGTGCGCATTCAACTCACCGAGTTGAACCTTCCTTTAGATAGAGCAGTTTTGAAACACTCTGTCTGTAGTACCTGCGAGTGGATATTTGGAGTGCTTTGAGTGCTACACTGTAAAAGCAAATATCTTCACTTGGAATCTAGACAGAAGAATTCTCAGAGACTTCCCTGTGCTCTCTGCATTCCACTCACAGAGTTGAACCTTCCTTTTGATAGAACAGTTTTGAAACACTCTTGTGGTAGAATCTGCAAGTCGATATTTGGAAGGTTTGGAGGCCTATCCTGGGAAAGGAAATATCTTCCCATCAAAACTAGACAGAAGCATTCTCAGAAACTTCTTAGTGATGTGCGCATTCAAGTCACAGAGTTGAAGCTTCCTTTTGATATAGCAGTTTTGAACCACTCTTTTAGTAGAATCTGCAAGTGGATGTTCGGAGAGCTAAGAGGCCAACACTGGAAAAGGAAATCTCTTCACGTAAAAACTAGACGGAAGCATTCTCAGAAACTTCAATGGGCTTTACGCATTCAACTCACAGAGTGCAATGTTGCTTTTGAGAGCGCAGTTTTAAAACACTGTTTTTGTAGAATTTGCTAGAGGATGTTTGGAGCGATGTGAGGCCTTTGCTGGAAAAGGAAATATCTTCACATAAAACCTAGACAGAAGCATTCTCAGAAACTCCTTTGTGATGAGTGCATTCAAATCACACACTTGAACCTTCCTTTGGAAAGAGCAGTTTTGAAACACTCTTTCTGAAGAATCTGCAAGTGGATATTTGGAGCGATTTGAGGCCTATGCTGGAAATGAAATATCTTCACCTAAAAACTAGACGGAAGCATTCTCAGAAACTCCTTTGTGATGAGTGCATTCAACTCACAGAGTTGAAGCTTCCTTTTGATAGAGCAGTTTTGAAACACTCTTTTAGCAGCATCTGCAAGTGGATATTTGGAGCGCTTTGAGGCCAAGGCTGGAAAACGAAATCTCATCACATAAAAACTCGACAGAAGCATTCTCTGAAACTTCTTTGTGATGAGTGCATTCAACTCACAGACTCGAACGTTTCTTTTGATAGAACAGTTTAGAAACACTCCTTTTGTAGAATCTGCAAGTGTTTATTTGGAGCGCTTTGAGGCCTATGTTGGAAAAGGACATATCTTCACATCAAAAGTAGACAGACGCATTCTCAGAAACTTCTTTGTGATGAGTGCATTGAACTCACAGAGTTGAACCTACCTATTGATAGAGAAGTTTTGAAACACCCTTTTTGTAGAATCTGCAAGTGAATATTTGGCGCGATTTGAGGCCTATGCAGGAAACGGAAATATCTTCACATGAAAACTAGACAGATGAATTCTCAGAAACGTCTTTGTGATGAGTGCATTCAACTCACAGACTTGAAGCTTCCTTTTGAAAGAGCAGTTTCGAAACACTCTTTTTGTAGAATCTGCAAGTGGATATTTGGAGCGCTTTGAGGGCTATGCTGGAAAAGTTAATACCTTCACCTAAAAACTAGACAGACGCAAACTCAGAAACTTCTTTGTGACGTGTGCATTGAACTCACAGAGTTGAACCTTTCTTTTGATACAGAAGTTTTGAAACACTCTTTTCGTAGAATCTTCAAGTGGATGGATGGAGTGATTTGAGGCCTATGCTGGAAAAGGAAATACCTTCACGTAGAAACGAGACAAAAGCATTCTCAGAAAGTTCCCTGTGCTTTGTGCATTCAACTCACAGAGTTGAACATTCCCTTTGGTAGAGCAGTTTTGAAACACTCTTTTTGTAGAATCTGCAAGTGGATATTTGGAGCGCTTTGAGGCCTCTGCCGCCAAAGGAATTATCATTGCATAAAAACTAGATGGAAGCGTTCTCAGAAACTTCCTTGTGATGAGTGCATTCAACTCGCAGAGTGGAACCTTCGTTTCGATAGACCAGTTTTGAAACACTGTTTTTGTAGAATCCGCAAGTGGCTATTTGGAGCTCTTTGAGGCTTATGCTGGAAAAGGAAATATCTTCGTCTACAAACTAGACAGAAGCATTCTCAGAAACTTCTTTGTCATGTGGGGATTGAACTCACACAGTTGAATATTCCTTTACATAGAGCAGTTTTGCAACACCCTTTCGGTGGAAAGTGAAAGTGCTTATTTGGTGCGATGGCGGCATCTAGTGGATAAGGAAATACATTCAGATGAAAACAAGATACATCCATTCTCAGAAACTTCTTTGTGATGACTGCATTCTACTCACAGAGTTGAACCTTCCTTTTGATAGAACAGTTTTGAAACACTCTTTTTGTGGAATCTGCAAGTGGCTATTTGGAGCGCTTTGAGGCCTATGCTGGAAAAGGAAATCTCTTCACATAAAACCTAGACAGAAGTATTCCCAGAAAGTTTTTCTGATGTGCGCATTCAACTCACCGACTTGAACCTTCCTTTAGATAGAGCAGTTTTGAAACACTCTTGTGGTAGAATCTGCAAGTCGATATTTGGAAGGTTTGGAGGCCTATCCTGGGAAAGGAAATATCTTCCCATCAAAACTAGACAGAAGCATTCTCAGAAACTTCTTAGTGATGTGCGCATTCAAGTCACAGAGTTGAAGCTTCCTTTTGATATAGCAGTTTTGAACCACTCTTTTAGTAGAATCTGCAAGTGGATGTTCGGAGAGCTAAGAGGCCAACACTGGAAAAGGAAATCTCTTCACGTAAAAACTAGACGGAAGCATTCTCAGAAACTTCAATGGGCTTTACGCATTCAACTCACAGAGTGCAATGTTGCTTTTGAGAGCGCAGTTTTAAAACACTGTTTTTGTAGAATTTGCTAGAGGATGTTTGGAGCGATGTGAGGCCTTTGCTGGAAAAGGAAATATCTTCACATAAAACCTAGACAGAAGCATTCTCAGAAACTCCTTTGTGATGAGTGCATTCAAATCACACACTTGAACCTTCCTTTGGAAAGAGCAGTTTTGAAACACTCTTTCTGAAGAATCTGCAAGTGGATATTTGGAGCGATTTGAGGCCTATGCTGGAAATGAAATATCTTCACCTAAAAACTAGACGGAAGCATTCTCAGAAACTCCTTTGTGATGAGTGCATTCAACTCACAGAGTTGAAGCTTCCTTTTGATAGAGCAGTTTTGAAACACTCTTTTAGCAGCATCTGCAAGTGGATATTTGGAGCGCTTTGAGGCCAAGGCTGGAAAACGAAATCTCATCACATAAAAACTCGACAGAAGCATTCTCTGAAACTTCTTTGTGATGAGTGCATTCAACTCACAGACTCGAACGTTTCTTTTGATAGAACAGTTTAGAAACACTCCTTTTGTAGAATCTGCAAGTGTTTATTTGGAGCGCTTTGAGGCCTATGTTGGAAAAGGACATATCTTCACATCAAAAGTAGACAGACGCATTCTCAGAAACTTCTTTGTGATGAGTGCATTGAACTCACAGAGTTGAACCTACCTATTGATAGAGAAGTTTTGAAACACCCTTTTTGTAGAATCTGCAAGTGAATATTTGGCGCGATTTGAGGCCTATGCAGGAAACGGAAATATCTTCACATGAAAACTAGACAGATGAATTCTCAGAAACGTCTTTGTGATGAGTGCATTCAACTCACAGACTTGAAGCTTCCTTTTGAAAGAGCAGTTTCGAAACACTCTTTTTGTAGAATCTGCAAGTGGATATTTGGAGCGCTTTGAGGGCTATGCTGGAAAAGTTAATACCTTCACCTAAAAACTAGACAGACGCAAACTCAGAAACTTCTTTGTGACGTGTGCATTGAACTCACAGAGTTGAACCTTTCTTTTGATACAGAAGTTTTGAAACACTCTTTTCGTAGAATCTTCAAGTGGATGGATGGAGTGATTTGAGGCCTATGCTGGAAAAGGAAATACCTTCACGTAGAAACGAGACAAAAGCATTCTCAGAAAGTTCCCTGTGCTTTGTGCATTCAACTCACAGAGTTGAACATTCCCTTTGATAGAGCAGTTTTGAAACACTCTTTTTGTAGAATCTGCAAGTGGATATTTGGAGCGCTTTGAGGCCTCTGCCGCCAAAGGAATTATCATTGCATAAAAACTAGATGGAAGCGTTCTCAGAAACTTCCTTGTGATGAGTGCATTCAACTCGCAGAGTGGAACCTTCGTTTCGATAGACCAGTTTTGAAACACTGTTTTTGTAGAATCCGCAAGTGGCTATTTGGAGCTCTTTGAGGCTTATGCTGGAAAAGGAAATATCTTCGTCTACAAACTAGACAGAAGCATTCTCAGAAACTTCTTTGTCATGTGGGGATTGAACTCACACAGTTGAATATTCCTTTACATAGAGCAGTTTTGCAACACCCTTTCGGTGGAAAGTGAAAGTGCTTATTTGGTGCGATGGCGGCATCTAGTGGATAAGGAAATACATTCAGATGAAAACAAGATACATCCATTCTCAGAAACTTCTTTGTGATGACTGCATTCTACTCACAGAGTTGAACCTTCCTTTTGATAGAACAGTTTTGAAACACTCTTTTTGTGGAATCTGCAAGTGGCTATTTGGAGCGCTTTGAGGCCTATGCTGGAAAAGGAAATCTCTTCACATAAAACCTAGACAGAAGTATTCCCAGAAAGTTTTTCTGATGTGCGCATTCAACTCACCGAGTTGAACCTTCCTTTAGATAGAGCAGTTTTGAAACACTCTTGTGGTAGAATCTGCAAGTCGATATTTGGAAGGTTTGGAGGCCTATCCTGGGAAAGGAAATATCTTCCCATCAAAACTAGACAGAAGCATTCTCAGAAACTTCTTAGTGATGTGCGCATTCAAGTCACAGAGTTGAAGCTTCCTTTTGATATAGCAGTTTTGAACCACTCTTTTAGTAGAATCTGCAAGTGGATGTTCGGAGAGCTAAGAGGCCAACACTGGAAAAGGAAATCTCTTCACGTAAAAACTAGACGGAAGCATTCTCAGAAACTTCAATGGGCTTTACGCATTCAACTCACAGAGTGCAATGTTGCTTTTGAGAGCGCAGTTTTAAAACACTGTTTTTGTAGAATTTGCTAGAGGATGTTTGGAGCGATGTGAGGCCTTTGCTGGAAAAGGAAATATCTTCACATAAAACCTAGACAGAAGCATTCTCAGAAACTCCTTTGTGATGAGTGCATTCAAATCACACACTTGAACCTTCCTTTGGAAAGAGCAGTTTTGAAACACTCTTTCTGAAGAATCTGCAAGTGGATATTTGGAGCGATTTGAGGCCTATGCTGGAAATGAAATATCTTCACCTAAAAACTAGACGGAAGCATTCTCAGAAACTCCTTTGTGATGAGTGCATTCAACTCACAGAGTTGAAGCTTCCTTTTGATAGAGCAGTTTTGAAACACTCTTTTAGCAGCATCTGCAAGTGGATATTTGGAGCGCTTTGAGGCCAAGGCTGGAAAACGAAATCTCATCACATAAAAACTCGACAGAAGCATTCTCTGAAACTTCTTTGTGATGAGTGCATTCAACTCACAGACTCGAACGTTTCTTTTGATAGAACAGTTTAGAAACACTCCTTTTGTAGAATCTGCAAGTGTTTATTTGGAGCGCTTTGAGGCCTATGTTGGAAAAGGACATATCTTCACATCAAAAGTAGACAGACGCATTCTCAGAAACTTCTTTGTGATGAGTGCATTGAACTCACAGAGTTGAACCTACCTATTGATAGAGAAGTTTTGAAACACCCTTTTTGTAGAATCTGCAAGTGAATATTTGGCGCGATTTGAGGCCTATGCAGGAAACGGAAATATCTTCACATGAAAACTAGACAGATGAATTCTCAGAAACGTCTTTGTGATGAGTGCATTCAACTCACAGACTTGAAGCTTCCTTTTGAAAGAGCAGTTTCGAAACACTCTTTTTGTAGAATCTGCAAGTGGATATTTGGAGCGCTTTGAGGGCTATGCTGGAAAAGTTAATACCTTCACCTAAAAACTAGACAGACGCAAACTCAGAAACTTCTTTGTGACGTGTGCATTGAACTCACAGAGTTGAACCTTTCTTTTGATACAGAAGTTTTGAAACACTCTTTTCGTAGAATCTTCAAGTGGATGGATGGAGTGATTTGAGGCCTATGCTGGAAAAGGAAATACCTTCACGTAGAAACGAGACAAAAGCATTCTCAGAAAGTTCCCTGTGCTTTGTGCATTCAACTCACAGAGTTGAACATTCCCTTTGATAGAGCAGTTTTGAAACACTCTTTTTGTAGAATCTGCAAGTGGATATTTGGAGCGCTTTGAGGCCTCTGCCGCCAAAGGAATTATCATTGCATAAAAACTAGATGGAAGCGTTCTCAGAAACTTCCTTGTGATGAGTGCATTCAACTCGCAGAGTGGAACCTTCCTTTCGATAGACCAGTTTTGAAACACTGTTTTTGTAGAATCCGCAAGTGGCTATTTGGAGCTCTTTGAGGCTTATGCTGGAAAAGGAAATATCTTCGTCTACAAACTAGACAGAAGCATTCTCAGAAACTTCTTTGTCATGTGGGGATTGAACTCACACAGTTGAATATTCCTTTACATAGAGCTGTTTTGCAACACCCTTTCGGTGGAAAGTGAAAGTGCTTATTTGGTGCGATGGCGGCATCTAGTGGATAAGGAAATACATTCAGATGAAAACAAGATACATCCATTCTCAGAAACTTCTTTGTGATGACTGCATTCTACTCACAGAGTTGAACCTTCCTTTTGATAGAACAGTTTTGAAACACTCTTTTTGTGGAATCTGCAAGTGGCTATTTGGAGCGCTTTGAGGCCTATGCTGGAAAAGGAAATCTCTTCACATAAAACCTAGACAGAAGTATTCCCAGAAAGTTTTTCTGATGTGCGCATTCAACTCACCGAGTTGAACCTTCCTTTAGATAGAGCAGTTTTGAAACACTCTGTCTGTAGTACCTGCGAGTGGATATTTGGAGTGCTTTGAGTGCTACACTGTAAAAGCAAATATCTTCACTTGGAATCTAGACAGAAGAATTCTCAGAGACTTCCCTGTGCTCTCTGCATTCCACTCACAGAGTTGAACCTTCCTTTTGATAGAACAGTTTTGAAACACTCTTGTGGTAGAATCTGCAAGTCGATATTTGGAAGGTTTGGAGGCCTATCCTGGGAAAGGAAATATCTTCCCATCAAAACTAGACAGAAGCATTCTCAGAAACTTCTTAGTGATGTGCGCATTCAAGTCACAGAGTTGAAGCTTCCTTTTGATATAGCAGTTTTGAACCACTCTTTTAGTAGAATCTGCAAGTGGATGTTTGGAGAGCTAAGAGGCCAACACTGGAAAAGGAAATCTCTTCACGTAAAAACTAGACGGAAGCATTCTCAGAAACTTCAATGGGCTTTACGCATTCAACTCACAGAGTGCAATGTTGCTTTTGAGAGCGCAGTTTTAAAACACTGTTTTTGTAGAATTTGCTAGAGGATGTTTGGAGCGATGTGAGGCCTTTGCTGGAAAAGGAAATATCTTCACATAAAACCTAGACAGAAGCATTCTCAGAAACTCCTTTGTGATGGGTGCATTCAAATCACACACTTGAACCTTCCTTTGGAAAGAGCAGTTTTGAAACACTCTTTCTGAAGAATCTGCAAGTGGATATTTGGAGCGATTTGAGGCCTATGCTGGAAATGAAATATCTTCACCTAAAAACTAGACGGAAGCATTCTCAGAAACTCCTTTGTGATGAGTGCATTCAACTCACAGAGTTGAAGCTTCCTTTTGATAGAGCAGTTTTGAAACACTCTTTTAGCAGCATCTGCAAGTGGATATTTGTAGCGCTTTGAGGACAAGGCTGGAAAACGAAATCTCATCACATAAAAACTCGACAGAAGCATTCTCTGAAACTTCTTTGTGATGAGTGCATTCAACTCACAGACTCGAACGTTTCTTTTGATAGAACAGTTTAGAAACACTCCTTTTGTAGAATCTGCAAGTGTTTATTTGGAGCGCTTTGAGGCCTATGTTGGAAAAGGACATATCTTCACATCAAAAGTAGACAGACGCATTCTCAGAAACTTCTTTGTGATGAGTGCATTGAACTCACAGAGTTGAACCTACCTATTGATAGAGAAGTTTTGAAACACCCTTTTTGTAGAATCTGCAAGTGAATATTTGGCGCGATTTGAGGCCTATGCAGGAAACGGAAATATCTTCACATGAAAACTAGACAGATGAATTCTCAGAAACGTCTTTGTGATGAGTGCATTCAACTCACAGACTTGAAGCTTCCTTTTGAAAGAGCAGTTTCGAAACACTCTTTTTGTAGAATCTGCAAGTGGATATTTGGAGCGCTTTGAGGGCTATGCTGGAAAAGTTAATACCTTCACCTAAAAACTAGACAGACGCAAACTCAGAAACTTCTTTGTGACGTGTGCATTGAACTCACAGAGTTGAACCTTTCTTTTGATACAGAAGTTTTGAAACACTCTTTTCGTAGAATCTTCAAGTGGATGGATGGAGTGATTTGAGGCCTATGCTGGAAAAGGAAATACCTTCACGTAGAAACGAGACAAAAGCATTCTCAGAAAGTTCCCTGTGCTTTGTGCATTCAACTCACAGAGTTGAACATTCCCTTTGATAGAGCAGTTTTGAAACACTCTTTTTGTAGAATCTGCAAGTGGATATTTGGAGCGCTTTGAGGCCTCTGCTGCCAAAGGAATTATCATTGCATAAAAACTAGATGGAAGCGTTCTCAGAAACTTCCTTGTGATGAGTGCATTCAACTCGCAGAGTGGAACCTTCGTTTCGATAGACCAGTTTTGAAACACTGTTTTTGTAGAATCCGCAAGTGGCTATTTGGAGCTCTTTGAGGCTTATGCTGGAAAAGGAAATATCTTCGTCTACAAACTAGACAGAAGCATTCTCAGAAACTTCTTTGTCATGTGGGGATTGAACTCACACAGTTGAATATTCCTTTACATAGAGCAGTTTTGCAACACCCTTTCGGTGGAAAGTGAAAGTGCTTATTTGGTGCGATGGCGGCATCTAGTGGATAAGGAAATACATTCAGATGAAAACAAGATACATCCATTCTCAGAAACTTCTTTGTGATGACTGCATTCTACTCACAGAGTTGAACCTTCCTTTTGATAGAACAGTTTTGAAACACTCTTTTTGTGGAATCTGCAAGTGGCTATTTGGAGCGCTTTGAGGCCTATGCTGGAAAAGGAAATCTCTTCACATAAAACCTAGACAGAAGTATTCCCAGAAAGTTTTTCTGATGTGCGCATTCAACTCACCGAGTTGAACCTTCCTTTAGATAGAGCAGTTTTGAAACACTCTGTCTGTAGTACCTGCGAGTGGATATTTGGAGTGCTTTGAGTGCTACACTGTAAAAGCAAATATCTTCACTTGGAATCTAGACAGAAGAATTCTCAGAGACTTCCCTGTGCTCTCTGCATTCCACTCACAGAGTTGAACCTTCCTTTTGATAGAACAGTTTTGAAACACTCTTGTGGTAGAATCTGCAAGTCGATATGTGGAAGGTTTGGAGGCCTATCCTGGGAAAGGAAATATCTTTCCATCAAAACTAGACAGAAGCATTCTCAGAAACTTCTTAGTGATGTGCGCATTCAAGTCACAGAGTTGAAGCTTCCTTTTGATATAGCAGTTTTGAACCACTCTTTTAGTAGAATCTGCAAGTGGATGTTCGGAGAGCTAAGAGGCCAACACTGGAAAAGGAAATCTCTTCACGTAAAAACTAGACGGAAGCATTCTCAGAAACTTCAATGGGCTTTACGCATTCAACTCACAGAGTGCAATGTTGCTTTTGAGAGCGCAGTTTTAAAACACTGTTTTTGTAGAATTTGCTAGAGGATGTTTGGAGCGATGTGAGGCCTTTGCTGGAAAAGGAAATATCTTCACATAAAACCTAGACAGAAGCATTCTCAGAAACTCCTTTGTGATGAGTGCATTCAAATCACACACTTGAACCTTCCTTTGGAAAGAGCAGTTTTGAAACACTCTTTCTGAAGAATCTGCAAGTGGATATTTGGAGCGATTTGAGGCCTATGCTGGAAATGAAATATCTTCACCTAAAAACTAGACGGAAGCATTCTCAGAAACTCCTTTGTGATGAGTGCATTCAACTCACAGAGTTGAAGCTTCCTTTTGATAGAGCAGTTTTGAAACACTCTTTTAGCAGCATCTGCAAGTGGATATTTGGAGCGCTTTGAGGCCAAGGCTGGAAAACGAAATCTCATCACATAAAAACTCGACAGAAGCATTCTCTGAAACTTCTTTGTGATGAGTGCATTCAACTCACAGACTCGAACGTTTCTTTTGATAGAACAGTTTAGAAACACTCCTTTTGTAGAATCTGCAAGTGTTTATTTGGAGCGCTTTGAGGCCTATGTTGGAAAAGGACATATCTTCACATCAAAAGTAGACAGACGCATTCTCAGAAACTTCTTTGTGATGAGTGCATTGAACTCACAGAGTTGAACCTACCTATTGATAGAGAAGTTTTGAAACACCCTTTTTGTAGAATCTGCAAGTGAATATTTGGCGCGATTTGAGGCCTATGCAGGAAACGGAAATATCTTCACATGAAAACTAGACAGATGAATTCTCAGAAACGTCTTTGTGATGAGTGCATTCAACTCACAGACTTGAAGCTTCCTTTTGAAAGAGCAGTTTCGAAACACTCTTTTTGTAGAATCTGCAAGTGGATATTTGGAGCGCTTTGAGGGCTATGCTGGAAAAGTTAATACCTTCACCTAAAAACTAGACAGACGCAAACTCAGAAACTTCTTTGTGACGTGTGCATTGAACTCACAGAGTTGAACCTTTCTTTTGATACAGAAGTTTTGAAACACTCTTTTCGTAGAATCTTCAAGTGGATGGATGGAGTGATTTGAGGCCTATGCTGGAAAAGGAAATACCTTCACGTAGAAACGAGACAAAAGCATTCTCAGAAAGTTCCCTGTGCTTTGTGCATTCAACTCACAGAGTTGAACATTCCCTTTGATAGAGCAGTTTTGAAACACTCTTTTTGTAGAATCTGCAAGTGGATATTTGGAGCGCTTTGAGGCCTCTGCCGCCAAAGGAATTATCATTGCATAAAAACTAGATGGAAGCGTTCTCAGAAACTTCCTTGTGATGAGTGCATTCAACTCGCAGAGTGGAACCTTCCTTTCGATAGACCAGTTTTGAAACACTGTTTTTGTAGAATCCGCAAGTGGCTATTTGGAGCTCTTTGAGGCTTATGCTGGAAAAGAAAATATCTTCGTCTACAAACTAGACAGAAGCATTCTCAGAAACTTCTTTGTCATGTGGGGATTGAACTCACACAGTTGAATATTCCTTTACATAGAGCAGTTTTGCAACACCCTTTCGGTGGAAAGTGAAAGTGCTTATTTGGTGCGATGGCGGCATCTAGTGGATAAGGAAATACATTCAGATGAAAACAAGATACATCCATTCTCAGAAACTTCTTTGTGATGACTGCATTCTACTCACAGAGTTGAACCTTCCTTTTGATAGAACAGTTTTGAAACACTCTTTTTGTGGAATCTGCAAGTGGCTATTTGGAGCGCTTTGAGGCCTATGCTGGAAAAGGAAATCTCTTCACATAAAACCTAGACAGAAGTATTCCCAGAAAGTTTTTCTGATGTGCGCATTCAACTCACCGAGTTGAACCTTCCTTTAGATAGAGCAGTTTTGAAACACTCTGTCTGTAGTACCTGCGAGTGGATATTTGGAGTGCTTTGAGTGCTACACTGTAAAAGCAAATATCTTCACTTGGAATCTAGACAGAAGAATTCTCAGAGACTTCCCTGTGCTCTCTGCATTCCACTCACAGAGTTGAACCTTCCTTTTGATAGAACAGTTTTGAAACACTCTTGTGGTAGAATCTGCAAGTCGATATTTGGAAGGTTTGGAGGCCTATCCTGGGAAAGGAAATATCTTCCCATCAAAACTAGACAGAAGCATTCTCAGAAACTTCTTAGTGATGTGCGCATTCAAGTCACAGAGTTGAAGCTTCCTTTTGATATAGCAGTTTTGAACCACTCTTTTAGTAGAATCTGCAAGTGGATGTTCGGAGAGCTAAGAGGCCAACACTGGAAAAGGAAATCTCTTCACGTAAAAACTAGACGGAAGCATTCTCAGAAACTTCAATGGGCTTTACGCATTCAACTCACAGAGTGCAATGTTGCTTTTGAGAGCGCAGTTTTAAAACACTGTTTTTGTAGAATTTGCTAGAGGATGTTTGGAGCGATGTGAGGCCTTTGCTGGAAAAGGAAATATCTTCACATAAAACCTAGACAGAAGCATTCTCAGAAACTCCTTTGTGATGAGTGCATTCAAATCACACACTTGAACCTTCCTTTGGAAAGAGCAGTTTTGAAACACTCTTTCTGAAGAATCTGCAAGTGGATATTTGGAGCGATTTGAGGCCTATGCTGGAAATGAAATATCTTCACCTAAAAACTAGACGGAAGCATTCTCAGAAACTCCTTTGTGATGAGTACATTCAACTCACAGAGTTGAAGCTTCCTTTTGATAGAGCAGTTTTGAAACACTCTTTTAGCAGCATCTGCAAGTGGATATTTGGAGCGCTTTGAGGCCAAGGCTGGAAAACGAAATCTCATCACATAAAAACTCGACAGAAGCATTCTCTGAAACTTCTTTGTGATGAGTGCATTCAACTCACAGACTCGAACGTTTCTTTTGATAGAACAGTTTAGAAACACTCCTTTTGTAGAATCTGCAAGTGTTTATTTGGAGCGCTTTGAGGCCTATGTTGGAAAAGGACATATCTTCACATCAAAAGTAGACAGACGCATTCTCAGAAACTTCTTTGTGATGAGTGCATTGAACTCACAGAGTTGAACCTACCTATTGATAGAGAAGTTTTGAAACACCCTTTTTGTAGAATCTGCAAGTGAATATTTGGCGCGATTTGAGGCCTATGCAGGAAACGGAAATATCTTCACATGAAAACTAGACAGATGAATTCTCAGAAACGTCTTTGTGATGAGTGCATTCAACTCACAGACTTGAAGCTTCCTTTTGAAAGAGCAGTTTCGAAACACTCTTTTTGTAGAATCTGCAAGTGGATATTTGGAGCGCTTTGAGGGCTATGCTGGAAAAGTTAATACCTTCACCTAAAAACTAGACAGACGCAAACTCAGAAACTTCTTTGTGACGTGTGCATTGAACTCACAGAGTTGAACCTTTCTTTTGATACAGAAGTTTTGAAACACTCTTTTCGTAGAATCTTCAAGTGGATGGATGGAGTGATTTGAGGCCTATGCTGGAAAAGGAAATACCTTCACGTAGAAACGAGACAAAAGCATTCTCAGAAAGTTCCCTGTGCTTTGTGCATTCAACTCACAGAGTTGAACATTCCCTTTGGTAGAGCAGTTTTGAAACACTCTTTTTGTAGAATCTGCAAGTGGATATTTGGAGCGCTTTGAGGCCTCTGCCGCCAAAGGAATTATCATTGCATAAAAACTAGATGGAAGCGTTCTCAGAAACTTCCTTGTGATGAGTGCATTCAACTCGCAGAGTGGAACCTTCGTTTCGATAGACCAGTTTTGAAACACTGTTTTTGTAGAATCCGCAAGTGGCTATTTGGAGCTCTTTGAGGCTTATGCTGGAAAAGGAAATATCTTCGTCTACAAACTAGACAGAAGCATTCTCAGAAACTTCTTTGTCATGTGGGGATTGAACTCACACAGTTGAATATTCCTTTACATAGAGCAGTTTTGCAACACCCTTTCGGTGGAAAGTGAAAGTGCTTATTTGGTGCGATGGCGGCATCTAGTGGATAAGGAAATACATTCAGATGAAAACAAGATACATCCATTCTCAGAAACTTCTTTGTGATGACTGCATTCTACTCACAGAGTTGAACCTTCCTTTTGATAGAACAGTTTTGAAACACTCTTTTTGTGGAATCTGCAAGTGGCTATTTGGAGCGCTTTGAGGCCTATGCTGGAAAAGGAAATCTCTTCACATAAAACCTAGACAGAAGTATTCCCAGAAAGTTTTTCTGATGTGCGCATTCAACTCACCGAGTTGAACCTTCCTTTAGATAGAGCAGTTTTGAAACACTCTGTCTGTAGTACCTGCGAGTGGATATTTGGAGTGCTTTGAGTGCTACACTGTAAAAGCAAATATCTTCACTTGGAATCTAGACAGAAGAATTCTCAGAGACTTCCCTGTGCTCTCTGCATTCCACTCACAGAGTTGAACCTTCCTTTTGATAGAACAGTTTTGAAACACTCTTGTGGTAGAATCTGCAAGTCGATATTTGGAAGGTTTGGAGGCCTATCCTGGGAAAGGAAATATCTTCCCATCAAAACTAGACAGAAGCATTCTCAGAAACTTCTTAGTGATGTGCGCATTCAAGTCACAGAGTTGAAGCTTCCTTTTGATATAGCAGTTTTGAACCACTCTTTTAGTAGAATCTGCAAGTGGATGTTCGGAGAGCTAAGAGGCCAACACTGGAAAAGGAAATCTCTTCACGTAAAAACTAGACGGAAGCATTCTCAGAAACTTCAATGGGCTTTACGCATTCAACTCACAGAGTGCAATGTTGCTTTTGAGAGCGCAGTTTTAAAACACTGTTTTTGTAGAATTTGCTAGAGGATGTTTGGAGCGATGTGAGGCCTTTGCTGGAAAAGGAAATATCTTCACATAAAACCTAGACAGAAGCATTCTCAGAAACTCCTTTGTGATGAGTGCATTCAAATCACACACTTGAACCTTCCTTTGGAAAGAGCAGTTTTGAAACACTCTTTCTGAAGAATCTGCAAGTGGATATTTGGAGCGATTTGAGGCCTATGCTGGAAATGAAATATCTTCACCTAAAAACTAGACGGAAGCATTCTCAGAAACTCCTTTGTGATGAGTGCATTCAACTCACAGAGTTGAAGCTTCCTTTTGATAGAGCAGTTTTGAAACACTCTTTTAGCAGCATCTGCAAGTGGATATTTGGAGCGCTTTGAGGCCAAGGCTGGAAAACGAAATCTCATCACATAAAAACTCGACAGAAGCATTCTCTGAAACTTCTTTGTGATGAGTGCATTCAACTCACAGACTCGAACGTTTCTTTTGATAGAACAGTTTAGAAACACTCCTTTTGTAGAATCTGCAAGTGTTTATTTGGAGCGCTTTGAGGCCTATGTTGGAAAAGGACATATCTTCACATCAAAAGTAGACAGACGCATTCTCAGAAACTTCTTTGTGATGAGTGCATTGAACTCACAGAGTTGAACCTACCTATTGATAGAGAAGTTTTGAAACACCCTTTTTGTAGAATCTGCAAGTGAATATTTGGCGCGATTTGAGGCCTATGCAGGAAACGGAAATATCTTCACATGAAAACTAGACAGATGAATTCTCAGAAACGTCTTTGTGATGAGTGCATTCAACTCACAGACTTGAAGCTTCCTTTTGAAAGAGCAGTTTCGAAACACTCTTTTTGTAGAATCTGCAAGTGGATATTTGGAGCGCTTTGAGGGCTATGCTGGAAAAGTTAATACCTTCACCTAAAAACTAGACAGACGCAAACTCAGAAACTTCTTTGTGACGTGTGCATTGAACTCACAGAGTTGAACCTTTCTTTTGATACAGAAGTTTTGAAACACTCTTTTCGTAGAATCTTCAAGTGGATGGATGGAGTGATTTGAGGCCTATGCTGGAAAAGGAAATACCTTCACGTAGAAACGAGACAAAAGCATTCTCAGAAAGTTCCCTGTGCTTTGTGCATTCAACTCACAGAGTTGAACATTCCCTTTGGTAGAGCAGTTTTGAAACACTCTTTTTGTAGAATCTGCAAGTGGATATTTGGAGCGCTTTGAGGCCTCTGCCGCCAAAGGAATTATCATTGCATAAAAACTAGATGGAAGCGTTCTCAGAAACTTCCTTGTGATGAGTGCATTCAACTCGCAGAGTGGAACCTTCGTTTCGATAGACCAGTTTTGAAACACTGTTTTTGTAGAATCCGCAAGTGGCTATTTGGAGCTCTTTGAGGCTTATGCTGGAAAAGGAAATATCTTCGTCTACAAACTAGACAGAAGCATTCTCAGAAACTTCTTTGTCATGTGGGGATTGAACTCACACAGTTGAATATTCCTTTACATAGAGCAGTTTTGCAACACCCTTTCGGTGGAAAGTGAAAGTGCTTATTTGGTGCGATGGCGGCATCTAGTGGATAAGGAAATACATTCAGATGAAAACAAGATACATCCATTCTCAGAAACTTCTTTGTGATGACTGCATTCTACTCACAGAGTTGAACCTTCCTTTTGATAGAACAGTTTTGAAACACTCTTTTTGTGGAATCTGCAAGTGGCTATTTGGAGCGCTTTGAGGCCTATGCTGGAAAAGGAAATCTCTTCACATAAAACCTAGACAGAAGTATTCCCAGAAAGTTTTTCTGATGTGCGCATTCAACTCACCGAGTTGAACCTTCCTTTAGATAGAGCAGTTTTGAAACACTCTGTCTGTAGTACCTGCGAGTGGATATTTGGAGTGCTTTGAGTGCTACACTGTAAAAGCAAATATCTTCACTTGGAATCTAGACAGAAGAATTCTCAGAGACTTCCCTGTGCTCTCTGCATTCCACTCACAGAGTTGAACCTTCCTTTTGATAGAACAGTTTTGAAACACTCTTGTGGTAGAATCTGCAAGTCGATATTTGGAAGGTTTGGAGGCCTATCCTGGGAAAGGAAATATCTTCCCATCAAAACTAGACAGAAGCATTCTCAGAAACTTCTTAGTGATGTGCGCATTCAAGTCACAGAGTTGAAGCTTCCTTTTGATATAGCAGTTTTGAACCACTCTTTTAGTAGAATCTGCAAGTGGATGTTTGGAGAGCTAAGAGGCCAACACTGGAAAAGGAAATCTCTTCACGTAAAAACTAGACGGAAGCATTCTCAGAAACTTCAATGGGCTTTACGCATTCAACTCACAGAGTGCAATGTTGCTTTTGAGAGCGCAGTTTTAAAACACTGTTTTTGTAGAATTTGCTAGAGGATGTTTGGAGCGATGTGAGGCCTTTGCTGGAAAAGGAAATATCTTCACATAAAACCTAGACAGAAGCATTCTCAGAAACTCCTTTGTGATGAGTGCATTCAAATCACACACTTGAACTTTCCTTTGGAAAGAGCAGTTTTGAAACACTCTTTCTGAAGAATCTGCAAGTGGATATTTGGAGCGATTTGAGGCCTATGCTGGAAATGAAATATCTTCACCTAAAAACTAGACGGAAGCATTCTCAGAAACTCCTTTGTGATGAGTGCATTCAACTCACAGAGTTGAAGCTTCCTTTTGATAGAGCAGTTTTGAAACACTCTTTTAGCAGCATCTGCAAGTGGATATTTGGAGCGCTTTGAGGCCAAGGCTGGAAAACGAAATCTCATCACATAAAAACTCGACAGAAGCATTCTCTGAAACTTCTTTGTGATGAGTGCATTCAACTCACAGACTCGAACGTTTCTTTTGATAGAACAGTTTAGAAACACTCCTTTTGTAGAATCTGCAAGTGTTTATTTGGAGCGCTTTGAGGCCTATGTTGGAAAAGGACATATCTTCACATCAAAAGTAGACAGACGCATTCTCAGAAACTTCTTTGTGATGAGTGCATTGAACTCACAGAGTTGAACCTACCTATTGATAGAGAAGTTTTGAAACACCCTTTTTGTAGAATCTGCAAGTGAATATTTGGCGCGATTTGAGGCCTATGCAGGAAACGGAAATATCTTCACATGAAAACTAGACAGATGAATTCTCAGAAACGTCTTTGTGATGAGTGCATTCAACTCACAGACTTGAAGCTTCCTTTTGAAAGAGCAGTTTCGAAACACTCTTTTTGTAGAATCTGCAAGTGGATATTTGGAGCGCTTTGAGGGCTATGCTGGAAAAGTTAATACCTTCACCTAAAAACTAGACAGACGCAAACTCAGAAACTTCTTTGTGACGTGTGCATTGAACTCACAGAGTTGAACCTTTCTTTTGATACAGAAGTTTTGAAACACTCTTTTCGTAGAATCTTCAAGTGGATGGATGGAGTGATTTGAGGCCTATGCTGGAAAAGGAAATACCTTCACGTAGAAACGAGACAAAAGCATTCTCAGAAAGTTCCCTGTGCTTTGTGCATTCAACTCACAGAGTTGAACATTCCCTTTGGTAGAGCAGTTTTGAAACACTCTTTTTGTAGAATCTGCAAGTGGATATTTGGAGCGCTTTGAGGCCTCTGCCGCCAAAGGAATTATCATTGCATAAAAACTAGATGGAAGCGTTCTCAGAAACTTCCTTGTGATGAGTGCATTCAACTCGCAGAGTGGAACCTTCGTTTCGATAGACCAGTTTTGAAACACTGTTTTTGTAGAATCCGCAAGTGGCTATTTGGAGCTCTTTGAGGCTTATGCTGGAAAAGGAAATATCTTCGTCTACAAACTAGACAGAAGCATTCTCAGAAACTTCTTTGTCATGTGGGGATTGAACTCACACAGTTGAATATTCCTTTACATAGAGCAGTTTTGCAACACCCTTTCGGTGGAAAGTGAAAGTGCTTATTTGGTGCGATGGCGGCATCTAGTGGATAAGGAAATACATTCAGATGAAAACAAGATACATCCATTCTCAGAAACTTCTTTGTGATGACTGCATTCTACTCACAGAGTTGAACCTTCCTTTTGATAGAACAGTTTTGAAACACTCTTTTTGTGGAATCTGCAAGTGGCTATTTGGAGCGCTTTGAGGCCTATGCTGGAAAAGGAAATCTCTTCACATAAAACCTAGACAGAAGTATTCCCAGAAAGTTTTTCTGATGTGCGCATTCAACTCACCGACTTGAACCTTCCTTTAGATAGAGCAGTTTTGAAACACTCTTGTGGTAGAATCTGCAAGTCGATATTTGGAAGGTTTGGAGGCCTATCCTGGGAAAGGAAATATCTTCCCATCAAAACTAGACAGAAGCATTCTCAGAAACTTCTTAGTGATGTGCGCATTCAAGTCACAGAGTTGAAGCTTCCTTTTGATATAGCAGTTTTGAACCACTCTTTTAGTAGAATCTGCAAGTGGATGTTCGGAGAGCTAAGAGGCCAACACTGGAAAAGGAAATCTCTTCACGTAAAAACTAGACGGAAGCATTCTCAGAAACTTCAATGGGCTTTACGCATTCAACTCACAGAGTGCAATGTTGCTTTTGAGAGCGCAGTTTTAAAACACTGTTTTTGTAGAATTTGCTAGAGGATGTTTGGAGCGATGTGAGGCCTTTGCTGGAAAAGGAAATATCTTCACATAAAACCTAGACAGAAGCATTCTCAGAAACTCCTTTGTGATGAGTGCATTCAAATCACACACTTGAACCTTCCTTTGGAAAGAGCAGTTTTGAAACACTCTTTCTGAAGAATCTGCAAGTGGATATTTGGAGCGATTTGAGGCCTATGCTGGAAATGAAATATCTTCACCTAAAAACTAGACGGAAGCATTCTCAGAAACTCCTTTGTGATGAGTGCATTCAACTCACAGAGTTGAAGCTTCCTTTTGATAGAGCAGTTTTGAAACACTCTTTTAGCAGCATCTGCAAGTGGATATTTGGAGCGCTTTGAGGCCAAGGCTGGAAAACGAAATCTCATCACATAAAAACTCGACAGAAGCATTCTCTGAAACTTCTTTGTGATGAGTGCATTCAACTCACAGACTCGAACGTTTCTTTTGATAGAACAGTTTAGAAACACTCCTTTTGTAGAATCTGCAAGTGTTTATTTGGAGCGCTTTGAGGCCTATGTTGGAAAAGGACATATCTTCACATCAAAAGTAGACAGACGCATTCTCAGAAACTTCTTTGTGATGAGTGCATTGAACTCACAGAGTTGAACCTACCTATTGATAGAGAAGTTTTGAAACACCCTTTTTGTAGAATCTGCAAGTGAATATTTGGCGCGATTTGAGGCCTATGCAGGAAACGGAAATATCTTCACATGAAAACTAGACAGATGAATTCTCAGAAACGTCTTTGTGATGAGTGCATTCAACTCACAGACTTGAAGCTTCCTTTTGAAAGAGCAGTTTCGAAACACTCTTTTTGTAGAATCTGCAAGTGGATATTTGGAGCGCTTTGAGGGCTATGCTGGAAAAGTTAATACCTTCACCTAAAAACTAGACAGACGCAAACTCAGAAACTTCTTTGTGACGTGTGCATTGAACTCACAGAGTTGAACCTTTCTTTTGATACAGAAGTTTTGAAACACTCTTTTCGTAGAATCTTCAAGTGGATGGATGGAGTGATTTGAGGCCTATGCTGGAAAAGGAAATACCTTCACGTAGAAACGAGACAAAAGCATTCTCAGAAAGTTCCCTGTGCTTTGTGCATTCAACTCACAGAGTTGAACATTCCCTTTGATAGAGCAGTTTTGAAACACTCTTTTTGTAGAATCTGCAAGTGGATATTTGGAGCGCTTTGAGGCCTCTGCCGCCAAAGGAATTATCATTGCATAAAAACTAGATGGAAGCGTTCTCAGAAACTTCCTTGTGATGAGTGCATTCAACTCGCAGAGTGGAACCTTCCTTTCGATAGACCAGTTTTGAAACACTGTTTTTGTAGAATCCGCAAGTGGCTATTTGGAGCTCTTTGAGGCTTATGCTGGAAAAGGAAATATCTTCGTCTACAAACTAGACAGAAGCATTCTCAGAAACTTCTTTGTCATGTGGGGATTGAACTCACACAGTTGAATATTCCTTTACATAGAGCTGTTTTGCAACACCCTTTCGGTGGAAAGTGAAAGTGCTTATTTGGTGCGATGGCGGCATCTAGTGGATAAGGAAATACATTCAGATGAAAACAAGATACATCCATTCTCAGAAACTTCTTTGTGATGACTGCATTCTACTCACAGAGTTGAACCTTCCTTTTGATAGAACAGTTTTGAAACACTCTTTTTGTGGAATCTGCAAGTGGCTATTTGGAGCGCTTTGAGGCCTATGCTGGAAAAGGAAATCTCTTCACATAAAACCTAGACAGAAGTATTCCCAGAAAGTTTTTCTGATGTGCGCATTCAACTCACCGAGTTGAACCTTCCTTTAGATAGAGCAGTTTTGAAACACTCTTGTGGTAGAATCTGCAAGTCGATATTTGGAAGGTTTGGAGGCCTATCCTGGGAAAGGAAATATCTTCCCATCAAAACTAGACAGAAGCATTCTCAGAAACTTCTTAGTGATGTGCGCATTCAAGTCACAGAGTTGAAGCTTCCTTTTGATATAGCAGTTTTGAACCACTCTTTTAGTAGAATCTGCAAGTGGATGTTCGGAGAGCTAAGAGGCCAACACTGGAAAAGGAAATCTCTTCACGTAAAAACTAGACGGAAGCATTCTCAGAAACTTCAATGGGCTTTACGCATTCAACTCACAGAGTGCAATGTTGCTTTTGAGAGCGCAGTTTTAAAACACTGTTTTTGTAGAATTTGCTAGAGGATGTTTGGAGCGATGTGAGGCCTTTGCTGGAAAAGGAAATATCTTCACATAAAACCTAGACAGAAGCATTCTCAGAAACTCCTTTGTGATGAGTGCATTCAAATCACACACTTGAACCTTCCTTTGGAAAGAGCAGTTTTGAAACACTCTTTCTGAAGAATCTGCAAGTGGATATTTGGAGCGATTTGAGGCCTATGCTGGAAATGAAATATCTTCACCTAAAAACTAGACGGAAGCATTCTCAGAAACTCCTTTGTGATGAGTGCATTCAACTCACAGAGTTGAAGCTTCCTTTTGATAGAGCAGTTTTGAAACACTCTTTTAGCAGCATCTGCAAGTGGATATTTGGAGCGCTTTGAGGCCAAGGCTGGAAAACGAAATCTCATCACATAAAAACTCGACAGAAGCATTCTCTGAAACTTCTTTGTGATGAGTGCATTCAACTCACAGACTCGAACGTTTCTTTTGATAGAACAGTTTAGAAACACTCCTTTTGTAGAATCTGCAAGTGTTTATTTGGAGCGCTTTGAGGCCTATGTTGGAAAAGGACATATCTTCACATCAAAAGTAGACAGACGCATTCTCAGAAACTTCTTTGTGATGAGTGCATTGAACTCACAGAGTTGAACCTACCTATTGATAGAGAAGTTTTGAAACACCCTTTTTGTAGAATCTGCAAGTGAATATTTGGCGCGATTTGAGGCCTATGCAGGAAACGGAAATATCTTCACATGAAAACTAGACAGATGAATTCTCAGAAACGTCTTTGTGATGAGTGCATTCAACTCACAGACTTGAAGCTTCCTTTTGAAAGAGCAGTTTCGAAACACTCTTTTTGTAGAATCTGCAAGTGGATATTTGGAGCGCTTTGAGGGCTATGCTGGAAAAGTTAATACCTTCACCTAAAAACTAGACAGACGCAAACTCAGAAACTTCTTTGTGACGTGTGCATTGAACTCACAGAGTTGAACCTTTCTTTTGATACAGAAGTTTTGAAACACTCTTTTCGTAGAATCTTCAAGTGGATGGATGGAGTGATTTGAGGCCTATGCTGGAAAAGGAAATACCTTCACGTAGAAACGAGACAAAAGCATTCTCAGAAAGTTCCCTGTGCTTTGTGCATTCAACTCACAGAGTTGAACATTCCCTTTGGTAGAGCAGTTTTGAAACACTCTTTTTGTAGAATCTGCAAGTGGATATTTGGAGCGCTTTGAGGCCTCTGCCGCCAAAGGAATTATCATTGCATAAAAACTAGATGGAAGCGTTCTCAGAAACTTCCTTGTGATGAGTGCATTCAACTCGCAGAGTGGAACCTTCGTTTCGATAGACCAGTTTTGAAACACTGTTTTTGTAGAATCCGCAAGTGGCTATTTGGAGCTCTTTGAGGCTTATGCTGGAAAAGGAAATATCTTCGTCTACAAACTAGACAGAAGCATTCTCAGAAACTTCTTTGTCATGTGGGGATTGAACTCACACAGTTGAATATTCCTTTACATAGAGCAGTTTTGCAACACCCTTTCGGTGGAAAGTGAAAGTGCTTATTTGGTGCGATGGCGGCATCTAGTGGATAAGGAAATACATTCAGATGAAAACAAGATACATCCATTCTCAGAAACTTCTTTGTGATGACTGCATTCTACTCACAGAGTTGAACCTTCCTTTTGATAGAACAGTTTTGAAACACTCTTTTTGTGGAATCTGCAAGTGGCTATTTGGAGCGCTTTGAGGCCTATGCTGGAAAAGGAAATCTCTTCACATAAAACCTAGACAGAAGTATTCCCAGAAAGTTTTTCTGATGTGCGCATTCAACTCACCGAGTTGAACCTTCCTTTAGATAGAGCAGTTTTGAAACACTCTGTCTGTAGTACCTGCGAGTGGATATTTGGAGTGCTTTGAGTGCTACACTGTAAAAGCAAATATCTTCACTTGGAATCTAGACAGAAGAATTCTCAGAGACTTCCCTGTGCTCTCTGCATTCCACTCACAGAGTTGAACCTTCCTTTTGATAGAACAGTTTTGAAACACTCTTGTGGTAGAATCTGCAAGTCGATATTTGGAAGGTTTGGAGGCCTATCCTGGGAAAGGAAATATCTTCCCATCAAAACTAGACAGAAGCATTCTCAGAAACTTCTTAGTGATGTGCGCATTCAAGTCACAGAGTTGAAGCTTCCTTTTGATATAGCAGTTTTGAACCACTCTTTTAGTAGAATCTGCAAGTGGATGTTTGGAGAGCTAAGAGGCCAACACTGGAAAAGGAAATCTCTTCACGTAAAAACTAGACGGAAGCATTCTCAGAAACTTCAATGGGCTTTACGCATTCAACTCACAGAGTGCAATGTTGCTTTTGAGAGCGCAGTTTTAAAACACTGTTTTTGTAGAATTTGCTAGAGGATGTTTGGAGCGATGTGAGGCCTTTGCTGGAAAAGGAAATATCTTCACATAAAACCTAGACAGAAGCATTCTCAGAAACTCCTTTGTGATGAGTGCATTCAAATCACACACTTGAACTTTCCTTTGGAAAGAGCAGTTTTGAAACACTCTTTCTGAAGAATCTGCAAGTGGATATTTGGAGCGATTTGAGGCCTATGCTGGAAATGAAATATCTTCACCTAAAAACTAGACGGAAGCATTCTCAGAAACTCCTTTGTGATGAGTGCATTCAACTCACAGAGTTGAAGCTTCCTTTTGATAGAGCAGTTTTGAAACACTCTTTTAGCAGCATCTGCAAGTGGATATTTGGAGCGCTTTGAGGCCAAGGCTGGAAAACGAAATCTCATCACATAAAAACTCGACAGAAGCATTCTCTGAAACTTCTTTGTGATGAGTGCATTCAACTCACAGACTCGAACGTTTCTTTTGATAGAAC
The DNA here is from genome assembly GCF_028885655.2 of Pongo abelii. NCBI lineage: Eukaryota > Metazoa > Chordata > Mammalia > Primates > Hominidae > Pongo > Pongo abelii. The sequence goes on from NC_071989.2 coordinate 52,184,318, forward strand.
AGTTTAGAAACACTCCTTTTGTAGAATCTGCAAGTGTTTATTTGGAGCGCTTTGAGGCCTATGTTGGAAAAGGACATATCTTCACATCAAAAGTAGACAGACGCATTCTCAGAAACTTCTTTGTGATGAGTGCATTGAACTCACAGAGTTGAACCTACCTATTGATAGAGAAGTTTTGAAACACCCTTTTTGTAGAATCTGCAAGTGAATATTTGGCGCGATTTGAGGCCTATGCAGGAAACGGAAATATCTTCACATGAAAACTAGACAGATGAATTCTCAGAAACGTCTTTGTGATGAGTGCATTCAACTCACAGACTTGAAGCTTCCTTTTGAAAGAGCAGTTTCGAAACACTCTTTTTGTAGAATCTGCAAGTGGATATTTGGAGCGCTTTGAGGGCTATGCTGGAAAAGTTAATACCTTCACCTAAAAACTAGACAGACGCAAACTCAGAAACTTCTTTGTGACGTGTGCATTGAACTCACAGAGTTGAACCTTTCTTTTGATACAGAAGTTTTGAAACACTCTTTTCGTAGAATCTTCAAGTGGATGGATGGAGTGATTTGAGGCCTATGCTGGAAAAGGAAATACCTTCACGTAGAAACGAGACAAAAGCATTCTCAGAAAGTTCCCTGTGCTTTGTGCATTCAACTCACAGAGTTGAACATTCCCTTTGGTAGAGCAGTTTTGAAACACTCTTTTTGTAGAATCTGCAAGTGGATATTTGGAGCGCTTTGAGGCCTCTGCCGCCAAAGGAATTATCATTGCATAAAAACTAGATGGAAGCGTTCTCAGAAACTTCCTTGTGATGAGTGCATTCAACTCGCAGAGTGGAACCTTCGTTTCGATAGACCAGTTTTGAAACACTGTTTTTGTAGAATCCGCAAGTGGCTATTTGGAGCTCTTTGAGGCTTATGCTGGAAAAGGAAATATCTTCGTCTACAAACTAGACAGAAGCATTCTCAGAAACTTCTTTGTCATGTGGGGATTGAACTCACACAGTTGAATATTCCTTTACATAGAGCAGTTTTGCAACACCCTTTCGGTGGAAAGTGAAAGTGCTTATTTGGTGCGATGGCGGCATCTAGTGGATAAGGAAATACATTCAGATGAAAACAAGATACATCCATTCTCAGAAACTTCTTTGTGATGACTGCATTCTACTCACAGAGTTGAACCTTCCTTTTGATAGAACAGTTTTGAAACACTCTTTTTGTGGAATCTGCAAGTGGCTATTTGGAGCGCTTTGAGGCCTATGCTGGAAAAGGAAATCTCTTCACATAAAACCTAGACAGAAGTATTCCCAGAAAGTTTTTCTGATGTGCGCATTCAACTCACCGACTTGAACCTTCCTTTAGATAGAGCAGTTTTGAAACACTCTTGTGGTAGAATCTGCAAGTCGATATTTGGAAGGTTTGGAGGCCTATCCTGGGAAAGGAAATATCTTCCCATCAAAACTAGACAGAAGCATTCTCAGAAACTTCTTAGTGATGTGCGCATTCAAGTCACAGAGTTGAAGCTTCCTTTTGATATAGCAGTTTTGAACCACTCTTTTAGTAGAATCTGCAAGTGGATGTTCGGAGAGCTAAGAGGCCAACACTGGAAAAGGAAATCTCTTCACGTAAAAACTAGACGGAAGCATTCTCAGAAACTTCAATGGGCTTTACGCATTCAACTCACAGAGTGCAATGTTGCTTTTGAGAGCGCAGTTTTAAAACACTGTTTTTGTAGAATTTGCTAGAGGATGTTTGGAGCGATGTGAGGCCTTTGCTGGAAAAGGAAATATCTTCACATAAAACCTAGACAGAAGCATTCTCAGAAACTCCTTTGTGATGAGTGCATTCAAATCACACACTTGAACCTTCCTTTGGAAAGAGCAGTTTTGAAACACTCTTTCTGAAGAATCTGCAAGTGGATATTTGGAGCGATTTGAGGCCTATGCTGGAAATGAAATATCTTCACCTAAAAACTAGACGGAAGCATTCTCAGAAACTCCTTTGTGATGAGTGCATTCAACTCACAGAGTTGAAGCTTCCTTTTGATAGAGCAGTTTTGAAACACTCTTTTAGCAGCATCTGCAAGTGGATATTTGGAGCGCTTTGAGGCCAAGGCTGGAAAACGAAATCTCATCACATAAAAACTCGACAGAAGCATTCTCTGAAACTTCTTTGTGATGAGTGCATTCAACTCACAGACTCGAACGTTTCTTTTGATAGAACAGTTTAGAAACACTCCTTTTGTAGAATCTGCAAGTGTTTATTTGGAGCGCTTTGAGGCCTATGTTGGAAAAGGACATATCTTCACATCAAAAGTAGACAGACGCATTCTCAGAAACTTCTTTGTGATGAGTGCATTGAACTCACAGAGTTGAACCTACCTATTGATAGAGAAGTTTTGAAACACCCTTTTTGTAGAATCTGCAAGTGAATATTTGGCGCGATTTGAGGCCTATGCAGGAAACGGAAATATCTTCACATGAAAACTAGACAGATGAATTCTCAGAAACGTCTTTGTGATGAGTGCATTCAACTCACAGACTTGAAGCTTCCTTTTGAAAGAGCAGTTTCGAAACACTCTTTTTGTAGAATCTGCAAGTGGATATTTGGAGCGCTTTGAGGGCTATGCTGGAAAAGTTAATACCTTCACCTAAAAACTAGACAGACGCAAACTCAGAAACTTCTTTGTGACGTGTGCATTGAACTCACAGAGTTGAACCTTTCTTTTGATACAGAAGTTTTGAAACACTCTTTTCGTAGAATCTTCAAGTGGATGGATGGAGTGATTTGAGGCCTATGCTGGAAAAGGAAATACCTTCACGTAGAAACGAGACAAAAGCATTCTCAGAAAGTTCCCTGTGCTTTGTGCATTCAACTCACAGAGTTGAACATTCCCTTTGATAGAGCAGTTTTGAAACACTCTTTTTGTAGAATCTGCAAGTGGATATTTGGAGCGCTTTGAGGCCTCTGCCGCCAAAGGAATTATCATTGCATAAAAACTAGATGGAAGCGTTCTCAGAAACTTCCTTGTGATGAGTGCATTCAACTCGCAGAGTGGAACCTTCCTTTCGATAGACCAGTTTTGAAACACTGTTTTTGTAGAATCCGCAAGTGGCTATTTGGAGCTCTTTGAGGCTTATGCTGGAAAAGGAAATATCTTCGTCTACAAACTAGACAGAAGCATTCTCAGAAACTTCTTTGTCATGTGGGGATTGAACTCACACAGTTGAATATTCCTTTACATAGAGCTGTTTTGCAACACCCTTTCGGTGGAAAGTGAAAGTGCTTATTTGGTGCGATGGCGGCATCTAGTGGATAAGGAAATACATTCAGATGAAAACAAGATACATCCATTCTCAGAAACTTCTTTGTGATGACTGCATTCTACTCACAGAGTTGAACCTTCCTTTTGATAGAACAGTTTTGAAACACTCTTTTTGTGGAATCTGCAAGTGGCTATTTGGAGCGCTTTGAGGCCTATGCTGGAAAAGGAAATCTCTTCACATAAAACCTAGACAGAAGTATTCCCAGAAAGTTTTTCTGATGTGCGCATTCAACTCACCGAGTTGAACCTTCCTTTAGATAGAGCAGTTTTGAAACACTCTTGTGGTAGAATCTGCAAGTCGATATTTGGAAGGTTTGGAGGCCTATCCTGGGAAAGGAAATATCTTCCCATCAAAACTAGACAGAAGCATTCTCAGAAACTTCTTAGTGATGTGCGCATTCAAGTCACAGAGTTGAAGCTTCCTTTTGATATAGCAGTTTTGAACCACTCTTTTAGTAGAATCTGCAAGTGGATGTTCGGAGAGCTAAGAGGCCAACACTGGAAAAGGAAATCTCTTCACGTAAAAACTAGACGGAAGCATTCTCAGAAACTTCAATGGGCTTTACGCATTCAACTCACAGAGTGCAATGTTGCTTTTGAGAGCGCAGTTTTAAAACACTGTTTTTGTAGAATTTGCTAGAGGATGTTTGGAGCGATGTGAGGCCTTTGCTGGAAAAGGAAATATCTTCACATAAAACCTAGACAGAAGCATTCTCAGAAACTCCTTTGTGATGAGTGCATTCAAATCACACACTTGAACCTTCCTTTGGAAAGAGCAGTTTTGAAACACTCTTTCTGAAGAATCTGCAAGTGGATATTTGGAGCGATTTGAGGCCTATGCTGGAAATGAAATATCTTCACCTAAAAACTAGACGGAAGCATTCTCAGAAACTCCTTTGTGATGAGTGCATTCAACTCACAGAGTTGAAGCTTCCTTTTGATAGAGCAGTTTTGAAACACTCTTTTAGCAGCATCTGCAAGTGGATATTTGGAGCGCTTTGAGGCCAAGGCTGGAAAACGAAATCTCATCACATAAAAACTCGACAGAAGCATTCTCTGAAACTTCTTTGTGATGAGTGCATTCAACTCACAGACTCGAACGTTTCTTTTGATAGAACAGTTTAGAAACACTCCTTTTGTAGAATCTGCAAGTGTTTATTTGGAGCGCTTTGAGGCCTATGTTGGAAAAGGACATATCTTCACATCAAAAGTAGACAGACGCATTCTCAGAAACTTCTTTGTGATGAGTGCATTGAACTCACAGAGTTGAACCTACCTATTGATAGAGAAGTTTTGAAACACCCTTTTTGTAGAATCTGCAAGTGAATATTTGGCGCGATTTGAGGCCTATGCAGGAAACGGAAATATCTTCACATGAAAACTAGACAGATGAATTCTCAGAAACGTCTTTGTGATGAGTGCATTCAACTCACAGACTTGAAGCTTCCTTTTGAAAGAGCAGTTTCGAAACACTCTTTTTGTAGAATCTGCAAGTGGATATTTGGAGCGCTTTGAGGGCTATGCTGGAAAAGTTAATACCTTCACCTAAAAACTAGACAGACGCAAACTCAGAAACTTCTTTGTGACGTGTGCATTGAACTCACAGAGTTGAACCTTTCTTTTGATACAGAAGTTTTGAAACACTCTTTTCGTAGAATCTTCAAGTGGATGGATGGAGTGATTTGAGGCCTATGCTGGAAAAGGAAATACCTTCACGTAGAAACGAGACAAAAGCATTCTCAGAAAGTTCCCTGTGCTTTGTGCATTCAACTCACAGAGTTGAACATTCCCTTTGATAGAGCAGTTTTGAAACACTCTTTTTGTAGAATCTGCAAGTGGATATTTGGAGCGCTTTGAGGCCTCTGCCGCCAAAGGAATTATCATTGCATAAAAACTAGATGGAAGCGTTCTCAGAAACTTCCTTGTGATGAGTGCATTCAACTCGCAGAGTGGAACCTTCCTTTCGATAGACCAGTTTTGAAACACTGTTTTTGTAGAATCCGCAAGTGGCTATTTGGAGCTCTTTGAGGCTTATGCTGGAAAAGGAAATATCTTCGTCTACAAACTAGACAGAAGCATTCTCAGAAACTTCTTTGTCATGTGGGGATTGAACTCACACAGTTGAATATTCCTTTACATAGAGCTGTTTTGCAACACCCTTTCGGTGGAAAGTGAAAGTGCTTATTTGGTGCGATGGCGGCATCTAGTGGATAAGGAAATACATTCAGATGAAAACAAGATACATCCATTCTCAGAAACTTCTTTGTGATGACTGCATTCTACTCACAGAGTTGAACCTTCCTTTTGATAGAACAGTTTTGAAACACTCTTTTTGTGGAATCTGCAAGTGGCTATTTGGAGCGCTTTGAGGCCTATGCTGGAAAAGGAAATCTCTTCACATAAAACCTAGACAGAAGTATTCCCAGAAAGTTTTTCTGATGTGCGCATTCAACTCACCGAGTTGAACCTTCCTTTAGATAGAGCAGTTTTGAAACACTCTGTCTGTAGTACCTGCGAGTGGATATTTGGAGTGCTTTGAGTGCTACACTGTAAAAGCAAATATCTTCACTTGGAATCTAGACAGAAGAATTCTCAGAGACTTCCCTGTGCTCTCTGCATTCCACTCACAGAGTTGAACCTTCCTTTTGATAGAACAGTTTTGAAACACTCTTGTGGTAGAATCTGCAAGTCGATATTTGGAAGGTTTGGAGGCCTATCCTGGGAAAGGAAATATCTTCCCATCAAAACTAGACAGAAGCATTCTCAGAAACTTCTTAGTGATGTGCGCATTCAAGTCACAGAGTTGAAGCTTCCTTTTGATATAGCAGTTTTGAACCACTCTTTTAGTAGAATCTGCAAGTGGATGTTTGGAGAGCTAAGAGGCCAACACTGGAAAAGGAAATCTCTTCACGTAAAAACTAGACGGAAGCATTCTCAGAAACTTCAATGGGCTTTACGCATTCAACTCACAGAGTGCAATGTTGCTTTTGAGAGCGCAGTTTTAAAACACTGTTTTTGTAGAATTTGCTAGAGGATGTTTGGAGCGATGTGAGGCCTTTGCTGGAAAAGGAAATATCTTCACATAAAACCTAGACAGAAGCATTCTCAGAAACTCCTTTGTGATGAGTGCATTCAAATCACACACTTGAACCTTCCTTTGGAAAGAGCAGTTTTGAAACACTCTTTCTGAAGAATCTGCAAGTGGATATTTGGAGCGATTTGAGGCCTATGCTGGAAATGAAATATCTTCACCTAAAAACTAGACGGAAGCATTCTCAGAAACTCCTTTGTGATGAGTGCATTCAACTCACAGAGTTGAAGCTTCCTTTTGATAGAGCAGTTTTGAAACACTCTTTTAGCAGCATCTGCAAGTGGATATTTGTAGCGCTTTGAGGACAAGGCTGGAAAACGAAATCTCATCACATAAAAACTCGACAGAAGCATTCTCTGAAACTTCTTTGTGATGAGTGCATTCAACTCACAGACTCGAACGTTTCTTTTGATAGAACAGTTTAGAAACACTCCTTTTGTAGAATCTGCAAGTGTTTATTTGGAGCGCTTTGAGGCCTATGTTGGAAAAGGACATATCTTCACATCAAAAGTAGACAGACGCATTCTCAGAAACTTCTTTGTGATGAGTGCATTGAACTCACAGAGTTGAACCTACCTATTGATAGAGAAGTTTTGAAACACCCTTTTTGTAGAATCTGCAAGTGAATATTTGGCGCGATTTGAGGCCTATGCAGGAAACGGAAATATCTTCACATGAAAACTAGACAGATGAATTCTCAGAAACGTCTTTGTGATGAGTGCATTCAACTCACAGACTTGAAGCTTCCTTTTGAAAGAGCAGTTTCGAAACACTCTTTTTGTAGAATCTGCAAGTGGATATTTGGAGCGCTTTGAGGGCTATGCTGGAAAAGTTAATACCTTCACCTAAAAACTAGACAGACGCAAACTCAGAAACTTCTTTGTGACGTGTGCATTGAACTCACAGAGTTGAACCTTTCTTTTGATACAGAAGTTTTGAAACACTCTTTTCGTAGAATCTTCAAGTGGATGGATGGAGTGATTTGAGGCCTATGCTGGAAAAGGAAATACCTTCACGTAGAAACGAGACAAAAGCATTCTCAGAAAGTTCCCTGTGCTTTGTGCATTCAACTCACAGAGTTGAACATTCCCTTTGATAGAGCAGTTTTGAAACACTCTTTTTGTAGAATCTGCAAGTGGATATTTGGAGCGCTTTGAGGCCTCTGCTGCCAAAGGAATTATCATTGCATAAAAACTAGATGGAAGCGTTCTCAGAAACTTCCTTGTGATGAGTGCATTCAACTCGCAGAGTGGAACCTTCGTTTCGATAGACCAGTTTTGAAACACTGTTTTTGTAGAATCCGCAAGTGGCTATTTGGAGCTCTTTGAGGCTTATGCTGGAAAAGGAAATATCTTCGTCTACAAACTAGACAGAAGCATTCTCAGAAACTTCTTTGTCATGTGGGGATTGAACTCACACAGTTGAATATTCCTTTACATAGAGCAGTTTTGCAACACCCTTTCGGTGGAAAGTGAAAGTGCTTATTTGGTGCGATGGCGGCATCTAGTGGATAAGGAAATACATTCAGATGAAAACAAGATACATCCATTCTCAGAAACTTCTTTGTGATGACTGCATTCTACTCACAGAGTTGAACCTTCCTTTTGATAGAACAGTTTTGAAACACTCTTTTTGTGGAATCTGCAAGTGGCTATTTGGAGCGCTTTGAGGCCTATGCTGGAAAAGGAAATCTCTTCACATAAAACCTAGACAGAAGTATTCCCAGAAAGTTTTTCTGATGTGCGCATTCAACTCACCGAGTTGAACCTTCCTTTAGATAGAGCAGTTTTGAAACACTCTTGTGGTAGAATCTGCAAGTCGATATTTGGAAGGTTTGGAGGCCTATCCTGGGAAAGGAAATATCTTCCCATCAAAACTAGACAGAAGCATTCTCAGAAACTTCTTAGTGATGTGCGCATTCAAGTCACAGAGTTGAAGCTTCCTTTTGATATAGCAGTTTTGAACCACTCTTTTAGTAGAATCTGCAAGTGGATGTTCGGAGAGCTAAGAGGCCAACACTGGAAAAGGAAATCTCTTCACGTAAAAACTAGACGGAAGCATTCTCAGAAACTTCAATGGGCTTTACGCATTCAACTCACAGAGTGCAATGTTGCTTTTGAGAGCGCAGTTTTAAAACACTGTTTTTGTAGAATTTGCTAGAGGATGTTTGGAGCGATGTGAGGCCTTTGCTGGAAAAGGAAATATCTTCACATAAAACCTAGACAGAAGCATTCTCAGAAACTCCTTTGTGATGAGTGCATTCAAATCACACACTTGAACCTTCCTTTGGAAAGAGCAGTTTTGAAACACTCTTTCTGAAGAATCTGCAAGTGGATATTTGGAGCGATTTGAGGCCTATGCTGGAAATGAAATATCTTCACCTAAAAACTAGACGGAAGCATTCTCAGAAACTCCTTTGTGATGAGTGCATTCAACTCACAGAGTTGAAGCTTCCTTTTGATAGAGCAGTTTTGAAACACTCTTTTAGCAGCATCTGCAAGTGGATATTTGGAGCGCTTTGAGGCCAAGGCTGGAAAACGAAATCTCATCACATAAAAACTCGACAGAAGCATTCTCTGAAACTTCTTTGTGATGAGTGCATTCAACTCACAGACTCGAACGTTTCTTTTGATAGAACAGTTTAGAAACACTCCTTTTGTAGAATCTGCAAGTGTTTATTTGGAGCGCTTTGAGGCCTATGTTGGAAAAGGACATATCTTCACATCAAAAGTAGACAGACGCATTCTCAGAAACTTCTTTGTGATGAGTGCATTGAACTCACAGAGTTGAACCTACCTATTGATAGAGAAGTTTTGAAACACCCTTTTTGTAGAATCTGCAAGTGAATATTTGGCGCGATTTGAGGCCTATGCAGGAAACGGAAATATCTTCACATGAAAACTAGACAGATGAATTCTCAGAAACGTCTTTGTGATGAGTGCATTCAACTCACAGACTTGAAGCTTCCTTTTGAAAGAGCAGTTTCGAAACACTCTTTTTGTAGAATCTGCAAGTGGATATTTGGAGCGCTTTGAGGGCTATGCTGGAAAAGTTAATACCTTCACCTAAAAACTAGACAGACGCAAACTCAGAAACTTCTTTGTGACGTGTGCATTGAACTCACAGAGTTGAACCTTTCTTTTGATACAGAAGTTTTGAAACACTCTTTTCGTAGAATCTTCAAGTGGATGGATGGAGTGATTTGAGGCCTATGCTGGAAAAGGAAATACCTTCACGTAGAAACGAGACAAAAGCATTCTCAGAAAGTTCCCTGTGCTTTGTGCATTCAACTCACAGAGTTGAACATTCCCTTTGATAGAGCAGTTTTGAAACACTCTTTTTGTAGAATCTGCAAGTGGATATTTGGAGCGCTTTGAGGCCTCTGCTGCCAAAGGAATTATCATTGCATAAAAACTAGATGGAAGCGTTCTCAGAAACTTCCTTGTGATGAGTGCATTCAACTCGCAGAGTGGAACCTTCGTTTCGATAGACCAGTTTTGAAACACTGTTTTTGTAGAATCCGCAAGTGGCTATTTGGAGCTCTTTGAGGCTTATGCTGGAAAAGGAAATATCTTCGTCTACAAACTAGACAGAAGCATTCTCAGAAACTTCTTTGTCATGTGGGGATTGAACTCACACAGTTGAATATTCCTTTACATAGAGCAGTTTTGCAACACCCTTTCGGTGGAAAGTGAAAGTGCTTATTTGGTGCGATGGCGGCATCTAGTGGATAAGGAAATACATTCAGATGAAAACAAGATACATCCATTCTCAGAAACTTCTTTGTGATGACTGCATTCTACTCACAGAGTTGAACCTTCCTTTTGATAGAACAGTTTTGAAACACTCTTTTTGTGGAATCTGCAAGTGGCTATTTGGAGCGCTTTGAGGCCTATGCTGGAAAAGGAAATCTCTTCACATAAAACCTAGACAGAAGTATTCCCAGAAAGTTTTTCTGATGTGCGCATTCAACTCACCGAGTTGAACCTTCCTTTAGATAGAGCAGTTTGGAAACACTCTGTCTGTAGTACCTGCGAGTGGATATTTGGAGTGCTTTGAGTGCTACACTGTAAAAGCAAATATCTTCACTTGGAATCTAGACAGAAGAATTCTCAGAGACTTCCCTGTGCTCTCTGCATTCCACTCACAGAGTTGAACCTTCCTTTTGATAGAACAGTTTTGAAACACTCTTGTGGTAGAATCTGCAAGTCGATATTTGGAAGGTTTGGAGGCCTATCCTGGGAAAGGAAATATCTTCCCATCAAAACTAGACAGAAGCATTCTCAGAAACTTCTTAGTGATGTGCGCATTCAAGTCACAGAGTTGAAGCTTCCTTTTGATATAGCAGTTTTGAACCACTCTTTTAGTAGAATCTGCAGGTGGATGTTTGGAGAGCTAAGAGGCCAACACTGGAAAAGGAAATCTCTTCACGTAAAAACTAGACGGAAGCATTCTCAGAAACTTCAATGGGCTTTACGCATTCAACTCACAGAGTGCAATGTTGCTTTTGAGAGCGCAGTTTTAAAACACTGTTTTTGTAGAATTTGCTAGAGGATGTTTGGAGCGATGTGAGGCCTTTGCTGGAAAAGGAAATATCTTCACATAAAACCTGGACAGAAGCATTCTCAGAAACTCCTTTGTGATGAGTGCATTCAAATCACACACTTGAACCTTCCTTTGGAAAGAGCAGTTTTGAAACACTCTTTCTGAAGAATCTGCAAGTGGATATTTGGAGCGATTTGAGGCCTATGCTGGAAATGAAATATCTTCACCTAAAAACTAGACGGAAGCATTCTCAGAAACTCCTTTGTGATGAGTGCATTCAACTCACAGAGTTGAAGCTTCCTTTTGATAGAGCAGTTTTGAAACACTCTTTTAGCAGCATCTGCAGGTGGATATTTGGAGCGCTTTGAGGCCAAGGCTGGAAAACGAAATATCATCACATAAAAACTCGACAGAAGCATTCTCTGAAACTTCTTTGTGATGAGTGCATTCAACTCACAGACTCGAACGTTTCTTTTGATAGAACAGTTTAGAAACACTCCTTTTGTAGAATCTGCAAGTGTTTATTTGGAGCGCTTGGAGGCCTATGTTGGAAAAGGACATATCTTCACATCAAAAGTAGACAGACGCATTCTCAGAAACTTCTTTGTGATGAGTGCATTGAACTCACGGAGTTGAACCTACCTATTGATAGAGAAGTTTGGAAACACCCTTTTTGTAGAATCTGCAAGTGAATATTTGGCGCGATTTGAGGCCTATGCAGGAAACGGAAATATCTTCACATGAAAACTAGACAGATGAATTCTCAGAAACGTCTTTGTGATGAGTGCATTCAACTCACAGACTTGAAGCTTCCTTTTGAAAGAGCAGTTTCGAAACACTCTTTTTGTAGAATCTGCAAGTGGATATTTGGAGCGCTTTGAGGGCTATGCTGGAAAAGTTAATACCTTCACCTAAAAACTAGACAGACGCAAACCCAGAAACTTCTTTGTGACGTGTGCATTGAACTCACAGAGTTGAACCTTTCTTTTGATACAGAAGTTTTGAAACACTCTTTTCGTAGAATCTTCAAGTGGATGGATGGAGTGATTTGAGGCCTATGCTGGAAAAGGAAATACCTTCACGTAGAAACGAGACAAAAGCATTCTCAGAAAGTTCCCTCTGCTTTGTGCATTCAACTCACAGAGTTGAACATTCCCTTTGATAGAGCAGTTTTGAAACACTCTTTTTGTAGAATCTGCAAGTGGATATTTGGAGCGCTTTGAGGCCTCTGCCGCCAAAGGAATTATCATTGCATAAAAACTAGATGGAAGCGTTCTCAGAAACTTCCTTGTGATGAGTGCATTCAACTCGCAGAGTGGAACCTTCCTTTCGATAGACCAGTTTTGAAACACTGTTTTTGTAGAATCCGCAAGTGGCTATTTGGAGCTCTTTGAGGCTTATGCTGGAAAAGGAAATATCTTCGTCTACAAACTAGACAGAAGCATTCTCAGAAACTTCTTTCTCATGTGGGGATTGAACTCACAGAGTTGAACATTCCTTTACATAGAGCAGTTTTGCAACACCCTTTCGGTGGAAAGTGAAAGTGCTTATCTGGTGCGATGGCGGCATCTAGTGGATAAGGAAATACATTCAGATGAAAACAAGATACATCCATTCTCAGAAACTTCTTTGTGATGACTGCATTCTACTCACAGAGATGAACCTTCCTTTTGATAGAGCAGTTTTGAAACACTCTTTTTGTGGAATCTGCAAGTGGCTATTTGGAGCGCTTTGAGGCCTATGCTGGAAAAGGAAATCTCTTCACATAAAACCTAGACAGAAGTATTCCCAGAAAGTTTTTCTGATGTGCGCATTCAACTCACCGAGTTGAACCTTCCTTTAGATAGAGCAGTTTGGAAACACTCTGTCTGTAGTACCTGCGAGTGGATATTTGGAGTGCTTTGAGTGCTACACTGTAAAAGCAAATATCTTCACTTGGAATCTAGACAGAAGAATTCTCAGAGACTTCCCTGTGCTCTCTGCATTCCACTCACAGAGTTGAACCTTCCTTTTGATAGAACAGTTTTGAAACACTCTTGTGGTAGAATCTGCAAGTCGATATTTGGAAGGTTTGGAGGCCTATCCTGGGAAAGGAAATATCTTCCCATCAAAACTAGACAGAAGCATTCTCAGAAACTTCTTAGTGATGTGCGCATTCAAGTCACAGAGTTGAAGCTTCCTTTTGATATAGCAGTTTTGAACCACTCTTTTAGTAGAATCTGCAGGTGGATGTTTGGAGAGCTAAGAGGCCAACACTGGAAAAGGAAATCTCTTCACGTAAAAACTAGACGGAAGCATTCTCAGAAACTTCAATGGGCTTTACGCATTCAACTCACAGAGTGCAATGTTGCTTTTGAGAGCGCAGTTTTAAAACACTGTTTTTGTAGAATTTGCTAGAGGATGTTTGGAGCGATGTGAGGCCTTTGCTGGAAAAGGAAATATCTTCACATAAAACCTGGACAGAAGCATTCTCAGAAACTCCTTTGTGATGAGTGCATTCAAATCACACACTTGAACCTTCCTTTGGAAAGAGCAGTTTTGAAACACTCTTTCTGAAGAATCTGCAAGTGGATATTTGGAGCGATTTGAGGCCTATGCTGGAAATGAAATATCTTCACCTAAAAACTAGACGGAAGCATTCTCAGAAACTCCTTTGTGATGAGTGCATTCAACTCACAGAGTTGAAGCTTCCTTTTGATAGAGCAGTTTTGAAACACTCTTTTAGCAGCATCTGCAGGTGGATATTTGGAGCGCTTTGAGGCCAAGGCTGGAAAACGAAATATCATCACATAAAAACTCGACAGAAGCATTCTCTGAAACTTCTTTGTGATGAGTGCATTCAACTCACAGACTCGAACGTTTCTTTTGATAGAACAGTTTAGAAACACTCCTTTTGTAGAATCTGCAAGTGTTTATTTGGAGCGCTTGGAGGCCTATGTTGGAAAAGGACATATCTTCACATCAAAAGTAGACAGACGCATTCTCAGAAACTTCTTTGTGATGAGTGCATTGAACTCACGGAGTTGAACCTACCTATTGATAGAGAAGTTTGGAAACACCCTTTTTGTAGAATCTGCAAGTGAATATTTGGCGCGATTTGAGGCCTATGCAGGAAACGGAAATATCTTCACATGAAAACTAGACAGATGAATTCTCAGAAACGTCTTTGTGATGAGTGCATTCAACTCACAGACTTGAAGCTTCCTTTTGAAAGAGCAGTTTCGAAACACTCTTTTTGTAGAATCTGCAAGTGGATATTTGGAGCGCTTTGAGGGCTATGCTGGAAAAGTTAATACCTTCACCTAAAAACTAGACAGACGCAAACCCAGAAACTTCTTTGTGACGTGTGCATTGAACTCACAGAGTTGAACCTTTCTTTTGATACAGAAGTTTTGAAACACTCTTTTCGTAGAATCTTCAAGTGGATGGATGGAGTGATTTGAGGCCTATGCTGGAAAAGGAAATACCTTCACGTAGAAACGAGACAAAAGCATTCTCAGAAAGTTCCCTGTGCTTTGTGCATTCAACTCACAGAGTTGAACATTCCCTTTGATAGAGCAGTTTTGAAACACTCTTTTTGTAGAATCTGCAAGTGGATATTTGGAGCGCTTTGAGGCCTCTGCCGCCAAAGGAATTATCATTGCATAAAAACTAGATGGAAGCGTTCTCAGAAACTTCCTTGTGATGAGTGCATTCAACTCGCAGAGTGGAACCTTCCTTTCGATAGACCAGTTTTGAAACACTGTTTTTGTAGAATCCGCAAGTGGCTATTTGGAGCTCTTTGAGGCTTATGCTGGAAAAGGAAATATCTTCGTCTACAAACTAGACAGAAGCATTCTCAGAAACTTCTTTGTCATGTGGGGATTGAACTCACAGAGTTGAACATTCCTTTACATAGAGCAGTTTTGCAACACCCTTTCGGTGGAAAGTGAAAGTGCTTATCTGGTGCGATGGCGGCATCTAGTGGATAAGGAAATACATTCAGATGAAAACAAGATACATCCATTCTCAGAAACTTCTTTGTGATGACTGCATTCTACTCACAGAGTTGAACCTTCCTTTTGATAGAGCAGTTTTGAAACACTCTTTTTGTGGAATCTGCAAGTGGCTATTTGGAGCGCTTTGAGGCCTATGCTGGAAAAGGAAATCTCTTCACATAAAACCTAGACAGAAGTATTCCCAGAAATTTTTCTGATGTGCGCATTCAACTCACCGAGTTGAACCTTCCTTTAGATAGAGCAGTTTGGAAACACTCTGTCTGTAGTACCTGCGAGTGGATATTTGGAGTGCTTTGAGTGCTACACTGTAAAAGCAAATATCTTCACTTGGAATCTAGACAGAAGAATTCTCAGAGACTTCCCTGTGCTCTCTGCATTCCACTCACAGAGTTGAACCTTCCTTTTGATAGAACAGTTTTGAAACACTCTTGTGGTAGAATCTGCAAGTCGATATTTGGAAGGTTTGGAGGCCTATCCTGGGAAAGGAAATATCTTCCCATCAAAACTAGACAGAAGCATTCTCAGAAACTTCTTAGTGATGTGCGCATTCATGTCACAGAGTTGAAGCTTCCTTTTGATATAGCAGTTTTGAACCACTCTTTTAGTAGAATCTGCAGGTGGATGTTTGGAGAGCTAAGAGGCCAACACTGGAAAAGGAAATCTCTTCACGTAAAAACTAGACGGAAGCATTCTCAGAAACTTCAATGGGCTTTACGCATTCAACTCACAGAGTGCAATGTTGCTTTTGAGAGCGCAGTTTTAAAACACTGTTTTTGTAGAATTTGCTAGAGGATGTTTGGAGCGATGTGAGGCCTTTGCTGGAAAAGGAAATATCTTCACATAAAACCTGGACAGAAGCATTCTCAGAAACTCCTTTGTGATGAGTGCATTCAAATCACACACTTGAACCTTCCTTTGGAAAGAGCAGTTTTGAAACACTCTTTCTGAAGAATCTGCAAGTGGATATTTGGAGCGATTTGAGGCCTATGCTGGAAATGAAATATCTTCACCTAAAAACTAGACGGAAGCATTCTCAGAAACTCCTTTGTGATGAGTGCATTCAACTCACAGAGTTGAAGCTTCCTTTTGATAGAGCAGTTTTGAAACACTCTTTTAGCAGCATCTGCAGGTGGATATTTGGAGCGCTTTGAGGCCAAGGCTGGAAAACGAAATATCATCACATAAAAACTCGACAGAAGCATTCTCTGAAACTTCTTTGTGATGAGTGCATTCAACTCACAGACTCGAACGTTTCTTTTGATAGAACAGTTTAGAAACACTCCTTTTGTAGAATCTGCAAGTGTTTATTTGGAGCGCTTGGAGGCCTATGTTGGAAAAGGACATATCTTCACATCAAAAGTAGACAGACGCATTCTCAGAAACTTCTTTGTGATGAGTGCATTGAACTCACGGAGTTGAACCTACCTATTGATAGAGAAGTTTTGAAACACCCTTTTTGTAGAATCTGCAAGTGAATATTTGGCGCGATTTGAGGCCTATGCAGGAAACGGAAATATCTTCACATGAAAACTAGACAGATGAATTCTCAGAAACGTCTTTGTGATGAGTGCATTCAACTCACAGACTTGAAGCTTCCTTTTGAAAGAGCAGTTTCGAAACACTCTTTTTGTAGAATCTGCAAGTGGATATTTGGAGCGCTTTGAGGGCTATGCTGGAAAAGTTAATACCTTCACCTAAAAACTAGACAGACGCAAACCCAGAAACTTCTTTGTGACGTGTGCATTGAACTCACAGAGTTGAACCTTTCTTTTGATACAGAAGTTTTGAAACACTCTTTTCGTAGAATCTTCAAGTGGATGGATGGAGTGATTTGAGGCCTATGCTGGAAAAGGAAATACCTTCACGTAGAAACGAGACAAAAGCATTCTCAGAAAGTTCCCTCTGCTTTGTGCATTCAACTCACAGAGTTGAACATTCCCTTTGATAGAGCAGTTTTGAAACACTCTTTTTGTAGAATCTGCAAGTGGATATTTGGAGCGCTTTGAGGCCTCTGCCGCCAAAGGAATTATCATTGCATAAAAACTAGATGGAAGCGTTCTCAGAAACTTCCTTGTGATGAGTGCATTCAACTCGCAGAGTGGAACCTTCCTTTCGATAGACCAGTTTTGAAACACTGTTTTTGTAGAATCCGCAAGTGGCTATTTGGAGCTCTTTGAGGCTTATGCTGGAAAAGGAAATATCTTCGTCTACAAACTAGACAGAAGCATTCTCAGAAACTTCTTTCTCATGTGGGGATTGAACTCACAGAGTTGAACATTCCTTTACATAGAGCAGTTTTGCAACACCCTTTCGGTGGAAAGTGAAAGTGCTTATCTGGTGCGATGGCGGCATCTAGTGGATAAGGAAATACATTCAGATGAAAACAAGATACATCCATTCTCAGAAACTTCTTTGTGATGACTGCATTCTACTCACAGAGTTGAACCTTCCTTTTGATAGAGCAGTTTTGAAACACTCTTTTTGTGGAATCTGCAAGTGGCTATTTGGAGCGCTTTGAGGCCTATGCTGGAAAAGGAAATCTCTTCACATAAAACCTAGACAGAAGTATTCCCAGAAAGTTTTTCTGATGTGCGCATTCAACTCACCGAGTTGAACCTTCCTTTAGATAGAGCAGTTTGGAAACACTCTGTCTGTTGTACCTGCGAGTGGATATTTGGAGTGCTTTGAGTGCTACACTGTAAAAGCAAATATCTTCACTTGGAATCTAGACAGAAGAATTCTCAGAGACTTCCCTGTGCTCTCTGCATTCCACTCACAGAGTTGAACCTTCCTTTTGATAGAACAGTTTTGAAACACTCTTGTGGTAGAATCTGCAAGTCGATATTTGGAAGGTTTGGAGGCCTATCCTGGGAAAGGAAATATCTTCCCATCAAAACTAGACAGAAGCATTCTCAGAAACTTCTTAGTGATGTGCGCATTCAAGTCACAGAGTTGAAGCTTCCTTTTGATATAGCAGTTTTGAACCACTCTTTTAGTAGAATCTGCAGGTGGATGTTTGGAGAGCTAAGAGGCCAACACTGGAAAAGGAAATCTCTTCACGTAAAAACTAGACGGAAGCATTCTCAGAAACTTCAATGGGCTTTACGCATTCAACTCACAGAGTGCAATGTTGCTTTTGAGAGCGCAGTTTTAAAACACTGTTTTTGTAGAATTTGCTAGAGGATGTTTGGAGCGATGTGAGGCCTTTGCTGGAAAAGGAAATATCTTCACATAAAACCTGGACAGAAGCATTCTCAGAAACTCCTTTGTGATGAGTGCATTCAAATCACACACTTGAACCTTCCTTTGGAAAGAGCAGTTTTGAAACACTCTTTCTGAAGAATCTGCAAGTGGATATTTGGAGCGATTTGAGGCCTATGCTGGAAATGAAATATCTTCACCTAAAAACTAGACGGAAGCATTCTCAGAAACTCCTTTGTGATGAGTGCATTCAACTCACAGAGTTGAAGCTTCCTTTTGATAGAGCAGTTTTGAAACACTCTTTTAGCAGCATCTGCAGGTGGATATTTGGAGCGCTTTGAGGCCAAGGCTGGAAAACGAAATATCATCACATAAAAACTCGACAGAAGCATTCTCTGAAACTTCTTTGTGATGAGTGCATTCAACTCACAGACTCGAACGTTTCTTTTGATAGAACAGTTTAGAAACACTCCTTTTGTAGAATCTGCAAGTGTTTATTTGGAGCGCTTGGAGGCCTATGTTGGAAAAGGACATATCTTCACATCAAAAGTAGACAGACGCATTCTCAGAAACTTCTTTGTGATGAGTGCATTGAACTCACGGAGTTGAACCTACCTATTGATAGAGAAGTTTGGAAACACCCTTTTTGTAGAATCTGCAAGTGAATATTTGGCGCGATTTGAGGCCTATGCAGGAAACGGAAATATCTTCACATGAAAACTAGACAGATGAATTCTCAGAAACGTCTTTGTGATGAGTGCATTCAACTCACAGACTTGAAGCTTCCTTTTGAAAGAGCAGTTTCGAAACACTCTTTTTGTAGAATCTGCAAGTGGATATTTGGAGCGCTTTGAGGGCTATGCTGGAAAAGTTAATACCTTCACCTAAAAACTAGACAGACGCAAACCCAGAAACTTCTTTGTGACGTGTGCATTGAACTCACAGAGTTGAACCTTTCTTTTGATACAGAAGTTTTGAAACACTCTTTTCGTAGAATCTTCAAGTGGATGGATGGAGTGATTTGAGGCCTATGCTGGAAAAGGAAATACCTTCACGTAGAAACGAGACAAAAGCATTCTCAGAAAGTTCCCTGTGCTTTGTGCATTCAACTCACAGAGTTGAACATTCCCTTTGATAGAGCAGTTTTGAAACACTCTTTTTGTAGAATCTGCAAGTGGATATTTGGAGCGCTTTGAGGCCTCTGCCGCCAAAGGAATTATCATTGCATAAAAACTAGATGGAAGCGTTCTCAGAAACTTCCTTGTGATGAGTGCATTCAACTCGCAGAGTGGAACCTTCCTTTCGATAGACCAGTTTTGAAACACTGTTTTTGTGGAATCCGCAAGTGGCTATTTGGAGCTCTTTGAGGCTTATGCTGGAAAGGGAAATATCTTCGTCTACAAACTAGACAGAAGCATTCTCAGAAACTTCTTTGTCATGTGGGGATTGAACTCACACAGTGGAACATTCCTTTACATAGAGCAGTTTTGCAACACCCTTTCGGTGGAAAGTGAAAGTGCTTATCTGGTGCGATGGCGGCATCTAGTGGATAAGGAAATACATTCAGATGAAAACAAGATACATCCATTCTCAGAAACTTCTTTGTGATGACTGCATTCTACTCACAGAGTTGAACCTTCCTTTTGATAGAGCAGTTTTGAAACACTCTTTTTGTGGAATCTGCAAGTGGCTATTTGGAGCGCTTTGAGGCCTATGCTGGAAAAGGAAATCTCTTCACATAAAACCTAGACAGAAGTATTCCCAGAAATTTTTCTGATGTGCGCATTCAACTCACCGAGTTGAACCTTCCTTTAGATAGAGCAGTTTGGAAACACTCTGTCTGTAGTACCTGCGAGTGGATATTTGGAGTGCTTTGAGTGCTACACTGTAAAAGCAAATATCTTCACTTGGAATCTAGACAGAAGAATTCTCAGAGACTTCCCTGTGCTCTCTGCATTCCACTCACAGAGTTGAACCTTCCTTTTGATAGAACAGTTTTGAAACACTCTTGTGGTAGAATCTGCAAGTCGATATTTGGAAGGTTTGGAGGCCTATCCTGGGAAAGGAAATATCTTCCCATCAAAACTAGACAGAAGCATTCTCAGAAACTTCTTAGTGATGTGCGCATTCATGTCACAGAGTTGAAGCTTCCTTTTGATATAGCAGTTTTGAACCACTCTTTTAGTAGAATCTGCAGGTGGATGTTTGGAGAGCTAAGAGGCCAACACTGGAAAAGGAAATCTCTTCACGTAAAAACTAGACGGAAGCATTCTCAGAAACTTCAATGGGCTTTACGCATTCAACTCACAGAGTGCAATGTTGCTTTTGAGAGCGCAGTTTTAAAACACTGTTTTTGTAGAATTTGCTAGAGGATGTTTGGAGCGATGTGAGGCCTTTGCTGGAAAAGGAAATATCTTCACATAAAACCTGGACAGAAGCATTCTCAGAAACTCCTTTGTGATGAGTGCATTCAAATCACACACTTGAACCTTCCTTTGGAAAGAGCAGTTTTGAAACACTCTTTCTGAAGAATCTGCAAGTGGATATTTGGAGCGATTTGAGGCCTATGCTGGAAATGAAATATCTTCACCTAAAAACTAGACGGAAGCATTCTCAGAAACTCCTTTGTGATGAGTGCATTCAACTCACAGAGTTGAAGCTTCCTTTTGATAGAGCAGTTTTGAAACACTCTTTTAGCAGCATCTGCAGGTGGATATTTGGAGCGCTTTGAGGCCAAGGCTGGAAAACGAAATATCATCACATAAAAACTCGACAGAAGCATTCTCTGAAACTTCTTTGTGATGAGTGCATTCAACTCACAGACTCGAACGTTTCTTTTGATAGAACAGTTTAGAAACACTCCTTTTGTAGAATCTGCAAGTGTTTATTTGGAGCGCTTGGAGGCCTATGTTGGAAAAGGACATATCTTCACATCAAAAGTAGACAGACGCATTCTCAGAAACTTCTTTGTGATGAGTGCATTGAACTCACAGAGTTGAACCTACCTATTGATAGAGAAGTTTGGAAACACCCTTTTTGTAGAATCTGCAAGTGAATATTTGGCGCGATTTGAGGCCTATGCAGGAAACGGAAATATCTTCACATGAAAACTAGACAGATGAATTCTCAGAAACGTCTTTGTGATGAGTGCATTCAACTCACAGACTTGAAGCTTCCTTTTGAAAGAGCAGTTTCGAAACACTCTTTTTGTAGAATCTGCAAGTGGATATTTGGAGCGCTTTGAGGGCTATGCTGGAAAAGTTAATACCTTCACCTAAAAACTAGACAGACGCAAACCCAGAAACTTCTTTGTGACGTGTGCATTGAACTCACAGAGTTGAACCTTTCTTTTGATACAGAAGTTTTGAAACACTCTTTTCGTAGAATCTTCAAGTGGATGGATGGAGTGATTTGAGGCCTATGCTGGAAAAGGAAATACCTTCACGTAGAAACGAGACAAAAGCATTCTCAGAAAGTTCCCTCTGCTTTGTGCATTCAACTCACAGAGTTGAACATTCCCTTTGATAGAGCAGTTTTGAAACACTCTTTTTGTAGAATCTGCAAGTGGATATTTGGAGCGCTTTGAGGCCTCTGCCGCCAAAGGAATTATCATTGCATAAAAACTAGATGGAAGCGTTCTCAGAAACTTCCTTGTGATGAGTGCATTCAACTCGCAGAGTGGAACCTTCCTTTCGATAGACCAGGTTTGAAACACTGTTTTTGTGGAATCCGCAAGTGGCTATTTGGAGCTCTTTGAGGCTTATGCTGGAAAGGGAAATATCTTCGTCTACAAACTAGACAGAAGCATTCTCAGAAACTTCTTTGTCATGTGGGGATTGAACTCACAGAGTTGAACATTCCTTTACATAGAGCAGTTTTGCAACACCCTTTCGGTGGAAAGTGAAAGTGCTTATCTGGTGCGATGGCGGCATCTAGTGGATAAGGAAATACATTCAGATGAAAACAAGATACATCCATTCTCAGAAACTTCTTTGTGATGACTGCATTCTACTCACAGAGTTGAACCTTCCTTTTGATAGAGCAGTTTTGAAACACTCTTTTTGTCGAATCTGCAAGTGGCTATTTGGAGCGCTTTGAGGCCTATGCTGGAAAAGGAAATCTCTTCACATAAAACCTAGACAGAAGTATTCCCAGAAAGTTTTTCTGATGTGCGCATTCAACTCACCGAGTTGAACCTTCCTTTAGATAGAGCAGTTTGGAAACACTCTGTCTGTAGTACCTGCGAGTGGATATTTGGAGTGCTTTGAGTGCTACACTGTAAAAGCAAATATCTTCACTTGGAATCTAGACAGAAGAATTCTCAGAGACTTCCCTGTGCTCTCTGCATTCCACTCACAGAGTTGAACCTTCCTTTTGATAGAACAGTTTTGAAACACTCTTGTGGTAGAATCTGCAAGTCGATATTTGGAAGGTTTGGAGGCCTATCCTGGGAAAGGAAATATCTTCCCATCAAAACTAGACAGAAGCATTCTCAGAAACTTCTTAGTGATGTGCGCATTCAAGTCACAGAGTTGAAGCTTCCTTTTGATATAGCAGTTTTGAACCACTCTTTTAGTAGAATCTGCAGGTGGATGTTTGGAGAGCTAAGAGGCCAACACTGGAAAAGGAAATCTCTTCACGTAAAAACTAGACGGAAGCATTCTCAGAAACTTCAATGGGCTTTACGCATTCAACTCACAGAGTGCAATGTTGCTTTTGAGAGCGCAGTTTTAAAACACTGTTTTTGTAGAATTTGCTAGAGGATGTTTGGAGCGATGTGAGGCCTTTGCTGGAAAAGGAAATATCTTCACATAAAACCTGGACAGAAGCATTCTCAGAAACTCCTTTGTGATGAGTGCATTCAAATCACACACTTGAACCTTCCTTTGGAAAGAGCAGTTTTGAAACACTCTTTCTGAAGAATCTGCAAGTGGATATTTGGAGCGATTTGAGGCCTATGCTGGAAATGAAATATCTTCACCTAAAAACTAGACGGAAGCATTCTCAGAAACTCCTTTGTGATGAGTGCATTCAACTCACAGAGTTGAAGCTTCCTTTTGATAGAGCAGTTTTGAAACACTCTTTTAGCAGCATCTGCAGGTGGATATTTGGAGCGCTTTGAGGCCAAGGCTGGAAAACGAAATATCATCACATAAAAACTCGACAGAAGCATTCTCTGAAACTTCTTTGTGATGAGTGCATTCAACTCACAGACTCGAACGTTTCTTTTGATAGAACAGTTTAGAAACACTCCTTTTGTAGAATCTGCAAGTGTTTATTTGGAGCGCTTGGAGGCCTATGTTGGAAAAGGACATATCTTCACATCAAAAGTAGACAGACGCATTCTCAGAAACTTCTTTGTGATGAGTGCATTGAACTCACGGAGTTGAACCTACCTATTGATAGAGAAGTTTGGAAACACCCTTTTTGTAGAATCTGCAAGTGAATATTTGGCGCGATTTGAGGCCTATGCAGGAAACGGAAATATCTTCACATGAAAACTAGACAGATGAATTCTCAGAAACGTCTTTGTGATGAGTGCATTCAACTCACAGACTTGAAGCTTCCTTTTGAAAGAGCAGTTTCGAAACACTCTTTTTGTAGAATCTGCAAGTGGATATTTGGAGCGCTTTGAGGGCTATGCTGGAAAAGTTAATACCTTCACCTAAAAACTAGACAGACGCAAACCCAGAAACTTCTTTGTGACGTGTGCATTGAACTCACAGAGTTGAACCTTTCTTTTGATACAGAAGTTTTGAAACACTCTTTTCGTAGAATCTTCAAGTGGATGGATGGAGTGATTTGAGGCCTATGCTGGAAAAGCAAATACCTTCACGTAGAAACGAGACAAAAGCATTCTCAGAAAGTTCCCTCTGCTTTGTGCATTCAACTCACAGAGTTGAACATTCCCTTTGATAGAGCAGTTTTGAAACACTCTTTTTGTAGAATCTGCAAGTGGATATTTGGAGCGCTTTGAGGCCTCTGCCGCCAAAGGAATTATCATTGCATAAAAACTAGATGGAAGCGTTCTCAGAAACTTCCTTGTGATGAGTGCATTCAACTCGCAGAGTGGAACCTTCCTTTCGATAGACCAGTTTTGAAACACTGTTTTTGTGGAATCCGCAAGTGGCTATTTGGAGATCTTTGAGGCTTATGCTGGAAAGGGAAATATCTTCGTCTACAAACTAGACAGAAGCATTCTCAGAAACTTCTTTGTCATGTGGGGATTGAACTCACAGAGTTGAACATTCCTTTACATAGAGCAGTTTTGCAACACCCTTTCGGTGGAAAGTGAAAGTGCTTATCTGGTGCGATGGCGGCATCTAGTGGATAAGGAAATACATTCAGATGAAAACAAGATACATCCATTCTCAGAAACTTCTTTGTGATGACTGCATTCTACTCACAGAGTTGAACCTTCCTTTTGATAGAGCAGTTTTGAAACACTCTTTTTGTGGAATCTGCAAGTGGCTATTTGGAGCGCTTTGAGGCCTATGCTGGAAAAGGAAATCTCTTCACATAAAACCTAGACAGAAGTATTCCCAGAAAGTTTTTCTGATGTGCGCATTCAACTCACCGAGTTGAACCTTCCTTTAGATAGAGCAGTTTTGAAACACTCTTGTGGTAGAATCTGCAAGTCGATATTTGGAAGGTTTGGAGGCCTATCCTGGGAAAGGAAATATATTCCCATCAAAACTAGACAGAAGCATTCTCAGAAACTTCTTAGTGATGTGCGCATTCAAGTCACAGAGTTGAAGCTTCCTTTTGATATAGCAGTTTTGAACCACTCTTTTAGTAGAATCTGCAAGTGGATGTTCGGAGAGCTAAGAGGCCAACACTGGAAAAGGAAATCTCTTCACGTAAAAACTAGACGGAAGCATTCTCAGAAACTTCAATGGGCTTTACGCATTCAACTCACAGAGTGCAATGTTGCTTTTGAGAGCGCAGTTTTAAAACACTGTTTTTGTAGAATTTGCTAGAGGATGTTTGGAGCGATGTGAGGCCTTTGCTGGAAAAGGAAATATCTTCACATAAAACCTAGACAGAAGCATTCTCAGAAACTCCTTTGTGATGAGTGCATTCAAATCACACACTTGAACCTTCCTTTGGAAAGAGCAGTTTTGAAACACTCTTTCTGAAGAATCTGCAAGTGGATATTTGGAGCGATTTGAGGCCTATGCTGGAAATGAAATATCTTCACCTAAAAACTAGACGGAAGCATTCTCAGAAACTCCTTTGTGATGAGTGCATTCAACTCACAGAGTTGAAGCTTCCTTTTGATAGAGCAGTTTTGAAACACTCTTTTAGCAGCATCTGCAAGTGGATATTTGGAGCGCTTTGAGGCCAAGGCTGGAAAACGAAATCTCATCACATAAAAACTCGACAGAAGCATTCTCTGAAACTTCTTTGTGATGAGTGCATTCAACTCACAGACTCGAACGTTTCTTTTGATAGAACAGTTTAGAAACACTCCTTTTGTAGAATCTGCAAGTGTTTATTTGGAGCGCTTTGAGGCCTATGTTGGAAAAGGACATATCTTCACATCAAAAGTAGACAGACGCATTCTCAGAAACTTCTTTGTGATGAGTGCATTGAACTCACAGAGTTGAACCTACCTATTGATAGAGAAGTTTTGAAACACCCTTTTTGTAGAATCTGCAAGTGAATATTTGGCGCGATTTGAGGCCTATGCAGGAAACGGAAATATCTTCACATGAAAACTAGACAGATGAATTCTCAGAAACGTCTTTGTGATGAGTGCATTCAACTCACAGACTTGAAGCTTCCTTTTGAAAGAGCAGTTTCGAAACACTCTTTTTGTAGAATCTGCAAGTGGATATTTGGAGCGCTTTGAGGGCTATGCTGGAAAAGTTAATACCTTCACCTAAAAACTAGACAGACGCAAACTCAGAAACTTCTTTGTGACGTGTGCATTGAACTCACAGAGTTGAACCTTTCTTTTGATACAGAAGTTTTGAAACACTCTTTTCGTAGAATCTTCAAGTGGATGGATGGAGTGATTTGAGGCCTATGCTGGAAAAGGAAATACCTTCACGTAGAAACGAGACAAAAGCATTCTCAGAAAGTTCCCTGTGCTTTGTGCATTCAACTCACAGAGTTGAACATTCCCTTTGATAGAGCAGTTTTGAAACACTCTTTTTGTAGAATCTGCAAGTGGATATTTGGAGCGCTTTGAGGCCTCTGCTGCCAAAGGAATTATCATTGCATAAAAACTAGATGGAAGCGTTCTCAGAAACTTCCTTGTGATGAGTGCATTCAACTCGCAGAGTGGAACCTTCGTTTCGATAGACCAGTTTTGAAACACTGTTTTTGTAGAATCCGCAAGTGGCTATTTGGAGCTCTTTGAGGCTTATGCTGGAAAAGGAAATATCTTCGTCTACAAACTAGACAGAAGCATTCTCAGAAACTTCTTTGTCATGTGGGGATTGAACTCACACAGTTGAATATTCCTTTACATAGAGCAGTTTTGCAACACCCTTTCGGTGGAAAGTGAAAGTGCTTATTTGGTGCGATGGCGGCATCTAGTGGATAAGGAAATACATTCAGATGAAAACAAGATACATCCATTCTCAGAAACTTCTTTGTGATGACTGCATTCTACTCACAGAGTTGAACCTTCCTTTTGATAGAACAGTTTTGAAACACTCTTTTTGTGGAATCTGCAAGTGGCTATTTGGAGCGCTTTGAGGCCTATGCTGGAAAAGGAAATCTCTTCACATAAAACCTAGACAGAAGTATTCCCAGAAAGTTTTTCTGATGTGCGCATTCAACTCACCGAGTTGAACCTTCCTTTAGATAGAGCAGTTTTGAAACACTCTGTCTGTAGTACCTGCGAGTGGATATTTGGAGTGCTTTGAGTGCTACACTGTAAAAGCAAATATCTTCACTTGGAATCTAGACAGAAGAATTCTCAGAGACTTCCCTGTGCTCTCTGCATTCCACTCACAGAGTTGAACCTTCCTTTTGATAGAACAGTTTTGAAACACTCTTGTGGTAGAATCTGCAAGTCGATATTTGGAAGGTTTGGAGGCCTATCCTGGGAAAGGAAATATCTTCCCATCAAAACTAGACAGAAGCATTCTCAGAAACTTCTTAGTGATGTGCGCATTCAAGTCACAGAGTTGAAGCTTCCTTTTGATATAGCAGTTTTGAACCACTCTTTTAGTAGAATCTGCAGGTGGATGTTTGGAGAGCTAAGAGGCCAACACTGGAAAAGGAAATCTCTTCACGTAAAAACTAGACGGAAGCATTCTCAGAAACTTCAATGGGCTTTACGCATTCAACTCACAGAGTGCAATGTTGCTTTTGAGAGCGCAGTTTTAAAACACTGTTTTTGTAGAATTTGCTAGAGGATGTTTGGAGCGATGTGAGGCCTTTGCTGGAAAAGGAAATATCTTCACATAAAACCTGGACAGAAGCATTCTCAGAAACTCCTTTGTGATGAGTGCATTCAAATCACACACTTGAACCTTCCTTTGGAAAGAGCAGTTTTGAAACACTCTTTCTGAAGAATCTGCAAGTGGATATTTGGAGCGATTTGAGGCCTATGCTGGAAATGAAATATCTTCACCTAAAAACTAGACGGAAGCATTCTCAGAAACTCCTTTGTGATGAGTGCATTCAACTCACAGAGTTGAAGCTTCCTTTTGATAGAGCAGTTTTGAAACACTCTTTTAGCAGCATCTGCAGGTGGATATTTGGAGCGCTTTGAGGCCAAGGCTGGAAAACGAAATATCATCACATAAAAACTCGACAGAAGCATTCTCTGAAACTTCTTTGTGATGAGTGCATTCAACTCACAGACTCGAACGTTTCTTTTGATAGAACAGTTTAGAAACACTCCTTTTGTAGAATCTGCAAGTGTTTATTTGGAGCGCTTGGAGGCCTATGTTGGAAAAGGACATATCTTCACATCAAAAGTAGACAGACGCATTCTCAGAAACTTCTTTGTGATGAGTGCATTGAACTCACGGAGTTGAACCTACCTATTGATAGAGAAGTTTGGAAACACCCTTTTTGTAGAATCTGCAAGTGAATATTTGGCGCGATTTGAGGCCTATGCAGGAAACGGAAATATCTTCACATGAAAACTAGACAGATGAATTCTCAGAAACGTCTTTGTGATGAGTGCATTCAACTCACAGACTTGAAGCTTCCTTTTGAAAGAGCAGTTTCGAAACACTCTTTTTGTAGAATCTGCAAGTGGATATTTGGAGCGCTTTGAGGGCTATGCTGGAAAAGTTAATACCTTCACCTAAAAACTAGACAGACGCAAACCCAGAAACTTCTTTGTGACGTGTGCATTGAACTCACAGAGTTGAACCTTTCTTTTGATACAGAAGTTTTGAAACACTCTTTTCGTAGAATCTTCAAGTGGATGGATGGAGTGATTTGAGGCCTATGCTGGAAAAGGAAATACCTTCACGTAGAAACGAGACAAAAGCATTCTCAGAAAGTTCCCTCTGCTTTGTGCATTCAACTCACAGAGTTGAACATTCCCTTTGATAGAGCAGTTTTGAAACACTCTTTTTGTAGAATCTGCAAGTGGATATTTGGAGCGCTTTGAGGCCTCTGCCGCCAAAGGAATTATCATTGCATAAAAACTAGATGGAAGCGTTCTCAGAAACTTCCTTGTGATGAGTGCATTCAACTCGCAGAGTGGAACCTTCCTTTCGATAGACCAGGTTTGAAACACTGTTTTTGTGGAATCCGCAAGTGGCTATTTGGAGCTCTTTGAGGCTTATGCTGGAAAGGGAAATATCTTCGTCTACAAACTAGACAGAAGCATTCTCAGAAACTTCTTTGTCATGTGGGGATTGAACTCACAGAGTTGAACATTCCTTTACATAGAGCAGTTTTGCAACACCCTTTCGGTGGAAAGTGAAAGTGCTTATCTGGTGCGATGGCGGCATCTAGTGGATAAGGAAATACATTCAGATGAAAACAAGATACATCCATTCTCAGAAACTTCTTTGTGATGACTGCATTCTACTCACAGAGTTGAACCTTCCTTTTGATAGAGCAGTTTTGAAACACTCTTTTTGTCGAATCTGCAAGTGGCTATTTGGAGCGCTTTGAGGCCTATGCTGGAAAAGGAAATCTCTTCACATAAAACCTAGACAGAAGTATTCCCAGAAAGTTTTTCTGATGTGCGCATTCAACTCACCGAGTTGAACCTTCCTTTAGATAGAGCAGTTTGGAAACACTCTGTCTGTAGTACCTGCGAGTGGATATTTGGAGTGCTTTGAGTGCTACACTGTAAAAGCAAATATCTTCACTTGGAATCTAGACAGAAGAATTCTCAGAGACTTCCCTGTGCTCTCTGCATTCCACTCACAGAGTTGAACCTTCCTTTTGATAGAACAGTTTTGAAACACTCTTGTGGTAGAATCTGCAAGTCGATATTTGGAAGGTTTGGAGGCCTATCCTGGGAAAGGAAATATCTTCCCATCAAAACTAGACAGAAGCATTCTCAGAAACTTCTTAGTGATGTGCGCATTCAAGTCACAGAGTTGAAGCTTCCTTTTGATATAGCAGTTTTGAACCACTCTTTTAGTAGAATCTGCAGGTGGATGTTTGGAGAGCTAAGAGGCCAACACTGGAAAAGGAAATCTCTTCACGTAAAAACTAGACGGAAGCATTCTCAGAAACTTCAATGGGCTTTACGCATTCAACTCACAGAGTGCAATGTTGCTTTTGAGAGCGCAGTTTTAAAACACTGTTTTTGTAGAATTTGCTAGAGGATGTTTGGAGCGATGTGAGGCCTTTGCTGGAAAAGGAAATATCTTCACATAAAACCTGGACAGAAGCATTCTCAGAAACTCCTTTGTGATGAGTGCATTCAAATCACACACTTGAACCTTCCTTTGGAAAGAGCAGTTTTGAAACACTCTTTCTGAAGAATCTGCAAGTGGATATTTGGAGCGATTTGAGGCCTATGCTGGAAATGAAATATCTTCACCTAAAAACTAGACGGAAGCATTCTCAGAAACTCCTTTGTGATGAGTGCATTCAACTCACAGAGTTGAAGCTTCCTTTTGATAGAGCAGTTTTGAAACACTCTTTTAGCAGCATCTGCAGGTGGATATTTGGAGCGCTTTGAGGCCAAGGCTGGAAAACGAAATATCATCACATAAAAACTCGACAGAAGCATTCTCTGAAACTTCTTTGTGATGAGTGCATTCAACTCACAGACTCGAACGTTTCTTTTGATAGAACAGTTTAGAAACACTCCTTTTGTAGAATCTGCAAGTGTTTATTTGGAGCGCTTGGAGGCCTATGTTGGAAAAGGACATATCTTCACATCAAAAGTAGACAGACGCATTCTCAGAAACTTCTTTGTGATGAGTGCATTGAACTCACGGAGTTGAACCTACCTATTGATAGAGAAGTTTGGAAACACCCTTTTTGTAGAATCTGCAAGTGAATATTTGGCGCGATTTGAGGCCTATGCAGGAAACGGAAATATCTTCACATGAAAACTAGACAGATGAATTCTCAGAAACGTCTTTGTGATGAGTGCATTCAACTCACAGACTTGAAGCTTCCTTTTGAAAGAGCAGTTTCGAAACACTCTTTTTGTAGAATCTGCAAGTGGATATTTGGAGCGCTTTGAGGGCTATGCTGGAAAAGTTAATACCTTCACCTAAAAACTAGACAGACGCAAACCCAGAAACTTCTTTGTGACGTGTGCATTGAACTCACAGAGTTGAACCTTTCTTTTGATACAGAAGTTTTGAAACACTCTTTTCGTAGAATCTTCAAGTGGATGGATGGAGTGATTTGAGGCCTATGCTGGAAAAGCAAATACCTTCACGTAGAAACGAGACAAAAGCATTCTCAGAAAGTTCCCTCTGCTTTGTGCATTCAACTCACAGAGTTGAACATTCCCTTTGATAGAGCAGTTTTGAAACACTCTTTTTGTAGAATCTGCAAGTGGATATTTGGAGCGCTTTGAGGCCTCTGCCGCCAAAGGAATTATCATTGCATAAAAACTAGATGGAAGCGTTCTCAGAAACTTCCTTGTGATGAGTGCATTCAACTCGCAGAGTGGAACCTTCCTTTCGATAGACCAGTTTTGAAACACTGTTTTTGTGGAATCCGCAAGTGGCTATTTGGAGATCTTTGAGGCTTATGCTGGAAAGGGAAATATCTTCGTCTACAAACTAGACAGAAGCATTCTCAGAAACTTCTTTGTCATGTGGGGATTGAACTCACAGAGTTGAACATTCCTTTACATAGAGCAGTTTTGCAACACCCTTTCGGTGGAAAGTGAAAGTGCTTATCTGGTGCGATGGCGGCATCTAGTGGATAAGGAAATACATTCAGATGAAAACAAGATACATCCATTCTCAGAAACTTCTTTGTGATGACTGCATTCTACTCACAGAGTTGAACCTTCCTTTTGATAGAGCAGTTTTGAAACACTCTTTTTGTGGAATCTGCAAGTGGCTATTTGGAGCGCTTTGAGGCCTATGCTGGAAAAGGAAATCTCTTCACATAAAACCTAGACAGAAGTATTCCCAGAAAGTTTTTCTGATGTGCGCATTCAACTCACCGAGTTGAACCTTCCTTTAGATAGAGCAGTTTTGAAACACTCTTGTGGTAGAATCTGCAAGTCGATATTTGGAAGGTTTGGAGGCCTATCCTGGGAAAGGAAATATATTCCCATCAAAACTAGACAGAAGCATTCTCAGAAACTTCTTAGTGATGTGCGCATTCAAGTCACAGAGTTGAAGCTTCCTTTTGATATAGCAGTTTTGAACCACTCTTTTAGTAGAATCTGCAAGTGGATGTTCGGAGAGCTAAGAGGCCAACACTGGAAAAGGAAATCTCTTCACGTAAAAACTAGACGGAAGCATTCTCAGAAACTTCAATGGGCTTTACGCATTCAACTCACAGAGTGCAATGTTGCTTTTGAGAGCGCAGTTTTAAAACACTGTTTTTGTAGAATTTGCTAGAGGATGTTTGGAGCGATGTGAGGCCTTTGCTGGAAAAGGAAATATCTTCACATAAAACCTAGACAGAAGCATTCTCAGAAACTCCTTTGTGATGAGTGCATTCAAATCACACACTTGAACCTTCCTTTGGAAAGAGCAGTTTTGAAACACTCTTTCTGAAGAATCTGCAAGTGGATATTTGGAGCGATTTGAGGCCTATGCTGGAAATGAAATATCTTCACCTAAAAACTAGACGGAAGCATTCTCAGAAACTCCTTTGTGATGAGTGCATTCAACTCACAGAGTTGAAGCTTCCTTTTGATAGAGCAGTTTTGAAACACTCTTTTAGCAGCATCTGCAAGTGGATATTTGGAGCGCTTTGAGGCCAAGGCTGGAAAACGAAATCTCATCACATAAAAACTCGACAGAAGCATTCTCTGAAACTTCTTTGTGATGAGTGCATTCAACTCACAGACTCGAACGTTTCTTTTGATAGAACAGTTTAGAAACACTCCTTTTGTAGAATCTGCAAGTGTTTATTTGGAGCGCTTTGAGGCCTATGTTGGAAAAGGACATATCTTCACATCAAAAGTAGACAGACGCATTCTCAGAAACTTCTTTGTGATGAGTGCATTGAACTCACAGAGTTGAACCTACCTATTGATAGAGAAGTTTTGAAACACCCTTTTTGTAGAATCTGCAAGTGAATATTTGGCGCGATTTGAGGCCTATGCAGGAAACGGAAATATCTTCACATGAAAACTAGACAGATGAATTCTCAGAAACGTCTTTGTGATGAGTGCATTCAACTCACAGACTTGAAGCTTCCTTTTGAAAGAGCAGTTTCGAAACACTCTTTTTGTAGAATCTGCAAGTGGATATTTGGAGCGCTTTGAGGGCTATGCTGGAAAAGTTAATACCTTCACCTAAAAACTAGACAGACGCAAACTCAGAAACTTCTTTGTGACGTGTGCATTGAACTCACAGAGTTGAACCTTTCTTTTGATACAGAAGTTTTGAAACACTCTTTTCGTAGAATCTTCAAGTGGATGGATGGAGTGATTTGAGGCCTATGCTGGAAAAGGAAATACCTTCACGTAGAAACGAGACAAAAGCATTCTCAGAAAGTTCCCTGTGCTTTGTGCATTCAACTCACAGAGTTGAACATTCCCTTTGATAGAGCAGTTTTGAAACACTCTTTTTGTAGAATCTGCAAGTGGATATTTGGAGCGCTTTGAGGCCTCTGCTGCCAAAGGAATTATCATTGCATAAAAACTAGATGGAAGCGTTCTCAGAAACTTCCTTGTGATGAGTGCATTCAACTCGCAGAGTGGAACCTTCGTTTCGATAGACCAGTTTTGAAACACTGTTTTTGTAGAATCCGCAAGTGGCTATTTGGAGCTCTTTGAGGCTTATGCTGGAAAAGGAAATATCTTCGTCTACAAACTAGACAGAAGCATTCTCAGAAACTTCTTTGTCATGTGGGGATTGAACTCACACAGTTGAATATTCCTTTACATAGAGCAGTTTTGCAACACCCTTTCGGTGGAAAGTGAAAGTGCTTATTTGGTGCGATGGCGGCATCTAGTGGATAAGGAAATACATTCAGATGAAAACAAGATACATCCATTCTCAGAAACTTCTTTGTGATGACTGCATTCTACTCACAGAGTTGAACCTTCCTTTTGATAGAACAGTTTTGAAACACTCTTTTTGTGGAATCTGCAAGTGGCTATTTGGAGCGCTTTGAGGCCTATGCTGGAAAAGGAAATCTCTTCACATAAAACCTAGACAGAAGTATTCCCAGAAAGTTTTTCTGATGTGCGCATTCAACTCACCGAGTTGAACCTTCCTTTAGATAGAGCAGTTTTGAAACACTCTGTCTGTAGTACCTGCGAGTGGATATTTGGAGTGCTTTGAGTGCTACACTGTAAAAGCAAATATCTTCACTTGGAATCTAGACAGAAGAATTCTCAGAGACTTCCCTGTGCTCTCTGCATTCCACTCACAGAGTTGAACCTTCCTTTTGATAGAACAGTTTTGAAACACTCTTGTGGTAGAATCTGCAAGTCGATATTTGGAAGGTTTGGAGGCCTATCCTGGGAAAGGAAATATCTTCCCATCAAAACTAGACAGAAGCATTCTCAGAAACTTCTTAGTGATGTGCGCATTCAAGTCACAGAGTTGAAGCTTCCTTTTGATATAGCAGTTTTGAACCACTCTTTTAGTAGAATCTGCAGGTGGATGTTTGGAGAGCTAAGAGGCCAACACTGGAAAAGGAAATCTCTTCACGTAAAAACTAGACGGAAGCATTCTCAGAAACTTCAATGGGCTTTACGCATTCAACTCACAGAGTGCAATGTTGCTTTTGAGAGCGCAGTTTTAAAACACTGTTTTTGTAGAATTTGCTAGAGGATGTTTGGAGCGATGTGAGGCCTTTGCTGGAAAAGGAAATATCTTCACATAAAACCTGGACAGAAGCATTCTCAGAAACTCCTTTGTGATGAGTGCATTCAAATCACACACTTGAACCTTCCTTTGGAAAGAGCAGTTTTGAAACACTCTTTCTGAAGAATCTGCAAGTGGATATTTGGAGCGATTTGAGGCCTATGCTGGAAATGAAATATCTTCACCTAAAAACTAGACGGAAGCATTCTCAGAAACTCCTTTGTGATGAGTGCATTCAACTCACAGAGTTGAAGCTTCCTTTTGATAGAGCAGTTTTGAAACACTCTTTTAGCAGCATCTGCAGGTGGATATTTGGAGCGCTTTGAGGCCAAGGCTGGAAAACGAAATATCATCACATAAAAACTCGACAGAAGCATTCTCTGAAACTTCTTTGTGATGAGTGCATTCAACTCACAGACTCGAACGTTTCTTTTGATAGAACAGTTTAGAAACACTCCTTTTGTAGAATCTGCAAGTGTTTATTTGGAGCGCTTGGAGGCCTATGTTGGAAAAGGACATATCTTCACATCAAAAGTAGACAGACGCATTCTCAGAAACTTCTTTGTGATGAGTGCATTGAACTCACGGAGTTGAACCTACCTATTGATAGAGAAGTTTGGAAACACCCTTTTTGTAGAATCTGCAAGTGAATATTTGGCGCGATTTGAGGCCTATGCAGGAAACGGAAATATCTTCACATGAAAACTAGACAGATGAATTCTCAGAAACGTCTTTGTGATGAGTGCATTCAACTCACAGACTTGAAGCTTCCTTTTGAAAGAGCAGTTTCGAAACACTCTTTTTGTAGAATCTGCAAGTGGATATTTGGAGCGCTTTGAGGGCTATGCTGGAAAAGTTAATACCTTCACCTAAAAACTAGACAGACGCAAACCCAGAAACTTCTTTGTGACGTGTGCATTGAACTCACAGAGTTGAACCTTTCTTTTGATACAGAAGTTTTGAAACACTCTTTTCGTAGAATCTTCAAGTGGATGGATGGAGTGATTTGAGGCCTATGCTGGAAAAGGAAATACCTTCACGTAGAAACGAGACAAAAGCATTCTCAGAAAGTTCCCTGTGCTTTGTGCATTCAACTCACAGAGTTGAACATTCCCTTTGATAGAGCAGTTTTGAAACACTCTTTTTGTAGAATCTGCAAGTGGATATTTGGAGCGCTTTGAGGCCTCTGCCGCCAAAGGAATTATCATTGCATAAAAACTAGATGGAAGCGTTCTCAGAAACTTCCTTGTGATGAGTGCATTCAACTCGCAGAGTGGAACCTTCCTTTCGATAGACCAGGTTTGAAACACTGTTTTTGTGGAATCCGCAAGTGGCTATTTGGAGCTCTTTGAGGCTTATGCTGGAAAGGGAAATATCTTCGTCTACAAACTAGACAGAAGCATTCTCAGAAACTTCTTTGTCATGTGGGGATTGAACTCACAGAGTTGAACATTCCTTTACATAGAGCAGTTTTGCAACACCCTTTCGGTGGAAAGTGAAAGTGCTTATCTGGTGCGATGGCGGCATCTAGTGGATAAGGAAATACATTCAGATGAAAACAAGATACATCCATTCTCAGAAACTTCTTTGTGATGACTGCATTCTACTCACAGAGTTGAACCTTCCTTTTGATAGAGCAGTTTTGAAACACTCTTTTTGTCGAATCTGCAAGTGGCTATTTGGAGCGCTTTGAGGCCTATGCTGGAAAAGGAAATCTCTTCACATAAAACCTAGACAGAAGTATTCCCAGAAAGTTTTTCTGATGTGCGCATTCAACTCACCGAGTTGAACCTTCCTTTAGATAGAGCAGTTTGGAAACACTCTGTCTGTAGTACCTGCGAGTGGATATTTGGAGTGCTTTGAGTGCTACACTGTAAAAGCAAATATCTTCACTTGGAATCTAGACAGAAGAATTCTCAGAGACTTCCCTGTGCTCTCTGCATTCCACTCACAGAGTTGAACCTTCCTTTTGATAGAACAGTTTTGAAACACTCTTGTGGTAGAATCTGCAAGTCGATATTTGGAAGGTTTGGAGGCCTATCCTGGGAAAGGAAATATCTTCCCATCAAAACTAGACAGAAGCATTCTCAGAAACTTCTTAGTGATGTGCGCATTCAAGTCACAGAGTTGAAGCTTCCTTTTGATATAGCAGTTTTGAACCACTCTTTTAGTAGAATCTGCAGGTGGATGTTTGGAGAGCTAAGAGGCCAACACTGGAAAAGGAAATCTCTTCACGTAAAAACTAGACGGAAGCATTCTCAGAAACTTCAATGGGCTTTACGCATTCAACTCACAGAGTGCAATGTTGCTTTTGAGAGCGCAGTTTTAAAACACTGTTTTTGTAGAATTTGCTAGAGGATGTTTGGAGCGATGTGAGGCCTTTGCTGGAAAAGGAAATATCTTCACATAAAACCTGGACAGAAGCATTCTCAGAAACTCCTTTGTGATGAGTGCATTCAAATCACACACTTGAACCTTCCTTTGGAAAGAGCAGTTTTGAAACACTCTTTCTGAAGAATCTGCAAGTGGATATTTGGAGCGATTTGAGGCCTATGCTGGAAATGAAATATCTTCACCTAAAAACTAGACGGAAGCATTCTCAGAAACTCCTTTGTGATGAGTGCATTCAACTCACAGAGTTGAAGCTTCCTTTTGATAGAGCAGTTTTGAAACACTCTTTTAGCAGCATCTGCAGGTGGATATTTGGAGCGCTTTGAGGCCAAGGCTGGAAAACGAAATATCATCACATAAAAACTCGACAGAAGCATTCTCTGAAACTTCTTTGTGATGAGTGCATTCAACTCACAGACTCGAACGTTTCTTTTGATAGAACAGTTTAGAAACACTCCTTTTGTAGAATCTGCAAGTGTTTATTTGGAGCGCTTGGAGGCCTATGTTGGAAAAGGACATATCTTCACATCAAAAGTAGACAGACGCATTCTCAGAAACTTCTTTGTGATGAGTGCATTGAACTCACGGAGTTGAACCTACCTATTGATAGAGAAGTTTGGAAACACCCTTTTTGTAGAATCTGCAAGTGAATATTTGGCGCGATTTGAGGCCTATGCAGGAAACGGAAATATCTTCACATGAAAACTAGACAGATGAATTCTCAGAAACGTCTTTGTGATGAGTGCATTCAACTCACAGACTTGAAGCTTCCTTTTGAAAGAGCAGTTTCGAAACACTCTTTTTGTAGAATCTGCAAGTGGATATTTGGAGCGCTTTGAGGGCTATGCTGGAAAAGTTAATACCTTCACCTAAAAACTAGACAGACGCAAACCCAGAAACTTCTTTGTGACGTGTGCATTGAACTCACAGAGTTGAACCTTTCTTTTGATACAGAAGTTTTGAAACACTCTTTTCGTAGAATCTTCAAGTGGATGGATGGAGTGATTTGAGGCCTATGCTGGAAAAGCAAATACCTTCACGTAGAAACGAGACAAAAGCATTCTCAGAAAGTTCCCTCTGCTTTGTGCATTCAACTCACAGAGTTGAACATTCCCTTTGATAGAGCAGTTTTGAAACACTCTTTTTGTAGAATCTGCAAGTGGATATTTGGAGCGCTTTGAGGCCTCTGCCGCCAAAGGAATTATCATTGCATAAAAACTAGATGGAAGCGTTCTCAGAAACTTCCTTGTGATGAGTGCATTCAACTCGCAGAGTGGAACCTTCCTTTCGATAGACCAGTTTTGAAACACTGTTTTTGTGGAATCCGCAAGTGGCTATTTGGAGATCTTTGAGGCTTATGCTGGAAAGGGAAATATCTTCGTCTACAAACTAGACAGAAGCATTCTCAGAAACTTCTTTGTCATGTGGGGATTGAACTCACAGAGTTGAACATTCCTTTACATAGAGCAGTTTTGCAACACCCTTTCGGTGGAAAGTGAAAGTGCTTATCTGGTGCGATGGCGGCATCTAGTGGATAAGGAAATACATTCAGATGAAAACAAGATACATCCATTCTCAGAAACTTCTTTGTGATGACTGCATTCTACTCACAGAGTTGAACCTTCCTTTTGATAGAGCAGTTTTGAAACACTCTTTTTGTGGAATCTGCAAGTGGCTATTTGGAGCGCTTTGAGGCCTATGCTGGAAAAGGAAATCTCTTCACATAAAACCTAGACAGAAGTATTCCCAGAAAGTTTTTCTGATGTGCGCATTCAACTCACCGAGTTGAACCTTCCTTTAGATAGAGCAGTTTTGAAACACTCTTGTGGTAGAATCTGCAAGTCGATATTTGGAAGGTTTGGAGGCCTATCCTGGGAAAGGAAATATATTCCCATCAAAACTAGACAGAAGCATTCTCAGAAACTTCTTAGTGATGTGCGCATTCAAGTCACAGAGTTGAAGCTTCCTTTTGATATAGCAGTTTTGAACCACTCTTTTAGTAGAATCTGCAAGTGGATGTTCGGAGAGCTAAGAGGCCAACACTGGAAAAGGAAATCTCTTCACGTAAAAACTAGACGGAAGCATTCTCAGAAACTTCAATGGGCTTTACGCATTCAACTCACAGAGTG
The DNA here is from genome assembly GCF_028885655.2 of Pongo abelii. Classification (NCBI taxonomy): domain Eukaryota; kingdom Metazoa; phylum Chordata; class Mammalia; order Primates; family Hominidae; genus Pongo; species Pongo abelii. The sequence goes on from NC_071989.2 coordinate 52,223,404, forward strand.
CAATGTTGCTTTTGAGAGCGCAGTTTTAAAACACTGTTTTTGTAGAATTTGCTAGAGGATGTTTGGAGCGATGTGAGGCCTTTGCTGGAAAAGGAAATATCTTCACATAAAACCTAGACAGAAGCATTCTCAGAAACTCCTTTGTGATGAGTGCATTCAAATCACACACTTGAACCTTCCTTTGGAAAGAGCAGTTTTGAAACACTCTTTCTGAAGAATCTGCAAGTGGATATTTGGAGCGATTTGAGGCCTATGCTGGAAATGAAATATCTTCACCTAAAAACTAGACGGAAGCATTCTCAGAAACTCCTTTGTGATGAGTGCATTCAACTCACAGAGTTGAAGCTTCCTTTTGATAGAGCAGTTTTGAAACACTCTTTTAGCAGCATCTGCAAGTGGATATTTGGAGCGCTTTGAGGCCAAGGCTGGAAAACGAAATCTCATCACATAAAAACTCGACAGAAGCATTCTCTGAAACTTCTTTGTGATGAGTGCATTCAACTCACAGACTCGAACGTTTCTTTTGATAGAACAGTTTAGAAACACTCCTTTTGTAGAATCTGCAAGTGTTTATTTGGAGCGCTTTGAGGCCTATGTTGGAAAAGGACATATCTTCACATCAAAAGTAGACAGACGCATTCTCAGAAACTTCTTTGTGATGAGTGCATTGAACTCACAGAGTTGAACCTACCTATTGATAGAGAAGTTTTGAAACACCCTTTTTGTAGAATCTGCAAGTGAATATTTGGCGCGATTTGAGGCCTATGCAGGAAACGGAAATATCTTCACATGAAAACTAGACAGATGAATTCTCAGAAACGTCTTTGTGATGAGTGCATTCAACTCACAGACTTGAAGCTTCCTTTTGAAAGAGCAGTTTCGAAACACTCTTTTTGTAGAATCTGCAAGTGGATATTTGGAGCGCTTTGAGGGCTATGCTGGAAAAGTTAATACCTTCACCTAAAAACTAGACAGACGCAAACTCAGAAACTTCTTTGTGACGTGTGCATTGAACTCACAGAGTTGAACCTTTCTTTTGATACAGAAGTTTTGAAACACTCTTTTCGTAGAATCTTCAAGTGGATGGATGGAGTGATTTGAGGCCTATGCTGGAAAAGGAAATACCTTCACGTAGAAACGAGACAAAAGCATTCTCAGAAAGTTCCCTGTGCTTTGTGCATTCAACTCACAGAGTTGAACATTCCCTTTGATAGAGCAGTTTTGAAACACTCTTTTTGTAGAATCTGCAAGTGGATATTTGGAGCGCTTTGAGGCCTCTGCTGCCAAAGGAATTATCATTGCATAAAAACTAGATGGAAGCGTTCTCAGAAACTTCCTTGTGATGAGTGCATTCAACTCGCAGAGTGGAACCTTCGTTTCGATAGACCAGTTTTGAAACACTGTTTTTGTAGAATCCGCAAGTGGCTATTTGGAGCTCTTTGAGGCTTATGCTGGAAAAGGAAATATCTTCGTCTACAAACTAGACAGAAGCATTCTCAGAAACTTCTTTGTCATGTGGGGATTGAACTCACACAGTTGAATATTCCTTTACATAGAGCAGTTTTGCAACACCCTTTCGGTGGAAAGTGAAAGTGCTTATTTGGTGCGATGGCGGCATCTAGTGGATAAGGAAATACATTCAGATGAAAACAAGATACATCCATTCTCAGAAACTTCTTTGTGATGACTGCATTCTACTCACAGAGTTGAACCTTCCTTTTGATAGAACAGTTTTGAAACACTCTTTTTGTGGAATCTGCAAGTGGCTATTTGGAGCGCTTTGAGGCCTATGCTGGAAAAGGAAATCTCTTCACATAAAACCTAGACAGAAGTATTCCCAGAAAGTTTTTCTGATGTGCGCATTCAACTCACCGAGTTGAACCTTCCTTTAGATAGAGCAGTTTTGAAACACTCTGTCTGTAGTACCTGCGAGTGGATATTTGGAGTGCTTTGAGTGCTACACTGTAAAAGCAAATATCTTCACTTGGAATCTAGACAGAAGAATTCTCAGAGACTTCCCTGTGCTCTCTGCATTCCACTCACAGAGTTGAACCTTCCTTTTGATAGAACAGTTTTGAAACACTCTTGTGGTAGAATCTGCAAGTCGATATTTGGAAGGTTTGGAGGCCTATCCTGGGAAAGGAAATATCTTCCCATCAAAACTAGACAGAAGCATTCTCAGAAACTTCTTAGTGATGTGCGCATTCAAGTCACAGAGTTGAAGCTTCCTTTTGATATAGCAGTTTTGAACCACTCTTTTAGTAGAATCTGCAGGTGGATGTTTGGAGAGCTAAGAGGCCAACACTGGAAAAGGAAATCTCTTCACGTAAAAACTAGACGGAAGCATTCTCAGAAACTTCAATGGGCTTTACGCATTCAACTCACAGAGTGCAATGTTGCTTTTGAGAGCGCAGTTTTAAAACACTGTTTTTGTAGAATTTGCTAGAGGATGTTTGGAGCGATGTGAGGCCTTTGCTGGAAAAGGAAATATCTTCACATAAAACCTGGACAGAAGCATTCTCAGAAACTCCTTTGTGATGAGTGCATTCAAATCACACACTTGAACCTTCCTTTGGAAAGAGCAGTTTTGAAACACTCTTTCTGAAGAATCTGCAAGTGGATATTTGGAGCGATTTGAGGCCTATGCTGGAAATGAAATATCTTCACCTAAAAACTAGACGGAAGCATTCTCAGAAACTCCTTTGTGATGAGTGCATTCAACTCACAGAGTTGAAGCTTCCTTTTGATAGAGCAGTTTTGAAACACTCTTTTAGCAGCATCTGCAGGTGGATATTTGGAGCGCTTTGAGGCCAAGGCTGGAAAACGAAATATCATCACATAAAAACTCGACAGAAGCATTCTCTGAAACTTCTTTGTGATGAGTGCATTCAACTCACAGACTCGAACGTTTCTTTTGATAGAACAGTTTAGAAACACTCCTTTTGTAGAATCTGCAAGTGTTTATTTGGAGCGCTTGGAGGCCTATGTTGGAAAAGGACATATCTTCACATCAAAAGTAGACAGACGCATTCTCAGAAACTTCTTTGTGATGAGTGCATTGAACTCACGGAGTTGAACCTACCTATTGATAGAGAAGTTTGGAAACACCCTTTTTGTAGAATCTGCAAGTGAATATTTGGCGCGATTTGAGGCCTATGCAGGAAACGGAAATATCTTCACATGAAAACTAGACAGATGAATTCTCAGAAACGTCTTTGTGATGAGTGCATTCAACTCACAGACTTGAAGCTTCCTTTTGAAAGAGCAGTTTCGAAACACTCTTTTTGTAGAATCTGCAAGTGGATATTTGGAGCGCTTTGAGGGCTATGCTGGAAAAGTTAATACCTTCACCTAAAAACTAGACAGACGCAAACCCAGAAACTTCTTTGTGACGTGTGCATTGAACTCACAGAGTTGAACCTTTCTTTTGATACAGAAGTTTTGAAACACTCTTTTCGTAGAATCTTCAAGTGGATGGATGGAGTGATTTGAGGCCTATGCTGGAAAAGGAAATACCTTCACGTAGAAACGAGACAAAAGCATTCTCAGAAAGTTCCCTCTGCTTTGTGCATTCAACTCACAGAGTTGAACATTCCCTTTGATAGAGCAGTTTTGAAACACTCTTTTTGTAGAATCTGCAAGTGGATATTTGGAGCGCTTTGAGGCCTCTGCCGCCAAAGGAATTATCATTGCATAAAAACTAGATGGAAGCGTTCTCAGAAACTTCCTTGTGATGAGTGCATTCAACTCGCAGAGTGGAACCTTCCTTTCGATAGACCAGTTTTGAAACACTGTTTTTGTAGAATCCGCAAGTGGCTATTTGGAGCTCTTTGAGGCTTATGCTGGAAAAGGAAATATCTTCGTCTACAAACTAGACAGAAGCATTCTCAGAAACTTCTTTGTCATGTGGGGATTGAACTCACAGAGTTGAACATTCCTTTACATAGAGCAGTTTTGCAACACCCTTTCGGTGGAAAGTGAAAGTGCTTATCTGGTGCGATGGCGGCATCTAGTGGATAAGGAAATACATTCAGATGAAAACAAGATACATCCATTCTCAGAAACTTCTTTGTGATGACTGCATTCTACTCACAGAGATGAACCTTCCTTTTGATAGAGCAGTTTTGAAACACTCTTTTTGTGGAATCTGCAAGTGGCTATTTGGAGCGCTTTGAGGCCTATGCTGGAAAAGGAAATCTCTTCACATAAAACCTAGACAGAAGTATTCCCAGAAAGTTTTTCTGATGTGCGCATTCAACTCACCGAGTTGAACCTTCCTTTAGATAGAGCAGTTTGGAAACACTCTGTCTGTAGTACCTGCGAGTGGATATTTGGAGTGCTTTGAGTGCTACACTGTAAAAGCAAATATCTTCACTTGGAATCTAGACAGAAGAATTCTCAGAGACTTCCCTGTGCTCTCTGCATTCCACTCACAGAGTTGAACCTTCCTTTTGATAGAACAGTTTTGAAACACTCTTGTGGTAGAATCTGCAAGTCGATATTTGGAAGGTTTGGAGGCCTATCCTGGGAAAGGAAATATCTTCCCATCAAAACTAGACAGAAGCATTCTCAGAAACTTCTTAGTGATGTGCGCATTCAAGTCACAGAGTTGAAGCTTCCTTTTGATATAGCAGTTTTGAACCACTCTTTTAGTAGAATCTGCAGGTGGATGTTTGGAGAGCTAAGAGGCCAACACTGGAAAAGGAAATCTCTTCACGTAAAAACTAGACGGAAGCATTCTCAGAAACTTCAATGGGCTTTACGCATTCAACTCACAGAGTGCAATGTTGCTTTTGAGAGCGCAGTTTTAAAACACTGTTTTTGTAGAATTTGCTAGAGGATGTTTGGAGCGATGTGAGGCCTTTGCTGGAAAAGGAAATATCTTCACATAAAACCTGGACAGAAGCATTCTCAGAAACTCCTTTGTGATGAGTGCATTCAAATCACACACTTGAACCTTCCTTTGGAAAGAGCAGTTTTGAAACACTCTTTCTGAAGAATCTGCAAGTGGATATTTGGAGCGATTTGAGGCCTATGCTGGAAATGAAATATCTTCACCTAAAAACTAGACGGAAGCATTCTCAGAAACTCCTTTGTGATGAGTGCATTCAACTCACAGAGTTGAAGCTTCCTTTTGATAGAGCAGTTTTGAAACACTCTTTTAGCAGCATCTGCAGGTGGATATTTGGAGCGCTTTGAGGCCAAGGCTGGAAAACGAAATATCATCACATAAAAACTCGACAGAAGCATTCTCTGAAACTTCTTTGTGATGAGTGCATTCAACTCACAGACTCGAACGTTTCTTTTGATAGAACAGTTTAGAAACACTCCTTTTGTAGAATCTGCAAGTGTTTATTTGGAGCGCTTGGAGGCCTATGTTGGAAAAGGACATATCTTCACATCAAAAGTAGACAGACGCATTCTCAGAAACTTCTTTGTGATGAGTGCATTGAACTCACGGAGTTGAACCTACCTATTGATAGAGAAGTTTGGAAACACCCTTTTTGTAGAATCTGCAAGTGAATATTTGGCGCGATTTGAGGCCTATGCAGGAAACGGAAATATCTTCACATGAAAACTAGACAGATGAATTCTCAGAAACGTCTTTGTGATGAGTGCATTCAACTCACAGACTTGAAGCTTCCTTTTGAAAGAGCAGTTTCGAAACACTCTTTTTGTAGAATCTGCAAGTGGATATTTGGAGCGCTTTGAGGGCTATGCTGGAAAAGTTAATACCTTCACCTAAAAACTAGACAGACGCAAACCCAGAAACTTCTTTGTGACGTGTGCATTGAACTCACAGAGTTGAACCTTTCTTTTGATACAGAAGTTTTGAAACACTCTTTTCGTAGAATCTTCAAGTGGATGGATGGAGTGATTTGAGGCCTATGCTGGAAAAGGAAATACCTTCACGTAGAAACGAGACAAAAGCATTCTCAGAAAGTTCCCTGTGCTTTGTGCATTCAACTCACAGAGTTGAACATTCCCTTTGATAGAGCAGTTTTGAAACACTCTTTTTGTAGAATCTGCAAGTGGATATTTGGAGCGCTTTGAGGCCTCTGCCGCCAAAGGAATTATCATTGCATAAAAACTAGATGGAAGCGTTCTCAGAAACTTCCTTGTGATGAGTGCATTCAACTCGCAGAGTGGAACCTTCCTTTCGATAGACCAGTTTTGAAACACTGTTTTTGTGGAATCCGCAAGTGGCTATTTGGAGCTCTTTGAGGCTTATGCTGGAAAAGGAAATATCTTCGTCTACAAACTAGACAGAAGCATTCTCAGAAACTTCTTTGTCATGTGGGGATTGAACTCACAGAGTTGAACATTCCTTTACATAGAGCAGTTTTGCAACACCCTTTCGGTGGAAAGTGAAAGTGCTTATCTGGTGCGATGGCGGCATCTAGTGGATAAGGAAATACATTCAGATGAAAACAAGATACATCCATTCTCAGAAACTTCTTTGTGATGACTGCATTCTACTCACAGAGTTGAACCTTCCTTTTGATAGAGCAGTTTTGAAACACTCTTTTTGTGGAATCTGCAAGTGGCTATTTGGAGCGCTTTGAGGCCTATGCTGGAAAAGGAAATCTCTTCACATAAAACCTAGACAGAAGTATTCCCAGAAATTTTTCTGATGTGCGCATTGAACTCACCGAGTTGAACCTTCCTTTAGATAGAGCAGTTTGGAAACACTCTGTCTGTAGTACCTGCGAGTGGATATTTGGAGTGCTTTGAGTGCTACACTGTAAAAGCAAATATCTTCACTTGGAATCTAGACAGAAGAATTCTCAGAGACTTCCCTGTGCTCTCTGCATTCCACTCACAGAGTTGAACCTTCCTTTTGATAGAACAGTTTTGAAACACTCTTGTGGTAGAATCTGCAAGTCGATATTTGGAAGGTTTGGAGGCCTATCCTGGGAAAGGAAATATCTTCCCATCAAAACTAGACAGAAGCATTCTCAGAAACTTCTTAGTGATGTGCGCATTCATGTCACAGAGTTGAAGCTTCCTTTTGATATAGCAGTTTTGAACCACTCTTTTAGTAGAATCTGCAGGTGGATGTTTGGAGAGCTAAGAGGCCAACACTGGAAAAGGAAATCTCTTCACGTAAAAACTAGACGGAAGCATTCTCAGAAACTTCAATGGGCTTTACGCATTCAACTCACAGAGTGCAATGTTGCTTTTGAGAGCGCAGTTTTAAAACACTGTTTTTGTAGAATTTGCTAGAGGATGTTTGGAGCGATGTGAGGCCTTTGCTGGAAAAGGAAATATCTTCACATAAAACCTGGACAGAAGCATTCTCAGAAACTCCTTTGTGATGAGTGCATTCAAATCACACACTTGAACCTTCCTTTGGAAAGAGCAGTTTTGAAACACTCTTTCTGAAGAATCTGCAAGTGGATATTTGGAGCGATTTGAGGCCTATGCTGGAAATGAAATATCTTCACCTAAAAACTAGACGGAAGCATTCTCAGAAACTCCTTTGTGATGAGTGCATTCAACTCACAGAGTTGAAGCTTCCTTTTGATAGAGCAGTTTTGAAACACTCTTTTAGCAGCATCTGCAGGTGGATATTTGGAGCGCTTTGAGGCCAAGGCTGGAAAACGAAATATCATCACATAAAAACTCGACAGAAGCATTCTCTGAAACTTCTTTGTGATGAGTGCATTCAACTCACAGACTCGAACGTTTCTTTTGATAGAACAGTTTAGAAACACTCCTTTTGTAGAATCTGCAAGTGTTTATTTGGAGCGCTTGGAGGCCTATGTTGGAAAAGGACATATCTTCACATCAAAAGTAGACAGACGCATTCTCAGAAACTTCTTTGTGATGAGTGCATTGAACTCACGGAGTTGAACCTACCTATTGATAGAGAAGTTTGGAAACACCCTTTTTGTAGAATCTGCAAGTGAATATTTGGCGCGATTTGAGGCCTATGCAGGAAACGGAAATATCTTCACATGAAAACTAGACAGATGAATTCTCAGAAACGTCTTTGTGATGAGTGCATTCAACTCACAGACTTGAAGCTTCCTTTTGAAAGAGCAGTTTCGAAACACTCTTTTTGTAGAATCTGCAAGTGGATATTTGGAGCGCTTTGAGGGCTATGCTGGAAAAGTTAATACCTTCACCTAAAAACTAGACAGACGCAAACCCAGAAACTTCTTTGTGACATGTGCATTGAACTCACAGAGTTGAACCTTTCTTTTGATACAGAAGTTTTGAAACACTCTTTTCGTAGAATCTTCAAGTGGATGGATGGAGTGATTTGAGGCCTATGCTGGAAAAGGAAATACCTTCACGTAGAAACGAGACAAAAGCATTCTCAGAAAGTTCCCTCTGCTTTGTGCATTCAACTCACAGAGTTGAACATTCCCTTTGATAGAGCAGTTTTGAAACACTCTTTTTGTAGAATCTGCAAGTGGATATTTGGAGCGCTTTGAGGCCTCTGCCGCCAAAGGAATTATCATTGCATAAAAACTAGATGGAAGCGTTCTCAGAAACTTCCTTGTGATGAGTGCATTCAACTCGCAGAGTGGAACCTTCCTTTCGATAGACCAGTTTTGAAACACTGTTTTTGTGGAATCCGCAAGTGGCTATTTGGAGCTCTTTGAGGCTTATGCTGGAAAAGGAAATATCTTCGTCTACAAACTAGACAGAAGCATTCTCAGAAACTTCTTTCTCATGTGGGGATTGAACTCACAGAGTTGAACATTCCTTTACATAGAGCAGTTTTGCAACACCCTTTCGGTGGAAAGTGAAAGTGCTTATCTGGTGCGATGGCGGCATCTAGTGGATAAGGAAATACATTCAGATGAAAACAAGATACATCCATTCTCAGAAACTTCTTTGTGATGACTGCATTCTACTCACAGAGTTGAACCTTCCTTTTGATAGAGCAGTTTTGAAACACTCTTTTTGTGGAATCTGCAAGTGGCTATTTGGAGCGCTTTGAGGCCTATGCTGGAAAAGGAAATCTCTTCACATAAAACCTAGACAGAAGTATTCCCAGAAAGTTTTTCTGATGTGCGCATTCAACTCACCGAGTTGAACCTTCCTTTAGATAGAGCAGTTTGGAAACACTCTGTCTGTAGTACCTGCGAGTGGATATTTGGAGTGCTTTGAGTGCTACACTGTAAAAGCAAATATCTTCACTTGGAATCTAGACAGAAGAATTCTCAGAGACTTCCCTGTGCTCTCTGCATTCCACTCACAGAGTTGAACCTTCCTTTTGATAGAACAGTTTTGAAACACTCTTGTGGTAGAATCTGCAAGTCGATATTTGGAAGGTTTGGAGGCCTATCCTGGGAAAGGAAATATCTTCCCATCAAAACTAGACAGAAGCATTCTCAGAAACTTCTTAGTGATGTGCGCATTCAAGTCACAGAGTTGAAGCTTCCTTTTGATATAGCAGTTTTGAACCACTCTTTTAGTAGAATCTGCAGGTGGATGTTTGGAGAGCTAAGAGGCCAACACTGGAAAAGGAAATCTCTTCACGTAAAAACTAGACGGAAGCATTCTCAGAAACTTCAATGGGCTTTACGCATTCAACTCACAGAGTGCAATGTTGCTTTTGAGAGCGCAGTTTTAAAACACTGTTTTTGTAGAATTTGCTAGAGGATGTTTGGAGCGATGTGAGGCCTTTGCTGGAAAAGGAAATATCTTCACATAAAACCTGGACAGAAGCATTCTCAGAAACTCCTTTGTGATGAGTGCATTCAAATCACACACTTGAACCTTCCTTTGGAAAGAGCAGTTTTGAAACACTCTTTCTGAAGAATCTGCAAGTGGATATTTGGAGCGATTTGAGGCCTATGCTGGAAATGAAATATCTTCACCTAAAAACTAGACGGAAGCATTCTCAGAAACTCCTTTGTGATGAGTGCATTCAACTCACAGAGTTGAAGCTTCCTTTTGATAGAGCAGTTTTGAAACACTCTTTTAGCAGCATCTGCAGGTGGATATTTGGAGCGCTTTGAGGCCAAGGCTGGAAAACGAAATATCATCACATAAAAACTCGACAGAAGCATTCTCTGAAACTTCTTTGTGATGAGTGCATTCAACTCACAGACTCGAACGTTTCTTTTGATAGAACAGTTTAGAAACACTCCTTTTGTAGAATCTGCAAGTGTTTATTTGGAGCGCTTGGAGGCCTATGTTGGAAAAGGACATATCTTCACATCAAAAGTAGACAGACGCATTCTCAGAAACTTCTTTGTGATGAGTGCATTGAACTCACGGAGTTGAACCTACCTATTGATAGAGAAGTTTGGAAACACCCTTTTTGTAGAATCTGCAAGTGAATATTTGGCGCGATTTGAGGCCTATGCAGGAAACGGAAATATCTTCACATGAAAACTAGACAGATGAATTCTCAGAAACGTCTTTGTGATGAGTGCATTCAACTCACAGACTTGAAGCTTCCTTTTGAAAGAGCAGTTTCGAAACACTCTTTTTGTAGAATCTGCAAGTGGATATTTGGAGCGCTTTGAGGGCTATGCTGGAAAAGTTAATACCTTCACCTAAAAACTAGACAGACGCAAACCCAGAAACTTCTTTGTGACGTGTGCATTGAACTCACAGAGTTGAACCTTTCTTTTGATACAGAAGTTTTGAAACACTCTTTTCGTAGAATCTTCAAGTGGATGGATGGAGTGATTTGAGGCCTATGCTGGAAAAGGAAATACCTTCACGTAGAAACGAGACAAAAGCATTCTCAGAAAGTTCCCTGTGCTTTGTGCATTCAACTCACAGAGTTGAACATTCCCTTTGATAGAGCAGTTTTGAAACACTCTTTTTGTAGAATCTGCAAGTGGATATTTGGAGCGCTTTGAGGCCTCTGCCGCCAAAGGAATTATCATTGCATAAAAACTAGATGGAAGCGTTCTCAGAAACTTCCTTGTGATGAGTGCATTCAACTCGCAGAGTGGAACCTTCCTTTCGATAGACCAGTTTTGAAACACTGTTTTTGTGGAATCCGCAAGTGGCTATTTGGAGCTCTTTGAGGCTTATGCTGGAAAGGGAAATATCTTCGTCTACAAACTAGACAGAAGCATTCTCAGAAACTTCTTTGTCATGTGGGGATTGAACTCACAGAGTTGAACATTCCTTTACATAGAGCAGTTTTGCAACACCCTTTCGGTGGAAAGTGAAAGTGCTTATCTGGTGCGATGGCGGCATCTAGTGGATAAGGAAATACATTCAGATGAAAACAAGATACATCCATTCTCAGAAACTTCTTTGTGATGACTGCATTCTACTCACAGAGTTGAACCTTCCTTTTGATAGAGCAGTTTTGAAACACTCTTTTTGTGGAATCTGCAAGTGGCTATTTGGAGCGCTTTGAGGCCTATGCTGGAAAAGGAAATCTCTTCACATAAAACCTAGACAGAAGTATTCCCAGAAATTTTTCTGATGTGCGCATTCAACTCACCGAGTTGAACCTTCCTTTAGATAGAGCAGTTTGGAAACACTCTGTCTGTAGTACCTGCGAGTGGATATTTGGAGTGCTTTGAGTGCTACACTGTAAAAGCAAATATCTTCACTTGGAATCTAGACAGAAGAATTCTCAGAGACTTCCCTGTGCTCTCTGCATTCCACTCACAGAGTTGAACCTTCCTTTTGATAGAACAGTTTTGAAACACTCTTGTGGTAGAATCTGCAAGTCGATATTTGGAAGGTTTGGAGGCCTATCCTGGGAAAGGAAATATCTTCCCATCAAAACTAGACAGAAGCATTCTCAGAAACTTCTTAGTGATGTGCGCATTCATGTCACAGAGTTGAAGCTTCCTTTTGATATAGCAGTTTTGAACCACTCTTTTAGTAGAATCTGCAGGTGGATGTTTGGAGAGCTAAGAGGCCAACACTGGAAAAGGAAATCTCTTCACGTAAAAACTAGACGGAAGCATTCTCAGAAACTTCAATGGGCTTTACGCATTCAACTCACAGAGTGCAATGTTGCTTTTGAGAGCGCAGTTTTAAAACACTGTTTTTGTAGAATTTGCTAGAGGATGTTTGGAGCGATGTGAGGCCTTTGCTGGAAAAGGAAATATCTTCACATAAAACCTGGACAGAAGCATTCTCAGAAACTCCTTTGTGATGAGTGCATTCAAATCACACACTTGAACCTTCCTTTGGAAAGAGCAGTTTTGAAACACTCTTTCTGAAGAATCTGCAAGTGGATATTTGGAGCGATTTGAGGCCTATGCTGGAAATGAAATATCTTCACCTAAAAACTAGACGGAAGCATTCTCAGAAACTCCTTTGTGATGAGTGCATTCAACTCACAGAGTTGAAGCTTCCTTTTGATAGAGCAGTTTTGAAACACTCTTTTAGCAGCATCTGCAGGTGGATATTTGGAGCGCTTTGAGGCCAAGGCTGGAAAACGAAATATCATCACATAAAAACTCGACAGAAGCATTCTCTGAAACTTCTTTGTGATGAGTGCATTCAACTCACAGACTCGAACGTTTCTTTTGATAGAACAGTTTAGAAACACTCCTTTTGTAGAATCTGCAAGTGTTTATTTGGAGCGCTTGGAGGCCTATGTTGGAAAAGGACATATCTTCACATCAAAAGTAGACAGACGCATTCTCAGAAACTTCTTTGTGATGAGTGCATTGAACTCACAGAGTTGAACCTACCTATTGATAGAGAAGTTTGGAAACACCCTTTTTGTAGAATCTGCAAGTGAATATTTGGCGCGATTTGAGGCCTATGCAGGAAACGGAAATATCTTCACATGAAAACTAGACAGATGAATTCTCAGAAACGTCTTTGTGATGAGTGCATTCAACTCACAGACTTGAAGCTTCCTTTTGAAAGAGCAGTTTCGAAACACTCTTTTTGTAGAATCTGCAAGTGGATATTTGGAGCGCTTTGAGGGCTATGCTGGAAAAGTTAATACCTTCACCTAAAAACTAGACAGACGCAAACCCAGAAACTTCTTTGTGACGTGTGCATTGAACTCACAGAGTTGAACCTTTCTTTTGATACAGAAGTTTTGAAACACTCTTTTCGTAGAATCTTCAAGTGGATGGATGGAGTGATTTGAGGCCTATGCTGGAAAAGGAAATACCTTCACGTAGAAACGAGACAAAAGCATTCTCAGAAAGTTCCCTCTGCTTTGTGCATTCAACTCACAGAGTTGAACATTCCCTTTGATAGAGCAGTTTTGAAACACTCTTTTTGTAGAATCTGCAAGTGGATATTTGGAGCGCTTTGAGGCCTCTGCCGCCAAAGGAATTATCATTGCATAAAAACTAGATGGAAGCGTTCTCAGAAACTTCCTTGTGATGAGTGCATTCAACTCGCAGAGTGGAACCTTCCTTTCGATAGACCAGTTTTGAAACACTGTTTTTGTGGAATCCGCAAGTGGCTATTTGGAGCTCTTTGAGGCTTATGCTGGAAAGGGAAATATCTTCGTCTACAAACTAGACAGAAGCATTCTCAGAAACTTCTTTGTCATGTGGGGATTGAACTCACAGAGTTGAACATTCCTTTACATAGAGCAGTTTTGCAACACCCTTTCGGTGGAAAGTGAAAGTGCTTATCTGGTGCGATGGCGGCATCTAGTGGATAAGGAAATACATTCAGATGAAAACAAGATACATCCATTCTCAGAAACTTCTTTGTGATGACTGCATTCTACTCACAGAGTTGAACCTTCCTTTTGATAGAGCAGTTTTGAAACACTCTTTTTGTGGAATCTGCAAGTGGCTATTTGGAGCGCTTTGAGGCCTATGCTGGAAAAGGAAATCTCTTCACATAAAACCTAGACAGAAGTATTCCCAGAAAGTTTTTCTGATGTGCGCATTCAACTCACCGAGTTGAACCTTCCTTTAGATAGAGCAGTTTGGAAACACTCTGTCTGTAGTACCTGCGAGTGGATATTTGGAGTGCTTTGAGTGCTACACTGTAAAAGCAAATATCTTCACTTGGAATCTAGACAGAAGAATTCTCAGAGACTTCCCTGTGCTCTCTGCATTCCACTCACAGAGTTGAACCTTCCTTTTGATAGAACAGTTTTGAAACACTCTTGTGGTAGAATCTGCAAGTCGATATTTGGAAGGTTTGGAGGCCTATCCTGGGAAAGGAAATATCTTCCCATCAAAACTAGACAGAAGCATTCTCAGAAACTTCTTAGTGATGTGCGCATTCAAGTCACAGAGTTGAAGCTTCCTTTTGATATAGCAGTTTTGAACCACTCTTTTAGTAGAATCTGCAGGTGGATGTTTGGAGAGCTAAGAGGCCAACACTGGAAAAGGAAATCTCTTCACGTAAAAACTAGACGGAAGCATTCTCAGAAACTTCAATGGGCTTTACGCATTCAACTCACAGAGTGCAATGTTGCTTTTGAGAGCGCAGTTTTAAAACACTGTTTTTGTAGAATTTGCTAGAGGATGTTTGGAGCGATGTGAGGCCTTTGCTGGAAAAGGAAATATCTTCACATAAAACCTGGACAGAAGCATTCTCAGAAACTCCTTTGTGATGAGTGCATTCAAATCACACACTTGAACCTTCCTTTGGAAAGAGCAGTTTTGAAACACTCTTTCTGAAGAATCTGCAAGTGGATATTTGGAGCGATTTGAGGCCTATGCTGGAAATGAAATATCTTCACCTAAAAACTAGACGGAAGCATTCTCAGAAACTCCTTTGTGATGAGTGCATTCAACTCACAGAGTTGAAGCTTCCTTTTGATAGAGCAGTTTTGAAACACTCTTTTAGCAGCATCTGCAGGTGGATATTTGGAGCGCTTTGAGGCCAAGGCTGGAAAACGAAATATCATCACATAAAAACTCGACAGAAGCATTCTCTGAAACTTCTTTGTGATGAGTGCATTCAACTCACAGACTCGAACGTTTCTTTTGATAGAACAGTTTAGAAACACTCCTTTTGTAGAATCTGCAAGTGTTTATTTGGAGCGCTTGGAGGCCTATGTTGGAAAAGGACATATCTTCACATCAAAAGTAGACAGACGCATTCTCAGAAACTTCTTTGTGATGAGTGCATTGAACTCACGGAGTTGAACCTACCTATTGATAGAGAAGTTTGGAAACACCCTTTTTGTAGAATCTGCAAGTGAATATTTGGCGCGATTTGAGGCCTATGCAGGAAACGGAAATATCTTCACATGAAAACTAGACAGATGAATTCTCAGAAACGTCTTTGTGATGAGTGCATTCAACTCACAGACTTGAAGCTTCCTTTTGAAAGAGCAGTTTCGAAACACTCTTTTTGTAGAATCTGCAAGTGGATATTTGGAGCGCTTTGAGGGCTATGCTGGAAAAGTTAATACCTTCACCTAAAAACTAGACAGACGCAAACCCAGAAACTTCTTTGTGACGTGTGCATTGAACTCACAGAGTTGAACCTTTCTTTTGATACAGAAGTTTTGAAACACTCTTTTCGTAGAATCTTCAAGTGGATGGATGGAGTGATTTGAGGCCTATGCTGGAAAAGGAAATACCTTCACGTAGAAACGAGACAAAAGCATTCTCAGAAAGTTCCCTGTGCTTTGTGCATTCAACTCACAGAGTTGAACATTCCCTTTGATAGAGCAGTTTTGAAACACTCTTTTTGTAGAATCTGCAAGTGGATATTTGGAGCGCTTTGAGGCCTCTGCCGCCAAAGGAATTATCATTGCATAAAAACTAGATGGAAGCGTTCTCAGAAACTTCCTTGTGATGAGTGCATTCAACTCGCAGAGTGGAACCTTCCTTTCGATAGACCAGTTTTGAAACACTGTTTTTGTGGAATCCGCAAGTGGCTATTTGGAGCTCTTTGAGGCTTATGCTGGAAAGGGAAATATCTTCGTCTACAAACTAGACAGAAGCATTCTCAGAAACTTCTTTGTCATGTGGGGATTGAACTCACAGAGTTGAACATTCCTTTACATAGAGCAGTTTTGCAACACCCTTTCGGTGGAAAGTGAAAGTGCTTATCTGGTGCGATGGCGGCATCTAGTGGATAAGGAAATACATTCAGATGAAAACAAGATACATCCATTCTCAGAAACTTCTTTGTGATGACTGCATTCTACTCACAGAGTTGAACCTTCCTTTTGATAGAGCAGTTTTGAAACACTCTTTTTGTGGAATCTGCAAGTGGCTATTTGGAGCGCTTTGAGGCCTATGCTGGAAAAGGAAATCTCTTCACATAAAACCTAGACAGAAGTATTCCCAGAAATTTTTCTGATGTGCGCATTCAACTCACCGAGTTGAACCTTCCTTTAGATAGAGCAGTTTGGAAACACTCTGTCTGTAGTACCTGCGAGTGGATATTTGGAGTGCTTTGAGTGCTACACTGTAAAAGCAAATATCTTCACTTGGAATCTAGACAGAAGAATTCTCAGAGACTTCCCTGTGCTCTCTGCATTCCACTCACAGAGTTGAACCTTCCTTTTGATAGAACAGTTTTGAAACACTCTTGTGGTAGAATCTGCAAGTCGATATTTGGAAGGTTTGGAGGCCTATCCTGGGAAAGGAAATATCTTCCCATCAAAACTAGACAGAAGCATTCTCAGAAACTTCTTAGTGATGTGCGCATTCATGTCACAGAGTTGAAGCTTCCTTTTGATATAGCAGTTTTGAACCACTCTTTTAGTAGAATCTGCAGGTGGATGTTTGGAGAGCTAAGAGGCCAACACTGGAAAAGGAAATCTCTTCACGTAAAAACTAGACGGAAGCATTCTCAGAAACTTCAATGGGCTTTACGCATTCAACTCACAGAGTGCAATGTTGCTTTTGAGAGCGCAGTTTTAAAACACTGTTTTTGTAGAATTTGCTAGAGGATGTTTGGAGCGATGTGAGGCCTTTGCTGGAAAAGGAAATATCTTCACATAAAACCTGGACAGAAGCATTCTCAGAAACTCCTTTGTGATGAGTGCATTCAAATCACACACTTGAACCTTCCTTTGGAAAGAGCAGTTTTGAAACACTCTTTCTGAAGAATCTGCAAGTGGATATTTGGAGCGATTTGAGGCCTATGCTGGAAATGAAATATCTTCACCTAAAAACTAGACGGAAGCATTCTCAGAAACTCCTTTGTGATGAGTGCATTCAACTCACAGAGTTGAAGCTTCCTTTTGATAGAGCAGTTTTGAAACACTCTTTTAGCAGCATCTGCAGGTGGATATTTGGAGCGCTTTGAGGCCAAGGCTGGAAAACGAAATATCATCACATAAAAACTCGACAGAAGCATTCTCTGAAACTTCTTTGTGATGAGTGCATTCAACTCACAGACTCGAACGTTTCTTTTGATAGAACAGTTTAGAAACACTCCTTTTGTAGAATCTGCAAGTGTTTATTTGGAGCGCTTGGAGGCCTATGTTGGAAAAGGACATATCTTCACATCAAAAGTAGACAGACGCATTCTCAGAAACTTCTTTGTGATGAGTGCATTGAACTCACAGAGTTGAACCTACCTATTGATAGAGAAGTTTGGAAACACCCTTTTTGTAGAATCTGCAAGTGAATATTTGGCGCGATTTGAGGCCTATGCAGGAAACGGAAATATCTTCACATGAAAACTAGACAGATGAATTCTCAGAAACGTCTTTGTGATGAGTGCATTCAACTCACAGACTTGAAGCTTCCTTTTGAAAGAGCAGTTTCGAAACACTCTTTTTGTAGAATCTGCAAGTGGATATTTGGAGCGCTTTGAGGGCTATGCTGGAAAAGTTAATACCTTCACCTAAAAACTAGACAGACGCAAACCCAGAAACTTCTTTGTTACGTGTGCATTGAACTCACAGAGTTGAACCTTTCTTTTGATACAGAAGTTTTGAAACACTCTTTTCGTAGAATCTTCAAGTGGATGGATGGAGTGATTTGAGGCCTATGCTGGAAAAGGAAATACCTTCACGTAGAAACGAGACAAAAGCATTCTCAGAAAGTTCCCTCTGCTTTGTGCATTCAACTCACAGAGTTGAACATTCCCTTTGATAGAGCAGTTTTGAAACACTCTTTTTGTAGAATCTGCAAGTGGATATTTGGAGCGCTTTGAGGCCTCTGCCGCCAAAGGAATTATCATTGCATAAAAATTAGATGGAAGCGTTCTCAGAAACTTCCTTGTGATGAGTGCATTCAACTCGCAGAGTGGAACCTTCCTTTCGATAGACCAGTTTTGAAACACTGTTTTTGTGGAATCCGCAAGTGGCTATTTGGAGATCTTTGAGGCTTATGCTGGAAAGGGAAATATCTTCGTCTACAAACTAGACAGAAGCATTCTCAGAAACTTCTTTGTCATGTGGGGATTGAACTCACAGAGTTGAACATTCCTTTACATAGAGCAGTTTTGCAACACCCTTTCGGTGGAAAGTGAAAGTGCTTATCTGGTGCGATGGCGGCATCTAGTGGATAAGGAAATACATTCAGATGAAAACAAGATACATCCATTCTCAGAAACTTCTTTGTGATGACTGCATTCTACTCACAGAGTTGAACCTTCCTTTTGATAGAGCAGTTTTGAAACACTCTTTTTGTGGAATCTGCAAGTGGCTATTTGGAGCGCTTTGAGGCCTATGCTGGAAAAGGAAATCTCTTCACATAAAACCTAGACAGAAGTATTCCCAGAAAGTTTTTCTGATGTGCGCATTCAACTCACCGAGTTGAACCTTCCTTTAGATAGAGCAGTTTGGAAACACTCTGTCTGTAGTACCTGCGAGTGGATATTTGGAGTGCTTTGAGTGCTACACTGTAAAAGCAAATATCTTCACTTGGAATCTAGACAGAAGAATTCTCAGAGACTTCCCTGTGCTCTCTGCATTCCACTCACAGAGTTGAACCTTCCTTTTGATAGAACAGTTTTGAAACACTCTTGTGGTAGAATCTGCAAGTCGATATTTGGAAGGTTTGGAGGCCTATCCTGGGAAAGGAAATATCTTCCCATCAAAACTAGACAGAAGCATTCTCAGAAACTTCTTAGTGATGTGCGCATTCAAGTCACAGAGTTGAAGCTTCCTTTTGATATAGCAGTTTTGAACCACTCTTTTAGTAGAATCTGCAGGTGGATGTTTGGAGAGCTAAGAGGCCAACACTGGAAAAGGAAATCTCTTCACGTAAAAACTAGACGGAAGCATTCTCAGAAACTTCAATGGGCTTTACGCATTCAACTCACAGAGTGCAATGTTGCTTTTGAGAGCGCAGTTTTAAAACACTGTTTTTGTAGAATTTGCTAGAGGATGTTTGGAGCGATGTGAGGCCTTTGCTGGAAAAGGAAATATCTTCACATAAAACCTGGACAGAAGCATTCTCAGAAACTCCTTTGTGATGAGTGCATTCAAATCACACACTTGAACCTTCCTTTGGAAAGAGCAGTTTTGAAACACTCTTTCTGAAGAATCTGCAAGTGGATATTTGGAGCGATTTGAGGCCTATGCTGGAAATGAAATATCTTCACCTAAAAACTAGACGGAAGCATTCTCAGAAACTCCTTTGTGATGAGTGCATTCAACTCACAGAGTTGAAGCTTCCTTTTGATAGAGCAGTTTTGAAACACTCTTTTAGCAGCATCTGCAGGTGGATATTTGGAGCGCTTTGAGGCCAAGGCTGGAAAACGAAATATCATCACATAAAAACTCGACAGAAGCATTCTCTGAAACTTCTTTGTGATGAGTGCATTCAACTCACAGACTCGAACGTTTCTTTTGATAGAACAGTTTAGAAACACTCCTTTTGTAGAATCTGCAAGTGTTTATTTGGAGCGCTTGGAGGCCTATGTTGGAAAAGGACATATCTTCACATCAAAAGTAGACAGACGCATTCTCAGAAACTTCTTTGTGATGAGTGCATTGAACTCACAGAGTTGAACCTACCTATTGATAGAGAAGTTTGGAAACACCCTTTTTGTAGAATCTGCAAGTGAATATTTGGCGCGATTTGAGGCCTATGCAGGAAACGGAAATATCTTCACATGAAAACTAGACAGATGAATTCTCAGAAACGTCTTTGTGATGAGTGCATTCAACTCACAGACTTGAAGCTTCCTTTTGAAAGAGCAGTTTCGAAACACTCTTTTTGTAGAATCTGCAAGTGGATATTTGGAGCGCTTTGAGGGCTATGCTGGAAAAGTTAATACCTTCACCTAAAAACTAGACAGACGCAAACCCAGAAACTTCTTTGTGACGTGTGCATTGAACTCACAGAGTTGAACCTTTCTTTTGATACAGAAGTTTTGAAACACTCTTTTCGTAGAATCTTCAAGTGGATGGATGGAGTGATTTGAGGCCTATGCTGGAAAAGGAAATACCTTCACGTAGAAACGAGACAAAAGCATTCTCAGAAAGTTCCCTCTGCTTTGTGCATTCAACTCACAGAGTTGAACATTCCCTTTGATAGAGCAGTTTTGAAACACTCTTTTTGTAGAATCTGCAAGTGGATATTTGGAGCGCTTTGAGGCCTCTGCCGCCAAAGGAATTATCATTGCATAAAAACTAGATGGAAGCGTTCTCAGAAACTTCCTTGTGATGAGTGCATTCAACTCGCAGAGTGGAACCTTCCTTTCGATAGACCAGTTTTGAAACACTGTTTTTGTGGAATCCGCAAGTGGCTATTTGGAGCTCTTTGAGGCTTATGCTGGAAAGGGAAATATCTTCGTCTACAAACTAGACAGAAGCATTCTCAGAAACTTCTTTGTCATGTGGGGATTGAACTCACAGAGTTGAACATTCCTTTACATAGAGCAGTTTTGCAACACCCTTTCGGTGGAAAGTGAAAGTGCTTATCTGGTGCGATGGCGGCATCTAGTGGATAAGGAAATACATTCAGATGAAAACAAGATACATCCATTCTCAGAAACTTCTTTGTGATGACTGCATTCTACTCACAGAGTTGAACCTTCCTTTTGATAGAGCAGTTTTGAAACACTCTTTTTGTGGAATCTGCAAGTGGCTATTTGGAGCGCTTTGAGGCCTATGCTGGAAAAGGAAATCTCTTCACATAAAACCTAGACAGAAGTATTCCCAGAAAGTTTTTCTGATGTGCGCATTCAACTCACCGAGTTGAACCTTCCTTTAGATAGAGCAGTTTGGAAACACTCTGTCTGTAGTACCTGCGAGTGGATATTTGGAGTGCTTTGAGTGCTACACTGTAAAAGCAAATATCTTCACTTGGAATCTAGACAGAAGAATTCTCAGAGACTTCCCTGTGCTCTCTGCATTCCACTCACAGAGTTGAACCTTCCTTTTGATAGAACAGTTTTGAAACACTCTTGTGGTAGAATCTGCAAGTCGATATTTGGAAGGTTTGGAGGCCTATCCTGGGAAAGGAAATATCTTCCCATCAAAACTAGACAGAAGCATTCTCAGAAACTTCTTAGTGATGTGCGCATTCAAGTCACAGAGTTGAAGCTTCCTTTTGATATAGCAGTTTTGAACCACTCTTTTAGTAGAATCTGCAGGTGGATGTTTGGAGAGCTAAGAGGCCAACACTGGAAAAGGAAATCTCTTCACGTAAAAACTAGACGGAAGCATTCTCAGAAACTTCAATGGGCTTTACGCATTCAACTCACAGAGTGCAATGTTGCTTTTGAGAGCGCAGTTTTAAAACACTGTTTTTGTAGAATTTGCTAGAGGATGTTTGGAGCGATGTGAGGCCTTTGCTGGAAAAGGAAATATCTTCACATAAAACCTGGACAGAAGCATTCTCAGAAACTCCTTTGTGATGAGTGCATTCAAATCACACACTTGAACCTTCCTTTGGAAAGAGCAGTTTTGAAACACTCTTTCTGAAGAATCTGCAAGTGGATATTTGGAGCGATTTGAGGCCTATGCTGGAAATGAAATATCTTCACCTAAAAACTAGACGGAAGCATTCTCAGAAACTCCTTTGTGATGAG
Organism: Pongo abelii; assembly: GCF_028885655.2. Lineage (NCBI taxonomy): Eukaryota > Metazoa > Chordata > Mammalia > Primates > Hominidae > Pongo > Pongo abelii. The sequence continues at coordinate 52,245,241 of NC_071989.2, forward strand.
TGCATTCAACTCACAGAGTTGAAGCTTCCTTTTGATAGAGCAGTTTTGAAACACTCTTTTAGCAGCATCTGCAGGTGGATATTTGGAGCGCTTTGAGGCCAAGGCTGGAAAACGAAATATCATCACATAAAAACTCGACAGAAGCATTCTCTGAAACTTCTTTGTGATGAGTGCATTCAACTCACAGACTCGAACGTTTCTTTTGATAGAACAGTTTAGAAACACTCCTTTTGTAGAATCTGCAAGTGTTTATTTGGAGCGCTTGGAGGCCTATGTTGGAAAAGGACATATCTTCACATCAAAAGTAGACAGACGCATTCTCAGAAACTTCTTTGTGATGAGTGCATTGAACTCACGGAGTTGAACCTACCTATTGATAGAGAAGTTTGGAAACACCCTTTTTGTAGAATCTGCAAGTGAATATTTGGCGCGATTTGAGGCCTATGCAGGAAACGGAAATATCTTCACATGAAAACTAGACAGATGAATTCTCAGAAACGTCTTTGTGATGAGTGCATTCAACTCACAGACTTGAAGCTTCCTTTTGAAAGAGCAGTTTCGAAACACTCTTTTTGTAGAATCTGCAAGTGGATATTTGGAGCGCTTTGAGGGCTATGCTGGAAAAGTTAATACCTTCACCTAAAAACTAGACAGACGCAAACCCAGAAACTTCTTTGTGACGTGTGCATTGAACTCACAGAGTTGAACCTTTCTTTTGATACAGAAGTTTTGAAACACTCTTTTCGTAGAATCTTCAAGTGGATGGATGGAGTGATTTGAGGCCTATGCTGGAAAAGGAAATACCTTCACGTAGAAACGAGACAAAAGCATTCTCAGAAAGTTCCCTGTGCTTTGTGCATTCAACTCACAGAGTTGAACATTCCCTTTGATAGAGCAGTTTTGAAACACTCTTTTTGTAGAATCTGCAAGTGGATATTTGGAGCGCTTTGAGGCCTCTGCCGCCAAAGGAATTATCATTGCATAAAAACTAGATGGAAGCGTTCTCAGAAACTTCCTTGTGATGAGTGCATTCAACTCGCAGAGTGGAACCTTCCTTTCGATAGACCAGTTTTGAAACACTGTTTTTGTGGAATCCGCAAGTGGCTATTTGGAGCTCTTTGAGGCTTATGCTGGAAAAGGAAATATCTTCGTCTACAAACTAGACAGAAGCATTCTCAGAAACTTCTTTGTCATGTGGGGATTGAACTCACAGAGTTGAACATTCCTTTACATAGAGCAGTTTTGCAACACCCTTTCGGTGGAAAGTGAAAGTGCTTATCTGGTGCGATGGCGGCATCTAGTGGATAAGGAAATACATTCAGATGAAAACAAGATACATCCATTCTCAGAAACTTCTTTGTGATGACTGCATTCTACTCACAGAGTTGAACCTTCCTTTTGATAGAGCAGTTTTGAAACACTCTTTTTGTGGAATCTGCAAGTGGCTATTTGGAGCGCTTTGAGGCCTATGCTGGAAAAGGAAATCTCTTCACATAAAACCTAGACAGAAGTATTCCCAGAAAGTTTTTCTGATGTGCGCATTCAACTCACCGAGTTGAACCTTCCTTTAGATAGAGCAGTTTGGAAACACTCTGTCTGTAGTACCTGCGAGTGGATATTTGGAGTGCTTTGAGTGCTACACTGTAAAAGCAAATATCTTCACTTGGAATCTAGACAGAAGAATTCTCAGAGACTTCCCTGTGCTCTCTGCATTCCACTCACAGAGTTGAACCTTCCTTTTGATAGAACAGTTTTGAAACACTCTTGTGGTAGAATCTGCAAGTCGATATTTGGAAGGTTTGGAGGCCTATCCTGGGAAAGGAAATATCTTCCCATCAAAACTAGACAGAAGCATTCTCAGAAACTTCTTAGTGATGTGCGCATTCAAGTCACAGAGTTGAAGCTTCCTTTTGATATAGCAGTTTTGAACCACTCTTTTAGTAGAATCTGCAGGTGGATGTTTGGAGAGCTAAGAGGCCAACACTGGAAAAGGAAATCTCTTCACGTAAAAACTAGACGGAAGCATTCTCAGAAACTTCAATGGGCTTTACGCATTCAACTCACAGAGTGCAATGTTGCTTTTGAGAGCGCAGTTTTAAAACACTGTTTTTGTAGAATTTGCTAGAGGATGTTTGGAGCGATGTGAGGCCTTTGCTGGAAAAGGAAATATCTTCACATAAAACCTGGACAGAAGCATTCTCAGAAACTCCTTTGTGATGAGTGCATTCAAATCACACACTTGAACCTTCCTTTGGAAAGAGCAGTTTTGAAACACTCTTTCTGAAGAATCTGCAAGTGGATATTTGGAGCGATTTGAGGCCTATGCTGGAAATGAAATATCTTCACCTAAAAACTAGACGGAAGCATTCTCAGAAACTCCTTTGTGATGAGTGCATTCAACTCACAGAGTTGAAGCTTCCTTTTGATAGAGCAGTTTTGAAACACTCTTTTAGCAGCATCTGCAGGTGGATATTTGGAGCGCTTTGAGGCCAAGGCTGGAAAACGAAATATCATCACATAAAAACTCGACAGAAGCATTCTCTGAAACTTCTTTGTGATGAGTGCATTCAACTCACAGACTCGAACGTTTCTTTTGATAGAACAGTTTAGAAACACTCCTTTTGTAGAATCTGCAAGTGTTTATTTGGAGCGCTTGGAGGCCTATGTTGGAAAAGGACATATCTTCACATCAAAAGTAGACAGACGCATTCTCAGAAACTTCTTTGTGATGAGTGCATTGAACTCACGGAGTTGAACCTACCTATTGATAGAGAAGTTTGGAAACACCCTTTTTGTAGAATCTGCAAGTGAATATTTGGCGCGATTTGAGGCCTATGCAGGAAACGGAAATATCTTCACATGAAAACTAGACAGATGAATTCTCAGAAACGTCTTTGTGATGAGTGCATTCAACTCACAGACTTGAAGCTTCCTTTTGAAAGAGCAGTTTCGAAACACTCTTTTTGTAGAATCTGCAAGTGGATATTTGGAGCGCTTTGAGGGCTATGCTGGAAAAGTTAATACCTTCACCTAAAAACTAGACAGACGCAAACCCAGAAACTTCTTTGTGACGTGTGCATTGAACTCACAGAGTTGAACCTTTCTTTTGATACAGAAGTTTTGAAACACTCTTTTCGTAGAATCTTCAAGTGGATGGATGGAGTGATTTGAGGCCTATGCTGGAAAAGGAAATACCTTCACGTAGAAACGAGACAAAAGCATTCTCAGAAAGTTCCCTGTGCTTTGTGCATTCAACTCACAGAGTTGAACATTCCCTTTGATAGAGCAGTTTTGAAACACTCTTTTTGTAGAATCTGCAAGTGGATATTTGGAGCGCTTTGAGGCCTCTGCCGCCAAAGGAATTATCATTGCATAAAAACTAGATGGAAGCGTTCTCAGAAACTTCCTTGTGATGAGTGCATTCAACTCGCAGAGTGGAACCTTCCTTTCGATAGACCAGTTTTGAAACACTGTTTTTGTGGAATCCGCAAGTGGCTATTTGGAGCTCTTTGAGGCTTATGCTGGAAAAGGAAATATCTTCGTCTACAAACTAGACAGAAGCATTCTCAGAAACTTCTTTGTCATGTGGGGATTGAACTCACAGAGTTGAACATTCCTTTACATAGAGCAGTTTTGCAACACCCTTTCGGTGGAAAGTGAAAGTGCTTATCTGGTGCGATGGCGGCATCTAGTGGATAAGGAAATACATTCAGATGAAAACAAGATACATCCATTCTCAGAAACTTCTTTGTGATGACTGCATTCTACTCACAGAGTTGAACCTTCCTTTTGATAGAGCAGTTTTGAAACACTCTTTTTGTGGAATCTGCAAGTGGCTATTTGGAGCGCTTTGAGGCCTATGCTGGAAAAGGAAATCTCTTCACATAAAACCTAGACAGAAGTATTCCCAGAAAGTTTTTCTGATGTGCGCATTCAACTCACCGAGTTGAACCTTCCTTTAGATAGAGCAGTTTGGAAACACTCTGTCTGTAGTACCTGCGAGTGGATATTTGGAGTGCTTTGAGTGCTACACTGTAAAAGCAAATATCTTCACTTGGAATCTAGACAGAAGAATTCTCAGAGACTTCCCTGTGCTCTCTGCATTCCACTCACAGAGTTGAACCTTCCTTTTGATAGAACAGTTTTGAAACACTCTTGTGGTAGAATCTGCAAGTCGATATTTGGAAGGTTTGGAGGCCTATCCTGGGAAAGGAAATATCTTCCCATCAAAACTAGACAGAAGCATTCTCAGAAACTTCTTAGTGATGTGCGCATTCAAGTCACAGAGTTGAAGCTTCCTTTTGATATAGCAGTTTTGAACCACTCTTTTAGTAGAATCTGCAGGTGGATGTTTGGAGAGCTAAGAGGCCAACACTGGAAAAGGAAATCTCTTCACGTAAAAACTAGACGGAAGCATTCTCAGAAACTTCAATGGGCTTTACGCATTCAACTCACAGAGTGCAATGTTGCTTTTGAGAGCGCAGTTTTAAAACACTGTTTTTGTAGAATTTGCTAGAGGATGTTTGGAGCGATGTGAGGCCTTTGCTGGAAAAGGAAATATCTTCACATAAAACCTGGACAGAAGCATTCTCAGAAACTCCTTTGTGATGAGTGCATTCAAATCACACACTTGAACCTTCCTTTGGAAAGAGCAGTTTTGAAACACTCTTTCTGAAGAATCTGCAAGTGGATATTTGGAGCGATTTGAGGCCTATGCTGGAAATGAAATATCTTCACCTAAAAACTAGACGGAAGCATTCTCAGAAACTCCTTTGTGATGAGTGCATTCAACTCACAGAGTTGAAGCTTCCTTTTGATAGAGCAGTTTTGAAACACTCTTTTAGCAGCATCTGCAGGTGGATATTTGGAGCGCTTTGAGGCCAAGGCTGGAAAACGAAATATCATCACATAAAAACTCGACAGAAGCATTCTCTGAAACTTCTTTGTGATGAGTGCATTCAACTCACAGACTCGAACGTTTCTTTTGATAGAACAGTTTAGAAACACTCCTTTTGTAGAATCTGCAAGTGTTTATTTGGAGCGCTTGGAGGCCTATGTTGGAAAAGGACATATCTTCACATCAAAAGTAGACAGACGCATTCTCAGAAACTTCTTTGTGATGAGTGCATTGAACTCACGGAGTTGAACCTACCTATTGATAGAGAAGTTTGGAAACACCCTTTTTGTAGAATCTGCAAGTGAATATTTGGCGCGATTTGAGGCCTATGCAGGAAACGGAAATATCTTCACATGAAAACTAGACAGATGAATTCTCAGAAACGTCTTTGTGATGAGTGCATTCAACTCACAGACTTGAAGCTTCCTTTTGAAAGAGCAGTTTCGAAACACTCTTTTTGTAGAATCTGCAAGTGGATATTTGGAGCGCTTTGAGGGCTATGCTGGAAAAGTTAATACCTTCACCTAAAAACTAGACAGACGCAAACCCAGAAACTTCTTTGTGACGTGTGCATTGAACTCACAGAGTTGAACCTTTCTTTTGATACAGAAGTTTTGAAACACTCTTTTCGTAGAATCTTCAAGTGGATGGATGGAGTGATTTGAGGCCTATGCTGGAAAAGGAAATACCTTCACGTAGAAACGAGACAAAAGCATTCTCAGAAAGTTCCCTCTGCTTTGTGCATTCAACTCACAGAGTTGAACATTCCCTTTGATAGAGCAGTTTTGAAACACTCTTTTTGTAGAATCTGCAAGTGGATATTTGGAGCGCTTTGAGGCCTCTGCCGCCAAAGGAATTATCATTGCATAAAAACTAGATGGAAGCGTTCTCAGAAACTTCCTTGTGATGAGTGCATTCAACTCGCAGAGTGGAACCTTCCTTTCGATAGACCAGTTTTGAAACACTGTTTTTGTGGAATCCGCAAGTGGCTATTTGGAGCTCTTTGAGGCTTATGCTGGAAAAGGAAATATCTTCGTCTACAAACTAGACAGAAGCATTCTCAGAAACTTCTTTGTCATGTGGGGATTGAACTCACAGAGTTGAACATTCCTTTACATAGAGCAGTTTTGCAACACCCTTTCGGTGGAAAGTGAAAGTGCTTATCTGGTGCGATGGCGGCATCTAGTGGATAAGGAAATACATTCAGATGAAAACAAGATACATCCATTCTCAGAAACTTCTTTGTGATGACTGCATTCTACTCACAGAGTTGAACCTTCCTTTTGATAGAGCAGTTTTGAAACACTCTTTTTGTGGAATCTGCAAGTGGCTATTTGGAGCGCTTTGAGGCCTATGCTGGAAAAGGAAATCTCTTCACATAAAACCTAGACAGAAGTATTCCCAGAAAGTTTTTCTGATGTGCGCATTCAACTCACCGAGTTGAACCTTCCTTTAGATAGAGCAGTTTGGAAACACTCTGTCTGTAGTACCTGCGAGTGGATATTTGGAGTGCTTTGAGTGCTACACTGTAAAAGCAAATATCTTCACTTGGAATCTAGACAGAAGAATTCTCAGAGACTTCCCTGTGCTCTCTGCATTCCACTCACAGAGTTGAACCTTCCTTTTGATAGAACAGTTTTGAAACACTCTTGTGGTAGAATCTGCAAGTCGATATTTGGAAGGTTTGGAGGCCTATCCTGGGAAAGGAAATATCTTCCCATCAAAACTAGACAGAAGCATTCTCAGAAACTTCTTAGTGATGTGCGCATTCAAGTCACAGAGTTGAAGCTTCCTTTTGATATAGCAGTTTTGAACCACTCTTTTAGTAGAATCTGCAGGTGGATGTTTGGAGAGCTAAGAGGCCAACACTGGAAAAGGAAATCTCTTCACGTAAAAACTAGACGGAAGCATTCTCAGAAACTTCAATGGGCTTTACGCATTCAACTCACAGAGTGCAATGTTGCTTTTGAGAGCGCAGTTTTAAAACACTGTTTTTGTAGAATTTGCTAGAGGATGTTTGGAGCGATGTGAGGCCTTTGCTGGAAAAGGAAATATCTTCACATAAAACCTGGACAGAAGCATTCTCAGAAACTCCTTTGTGATGAGTGCATTCAAATCACACACTTGAACCTTCCTTTGGAAAGAGCAGTTTTGAAACACTCTTTCTGAAGAATCTGCAAGTGGATATTTGGAGCGATTTGAGGCCTATGCTGGAAATGAAATATCTTCACCTAAAAACTAGACGGAAGCATTCTCAGAAACTCCTTTGTGATGAGTGCATTCAACTCACAGAGTTGAAGCTTCCTTTTGATAGAGCAGTTTTGAAACACTCTTTTAGCAGCATCTGCAGGTGGATATTTGGAGCGCTTTGAGGCCAAGGCTGGAAAACGAAATATCATCACATAAAAACTCGACAGAAGCATTCTCTGAAACTTCTTTGTGATGAGTGCATTCAACTCACAGACTCGAACGTTTCTTTTGATAGAACAGTTTAGAAACACTCCTTTTGTAGAATCTGCAAGTGTTTATTTGGAGCGCTTGGAGGCCTATGTTGGAAAAGGACATATCTTCACATCAAAAGTAGACAGACGCATTCTCAGAAACTTCTTTGTGATGAGTGCATTGAACTCACGGAGTTGAACCTACCTATTGATAGAGAAGTTTGGAAACACCCTTTTTGTAGAATCTGCAAGTGAATATTTGGCGCGATTTGAGGCCTATGCAGGAAACGGAAATATCTTCACATGAAAACTAGACAGATGAATTCTCAGAAACGTCTTTGTGATGAGTGCATTCAACTCACAGACTTGAAGCTTCCTTTTGAAAGAGCAGTTTCGAAACACTCTTTTTGTAGAATCTGCAAGTGGATATTTGGAGCGCTTTGAGGGCTATGCTGGAAAAGTTAATACCTTCACCTAAAAACTAGACAGACGCAAACCCAGAAACTTCTTTGTGACGTGTGCATTGAACTCACAGAGTTGAACCTTTCTTTTGATACAGAAGTTTTGAAACACTCTTTTCGTAGAATCTTCAAGTGGATGGATGGAGTGATTTGAGGCCTATGCTGGAAAAGGAAATACCTTCACGTAGAAACGAGACAAAAGCATTCTCAGAAAGTTCCCTGTGCTTTGTGCATTCAACTCACAGAGTTGAACATTCCCTTTGATAGAGCAGTTTTGAAACACTCTTTTTGTAGAATCTGCAAGTGGATATTTGGAGCGCTTTGAGGCCTCTGCCGCCAAAGGAATTATCATTGCATAAAAACTAGATGGAAGCGTTCTCAGAAACTTCCTTGTGATGAGTGCATTCAACTCGCAGAGTGGAACCTTCCTTTCGATAGACCAGTTTTGAAACACTGTTTTTGTGGAATCCGCAAGTGGCTATTTGGAGCTCTTTGAGGCTTATGCTGGAAAAGGAAATATCTTCGTCTACAAACTAGACAGAAGCATTCTCAGAAACTTCTTTGTCATGTGGGGATTGAACTCACAGAGTTGAACATTCCTTTACATAGAGCAGTTTTGCAACACCCTTTCGGTGGAAAGTGAAAGTGCTTATCTGGTGCGATGGCGGCATCTAGTGGATAAGGAAATACATTCAGATGAAAACAAGATACATCCATTCTCAGAAACTTCTTTGTGATGACTGCATTCTACTCACAGAGTTGAACCTTCCTTTTGATAGAGCAGTTTTGAAACACTCTTTTTGTGGAATCTGCAAGTGGCTATTTGGAGCGCTTTGAGGCCTATGCTGGAAAAGGAAATCTCTTCACATAAAACCTAGACAGAAGTATTCCCAGAAAGTTTTTCTGATGTGCGCATTCAACTCACCGAGTTGAACCTTCCTTTAGATAGAGCAGTTTGGAAACACTCTGTCTGTAGTACCTGCGAGTGGATATTTGGAGTGCTTTGAGTGCTACACTGTAAAAGCAAATATCTTCACTTGGAATCTAGACAGAAGAATTCTCAGAGACTTCCCTGTGCTCTCTGCATTCCACTCACAGAGTTGAACCTTCCTTTTGATAGAACAGTTTTGAAACACTCTTGTGGTAGAATCTGCAAGTCGATATTTGGAAGGTTTGGAGGCCTATCCTGGGAAAGGAAATATCTTCCCATCAAAACTAGACAGAAGCATTCTCAGAAACTTCTTAGTGATGTGCGCATTCAAGTCACAGAGTTGAAGCTTCCTTTTGATATAGCAGTTTTGAACCACTCTTTTAGTAGAATCTGCAGGTGGATGTTTGGAGAGCTAAGAGGCCAACACTGGAAAAGGAAATCTCTTCACGTAAAAACTAGACGGAAGCATTCTCAGAAACTTCAATGGGCTTTACGCATTCAACTCACAGAGTGCAATGTTGCTTTTGAGAGCGCAGTTTTAAAACACTGTTTTTGTAGAATTTGCTAGAGGATGTTTGGAGCGATGTGAGGCCTTTGCTGGAAAAGGAAATATCTTCACATAAAACCTGGACAGAAGCATTCTCAGAAACTCCTTTGTGATGAGTGCATTCAAATCACACACTTGAACCTTCCTTTGGAAAGAGCAGTTTTGAAACACTCTTTCTGAAGAATCTGCAAGTGGATATTTGGAGCGATTTGAGGCCTATGCTGGAAATGAAATATCTTCACCTAAAAACTAGACGGAAGCATTCTCAGAAACTCCTTTGTGATGAGTGCATTCAACTCACAGAGTTGAAGCTTCCTTTTGATAGAGCAGTTTTGAAACACTCTTTTAGCAGCATCTGCAGGTGGATATTTGGAGCGCTTTGAGGCCAAGGCTGGAAAACGAAATATCATCACATAAAAACTCGACAGAAGCATTCTCTGAAACTTCTTTGTGATGAGTGCATTCAACTCACAGACTCGAACGTTTCTTTTGATAGAACAGTTTAGAAACACTCCTTTTGTAGAATCTGCAAGTGTTTATTTGGAGCGCTTGGAGGCCTATGTTGGAAAAGGACATATCTTCACATCAAAAGTAGACAGACGCATTCTCAGAAACTTCTTTGTGATGAGTGCATTGAACTCACGGAGTTGAACCTACCTATTGATAGAGAAGTTTGGAAACACCCTTTTTGTAGAATCTGCAAGTGAATATTTGGCGCGATTTGAGGCCTATGCAGGAAACGGAAATATCTTCACATGAAAACTAGACAGATGAATTCTCAGAAACGTCTTTGTGATGAGTGCATTCAACTCACAGACTTGAAGCTTCCTTTTGAAAGAGCAGTTTCGAAACACTCTTTTTGTAGAATCTGCAAGTGGATATTTGGAGCGCTTTGAGGGCTATGCTGGAAAAGTTAATACCTTCACCTAAAAACTAGACAGACGCAAACCCAGAAACTTCTTTGTGACGTGTGCATTGAACTCACAGAGTTGAACCTTTCTTTTGATACAGAAGTTTTGAAACACTCTTTTCGTAGAATCTTCAAGTGGATGGATGGAGTGATTTGAGGCCTATGCTGGAAAAGGAAATACCTTCACGTAGAAACGAGACAAAAGCATTCTCAGAAAGTTCCCTGTGCTTTGTGCATTCAACTCACAGAGTTGAACATTCCCTTTGATAGAGCAGTTTTGAAACACTCTTTTTGTAGAATCTGCAAGTGGATATTTGGAGCGCTTTGAGGCCTCTGCCGCCAAAGGAATTATCATTGCATAAAAACTAGATGGAAGCGTTCTCAGAAACTTCCTTGTGATGAGTGCATTCAACTCGCAGAGTGGAACCTTCCTTTCGATAGACCAGTTTTGAAACACTGTTTTTGTAGAATCCGCAAGTGGCTATTTGGAGCTCTTTGAGGCTTATGCTGGAAAAGGAAATATCTTCGTCTACAAACTAGACAGAAGCATTCTCAGAAACTTCTTTGTCATGTGGGGATTGAACTCACAGAGTTGAACATTCCTTTACATAGAGCAGTTTTGCAACACCCTTTCGGTGGAAAGTGAAAGTGCTTATCTGGTGCGATGGCGGCATCTAGTGGATAAGGAAATACATTCAGATGAAAACAAGATACATCCATTCTCAGAAACTTCTTTGTGATGACTGCATTCTACTCACAGAGTTGAACCTTCCTTTTGATAGAGCAGTTTTGAAACACTCTTTTTGTGGAATCTGCAAGTGGCTATTTGGAGCGCTTTGAGGCCTATGCTGGAAAAGGAAATCTCTTCACATAAAACCTAGACAGAAGTATTCCCAGAAAGTTTTTCTGATGTGCGCATTCAACTCACCGAGTTGAACCTTCCTTTAGATAGAGCAGTTTGGAAACACTCTGTCTGTAGTACCTGCGAGTGGATATTTGGAGTGCTTTGAGTGCTACACTGTAAAAGCAAATATCTTCACTTGGAATCTAGACAGAAGAATTCTCAGAGACTTCCCTGTGCTCTCTGCATTCCACTCACAGAGTTGAACCTTCCTTTTGATAGAACAGTTTTGAAACACTCTTGTGGTAGAATCTGCAAGTCGATATTTGGAAGGTTTGGAGGCCTATCCTGGGAAAGGAAATATCTTCCCATCAAAACTAGACAGAAGCATTCTCAGAAACTTCTTAGTGATGTGCGCATTCAAGTCACAGAGTTGAAGCTTCCTTTTGATATAGCAGTTTTGAACCACTCTTTTAGTAGAATCTGCAGGTGGATGTTTGGAGAGCTAAGAGGCCAACACTGGAAAAGGAAATCTCTTCACGTAAAAACTAGACGGAAGCATTCTCAGAAACTTCAATGGGCTTTACGCATTCAACTCACAGAGTGCAATGTTGCTTTTGAGAGCGCAGTTTTAAAACACTGTTTTTGTAGAATTTGCTAGAGGATGTTTGGAGCGATGTGAGGCCTTTGCTGGAAAAGGAAATATCTTCACATAAAACCTGGACAGAAGCATTCTCAGAAACTCCTTTGTGATGAGTGCATTCAAATCACACACTTGAACCTTCCTTTGGAAAGAGCAGTTTTGAAACACTCTTTCTGAAGAATCTGCAAGTGGATATTTGGAGCGATTTGAGGCCTATGCTGGAAATGAAATATCTTCACCTAAAAACTAGACGGAAGCATTCTCAGAAACTCCTTTGTGATGAGTGCATTCAACTCACAGAGTTGAAGCTTCCTTTTGATAGAGCAGTTTTGAAACACTCTTTTAGCAGCATCTGCAGGTGGATATTTGGAGCGCTTTGAGGCCAAGGCTGGAAAACGAAATATCATCACATAAAAACTCGACAGAAGCATTCTCTGAAACTTCTTTGTGATGAGTGCATTCAACTCACAGACTCGAACGTTTCTTTTGATAGAACAGTTTAGAAACACTCCTTTTGTAGAATCTGCAAGTGTTTATTTGGAGCGCTTGGAGGCCTATGTTGGAAAAGGACATATCTTCACATCAAAAGTAGACAGACGCATTCTCAGAAACTTCTTTGTGATGAGTGCATTGAACTCACGGAGTTGAACCTACCTATTGATAGAGAAGTTTGGAAACACCCTTTTTGTAGAATCTGCAAGTGAATATTTGGCGCGATTTGAGGCCTATGCAGGAAACGGAAATATCTTCACATGAAAACTAGACAGATGAATTCTCAGAAACGTCTTTGTGATGAGTGCATTCAACTCACAGACTTGAAGCTTCCTTTTGAAAGAGCAGTTTCGAAACACTCTTTTTGTAGAATCTGCAAGTGGATATTTGGAGCGCTTTGAGGGCTATGCTGGAAAAGTTAATACCTTCACCTAAAAACTAGACAGACGCAAACCCAGAAACTTCTTTGTGACGTGTGCATTGAACTCACAGAGTTGAACCTTTCTTTTGATACAGAAGTTTTGAAACACTCTTTTCGTAGAATCTTCAAGTGGATGGATGGAGTGATTTGAGGCCTATGCTGGAAAAGGAAATACCTTCACGTAGAAACGAGACAAAAGCATTCTCAGAAAGTTCCCTGTGCTTTGTGCATTCAACTCACAGAGTTGAACATTCCCTTTGATAGAGCAGTTTTGAAACACTCTTTTTGTAGAATCTGCAAGTGGATATTTGGAGCGCTTTGAGGCCTCTGCCGCCAAAGGAATTATCATTGCATAAAAACTAGATGGAAGCGTTCTCAGAAACTTCCTTGTGATGAGTGCATTCAACTCGCAGAGTGGAACCTTCCTTTCGATAGACCAGTTTTGAAACACTGTTTTTGTAGAATCCGCAAGTGGCTATTTGGAGCTCTTTGAGGCTTATGCTGGAAAAGGAAATATCTTCGTCTACAAACTAGACAGAAGCATTCTCAGAAACTTCTTTGTCATGTGGGGATTGAACTCACAGAGTTGAACATTCCTTTACATAGAGCAGTTTTGCAACACCCTTTCGGTGGAAAGTGAAAGTGCTTATCTGGTGCGATGGCGGCATCTAGTGGATAAGGAAATACATTCAGATGAAAACAAGATACATCCATTCTCAGAAACTTCTTTGTGATGACTGCATTCTACTCACAGAGTTGAACCTTCCTTTTGATAGAGCAGTTTTGAAACACTCTTTTTGTGGAATCTGCAAGTGGCTATTTGGAGCGCTTTGAGGCCTATGCTGGAAAAGGAAATCTCTTCACATAAAACCTAGACAGAAGTATTCCCAGAAAGTTTTTCTGATGTGCGCATTCAACTCACCGAGTTGAACCTTCCTTTAGATAGAGCAGTTTGGAAACACTCTGTCTGTAGTACCTGCGAGTGGATATTTGGTGTGCTTTGAGTGCTACACTGTAAAAGCAAATATCTTCACTTGGAATCTAGACAGAAGAATTCTCAGAGACTTCCCTGTGCTCTCTGCATTCCACTCACAGAGTTGAACCTTCCTTTTGATAGAACAGTTTTGAAACACTCTTGTGGTAGAATCTGCAAGTCGATATTTGGAAGGTTTGGAGGCCTATCCTGGGAAAGGAAATATCTTCCCATCAAAACTAGACAGAAGCATTCTCAGAAACTTCTTAGTGATGTGCGCATTCAAGTCACAGAGTTGAAGCTTCCTTTTGATATAGCAGTTTTGAACCACTCTTTTAGTAGAATCTGCAGGTGGATGTTTGGAGAGCTAAGAGGCCAACACTGGAAAAGGAAATCTCTTCACGTAAAAACTAGACGGAAGCATTCTCAGAAACTTCAATGGGCTTTACGCATTCAACTCACAGAGTGCAATGTTGCTTTTGAGAGCGCAGTTTTAAAACACTGTTTTTGTAGAATTTGCTAGAGGATGTTTGGAGCGATGTGAGGCCTTTGCTGGAAAAGGAAATATCTTCACATAAAACCTGGACAGAAGCATTCTCAGAAACTCCTTTGTGATGAGTGCATTCAAATCACACACTTGAACCTTCCTTTGGAAAGAGCAGTTTTGAAACACTCTTTCTGAAGAATCTGCAAGTGGATATTTGGAGCGATTTGAGGCCTATGCTGGAAATGAAATATCTTCACCTAAAAACTAGACGGAAGCATTCTCAGAAACTCCTTTGTGATGAGTGCATTCAACTCACAGAGTTGAAGCTTCCTTTTGATAGAGCAGTTTTGAAACACTCTTTTAGCAGCATCTGCAGGTGGATATTTGGAGCGCTTTGAGGCCAAGGCTGGAAAACGAAATATCATCACATAAAAACTCGACAGAAGCATTCTCTGAAACTCCTTTGTGATGAGTGCATTCAACTCACAGACTCGAACGTTTCTTTTGATAGAACAGTTTAGAAACACTCCTTTTGTAGAATCTGCAAGTGTTTATTTGGAGCGCTTGGAGGCCTATGTTGGAAAAGGACATATCTTCACATCAAAAGTAGACAGACGCATTCTCAGAAACTTCTTTGTGATGAGTGCACTGAACTCACGGAGTTGAACCTACCTATTGATAGAGAAGTTTGGAAACACCCTTTTTGTAGAATCTGCAAGTGAATATTTGGCGCGATTTGAGGCCTATGCAGGAAACGGAAATATCTTCACATGAAAACTAGACAGATGAATTCTCAGAAACGTCTTTGTGATGAGTGCATTCAACTCACAGACTTGAAGCTTCCTTTTGAAAGAGCAGTTTCGAAACACTCTTTTTGTAGAATCTGCAAGTGGATATTTGGAGCGCTTTGAGGGCTATGCTGGAAAAGTTAATACCTTCACCTAAAAACTAGACAGACGCAAACCCAGAAACTTCTTTGTGACGTGTGCATTGAACTCACAGAGTTGAACCTTTCTTTTGATACAGAAGTTTTGAAACACTCTTTTCGTAGAATCTTCAAGTGGATGGATGGAGTGATTTGAGGCCTATGCTGGAAAAGGAAATACCTTCACGTAGAAACGAGACAAAAGCATTCTCAGAAAGTTCCCTGTGCTTTGTGCATTCAACTCACAGAGTTGAACATTCCCTTTGATAGAGCAGTTTTGAAACACTCTTTTTGTAGAATCTGCAAGTGGATATTTGGAGCGCTTTGAGGCCTCTGCCGCCAAAGGAATTATCATTGCATAAAAACTAGATGGAAGCGTTCTCAGAAACTTCCTTGTGATGAGTGCATTCAACTCGCAGAGTGGAACCTTCCTTTCGATAGACCAGTTTTGAAACACTGTTTTTGTAGAATCCGCAAGTGGCTATTTGGAGCTCTTTGAGGCTTATGCTGGAAAAGGAAATATCTTCGTCTACAAACTAGACAGAAGCATTCTCAGAAACTTCTTTGTCATGTGGGGATTGAACTCACAGAGTTGAACATTCCTTTACATAGAGCAGTTTTGCAACACCCTTTCGGTGGAAAGTGAAAGTGCTTATCTGGTGCGATGGCGGCATCTAGTGGATAAGGAAATACATTCAGATGAAAACAAGATACATCCATTCTCAGAAACTTCTTTGTGATGACTGCATTCTACTCACAGAGTTGAACCTTCCTTTTGATAGAGCAGTTTTGAAACACTCTTTTTGTGGAATCTGCAAGTGGCTATTTGGAGCGCTTTGAGGCCTATGCTGGAAAAGGAAATCTCTTCACATAAAACCTAGACAGAAGTATTCCCAGAAAGTTTTTCTGATGTGCGCATTCAACTCACCGAGTTGAACCTTCCTTTAGATAGAGCAGTTTGGAAACACTCTGTCTGTAGTACCTGCGAGTGGATATTTGGAGTGCTTTGAGTGCTACACTGTAAAAGCAAATATCTTCACTTGGAATCTAGACAGAAGAATTCTCAGAGACTTCCCTGTGCTCTCTGCATTCCACTCACAGAGTTGAACCTTCCTTTTGATAGAACAGTTTTGAAACACTCTTGTGGTAGAATCTGCAAGTCGATATTTGGAAGGTTTGGAGGCCTATCCTGGGAAAGGAAATATCTTCCCATCAAAACTAGACAGAAGCATTCTCAGAAACTTCTTAGTGATGTGCGCATTCAAGTCACAGAGTTGAAGCTTCCTTTTGATATAGCAGTTTTGAACCACTCTTTTAGTAGAATCTGCAGGTGGATGTTTGGAGAGCTAAGAGGCCAACACTGGAAAAGGAAATCTCTTCACGTAAAAACTAGACGGAAGCATTCTCAGAAACTTCAATGGGCTTTACGCATTCAACTCACAGAGTGCAATGTTGCTTTTGAGAGCGCAGTTTTAAAACACTGTTTTTGTAGAATTTGCTAGAGGATGTTTGGAGCGATGTGAGGCCTTTGCTGGAAAAGGAAATATCTTCACATAAAACCTGGACAGAAGCATTCTCAGAAACTCCTTTGTGATGAGTGCATTCAAATCACACACTTGAACCTTCCTTTGGAAAGAGCAGTTTTGAAACACTCTTTCTGAAGAATCTGCAAGTGGATATTTGGAGCGATTTGAGGCCTATGCTGGAAATGAAATATCTTCACCTAAAAACTAGACGGAAGCATTCTCAGAAACTCCTTTGTGATGAGTGCATTCAACTCACAGAGTTGAAGCTTCCTTTTGATAGAGCAGTTTTGAAACACTCTTTTAGCAGCATCTGCAGGTGGATATTTGGAGCGCTTTGAGGCCAAGGCTGGAAAACGAAATATCATCACATAAAAACTCGACAGAAGCATTCTCTGAAACTTCTTTGTGATGAGTGCATTCAACTCACAGACTCGAACGTTTCTTTTGATAGAACAGTTTAGAAACACTCCTTTTGTAGAATCTGCAAGTGTTTATTTGGAGCGCTTGGAGGCCTATGTTGGAAAAGGACATATCTTCACATCAAAAGTAGACAGACGCATTCTCAGAAACTTCTTTGTGATGAGTGCATTGAACTCACAGAGTTGAACCTACCTATTGATAGAGAAGTTTGGAAACACCCTTTTTGTAGAATCTGCAAGTGAATATTTGGCGCGATTTGAGGCCTATGCAGGAAACGGAAATATCTTCACATGAAAACTAGACAGATGAATTCTCAGAAACGTCTTTGTGATGAGTGCATTCAACTCACAGACTTGAAGCTTCCTTTTGAAAGAGCAGTTTCGAAACACTCTTTTTGTAGAATCTGCAAGTGGATATTTGGAGCGCTTTGAGGGCTATGCTGGAAAAGTTAATACCTTCACCTAAAAACTAGACAGACGCAAACCCAGAAACTTCTTTGTGACGTGTGCATTGAACTCACAGAGTTGAACCTTTCTTTTGATACAGAAGTTTTGAAACACTCTTTTCGTAGAATCTTCAAGTGGATGGATGGAGTGATTTGAGGCCTATGCTGGAAAAGGAAATACCTTCACGTAGAAACGAGACAAAAGCATTCTCAGAAAGTTCCCTCTGCTTTGTGCATTCAACTCACAGAGTTGAACATTCCCTTTGATAGAGCAGTTTTGAAACACTCTTTTTGTAGAATCTGCAAGTGGATATTTGGAGCGCTTTGAGGCCTCTGCCGCCAAAGGAATTATCATTGCATAAAAACTAGATGGAAGCGTTCTCAGAAACTTCCTTGTGATGAGTGCATTCAACTCGCAGAGTGGAACCTTCCTTTCGATAGACCAGTTTTGAAACACTGTTTTTGTGGAATCCGCAAGTGGCTATTTGGAGCTCTTTGAGGCTTATGCTGGAAAGGGAAATATCTTCGTCTACAAACTAGACAGAAGCATTCTCAGAAACTTCTTTGTCATGTGGGGATTGAACTCACAGAGTTGAACATTCCTTTACATAGAGCAGTTTTGCAACACCCTTTCGGTGGAAAGTGAAAGTGCTTATCTGGTGCGATGGCGGCATCTAGTGGATAAGGAAATACATTCAGATGAAAACAAGATACATCCATTCTCAGAAACTTCTTTGTGATGACTGCATTCTACTCACAGAGTTGAACCTTCCTTTTGATAGAGCAGTTTTGAAACACTCTTTTTGTGGAATCTGCAAGTGGCTATTTGGAGCGCTTTGAGGCCTATGCTGGAAAAGGAAATCTCTTCACATAAAACCTAGACAGAAGTATTCCCAGAAAGTTTTTCTGATGTGCGCATTCAACTCACCGAGTTGAACCTTCCTTTAGATAGAGCAGTTTGGAAACACTCTGTCTGTAGTACCTGCGAGTGGATATTTGGAGTGCTTTGAGTGCTACACTGTAAAAGCAAATATCTTCACTTGGAATCTAGACAGAAGAATTCTCAGAGACTTCCCTGTGCTCTCTGCATTCCACTCACAGAGTTGAACCTTCCTTTTGATAGAACAGTTTTGAAACACTCTTGTGGTAGAATCTGCAAGTCGATATTTGGAAGGTTTGGAGGCCTATCCTGGGAAAGGAAATATCTTCCCATCAAAACTAGACAGAAGCATTCTCAGAAACTTCTTAGTGATGTGCGCATTCAAGTCACAGAGTTGAAGCTTCCTTTTGATATAGCAGTTTTGAACCACTCTTTTAGTAGAATCTGCAGGTGGATGTTTGGAGAGCTAAGAGGCCAACACTGGAAAAGGAAATCTCTTCACGTAAAAACTAGACGGAAGCATTCTCAGAAACTTCAATGGGCTTTACGCATTCAACTCACAGAGTGCAATGTTGCTTTTGAGAGCGCAGTTTTAAAACACTGTTTTTGTAGAATTTGCTAGAGGATGTTTGGAGCGATGTGAGGCCTTTGCTGGAAAAGGAAATATCTTCACATAAAACCTGGACAGAAGCATTCTCAGAAACTCCTTTGTGATGAGTGCATTCAAATCACACACTTGAACCTTCCTTTGGAAAGAGCAGTTTTGAAACACTCTTTCTGAAGAATCTGCAAGTGGATATTTGGAGCGATTTGAGGCCTATGCTGGAAATGAAATATCTTCACCTAAAAACTAGACGGAAGCATTCTCAGAAACTCCTTTGTGATGAGTGCATTCAACTCACAGAGTTGAAGCTTCCTTTTGATAGAGCAGTTTTGAAACACTCTTTTAGCAGCATCTGCAGGTGGATATTTGGAGCGCTTTGAGGCCAAGGCTGGAAAACGAAATATCATCACATAAAAACTCGACAGAAGCATTCTCTGAAACTCCTTTGTGATGAGTGCATTCAACTCACAGACTCGAACGTTTCTTTTGATAGAACAGTTTAGAAACACTCCTTTTGTAGAATCTGCAAGTGTTTATTTGGAGCGCTTGGAGGCCTATGTTGGAAAAGGACATATCTTCACATCAAAAGTAGACAGACGCATTCTCAGAAACTTCTTTGTGATGAGTGCATTGAACTCACGGAGTTGAACCTACCTATTGATAGAGAAGTTTGGAAACACCCTTTTTGTAGAATCTGCAAGTGAATATTTGGCGCGATTTGAGGCCTATGCAGGAAACGGAAATATCTTCACATGAAAACTAGACAGATGAATTCTCAGAAACGTCTTTGTGATGAGTGCATTCAACTCACAGACTTGAAGCTTCCTTTTGAAAGAGCAGTTTCGAAACACTCTTTTTGTAGAATCTGCAAGTGGATATTTGGAGCGCTTTGAGGGCTATGCTGGAAAAGTTAATACCTTCACCTAAAAACTAGACAGACGCAAACCCAGAAACTTCTTTGTGACGTGTGCATTGAACTCACAGAGTTGAACCTTTCTTTTGATACAGAAGTTTTGAAACACTCTTTTCGTAGAATCTTCAAGTGGATGGATGGAGTGATTTGAGGCCTATGCTGGAAAAGGAAATACCTTCACGTAGAAACGAGACAAAAGCATTCTCAGAAAGTTCCCTGTGCTTTGTGCATTCAACTCACAGAGTTGAACATTCCCTTTGATAGAGCAGTTTTGAAACACTCTTTTTGTAGAATCTGCAAGTGGATATTTGGAGCGCTTTGAGGCCTCTGCCGCCAAAGGAATTATCATTGCATAAAAACTAGATGGAAGCGTTCTCAGAAACTTCCTTGTGATGAGTGCATTCAACTCGCAGAGTGGAACCTTCCTTTCGATAGACCAGTTTTGAAACACTGTTTTTGTAGAATCCGCAAGTGGCTATTTGGAGCTCTTTGAGGCTTATGCTGGAAAAGGAAATATCTTCGTCTACAAACTAGACAGAAGCATTCTCAGAAACTTCTTTGTCATGTGGGGATTGAACTCACAGAGTTGAACATTCCTTTACATAGAGCAGTTTTGCAACACCCTTTCGGTGGAAAGTGAAAGTGCTTATCTGGTGCGATGGCGGCATCTAGTGGATAAGGAAATACATTCAGATGAAAACAAGATACATCCATTCTCAGAAACTTCTTTGTGATGACTGCATTCTACTCACAGAGTTGAACCTTCCTTTTGATAGAGCAGTTTTGAAACACTCTTTTTGTGGAATCTGCAAGTGGCTATTTGGAGCGCTTTGAGGCCTATGCTGGAAAAGGAAATCTCTTCACATAAAACCTAGACAGAAGTATTCCCAGAAAGTTTTTCTGATGTGCGCATTCAACTCACCGAGTTGAACCTTCCTTTAGATAGAGCAGTTTGGAAACACTCTGTCTGTAGTACCTGCGAGTGGATATTTGGTGTGCTTTGAGTGCTACACTGTAAAAGCAAATATCTTCACTTGGAATCTAGACAGAAGAATTCTCAGAGACTTCCCTGTGCTCTCTGCATTCCACTCACAGAGTTGAACCTTCCTTTTGATAGAACAGTTTTGAAACACTCTTGTGGTAGAATCTGCAAGTCGATATTTGGAAGGTTTGGAGGCCTATCCTGGGAAAGGAAATATCTTCCCATCAAAACTAGACAGAAGCATTCTCAGAAACTTCTTAGTGATGTGCGCATTCAAGTCACAGAGTTGAAGCTTCCTTTTGATATAGCAGTTTTGAACCACTCTTTTAGTAGAATCTGCAGGTGGATGTTTGGAGAGCTAAGAGGCCAACACTGGAAAAGGAAATCTCTTCACGTAAAAACTAGACGGAAGCATTCTCAGAAACTTCAATGGGCTTTACGCATTCAACTCACAGAGTGCAATGTTGCTTTTGAGAGCGCAGTTTTAAAACACTGTTTTTGTAGAATTTGCTAGAGGATGTTTGGAGCGATGTGAGGCCTTTGCTGGAAAACGAAATATCTTCACATAAAACCTGGACAGAAGCATTCTCAGAAACTCCTTTGTGATGAGTGCATTCAAATCACACACTTGAACCTTCCTTTGGAAAGAGCAGTTTTGAAACACTCTTTCTGAAGAATCTGCAAGTGGATATTTGGAGCGATTTGAGGCCTATGCTGGAAATGAAATATCTTCACCTAAAAACTAGACGGAAGCATTCTCAGAAACTCCTTTGTGATGAGTGCATTCAACTCACAGAGTTGAAGCTTCCTTTTGATAGAGCAGTTTTGAAACACTCTTTTAGCAGCATCTGCAGGTGGATATTTGGAGCGCTTTGAGGCCAAGGCTGGAAAACGAAATATCATCACATAAAAACTCGACAGAAGCATTCTCTGAAACTCCTTTGTGATGAGTGCATTCAACTCACAGACTCGAACGTTTCTTTTGATAGAACAGTTTAGAAACACTCCTTTTGTAGAATCTGCAAGTGTTTATTTGGAGCGCTTGGAGGCCTATGTTGGAAAAGGACATATCTTCACATCAAAAGTAGACAGACGCATTCTCAGAAACTTCTTTGTGATGAGTGCATTGAACTCACGGAGTTGAACCTACCTATTGATAGAGAAGTTTGGAAACACCCTTTTTGTAGAATCTGCAAGTGAATATTTGGCGCGATTTGAGGCCTATGCAGGAAACGGAAATATCTTCACATGAAAACTAGACAGATGAATTCTCAGAAACGTCTTTGTGATGAGTGCATTCAACTCACAGACTTGAAGCTTCCTTTTGAAAGAGCAGTTTCGAAACACTCTTTTTGTAGAATCTGCAAGTGGATATTTGGAGCGCTTTGAGGGCTATGCTGGAAAAGTTAATACCTTCACCTAAAAACTAGACAGACGCAAACCCAGAAACTTCTTTGTGACGTGTGCATTGAACTCACAGAGTTGAACCTTTCTTTTGATACAGAAGTTTTGAAACACTCTTTTCGTAGAATCTTCAAGTGGATGGATGGAGTGATTTGAGGCCTATGCTGGAAAAGGAAATACCTTCACGTAGAAACGAGACAAAAGCATTCTCAGAAAGTTCCCTGTGCTTTGTGCATTCAACTCACAGAGTTGAACATTCCCTTTGATAGAGCAGTTTTGAAACACTCTTTTTGTAGAATCTGCAAGTGGATATTTGGAGCGCTTTGAGGCCTCTGCCGCCAAAGGAATTATCATTGCATAAAAACTAGATGGAAGCGTTCTCAGAAACTTCCTTGTGATGAGTGCATTCAACTCGCAGAGTGGAACCTTCCTTTCGATAGACCAGTTTTGAAACACTGTTTTTGTAGAATCCGCAAGTGGCTATTTGGAGCTCTTTGAGGCTTATGCTGGAAAAGGAAATATCTTCGTCTACAAACTAGACAGAAGCATTCTCAGAAACTTCTTTGTCATGTGGGGATTGAACTCACAGAGTTGAACATTCCTTTACATAGAGCAGTTTTGCAACACCCTTTCGGTGGAAAGTGAAAGTGCTTATCTGGTGCGATGGCGGCATCTAGTGGATAAGGAAATACATTCAGATGAAAACAAGATACATCCATTCTCAGAAACTTCTTTGTGATGACTGCATTCTACTCACAGAGTTGAACCTTCCTTTTGATAGAGCAGTTTTGAAACACTCTTTTTGTGGAATCTGCAAGTGGCTATTTGGAGCGCTTTGAGGCCTATGCTGGAAAAGGAAATCTCTTCACATAAAACCTAGACAGAAGTATTCCCAGAAAGTTTTTCTGATGTGCGCATTCAACTCACCGAGTTGAACCTTCCTTTAGATAGAGCAGTTTGGAAACACTCTGTCTGTAGTACCTGCGAGTGGATATTTGGAGTGCTTTGAGTGCTACACTGTAAAAGCAAATATCTTCACTTGGAATCTAGACAGAAGAATTCTCAGAGACTTCCCTGTGCTCTCTGCATTCCACTCACAGAGTTGAACCTTCCTTTTGATAGAACAGTTTTGAAACACTCTTGTGGTAGAATCTGCAAGTCGATATTTGGAAGGTTTGGAGGCCTATCCTGGGAAAGGAAATATCTTCCCATCAAAACTAGACAGAAGCATTCTCAGAAACTTCTTAGTGATGTGCGCATTCAAGTCACAGAGTTGAAGCTTCCTTTTGATATAGCAGTTTTGAACCACTCTTTTAGTAGAATCTGCAGGTGGATGTTTGGAGAGCTAAGAGGCCAACACTGGAAAAGGAAATCTCTTCACGTAAAAACTAGATGGAAGCATTCTCAGAAACTTCAATGGGCTTTACGCATTCAACTCACAGAGTGCAATGTTGCTTTTGAGAGCGCAGTTTTAAAACACTGTTTTTGTAGAATTTGCTAGAGGATGTTTGGAGCGATGTGAGGCCTTTGCTGGAAAAGGAAATATCTTCACATAAAACCTGGACAGAAGCATTCTCAGAAACTCCTTTGTGATGAGTGCATTCAAATCACACACTTGAACCTTCCTTTGGAAAGAGCAGTTTTGAAACACTCTTTCTGAAGAATCTGCAAGTGGATATTTGGAGCGATTTGAGGCCTATGCTGGAAATGAAATATCTTCACCTAAAAACTAGACGGAAGCATTCTCAGAAACTCCTTTGTGATGAGTGCATTCAACTCACAGAGTTGAAGCTTCCTTTTGATAGAGCAGTTTTGAAACACTCTTTTAGCAGCATCTGCAGGTGGATATTTGGAGCGCTTTGAGGCCAAGGCTGGAAAACGAAATATCATCACATAAAAACTCGACAGAAGCATTCTCTGAAACTCCTTTGTGATGAGTGCATTCAACTCACAGACTCGAACGTTTCTTTTGATAGAACAGTTTAGAAACACTCCTTTTGTAGAATCTGCAAGTGTTTATTTGGAGCGCTTGGAGGCCTATGTTGGAAAAGGACATATCTTCACATCAAAAGTAGACAGACGCATTCTCAGAAACTTCTTTGTGATGAGTGCATTGAACTCACGGAGTTGAACCTACCTATTGATAGAGAAGTTTGGAAACACCCTTTTTGTAGAATCTGCAAGTGAATATTTGGCGCGATTTGAGGCCTATGCAGGAAACGGAAATATCTTCACATGAAAACTAGACAGATGAATTCTCAGAAACGTCTTTGTGATGAGTGCATTCAACTCACAGACTTGAAGCTTCCTTTTGAAAGAGCAGTTTCGAAACACTCTTTTTGTAGAATCTGCAAGTGGATATTTGGAGCGCTTTGAGGGCTATGCTGGAAAAGTTAATACCTTCACCTAGAAACTAGACAGACGCAAACCCAGAAACTTCTTTGTGACGTGTGCATTGAACTCACAGAGTTGAACCTTTCTTTTGATACAGAAGTTTTGAAACACTCTTTTCGTAGAATCTTCAAGTGGATGGATGGAGTGATTTGAGGCCTATGCTGGAAAAGGAAATACCTTCACGTAGAAACGAGACAAAAGCATTCTCAGAAAGTTCCCTGTGCTTTGTGCATTCAACTCACAGAGTTGAACATTCCCTTTGATAGAGCAGTTTTGAAACACTCTTTTTGTAGAATCTGCAAGTGGATATTTGGAGCGCTTTGAGGCCTCTGCCGCCAAAGGAATTATCATTGCATAAAAACTAGATGGAAGCGTTCTCAGAAACTTCCTTGTGATGAGTGCATTCAACTCGCAGAGTGGAACCTTCCTTTCGATAGACCAGTTTTGAAACACTGTTTTTGTAGAATCCGCAAGTGGCTATTTGGAGCTCTTTGAGGCTTATGCTGGAAAAGGAAATATCTTCGTCTACAAACTAGACAGAAGCATTCTCAGAAACTTCTTTGTCATGTGGGGATTGAACTCACAGAGTTGAACATTCCTTTACATAGAGCAGTTTTGCAACACCCTTTCGGTGGAAAGTGAAAGTGCTTATCTGGTGCGATGGCGGCATCTAGTGGATAAGGAAATACATTCAGATGAAAACAAGATACATCCATTCTCAGAAACTTCTTTGTGATGACTGCATTCTACTCACAGAGTTGAACCTTCCTTTTGATAGAGCAGTTTTGAAACACTCTTTTTGTGGAATCTGCAAGTGGCTATTTGGAGCGCTTTGAGGCCTATGCTGGAAAAGGAAATCTCTTCACATAAAACCTAGACAGAAGTATTCCCAGAAAGTTTTTCTGATGTGCGCATTCAACTCACCGAGTTGAACCTTCCTTTAGATAGAGCAGTTTGGAAACACTCTGTCTGTAGTACCTGCGAGTGGATATTTGGAGTGCTTTGAGTGCTACACTGTAAAAGCAAATATCTTCACTTGGAATCTAGACAGAAGAATTCTCAGAGACTTCCCTGTGCTCTCTGCATTCCACTCACAGAGTTGAACCTTCCTTTTGATAGAACAGTTTTGAAACACTCTTGTGGTAGAATCTGCAAGTCGATATTTGGAAGGTTTGGAGGCCTATCCTGGGAAAGGAAATATCTTCCCATCAAAACTAGACAGAAGCATTCTCAGAAACTTCTTAGTGATGTGCGCATTCAAGTCACAGAGTTGAAGCTTCCTTTTGATATAGCAGTTTTGAACCACTCTTTTAGTAGAATCTGCAGGTGGATGTTTGGAGAGCTAAGAGGCCAACACTGGAAAAGGAAATCTCTTCACGTAAAAACTAGACGGAAGCATTCTCAGAAACTTCAATGGGCTTTACGCATTCAACTCACAGAGTGCAATGTTGCTTTTGAGAGCGCAGTTTTAAAACACTGTTTTTGTAGAATTTGCTAGAGGATGTTTGGAGCGATGTGAGGCCTTTGCTGGAAAACGAAATATCTTCACATAAAACCTGGACAGAAGCATTCTCAGAAACTCCTTTGTGATGAGTGCATTCAAATCACACACTTGAACCTTCCTTTGGAAAGAGCAGTTTTGAAACACTCTTTCTGAAGAATCTGCAAGTGGATATTTGGAGCGATTTGAGGCCTATGCTGGAAATGAAATATCTTCACCTAAAAACTAGACGGAAGCATTCTCAGAAACTCCTTTGTGATGAGTGCATTCAACTCACAGAGTTGAAGCTTCCTTTTGATAGAGCAGTTTTGAAACACTCTTTTAGCAGCATCTGCAGGTGGATATTTGGAGCGCTTTGAGGCCAAGGCTGGAAAACGAAATATCATCACATAAAAACTCGACAGAAGCATTCTCTGAAACTCCTTTGTGATGAGTGCATTCAACTCACAGACTCGAACGTTTCTTTTGATAGAACAGTTTAGAAACACTCCTTTTGTAGAATCTGCAAGTGTTTATTTGGAGCGCTTGGAGGCCTATGTTGGAAAAGGACATATCTTCACATCAAAAGTAGACAGACGCATTCTCAGAAACTTCTTTGTGATGAGTGCATTGAACTCACGGAGTTGAACCTACCTATTGATAGAGAAGTTTGGAAACACCCTTTTTGTAGAATCTGCAAGTGAATATTTGGCGCGATTTGAGGCCTATGCAGGAAACGGAAATATCTTCACATGAAAACTAGACAGATGAATTCTCAGAAACGTCTTTGTGATGAGTGCATTCAACTCACAGACTTGAAGCTTCCTTTTGAAGGAGCAGTTTCGAAACACTCTTTTTGTAGAATCTGCAAGTGGATATTTGGAGCGCTTTGAGGGCTATGCTGGAAAAGTTAATACCTTCACCTAAAAACTAGACAGACGCAAACCCAGAAACTTCTTTGTGACGTGTGCATTGAACTCACAGAGTTGAACCTTTCTTTTGATACAGAAGTTTTGAAACACTCTTTTCGTAGAATCTTCAAGTGGATGGATGGAGTGATTTGAGGCCTATGCTGGAAAAGGAAATACCTTCACGTAGAAACGAGACAAAAGCATTCTCAGAAAGTTCCCTGTGCTTTGTGCATTCAACTCACAGAGTTGAACATTCCCTTTGATAGAGCAGTTTTGAAACACTCTTTTTGTAGAATCTGCAAGTGGATATTTGGAGCGCTTTGAGGCCTCTGCCGCCAAAGGAATTATCATTGCATAAAAACTAGATGGAAGCGTTCTCAGAAACTTCCTTGTGATGAGTGCATTCAACTCGCAGAGTGGAACCTTCCTTTCGATAGACCAGTTTTGAAACACTGTTTTTGTAGAATCCGCAAGTGGCTATTTGGAGCTCTTTGAGGCTTATGCTGGAAAAGGAAATATCTTCGTCTACAAACTAGACAGAAGCATTCTCAGAAACTTCTTTGTCATGTGGGGATTGAACTCACAGAGTTGAACATTCCTTTACATAGAGCAGTTTTGCAACACCCTTTCGGTGGAAAGTGAAAGTGCTTATCTGGTGCGATGGCGGCATCTAGTGGATAAGGAAATACATTCAGATGAAAACAAGATACATCCATTCTCAGAAACTTCTTTGTGATGACTGCATTCTACTCACAGAGTTGAACCTTCCTTTTGATAGAGCAGTTTTGAAACACTCTTTTTGTGGAATCTGCAAGTGGCTATTTGGAGCGCTTTGAGGCCTATGCTGGAAAAGGAAATCTCTTCACATAAAACCTAGACAGAAGTATTCCCAGAAAGTTTTTCTGATGTGCGCATTCAACTCACCGAGTTGAACCTTCCTTTAGATAGAGCAGTTTGGAAACACTCTGTCTGTAGTACCTGCGAGTGGATATTTGGAGTGCTTTGAGTGCTACACTGTAAAAGCAAATATCTTCACTTGGAATCTAGACAGAAGAATTCTCAGAGACTTCCCTGTGCTCTCTGCATTCCACTCACAGAGTTGAACCTTCCTTTTGATAGAACAGTTTTGAAACACTCTTGTGGTAGAATCTGCAAGTCGATATTTGGAAGGTTTGGAGGCCTATCCTGGGAAAGGAAATATCTTCCCATCAAAACTAGACAGAAGCATTCTCAGAAACTTCTTAGTGATGTGCGCATTCAAGTCACAGAGTTGAAGCTTCCTTTTGATATAGCAGTTTTGAACCACTCTTTTAGTAGAATCTGCAGGTGGATGTTTGGAGAGCTAAGAGGCCAACACTGGAAAAGGAAATCTCTTCACGTAAAAACTAGACGGAAGCATTCTCAGAAACTTCAATGGGCTTTACGCATTCAACTCACAGAGTGCAATGTTGCTTTTGAGAGCGCAGTTTTAAAACACTGTTTTTGTAGAATTTGCTAGAGGATGTTTGGAGCGATGTGAGGCCTTTGCTGGAAAAGGAAATATCTTCACATAAAACCTGGACAGAAGCATTCTCAGAAACTCCTTTGTGATGAGTGCATTCAAATCACACACTTGAACCTTCCTTTGGAAAGAGCAGTTTTGAAACACTCTTTCTGAAGAATCTGCAAGTGGATATTTGGAGCGATTTGAGGCCTATGCTGGAAATGAAATATCTTCACCTAAAAACTAGACGGAAGCATTCTCAGAAACTCCTTTGTGATGAGTGCATTCAACTCACAGAGTTGAAGCTTCCTTTTGATAGAGCAGTTTTGAAACACTCTTTTAGCAGCATCTGCAGGTGGATATTTGGAGCGCTTTGAGGCCAAGGCTGGAAAACGAAATATCATCACATAAAAACTCGACAGAAGCATTCTCTGAAACTCCTTTGTGATGAGTGCATTCAACTCACAGACTCGAACGTTTCTTTTGATAGAACAGTTTAGAAACACTCCTTTTGTAGAATCTGCAAGTGTTTATTTGGAGCGCTTGGAGGCCTATGTTGGAAAAGGACATATCTTCACATCAAAAGTAGACAGACGCATTCTCAGAAACTTCTTTGTGATGAGTGCATTGAACTCACGGAGTTGAACCTACCTATTGATAGAGAAGTTTGGAAACACCCTTTTTGTAGAATCTGCAAGTGAATATTTGGCGCGATTTGAGGCCTATGCAGGAAACGGAAATATCTTCACATGAAAACTAGACAGATGAATTCTCAGAAACGTCTTTGTGATGAGTGCATTCAACTCACAGACTTGAAGCTTCCTTTTGAAGGAGCAGTTTCGAAACACTCTTTTTGTAGAATCTGCAAGTGGATATTTGGAGCGCTTTGAGGGCTATGCTGGAAAAGTTAATACCTTCACCTAAAAACTAGACAGACGCAAACCCAGAAACTTCTTTGTGACGTGTGCATTGAACTCACAGAGTTGAACCTTTCTTTTGATACAGAAGTTTTGAAACACTCTTTTCGTAGAATCTTCAAGTGGATGGATGGAGTGATTTGAGGCCTATGCTGGAAAAGGAAATACCTTCACGTAGAAACGAGACAAAAGCATTCTCAGAAAGTTCCCTGTGCTTTGTGCATTCAACTCACAGAGTTGAACATTCCCTTTGATAGAGCAGTTTTGAAACACTCTTTTTGTAGAATCTGCAAGTGGATATTTGGAGCGCTTTGAGGCCTCTGCCGCCAAAGGAATTATCATTGCATAAAAACTAGATGGAAGCGTTCTCAGAAACTTCCTTGTGATGAGTGCATTCAACTCGCAGAGTGGAACCTTCCTTTCGATAGACCAGTTTTGAAACACTGTTTTTGTAGAATCCGCAAGTGGCTATTTGGAGCTCTTTGAGGCTTATGCTGGAAAAGGAAATATCTTCGTCTACAAACTAGACAGAAGCATTCTCAGAAACTTCTTTGTCATGTGGGGATTGAACTCACAGAGTTGAACATTCCTTTACATAGAGCAGTTTTGCAACACCCTTTCGGTGGAAAGTGAAAGTGCTTATCTGGTGCGATGGCGGCATCTAGTGGATAAGGAAATACATTCAGATGAAAACAAGATACATCCATTCTCAGAAACTTCTTTGTGATGACTGCATTCTACTCACAGAGTTGAACCTTCCTTTTGATAGAGCAGTTTTGAAACACTCTTTTTGTGGAATCTGCAAGTGGCTATTTGGAGCGCTTTGAGGCCTATGCTGGAAAAGGAAATCTCTTCACATAAAACCTAGACAGAAGTATTCCCAGAAAGTTTTTCTGATGTGCGCATTCAACTCACCGAGTTGAACCTTCCTTTAGATAGAGCAGTTTGGAAACACTCTGTCTGTAGTACCTGCGAGTGGATATTTGGAGTGCTTTGAGTGCTACACTGTAAAAGCAAATATCTTCACTTGGAATCTAGACAGAAGAATTCTCAGAGACTTCCCTGTGCTCTCTGCATTCCACTCACAGAGTTGAACCTTCCTTTTGATAGAACAGTTTTGAAACACTCTTGTGGTAGAATCTGCAAGTCGATATTTGGAAGGTTTGGAGGCCTATCCTGGGAAAGGAAATATCTTCCCATCAAAACTAGACAGAAGCATTCTCAGAAACTTCTTAGTGATGTGCGCATTCAAGTCACAGAGTTGAAGCTTCCTTTTGATATAGCAGTTTTGAACCACTCTTTTAGTAGAATCTGCAGGTGGATGTTTGGAGAGCTAAGAGGCCAACACTGGAAAAGGAAATCTCTTCACGTAAAAACTAGACGGAAGCATTCTCAGAAACTTCAATGGGCTTTACGCATTCAACTCACAGAGTGCAATGTTGCTTTTGAGAGCGCAGTTTTAAAACACTGTTTTTGTAGAATTTGCTAGAGGATGTTTGGAGCGATGTGAGGCCTTTGCTGGAAAAGGAAATATCTTCACATAAAACCTGGACAGAAGCATTCTCAGAAACTCCTTTGTGATGAGTGCATTCAAATCACACACTTGAACCTTCCTTTGGAAAGAGCAGTTTTGAAACACTCTTTCTGAAGAATCTGCAAGTGGATATTTGGAGCGATTTGAGGCCTATGCTGGAAATGAAATATCTTCACCTAAAAACTAGACGGAAGCATTCTCAGAAACTCCTTTGTGATGAGTGCATTCAACTCACAGAGTTGAAGCTTCCTTTTGATAGAGCAGTTTTGAAACACTCTTTTAGCAGCATCTGCAGGTGGATATTTGGAGCGCTTTGAGGCCAAGGCTGGAAAACGAAATATCATCACATAAAAACTCGACAGAAGCATTCTCTGAAACTCCTTTGTGATGAGTGCATTCAACTCACAGACTCGAACGTTTCTTTTGATAGAACAGTTTAGAAACACTCCTTTTGTAGAATCTGCAAGTGTTTATTTGGAGCGCTTGGAGGCCTATGTTGGAAAAGGACATATCTTCACATCAAAAGTAGACAGACGCATTCTCAGAAACTTCTTTGTGATGAGTGCATTGAACTCACGGAGTTGAACCTACCTATTGATAGAGAAGTTTGGAAACACCCTTTTTGTAGAATCTGCAAGTGAATATTTGGCGCGATTTGAGGCCTATGCAGGAAACGGAAATATCTTCACATGAAAACTAGACAGATGAATTCTCAGAAACGTCTTTGTGATGAGTGCATTCAACTCACAGACTTGAAGCTTCCTTTTGAAAGAGCAGTTTCGAAACACTCTTTTTGTAGAATCTGCAAGTGGATATTTGGAGCGCTTTGAGGGCTATGCTGGAAAAGTTAATACCTTCACCTAGAAACTAGACAGACGCAAACCCAGAAACTTCTTTGTGACGTGTGCATTGAACTCACAGAGTTGAACCTTTCTTTTGATACAGAAGTTTTGAAACACTCTTTTCGTAGAATCTTCAAGTGGATGGATGGAGTGATTTGAGGCCTATGCTGGAAAAGGAAATACCTTCACGTAGAAACGAGACAAAAGCATTCTCAGAAAGTTCCCTGTGCTTTGTGCATTCAACTCACAGAGTTGAACATTCCCTTTGATAGAGCAGTTTTGAAACACTCTTTTTGTAGAATCTGCAAGTGGATATTTGGAGCGCTTTGAGGCCTCTGCCGCCAAAGGAATTATCATTGCATAAAAACTAGATGGAAGCGTTCTCAGAAACTTCCTTGTGATGAGTGCATTCAACTCGCAGAGTGGAACCTTCCTTTCGATAGACCAGTTTTGAAACACTGTTTTTGTAGAATCCGCAAGTGGCTATTTGGAGCTCTTTGAGGCTTATGCTGGAAAAGGAAATATCTTCGTCTACAAACTAGACAGAAGCATTCTCAGAAACTTCTTTGTCATGTGGGGATTGAACTCACAGAGTTGAACATTCCTTTACATAGAGCAGTTTTGCAACACCCTTTCGGTGGAAAGTGAAAGTGCTTATCTGGTGCGATGGCGGCATCTAGTGGATAAGGAAATACATTCAGATGAAAACAAGATACATCCATTCTCAGAAACTTCTTTGTGATGACTGCATTCTACTCACAGAGTTGAACCTTCCTTTTGATAGAGCAGTTTTGAAACACTCTTTTTGTGGAATCTGCAAGTGGCTATTTGGAGCGCTTTGAGGCCTATGCTGGAAAAGGAAATCTCTTCACATAAAACCTAGACAGAAGTATTCCCAGAAAGTTTTTCTGATGTGCGCATTCAACTCACCGAGTTGAACCTTCCTTTAGATAGAGCAGTTTGGAAACACTCTGTCTGTAGTACCTGCGAGTGGATATTTGGAGTGCTTTGAGTGCTACACTGTAAAAGCAAATATCTTCACTTGGAATCTAGACAGAAGAATTCTCAGAGACTTCCCTGTGCTCTCTGCATTCCACTCACAGAGTTGAACCTTCCTTTTGATAGAACAGTTTTGAAACACTCTTGTGGTAGAATCTGCAAGTCGATATTTGGAAGGTTTGGAGGCCTATCCTGGGAAAGGAAATATCTTCCCATCAAAACTAGACAGAAGCATTCTCAGAAACTTCTTAGTGATGTGCGCATTCAAGTCACAGAGTTGAAGCTTCCTTTTGATATAGCAGTTTTGAACCACTCTTTTAGTAGAATCTGCAGGTGGATGTTTGGAGAGCTAAGAGGCCAACACTGGAAAAGGAAATCTCTTCACGTAAAAACTAGACGGAAGCATTCTCAGAAACTTCAATGGGCTTTACGCATTCAACTCACAGAGTGCAATGTTGCTTTTGAGAGCGCAGTTTTAAAACACTGTTTTTGTAGAATTTGCTAGAGGATGTTTGGAGCGATGTGAGGCCTTTGCTGGAAAAGGAAATATCTTCACATAAAACCTGGACAGAAGCATTCTCAGAAACTCCTTTGTGATGAGTGCATTCAAATCACACACTTGAACCTTCCTTTGGAAAGAGCAGTTTTGAAACACTCTTTCTGAAGAATCTGCAAGTGGATATTTGGAGCGATTTGAGGCCTATGCTGGAAATGAAATATCTTCACCTAAAAACTAGACGGAAGCATTCTCAGAAACTCCTTTGTGATGAGTGCATTCAACTCACAGAGTTGAAGCTTCCTTTTGATAGAGCAGTTTTGAAACACTCTTTTAGCAGCATCTGCAGGTGGATATTTGGAGCGCTTTGAGGCCAAGGCTGGAAAACGAAATATCATCACATAAAAACTCGACAGAAGCATTCTCTGAAACTCCTTTGTGATGAGTGCATTCAACTCACAGACTCGAACGTTTCTTTTGATAGAACAGTTTAGAAACACTCCTTTTGTAGAATCTGCAAGTGTTTATTTGGAGCGCTTGGAGGCCTATGTTGGAAAAGGACATATCTTCACATCAAAAGTAGACAGACGCATTCTCAGAAACTTCTTTGTGATGAGTGCATTGAACTCACGGAGTTGAACCTACCTATTGATAGAGAAGTTTGGAAACACCCTTTTTGTAGAATCTGCAAGTGAATATTTGGCGCGATTTGAGGCCTATGCAGGAAACGGAAATATCTTCACATGAAAACTAGACAGATGAATTCTCAGAAACGTCTTTGTGATGAGTGCATTCAACTCACAGACTTGAAGCTTCCTTTTGAAAGAGCAGTTTCGAAACACTCTTTTTGTAGAATCTGCAAGTGGATATTTGGAGCGCTTTGAGGGCTATGCTGGAAAAGTTAATACCTTCACCTAGAAACTAGACAGACGCAAACCCAGAAACTTCTTTGTGACGTGTGCATTGAACTCACAGAGTTGAACCTTTCTTTTGATACAGAAGTTTTGAAACACTCTTTTCGTAGAATCTTCAAGTGGATGGATGGAGTGATTTGAGGCCTATGCTGGAAAAGGAAATACCTTCACGTAGAAACGAGACAAAAGCATTCTCAGAAAGTTCCCTGTGCTTTGTGCATTCAACTCACAGAGTTGAACATTCCCTTTGATAGAGCAGTTTTGAAACACTCTTTTTGTAGAATCTGCAAGTGGATATTTGGAGCGCTTTGAGGCCTCTGCCGCCAAAGGAATTATCATTGCATAAAAACTAGATGGAAGCGTTCTCAGAAACTTCCTTGTGATGAGTGCATTCAACTCGCAGAGTGGAACCTTCCTTTCGATAGACCAGTTTTGAAACACTGTTTTTGTAGAATCCGCAAGTGGCTATTTGGAGCTCTTTGAGGCTTATGCTGGAAAAGGAGATATCTTCGTCTACAAACTAGACAGAAGCATTCTCAGAAACTTCTTTGTCATGTGGGGATTGAACTCACAGAGTTGAACATTCCTTTACATAGAGCAGTTTTGCAACACCCTTTCGGTGGAAAGTGAAAGTGCTTATCTGGTGCGATGGCGGCATCTAGTGGATAAGGAAATACATTCAGATGAAAACAAGATACATCCATTCTCAGAAACTTCTTTGTGATGACTGCATTCTACTCACAGAGTTGAACCTTCCTTTTGATAGAGCAGTTTTGAAACACTCTTTTTGTGGAATCTGCAAGTGGCTATTTGGAGCGCTTTGAGGCCTATGCTGGAAAAGGAAATCTCTTCACATAAAACCTAGACAGAAGTATTCCCAGAAAGTTTTTCTGATGTGCGCATTCAACTCACCGAGTTGAACCTTCCTTTAGATAGAGCAGTTTGGAAACACTCTGTCTGTAGTACCTGCGAGTGGATATTTGGAGTGCTTTGAGTGCTACACTGTAAAAGCAAATATCTTCACTTGGAATCTAGACAGAAGAATTCTCAGAGACTTCCCTGTGCTCTCTGCATTCCACTCACAGAGTTGAACCTTCCTTTTGATAGAACAGTTTTGAAACACTCTTGTGGTAGAATCTGCAAGTCGATATTTGGAAGGTTTGGAGGCCTATCCTGGGAAAGGAAATATCTTCCCATCAAAACTAGACAGAAGCATTCTCAGAAACTTCTTAGTGATGTGCGCATTCAAGTCACAGAGTTGAAGCTTCCTTTTGATATAGCAGTTTTGAACCACTCTTTTAGTAGAATCTGCAGGTGGATGTTTGGAGAGCTAAGAGGCCAACACTGGAAAAGGAAATCTCTTCACGTAAAAACTAGACGGAAGCATTCTCAGAAACTTCAATGGGCTTTACGCATTCAACTCACAGAGTGCAATGTTGCTTTTGAGAGCGCAGTTTTAAAACACTGTTTTTGTAGAATTTGCTAGAGGATGTTTGGAGCGATGTGAGGCCTTTGCTGGAAAAGGAAATATCTTCACATAAAACCTGGACAGAAGCATTCTCAGAAACTCCTTTGTGATGAGTGCATTCAAATCACACACTTGAACCTTCCTTTGGAAAGAGCAGTTTTGAAACACTCTTTCTGAAGAATCTGCAAGTGGATATTTGGAGCGATTTGAGGCCTATGCTGGAAATGAAATATCTTCACCTAAAAACTAGACGGAAGCATTCTCAGAAACTCCTTTGTGATGAGTGCATTCAACTCACAGAGTTGAAGCTTCCTTTTGATAGAGCAGTTTTGAAACACTCTTTTAGCAGCATCTGCAGGTGGATATTTGGAGCGCTTTGAGGCCAAGGCTGGAAAACGAAATATCATCACATAAAAACTCGACAGAAGCATTCTCTGAAACTCCTTTGTGATGAGTGCATTCAACTCACAGACTCGAACGTTTCTTTTGATAGAACAGTTTAGAAACACTCCTTTTGTAGAATCTGCAAGTGTTTATTTGGAGCGCTTGGAGGCCTATGTTGGAAAAGGACATATCTTCACATCAAAAGTAGACAGACGCATTCTCAGAAACTTCTTTGTGATGAGTGCATTGAACTCACGGAGTTGAACCTACCTATTGATAGAGAAGTTTGGAAACACCCTTTTTGTAGAATCTGCAAGTGAATATTTGGCGCGATTTGAGGCCTATGCAGGAAACGGAAATATCTTCACATGAAAACTAGACAGATGAATTCTCAGAAACGTCTTTGTGATGAGTGCATTCAACTCACAGACTTGAAGCTTCCTTTTGAAAGAGCAGTTTCGAAACACTCTTTTTGTAGAATCTGCAAGTGGATATTTGGAGCGCTTTGAGGGCTATGCTGGAAAAGTTAATACCTTCACCTAGAAACTAGACAGACGCAAACCCAGAAACTTCTTTGTGACGTGTGCATTGAACTCACAGAGTTGAACCTTTCTTTTGATACAGAAGTTTTGAAACACTCTTTTCGTAGAATCTTCAAGTGGATGGATGGAGTGATTTGAGGCCTATGCTGGAAAAGGAAATACCTTCACGTAGAAACGAGACAAAAGCATTCTCAGAAAGTTCCCTGTGCTTTGTGCATTCAACTCACAGAGTTGAACATTCCCTTTGATAGAGCAGTTTTGAAACACTCTTTTTGTAGAATCTGCAAGTGGATATTTGGAGCGCTTTGAGGCCTCTGCCGCCAAAGGAATTATCATTGCATAAAAACTAGATGGAAGCGTTCTCAGAAACTTCCTTGTGATGAGTGCATTCAACTCGCAGAGTGGAACCTTCCTTTCGATAGACCAGTTTTGAAACACTGTTTTTGTAGAATCCGCAAGTGGCTATTTGGAGCTCTTTGAGGCTTATGCTGGAAAAGGAAATATCTTCGTCTACAAACTAGACAGAAGCATTCTCAGAAACTTCTTTGTCATGTGGGGATTGAACTCACAGAGTTGAACATTCCTTTACATAGAGCAGTTTTGCAACACCCTTTCGGTGGAAAGTGAAAGTGCTTATCTGGTGCGATGGCGGCATCTAGTGGATAAGGAAATACATTCAGATGAAAACAAGATACATCCATTCTCAGAAACTTCTTTGTGATGACTGCATTCTACTCACAGAGTTGAACCTTCCTTTTGATAGAGCAGTTTTGAAACACTCTTTTTGTGGAATCTGCAAGTGGCTATTTGGAGCGCTTTGAGGCCTATGCTGGAAAAGGAAATCTCTTCACATAAAACCTAGACAGAAGTATTCCCAGAAAGTTTTTCTGATGTGCGCATTCAACTCACCGAGTTGAACCTTCCTTTAGATAGAGCAGTTTGGAAACACTCTGTCTGTAGTACCTGCGAGTGGATATTTGGAGTGCTTTGAGTGCTACACTGTAAAAGCAAATATCTTCACTTGGAATCTAGACAGAAGAATTCTCAGAGACTTCCCTGTGCTCTCTGCATTCCACTCACAGAGTTGAACCTTCCTTTTGATAGAACAGTTTTGAAACACTCTTGTGGTAGAATCTGCAAGTCGATATTTGGAAGGTTTGGAGGCCTATCCTGGGAAAGGAAATATCTTCCCATCAAAACTAGACAGAAGCATTCTCAGAAACTTCTTAGTGATGTGCGCATTCAAGTCACAGAGTTGAAGCTTCCTTTTGATATAGCAGTTTTGAACCACTCTTTTAGTAGAATCTGCAGGTGGATGTTTGGAGAGCTAAGAGGCCAACACTGGAAAAGGAAATCTCTTCACGTAAAAACTAGACGGAAGCATTCTCAGAAACTTCAATGGGCTTTACGCATTCAACTCACAGAGTGCAATGTTGCTTTTGAGAGCGCAGTTTTAAAACACTGTTTTTGTAGAATTTGCTAGAGGATGTTTGGAGCGATGTGAGGCCTTTGCTGGAAAAGGAAATATCTTCACATAAAACCTGGACAGAAGCATTCTCAGAAACTCCTTTGTGATGAGTGCATTCAAATCACACACTTGAACCTTCCTTTGGAAAGAGCAGTTTTGAAACACTCTTTCTGAAGAATCTGCAAGTGGATATTTGGAGCGATTTGAGGCCTATGCTGGAAATGAAATATCTTCACCTAAAAACTAGACGGAAGCATTCTCAGAAACTCCTTTGTGATGAGTGCATTCAACTCACAGAGTTGAAGCTTCCTTTTGATAGAGCAGTTTTGAAACACTCTTTTAGCAGCATCTGCAGGTGGATATTTGGAGCGCTTTGAGGCCAAGGCTGGAAAACGAAATATCATCACATAAAAACTCGACAGAAGCATTCTCTGAAACTCCTTTGTGATGAGTGCATTCAACTCACAGACTCGAACGTTTCTTTTGATAGAACAGTTTAGAAACACTCCTTTTGTAGAATCTGCAAGTGTTTATTTGGAGCGCTTGGAGGCCTATGTTGGAAAAGGACATATCTTCACATCAAAAGTAGACAGACGCATTCTCAGAAACTTCTTTGTGATGAGTGCATTGAACTCACGGAGTTGAACCTACCTATTGATAGAGAAGTTTGGAAACACCCTTTTTGTAGAATCTGCAAGTGAATATTTGGCGCGATTTGAGGCCTATGCAGGAAACGGAAATATCTTCACATGAAAACTAGACAGATGAATTCTCAGAAACGTCTTTGTGATGAGTGCATTCAACTCACAGACTTGAAGCTTCCTTTTGAAGGAGCAGTTTCGAAACACTCTTTTTGTAGAATCTGCAAGTGGATATTTGGAGCGCTTTGAGGGCTATGCTGGAAAAGTTAATACCTTCACCTAAAAACTAGACAGACGCAAACCCAGAAACTTCTTTGTGACGTGTGCATTGAACTCACAGAGTTGAACCTTTCTTTTGATACAGAAGTTTTGAAACACTCTTTTCGTAGAATCTTCAAGTGGATGGATGGAGTGATTTGAGGCCTATGCTGGAAAAGGAAATACCTTCACGTAGAAACGAGACAAAAGCATTCTCAGAAAGTTCCCTGTGCTTTGTGCATTCAACTCACAGAGTTGAACATTCCCTTTGATAGAGCAGTTTTGAAACACTCTTTTTGTAGAATCTGCAAGTGGATATTTGGAGCGCTTTGAGGCCTCTGCCGCCAAAGGAATTATCATTGCATAAAAACTAGATGGAAGCGTTCTCAGAAACTTCCTTGTGATGAGTGCATTCAACTCGCAGAGTGGAACCTTCCTTTCGATAGACCAGTTTTGAAACACTGTTTTTGTAGAATCCGCAAGTGGCTATTTGGAGCTCTTTGAGGCTTATGCTGGAAAAGGAAATATCTTCGTCTACAAACTAGACAGAAGCATTCTCAGAAACTTCTTTGTCATGTGGGGATTGAACTCACAGAGTTGAACATTCCTTTACATAGAGCAGTTTTGCAACACCCTTTCGGTGGAAAGTGAAAGTGCTTATCTGGTGCGATGGCGGCATCTAGTGGATAAGGAAATACATTCAGATGAAAACAAGATACATCCATTCTCAGAAACTTCTTTGTGATGACTGCATTCTACTCACAGAGTTGAACCTTCCTTTTGATAGAGCAGTTTTGAAACACTCTTTTTGTGGAATCTGCAAGTGGCTATTTGGAGCGCTTTGAGGCCTATGCTGGAAAAGGAAATCTCTTCACATAAAACCTAGACAGAAGTATTCCCAGAAAGTTTTTCTGATGTGCGCATTCAACTCACCGAGTTGAACCTTCCTTTAGATAGAGCAGTTTGGAAACACTCTGTCTGTAGTACCTGCGAGTGGATATTTGGAGTGCTTTGAGTGCTACACTGTAAAAGCAAATATCTTCACTTGGAATCTAGACAGAAGAATTCTCAGAGACTTCCCTGTGCTCTCTGCATTCCACTCACAGAGTTGAACCTTCCTTTTGATAGAACAGTTTTGAAACACTCTTGTGGTAGAATCTGCAAGTCGATATTTGGAAGGTTTGGAGGCCTATCCTGGGAAAGGAAATATCTTCCCATCAAAACTAGACAGAAGCATTCTCAGAAACTTCTTAGTGATGTGCGCATTCAAGTCACAGAGTTGAAGCTTCCTTTTGATATAGCAGTTTTGAACCACTCTTTTAGTAGAATCTGCAGGTGGATGTTTGGAGAGCTAAGAGGCCAACACTGGAAAAGGAAATCTCTTCACGTAAAAACTAGACGGAAGCATTCTCAGAAACTTCAATGGGCTTTACGCATTCAACTCACAGAGTGCAATGTTGCTTTTGAGAGCGCAGTTTTAAAACACTGTTTTTGTAGAATTTGCTAGAGGATGTTTGGAGCGATGTGAGGCCTTTGCTGGAAAAGGAAATATCTTCACATAAAACCTGGACAGAAGCATTCTCAGAAACTCCTTTGTGATGAGTGCATTCAAATCACACACTTGAACCTTCCTTTGGAAAGAGCAGTTTTGAAACACTCTTTCTGAAGAATCTGCAAGTGGATATTTGGAGCGATTTGAGGCCTATGCTGGAAATGAAATATCTTCACCTAAAAACTAGACGGAAGCATTCTCAGAAACTCCTTTGTGATGAGTGCATTCAACTCACAGAGTTGAAGCTTCCTTTTGATAGAGCAGTTTTGAAACACTCTTTTAGCAGCATCTGCAGGTGGATATTTGGAGCGCTTTGAGGCCAAGGCTGGAAAACGAAATATCATCACATAAAAACTCGACAGAAGCATTCTCTGAAACTCCTTTGTGATGAGTGCATTCAACTCACAGACTCGAACGTTTCTTTTGATAGAACAGTTTAGAAACACTCCTTTTGTAGAATCTGCAAGTGTTTATTTGGAGCGCTTGGAGGCCTATGTTGGAAAAGGACATATCTTCACATCAAAAGTAGACAGACGCATTCTCAGAAACTTCTTTGTGATGAGTGCATTGAACTCACGGAGTTGAACCTACCTATTGATAGAGAAGTTTGGAAACACCCTTTTTGTAGAATCTGCAAGTGAATATTTGGCGCGATTTGAGGCCTATGCAGGAAACGGAAATATCTTCACATGAAAACTAGACAGATGAATTCTCAGAAACGTCTTTGTGATGAGTGCATTCAACTCACAGACTTGAAGCTTCCTTTTGAAAGAGCAGTTTCGAAACACTCTTTTTGTAGAATCTGCAAGTGGATATTTGGAGCGCTTTGAGGGCTATGCTGGAAAAGTTAATACCTTCACCTAGAAACTAGACAGACGCAAACCCAGAAACTTCTTTGTGACGTGTGCATTGAACTCACAGAGTTGAACCTTTCTTTTGATACAGAAGTTTTGAAACACTCTTTTCGTAGAATCTTCAAGTGGATGGATGGAGTGATTTGAGGCCTATGCTGGAAAAGGAAATACCTTCACGTAGAAACGAGACAAAAGCATTCTCAGAAAGTTCCCTGTGCTTTGTGCATTCAACTCACAGAGTTGAACATTCCCTTTGATAGAGCAGTTTTGAAACACTCTTTTTGTAGAATCTGCAAGTGGATATTTGGAGCGCTTTGAGGCCTCTGCCGCCAAAGGAATTATCATTGCATAAAAACTAGATGGAAGCGTTCTCAGAAACTTCCTTGTGATGAGTGCATTCAACTCGCAGAGTGGAACCTTCCTTTCGATAGACCAGTTTTGAAACACTGTTTTTGTAGAATCCGCAAGTGGCTATTTGGAGCTCTTTGAGGCTTATGCTGGAAAAGGAAATATCTTCGTCTACAAACTAGACAGAAGCATTCTCAGAAACTTCTTTGTCATGTGGGGATTGAACTCACAGAGTTGAACATTCCTTTACATAGAGCAGTTTTGCAACACCCTTTCGGTGGAAAGTGAAAGTGCTTATCTGGTGCGATGGCGGCATCTAGTGGATAAGGAAATACATTCAGATGAAAACAAGATACATCCATTCTCAGAAACTTCTTTGTGATGACTGCATTCTACTCACAGAGTTGAACCTTCCTTTTGATAGAGCAGTTTTGAAACACTCTTTTTGTGGAATCTGCAAGTGGCTATTTGGAGCGCTTTGAGGCCTATGCTGGAAAAGGAAATCTCTTCACATAAAACCTAGACAGAAGTATTCCCAGAAAGTTTTTCTGATGTGCGCATTCAACTCACCGAGTTGAACCTTCCTTTAGATAGAGCAGTTTGGAAACACTCTGTCTGTAGTACCTGCGAGTGGATATTTGGAGTGCTTTGAGTGCTACACTGTAAAAGCAAATATCTTCACTTGGAATCTAGACAGAAGAATTCTCAGAGACTTCCCTGTGCTCTCTGCATTCCACTCACAGAGTTGAACCTTCCTTTTGATAGAACAGTTTTGAAACACTCTTGTGGTAGAATCTGCAAGTCGATATTTGGAAGGTTTGGAGGCCTATCCTGGGAAAGGAAATATCTTCCCATCAAAACTAGACAGAAGCATTCTCAGAAACTTCTTAGTGATGTGCGCATTCAAGTCACAGAGTTGAAGCTTCCTTTTGATATAGCAGTTTTGAACCACTCTTTTAGTAGAATCTGCAGGTGGATGTTTGGAGAGCTAAGAGGCCAACACTGGAAAAGGAAATCTCTTCACGTAAAAACTAGACGGAAGCATTCTCAGAAACTTCAATGGGCTTTACGCATTCAACTCACAGAGTGCAATGTTGCTTTTGAGAGCGCAGTTTTAAAACACTGTTTTTGTAGAATTTGCTAGAGGATGTTTGGAGCGATGTGAGGCCTTTGCTGGAAAAGGAAATATCTTCACATAAAACCTGGACAGAAGCATTCTCAGAAACTCCTTTGTGATGAGTGCATTCAAATCACACACTTGAACCTTCCTTTGGAAAGAGCAGTTTTGAAACACTCTTTCTGAAGAATCTGCAAGTGGATATTTGGAGCGATTTGAGGCCTATGCTGGAAATGAAATATCTTCACCTAAAAACTAGACGGAAGCATTCTCAGAAACTCCTTTGTGATGAGTGCATTCAACTCACAGAGTTGAAGCTTCCTTTTGATAGAGCAGTTTTGAAACACTCTTTTAGCAGCATCTGCAGGTGGATATTTGGAGCGCTTTGAGGCCAAGGCTGGAAAACGAAATATCATCACATAAAAACTCGACAGAAGCATTCTCTGAAACTCCTTTGTGATGAGTGCATTCAACTCACAGACTCGAACGTTTCTTTTGATAGAACAGTTTAGAAACACTCCTTTTGTAGAATCTGCAAGTGTTTATTTGGAGCGCTTGGAGGCCTATGTTGGAAAAGGACATATCTTCACATCAAAAGTAGACAGACGCATTCTCAGAAACTTCTTTGTGATGAGTGCATTGAACTCACGGAGTTGAACCTACCTATTGATAGAGAAGTTTGGAAACACCCTTTTTGTAGAATCTGCAAGTGAATATTTGGCGCGATTTGAGGCCTATGCAGGAAACGGAAATATCTTCACATGAAAACTAGACAGATGAATTCTCAGAAACGTCTTTGTGATGAGTGCATTCAACTCACA
The DNA here is from genome assembly GCF_028885655.2 of Pongo abelii. NCBI lineage: Eukaryota > Metazoa > Chordata > Mammalia > Primates > Hominidae > Pongo > Pongo abelii. The sequence continues at coordinate 52,288,807 of NC_071989.2, forward strand.
GACTTGAAGCTTCCTTTTGAAAGAGCAGTTTCGAAACACTCTTTTTGTAGAATCTGCAAGTGGATATTTGGAGCGCTTTGAGGGCTATGCTGGAAAAGTTAATACCTTCACCTAGAAACTAGACAGACGCAAACCCAGAAACTTCTTTGTGACGTGTGCATTGAACTCACAGAGTTGAACCTTTCTTTTGATACAGAAGTTTTGAAACACTCTTTTCGTAGAATCTTCAAGTGGATGGATGGAGTGATTTGAGGCCTATGCTGGAAAAGGAAATACCTTCACGTAGAAACGAGACAAAAGCATTCTCAGAAAGTTCCCTGTGCTTTGTGCATTCAACTCACAGAGTTGAACATTCCCTTTGATAGAGCAGTTTTGAAACACTCTTTTTGTAGAATCTGCAAGTGGATATTTGGAGCGCTTTGAGGCCTCTGCCGCCAAAGGAATTATCATTGCATAAAAACTAGATGGAAGCGTTCTCAGAAACTTCCTTGTGATGAGTGCATTCAACTCGCAGAGTGGAACCTTCCTTTCGATAGACCAGTTTTGAAACACTGTTTTTGTAGAATCCGCAAGTGGCTATTTGGAGCTCTTTGAGGCTTATGCTGGAAAAGGAAATATCTTCGTCTACAAACTAGACAGAAGCATTCTCAGAAACTTCTTTGTCATGTGGGGATTGAACTCACAGAGTTGAACATTCCTTTACATAGAGCAGTTTTGCAACACCCTTTCGGTGGAAAGTGAAAGTGCTTATCTGGTGCGATGGCGGCATCTAGTGGATAAGGAAATACATTCAGATGAAAACAAGATACATCCATTCTCAGAAACTTCTTTGTGATGACTGCATTCTACTCACAGAGTTGAACCTTCCTTTTGATAGAGCAGTTTTGAAACACTCTTTTTGTGGAATCTGCAAGTGGCTATTTGGAGCGCTTTGAGGCCTATGCTGGAAAAGGAAATCTCTTCACATAAAACCTAGACAGAAGTATTCCCAGAAAGTTTTTCTGATGTGCGCATTCAACTCACCGAGTTGAACCTTCCTTTAGATAGAGCAGTTTGGAAACACTCTGTCTGTAGTACCTGCGAGTGGATATTTGGAGTGCTTTGAGTGCTACACTGTAAAAGCAAATATCTTCACTTGGAATCTAGACAGAAGAATTCTCAGAGACTTCCCTGTGCTCTCTGCATTCCACTCACAGAGTTGAACCTTCCTTTTGATAGAACAGTTTTGAAACACTCTTGTGGTAGAATCTGCAAGTCGATATTTGGAAGGTTTGGAGGCCTATCCTGGGAAAGGAAATATCTTCCCATCAAAACTAGACAGAAGCATTCTCAGAAACTTCTTAGTGATGTGCGCATTCAAGTCACAGAGTTGAAGCTTCCTTTTGATATAGCAGTTTTGAACCACTCTTTTAGTAGAATCTGCAGGTGGATGTTTGGAGAGCTAAGAGGCCAACACTGGAAAAGGAAATCTCTTCACGTAAAAACTAGACGGAAGCATTCTCAGAAACTTCAATGGGCTTTACGCATTCAACTCACAGAGTGCAATGTTGCTTTTGAGAGCGCAGTTTTAAAACACTGTTTTTGTAGAATTTGCTAGAGGATGTTTGGAGCGATGTGAGGCCTTTGCTGGAAAAGGAAATATCTTCACATAAAACCTGGACAGAAGCATTCTCAGAAACTCCTTTGTGATGAGTGCATTCAAATCACACACTTGAACCTTCCTTTGGAAAGAGCAGTTTTGAAACACTCTTTCTGAAGAATCTGCAAGTGGATATTTGGAGCGATTTGAGGCCTATGCTGGAAATGAAATATCTTCACCTAAAAACTAGACGGAAGCATTCTCAGAAACTCCTTTGTGATGAGTGCATTCAACTCACAGAGTTGAAGCTTCCTTTTGATAGAGCAGTTTTGAAACACTCTTTTAGCAGCATCTGCAGGTGGATATTTGGAGCGCTTTGAGGCCAAGGCTGGAAAACGAAATATCATCACATAAAAACTCGACAGAAGCATTCTCTGAAACTCCTTTGTGATGAGTGCATTCAACTCACAGACTCGAACGTTTCTTTTGATAGAACAGTTTAGAAACACTCCTTTTGTAGAATCTGCAAGTGTTTATTTGGAGCGCTTGGAGGCCTATGTTGGAAAAGGACATATCTTCACATCAAAAGTAGACAGACGCATTCTCAGAAACTTCTTTGTGATGAGTGCATTGAACTCACGGAGTTGAACCTACCTATTGATAGAGAAGTTTGGAAACACCCTTTTTGTAGAATCTGCAAGTGAATATTTGGCGCGATTTGAGGCCTATGCAGGAAACGGAAATATCTTCACATGAAAACTAGACAGATGAATTCTCAGAAACGTCTTTGTGATGAGTGCATTCAACTCACAGACTTGAAGCTTCCTTTTGAAAGAGCAGTTTCGAAACACTCTTTTTGTAGAATCTGCAAGTGGATATTTGGAGCGCTTTGAGGGCTATGCTGGAAAAGTTAATACCTTCACCTAGAAACTAGACAGACGCAAACCCAGAAACTTCTTTGTGACGTGTGCATTGAACTCACAGAGTTGAACCTTTCTTTTGATACAGAAGTTTTGAAACACTCTTTTCGTAGAATCTTCAAGTGGATGGATGGAGTGATTTGAGGCCTATGCTGGAAAAGGAAATACCTTCACGTAGAAACGAGACAAAAGCATTCTCAGAAAGTTCCCTGTGCTTTGTGCATTCAACTCACAGAGTTGAACATTCCCTTTGATAGAGCAGTTTTGAAACACTCTTTTTGTAGAATCTGCAAGTGGATATTTGGAGCGCTTTGAGGCCTCTGCCGCCAAAGGAATTATCATTGCATAAAAACTAGATGGAAGCGTTCTCAGAAACTTCCTTGTGATGAGTGCATTCAACTCGCAGAGTGGAACCTTCCTTTCGATAGACCAGTTTTGAAACACTGTTTTTGTAGAATCCGCAAGTGGCTATTTGGAGCTCTTTGAGGCTTATGCTGGAAAAGGAAATATCTTCGTCTACAAACTAGACAGAAGCATTCTCAGAAACTTCTTTGTCATGTGGGGATTGAACTCACAGAGTTGAACATTCCTTTACATAGAGCAGTTTTGCAACACCCTTTCGGTGGAAAGTGAAAGTGCTTATCTGGTGCGATGGCGGCATCTAGTGGATAAGGAAATACATTCAGATGAAAACAAGATACATCCATTCTCAGAAACTTCTTTGTGATGACTGCATTCTACTCACAGAGTTGAACCTTCCTTTTGATAGAGCAGTTTTGAAACACTCTTTTTGTGGAATCTGCAAGTGGCTATTTGGAGCGCTTTGAGGCCTATGCTGGAAAAGGAAATCTCTTCACATAAAACCTAGACAGAAGTATTCCCAGAAAGTTTTTCTGATGTGCGCATTCAACTCACCGAGTTGAACCTTCCTTTAGATAGAGCAGTTTGGAAACACTCTGTCTGTAGTACCTGCGAGTGGATATTTGGAGTGCTTTGAGTGCTACACTGTAAAAGCAAATATCTTCACTTGGAATCTAGACAGAAGAATTCTCAGAGACTTCCCTGTGCTCTCTGCATTCCACTCACAGAGTTGAACCTTCCTTTTGATAGAACAGTTTTGAAACACTCTTGTGGTAGAATCTGCAAGTCGATATTTGGAAGGTTTGGAGGCCTATCCTGGGAAAGGAAATATCTTCCCATCAAAACTAGACAGAAGCATTCTCAGAAACTTCTTAGTGATGTGCGCATTCAAGTCACAGAGTTGAAGCTTCCTTTTGATATAGCAGTTTTGAACCACTCTTTTAGTAGAATCTGCAGGTGGATGTTTGGAGAGCTAAGAGGCCAACACTGGAAAAGGAAATCTCTTCACGTAAAAACTAGACGGAAGCATTCTCAGAAACTTCAATGGGCTTTACGCATTCAACTCACAGAGTGCAATGTTGCTTTTGAGAGCGCAGTTTTAAAACACTGTTTTTGTAGAATTTGCTAGAGGATGTTTGGAGCGATGTGAGGCCTTTGCTGGAAAAGGAAATATCTTCACATAAAACCTGGACAGAAGCATTCTCAGAAACTCCTTTGTGATGAGTGCATTCAAATCACACACTTGAACCTTCCTTTGGAAAGAGCAGTTTTGAAACACTCTTTCTGAAGAATCTGCAAGTGGATATTTGGAGCGATTTGAGGCCTATGCTGGAAATGAAATATCTTCACCTAAAAACTAGACGGAAGCATTCTCAGAAACTCCTTTGTGATGAGTGCATTCAACTCACAGAGTTGAAGCTTCCTTTTGATAGAGCAGTTTTGAAACACTCTTTTAGCAGCATCTGCAGGTGGATATTTGGAGCGCTTTGAGGCCAAGGCTGGAAAACGAAATATCATCACATAAAAACTCGACAGAAGCATTCTCTGAAACTTCTTTGTGATGAGTGCATTCAACTCACAGACTCGAACGTTTCTTTTGATAGAACAGTTTAGAAACACTCCTTTTGTAGAATCTGCAAGTGTTTATTTGGAGCGCTTGGAGGCCTATGTTGGAAAAGGACATATCTTCACATCAAAAGTAGACAGACGCATTCTCAGAAACTTCTTTGTGATGAGTGCATTGAACTCACGGAGTTGAACCTACCTATTGATAGAGAAGTTTGGAAACACCCTTTTTGTAGAATCTGCAAGTGAATATTTGGCGCGATTTGAGGCCTATGCAGGAAACGGAAATATCTTCACATGAAAACTAGACAGATGAATTCTCAGAAACGTCTTTGTGATGAGTGCATTCAACTCACAGACTTGAAGCTTCCTTTTGAAAGAGCAGTTTCGAAACACTCTTTTTGTAGAATCTGCAAGTGGATATTTGGAGCGCTTTGAGGGCTATGCTGGAAAAGTTAATACCTTCACCTAGAAACTAGACAGACGCAAACCCAGAAACTTCTTTGTGACGTGTGCATTGAACTCACAGAGTTGAACCTTTCTTTTGATACAGAAGTTTTGAAACACTCTTTTCGTAGAATCTTCAAGTGGATGGATGGAGTGATTTGAGGCCTATGCTGGAAAAGGAAATACCTTCACGTAGAAACGAGACAAAAGCATTCTCAGAAAGTTCCCTGTGCTTTGTGCATTCAACTCACAGAGTTGAACATTCCCTTTGATAGAGCAGTTTTGAAACACTCTTTTTGTAGAATCTGCAAGTGGATATTTGGAGCGCTTTGAGGCCTCTGCCGCCAAAGGAATTATCATTGCATAAAAACTAGATGGAAGCGTTCTCAGAAACTTCCTTGTGATGAGTGCATTCAACTCGCAGAGTGGAACCTTCCTTTCGATAGACCAGTTTTGAAACACTGTTTTTGTAGAATCCGCAAGTGGCTATTTGGAGCTCTTTGAGGCTTATGCTGGAAAAGGAAATATCTTCGTCTACAAACTAGACAGAAGCATTCTCAGAAACTTCTTTGTCATGTGGGGATTGAACTCACAGAGTTGAACATTCCTTTACATAGAGCAGTTTTGCAACACCCTTTCGGTGGAAAGTGAAAGTGCTTATCTGGTGCGATGGCGGCATCTAGTGGATAAGGAAATACATTCAGATGAAAACAAGATACATCCATTCTCAGAAACTTCTTTGTGATGACTGCATTCTACTCACAGAGTTGAACCTTCCTTTTGATAGAGCAGTTTTGAAACACTCTTTTTGTGGAATCTGCAAGTGGCTATTTGGAGCGCTTTGAGGCCTATGCTGGAAAAGGAAATCTCTTCACATAAAACCTAGACAGAAGTATTCCCAGAAAGTTTTTCTGATGTGCGCATTCAACTCACCGAGTTGAACCTTCCTTTAGATAGAGCAGTTTGGAAACACTCTGTCTGTAGTACCTGCGAGTGGATATTTGGAGTGCTTTGAGTGCTACACTGTAAAAGCAAATATCTTCACTTGGAATCTAGACAGAAGAATTCTCAGAGACTTCCCTGTGCTCTCTGCATTCCACTCACAGAGTTGAACCTTCCTTTTGATAGAACAGTTTTGAAACACTCTTGTGGTAGAATCTGCAAGTCGATATTTGGAAGGTTTGGAGGCCTATCCTGGGAAAGGAAATATCTTCCCATCAAAACTAGACAGAAGCATTCTCAGAAACTTCTTAGTGATGTGCGCATTCAAGTCACAGAGTTGAAGCTTCCTTTTGATATAGCAGTTTTGAACCACTCTTTTAGTAGAATCTGCAGGTGGATGTTTGGAGAGCTAAGAGGCCAACACTGGAAAAGGAAATCTCTTCACGTAAAAACTAGACGGAAGCATTCTCAGAAACTTCAATGGGCTTTACGCATTCAACTCACAGAGTGCAATGTTGCTTTTGAGAGCGCAGTTTTAAAACACTGTTTTTGTAGAATTTGCTAGAGGATGTTTGGAGCGATGTGAGGCCTTTGCTGGAAAAGGAAATATCTTCACATAAAACCTGGACAGAAGCATTCTCAGAAACTCCTTTGTGATGAGTGCATTCAAATCACACACTTGAACCTTCCTTTGGAAAGAGCAGTTTTGAAACACTCTTTCTGAAGAATCTGCAAGTGGATATTTGGAGCGATTTGAGGCCTATGCTGGAAATGAAATATCTTCACCTAAAAACTAGACGGAAGCATTCTCAGAAACTCCTTTGTGATGAGTGCATTCAACTCACAGAGTTGAAGCTTCCTTTTGATAGAGCAGTTTTGAAACACTCTTTTAGCAGCATCTGCAGGTGGATATTTGGAGCGCTTTGAGGCCAAGGCTGGAAAACGAAATATCATCACATAAAAACTCGACAGAAGCATTCTCTGAAACTCCTTTGTGATGAGTGCATTCAACTCACAGACTCGAACGTTTCTTTTGATAGAACAGTTTAGAAACACTCCTTTTGTAGAATCTGCAAGTGTTTATTTGGAGCGCTTGGAGGCCTATGTTGGAAAAGGACATATCTTCACATCAAAAGTAGACAGACGCATTCTCAGAAACTTCTTTGTGATGAGTGCATTGAACTCACGGAGTTGAACCTACCTATTGATAGAGAAGTTTGGAAACACCCTTTTTGTAGAATCTGCAAGTGAATATTTGGCGCGATTTGAGGCCTATGCAGGAAACGGAAATATCTTCACATGAAAACTAGACAGATGAATTCTCAGAAACGTCTTTGTGATGAGTGCATTCAACTCACAGACTTGAAGCTTCCTTTTGAAAGAGCAGTTTCGAAACACTCTTTTTGTAGAATCTGCAAGTGGATATTTGGAGCGCTTTGAGGGCTATGCTGGAAAAGTTAATACCTTCACCTAGAAACTAGACAGACGCAAACCCAGAAACTTCTTTGTGACGTGTGCATTGAACTCACAGAGTTGAACCTTTCTTTTGATACAGAAGTTTTGAAACACTCTTTTCGTAGAATCTTCAAGTGGATGGATGGAGTGATTTGAGGCCTATGCTGGAAAAGGAAATACCTTCACGTAGAAACGAGACAAAAGCATTCTCAGAAAGTTCCCTGTGCTTTGTGCATTCAACTCACAGAGTTGAACATTCCCTTTGATAGAGCAGTTTTGAAACACTCTTTTTGTAGAATCTGCAAGTGGATATTTGGAGCGCTTTGAGGCCTCTGCCGCCAAAGGAATTATCATTGCATAAAAACTAGATGGAAGCGTTCTCAGAAACTTCCTTGTGATGAGTGCATTCAACTCGCAGAGTGGAACCTTCCTTTCGATAGACCAGTTTTGAAACACTGTTTTTGTAGAATCCGCAAGTGGCTATTTGGAGCTCTTTGAGGCTTATGCTGGAAAAGGAAATATCTTCGTCTACAAACTAGACAGAAGCATTCTCAGAAACTTCTTTGTCATGTGGGGATTGAACTCACAGAGTTGAACATTCCTTTACATAGAGCAGTTTTGCAACACCCTTTCGGTGGAAAGTGAAAGTGCTTATCTGGTGCGATGGCGGCATCTAGTGGATAAGGAAATACATTCAGATGAAAACAAGATACATCCATTCTCAGAAACTTCTTTGTGATGACTGCATTCTACTCACAGAGTTGAACCTTCCTTTTGATAGAGCAGTTTTGAAACACTCTTTTTGTGGAATCTGCAAGTGGCTATTTGGAGCGCTTTGAGGCCTATGCTGGAAAAGGAAATCTCTTCACATAAAACCTAGACAGAAGTATTCCCAGAAAGTTTTTCTGATGTGCGCATTCAACTCACCGAGTTGAACCTTCCTTTAGATAGAGCAGTTTTGAAACACTCTGTCTGTAGTACCTGCGAGTGGATATTTGGAGTGCTTTGAGTGCTACACTGTAAAAGCAAATATCTTCACTTGGAATCTAGACAGAAGAATTCTCAGAGACTTCCCTGTGCTCTCTGCATTCCACTCACAGAGTTGAACCTTCCTTTTGATAGAACAGTTTTGAAACACTCTTGTGGTAGAATCTGCAAGTCGATATTTGGAAGGTTTGGAGGCCTATCCTGGGAAAGGAAATATCTTCCCATCAAAACTAGACAGAAGCATTCTCAGAAACTTCTTAGTGATGTGCGCATTCAAGTCACAGAGTTGAAGCTTCCTTTTGATATAGCAGTTTTGAACCACTCTTTTAGTAGAATCTGCAGGTGGATGTTTGGAGAGCTAAGAGGCCAACACTGGAAAAGGAAATCTCTTCACGTAAAAACTAGACGGAAGCATTCTCAGAAACTTCAATGGGCTTTACGCATTCAACTCACAGAGTGCAATGTTGCTTTTGAGAGCGCAGTTTTAAAACACTGTTTTTGTAGAATTTGCTAGAGGATGTTTGGAGCGATGTGAGGCCTTTGCTGGAAAAGGAAATATCTTCACATAAAACCTGGACAGAAGCATTCTCAGAAACTCCTTTGTGATGAGTGCATTCAAATCACACACTTGAACCTTCCTTTGGAAAGAGCAGTTTTGAAACACTCTTTCTGAAGAATCTGCAAGTGGATATTTGGAGCGATTTGAGGCCTATGCTGGAAATGAAATATCTTCACCTAAAAACTAGACGGAAGCATTCTCAGAAACTCCTTTGTGATGAGTGCATTCAACTCACAGAGTTGAAGCTTCCTTTTGATAGAGCAGTTTTGAAACACTCTTTTAGCAGCATCTGCAGGTGGATATTTGGAGCGCTTTGAGGCCAAGGCTGGAAAACGAAATATCATCACATAAAAACTCGACAGAAGCATTCTCTGAAACTCCTTTGTGATGAGTGCATTCAACTCACAGACTCGAACGTTTCTTTTGATAGAACAGTTTAGAAACACTCCTTTTGTAGAATCTGCAAGTGTTTATTTGGAGCGCTTGGAGGCCTATGTTGGAAAAGGACATATCTTCACATCAAAAGTAGACAGACGCATTCTCAGAAACTTCTTTGTGATGAGTGCATTGAACTCACGGAGTTGAACCTACCTATTGATAGAGAAGTTTGGAAACACCCTTTTTGTAGAATCTGCAAGTGAATATTTGGCGCGATTTGAGGCCTATGCAGGAAACGGAAATATCTTCACATGAAAACTAGACAGATGAATTCTCAGAAACGTCTTTGTGATGAGTGCATTCAACTCACAGACTTGAAGCTTCCTTTTGAAAGAGCAGTTTCGAAACACTCTTTTTGTAGAATCTGCAAGTGGATATTTGGAGCGCTTTGAGGGCTATGCTGGAAAAGTTAATACCTTCACCTAGAAACTAGACAGACGCAAACCCAGAAACTTCTTTGTGACGTGTGCATTGAACTCACAGAGTTGAACCTTTCTTTTGATACAGAAGTTTTGAAACACTCTTTTCGTAGAATCTTCAAGTGGATGGATGGAGTGATTTGAGGCCTATGCTGGAAAAGGAAATACCTTCACGTAGAAACGAGACAAAAGCATTCTCAGAAAGTTCCCTGTGCTTTGTGCATTCAACTCACAGAGTTGAACATTCCCTTTGATAGAGCAGTTTTGAAACACTCTTTTTGTAGAATCTGCAAGTGGATATTTGGAGCGCTTTGAGGCCTCTGCCGCCAAAGGAATTATCATTGCATAAAAACTAGATGGAAGCGTTCTCAGAAACTTCCTTGTGATGAGTGCATTCAACTCGCAGAGTGGAACCTTCCTTTCGATAGACCAGTTTTGAAACACTGTTTTTGTAGAATCCGCAAGTGGCTATTTGGAGCTCTTTGAGGCTTATGCTGGAAAAGGAAATATCTTCGTCTACAAACTAGACAGAAGCATTCTCAGAAACTTCTTTGTCATGTGGGGATTGAACTCACAGAGTTGAACATTCCTTTACATAGAGCAGTTTTGCAACACCCTTTCGGTGGAAAGTGAAAGTGCTTATCTGGTGCGATGGCGGCATCTAGTGGATAAGGAAATACATTCAGATGAAAACAAGATACATCCATTCTCAGAAACTTCTTTGTGATGACTGCATTCTACTCACAGAGTTGAACCTTCCTTTTGATAGAGCAGTTTTGAAACACTCTTTTTGTGGAATCTGCAAGTGGCTATTTGGAGCGCTTTGAGGCCTATGCTGGAAAAGGAAATCTCTTCACATAAAACCTAGACAGAAGTATTCCCAGAAAGTTTTTCTGATGTGCGCATTCAACTCACCGAGTTGAACCTTCCTTTAGATAGAGCAGTTTGGAAACACTCTGTCTGTAGTACCTGCGAGTGGATATTTGGAGTGCTTTGAGTGCTACACTGTAAAAGCAAATATCTTCACTTGGAATCTAGACAGAAGAATTCTCAGAGACTTCCCTGTGCTCTCTGCATTCCACTCACAGAGTTGAACCTTCCTTTTGATAGAACAGTTTTGAAACACTCTTGTGGTAGAATCTGCAAGTCGATATTTGGAAGGTTTGGAGGCCTATCCTGGGAAAGGAAATATCTTCCCATCAAAACTAGACAGAAGCATTCTCAGAAACTTCTTAGTGATGTGCGCATTCAAGTCACAGAGTTGAAGCTTCCTTTTGATATAGCAGTTTTGAACCACTCTTTTAGTAGAATCTGCAGGTGGATGTTTGGAGAGCTAAGAGGCCAACACTGGAAAAGGAAATCTCTTCACGTAAAAACTAGACGGAAGCATTCTCAGAAACTTCAATGGGCTTTACGCATTCAACTCACAGAGTGCAATGTTGCTTTTGAGAGCGCAGTTTTAAAACACTGTTTTTGTAGAATTTGCTAGAGGATGTTTGGAGCGATGTGAGGCCTTTGCTGGAAAAGGAAATATCTTCACATAAAACCTGGACAGAAGCATTCTCAGAAACTCCTTTGTGATGAGTGCATTCAAATCACACACTTGAACCTTCCTTTGGAAAGAGCAGTTTTGAAACACTCTTTCTGAAGAATCTGCAAGTGGATATTTGGAGCGATTTGAGGCCTATGCTGGAAATGAAATATCTTCACCTAAAAACTAGACGGAAGCATTCTCAGAAACTCCTTTGTGATGAGTGCATTCAACTCACAGAGTTGAAGCTTCCTTTTGATAGAGCAGTTTTGAAACACTCTTTTAGCAGCATCTGCAGGTGGATATTTGGAGCGCTTTGAGGCCAAGGCTGGAAAACGAAATATCATCACATAAAAACTCGACAGAAGCATTCTCTGAAACTCCTTTGTGATGAGTGCATTCAACTCACAGACTCGAACGTTTCTTTTGATAGAACAGTTTAGAAACACTCCTTTTGTAGAATCTGCAAGTGTTTATTTGGAGCGCTTGGAGGCCTATGTTGGAAAAGGACATATCTTCACATCAAAAGTAGACAGACGCATTCTCAGAAACTTCTTTGTGATGAGTGCATTGAACTCACGGAGTTGAACCTACCTATTGATAGAGAAGTTTGGAAACACCCTTTTTGTAGAATCTGCAAGTGAATATTTGGCGCGATTTGAGGCCTATGCAGGAAACGGAAATATCTTCACATGAAAACTAGACAGATGAATTCTCAGAAACGTCTTTGTGATGAGTGCATTCAACTCACAGACTTGAAGCTTCCTTTTGAAAGAGCAGTTTCGAAACACTCTTTTTGTAGAATCTGCAAGTGGATATTTGGAGCGCTTTGAGGGCTATGCTGGAAAAGTTAATACCTTCACCTAGAAACTAGACAGACGCAAACCCAGAAACTTCTTTGTGACGTGTGCATTGAACTCACAGAGTTGAACCTTTCTTTTGATACAGAAGTTTTGAAACACTCTTTTCGTAGAATCTTCAAGTGGATGGATGGAGTGATTTGAGGCCTATGCTGGAAAAGGAAATACCTTCACGTAGAAACGAGACAAAAGCATTCTCAGAAAGTTCCCTGTGCTTTGTGCATTCAACTCACAGAGTTGAACATTCCCTTTGATAGAGCAGTTTTGAAACACTCTTTTTGTAGAATCTGCAAGTGGATATTTGGAGCGCTTTGAGGCCTCTGCCGCCAAAGGAATTATCATTGCATAAAAACTAGATGGAAGCGTTCTCAGAAACTTCCTTGTGATGAGTGCATTCAACTCGCAGAGTGGAACCTTCCTTTCGATAGACCAGTTTTGAAACACTGTTTTTGTAGAATCCGCAAGTGGCTATTTGGAGCTCTTTGAGGCTTATGCTGGAAAAGGAAATATCTTCGTCTACAAACTAGACAGAAGCATTCTCAGAAACTTCTTTGTCATGTGGGGATTGAACTCACAGAGTTGAACATTCCTTTACATAGAGCAGTTTTGCAACACCCTTTCGGTGGAAAGTGAAAGTGCTTATCTGGTGCGATGGCGGCATCTAGTGGATAAGGAAATACATTCAGATGAAAACAAGATACATCCATTCTCAGAAACTTCTTTGTGATGACTGCATTCTACTCACAGAGTTGAACCTTCCTTTTGATAGAGCAGTTTTGAAACACTCTTTTTGTGGAATCTGCAAGTGGCTATTTGGAGCGCTTTGAGGCCTATGCTGGAAAAGGAAATCTCTTCACATAAAACCTAGACAGAAGTATTCCCAGAAAGTTTTTCTGATGTGCGCATTCAACTCACCGAGTTGAACCTTCCTTTAGATAGAGCAGTTTGGAAACACTCTGTCTGTAGTACCTGCGAGTGGATATTTGGAGTGCTTTGAGTGCTACACTGTAAAAGCAAATATCTTCACTTGGAATCTAGACAGAAGAATTCTCAGAGACTTCCCTGTGCTCTCTGCATTCCACTCACAGAGTTGAACCTTCCTTTTGATAGAACAGTTTTGAAACACTCTTGTGGTAGAATCTGCAAGTCGATATTTGGAAGGTTTGGAGGCCTATCCTGGGAAAGGAAATATCTTCCCATCAAAACTAGACAGAAGCATTCTCAGAAACTTCTTAGTGATGTGCGCATTCAAGTCACAGAGTTGAAGCTTCCTTTTGATATAGCAGTTTTGAACCACTCTTTTAGTAGAATCTGCAGGTGGATGTTTGGAGAGCTAAGAGGCCAACACTGGAAAAGGAAATCTCTTCACGTAAAAACTAGACGGAAGCATTCTCAGAAACTTCAATGGGCTTTACGCATTCAACTCACAGAGTGCAATGTTGCTTTTGAGAGCGCAGTTTTAAAACACTGTTTTTGTAGAATTTGCTAGAGGATGTTTGGAGCGATGTGAGGCCTTTGCTGGAAAAGGAAATATCTTCACATAAAACCTGGACAGAAGCATTCTCAGAAACTCCTTTGTGATGAGTGCATTCAAATCACACACTTGAACCTTCCTTTGGAAAGAGCAGTTTTGAAACACTCTTTCTGAAGAATCTGCAAGTGGATATTTGGAGCGATTTGAGGCCTATGCTGGAAATGAAATATCTTCACCTAAAAACTAGACGGAAGCATTCTCAGAAACTCCTTTGTGATGAGTGCATTCAACTCACAGAGTTGAAGCTTCCTTTTGATAGAGCAGTTTTGAAACACTCTTTTAGCAGCATCTGCAGGTGGATATTTGGAGCGCTTTGAGGCCAAGGCTGGAAAACGAAATATCATCACATAAAAACTCGACAGAAGCATTCTCTGAAACTCCTTTGTGATGAGTGCATTCAACTCACAGACTCGAACGTTTCTTTTGATAGAACAGTTTAGAAACACTCCTTTTGTAGAATCTGCAAGTGTTTATTTGGAGCGCTTGGAGGCCTATGTTGGAAAAGGACATATCTTCACATCAAAAGTAGACAGACGCATTCTCAGAAACTTCTTTGTGATGAGTGCATTGAACTCACGGAGTTGAACCTACCTATTGATAGAGAAGTTTGGAAACACCCTTTTTGTAGAATCTGCAAGTGAATATTTGGCGCGATTTGAGGCCTATGCAGGAAACGGAAATATCTTCACATGAAAACTAGACAGATGAATTCTCAGAAACGTCTTTGTGATGAGTGCATTCAACTCACAGACTTGAAGCTTCCTTTTGAAAGAGCAGTTTCGAAACACTCTTTTTGTAGAATCTGCAAGTGGATATTTGGAGCGCTTTGAGGGCTATGCTGGAAAAGTTAATACCTTCACCTAGAAACTAGACAGACGCAAACCCAGAAACTTCTTTGTGACGTGTGCATTGAACTCACAGAGTTGAACCTTTCTTTTGATACAGAAGTTTTGAAACACTCTTTTCGTAGAATCTTCAAGTGGATGGATGGAGTGATTTGAGGCCTATGCTGGAAAAGGAAATACCTTCACGTAGAAACGAGACAAAAGCATTCTCAGAAAGTTCCCTGTGCTTTGTGCATTCAACTCACAGAGTTGAACATTCCCTTTGATAGAGCAGTTTTGAAACACTCTTTTTGTAGAATCTGCAAGTGGATATTTGGAGCGCTTTGAGGCCTCTGCCGCCAAAGGAATTATCATTGCATAAAAACTAGATGGAAGCGTTCTCAGAAACTTCCTTGTGATGAGTGCATTCAACTCGCAGAGTGGAACCTTCCTTTCGATAGACCAGTTTTGAAACACTGTTTTTGTAGAATCCGCAAGTGGCTATTTGGAGCTCTTTGAGGCTTATGCTGGAAAAGGAAATATCTTCGTCTACAAACTAGACAGAAGCATTCTCAGAAACTTCTTTGTCATGTGGGGATTGAACTCACAGAGTTGAACATTCCTTTACATAGAGCAGTTTTGCAACACCCTTTCGGTGGAAAGTGAAAGTGCTTATCTGGTGCGATGGCGGCATCTAGTGGATAAGGAAATACATTCAGATGAAAACAAGATACATCCATTCTCAGAAACTTCTTTGTGATGACTGCATTCTACTCACAGAGTTGAACCTTCCTTTTGATAGAGCAGTTTTGAAACACTCTTTTTGTGGAATCTGCAAGTGGCTATTTGGAGCGCTTTGAGGCCTATGCTGGAAAAGGAAATCTCTTCACATAAAACCTAGACAGAAGTATTCCCAGAAAGTTTTTCTGATGTGCGCATTCAACTCACCGAGTTGAACCTTCCTTTAGATAGAGCAGTTTGGAAACACTCTGTCTGTAGTACCTGCGAGTGGATATTTGGAGTGCTTTGAGTGCTACACTGTAAAAGCAAATATCTTCACTTGGAATCTAGACAGAAGAATTCTCAGAGACTTCCCTGTGCTCTCTGCATTCCACTCACAGAGTTGAACCTTCCTTTTGATAGAACAGTTTTGAAACACTCTTGTGGTAGAATCTGCAAGTCGATATTTGGAAGGTTTGGAGGCCTATCCTGGGAAAGGAAATATCTTCCCATCAAAACTAGACAGAAGCATTCTCAGAAACTTCTTAGTGATGTGCGCATTCAAGTCACAGAGTTGAAGCTTCCTTTTGATATAGCAGTTTTGAACCACTCTTTTAGTAGAATCTGCAGGTGGATGTTTGGAGAGCTAAGAGGCCAACACTGGAAAAGGAAATCTCTTCACGTAAAAACTAGACGGAAGCATTCTCAGAAACTTCAATGGGCTTTACGCATTCAACTCACAGAGTGCAATGTTGCTTTTGAGAGCGCAGTTTTAAAACACTGTTTTTGTAGAATTTGCTAGAGGATGTTTGGAGCGATGTGAGGCCTTTGCTGGAAAAGGAAATATCTTCACATAAAACCTGGACAGAAGCATTCTCAGAAACTCCTTTGTGATGAGTGCATTCAAATCACACACTTGAACCTTCCTTTGGAAAGAGCAGTTTTGAAACACTCTTTCTGAAGAATCTGCAAGTGGATATTTGGAGCGATTTGAGGCCTATGCTGGAAATGAAATATCTTCACCTAAAAACTAGACGGAAGCATTCTCAGAAACTCCTTTGTGATGAGTGCATTCAACTCACAGAGTTGAAGCTTCCTTTTGATAGAGCAGTTTTGAAACACTCTTTTAGCAGCATCTGCAGGTGGATATTTGGAGCGCTTTGAGGCCAAGGCTGGAAAACGAAATATCATCACATAAAAACTCGACAGAAGCATTCTCTGAAACTCCTTTGTGATGAGTGCATTCAACTCACAGACTCGAACGTTTCTTTTGATAGAACAGTTTAGAAACACTCCTTTTGTAGAATCTGCAAGTGTTTATTTGGAGCGCTTGGAGGCCTATGTTGGAAAAGGACATATCTTCACATCAAAAGTAGACAGACGCATTCTCAGAAACTTCTTTGTGATGAGTGCATTGAACTCACGGAGTTGAACCTACCTATTGATAGAGAAGTTTGGAAACACCCTTTTTGTAGAATCTGCAAGTGAATATTTGGCGCGATTTGAGGCCTATGCAGGAAACGGAAATATCTTCACATGAAAACTAGACAGATGAATTCTCAGAAACGTCTTTGTGATGAGTGCATTCAACTCACAGACTTGAAGCTTCCTTTTGAAAGAGCAGTTTCGAAACACTCTTTTTGTAGAATCTGCAAGTGGATATTTGGAGCGCTTTGAGGGCTATGCTGGAAAAGTTAATACCTTCACCTAGAAACTAGACAGACGCAAACCCAGAAACTTCTTTGTGACGTGTGCATTGAACTCACAGAGTTGAACCTTTCTTTTGATACAGAAGTTTTGAAACACTCTTTTCGTAGAATCTTCAAGTGGATGGATGGAGTGATTTGAGGCCTATGCTGGAAAAGGAAATACCTTCACGTAGAAACGAGACAAAAGCATTCTCAGAAAGTTCCCTGTGCTTTGTGCATTCAACTCACAGAGTTGAACATTCCCTTTGATAGAGCAGTTTTGAAACACTCTTTTTGTAGAATCTGCAAGTGGATATTTGGAGCGCTTTGAGGCCTCTGCCGCCAAAGGAATTATCATTGCATAAAAACTAGATGGAAGCGTTCTCAGAAACTTCCTTGTGATGAGTGCATTCAACTCGCAGAGTGGAACCTTCCTTTCGATAGACCAGTTTTGAAACACTGTTTTTGTAGAATCCGCAAGTGGCTATTTGGAGCTCTTTGAGGCTTATGCTGGAAAAGGAAATATCTTCGTCTACAAACTAGACAGAAGCATTCTCAGAAACTTCTTTGTCATGTGGGGATTGAACTCACAGAGTTGAACATTCCTTTACATAGAGCAGTTTTGCAACACCCTTTCGGTGGAAAGTGAAAGTGCTTATCTGGTGCGATGGCGGCATCTAGTGGATAAGGAAATACATTCAGATGAAAACAAGATACATCCATTCTCAGAAACTTCTTTGTGATGACTGCATTCTACTCACAGAGTTGAACCTTCCTTTTGATAGAGCAGTTTTGAAACACTCTTTTTGTCGAATCTGCAAGTGGCTATTTGGAGCGCTTTGAGGCCTATGCTGGAAAAGGAAATCTCTTCACATAAAACCTAGACAGAAGTATTCCCAGAAAGTTTTTCTGATGTGCGCATTCAACTCACCGAG
Organism: Pongo abelii; assembly: GCF_028885655.2. Taxonomy (NCBI): domain Eukaryota; kingdom Metazoa; phylum Chordata; class Mammalia; order Primates; family Hominidae; genus Pongo; species Pongo abelii. The sequence goes on from NC_071989.2 coordinate 52,306,571, forward strand.
TTGAACCTTCCTTTAGATAGAGCAGTTTGGAAACACTCTGTCTGTAGTACCTGCGAGTGGATATTTGGAGTGCTTTGAGTGCTACACTGTAAAAGCAAATATCTTCACTTGGAATCTAGACAGAAGAATTCTCAGAGACTTCCCTGTGCTCTCTGCATTCCACTCACAGAGTTGAACCTTCCTTTTGATAGAACAGTTTTGAAACACTCTTGTGGTAGAATCTGCAAGTCGATATTTGGAAGGTTTGGAGGCCTATCCTGGGAAAGGAAATATCTTCCCATCAAAACTAGACAGAAGCATTCTCAGAAACTTCTTAGTGATGTGCGCATTCAAGTCACAGAGTTGAAGCTTCCTTTTGATAGAGCAGTTTTGAACCACTCTTTTAGTAGAATCTGCAGGTGGATGTTTGGAGAGCTAAGAGGCCAACACTGGAAAAGGAAATCTCTTCACGTAAAAACTAGACGGAAGCATTCTCAGAAACTTCAATGGGCTTTACGCATTCAACTCACAGAGTGCAATGTTGCTTTTGAGAGCGCAGTTTTAAAACACTGTTTTTGTAGAATTTGCTAGAGGATGTTTGGAGCGATGTGAGGCCTTTGCTGGAAAAGGAAATATCTTCACATAAAACCTGGACAGAAGCATTCTCAGAAACTCCTTTGTGATGAGTGCATTCAAATCACACACTTGAACCTTCCTTTGGAAAGAGCAGTTTTGAAACACTCTTTCTGAAGAATCTGCAAGTGGATATTTGGAGCGATTTGAGGCCTATGCTGGAAATGAAATATCTTCACCTAAAAACTAGACGGAAGCATTCTCAGAAACTCCTTTGTGATGAGTGCATTCAACTCACAGAGTTGAAGCTTCCTTTTGATAGAGCAGTTTTGAAACACTCTTTTAGCAGCATCTGCAGGTGGATATTTGGAGCGCTTTGAGGCCAAGGCTGGAAAACGAAATATCATCACATAAAAACTCGACAGAAGCATTCTCTGAAACTCCTTTGTGATGAGTGCATTCAACTCACAGACTCGAACGTTTCTTTTGATAGAACAGTTTAGAAACACTCCTTTTGTAGAATCTGCAAGTGTTTATTTGGAGCGCTTGGAGGCCTATGTTGGAAAAGGACATATCTTCACATCAAAAGTAGACAGACGCATTCTCAGAAACTTCTTTGTGATGAGTGCATTGAACTCACGGAGTTGAACCTACCTATTGATAGAGAAGTTTGGAAACACCCTTTTTGTAGAATCTGCAAGTGAATATTTGGCGCGATTTGAGGCCTATGCAGGAAACGGAAATATCTTCACATGAAAACTAGACAGATGAATTCTCAGAAACGTCTTTGTGATGAGTGCATTCAACTCACAGACTTGAAGCTTCCTTTTGAAAGAGCAGTTTCGAAACACTCTTTTTGTAGAATCTGCAAGTGGATATTTGGAGCGCTTTGAGGGCTATGCTGGAAAAGTTAATACCTTCACCTAGAAACTAGACAGACGCAAACCCAGAAACTTCTTTGTGACGTGTGCATTGAACTCACAGAGTTGAACCTTTCTTTTGATACAGAAGTTTTGAAACACTCTTTTCGTAGAATCTTCAAGTGGATGGATGGAGTGATTTGAGGCCTATGCTGGAAAAGGAAATACCTTCACGTAGAAACGAGACAAAAGCATTCTCAGAAAGTTCCCTGTGCTTTGTGCATTCAACTCACAGAGTTGAACATTCCCTTTGATAGAGCAGTTTTGAAACACTCTTTTTGTAGAATCTGCAAGTGGATATTTGGAGCGCTTTGAGGCCTCTGCCGCCAAAGGAATTATCATTGCATAAAAACTAGATGGAAGCGTTCTCAGAAACTTCCTTGTGATGAGTGCATTCAACTCGCAGAGTGGAACCTTCCTTTCGATAGACCAGTTTTGAAACACTGTTTTTGTAGAATCCGCAAGTGGCTATTTGGAGCTCTTTGAGGCTTATGCTGGAAAAGGAAATATCTTCGTCTACAAACTAGACAGAAGCATTCTCAGAAACTTCTTTGTCATGTGGGGATTGAACTCACAGAGTTGAACATTCCTTTACATAGAGCAGTTTTGCAACACCCTTTCGGTGGAAAGTGAAAGTGCTTATCTGGTGCGATGGCGGCATCTAGTGGATAAGGAAATACATTCAGATGAAAACAAGATACATCCATTCTCAGAAACTTCTTTGTGATGACTGCATTCTACTCACAGAGTTGAACCTTCCTTTTGATAGAGCAGTTTTGAAACACTCTTTTTGTCGAATCTGCAAGTGGCTATTTGGAGCGCTTTGAGGCCTATGCTGGAAAAGGAAATCTCTTCACATAAAACCTAGACAGAAGTATTCCCAGAAAGTTTTTCTGATGTGCGCATTCAACTCACCGAGTTGAACCTTCCTTTAGATAGAGCAGTTTGGAAACACTCTGTCTGTAGTACCTGCGAGTGGATATTTGGAGTGCTTTGAGTGCTACACTGTAAAAGCAAATATCTTCACTTGGAATCTAGACAGAAGAATTCTCAGAGACTTCCCTGTGCTCTCTGCATTCCACTCACAGAGTTGAACCTTCCTTTTGATAGAACAGTTTTGAAACACTCTTGTGGTAGGATCTGCAAGTCGATATTTGGAAGGTTTGGAGGCCTATCCTGGGAAAGGAAATATCTTCCCATCAAAACTAGACAGAAGCATTCTCAGAAACTTCTTAGTGATGTGCGCATTCAAGTCACAGAGTTGAAGCTTCCTTTTGATATAGCAGTTTTGAACCACTCTTTTAGTAGAATCTGCAGGTGGATGTTTGGAGAGCTAAGAGGCCAACACTGGAAAAGGAAATCTCTTCACGTAAAAACTAGACGGAAGCATTCTCAGAAACTTCAATGGGCTTTACGCATTCAACTCACAGAGTGCAATGTTGCTTTTGAGAGCGCAGTTTTAAAACACTGTTTTTGTAGAATTTGCTAGAGGATGTTTGGAGCGATGTGAGGCCTTTGCTGGAAAAGGAAATATCTTCACATAAAACCTGGACAGAAGCATTCTCAGAAACTCCTTTGTGATGAGTGCATTCAAATCACACACTTGAACCTTCCTTTGGAAAGAGCAGTTTTGAAACACTCTTTCTGAAGAATCTGCAAGTGGATATTTGGAGCGATTTGAGGCCTATGCTGGAAATGAAATATCTTCACCTAAAAACTAGACGGAAGCATTCTCAGAAACTCCTTTGTGATGAGTGCATTCAACTCACAGAGTTGAAGCTTCCTTTTGATAGAGCAGTTTTGAAACACTCTTTTAGCAGCATCTGCAGGTGGATATTTGGAGCGCTTTGAGGCCAAGGCTGGAAAACGAAATATCATCACATAAAAACTCGACAGAAGCATTCTCTGAAACTCCTTTGTGATGAGTGCATTCAACTCACAGACTCGAACGTTTCTTTTGATAGAACAGTTTAGAAACACTCCTTTTGTAGAATCTGCAAGTGTTTATTTGGAGCGCTTGGAGGCCTATGTTGGAAAAGGACATATCTTCACATCAAAAGTAGACAGACGCATTCTCAGAAACTTCTTTGTGATGAGTGCATTGAACTCACGGAGTTGAACCTACCTATTGATAGAGAAGTTTGGAAACACCCTTTTTGTAGAATCTGCAAGTGAATATTTGGCGCGATTTGAGGCCTATGCAGGAAACGGAAATATCTTCACATGAAAACTAGACAGATGAATTCTCAGAAACGTCTTTGTGATGAGTGCATTCAACTCACAGACTTGAAGCTTCCTTTTGAAAGAGCAGTTTCGAAACACTCTTTTTGTAGAATCTGCAAGTGGATATTTGGAGCGCTTTGAGGGCTATGCTGGAAAAGTTAATACCTTCACCTAGAAACTAGACAGACGCAAACCCAGAAACTTCTTTGTGACGTGTGCATTGAACTCACAGAGTTGAACCTTTCTTTTGATACAGAAGTTTTGAAACACTCTTTTCGTAGAATCTTCAAGTGGATGGATGGAGTGATTTGAGGCCTATGCTGGAAAAGGAAATACCTTCACGTAGAAACGAGACAAAAGCATTCTCAGAAAGTTCCCTGTGCTTTGTGCATTCAACTCACAGAGTTGAACATTCCCTTTGATAGAGCAGTTTTGAAACACTCTTTTTGTAGAATCTGCAAGTGGATATTTGGAGCGCTTTGAGGCCTCTGCCGCCAAAGGAATTATCATTGCATAAAAACTAGATGGAAGCGTTCTCAGAAACTTCCTTGTGATGAGTGCATTCAACTCGCAGAGTGGAACCTTCCTTTCGATAGACCAGTTTTGAAACACTGTTTTTGTAGAATCCGCAAGTGGCTATTTGGAGCTCTTTGAGGCTTATGCTGGAAAAGGAAATATCTTCGTCTACAAACTAGACAGAAGCATTCTCAGAAACTTCTTTGTCATGTGGGGATTGAACTCACAGAGTGGAACATTCCTTTACATAGAGCAGTTTTGCAACACCCTTTCGGTGGAAAGTGAAAGTGCTTATCTGGTGCGATGGCGGCATCTAGTGGATAAGGAAATACATTCAGATGAAAACAAGATACATCCATTCTCAGAAACTTCTTTGTGATGACTGCATTCTACTCACAGAGTTGAACCTTCCTTTTGATAGAGCAGTTTTGAAACACTCTTTTTGTCGAATCTGCAAGTGGCTATTTGGAGCGCTTTGAGGCCTATGCTGGAAAAGGAAATCTCTTCACATAAAACCTAGACAGAAGTATTCCCAGAAAGTTTTTCTGATGTGCGCATTCAACTCACCGAGTTGAACCTTCCTTTAGATAGAGCAGTTTGGAAACACTCTGTCTGTAGTACCTGCGAGTGGATATTTGGAGTGCTTTGAGTGCTACACTGTAAAAGCAAATATCTTCACTTGGAATCTAGACAGAAGAATTCTCAGAGACTTCCCTGTGCTCTCTGCATTCCACTCACAGAGTTGAACCTTCCTTTTGATAGAACAGTTTTGAAACACTCTTGTGGTAGGATCTGCAAGTCGATATTTGGAAGGTTTGGAGGCCTATCCTGGGAAAGGAAATATCTTCCCATCAAAACTAGACAGAAGCATTCTCAGAAACTTCTTAGTGATGTGCGCATTCAAGTCACAGAGTTGAAGCTTCCTTTTGATATAGCAGTTTTGAACCACTCTTTTAGTAGAATCTGCAGGTGGATGTTTGGAGAGCTAAGAGGCCAACACTGGAAAAGGAAATCTCTTCACGTAAAAACTAGACGGAAGCATTCTCAGAAACTTCAATGGGCTTTACGCATTCAACTCACAGAGTGCAATGTTGCTTTTGAGAGCGCAGTTTTAAAACACTGTTTTTGTAGAATTTGCTAGAGGATGTTTGGAGCGATGTGAGGCCTTTGCTGGAAAAGGAAATATCTTCACATAAAACCTGGACAGAAGCATTCTCAGAAACTCCTTTGTGATGAGTGCATTCAAATCACACACTTGAACCTTCCTTTGGAAAGAGCAGTTTTGAAACACTCTTTCTGAAGAATCTGCAAGTGGATATTTGGAGCGATTTGAGGCCTATGCTGGAAATGAAATATCTTCACCTAAAAACTAGACGGAAGCATTCTCAGAAACTCCTTTGTGATGAGTGCATTCAACTCACAGAGTTGAAGCTTCCTTTTGATAGAGCAGTTTTGAAACACTCTTTTAGCAGCATCTGCAGGTGGATATTTGGAGCGCTTTGAGGCCAAGGCTGGAAAACGAAATATCATCACATAAAAACTCGACAGAAGCATTCTCTGAAACTTCTTTGTGATGAGTGCATTCAACTCACAGACTCGAACGTTTCTTTTGATAGAACAGTTTAGAAACACTCCTTTTGTAGAATCTGCAAGTGTTTATTTGGAGCGCTTGGAGGCCTATGTTGGAAAAGGACATATCTTCACATCAAAAGTAGACAGACGCATTCTCAGAAACTTCTTTGTGATGAGTGCATTGAACTCACGGAGTTGAACCTACCTATTGATAGAGAAGTTTGGAAACACCCTTTTTGTAGAATCTGCAAGTGAATATTTGGCGCGATTTGAGGCCTATGCAGGAAACGGAAATATCTTCACATGAAAACTAGACAGATGAATTCTCAGAAACGTCTTTGTGATGAGTGCATTCAACTCACAGACTTGAAGCTTCCTTTTGAAAGAGCAGTTTCGAAACACTCTTTTTGTAGAATCTGCAAGTGGATATTTGGAGCGCTTTGAGGGCTATGCTGGAAAAGTTAATACCTTCACCTAGAAACTAGACAGACGCAAACCCAGAAACTTCTTTGTGACGTGTGCATTGAACTCACAGAGTTGAACCTTTCTTTTGATACAGAAGTTTTGAAACACTCTTTTCGTAGAATCTTCAAGTGGATGGATGGAGTGATTTGAGGCCTATGCTGGAAAAGGAAATACCTTCACGTAGAAACGAGACAAAAGCATTCTCAGAAAGTTCCCTGTGCTTTGTGCATTCAACTCACAGAGTTGAACATTCCCTTTGATAGAGCAGTTTTGAAACACTCTTTTTGTAGAATCTGCAAGTGGATATTTGGAGCGCTTTGAGGCCTCTGCCGCCAAAGGAATTATCATTGCATAAAAACTAGATGGAAGCGTTCTCAGAAACTTCCTTGTGATGAGTGCATTCAACTCGCAGAGTGGAACCTTCCTTTCGATAGACCAGTTTTGAAACACTGTTTTTGTAGAATCCGCAAGTGGCTATTTGGAGCTCTTTGAGGCTTATGCTGGAAAAGGAAATATCTTCGTCTACAAACTAGACAGAAGCATTCTCAGAAACTTCTTTGTCATGTGGGGATTGAACTCACAGAGTTGAACATTCCTTTACATAGAGCAGTTTTGCAACACCCTTTCGGTGGAAAGTGAAAGTGCTTATCTGGTGCGATGGCGGCATCTAGTGGATAAGGAAATACATTCAGATGAAAACAAGATACATCCATTCTCAGAAACTTCTTTGTGATGACTGCATTCTACTCACAGAGTTGAACCTTCCTTTTGATAGAGCAGTTTTGAAACACTCTTTTTGTGGAATCTGCAAGTGGCTATTTGGAGCGCTTTGAGGCCTATGCTGGAAAAGGAAATCTCTTCACATAAAACCTAGACAGAAGTATTCCCAGAAAGTTTTTCTGATGTGCGCATTCAACTCACCGAGTTGAACCTTCCTTTAGATAGAGCAGTTTGGAAACACTCTGTCTGTAGTACCTGCGAGTGGATATTTGGAGTGCTTTGAGTGCTACACTGTAAAAGCAAATATCTTCACTTGGAATCTAGACAGAAGAATTCTCAGAGACTTCCCTGTGCTCTCTGCATTCCACTCACAGAGTTGAACCTTCCTTTTGATAGAACAGTTTTGAAACACTCTTGTGGTAGAATCTGCAAGTCGATATTTGGAAGGTTTGGAGGCCTATCCTGGGAAAGGAAATATCTTCCCATCAAAACTAGACAGAAGCATTCTCAGAAACTTCTTAGTGATGTGCGCATTCAAGTCACAGAGTTGAAGCTTCCTTTTGATAGAGCAGTTTTGAACCACTCTTTTAGTAGAATCTGCAGGTGGATGTTTGGAGAGCTAAGAGGCCAACACTGGAAAAGGAAATCTCTTCACGTAAAAACTAGATGGAAGCATTCTCAGAAACTTCAATGGGCTTTACGCATTCAACTCACAGAGTGCAATGTTGCTTTTGAGAGCGCAGTTTTAAAACACTGTTTTTGTAGAATTTGCTAGAGGATGTTTGGAGCGATGTGAGGCCTTTGCTGGAAAAGGAAATATCTTCACATAAAACCTGGACAGAAGCATTCTCAGAAACTCCTTTGTGATGAGTGCATTCAAATCACACACTTGAACCTTCCTTTGGAAAGAGCAGTTTTGAAACACTCTTTCTGAAGAATCTGCAAGTGGATATTTGGAGCGATTTGAGGCCTATGCTGGAAATGAAATATCTTCACCTAAAAACTAGACGGAAGCATTCTCAGAAACTCCTTTGTGATGAGTGCATTCAACTCACAGAGTTGAAGCTTCCTTTTGATAGAGCAGTTTTGAAACACTCTTTTAGCAGCATCTGCAGGTGGATATTTGGAGCGCTTTGAGGCCAAGGCTGGAAAACGAAATATCATCACATAAAAACTCGACAGAAGCATTCTCTGAAACTTCTTTGTGATGAGTGCATTCAACTCACAGACTCGAACGTTTCTTTTGATAGAACAGTTTAGAAACACTCCTTTTGTAGAATCTGCAAGTGTTTATTTGGAGCGCTTGGAGGCCTATGTTGGAAAAGGACATATCTTCACATCAAAAGTAGACAGACGCATTCTCAGAAACTTCTTTGTGATGAGTGCATTGAACTCACGGAGTTGAACCTACCTATTGATAGAGAAGTTTGGAAACACCCTTTTTGTAGAATCTGCAAGTGAATATTTGGCGCGATTTGAGGCCTATGCAGGAAACGGAAATATCTTCACATGAAAACTAGACAGATGAATTCTCAGAAACGTCTTTGTGATGAGTGCATTCAACTCACAGACTTGAAGCTTCCTTTTGAAAGAGCAGTTTCGAAACACTCTTTTTGTAGAATCTGCAAGTGGATATTTGGAGCGCTTTGAGGGCTATGCTGGAAAAGTTAATACCTTCACCTAGAAACTAGACAGACGCAAACCCAGAAACTTCTTTGTGACGTGTGCATTGAACTCACAGAGTTGAACCTTTCTTTTGATACAGAAGTTTTGAAACACTCTTTTCGTAGAATCTTCAAGTGGATGGATGGAGTGATTTGAGGCCTATGCTGGAAAAGGAAATACCTTCACGTAGAAACGAGACAAAAGCATTCTCAGAAAGTTCCCTGTGCTTTGTGCATTCAACTCACAGAGTTGAACATTCCCTTTGATAGAGCAGTTTTGAAACACTCTTTTTGTAGAATCTGCAAGTGGATATTTGGAGCGCTTTGAGGCCTCTGCCGCCAAAGGAATTATCATTGCATAAAAACTAGATGGAAGCGTTCTCAGAAACTTCCTTGTGATGAGTGCATTCAACTCGCAGAGTGGAACCTTCCTTTCGATAGACCAGTTTTGAAACACTGTTTTTGTAGAATCCGCAAGTGGCTATTTGGAGCTCTTTGAGGCTTATGCTGGAAAAGGAAATATCTTCGTCTACAAACTAGACAGAAGCATTCTCAGAAACTTCTTTGTCATGTGGGGATTGAACTCACAGAGTTGAACATTCCTTTACATAGAGCAGTTTTGCAACACCCTTTCGGTGGAAAGTGAAAGTGCTTATCTGGTGCGATGGCGGCATCTAGTGGATAAGGAAATACATTCAGATGAAAACAAGATACATCCATTCTCAGAAACTTCTTTGTGATGACTGCATTCTACTCACAGAGTTGAACCTTCCTTTTGATAGAGCAGTTTTGAAACACTCTTTTTGTGGAATCTGCAAGTGGCTATTTGGAGCGCTTTGAGGCCTATGCTGGAAAAGGAAATCTCTTCACATAAAACCTAGACAGAAGTATTCCCAGAAAGTTTTTCTGATGTGCGCATTCAACTCACCGAGTTGAACCTTCCTTTAGATAGAGCAGTTTGGAAACACTCTGTCTGTAGTACCTGCGAGTGGATATTTGGAGTGCTTTGAGTGCTACACTGTAAAAGCAAATATCTTCACTTGGAATCTAGACAGAAGAATTCTCAGAGACTTCCCTGTGCTCTCTGCATTCCACTCACAGAGTTGAACCTTCCTTTTGATAGAACAGTTTTGAAACACTCTTGTGGTAGAATCTGCAAGTCGATATTTGGAAGGTTTGGAGGCCTATCCTGGGAAAGGAAATATCTTCCCATCAAAACTAGACAGAAGCATTCTCAGAAACTTCTTAGTGATGTGCGCATTCAAGTCACAGAGTTGAAGCTTCCTTTTGATAGAGCAGTTTTGAACCACTCTTTTAGTAGAATCTGCAGGTGGATGTTTGGAGAGCTAAGAGGCCAACACTGGAAAAGGAAATCTCTTCACGTAAAAACTAGACGGAAGCATTCTCAGAAACTTCAATGGGCTTTACGCATTCAACTCACAGAGTGCAATGTTGCTTTTGAGAGCGCAGTTTTAAAACACTGTTTTTGTAGAATTTGCTAGAGGATGTTTGGAGCGATGTGAGGCCTTTGCTGGAAAAGGAAATATCTTCACATAAAACCTGGACAGAAGCATTCTCAGAAACTCCTTTGTGATGAGTGCATTCAAATCACACACTTGAACCTTCCTTTGGAAAGAGCAGTTTTGAAACACTCTTTCTGAAGAATCTGCAAGTGGATATTTGGAGCGATTTGAGGCCTATGCTGGAAATGAAATATCTTCACCTAAAAACTAGACGGAAGCATTCTCAGAAACTCCTTTGTGATGAGTGCATTCAACTCACAGAGTTGAAGCTTCCTTTTGATAGAGCAGTTTTGAAACACTCTTTTAGCAGCATCTGCAGGTGGATATTTGGAGCGCTTTGAGGCCAAGGCTGGAAAACGAAATATCATCACATAAAAACTCGACAGAAGCATTCTCTGAAACTTCTTTGTGATGAGTGCATTCAACTCACAGACTCGAACGTTTCTTTTGATAGAACAGTTTAGAAACACTCCTTTTGTAGAATCTGCAAGTGTTTATTTGGAGCGCTTGGAGGCCTATGTTGGAAAAGGACATATCTTCACATCAAAAGTAGACAGACGCATTCTCAGAAACTTCTTTGTGATGAGTGCATTGAACTCACGGAGTTGAACCTACCTATTGATAGAGAAGTTTGGAAACACCCTTTTTGTAGAATCTGCAAGTGAATATTTGGCGCGATTTGAGGCCTATGCAGGAAACGGAAATATCTTCACATGAAAACTAGACAGATGAATTCTCAGAAACGTCTTTGTGATGAGTGCATTCAACTCACAGACTTGAAGCTTCCTTTTGAAAGAGCAGTTTCGAAACACTCTTTTTGTAGAATCTGCAAGTGGATATTTGGAGCGCTTTGAGGGCTATGCTGGAAAAGTTAATACCTTCACCTAAAAACTAGACAGACGCAAACCCAGAAACTTCTTTGTGACGTGTGCATTGAACTCACAGAGTTGAACCTTTCTTTTGATACAGAAGTTTTGAAACACTCTTTTCGTAGAATCTTCAAGTGGATGGATGGAGTGATTTGAGGCCTATGCTGGAAAAGGAAATACCTTCACGTAGAAACGAGACAAAAGCATTCTCAGAAAGTTCCCTGTGCTTTGTGCATTCAACTCACAGAGTTGAACATTCCCTTTGATAGAGCAGTTTTGAAACACTCTTTTTGTAGAATCTGCAAGTGGATATTTGGAGCGCTTTGAGGCCTCTGCCGCCAAAGGAATTATCATTGCATAAAAACTAGATGGAAGCGTTCTCAGAAACTTCCTTGTGATGAGTGCATTCAACTCGCAGAGTGGAACCTTCCTTTCGATAGACCAGTTTTGAAACACTGTTTTTGTAGAATCCGCAAGTGGCTATTTGGAGCTCTTTGAGGCTTATGCTGGAAAAGGAAATATCTTCGTCTACAAACTAGACAGAAGCATTCTCAGAAACTTCTTTGTCATGTGGGGATTGAACTCACACAGTGGAACATTCCTTTACATAGAGCAGTTTTGCAACACCCTTTCGGTGGAAAGTGAAAGTGCTTATCTGGTGCGATGGCGGCATCTAGTGGATAAGGAAATACATTCAGATGAAAACAAGATACATCCATTCTCAGAAACTTCTTTGTGATGACTGCATTCTACTCACAGAGTTGAACCTTCCTTTTGATAGAGCAGTTTTGAAACACTCTTTTTGTGGAATCTGCAAGTGGCTATTTGGAGCGCTTTGAGGCCTATGCTGGAAAAGGAAATCTCTTCACATAAAACCTAGACAGAAGTATTCCCAGAAAGTTTTTCTGATGTGCGCATTCAACTCACCGAGTTGAACCTTCCTTTAGATAGAGCAGTTTGGAAACACTCTGTCTGTAGTACCTGCGAGTGGATATTTGGAGTGCTTTGAGTGCTACACTGTAAAAGCAAATATCTTCACTTGGAATCTAGACAGAAGAATTCTCAGAGACTTCCCTGTGCTCTCTGCATTCCACTCACAGAGTTGAACCTTCCTTTTGATAGAACAGTTTTGAAACACTCTTGTGGTAGAATCTGCAAGTCGATATTTGGAAGGTTTGGAGGCCTATCCTGGGAAGGGAAATATCTTCCCATCAAAACTAGACAGAAGCATTCTCAGAAACTTCTTAGTGATGTGTGCATTCAAGTCACAGAGTTGAAGCTTCCTTTTGATAGAGCAGTTTTGAACCACTCTTTTAGTAGAATCTGCAGGTGGATGTTTGGAGAGCTAAGAGGCCAACACTGGAAAAGGAAATCTCTTCACGTAAAAACTAGACGGAAGCATTCTCAGAAACTTCAATGGGCTTTACGCATTCAACTCACAGAGTGCAATGTTGCTTTTGAGAGCGCAGTTTTAAAACACTGTTTTTGTAGAATTTGCTAGAGGATGTTTGGAGCGATGTGAGGCCTTTGCTGGAAAAGGAAATATCTTCACATAAAACCTGGACAGAAGCATTCTCAGAAACTCCTTTGTGATGAGTGCATTCAAATCACACACTTGAACCTTCCTTTGGAAAGAGCAGTTTTGAAACACTCTTTCTGAAGAATCTGCAAGTGGATATTTGGAGCGATTTGAGGCCTATGCTGGAAATGAAATATCTTCACCTAAAAACTAGACGGAAGCATTCTCAGAAACTCCTTTGTGATGAGTGCATTCAACTCACAGAGTTGAAGCTTCCTTTTGATAGAGCAGTTTTGAAACACTCTTTTAGCAGCATCTGCAGGTGGATATTTGGAGCGCTTTGAGGCCAAGGCTGGAAAACGAAATATCATCACATAAAAACTCGACAGAAGCATTCTCTGAAACTTCTTTGTGATGAGTGCATTCAACTCACAGACTCGAACGTTTCTTTTGATAGAACAGTTTAGAAACACTCCTTTTGTAGAATCTGCAAGTGTTTATTTGGAGCGCTTGGAGGCCTATGTTGGAAAAGGACATATCTTCACATCAAAAGTAGACAGACGCATTCTCAGAAACTTCTTTGTGATGAGTGCATTGAACTCACGGAGTTGAACCTACCTATTGATAGAGAAGTTTGGAAACACCCTTTTTGTAGAATCTGCAAGTGAATATTTGGCGCGATTTGAGGCCTATGCAGGAAACGGAAATATCTTCACATGAAAACTAGACAGATGAATTCTCAGAAACGTCTTTGTGATGAGTGCATTCAACTCACAGACTTGAAGCTTCCTTTTGAAAGAGCAGTTTCGAAACACTCTTTTTGTAGAATCTGCAAGTGGATATTTGGAGCGCTTTGAGGGCTATGCTGGAAAAGTTAATACCTTCACCTAGAAACTAGACAGACGCAAACCCAGAAACTTCTTTGTGACGTGTGCATTGAACTCACAGAGTTGAACCTTTCTTTTGATACAGAAGTTTTGAAACACTCTTTTCGTAGAATCTTCAAGTGGATGGATGGAGTGATTTGAGGCCTATGCTGGAAAAGGAAATACCTTCACGTAGAAACGAGACAAAAGCATTCTCAGAAAGTTCCCTGTGCTTTGTGCATTCAACTCACAGAGTTGAACATTCCCTTTGATAGAGCAGTTTTGAAACACTCTTTTTGTAGAATCTGCAAGTGGATATTTGGAGCGCTTTGAGGCCTCTGCCGCCAAAGGAATTATCATTGCATAAAAACTAGATGGAAGCGTTCTCAGAAACTTCCTTGTGATGAGTGCATTCAACTCGCAGAGTGGAACCTTCCTTTCGATAGACCAGTTTTGAAACACTGTTTTTGTAGAATCCGCAAGTGGCTATTTGGAGCTCTTTGAGGCTTATGCTGGAAAAGGAAATATCTTCGTCTACAAACTAGACAGAAGCATTCTCAGAAACTTCTTTGTCATGTGGGGATTGAACTCACAGAGTTGAACATTCCTTTACATAGAGCAGTTTTGCAACACCCTTTCGGTGGAAAGTGAAAGTGCTTATCTGGTGCGATGGCGGCATCTAGTGGATAAGGAAATACATTCAGATGAAAACAAGATACATCCATTCTCAGAAACTTCTTTGTGATGACTGCATTCTACTCACAGAGTTGAACCTTCCTTTTGATAGAGCAGTTTTGAAACACTCTTTTTGTGGAATCTGCAAGTGGCTATTTGGAGCGCTTTGAGGCCTATGCTGGAAAAGGAAATCTCTTCACATAAAACCTAGACAGAAGTATTCCCAGAAAGTTTTTCTGATGTGCGCATTCAACTCACCGAGTTGAACCTTCCTTTAGATAGAGCAGTTTGGAAACACTCTGTCTGTAGTACCTGCGAGTGGATATTTGGAGTGCTTTGAGTGCTACACTGTAAAAGCAAATATCTTCACTTGGAATCTAGACAGAAGAATTCTCAGAGACTTCCCTGTGCTCTCTGCATTCCACTCACAGAGTTGAACCTTCCTTTTGATAGAACAGTTTTGAAACACTCTTGTGGTAGAATCTGCAAGTCGATATTTGGAAGGTTTGGAGGCCTATCCTGGGAAAGGAAATATCTTCCCATCAAAACTAGACAGAAGCATTCTCAGAAACTTCTTAGTGATGTGCGCATTCAAGTCACAGAGTTGAAGCTTCCTTTTGATAGAGCAGTTTTGAACCACTCTTTTAGTAGAATCTGCAGGTGGATGTTTGGAGAGCTAAGAGGCCAACACTGGAAAAGGAAATCTCTTCACGTAAAAACTAGACGGAAGCATTCTCAGAAACTTCAATGGGCTTTACGCATTCAACTCACAGAGTGCAATGTTGCTTTTGAGAGCGCAGTTTTAAAACACTGTTTTTGTAGAATTTGCTAGAGGATGTTTGGAGCGATGTGAGGCCTTTGCTGGAAAAGGAAATATCTTCACATAAAACCTGGACAGAAGCATTCTCAGAAACTCCTTTGTGATGAGTGCATTCAAATCACACACTTGAACCTTCCTTTGGAAAGAGCAGTTTTGAAACACTCTTTCTGAAGAATCTGCAAGTGGATATTTGGAGCGATTTGAGGCCTATGCTGGAAATGAAATATCTTCACCTAAAAACTAGACGGAAGCATTCTCAGAAACTCCTTTGTGATGAGTGCATTCAACTCACAGAGTTGAAGCTTCCTTTTGATAGAGCAGTTTTGAAACACTCTTTTAGCAGCATCTGCAGGTGGATATTTGGAGCGCTTTGAGGCCAAGGCTGGAAAACGAAATATCATCACATAAAAACTCGACAGAAGCATTCTCTGAAACTTCTTTGTGATAAGTGCATTCAACTCACAGACTCGAACGTTTCTTTTGATAGAACAGTTTAGAAACACTCCTTTTGTAGAATCTGCAAGTGTTTATTTGGAGCGCTTGGAGGCCTATGTTGGAAAAGGACATATCTTCACATCAAAAGTAGACAGACGCATTCTCAGAAACTTCTTTGTGATGAGTGCATTGAACTCACGGAGTTGAACCTACCTATTGATAGAGAAGTTTGGAAACACCCTTTTTGTAGAATCTGCAAGTGAATATTTGGCGCGATTTGAGGCCTATGCAGGAAACGGAAATATCTTCACATGAAAACTAGACAGATGAATTCTCAGAAACGTCTTTGTGATGAGTGCATTCAACTCACAGACTTGAAGCTTCCTTTTGAAAGAGCAGTTTCGAAACACTCTTTTTGTAGAATCTGCAAGTGGATATTTGGAGCGCTTTGAGGGCTATGCTGGAAAAGTTAATACCTTCACCTAAAAACTAGACAGACGCAAACCCAGAAACTTCTTTGTGACGTGTGCATTGAACTCACAGAGTTGAACCTTTCTTTTGATACAGAAGTTTTGAAACACTCTTTTCGTAGAATCTTCAAGTGGATGGATGGAGTGATTTGAGGCCTATGCTGGAAAAGGAAATACCTTCACGTAGAAACGAGACAAAAGCATTCTCAGAAAGTTCCCTGTGCTTTGTGCATTCAACTCACAGAGTTGAACATTCCCTTTGATAGAGCAGTTTTGAAACACTCTTTTTGTAGAATCTGCAAGTGGATATTTGGAGCGCTTTGAGGCCTCTGCCGCCAAAGGAATTATCATTGCATAAAAACTAGATGGAAGCGTTCTCAGAAACTTCCTTGTGATGAGTGCATTCAACTCGCAGAGTGGAACCTTCCTTTCGATAGACCAGTTTTGAAACACTGTTTTTGTAGAATCCGCAAGTGGCTATTTGGAGCTCTTTGAGGCTTATGCTGGAAAAGGAAATATCTTCGTCTACAAACTAGACAGAAGCATTCTCAGAAACTTCTTTGTCATGTGGGGATTGAACTCACACAGTGGAACATTCCTTTACATAGAGCAGTTTTGCAACACCCTTTCGGTGGAAAGTGAAAGTGCTTATCTGGTGCGATGGCGGCATCTAGTGGATAAGGAAATACATTCAGATGAAAACAAGATACATCCATTCTCAGAAACTTCTTTGTGATGACTGCATTCTACTCACAGAGTTGAACCTTCCTTTTGATAGAGCAGTTTTGAAACACTCTTTTTGTGGAATCTGCAAGTGGCTATTTGGAGCGCTTTGAGGCCTATGCTGGAAAAGGAAATCTCTTCACATAAAACCTAGACAGAAGTATTCCCAGAAAGTTTTTCTGATGTGCGCATTCAACTCACCGAGTTGAACCTTCCTTTAGATAGAGCAGTTTGGAAACACTCTGTCTGTAGTACCTGCGAGTGGATATTTGGAGTGCTTTGAGTGCTACACTGTAAAAGCAAATATCTTCACTTGGAATCTAGACAGAAGAATTCTCAGAGACTTCCCTGTGCTCTCTGCATTCCACTCACAGAGTTGAACCTTCCTTTTGATAGAACAGTTTTGAAACACTCTTGTGGTAGAATCTGCAAGTCGATATTTGGAAGGTTTGGAGGCCTATCCTGGGAAGGGAAATATCTTCCCATCAAAACTAGACAGAAGCATTCTCAGAAACTTCTTAGTGATGTGCGCATTCAAGTCACAGAGTTGAAGCTTCCTTTTGATAGAGCAGTTTTGAACCACTCTTTTAGTAGAATCTGCAGGTGGATGTTTGGAGAGCTAAGAGGCCAACACTGGAAAAGGAAATCTCTTCACGTAAAAACTAGACGGAAGCATTCTCAGAAACTTCAATGGGCTTTACGCATTCAACTCACAGAGTGCAATGTTGCTTTTGAGAGCGCAGTTTTAAAACACTGTTTTTGTAGAATTTGCTAGAGGATGTTTGGAGCGATGTGAGGCCTTTGCTGGAAAAGGAAATATCTTCACATAAAACCTGGACAGAAGCATTCTCAGAAACTCCTTTGTGATGAGTGCATTCAAATCACACACTTGAACCTTCCTTTGGAAAGAGCAGTTTTGAAACACTCTTTCTGAAGAATCTGCAAGTGGATATTTGGAGCGATTTGAGGCCTATGCTGGAAATGAAATATCTTCACCTAAAAACTAGACGGAAGCATTCTCAGAAACTCCTTTGTGATGAGTGCATTCAACTCACAGAGTTGAAGCTTCCTTTTGATAGAGCAGTTTTGAAACACTCTTTTAGCAGCATCTGCAGGTGGATATTTGGAGCGCTTTGAGGCCAAGGCTGGAAAACGAAATATCATCACATAAAAACTCGACAGAAGCATTCTCTGAAACTTCTTTGTGATGAGTGCATTCAACTCACAGACTCGAACGTTTCTTTTGATAGAACAGTTTAGAAACACTCCTTTT
This sequence comes from Pongo abelii, assembly GCF_028885655.2. Lineage (NCBI taxonomy): Eukaryota > Metazoa > Chordata > Mammalia > Primates > Hominidae > Pongo > Pongo abelii. Next base: position 52,324,376 of record NC_071989.2, read on the forward strand.
GTAGAATCTGCAAGTGTTTATTTGGAGCGCTTGGAGGCCTATGTTGGAAAAGGACATATCTTCACATCAAAAGTAGACAGACGCATTCTCAGAAACTTCTTTGTGATGAGTGCATTGAACTCACGGAGTTGAACCTACCTATTGATAGAGAAGTTTGGAAACACCCTTTTTGTAGAATCTGCAAGTGAATATTTGGCGCGATTTGAGGCCTATGCAGGAAACGGAAATATCTTCACATGAAAACTAGACAGATGAATTCTCAGAAACGTCTTTGTGATGAGTGCATTCAACTCACAGACTTGAAGCTTCCTTTTGAAAGAGCAGTTTCGAAACACTCTTTTTGTAGAATCTGCAAGTGGATATTTGGAGCGTATTGAGGGCTATGCTGGAAAAGTTAATACCTTCACCTAAAAACTAGACAGACGCAAACCCAGAAACTTCTTTGTGACGTGTGCATTGAACTCACAGAGTTGAACCTTTCTTTTGATACAGAAGTTTTGAAACACTCTTTTCGTAGAATCTTCAAGTGGATGGATGGAGTGATTTGAGGCCTATGCTGGAAAAGGAAATACCTTCACGTAGAAACGAGACAAAAGCATTCTCAGAAAGTTCCCTGTGCTTTGTGCATTCAACTCACAGAGTTGAACATTCCCTTTGATAGAGCAGTTTTGAAACACTCTTTTTGTAGAATCTGCAAGTGGATATTTGGAGCGCTTTGAGGCCTCTGCCGCCAAAGGAATTATCATTGCATAAAAACTAGATGGAAGCGTTCTCAGAAACTTCCTTGTGATGAGTGCATTCAACTCGCAGAGTGGAACCTTCCTTTCGATAGACCAGTTTTGAAACACTGTTTTTGTAGAATCCGCAAGTGGCTATTTGGAGCTCTTTGAGGCTTATGCTGGAAAAGGAAATATCTTCGTCTACAAACTAGACAGAAGCATTCTCAGAAACTTCTTTGTCATGTGGGGATTGAACTCACACAGTGGAACATTCCTTTACATAGAGCAGTTTTGCAACACCCTTTCGGTGGAAAGTGAAAGTGCTTATCTGGTGCGATGGCGGCATCTAGTGGATAAGGAAATACATTCAGATGAAAACAAGATACATCCATTCTCAGAAACTTCTTTGTGATGACTGCATTCTACTCACAGAGTTGAACCTTCCTTTTGATAGAGCAGTTTTGAAACACTCTTTTTGTGGAATCTGCAAGTGGCTATTTGGAGCGCTTTGAGGCCTATGCTGGAAAAGGAAATCTCTTCACATAAAACCTAGACAGAAGTATTCCCAGAAAGTTTTTCTGATGTGCGCATTCAACTCACCGAGTTGAACCTTCCTTTAGATAGAGCAGTTTGGAAACACTCTGTCTGTAGTACCTGCGAGTGGATATTTGGAGTGCTTTGAGTGCTACACTGTAAAAGCAAATATCTTCACTTGGAATCTAGACAGAAGAATTCTCAGAGACTTCCCTGTGCTCTCTGCATTCCACTCACAGAGTTGAACCTTCCTTTTGATAGAACAGTTTTGAAACACTCTTGTGGTAGAATCTGCAAGTCGATATTTGGAAGGTTTGGAGGCCTATCCTGGGAAAGGAAATATCTTCCCATCAAAACTAGACAGAAGCATTCTCAGAAACTTCTTAGTGATGTGCGCATTCAAGTCACAGAGTTGAAGCTTCCTTTTGATATAGCAGTTTTGAACCACTCTTTTAGTAGAATCTGCAGGTGGATGTTTGGAGAGCTAAGAGGCCAACACTGGAAAAGGAAATCTCTTCACGTAAAAACTAGACGGAAGCATTCTCAGAAACTTCAATGGGCTTTACGCATTCAACTCACAGAGTGCAATGTTGCTTTTGAGAGCGCAGTTTTAAAACACTGTTTTTGTAGAATTTGCTAGAGGATGTTTGGAGCGATGTGAGGCCTTTGCTGGAAAAGGAAATATCTTCACATAAAACCTGGACAGAAGCATTCTCAGAAACTCCTTTGTGATGAGTGCATTCAAATCACACACTTGAACCTTCCTTTGGAAAGAGCAGTTTTGAAACACTCTTTCTGAAGAATCTGCAAGTGGATATTTGGAGCGATTTGAGGCCTATGCTGGAAATGAAATATCTTCACCTAAAAACTAGACGGAAGCATTCTCAGAAACTCCTTTGTGATGAGTGCATTCAACTCACAGAGTTGAAGCTCCCTTTTGATAGAGCAGTTTTGAAACACTCTTTTAGCAGCATCTGCAGGTGGATATTTGGAGCGCTTTGAGGCCAAGGCTGGAAAACGAAATATCATCACATAAAAACTCGACAGAAGCATTCTCTGAAACTTCTTTGTGATGAGTGCATTCAACTCACAGACTCGAACGTTTCTTTTGATAGAACAGTTTAGAAACACTCCTTTTGTAGAATCTGCAAGTGTTTATTTGGAGCGCTTGGAGGCCTATGTTGGAAAAGGACATATCTTCACATCAAAAGTAGACAGACGCATTCTCAGAAACTTCTTTGTGATGAGTGCATTGAACTCACGGAGTTGAACCTACCTATTGATAGAGAAGTTTGGAAACACCCTTTTTGTAGAATCTGCAAGTGAATATTTGGCGCGATTTGAGGCCTATGCAGGAAACGGAAATATCTTCACATGAAAACTAGACAGATGAATTCTCAGAAACGTCTTTGTGATGAGTGCATTCAACTCACAGACTTGAAGCTTCCTTTTGAAAGAGCAGTTTCGAAACACTCTTTTTGTAGAATCTGCAAGTGGATATTTGGAGCGCTTTGAGGGCTATGCTGGAAAAGTTAATACCTTCACCTAAAAACTAGACAGACGCAAACCCAGAAACTTCTTTGTGACGTGTGCATTGAACTCACAGAGTTGAACCTTTCTTTTGATACAGAAGTTTTGAAACACTCTTTTCGTAGAATCTTCAAGTGGATGGATGGAGTGATTTGAGGCCTATGCTGGAAAAGGAAATACCTTCACGTAGAAACGAGACAAAAGCATTCTCAGAAAGTTCCCTGTGCTTTGTGCATTCAACTCACAGAGTTGAACATTCCCTTTGATAGAGCAGTTTTGAAACACTCTTTTTGTAGAATCTGCAAGTGGATATTTGGAGCGCTTTGAGGCCTCTGCTCCCAGAGGAATTATCATTGCATAAAAACTAGATGGAAGCGTTCTCAGAAACTTCCTTGTGATGAGTGCATTCAACTCGCAGAGTGGAACCTTCCTTTCAATAGACCAGTTTTGAAACACTGTTTTTGTAGAATCCGCAAGTGGCTATTTGGAGCTCTTTGAGGCTTATGCTGGAAAAGGAAATATCTTCGTCTACAAACTAGACAGAAGCATTCTCAGAAACTTCTTTGTCATGTGGGGATTGAACTCACAGAGTTGAACATTCCTTTACATAGAGCAGTTTTGCAACACCCTTTCGGTGGAAAGTGAAAGTGCTTATCTGGTGCGATGGCGGCATCTAGTGGATAAGGAAATACATTCAGATGAAAACAAGATACATCCATTCTCAGAAACTTCTTTGTGATGACTGCATTCTACTCACAGAGTTGAACCTTCCTTTTGATAGAGCAGTTTTGAAACACTCTTTTTGTGGAATCTGCAAGTGGCTATTTGGAGCGCTTTGAGGCCTATGCTGGAAAAGGAAATCTCTTCACATAAAACCTAGACAGAAGTATTCCCAGAAAGTTTTTCTGATGTGCGCATTCAACTCACCGAGTTGAACCTTCCTTTAGATAGAGCAGTTTGGAAACACTCTGTCTGTAGTACCTGCGAGTGGATATTTGGAGTGCTTTGAGTGCTACACTGTAAAAGCAAATATCTTCACTTGGAATCTAGACAGAAGAATTCTCAGAGACTTCCCTGTGCTCTCTGCATTCCACTCACAGAGTTGAACCTTCCTTTTGATAGAACAGTTTTGAAACACTCTTGTGGTAGAATCTGCAAGTCGATATTTGGAAGGTTTGGAGGCCTATCCTGGGAAGGGAAATATCTTCCCATCAAAACTAGACAGAAGCATTCTCAGAAACTTCTTAGTGATGTGCGCATTCAAGTCACAGAGTTGAAGCTTCGTTTTGATAGAGCAGTTTTGAACCACTCTTTTAGTAGAATCTGCAGGTGGATGTTTGGAGAGCTAAGAGGCCAACACTGGAAAAGGAAATCTCTTCACGTAAAAACTAGACGGAAGCATTCTCAGAAACTTCAATGGGCTTTACGCATTCAACTCACAGAGTGCAATGTTGCTTTTGAGAGCGCAGTTTTAAAACACTGTTTTTGTAGAATTTGCTAGAGGATGTTTGGAGCGATGTGAGGCCTTTGCTGGAAAAGGAAATATCTTCACATAAAACCTGGACAGAAGCATTCTCAGAAACTCCTTTGTGATGAGTGCATTCAAATCACACACTTGAACCTTCCTTTGGAAAGAGCAGTTTTGAAACACTCTTTCTGAAGAATCTGCAAGTGGATATTTGGAGCGATTTGAGGCCTATGCTGGAAATGAAATATCTTCACCTAAAAACTAGACGGAAGCATTCTCAGAAACTCCTTTGTGATGAGTGCATTCAACTCACAGAGTTGAAGCTTCCTTTTGATAGAGCAGTTTTGAAACACTCTTTTAGCAGCATCTGCAGGTGGATATTTGGAGCGCTTTGAGGCCAAGGCTGGAAAACGAAATATCATCACATAAAAACTCGACAGAAGCATTCTCTGAAACTTCTTTGTGATGAGTGCATTCAACTCACAGACTCGAACGTTTCTTTTGATAGAACAGTTTAGAAACACTCCTTTTGTAGAATCTGCAAGTGTTTATTTGGAGCGCTTGGAGGCCTATGTTGGAAAAGGACATATCTTCACATCAAAAGTAGACAGACGCATTCTCAGAAACTTCTTTGTGATGAGTGCATTGAACTCACGGAGTTGAACCTACCTATTGATAGAGAAGTTTGGAAACACCCTTTTTGTAGAATCTGCAAGTGAATATTTGGCGCGATTTGAGGCCTATGCAGGAAACGGAAATATCTTCACATGAAAACTAGACAGATGAATTCTCAGAAACGTCTTTGTGATGAGTGCATTCAACTCACAGACTTGAAGCTTCCTTTTGAAAGAGCAGTTTCGAAACACTCTTTTTGTAGAATCTGCAAGTGGATATTTGGAGCGCTTTGAGGGCTATGCTGGAAAAGTTAATACCTTCACCTAAAAACTAGACAGACGCAAACCCAGAAACTTCTTTGTGACGTGTGCATTGAACTCACAGAGTTGAACCTTTCTTTTGATACAGAAGTTTTGAAACACTCTTTTCGTAGAATCTTCAAGTGGATGGATGGAGTGATTTGAGGCCTATGCTGGAAAAGGAAATACCTTCACGTAGAAACGAGACAAAAGCATTCTCAGAAAGTTCCCTCTGCTTTGTGCATTCAACTCACAGAGTTGAACATTCCCTTTGATAGAGCAGTTTTGAAACACTCTTTTTGTAGAATCTGCAAGTGGATATTTGGAGCGCTTTGAGGCCTCTGCTCCCAGAGGAATTATCATTGCATAAAAACTAGATGGAAGCGTTCTCAGAAACTTCCTTGTGATGAGTGCATTCAACTCGCAGAGTGGAACCTTCCTTTCGATAGACCAGTTTTGAAACACTGTTTTTGTAGAATCCGCAAGTGGCTATTTGGAGCTCTTTGAGGCTTATGCTGGAAAAGGAAATATCTTCGTCTACAAACTAGACAGAAGCATTCTCAGAAACTTCTTTGTCATGTGGGGATTGAACTCACAGAGTTGAACATTCCTTTACATAGAGCAGTTTTGCAACACCCTTTCGGTGGAAAGTGAAAGTGCTTATCTGGTGCGATGGCGGCATCTAGTGGATAAGGAAATACATTCAGATGAAAACAAGATACATCCATTCTCAGAAACTTCTTTGTGATGACTGCATTCTACTCACAGAGTTGAACCTTCCTTTTGATAGAGCAGTTTTGAAACACTCTTTTTGTGGAATCTGCAAGTGGCTATTTGGAGCGCTTTGAGGCCTATGCTGGAAAAGGAAATCTCTTCACATAAAACCTAGACAGAAGTATTCCCAGAAAGTTTTTCTGATGTGCGCATTCAACTCACCGAGTTGAACCTTCCTTTAGATAGAGCAGTTTGGAAACACTCTGTCTGTAGTACCTGCGAGTGGATATTTGGAGTGCTTTGAGTGCTACACTGTAAAAGCAAATATCTTCACTTGGAATCTAGACAGAAGAATTCTCAGAGACTTCCCTGTGCTCTCTGCATTCCACTCACAGAGTTGAAACTTCCTTTTGATAGAACAGTTTTGAAACACTCTTGTGGTAGAATCTGCAAGTCGATATTTGGAAGGTTTGGAGGCCTATCCTGGGAAGGGAAATATCTTCCCATCAAAACTAGACAGAAGCATTCTCAGAAACTTCTTAGTGATGTGCGCATTCAAGTCACAGAGTTGAAGCTTCGTTTTGATAGAGCAGTTTTGAACCACTCTTTTAGTAGAATCTGCAAGTGGATGTTTGGAGAGCTAAGAGGCCAACACTGGAAAAGGAAATCTCTTCACGTAAAAACTAGACGGAAGCATTCTCAGAAACTTCAATGGGCTTTACGCATTCAACTCACAGAGTGCAATGTTGCTTTTGAGAGCGCAGTTTTAAAACACTGTTTTTGTAGAATTTGCTAGAGGATGTTTGGAGCGATGTGAGGCCTTTGCTGGAAAAGGAAATATCTTCACATAAAACCTGGACAGAAGCATTCTCAGAAACTCCTTTGTGATGAGTGCATTCAAATCACACACTTGAACCTTCCTTTGGAAAGAGCAGTTTTGAAACACTCTTTCTGAAGAATCTGTAAGTGGATATTTGGAGCGATTTGAGGCCTATGCTGGAAATGAAATATCTTCACCTAAAAACTAGACGGAAGCATTCTCAGAAACTCCTTTGTGATGAGTGCATTCAACTCACAGAGTTGAAGCTTCCTTTTGATAGAGCAGTTTTGAAACACTCTTTTAGCAGCATCTGCAGGTGGATATTTGGAGCGCTTTGAGGCCAAGGCTGGAAAACGAAATATCATCACATAAAAACTCGACAGAAGCATTCTCTGAAACTTCTTTGTGATGAGTGCATTCAACTCACAGACTCGAACGTTTCTTTTGATAGAACAGTTTAGAAACACTCCTTTTGTAGAATCTGCAAGTGTTTATTTGGAGCGCTTGGAGGCCTATGTTGGAAAAGGACATATCTTCACATCAAAAGTAGACAGACGCATTCTCAGAAACTTCTTTGTGATGAGTGCATTGAACTCACAGAGTTGAACCTACCTATTGATAGAGAAGTTTGGAAACACCCTTTTTGTAGAATCTGCAAGTGAATATTTGGCGCGATTTGAGGCCTATGCAGGAAACGGAAATATCTTCACATGAAAACTAGACAGATGAATTCTCAGAAACGTCTTTGTGATGAGTGCATTCAACTCACAGACTTGAAGCTTCCTTTTGAAAGAGCAGTTTCGAAACACTCTTTTTGTAGAATCTGCAAGTGGATATTTGGAGCGCTTTGAGGGCTATGCTGGAAAAGTTAATACCTTCACCTAAAAACTAGACAGACGCAAACCCAGAAACTTCTTTGTGACGTGTGCATTGAACTCACAGAGTTGAACCTTTCTTTTGATACAGAAGTTTTGAAACACTCTTTTCGTAGAATCTTCAAGTGGATGGATGGAGTGATTTGAGGCCTATGCTGGAAAAGGAAATACCTTCACGTAGAAACGAGACAAAAGCATTCTCAGAAAGTTCCCTGTGCTTTGTGCATTCAACTCACAGAGTTGAACATTCCCTTTGATAGAGCAGTTTTGAAACACTCTTTTTGTAGAATCTGCAAGTGGATATTTGGAGCGCTTTGAGGCCTCTGCCGCCAAAGGAATTATCATTGCATAAAAACTAGATGGAAGCGTTCTCAGAAACTTCCTTGTGATGAGTGCATTCAACTCGCAGAGTGGAACCTTCCTTTCGATAGACCAGTTTTGAAACACTGTTTTTGTAGAATCCGCAAGTGGCTATTTGGAGCTCTTTGAGGCTTATGCTGGAAAAGGAAATATCTTCGTCTACAAACTAGACAGAAGCATTCTCAGAAACTTCTTTGTCATGTGGGGATTGAACTCACAGAGTTGAACATTCCTTTACATAGAGCAGTTTTGCAACACCCTTTCGGTGGAAAGTGAAAGTGCTTATCTGGTGCGATGGCGGCATCTAGTGGATAAGGAAATACATTCAGATGAAAACAAGATACATCCATTCTCAGAAACTTCTTTGTGATGACTGCATTCTACTCACAGAGTTGAACCTTCCTTTTGATAGAGCAGTTTTGAAACACTCTTTTTGTGGAATCTGCAAGTGGCTATTTGGAGCGCTTTGAGGCCTATGCTGGAAAAGGAAATCTCTTCACATAAAACCTAGACAGAAGTATTCCCAGAAAGTTTTTCTGATGTGCGCATTCAACTCACCGAGTTGAACCTTCCTTTAGATAGAGCAGTTTGGAAACACTCTGTCTGTAGTACCTGCGAGTGGATATTTGGAGTGCTTTGAGTGCTACACTGTAAAAGCAAATATCTTCACTTGGAATCTAGACAGAAGAATTCTCAGAGACTTCCCTGTGCTCTCTGCATTCCACTCACAGAGTTGAACCTTCCTTTTGATAGAACAGTTTTGAAACACTCTTGTGGTAGAATCTGCAAGTCGATATTTGGAAGGTTTGGAGGCCTATCCTGGGAAGGGAAATATCTTCCCATCAAAACTAGACAGAAGCATTCTCAGAAACTTCTTAGTGATGTGCGCATTCAAGTCACAGAGTTGAAGCTTCGTTTTGATAGAGCAGTTTTGAACCACTCTTTTAGTAGAATCTGCAGGTGGATGTTTGGAGAGCTAAGAGGCCAACACTGGAAAAGGAAATCTCTTCACGTAAAAACTAGACGGAAGCATTCTCAGAAACTTCAATGGGCTTTACGCATTCAACTCACAGAGTGCAATGTTGCTTTTGAGAGCGCAGTTTTAAAACACTGTTTTTGTAGAATTTGCTAGAGGATGTTTGGAGCGATGTGAGGCCTTTGCTGGAAAAGGAAATATCTTCACATAAAACCTGGACAGAAGCATTCTCAGAAACTCCTTTGTGATGAGTGCATTCAAATCACACACTTGAACCTTCCTTTGGAAAGAGCAGTTTTGAAACACTCTTTCTGAAGAATCTGCAAGTGGATATTTGGAGCGATTTGAGGCCTATGCTGGAAATGAAATATCTTCACCTAAAAACTAGACGGAAGCATTCTCAGAAACTCCTTTGTGATGAGTGCATTCAACTCACAGAGTTGAAGCTTCCTTTTGATAGAGCAGTTTTGAAACACTCTTTTAGCAGCATCTGCAGGTGGATATTTGGAGCGCTTTGAGGCCAAGGCTGGAAAACGAAATATCATCACATAAAAACTCGACAGAAGCATTCTCTGAAACTTCTTTGTGATGAGTGCATTCAACTCACAGACTCGAACGTTTCTTTTGATAGAACAGTTTAGAAACACTCCTTTTGTAGAATCTGCAAGTGTTTATTTGGAGCGCTTGGAGGCCTATGTTGGAAAAGGACATATCTTCACATCAAAAGTAGACAGACGCATTCTCAGAAACTTCTTTGTGATGAGTGCATTGAACTCACAGAGTTGAACCTACCTATTGATAGAGAAGTTTGGAAACACCCTTTTTGTAGAATCTGCAAGTGAATATTTGGCGCGATTTGAGGCCTACGCAGGAAACGGAAATATCTTCACATGAAAACTAGACAGATGAATTCTCAGAAACGTCTTTGTGATGAGTGCATTCAACTCACAGACTTGAAGCTTCCTTTTGAAAGAGCAGTTTCGAAACACTCTTTTTGTAGAATCTGCAAGTGGATATTTGGAGCGCTTTGAGGGCTATGCTGGAAAAGTTAATACCTTCACCTAAAAACTAGACAGACGCAAACCCAGAAACTTCTTTGTGACGTGTGCATTGAACTCACAGAGTTGAACCTTTCTTTTGATACAGAAGTTTTGAAACACTCTTTTCGTAGAATCTTCAAGTGGATGGATGGAGTGATTTGAGGCCTATGCTGGAAAAGGAAATACCTTCACGTAGAAACGAGACAAAAGCATTCTCAGAAAGTTCCCTCTGCTTTGTGCATTCAACTCACAGAGTTGAACATTCCCTTTGATAGAGCAGTTTTGAAACACTCTTTTTGTAGAATCTGCAAGTGGATATTTGGAGCGCTTTGAGGCCTCTGCTCCCAGAGGAATTATCATTGCATAAAAACTAGATGGAAGCGTTCTCAGAAACTTCCTTGTGATGAGTGCATTCAACTCGCAGAGTGGAACCTTCCTTTCGATAGACCAGTTTTGAAACACTGTTTTTGTAGAATCCGCAAGTGGCTATTTGGAGCTCTTTGAGGCTTATGCTGGAAAAGGAAATATCTTCGTCTACAAACTAGACAGAAGCATTCTCAGAAACTTCTTTGTCATGTGGGGATTGAACTCACAGAGTTGAACATTCCTTTACATAGAGCAGTTTTGCAACACCCTTTCGGTGGAAAGTGAAAGTGCTTATCTGGTGCGATGGCGGCATCTAGTGGATAAGGAAATACATTCAGATGAAAACAAGATACATCCATTCTCAGAAACTTCTTTGTGATGACTGCATTCTACTCACAGAGTTGAACCTTCCTTTTGATAGAGCAGTTTTGAAACACTCTTTTTGTGGAATCTGCAAGTGGCTATTTGGAGCGCTTTGAGGCCTATGCTGGAAAAGGAAATCTCTTCACATAAAACCTAGACAGAAGTATTCCCAGAAAGTTTTTCTGATGTGCGCATTCAACTCACCGAGTTGAACCTTCCTTTAGATAGAGCAGTTTGGAAACACTCTGTCTGTAGTACCTGCGAGTGGATATTTGGAGTGCTTTGAGTGCTACACTGTAAAAGCAAATATCTTCACTTGGAATCTAGACAGAAGAATTCTCAGAGACTTCCCTGTGCTCTCTGCATTCCACTCACAGAGTTGAAACTTCCTTTTGATAGAACAGTTTTGAAACACTCTTGTGGTAGAATCTGCAAGTCGATATTTGGAAGGTTTGGAGGCCTATCCTGGGAAGGGAAATATCTTCCCATCAAAACTAGACAGAAGCATTCTCAGAAACTTCTTAGTGATGTGCGCATTCAAGTCACAGAGTTGAAGCTTCGTTTTGATAGAGCAGTTTTGAACCACTCTTTTAGTAGAATCTGCAAGTGGATGTTTGGAGAGCTAAGAGGCCAACACTGGAAAAGGAAATCTCTTCACGTAAAAACTAGACGGAAGCATTCTCAGAAACTTCAATGGGCTTTACGCATTCAACTCACAGAGTGCAATGTTGCTTTTGAGAGCGCAGTTTTAAAACACTGTTTTTGTAGAATTTGCTAGAGGATGTTTGGAGCGATGTGAGGCCTTTGCTGGAAAAGGAAATATCTTCACATAAAACCTGGACAGAAGCATTCTCAGAAACTCCTTTGTGATGAGTGCATTCAAATCACACACTTGAACCTTCCTTTGGAAAGAGCAGTTTTGAAACACTCTTTCTGAAGAATCTGTAAGTGGATATTTGGAGCGATTTGAGGCCTATGCTGGAAATGAAATATCTTCACCTAAAAACTAGACGGAAGCATTCTCAGAAACTCCTTTGTGATGAGTGCATTCAACTCACAGAGTTGAAGCTTCCTTTTGATAGAGCAGTTTTGAAACACTCTTTTAGCAGCATCTGCAGGTGGATATTTGGAGCGCTTTGAGGCCAAGGCTGGAAAACGAAATATCATCACATAAAAACTCGACAGAAGCATTCTCTGAAACTTCTTTGTGATGAGTGCATTCAACTCACAGACTCGAACGTTTCTTTTGATAGAACAGTTTAGAAACACTCCTTTTGTAGAATCTGCAAGTGTTTATTTGGAGCGCTTGGAGGCCTATGTTGGAAAAGGACATATCTTCACATCAAAAGTAGACAGACGCATTCTCAGAAACTTCTTTGTGATGAGTGCATTGAACTCACAGAGTTGAACCTACCTATTGATAGAGAAGTTTGGAAACACCCTTTTTGTAGAATCTGCAAGTGAATATTTGGCGCGATTTGAGGCCTATGCAGGAAACGGAAATATCTTCACATGAAAACTAGACAGATGAATTCTCAGAAACGTCTTTGTGATGAGTGCATTCAACTCACAGACTTGAAGCTTCCTTTTGAAAGAGCAGTTTCGAAACACTCTTTTTGTAGAATCTGCAAGTGGATATTTGGAGCGCTTTGAGGGCTATGCTGGAAAAGTTAATACCTTCACCTAAAAACTAGACAGACGCAAACCCAGAAACTTCTTTGTGACGTGTGCATTGAACTCACAGAGTTGAACCTTTCTTTTGATACAGAAGTTTTGAAACACTCTTTTCGTAGAATCTTCAAGTGGATGGATGGAGTGATTTGAGGCCTATGCTGGAAAAGGAAATACCTTCACGTAGAAACGAGACAAAAGCATTCTCAGAAAGTTCCCTGTGCTTTGTGCATTCAACTCACAGAGTTGAACATTCCCTTTGATAGAGCAGTTTTGAAACACTCTTTTTGTAGAATCTGCAAGTGGATATTTGGAGCGCTTTGAGGCCTCTGCCGCCAAAGGAATTATCATTGCATAAAAACTAGATGGAAGCGTTCTCAGAAACTTCCTTGTGATGAGTGCATTCAACTCGCAGAGTGGAACCTTCCTTTCGATAGACCAGTTTTGAAACACTGTTTTTGTAGAATCCGCAAGTGGCTATTTGGAGCTCTTTGAGGCTTATGCTGGAAAAGGAAATATCTTCGTCTACAAACTAGACAGAAGCATTCTCAGAAACTTCTTTGTCATGTGGGGATTGAACTCACAGAGTTGAACATTCCTTTACATAGAGCAGTTTTGCAACACCCTTTCGGTGGAAAGTGAAAGTGCTTATCTGGTGCGATGGCGGCATCTAGTGGATAAGGAAATACATTCAGATGAAAACAAGATACATCCATTCTCAGAAACTTCTTTGTGATGACTGCATTCTACTCACAGAGTTGAACCTTCCTTTTGATAGAGCAGTTTTGAAACACTCTTTTTGTGGAATCTGCAAGTGGCTATTTGGAGCGCTTTGAGGCCTATGCTGGAAAAGGAAATCTCTTCACATAAAACCTAGACAGAAGTATTCCCAGAAAGTTTTTCTGATGTGCGCATTCAACTCACCGAGTTGAACCTTCCTTTAGATAGAGCAGTTTGGAAACACTCTGTCTGTAGTACCTGCGAGTGGATATTTGGAGTGCTTTGAGTGCTACACTGTAAAAGCAAATATCTTCACTTGGAATCTAGACAGAAGAATTCTCAGAGACTTCCCTGTGCTCTCTGCATTCCACTCACAGAGTTGAACCTTCCTTTTGATAGAACAGTTTTGAAACACTCTTGTGGTAGAATCTGCAAGTCGATATTTGGAAGGTTTGGAGGCCTATCCTGGGAAGGGAAATATCTTCCCATCAAAACTAGACAGAAGCATTCTCAGAAACTTCTTAGTGATGTGCGCATTCAAGTCACAGAGTTGAAGCTTCCTTTTGATAGAGCAGTTTTGAACCACTCTTTTAGTAGAATCTGCAGGTGGATGTTTGGAGAGCTAAGAGGCCAACACTGGAAAAGGAAATCTCTTCACGTAAAAACTAGACGGAAGCATTCTCAGAAACTTCAATGGGCTTTACGCATTCAACTCACAGAGTGCAATGTTGCTTTTGAGAGCGCAGTTTTAAAACACTGTTTTTGTAGAATTTGCTAGAGGATGTTTGGAGCGATGTGAGGCCTTTGCTGGAAAAGGAAATATCTTCACATAAAACCTGGACAGAAGCATTCTCAGAAACTCCTTTGTGATGAGTGCATTCAAATCACACACTTGAACCTTCCTTTGGAAAGAGCAGTTTTGAAACACTCTTTCTGAAGAATCTGCAAGTGGATATTTGGAGCGATTTGAGGCCTATGCTGGAAATGAAATATCTTCACCTAAAAACTAGACGGAAGCATTCTCAGAAACTCCTTTGTGATGAGTGCATTCAACTCACAGAGTTGAAGCTTCCTTTTGATAGAGCAGTTTTGAAACACTCTTTTAGCAGCATCTGCAGGTGGATATTTGGAGCGCTTTGAGGCCAAGGCTGGAAAACGAAATATCATCACATAAAAACTCGACAGAAGCATTCTCTGAAACTTCTTTGTGATGAGTGCATTCAACTCACAGACTCGAACGTTTCTTTTGATAGAACAGTTTAGAAACACTCCTTTTGTAGAATCTGCAAGTGTTTATTTGGAGCGCTTGGAGGCCTATGTTGGAAAAGGACATATCTTCACATCAAAAGTAGACAGACGCATTCTCAGAAACTTCTTTGTGATGAGTGCATTGAACTCACGGAGTTGAACCTACCTATTGATAGAGAAGTTTGGAAACACCCTTTTTGTAGAATCTGCAAGTGAATATTTGGCGCGATTTGAGGCCTATGCAGGAAACGGAAATATCTTCACATGAAAACTAGACAGATGAATTCTCAGAAACGTCTTTGTGATGAGTGCATTCAACTCACAGACTTGAAGCTTCCTTTTGAAAGAGCAGTTTCGAAACACTCTTTTTGTAGAATCTGCAAGTGGATATTTGGAGCGCTTTGAGGGCTATGCTGGAAAAGTTAATACCTTCACCTAAAAACTAGACAGACGCAAACCCAGAAACTTCTTTGTGACGTGTGCATTGAACTCACAGAGTTGAACCTTTCTTTTGATACAGAAGTTTTGAAACACTCTTTTCGTAGAATCTTCAAGTGGATGGATGGAGTGATTTGAGGCCTATGCTGGAAAAGGAAATACCTTCACGTAGAAACGAGACAAAAGCATTCTCAGAAAGTTCCCTGTGCTTTGTGCATTCAACTCACAGAGTTGAACATTCCCTTTGATAGAGCAGTTTTGAAACACTCTTTTTGTAGAATCTGCAAGTGGATATTTGGAGCGCTTTGAGGCCTCTGCCGCCAAAGGAATTATCATTGCATAAAAACTAGATGGAAGCGTTCTCAGAAACTTCCTTGTGATGAGTGCATTCAACTCGCAGAGTGGAACCTTCCTTTCGATAGACCAGTTTTGAAACACTGTTTTTGTAGAATCCGCAAATGGCTATTTGGAGCTCTTTGAGGCTTATGCTGGAAAAGGAAATATCTTCGTCTACAAACTAGACAGAAGCATTCTCAGAAACTTCTTTGTCATGTGGGGATTGAACTCACAGAGTTGAACATTCCTTTACATAGAGCAGTTTTGCAACACCCTTTCGGTGGAAAGTGAAAGTGCTTATCTGGTGCGATGGCGGCATCTAGTGGATAAGGAAATACATTCAGATGAAAACAAGATACATCCATTCTCAGAAACTTCTTTGTGATGACTGCTTTCTACTCACAGAGTTGAACCTTCCTTTTGATAGAGCAGTTTTGAAACACTCTTTTTGTGGAATGTGCAAGTGGCTATTTGGAGCGCTTTGAGGCCTATGCTGGAAAAGGAAATCTCTTCACATAAAACCTAGACAGAAGTATTCCCAGAAAGTTTTTCTGATGTGCGCATTCAACTCACCGAGTTGAACCTTCCTTTAGATAGAGCAGTTTGGAAACACTCTGTCTGTAGTACCTGCGAGTGGATATTTGGAGTGCTTTGAGTGCTACACTGTAAAAGCAAATATCTTCACTTGGAATCTAGACAGAAGAATTCTCAGAGACTTCCCTGTGCTCTCTGCATTCCACTCACAGAGTTGAACCTTCCTTTTGATAGAACAGTTTTGAAACACTCTTGTGGTAGAATCTGCAAGTCGATATTTGGAAGGTTTGGAGGCCTATCCTGGGAAGGGAAATATCTTCCCATCAAAACTAGACAGAAGCATTCTCAGAAACTTCTTAGTGATGTGCGCATTCAAGTCACAGAGTTGAAGCTTCCTTTTGATATAGCAGTTTTGAACCACTCTTTTAGTAGAATCTGCAGGTGGATGTTTGGAGAGCTAAGAGGCCAACACTGGAAAAGGAAATCTCTTCACGTAAAAACTAGACGGAAGCATTCTCAGAAACTTCAATGGGCTTTACGCATTCAACTCACAGAGTGCAATGTTGCTTTTGAGAGCGCAGTTTTAAAACACTGTTTTTGTAGAATTTGCTAGAGGATGTTTGGAGCGATGTGAGGCCTTTGCTGGAAAAGGAAATATCTTCACATAAAACCTGGACAGAAGCATTCTCAGAAACTCCTTTGTGATGAGTGCATTCAAATCACACACTTGAACCTTCCTTTGGAAAGAGCAGTTTTGAAACACTCTTTCTGAAGAATCTGCAAGTGGATATTTGGAGCGATTTGAGGCCTATGCTGGAAATGAAATATCTTCACCTAAAAACTAGACGGAAGCATTCTCAGAAACTCCTTTGTGATGAGTGCATTCAACTCACAGAGTTGAAGCTTCCTTTTGATAGAGCAGTTTTGAAACACTCTTTTAGCAGCATCTGCAGGTGGATATTTGGAGCGCTTTGAGGCCAAGGCTGGAAAACGAAATATCATCACATAAAAACTCGACAGAAGCATTCTCTGAAACTTCTTTGTGATGAGTGCATTCAACTCACAGACTCGAACGTTTCTTTTGATAGAACAGTTTAGAAACACTCCTTTTGTAGAATCTGCAAGTGTTTATTTGGAGCGCTTGGAGGCCTATGTTGGAAAAGGACATATCTTCACATCAAAAGTAGACAGACGCATTCTCAGAAACTTCTTTGTGATGAGTGCATTGAACTCACGGAGTTGAACCTACCTATTGATAGAGAAGTTTGGAAACACCCTTTTTGTAGAATCTGCAAGTGAATATTTGGCGCGATTTGAGGCCTATGCAGGAAACGGAAATATCTTCACATGAAAACTAGACAGATGAATTCTCAGAAACGTCTTTGTGATGAGTGCATTCAACTCACAGACTTGAAGCTTCCTTTTGAAAGAGCAGTTTCGAAACACTCTTTTTGTAGAATCTGCAAGTGGATATTTGGAGCGCTTTGAGGGCTATGCTGGAAAAGTTAATACCTTCACCTAAAAACTAGACAGACGCAAACCCAGAAACTTCTTTGTGACGTGTGCATTGAACTCACAGAGTTGAACCTTTCTTTTGATACAGAAGTTTTGAAACACTCTTTTCGTAGAATCTTCAAGTGGATGGATGGAGTGATTTGAGGCCTATGCTGGAAAAGGAAATACCTTCACGTAGAAACGAGACAAAAGCATTCTCAGAAAGTTCCCTGTGCTTTGTGCATTCAACTCACAGAGTTGAACATTCCCTTTGATAGAGCAGTTTTGAAACACTCTTTTTGTAGAATCTGCAAGTGGATATTTGGAGCGCTTTGAGGCCTCTGCCGCCAAAGGAATTATCATTGCATAAAAACTAGATGGAAGCGTTCTCAGAAACTTCCTTGTGATGAGTGCATTCAACTCGCAGAGTGGAACCTTCCTTTCGATAGACCAGTTTTGAAACACTGTTTTTGTAGAATCCGGAAGTGGCTATTTGGAGCTCTTTGAGGCTTATGCTGGAAAAGGAAATATCTTCGTCTACAAACTAGACAGAAGCATTCTCAGAAACTTCTTTGTCATGTGGGGATTGAACTCACAGAGTTGAACATTCCTTTACATAGAGCAGTTTTGCAACACCCTTTCGGTGGAAAGTGAAAGTGCTTATCTGGTGCGATGGCGGCATCTAGTGGATAAGGAAATACATTCAGATGAAAACAAGATACATCCATTCTCAGAAACTTCTTTGTGATGACTGCATTCTACTCACAGAGTTGAACCTTCCTTTTGATAGAGCAGTTTTGAAACACTCTTTTTGTGGAATCTGCAAGTGGCTATTTGGAGCGCTTTGAGGCCTATGCTGGAAAAGGAAATCTCTTCACATAAAACCTAGACAGAAGTATTCCCAGAAAGTTTTTCTGATGTGCGCATTCAACTCACCGAGTTGAACCTTCCTTTAGATAGAGCAGTTTGGAAACACTCTGTCTGTAGTACCTGCGAGTGGATATTTGGAGTGCTTTGAGTGCTACACTGTAAAAGCAAATATCTTCACTTGGAATCTAGACAGAAGAATTCTCAGAGACTTCCCTGTGCTCTCTGCATTCCACTCACAGAGTTGAAACTTCCTTTTGATAGAACAGTTTTGAAACACTCTTGTGGTAGAATCTGCAAGTCGATATTTGGAAGGTTTGGAGGCCTATCCTGGGAAGGGAAATATCTTCCCATCAAAACTAGACAGAAGCATTCTCAGAAACTTCTTAGTGATGTGCGCATTCAAGTCACAGAGTTGAAGCTTCGTTTTGATAGAGCAGTTTTGAACCACTCTTTTAGTAGAATCTGCAAGTGGATGTTTGGAGCGCTAAGAGGCCAACACTGGAAAAGGAAATCTCTTCACGTAAAAACTAGACGGAAGCATTCTCAGAAACTTCAATGGGCTTTACGCATTCAACTCACAGAGTGCAATGTTGCTTTTGAGAGCGCAGTTTTAAAACACTGTTTTTGTAGAATTTGCTAGAGGATGTTTGGAGCGATGTGAGGCCTTTGCTGGAAAAGGAAATATCTTCACATAAAACCTGGACAGAAGCATTCTCAGAAACTCCTTTGTGATGAGTGCATTCAAATCACACACTTGAACCTTCCTTTGGAAAGAGCAGTTTTGAAACACTCTTTCTGAAGAATCTGCAAGTGGATATTTGGAGCGATTTGAGGCCTATGCTGGAAATGAAATATCTTCACCTAAAAACTAGACGGAAGCATTCTCAGAAACTCCTTTGTGATGAGTGCATTCAACTCACAGAGTTGAAGCTTCCTTTTGATAGAGCAGTTTTGAAACACTCTTTTAGCAGCATCTGCAGGTGGATATTTGGAGCGCTTTGAGGCCAAGGCTGGAAAACGAAATATCATCACATAAAAACTCGACAGAAGCATTCTCTGAAACTTCTTTGTGATGAGTGCATTCAACTCACAGACTCGAACGTTTCTTTTGATAGAACAGTTTAGAAACACTCCTTTTGTAGAATCTGCAAGTGTTTATTTGGAGCGCTTGGAGGCCTATGTTGGAAAAGGACATATCTTCACATCAAAAGTAGACAGACGCATTCTCAGAAACTTCTTTGTGATGAGTGCATTGAACTCACAGAGTTGAACCTACCTATTGATAGAGAAGTTTGGAAACACCCTTTTTGTAGAATCTGCAAGTGAATATTTGGCGCGATTTGAGGCCTATGCAGGAAACGGAAATATCTTCACATGAAAACTAGACAGATGAATTCTCAGAAACGTCTTTGTGATGAGTGCATTCAACTCACAGACTTGAAGCTTCCTTTTGAAAGAGCAGTTTCGAAACACTCTTTTTGTAGAATCTGCAAGTGGATATTTGGAGCGCTTTGAGGGCTATGCTGGAAAAGTTAATACCTTCACCTAAAAACTAGACAGACGCAAACCCAGAAACTTCTTTGTGACGTGTGCATTGAACTCACAGAGTTGAACCTTTCTTTTGATACAGAAGTTTTGAAACACTCTTTTCGTAGAATCTTCAAGTGGATGGATGGAGTGATTTGAGGCCTATGCTGGAAAAGGAAATACCTTCACGTAGAAACGAGACAAAAGCATTCTCAGAAAGTTCCCTGTGCTTTGTGCATTCAACTCACAGAGTTGAACATTCCCTTTGATAGAGCAGTTTTGAAACACTCTTTTTGTAGAATCTGCAAGTGGATATTTGGAGCGCTTTGAGGCCTCTGCCGCCAAAGGAATTATCATTGCATAAAAACTAGATGGAAGCGTTCTCAGAAACTTCCTTGTGATGAGTGCATTCAACTCGCAGAGTGGAACCTTCCTTTCGATAGACCAGTTTTGAAACACTGTTTTTGTAGAATCCGCAAGTGGCTATTTGGAGCTCTTTGAGGCTTATGCTGGAAAAGGAAATATCTTCGTCTACAAACTAGACAGAAGCATTCTCAGAAACTTCTTTGTCATGTGGGGATTGAACTCACAGAGTTGAACATTCCTTTACATAGAGCAGTTTTGCAACACCCTTTCGGTGGAAAGTGAAAGTGCTTATCTGGTGCGATGGCGGCATCTAGTGGATAAGGAAATACATTCAGATGAAAACAAGATACATCCATTCTCAGAAACTTCTTTGTGATGACTGCATTCTACTCACAGAGTTGAACCTTCCTTTTGATAGAGCAGTTTTGAAACACTCTTTTTGTGGAATCTGCAAGTGGCTATTTGGAGCGCTTTGAGGCCTATGCTGGAAAAGGAAATCTCTTCACATAAAACCTAGACAGAAGTATTCCCAGAAAGTTTTTCTGATGTGCGCATTCAACTCACCGAGTTGAACCTTCCTTTAGATAGAGCAGTTTGGAAACACTCTGTCTGTAGTACCTGCGAGTGGATATTTGGAGTGCTTTGAGTGCTACACTGTAAAAGCAAATATCTTCACTTGGAATCTAGACAGAAGAATTCTCAGAGACTTCCCTGTGCTCTCTGCATTCCACTCACAGAGTTGAACCTTCCTTTTGATAGAACAGTTTTGAAACACTCTTGTGGTAGAATCTGCAAGTCGATATTTGGAAGGTTTGGAGGCCTATCCTGGGAAGGGAAATATCTTCCCATCAAAACTAGACAGAAGCATTCTCAGAAACTTCTTAGTGATGTGCGCATTCAAGTCACAGAGTTGAAGCTTCCTTTTGATAGAGCAGTTTTGAACCACTCTTTTAGTAGAATCTGCAGGTGGATGTTTGGAGAGCTAAGAGGCCAACACTGGAAAAGGAAATCTCTTCACGTAAAAACTAGACGGAAGCATTCTCAGAAACTTCAATGGGCTTTACGCATTCAACTCACAGAGTGCAATGTTGCTTTTGAGAGCGCAGTTTTAAAACACTGTTTTTGTAGAATTTGCTAGAGGATGTTTGGAGCGATGTGAGGCCTTTGCTGGAAAAGGAAATATCTTCACATAAAACCTGGACAGAAGCATTCTCAGAAACTCCTTTGTGATGAGTGCATTCAAATCACACACTTGAACCTTCCTTTGGAAAGAGCAGTTTTGAAACACTCTTTCTGAAGAATCTGCAAGTGGATATTTGGAGCGATTTGAGGCCTATGCTGGAAATGAAATATCTTCACCTAAAAACTAGACGGAAGCATTCTCAGAAACTCCTTTGTGATGAGTGCATTCAACTCACAGAGTTGAAGCTTCCTTTTGATAGAGCAGTTTTGAAACACTCTTTTAGCAGCATCTGCAGGTGGATATTTGGAGCGCTTTGAGGCCAAGGCTGGAAAACGAAATATCATCACATAAAAACTCGACAGAAGCATTCTCTGAAACTTCTTTGTGATGAGTGCATTCAACTCACAGACTCGAACGTTTCTTTTGATAGAACAGTTTAGAAACACTCCTTTTGTAGAATCTGCAAGTGTTTATTTGGAGCGCTTGGAGGCCTATGTTGGAAAAGGACATATCTTCACATCAAAAGTAGACAGACGCATTCTCAGAAACTTCTTTGTGATGAGTGCATTGAACTCACGGAGTTGAACCTACCTATTGATAGAGAAGTTTGGAAACACCCTTTTTGTAGAATCTGCAAGTGAATATTTGGCGCGATTTGAGGCCTATGCAGGAAACGGAAATATCTTCACATGAAAACTAGACAGATGAATTCTCAGAAACGTCTTTGTGATGAGTGCATTCAACTCACAGACTTGAAGCTTCCTTTTGAAAGAGCAGTTTCGAAACACTCTTTTTGTAGAATCTGCAAGTGGATATTTGGAGCGCTTTGAGGGCTATGCTGGAAAAGTTAATACCTTCACCTAAAAACTAGACAGACGCAAACCCAGAAACTTCTTTGTGACGTGTGCATTGAACTCACAGAGTTGAACCTTTCTTTTGATACAGAAGTTTTGAAACACTCTTTTCGTAGAATCTTCAAGTGGATGGATGGAGTGATTTGAGGCCTATGCTGGAAAAGGAAATACCTTCACGTAGAAACGAGACAAAAGCATTCTCAGAAAGTTCCCTGTGCTTTGTGCATTCAACTCACAGAGTTGAACATTCCCTTTGATAGAGCAGTTTTGAAACACTCTTTTTGTAGAATCTGCAAGTGGATATTTGGAGCGCTTTGAGGCCTCTGCCGCCAAAGGAATTATCATTGCATAAAAACTAGATGGAAGCGTTCTCAGAAACTTCCTTGTGATGAGTGCATTCAACTCGCAGAGTGGAACCTTCCTTTCGATAGACCAGTTTTGAAACACTGTTTTTGTAGAATCCGCAAATGGCTATTTGGAGCTCTTTGAGGCTTATGCTGGAAAAGGAAATATCTTCGTCTACAAACTAGACAGAAGCATTCTCAGAAACTTCTTTGTCATGTGGGGATTGAACTCACAGAGTTGAACATTCCTTTACATAGAGCAGTTTTGCAACACCCTTTCGGTGGAAAGTGAAAGTGCTTATCTGGTGCGATGGCGGCATCTAGTGGATAAGGAAATACATTCAGATGAAAACAAGATACATCCATTCTCAGAAACTTCTTTGTGATGACTGCTTTCTACTCACAGAGTTGAACCTTCCTTTTGATAGAGCAGTTTTGAAACACTCTTTTTGTGGAATGTGCAAGTGGCTATTTGGAGCGCTTTGAGGCCTATGCTGGAAAAGGAAATCTCTTCACATAAAACCTAGACAGAAGTATTCCCAGAAAGTTTTTCTGATGTGCGCATTCAACTCACCGAGTTGAACCTTCCTTTAGATAGAGCAGTTTGGAAACACTCTGTCTGTAGTACCTGCGAGTGGATATTTGGAGTGCTTTGAGTGCTACACTGTAAAAGCAAATATCTTCACTTGGAATCTAGACAGAAGAATTCTCAGAGACTTCCCTGTGCTCTCTGCATTCCACTCACAGAGTTGAACCTTCCTTTTGATAGAACAGTTTTGAAACACTCTTGTGGTAGAATCTGCAAGTCGATATTTGGAAGGTTTGGAGGCCTATCCTGGGAAGGGAAATATCTTCCCATCAAAACTAGACAGAAGCATTCTCAGAAACTTCTTAGTGATGTGCGCATTCAAGTCACAGAGTTGAAGCTTCCTTTTGATATAGCAGTTTTGAACCACTCTTTTAGTAGAATCTGCAGGTGGATGTTTGGAGAGCTAAGAGGCCAACACTGGAAAAGGAAATCTCTTCACGTAAAAACTAGACGGAAGCATTCTCAGAAACTTCAATGGGCTTTACGCATTCAACTCACAGAGTGCAATGTTGCTTTTGAGAGCGCAGTTTTAAAACACTGTTTTTGTAGAATTTGCTAGAGGATGTTTGGAGCGATGTGAGGCCTTTGCTGGAAAAGGAAATATCTTCACATAAAACCTGGACAGAAGCATTCTCAGAAACTCCTTTGTGATGAGTGCATTCAAATCACACACTTGAACCTTCCTTTGGAAAGAGCAGTTTTGAAACACTCTTTCTGAAGAATCTGCAAGTGGATATTTGGAGCGATTTGAGGCCTATGCTGGAAATGAAATATCTTCACCTAAAAACTAGACGGAAGCATTCTCAGAAACTCCTTTGTGATGAGTGCATTCAACTCACAGAGTTGAAGCTTCCTTTTGATAGAGCAGTTTTGAAACACTCTTTTAGCAGCATCTGCAGGTGGATATTTGGAGCGCTTTGAGGCCAAGGCTGGAAAACGAAATATCATCACATAAAAACTCGACAGAAGCATTCTCTGAAACTTCTTTGTGATGAGTGCATTCAACTCACAGACTCGAACGTTTCTTTTGATAGAACAGTTTAGAAACACTCCTTTTGTAGAATCTGCAAGTGTTTATTTGGAGCGCTTGGAGGCCTATGTTGGAAAAGGACATATCTTCACATCAAAAGTAGACAGACGCATTCTCAGAAACTTCTTTGTGATGAGTGCATTGAACTCACGGAGTTGAACCTACCTATTGATAGAGAAGTTTGGAAACACCCTTTTTGTAGAATCTGCAAGTGAATATTTGGCGCGATTTGAGGCCTATGCAGGAAACGGAAATATCTTCACATGAAAACTAGACAGATGAATTCTCAGAAACGTCTTTGTGATGAGTGCATTCAACTCACAGACTTGAAGCTTCCTTTTGAAAGAGCAGTTTCGAAACACTCTTTTTGTAGAATCTGCAAGTGGATATTTGGAGCGCTTTGAGGGCTATGCTGGAAAAGTTAATACCTTCACCTAAAAACTAGACAGACGCAAACCCAGAAACTTCTTTGTGACGTGTGCATTGAACTCACAGAGTTGAACCTTTCTTTTGATACAGAAGTTTTGAAACACTCTTTTCGTAGAATCTTCAAGTGGATGGATGGAGTGATTTGAGGCCTATGCTGGAAAAGGAAATACCTTCACGTAGAAACGAGACAAAAGCATTCTCAGAAAGTTCCCTGTGCTTTGTGCATTCAACTCACAGAGTTGAACATTCCCTTTGATAGAGCAGTTTTGAAACACTCTTTTTGTAGAATCTGCAAGTGGATATTTGGAGCGCTTTGAGGCCTCTGCCGCCAAAGGAATTATCATTGCATAAAAACTAGATGGAAGCGTTCTCAGAAACTTCCTTGTGATGAGTGCATTCAACTCGCAGAGTGGAACCTTCCTTTCGATAGACCAGTTTTGAAACACTGTTTTTGTAGAATCCGCAAGTGGCTATTTGGAGCTCTTTGAGGCTTATGCTGGAAAAGGAAATATCTTCGTCTACAAACTAGACAGAAGCATTCTCAGAAACTTCTTTGTCATGTGGGGATTGAACTCACAGAGTTGAACATTCCTTTACATAGAGCAGTTTTGCAACACCCTTTCGGTGGAAAGTGAAAGTGCTTATCTGGTGCGATGGCGGCATCTAGTGGATAAGGAAATACATTCAGATGAAAACAAGATACATCCATTCTCAGAAACTTCTTTGTGATGACTGCATTCTACTCACAGAGTTGAACCTTCCTTTTGATAGAGCAGTTTTGAAACACTCTTTTTGTGGAATCTGCAAGTGGCTATTTGGAGCGCTTTGAGGCCTATGCTGGAAAAGGAAATCTCTTCACATAAAACCTAGACAGAAGTATTCCCAGAAAGTTTTTCTGATGTGCGCATTCAACTCACCGAGTTGAACCTTCCTTTAGATAGAGCAGTTTGGAAACACTCTGTCTGTAGTACCTGCGAGTGGATATTTGGAGTGCTTTGAGTGCTACACTGTAAAAGCAAATATCTTCACTTGGAATCTAGACAGAAGAATTCTCAGAGACTTCCCTGTGCTCTCTGCATTCCACTCACAGAGTTGAACCTTCCTTTTGATAGAACAGTTTTGAAACACTCTTGTGGTAGAATCTGCAAGTCGATATTTGGAAGGTTTGGAGGCCTATCCTGGGAAGGGAAATATCTTCCCATCAAAACTAGACAGAAGCATTCTCAGAAACTTCTTAGTGATGTGCGCATTCAAGTCACAGAGTTGAAGCTTCCTTTTGATAGAGCGGTTTTGAACCACTCTTTTAGTAGAATCTGCAGGTGGATGTTTGGAGAGCTAAGAGGCCAACACTGGAAAAGGAAATCTCTTCACGTAAAAACTAGACGGAAGCATTCTCAGAAACTTCAATGGGCTTTACGCATTCAACTCACAGAGTGCAATGTTGCTTTTGAGAGCGCAGTTTTAAAACACTGTTTTTGTAGAATTTGCTAGAGGATGTTTGGAGCGATGTGAGGCCTTTGCTGGAAAAGGAAATATCTTCACATAAAACCTGGACAGAAGCATTCTCAGAAACTCCTTTGTGATGAGTGCATTCAAATCACACACTTGAACCTTCCTTTGGAAAGAGCAGTTTTGAAACACTCTTTCTGAAGAATCTGCAAGTGGATATTTGGAGCGATTTGAGGCCTATGCTGGAAATGAAATATCTTCACCTAAAAACTAGACGGAAGCATTCTCAGAAACTCCTTTGTGATGAGTGCATTCAACTCACAGAGTTGAAGCTTCCTTTTGATAGAGCAGTTTTGAAACACTCTTTTAGCAGCATCTGCAGGTGGATATTTGGAGCGCTTTGAGGCCAAGGCTGGAAAACGAAATCTCATCACATAAAAACTCGACAGAAGCATTCTCTGAAACTTCTTTGTGATGAGTGCATTCAACTCACAGACTCGAACGTTTCTTTTGATAGAACAGTTTAGAAACACTCCTTTTGTAGAATCTGCAAGTGTTTATTTGGAGCGCTTGGAGGCCTATGTTGGAAAAGGACATATCTTCACATCAAAAGTAGACAGACGCATTCTCAGAAACTTCTTTGTGATGAGTGCATTGAACTCACAGAGTTGAACCTACCTATTGATAGAGAAGTTTGGAAACACCCTTTTTGTAGAATCTGCAAGTGAATATTTGGCGCGATTTGAGGCCTATGCAGGAAACGGAAATATCTTCACATGAAAACTAGACAGATGAATTCTCAGAAACGTCTTTGTGATGAGTGCATTCAACTCACAGACTTGAAGCTTCCTTTTGAAAGAGCAGTTTCGAAACACTCTTTTTGTAGAATCTGCAAGTGGATATTTGGAGCGCTTTGAGGGCTATGCTGGAAAAGTTAATACCTTCACCTAAAAACTAGACAGACGCAAACCCAGAAACTTCTTTGTGACGTGTGCATTGAACTCACAGAGTTGAACCTTTCTTTTGATACAGAAGTTTTGAAACACTCTTTTCGTAGAATCTTCAAGTGGATGGATGGAGTGATTTGAGGCCTATGCTGGAAAAGGAAATACCTTCACGTAGAAACGAGACAAAAGCATTCTCAGAAAGTTCCCTGTGCTTTGTGCATTCAACTCACAGAGTTGAACATTCCCTTTGATAGAGCAGTTTTGAAACACTCTTTTTGTAGAATCTGCAAGTGGATATTTGGAGCGCTTTGAGGCCTCTGCCGCCAAAGGAATTATCATTGCATAAAAACTAGATGGAAGCGTTCTCAGAAACTTCCTTGTGATGAGTGCATTCAACTCGCAGAGTGGAACCTTCCTTTCGATAGACCAGTTTTGAAACACTGTTTTTGTAGAATCCGCAAGTGGCTATTTGGAGCTCTTTGAGGCTTATGCTGGAAAAGGAAATATCTTCGTCTACAAACTAGACAGAAGCATTCTCAGAAACTTCTTTGTCATGTGGGGATTGAACTCACAGAGTTGAACATTCCTTTACATAGAGCAGTTTTGCAACACCCTTTCGGTGGAAAGTGAAAGTGCTTATCTGGTGCGATGGCGGCATCTAGTGGATAAGGAAATACATTCAGATGAAAACAAGATACATCCATTCTCAGAAACTTCTTTGTGATGACTGCATTCTACTCACAGAGTTGAACCTTCCTTTTGATAGAGCAGTTTTGAAACACTCTTTTTGTGGAATCTGCAAGTGGCTATTTTGAGCGCTTTGAGGCCTATGCTGGAAAAGGAAATCTCTTCACATAAAACCTAGACAGAAGTATTCCCAGAAAGTTTTTCTGATGTGCGCATTCAACTCACCGAGTTGAACCTTCCTTTAGATAGAGCAGTTTGGAAACACTCTGTCTGTAGTACCTGCGAGTGGATATTTGGAGTGCTTTGAGTGCTACACTGTAAAAGCAAATATCTTCACTTGGAATCTAGACAGAAGAATTCTCAGAGACTTCCCTGTGCTCTCTGCATTCCACTCACAGAGTTGAACCTTCCTTTTGATAGAACAGTTTTGAAACACTCTTGTGGTAGAATCTGCAAGTCGATATTTGGAAGGTTTGGAGGCCTATCCTGGGAAAGGAAATATCTTCCCATCAAAACTAGACAGAAGCATTCTCAGAAACTTCTTAGTGATGTGCGCATTCAAGTCACAGAGTTGAAGCTTCCTTTTGATAGAGCAGTTTTGAACCACTCTTTTAGTAGAATCTGCAGGTGGATGTTTGGAGAGCTAAGAGGCCAACACTGGAAAAGGAAATCTCTTCACGTAAAAACTAGACGGAAGCATTCTCAGAAACTTCAATGGGCTTTACGCATTCAACTCACAGAGTGCAATGTTGCTTTTGAAAGCGCAGTTTTAAATCACTGTTTTTGTAGAATTTGCTAGAGGATGTTTGGAGCGATGTGAGGCCTTTGCTGGAAAAGTAAATATCTTCACATAAAACCTGGACAGAAGCATTCTCAGAAACTCCTTTGTGATGAGTGCATTCAAATCACACACTTGAACCTTCCTTTGGAAAGAGCAGTTTTGAAACACTCTTTCTGAAGAATCTGCAAGTGGATATTTGGAGCGATTTGAGGCCTATGCTGGAAATGAAATATCTTCACCTAAAAACTAGACGGAAGCATTCTCAGAAACTCCTTTGTGATGAGTGCATTCAACTCACAGAGTTGAAGCTTCCTTTTGATAGAGCAGTTTTGAAACACTCTTTTAGCAGCATCTGCAGGTGGATATTTGGAGCGCTTTGAGGCCAAGGCTGGAAAACGAAATATCATCACATAAAAACTCGACAGAAGCATTCTCTGAAACTTCTTTGTGATGAGTGCATTCAACTCACAGACTCGAACGTTTCTTTTGATAGAACAGTTTAGAAACACTCCTTTTGTAGAATCTGCAAGTGTTTATTTGGAGCGCTTGGAGGCCTATGTTGGAAAAGGACATATCTTCACATCAAAAGTAGACAGACGCATTCTCAGAAACTTCTTTGTGATGAGTGCATTGAACTCACAGAGTTGAACCTACCTATTGATAGAGAAGTTTGGAAACACCCTTTTTGTAGAATCTGCAAGTGAATATTTGGCGCGATTTGAGGCCTATGCAGGAAACGGAAATATCTTCACATGAAAACTAGACAGATGAATTCTCAGAAACGTCTTTGTGATGAGTGCATTCAACTCACAGACTTGAAGCTTCCTTTTGAAAGAGCAGTTTCGAAACACTCTTTTTGTAGAATCTGCAAGTGGATATTTGGAGCGCTTTGAGGGCTATGCTGGAAAAGTTAATACCTTCACCTAAAAACTAGACAGACGCAAACCCAGAAACTTCTTTGTGACGTGTGCATTGAACTCACAGAGTTGAACCTTTCTTTTGATACAGAAGTTTTGAAACACTCTTTTCGTAGAATCTTCAAGTGGATGGATGGAGTGATTTGAGGCCTATGCTGGAAAAGGAAATACCTTCACGTAGAAACGAGACAAAAGCATTCTCAGAAAGTTCCCTGTGCTTTGTGCATTCAACTCACAGAGTTGAACATTCCCTTTGATAGAGCAGTTTTGAAACACTCTTTTTGTAGAATCTGCAAGTGGATATTTGGAGCGCTTTGAGGCCTCTGCCGCCAAAGGAATTATCATTGCATAAAAACTAGATGGAAGCGTTCTCAGAAACTTCCTTGTGATGAGTGCATTCAACTCGCAGAGTGGAACCTTCCTTTCGATAGACCAGTTTTGAAACACTGTTTTTGTAGAATCCGCAAGTGGCTATTTGGAGCTCTTTGAGGCTTATGCTGGAAAAGGAAATATCTTCGTCTACAAACTAGACAGAAGCATTCTCAGAAACTTCTTTGTCATGTGGGGATTGAACTCACAGAGTTGAACATTCCTTTACATAGAGCAGTTTTGCAACACCCTTTCGGTGGAAAGTGAAAGTGCTTATCTGGTGCGATGGCGGCATCTAGTGGATAAGGAAATACATTCAGATGAAAACAAGATACATCCATTCTCAGAAACTTCTTTGTGATGACTGCATTCTACTCACAGAGTTGAACCTTCCTTTTGATAGAGCAGTTTTGGAACACTCTTTTTGTGGAATCTGCAAGTGGCTATTTGGAGCGCTTTGAGGCCTATGCTGGAAAAGGAAATCTCTTCACATAAAACCTAGACAGAAGTATTCCCAGAAAGTTTTTCTGATGTGCGCATTCAACTCACCGAGTTGAACCTTCCTTTAGATAGAGCAGTTTTGAAACACTCTGTCTGTAGTACCTGCGAGTGGATATTTGGAGTGCTTTGAGTGCTACACTGTTAAAGGAAATATCTTCACTTGGAATCTAGACAGAAGAATTCTCAGAGACTTCCCTGTGCTCTCTGCATTCCACTCACAGAGTTGAACCTTCCTTTTGATAGAACAGTTTTGAAACACTCTTGTGGTAGAATCTGCAAGTCGATATTTGGAAGGTTTGGAGGCCTATCCTGGGAAAGGAAATATCTTCCCATCAAAACTAGACAGAAGCATTCTCAGAAACTTCTTAGTGATGTGCGCATTCAAGTCACAGAGTTGAAGCTTCCTTTTGATATAGCAGTTTTGAACCACTCTTTTAGTAGAATCTGCAGGTGGATGTTTGGAGAGCTAAGAGGCCAACACTGGAAAAGGAAATCTCTTCACGTAAAAACTAGACGGAAGCATTCTCAGAAACTTCAATGGGCTTTACGCATTCAACTCACAGAGTGCAATGTTGCTTTTGAGAGCGCAGTTTTAAAACACTGTTTTTGTAGAATTTGCTAGAGGATGTTTGGAGCGATGTGAGGCCTTTGCTGGAAAAGGAAATATCTTCACATAAAACCTGGACAGAAGCATTCTCAGAAACTCCTTTGTGATGAGTGCATTCAAATCACACACTTGAACCTTCCTTTGGAAAGAGCAGTTTTGAAACACTCTTTCTGAAGAATCTGCAAGTGGATATTTGGAGCGATTTGAGGCCTATGCTGGAAATGAAATATCTTCACCTAAAAACTAGACGGAAGCATTCTCAGAAACTCCTTTGTGATGAGTGCATTCAACTCACAGAGTTGAAGCTTCCTTTTGATAGAGCAGTTTTGAAACACTCTTTTAGCAGCATCTGCAGGTGGATATTTGGAGCGCTTTGAGGCCAAGGCTGGAAAACGAAATATCATCACATAAAAACTCGACAGAAGCATTCTCTGAAACTTCTTTGTGATGAGTGCATTCAACTCACAGACTCGAACGTTTCTTTTGATAGAACAGTTTAGAAACACTCCTTTTGTAGAATCTGCAAGTGTTTATTTGGAGCGCTTGGAGGCCTATGTTGGAAAAGGACATATCTTCACATCAAAAGTAGACAGACGCATTCTCAGAAACTTCTTTGTGATGAGTGCATTGAACTCACGGAGTTGAACCTACCTATTGATAGAGAAGTTTGGAAACACCCTTTTTGTAGAATCTGCAAGTGAATATTTGGCGCGATTTGAGGCCTATGCAGGAAACGGAAATATCTTCACATGAAAACTAGACAGATGAATTCTCAGAAACGTCTTTGTGATGAGTGCATTCAACTCACAGACTTGAAGCTTCCTTTTGAAAGAGCAGTTTCGAAACACTCTTTTTGTAGAATCTGCAAGTGGATATTTGGAGCGCTTTGAGGGCTATGCTGGAAAAGTTAATACCTTCACCTAAAAACTAGACAGACGCAAACCCAGAAACTTCTTTGTGACGTGTGCATTGAACTCACAGAGTTGAACCTTTCTTTTGATACAGAAGTTTTGAAACACTCTTTTCGTAGAATCTTCAAGTGGATGGATGGAGTGATTTGAGGCCTATGCTGGAAAAGGAAATACCTTCACGTAGAAACGAGACAAAAGCATTCTCAGAAAGTTCCCTGTGCTTTGTGCATTCAACTCACAGAGTTGAACATTCCCTTTGATAGAGCAGTTTTGAAACACTCTTTTTGTAGAATCTGCAAGTGGATATTTGGAGCGCTTTGAGGCCTCTGCCGCCAAAGGAATTATCATTGCATAAAAACTAGATGGAAGCGTTCTCAGAAACTTCCTTGTGATGAGTGCATTCAACTCGCAGAGTGGAACCTTCCTTTCGATAGACCAGTTTTGAAACACTGTTTTTGTAGAATCCGCAAGTGGCTATTTGGAGCTCTTTGAGGCTTATGCTGGAAAAGGAAATATCTTCGTCTACAAACTAGACAGAAGCATTCTCAGAAACTTCTTTGTCATGTGGGGATTGAACTCACACAGTTGAACATTCCTTTACATAGAGCAGTTTTGCAACACCCTTTCGGTGGAAAGTGAAAGTGCTTATCTGGTGCGATGGCGGCATCTAGTGGATAAGGAAATACATTCAGATGAAAACAAGATACATCCATTCTCAGAAACTTCTTTGTGATGACTGCATTCTACTCACAGAGTTGAACCTTCCTTTTGATAGAGCAGTTTTGGAACACTCTTTTTGTGGAATCTGCAAGTGGCTATTTGGAGCGCTTTGAGGCCTATGCTGGAAAAGGAAATCTCTTCACATAAAACCTAGACAGAAGTATTCCCAGAAAGTTTTTCTGATGTGCGCATTCAACTCACCGAGTTGAACCTTCCTTTAGATAGAGCAGTTTGGAAACACTCTGTCTGTAGTACCTGCGAGTGGATATTTGGAGTGCTTTGAGTGCTACACTGTAAAAGCAAATATCTTCACTTGGAATCTAGACAGAAGAATTCTCAGAGACTTCCCTGTGCTCTCTGCATTCCACTCACAGAGTTGAACCTTCCTTTTGATAGAACAGTTTTGAAACACTCTTGTGGTAGAATCTGCAAGTCGATATTTGGAAGGTTTGGAGGCCTATCCTGGGAAAGGAAATATCTTCCCATCAAAACTAGACAGAAGCATTCTCAGAAACTTCTTAGTGATGTGCGCATTCAAGTCAGAGTTGAAGCTTCCTTTTGATAGAGCAGTTTTGAACCACTCTTTTAGTAGAATCTGCAGGTGGATGTTTCGAGAGCTAAGAGGCCAACACTGGAAAAGGAAATCTCTTCACGTAAAAACTAGACGGAAGCATTCTCAGAAACTTCAATGGGCTTTACGCATTCAACTCACAGAGTGCAATGTTGCTTTTGAGAGCGCAGTTTTAAAACACTGTTTTTGTAGAATTTGCTAGAGGATGTTTGGAGCGATGTGAGGCCTTTGCTGGAAAAGGAAATATCTTCACATAAAACCTGGACAGAAGCATTCTCAGAAACTCCTTTGTGATGAGTGCATTCAAATCACACACTTGAACCTTCCTTTGGAAAGAGCAGTTTTGAAACACTCTTTCTGAAGAATCTGCAAGTGGATATTTGGAGCGATTTGAGGCCTATGCTGGAAATGAAATATCTTCACCTAAAAACTAGACGGAAGCATTCTCAGAAACTCCTTTGTGATGAGTGCATTCAACTCACAGAGTTGAAGCTTCCTTTTGATAGAGCAGTTTTGAAACACTCTTTTAGCAGCATCTGCAGGTGGATATTTGGAGCGCTTTGAGGCCAAGGCTGGAAAACGAAATATCATCACATAAAAACTCGACAGAAGCATTCTCTGAAACTTCTTTGTGATGAGTGCATTCAACTCACAGACTCGAACGTTTCTTTTGATAGAACAGTTTAGAAACACTCCTTTTGTAGAATCTGCAAGTGTTTATTTGGAGCGCTTGGAGGCCTATGTTGGAAAAGGACATATCTTCACATCAAAAGTAGACAGACGCATTCTCAGAAACTTCTTTGTGATGAGTGCATTGAACTCACGGAGTTGAACCTACCTATTGATAGAGAAGTTTGGAAACACCCTTTTTGTAGAATCTGCAAGTGAATATTTGGCGCGATTTGAGGCCTATGCAGGAAACGGAAATATCTTCACATGAAAACTAGACAGATGAATTCTCAGAAACGTCTTTGTGATGAGTGCATTCAACTCACAGACTTGAAGCTTCCTTTTGAAAGAGCAGTTTCGAAACACTCTTTTTGTAGAATCTGCAAGTGGATATTTGGAGCGCTTTGAGGGCTATGCTGGAAAAGTTAATACCTTCACCTAAAAACTAGACAGACGCAAACCCAGAAACTTCTTTGTGACGTGTGCATTGAACTCACAGAGTTGAACCTTTCTTTTGATACAGAAGTTTTGAAACACTCTTTTCGTAGAATCTTCAAGTGGATGGATGGAGTGATTTGAGGCCTATGCTGGAAAAGGAAATACCTTCACGTAGAAACGAGACAAAAGCATTCTCAGAAAGTTCCCTGTGCTTTGTGCATTCAACTCACAGAGTTGAACATTCCCTTTGATAGAGCAGTTTTGAAACACTCTTTTTGTAGAATCTGCAAGTGGATATTTGGAGCGCTTTGAGGCCTCTGCCGCCAAAGGAATTATCATTGCATAAAAACTAGATGGAAGCGTTCTCAGAAACTTCCTTGTGATGAGTGCATTCAACTCGCAGAGTGGAACCTTCGTTTCGATAGACCAGTTTTGAAACACTGTTTTTGTAGAATCCGCAAGTGGCTATTTGGAGCTCTTTGAGGCTTATGCTGGAAAAGGAAATATCTTCGTCTACAAACTAGACAGAAGCATTCTCAGAAACTTCTTTGTCATGTGGGGATTGAACTCACAGAGTTGAACATTCCTTTACATAGAGCAGTTTTGCAACACCCTTTCGGTGGAAAGTGAAAGTGCTTATCTGGTGCGATGGCGGCATCTAGTGGATAAGGAAATACATTCAGATGAAAACAAGATACATCCATTCTCAGAAACTTCTTTGTGATGACTGCATTCTACTCACAGAGTTGAACCTTCCTTTTGATAGAGCAGTTTTGGAACACTCTTTTTGTGGAATCTGCAAGTGGCTATTTGGAGCGCTTTGAGGCCTATGCTGGAAAAGGAAATCTCTTCACATAAAACCTAGACAGAAGTATTCCCAGAAAGTTTTTCTGATGTGCGCATTCAACTCACCGAGTTGAACCTTCCTTTAGATAGAGCAGTTTTGAAACACTCTGTCTGTAGTACCTGCGAGTGGATATTTGGAGTGCTTTGAGTGCTACACTGTTAAAGGAAATATCTTCACTTGGAATCTAGACAGAAGAATTCTCAGAGACTTCCCTGTGCTCTCTGCATTCCACTCACAGAGTTGAACCTTCCTTTTGATAGAACAGTTTTGAAACACTCTTGTGGTAGAATCTGCAAGTCGATATTTGGAAGGTTTGGAGGCCTATCCTGGGAAAGGAAATATCTTCCCATCAAAACTAGACAGAAGCATTCTCAGAAACTTCTTAGTGATGTGCGCATTCAAGTCACAGAGTTGAAGCTTCCTTTTGATATAGCAGTTTTGAACCACTCTTTTAGTAGAATCTGCAGGTGGATGTTTGGAGAGCTAAGAGGCCAACACTGGAAAAGGAAATCTCTTCACGTAAAAACTAGACGGAAGCATTCTCAGAAACTTCAATGGGCTTTACGCATTCAACTCACAGAGTGCAATGTTGCTTTTGAGAGCGCAGTTTTAAAACACTGTTTTTGTAGAATTTGCTAGAGGATGTTTGGAGCGATGTGAGGCCTTTGCTGGAAAAGGAAATATCTTCACATAAAACCTGGACAGAAGCATTCTCAGAAACTCCTTTGTGATGAGTGCATTCAAATCACACACTTGAACCTTCCTTTGGAAAGAGCAGTTTTGAAACACTCTTTCTGAAGAATCTGCAAGTGGATATTTGGAGCGATTTGAGGCCTATGCTGGAAATGAAATATCTTCACCTAAAAACTAGACGGAAGCATTCTCAGAAACTCCTTTGTGATGAGTGCATTCAACTCACAGAGTTGAAGCTTCCTTTTGATAGAGCAGTTTTGAAACACTCTTTTAGCAGCATCTGCAGGTGGATATTTGGAGCGCTTTGAGGCCAAGGCTGGAAAACGAAATATCATCACATAAAAACTCGACAGAAGCATTCTCTGAAACTTCTTTGTGATGAGTGCATTCAACTCACAGACTCGAACGTTTCTTTTGATAGAACAGTTTAGAAACACTCCTTTTGTAGAATCTGCAAGTGTTTATTTGGAGCGCTTGGAGGCCTATGTTGGAAAAGGACATATCTTCACATCAAAAGTAGACAGACGCATTCTCAGAAACTTCTTTGTGATGAGTGCATTGAACTCACGGAGTTGAACCTACCTATTGATAGAGAAGTTTGGAAACACCCTTTTTGTAGAATCTGCAAGTGAATATTTGGCGCGATTTGAGGCCTATGCAGGAAACGGAAATATCTTCACATGAAAACTAGACAGATGAATTCTCAGAAACGTCTTTGTGATGAGTGCATTCAACTCACAGACTTGAAGCTTCCTTTTGAAAGAGCAGTTTCGAAACACTCTTTTTGTAGAATCTGCAAGTGGATATTTGGAGCGCTTTGAGGGCTATGCTGGAAAAGTTAATACCTTCACCTAAAAACTAGACAGACGCAAACCCAGAAACTTCTTTGTGACGTGTGCATTGAACTCACAGAGTTGAACCTTTCTTTTGATACAGAAGTTTTGAAACACTCTTTTCGTAGAATCTTCAAGTGGATGGATGGAGTGATTTGAGGCCTATGCTGGAAAAGGAAATACCTTCACGTAGAAACGAGACAAAAGCATTCTCAGAAAGTTCCCTGTGCTTTGTGCATTCAACTCACAGAGTTGAACATTCCCTTTGATAGAGCAGTTTTGAAACACTCTTTTTGTAGAATCTGCAAGTGGATATTTGGAGCGCTTTGAGGCCTCTGCCGCCAAAGGAATTATCATTGCATAAAAACTAGATGGAAGCGTTCTCAGAAACTTCCTTGTGATGAGTGCATTCAACTCGCAGAGTGGAACCTTCCTTTCGATAGACCAGTTTTGAAACACTGTTTTTGTAGAATCCGCAAGTGGCTATTTGGAGCTCTTTGAGGCTTATGCTGGAAAAGGAAATATCTTCGTCTACAAACTAGACAGAAGCATTCTCAGAAACTTCTTTGTCATGTGGGGATTGAACTCACAGAGTTGAACATTCCTTTACATAGAGCAGTTTTGCAACACCCTTTCGGTGGAAAGTGAAAGTGCTTATCTGGTGCGATGGCGGCATCTAGTGGATAAGGAAATACATTCAGATGAAAACAAGATACATCCATTCTCAGAAACTTCTTTGTGATGACTGCATTCTACTCACAGAGTTGAACCTTCCTTTTGATAGAGCAGTTTTGGAACACTCTTTTTGTGGAATCTGCAAGTGGCTATTTGGAGCGCTTTGAGGCCTATGCTGGAAAAGGAAATCTCTTCACATAAAACCTAGACAGAAGTATTCCCAGAAAGTTTTTCTGATGTGCGCATTCAACTCACCGAGTTGAACCTTCCTTTAGATAGAGCAGTTTTGAAACACTCTGTCTGTAGTACCTGCGAGTGGATATTTGGAGTGCTTTGAGTGCTACACTGTTAAAGGAAATATCTTCACTTGGAATCTAGACAGAAGAATTCTCAGAGACTTCCCTGTGCTCTCTGCATTCCACTCACAGAGTTGAACCTTCCTTTTGATAGAACAGTTTTGAAACACTCTTGTGGTAGAATCTGCAAGTCGATATTTGGAAGGTTTGGAGGCCTATCCTGGGAAAGGAAATATCTTCCCATCAAAACTAGACAGAAGCATTCTCAGAAACTTCTTAGTGATGTGCGCATTCAAGTCACAGAGTTGAAGCTTCCTTTTGATATAGCAGTTTTGAACCACTCTTTTAGTAGAATCTGCAGGTGGATGTTTGGAGAGCTAAGAGGCCAACACTGGAAAAGGAAATCTCTTCACGTAAAAACTAGACGGAAGCATTCTCAGAAACTTCAATGGGCTTTACGCATTCAACTCACAGAGTGCAATGTTGCTTTTGAGAGCGCAGTTTTAAAACACTGTTTTTGTAGAATTTGCTAGAGGATGTTTGGAGCGATGTGAGGCCTTTGCTGGAAAAGGAAATATCTTCACATAAAACCTGGACAGAAGCATTCTCAGAAACTCCTTTGTGATGAGTGCATTCAAATCACACACTTGAACCTTCCTTTGGAAAGAGCAGTTTTGAAACACTCTTTCTGAAGAATCTGCAAGTGGATATTTGGAGCGATTTGAGGCCTATGCTGGAAATGAAATATCTTCACCTAAAAACTAGACGGAAGCATTCTCAGAAACTCCTTTGTGATGAGTGCATTCAACTCACAGAGTTGAAGCTTCCTTTTGATAGAGCAGTTTTGAAACACTCTTTTAGCAGCATCTGCAGGTGGATATTTGGAGCGCTTTGAGGCCAAGGCTGGAAAACGAAATATCATCACATAAAAACTCGACAGAAGCATTCTCTGAAACTTCTTTGTGATGAGTGCATTCAACTCACAGACTCGAACGTTTCTTTTGATAGAACAGTTTAGAAACACTCCTTTTGTAGAATCTGCAAGTGTTTATTTGGAGCGCTTGGAGGCCTATGTTGGAAAAGGACATATCTTCACATCAAAAGTAGACAGACGCATTCTCAGAAACTTCTTTGTGATGAGTGCATTGAACTCACGGAGTTGAACCTACCTATTGATAGAGAAGTTTGGAAACACCCTTTTTGTAGAATCTGCAAGTGAATATTTGGCGCGATTTGAGGCCTATGCAGGAAACGGAAATATCTTCACATGAAAACTAGACAGATGAATTCTCAGAAACGTCTTTGTGATGAGTGCATTCAACTCACAGACTTGAAGCTTCCTTTTGAAAGAGCAGTTTCGAAACACTCTTTTTGTAGAATCTGCAAGTGGATATTTGGAGCGCTTTGAGGGCTATGCTGGAAAAGTTAATACCTTCACCTAAAAACTAGACAGACGCAAACCCAGAAACTTCTTTGTGACGTGTGCATTGAACTCACAGAGTTGAACCTTTCTTTTGATACAGAAGTTTTGAAACACTCTTTTCGTAGAATCTTCAAGTGGATGGATGGAGTGATTTGAGGCCTATGCTGGAAAAGGAAATACCTTCACGTAGAAACGAGACAAAAGCATTCTCAGAAAGTTCCCTCTGCTTTGTGCATTCAACTCACAGAGTTGAACATTCCCTTTGATAGAGCAGTTTTGAAACACTCTTTTTGTAGAATCTGCAAGTGGATATTTGGAGCGCTTTGAGGCCTCTGCCGCCAAAGGAATTATCATTGCATAAAAACTAGATGGAAGCGTTCTCAGAAACTTCCTTGTGATGAGTGCATTCAACTCGCAGAGTGGAACCTTCCTTTCGATAGACCAGTTTTGAAACACTGTTTTTGTAGAATCCGCAAGTGGCTATTTGGAGCTCTTTGAGGCTTATGCTGGAAAAGGAAATATCTTCGTCTACAAACTAGACAGAAGCATTCTCAGAAACTTCTTTGTCATGTGGGGATTGAACTCACAGAGTTGAACATTCCTTTACATAGAGCAGTTTTGCAACACCCTTTCGGTGGAAAGTGAAAGTGCTTATCTGGTGCGATGGCGGCATCTAGTGGATAAGGAAATACATTCAGATGAAAACAAGATACATCCATTCTCAGAAACTTCTTTGTGATGACTGCATTCTACTCACAGAGTTGAACCTTCCTTTTGATAGAGCAGTTTTGGAACACTCTTTTTGTGGAATCTGCAAGTGGCTATTTGGAGCGCTTTGAGGCCTATGCTGGAAAAGGAAATCTCTTCACATAAAACCTAGACAGAAGTATTCCCAGAAAGTTTTTCTGATGTGCGCATTCAACTCACCGAGTTGAACCTTCCTTTAGATAGAGCAGTTTGGAAACACTCTGTCTGTAGTACCTGCGAGTGGATATTTGGAGTGCTTTGAGTGCTACACTGTTAAAGGAAATATCTTCACTTGGAATCTAGACAGAAGAATTCTCAGAGACTTCCCTGTGCTCTCTGCATTCCACTCACAGAGTTGAACCTTCCTTTTGATAGAACAGTTTTGAAACACTCTTGTGGTAGAATCTGCAAGTCGATATTTGGAAGGTTTGGAGGCCTATCCTGGGAAAGGAAATATCTTCCCATCAAAACTAGACAGAAGCATTCTCAGAAACTTCTTAGTGATGTGCGCATTCAAGTCACAGAGTTGAAGCTTCCTTTTGATAGAGCAGTTTTGAACCACTCTTTTAGTAGAATCTGCAGGTGGATGTTTGGAGAGCTAAGAGGCCAACACTGGAAAAGGAAATCTCTTCACGTAAAAACTAGACGGAAGCATTCTCAGAAACTTCAATGGGCTTTACGCATTCAACTCACAGAGTGCAATGTTGCTTTTGAGAGCGCAGTTTTAAAACACTGTTTTTGTAGAATTTGCTAGAGGATGTTTGGAGCGATGTGAGGCCTTTGCTGGAAAAGGAAATATCTTCACATAAAACCTGGACAGAAGCATTCTCAGAAACTCCTTTGTGATGAGTGCATTCAAATCACACACTTGAACCTTCCTTTGGAAAGAGCAGTTTTGAAACACTCTTTCTGAAGAATCTGCAAGTGGATATTTGGAGCGATTTGAGGCCTATGCTGGAAATGAAATATCTTCACCTAAAAACTAGACGGAAGCATTCTCAGAAACTCCTTTGTGATGAGTGCATTCAACTCACAGAGTTGAAGCTTCCTTTTGATAGAGCAGTTTTGAAACACTCTTTTAGCAGCATCTGCAGGTGGATATTTGGAGCGCTTTGAGGCCAAGGCTGGAAAACGAAATATCATCACATAAAAACTCGACAGAAGCATTCTCTGAAACTTCTTTGTGATGAGTGCATTCAACTCACAGACTCGAACGTTTCTTTTGATAGAACAGTTTAGAAACACTCCTTTTGTAGAATCTGCAAGTGTTTATTTGGAGCGCTTGGAGGCCTATGTTGGAAAAGGACATATCTTCACATCAAAAGTAGACAGACGCATTCTCAGAAACTTCTTTGTGATGAGTGCATTGAACTCACAGAGTTGAACCTACCTATTGATAGAGAAGTTTGGAAACACCCTTTTTGTAGAATCTGCAAGTGAATATTTGGCGCGATTTGAGGCCTATGCAGGAAACGGAAATATCTTCACATGAAAACTAGACAGATGAATTCTCAGAAACGTCTTTGTGATGAGTGCATTCAACTCACAGACTTGAAGCTTCCTTTTGAAAGAGCAGTTTCGAAACACTCTTTTTGTAGAATCTGCAAGTGGATATTTGGAGCGCTTTGAGGGCTATGCTGGAAAAGTTAATACCTTCACCTAAAAACTAGACAGACGCAAACCCAGAAACTTCTTTGTGACGTGTGCATTGAACTCACAGAGTTGAACCTTTCTTTTGATACAGAAGTTTTGAAACACTCTTTTCGTAGAATCTTCAAGTGGATGGATGGAGTGATTTGAGGCCTATGCTGGAAAAGGAAATACCTTCACGTAGAAACGAGACAAAAGCATTCTCAGAAAGTTCCCTGTGCTTTGTGCATTCAACTCACAGAGTTGAACATTCCCTTTGATAGAGCAGTTTTGAAACACTCTTTTTGTAGAATCTGCAAGTGGATATTTGGAGCGCTTTGAGGCCTCTGCCGCCAAAGGAATTATCATTGCATAAAAACTAGATGGAAGCGTTCTCAGAAACTTCCTTGTGATGAGTGCATTCAACTCGCAGAGTGGAACCTTCCTTTCGATAGACCAGTTTTGAAACACTGTTTTTGTAGAATCCGCAAGTGGCTATTTGGAGCTCTTTGAGGCTTATGCTGGAAAAGGAAATATCTTCGTCTACAAACTAGACAGAAGCATTCTCAGAAACTTCTTTGTCATGTGGGGATTGAACTCACAGAGTTGAACATTCCTTTACATAGAGCAGTTTTGCAACACCCTTTCGGTGGAAAGTGAAAGTGCTTATCTGGTGCGATGGCGGCATCTAGTGGATAAGGAAATACATTCAGATGAAAACAAGATACATCCATTCTCAGAAACTTCTTTGTGATGACTGCATTCTACTCACAGAGTTGAACCTTCCTTTTGATAGAGCAGTTTTGGAACACTCTTTTTGTGGAATCTGCAAGTGGCTATTTGGAGCGCTTTGAGGCCTATGCTGGAAAAGGAAATCTCTTCACATAAAACCTAGACAGAAGTATTCCCAGAAAGTTTTTCTGATGTGCGCATTCAACTCACCGAGTTGAACCTTCCTTTAGATAGAGCAGTTTGGAAACACTCTGTCTGTAGTACCTGCGAGTGGATATTTGGAGTGCTTTGAGTGCTACACTGTTAAAGGAAATATCTTCACTTGGAATCTAGACAGAAGAATTCTCAGAGACTTCCCTGTGCTCTCTGCATTCCACTCACAGAGTTGAACCTTCCTTTTGATAGAACAGTTTTGAAACACTCTTGTGGTAGAATCTGCAAGTCGATATTTGGAAGGTTTGGAGGCCTATCCTGGGAAAGGAAATATCTTCCCATCAAAACTAGACAGAAGCATTCTCAGAAACTTCTTAGTGATGTGCGCATTCAAGTCACAGAGTTGAAGCTTCCTTTTGATAGAGCAGTTTTGAACCACTCTTTTAGTAGAATCTGCAGGTGGATGTTTCGAGAGCTAAGAGGCCAACACTGGAAAAGGAAATCTCTTCACGTAAAAACTAGACGGAAGCATTCTCAGAAACTTCAATGGGCTTTACGCATTCAACTCACAGAGTGCAATGTTGCTTTTGAGAGCGCAGTTTTAAAACACTGTTTTTGTAGAATTTGCTAGAGGATGTTTGGAGCGATGTGAGGCCTTTGCTGGAAAAGGAAATATCTTCACATAAAACCTGGACAGAAGCATTCTCAGAAACTCCTTTGTGATGAGTGCATTCAAATCACACACTTGAACCTTCCTTTGGAAAGAGCAGTTTTGAAACACTCTTTCTGAAGAATCTGCAAGTGGATATTTGGAGCGATTTGAGGCCTATGCTGGAAATGAAATATCTTCACCTAAAAACTAGACGGAAGCATTCTCAGAAACTCCTTTGTGATGAGTGCATTCAACTCACAGAGTTGAAGCTTCCTTTTGATAGAGCAGTTTTGAAACACTCTTTTAGCAGCATCTGCAGGTGGATATTTGGAGCGCTTTGAGGCCAAGGCTGGAAAACGAAATATCATCACATAAAAACTCGACAGAAGCATTCTCTGAAACTTCTTTGTGATGAGTGCATTCAACTCACAGACTCGAACGTTTCTTTTGATAGAACAGTTTAGAAACACTCCTTTTGTAGAATCTGCAAGTGTTTATTTGGAGCGCTTGGAGGCCTATGTTGGAAAAGGACATATCTTCACATCAAAAGTAGACAGACGCATTCTCAGAAACTTCTTTGTGATGAGTGCATTGAACTCACAGAGTTGAACCTACCTATTGATAGAGAAGTTTGGAAACACCCTTTTTGTAGAATCTGCAAGTGAATATTTGGCGCGATTTGAGGCCTATGCAGGAAACGGAAATATCTTCACATGAAAACTAGACAGATGAATTCTCAGAAACGTCTTTGTGATGAGTGCATTCAACTCACAGACTTGAAGCTTCCTTTTGAAAGAGCAGTTTCGAAACACTCTTTTTGTAGAATCTGCAAGTGGATATTTGGAGCGCTTTGAGGGCTATGCTGGAAAAGTTAATACCTTCACCTAAAAACTAGACAGACGCAAACCCAGAAACTTCTTTGTGACGTGTGCATTGAACTCACAGAGTTGAACCTTTCTTTTGATACAGAAGTTTTGAAACACTCTTTTCGTAGAATCTTCAAGTGGATGGATGGAGTGATTTGAGGCCTATGCTGGAAAAGGAAATACCTTCACGTAGAAACGAGACAAAAGCATTCTCAGAAAGTTCCCTGTGCTTTGTGCATTCAACTCACAGAGTTGAACATTCCCTTTGATAGAGCAGTTTTGAAACACTCTTTTTGTAGAATCTGCAAGTGGATATTTGGAGCGCTTTGAGGCCTCTGCCGCCAAAGGAATTATCATTGCATAAAAACTAGATGGAAGCGTTCTCAGAAACTTCCTTGTGATGAGTGCATTCAACTCGCAGAGTGGAACCTTCCTTTCGATAGACCAGTTTTGAAACACTGTTTTTGTAGAATCCGCAAGTGGCTATTTGGAGCTCTTTGAGGCTTATGCTGGAAAAGGAAATATCTTCGTCTACAAACTAGACAGAAGCATTCTCAGAAACTTCTTTGTCATGTGGGGATTGAACTCACAGAGTTGAACATTCCTTTACATAGAGCAGTTTTGCAACACCCTTTCGGTGGAAAGTGAAAGTGCTTATCTGGTGCGATGGCGGCATCTAGTGGATAAGGAAATACATTCAGATGAAAACAAGATACATCCATTCTCAGAAACTTCTTTGTGATGACTGCATTCTACTCACAGAGTTGAACCTTCCTTTTGATAGAGCAGTTTTGAAACACTCTTTTTGTGGAATCTGCAAGTGGCTATTTGGAGCGCTTTGAGGCCTATGCTGGAAAAGGAAATCTCTTCACATAAAACCTAGACAGAAGTATTCCCAGAAAGTTTTTCTGATGTGCGCATTCAACTCACCGAGTTGAACCTTCCTTTAGATAGAGCAGTTTGGAAACACTCTGTCTGTAGTACCTGCGAGTGGATATTTGGAGTGCTTTGAGTGCTACACTGTTAAAGGAAATATCTTCACTTGGAATCTAGACAGAAGAATTCTCAG
This sequence comes from Pongo abelii, assembly GCF_028885655.2. Taxonomy (NCBI): domain Eukaryota; kingdom Metazoa; phylum Chordata; class Mammalia; order Primates; family Hominidae; genus Pongo; species Pongo abelii. The sequence goes on from NC_071989.2 coordinate 52,368,870, forward strand.
AGACTTCCCTGTGCTCTCTGCATTCCACTCACAGAGTTGAACCTTCCTTTTGATAGAACAGTTTTGAAACACTCTTGTGGTAGAATCTGCAAGTCGATATTTGGAAGGTTTGGAGGCCTATCCTGGGAAAGGAAATATCTTCCCATCAAAACTAGACAGAAGCATTCTCAGAAACTTCTTAGTGATGTGCGCATTCAAGTCACAGAGTTGAAGCTTCCTTTTGATAGAGCAGTTTTGAACCACTCTTTTAGTAGAATCTGCAAGTGGATGTTTGGAGAGCTAAGAGGCCAACACTGGAAAAGGAAATCTCTTCACGTAAAAACTAGACGGAAGCATTCTCAGAAACTTCAATGGGCTTTACGCATTCAACTCACAGAGTGCAATGTTGCTTTTGAGAGCGCAGTTTTAAAACACTGTTTTTGTAGAATTTGCTAGAGGATGTTTGGAGCGATGTGAGGCCTTTGCTGGAAAAGGAAATATCTTCACATAAAACCTGGACAGAAGCATTCTCAGAAACTCCTTTGTGATGAGTGCATTCAAATCACACACTTGAACCTTCCTTTGGAAAGAGCAGTTTTGAAACACTCTTTCTGAAGAATCTGCAAGTGGATATTTGGAGCGATTTGAGGCCTATGCTGGAAATGAAATATCTTCACCTAAAAACTAGACGGAAGCATTCTCAGAAACTCCTTTGTGATGAGTGCATTCAACTCACAGAGTTGAAGCTTCCTTTTGATAGAGCAGTTTTGAAACACTCTTTTAGCAGCATCTGCAGGTGGATATTTGGAGCGCTTTGAGGCCAAGGCTGGAAAACGAAATATCATCACATAAAAACTCGACAGAAGCATTCTCTGAAACTTCTTTGTGATGAGTGCATTCAACTCACAGACTCGAACGTTTCTTTTGATAGAACAGTTTAGAAACACTCCTTTTGTAGAATCTGCAAGTGTTTATTTGGAGCGCTTGGAGGCCTATGTTGGAAAAGGACATATCTTCACATCAAAAGTAGACAGACGCATTCTCAGAAACTTCTTTGTGATGAGTGCATTGAACTCACAGAGTTGAACCTACCTATTGATAGAGAAGTTTGGAAACACCCTTTTTGTAGAATCTGCAAGTGAATATTTGGCGCGATTTGAGGCCTATGCAGGAAACGGAAATATCTTCACATGAAAACTAGACAGATGAATTCTCAGAAACGTCTTTGTGATGAGTGCATTCAACTCACAGACTTGAAGCTTCCTTTTGAAAGAGCAGTTTCGAAACTCTCTTTTTGTAGAATCTGCAAGTGGATATTTGGAGCGCTTTGAGGGCTATGCTGGAAAAGTTAATACCTTCACCTAAAAACTAGACAGACGCAAACCCAGAAACTTCTTTGTGACGTGTGCATTGAACTCACAGAGTTGAACCTTTCTTTTGATACAGAAGTTTTGAAACACTCTTTTCGTAGAATCTTCAAGTGGATGGATGGAGTGATTTGAGGCCTATGCTGGAAAAGGAAATACCTTCACGTAGAAACGAGACAAAAGCATTCTCAGAAAGTTCCCTGTGCTTTGTGCATTCAACTCACAGAGTTGAACATTCCCTTTGATAGAGCAGTTTTGAAACACTCTTTTTGTAGAATCTGCAAGTGGATATTTGGAGCGCTTTGAGGCCTCTGCCGCCAAAGGAATTATCATTGCATAAAAACTAGATGGAAGCGTTCTCAGAAACTTCCTTGTGATGAGTGCATTCAACTCGCAGAGTGGAACCTTCCTTTCGATAGACCAGTTTTGAAACACTGTTTTTGTAGAATCCGCAAGTGGCTATTTGGAGCTCTTTGAGGCTTATGCTGGAAAAGGAAATATCTTCGTCTACAAACTAGACAGAAGCATTCTCAGAAACTTCTTTGTCATGTGGGGATTGAACTCACACAGTTGAACATTCCTTTACATAGAGCAGTTTTGCAACACCCTTTCGGTGGAAAGTGAAAGTGCTTATCTGGTGCGATGGCGGCATCTAGTGGATAAGGAAATACATTCAGATGAAAACAAGATACATCCATTCTCAGAAACTTCTTTGTGATGACTGCATTCTACTCACAGAGTTGAACCTTCCTTTTGATAGAGCAGTTTTGGAACACTCTTTTTGTGGAATCTGCAAGTGGCTATTTGGAGCGCTTTGAGGCCTATGCTGGAAAAGGAAATCTCTTCACATAAAACCTAGACAGAAGTATTCCCAGAAAGTTTTTCTGATGTGCGCATTCAACTCACCGAGTTGAACCTTCCTTTAGATAGAGCAGTTTGGAAACACTCTGTCTGTAGTACCTGCGAGTGGATATTTGGAGTGCTTTGAGTGCTACACTGTTAAAGGAAATATCTTCACTTGGAATCTAGACAGAAGAATTCTCAGAGACTTCCCTGTGCTCTCTGCATTCCACTCACAGAGTTGAACCTTCCTTTTGATAGAACAGTTTTGAAACACTCTTGTGGTAGAATCTGCAAGTCGATATTTGGAAGGTTTGGAGGCGTATCCTGGGAAAGGAAATATCTTCCCATCAAAACTAGACAGAAGCATTCTCAGAAACTTCTTAGTGATGTGCGCATTCAAGTCACAGAGTTGAAGCTTCCTTTTGATAGAGCAGTTTTGAACCACTCTTTTAGTAGAATCTGCAGGTGGATGTTTGGAGAGCTAAGAGGCCAACACTGGAAAAGGAAATCTCTTCACGTAAAAACTAGACGGAAGCATTCTCAGAAACTTCAATGGGCTTTACGCATTCAACTCACAGAGTGCAATGTTGCTTTTGAGAGCGCAGTTTTAAATCACTGTTTTTGTAGAATTTGCTAGAGGATGTTTGGAGCGATGTGAGGCCTTTGCTGGAAAAGGAAATATCTTCACATAAAACCTGGACAGAAGCATTCTCAGAAACTCCTTTGTGATGAGTGCATTCAAATCACACACTTGAACCTTCCTTTGGAAAGAGCAGTTTTGAAACACTCTTTCTGAAGAATCTGCAAGTGGATATTTGGAGCGATTTGAGGCCTATGCTGGAAATGAAATATCTTCACCTAAAAACTAGACGGAAGCATTCTCAGAAACTCCTTTGTGATGAGTGCATTCAACTCACAGAGTTGAAGCTTCCTTTTGATAGAGCAGTTTTGAAACACTCTTTTAGCAGCATCTGCAGGTGGATATTTGGAGCGCTTTGAGGCCAAGGCTGGAAAACGAAATATCATCACATAAAAACTCGACAGAAGCATTCTCTGAAACTTCTTTGTGATGAGTGCATTCAACTCACAGACTCGAACGTTTCTTTTGATAGAACAGTTTAGAAACACTCCTTTTGTAGAATCTGCAAGTGTTTATTTGGAGCGCTTGGAGGCCTATGTTGGAAAAGGACATATCTTCACATCAAAAGTAGACAGACGCATTCTCAGAAACTTCTTTGTGATGAGTGCATTGAACTCACAGAGTTGAACCTACCTATTGATAGAGAAGTTTGGAAACACCCTTTTTGTAGAATCTGCAAGTGAATATTTGGCGCGATTTGAGGCCTATGCAGGAAACGGAAATATCTTCACATGAAAACTAGACAGATGAATTCTCAGAAACGTCTTTGTGATGAGTGCATTCAACTCACAGACTTGAAGCTTCCTTTTGAAAGAGCAGTTTCAAAACACTCTTTTTGTAGAATCTGCAAGTGGATATTTGGAGCGCTTTGAGGGCTATGCTGGAAAAGTTAATACCTTCACCTAAAAACTAGACAGACGCAAACCCAGAAACTTCTTTGTGACGTGTGCATTGAACTCACAGAGTTGAACCTTTCTTTTGATACAGAAGTTTTGAAACACTCTTTTCGTAGAATCTTCAAGTGGATGGATGGAGTGATTTGAGGCCTATGCTGGAAAAGGAAATACCTTCACGTAGAAACGAGACAAAAGCATTCTCAGAAAGTTCCCTGTGCTTTGTGCATTCAACTCACAGAGTTGAACATTCCCTTTGATAGAGCAGTTTTGAAACACTCTTTTTGTAGAATCTGCAAGTGGATATTTGGAGCGCTTTGAGGCCTCTGCCGCCAAAGGAATTATCATTGCATAAAAACTAGATGGAAGCGTTCTCAGAAACTTCCTTGTGATGAGTGCATTCAACTCGCAGAGTGGAACCTTCCTTTCGATAGACCAGTTTTGAAACACTGTTTTTGTAGAATCCGCAAGTGGCTATTTGGAGCTCTTTGAGGCTTATGCTGGAAAAGGAAATATCTTCGTCTACAAACTAGACAGAAGCATTCTCAGAAACTTCTTTGTCATGTGGGGATTGAACTCACAGAGTTGAACATTCCTTTACATAGAGCAGTTTTGCAACACCCTTTCGGTGGAAAGTGAAAGTGCTTATCTGGTGCGATGGCGGCATCTAGTGGATAAGGAAATACATTCAGATGAAAACAAGATACATCCATTCTCAGAAACTTCTTTGTGATGACTGCATTCTACTCACAGAGTTGAACCTTCCTTTTGATAGAGCAGTTTTGGAACACTCTTTTTGTGGAATCTGCAAGTGGCTATTTGGAGCGCTTTGAGGCCTATGCTGGAAAAGGAAATCTCTTCACATAAAACCTAGACAGAAGTATTCCCAGAAAGTTTTTCTGATGTGCGCATTCAACTCACCGAGTTGAACCTTCCTTTAGATAGAGCAGTTTGGAAACACTCTGTCTGTAGTACCTGCGAGTGGATATTTGGAGTGCTTTGAGTGCTACACTGTAAAAGCAAATATCTTCACTTGGAATCTAGACAGAAGAATTCTCAGAGACTTCCCTGTGCTCTCTGCATTCCACTCACAGAGTTGAACCTTCCTTTTGATAGAACAGTTTTGAAACACTCTTGTGGTAGAATCTGCAAGTCGATATTTGGAAGGTTTGGAGGCCTATCCTGGGAAAGGAAATATCTTCCCATCAAAACTAGACAGAAGCATTCTCAGAAACTTCTTAGTGATGTGCGCATTCAAGTCACAGAGTTGAAGCTTCCTTTTGATAGAGCAGTTTTGAACCACTCTTTTAGTAGAATCTGCAGGTGGATGTTTCGAGAGCTAAGAGGCCAACACTGGAAAAGGAAATCTCTTCACGTAAAAACTAGACGGAAGCATTCTCAGAAACTTCAATGGGCTTTACGCATTCAACTCACAGAGTGCAATGTTGCTTTTGAAAGCGCAGTTTTAAATCACTGTTTTTGTAGAATTTGCTAGAGGATGTTTGGAGCGATGTGAGGCCTTTGCTGGAAAAGGAAATATCTTCACATAAAACCTGGACAGAAGCATTCTCAGAAACTCCTTTGTGATGAGTGCATTCAAATCACACACTTGAACCTTCCTTTGGAAAGAGCAGTTTTGAAACACTCTTTCTGAAGAATCTGCAAGTGGATATTTGGAGCGATTTGAGGCCTATGCTGGAAATGAAATATCTTCACCTAAAAACTAGACGGAAGCATTCTCAGAAACTCCTTTGTGATGAGTGCATTCAACTCACAGAGTTGAAGCTTCCTTTTGATAGAGCAGTTTTGAAACACTCTTTTAGCAGCATCTGCAGGTGGATATTTGGAGCGCTTTGAGGCCAAGGCTGGAAAACGAAATATCATCACATAAAAACTCGACAGAAGCATTCTCTGAAACTTCTTTGTGATGAGTGCATTCAACTCACAGACTCGAACGTTTCTTTTGATAGAACAGTTTAGAAACACTCCTTTTGTAGAATCTGCAAGTGTTTATTTGGAGCGCTTGGAGGCCTATGTTGGAAAAGGACATATCTTCACATCAAAAGTAGACAGACGCATTCTCAGAAACTTCTTTGTGATGAGTGCATTGAACTCACAGAGTTGAACCTACCTATTGATAGAGAAGTTTGGAAACACCCTTTTTGTAGAATCTGCAAGTGAATATTTGGCGCGATTTGAGGCCTATGCAGGAAACGGAAATATCTTCACATGAAAACTAGACAGATGAATTCTCAGAAACGTCTTTGTGATGAGTGCATTCAACTCACAGACTTGAAGCTTCTTTTTGAAAGAGCAGTTTCGAAACACTCTTTTTGTAGAATCTGCAAGTGGATATTTGGAGCGCTTTGAGGGCTATGCTGGAAAAGTTAATACCTTCACCTAAAAACTAGACAGACGCAAACCCAGAAACTTCTTTGTGACGTGTGCATTGAACTCACAGAGTTGAACCTTTCTTTTGATACAGAAGTTTTGAAACACTCTTTTCGTAGAATCTTCAAGTGGATGGATGGAGTGATTTGAGGCCTATGCTGGAAAAGGAAATACCTTCACGTAGAAACGAGACAAAAGCATTCTCAGAAAGTTCCCTGTGCTTTGTGCATTCAACTCACAGAGTTGAACATTCCCTTTGATAGAGCAGTTTTGAAACACTCTTTTTGTAGAATCTGCAAGTGGATATTTGGAGCGCTTTGAGGCCTCTGCCGCCAAAGGAATTATCATTGCATAAAAACTAGATGGAAGCGTTCTCAGAAACTTCCTTGTGATGAGTGCATTCAACTCGCAGAGTGGAACCTTCCTTTCGATAGACCAGTTTTGAAACACTGTTTTTGTAGAATCCGCAAGTGGCTATTTGGAGCTCTTTGAGGCTTATGCTGGAAAAGGAAATATCTTCGTCTACAAACTAGACAGAAGCATTCTCAGAAACTTCTTTGTCATGTGGGGATTGAACTCACACAGTTGAACATTCCTTTACATAGAGCAGTTTTGCAACACCCTTTCGGTGGAAAGTGAAAGTGCTTATCTGGTGCGATGGCGGCATCTAGTGGATAAGGAAATACATTCAGATGAAAACAAGATACATCCATTCTCAGAAACTTCTTTGTGATGACTGCATTCTACTCACAGAGTTGAACCTTCCTTTTGATAGAGCAGTTTTGGAACACTCTTTTTGTGGAATCTGCAAGTGGCTATTTGGAGCGCTTTGAGGCCTATGCTGGAAAAGGAAATCTCTTCACATAAAACCTAGACAGAAGTATTCCCAGAAAGTTTTTCTGATGTGCGCATTCAACTCACCGAGTTGAACCTTCCTTTAGATAGAGCAGTTTTGAAACACTCTGTCTGTAGTACCTGCGAGTGGATATTTGGAGTGCTTTGAGTGCTACACTGTAAAAGCAAATATCTTCACTTGGAATCTAGACAGAAGAATTCTCAGAGACTTCCCTGTGCTCTCTGCATTCCACTCACAGAGTTGAACCTTCCTTTTGATAGAACAGTTTTGAAACACTCTTGTGGTAGAATCTGCAAATCGATATTTGGAAGGTTTGGAGGCCTATCCTGGGAAAGGAAATATCTTCCCATCAAAACTAGACAGAAGCATTCTCAGAAACTTCTTAGTGATGTGCGCATTCAAGTCACAGAGTTGAAGCTTCCTTTTGATAGAGCAGTTTTGAACCACTCTTTTAGTAGAATCTGCAGGTGGATGTTTGGAGAGCTAAGAGGCCAACACTGGAAAAGGAAATCTCTTCACGTAAAAACTAGACGGAAGCATTCTCAGAAACTTCAATGGGCTTTACGCATTCAACTCACAGAGTGCAATGTTGCTTTTGAGAGCGCAGTTTTAAAACACTGTTTTTGTAGAATTTGCTAGAGGATGTTTGGAGCGATGTGAGGCCTTTGCTGGAAAAGGAAATATCTTCACATAAAACCTGGACAGAAGCATTCTCAGAAACTCCTTTGTGATGAGTGCATTCAAATCACACACTTGAACCTTCCTTTGGAAAGAGCAGTTTTGAAACACTCTTTCTGAAGAATCTGCAAGTGGATATTTGGAGCGATTTGAGGCCTATGCTGGAAATGAAATATCTTCACCTAAAAACTAGACGGAAGCATTCTCAGAAACTCCTTTGTGATGAGTGCATTCAACTCACAGAGTTGAAGCTTCCTTTTGATAGAGCAGTTTTGAAACACTCTTTTAGCAGCATCTGCAGGTGGATATTTGGAGCGCTTTGAGGCCAAGGCTGGAAAACGAAATATCATCACATAAAAACTCGACAGAAGCATTCTCTGAAACTTCTTTGTGATGAGTGCATTCAACTCACAGACTCGAACGTTTCTTTTGATAGAACAGTTTAGAAACACTCCTTTTGTAGAATCTGCAAGTGTTTATTTGGAGCGCTTGGAGGCCTATGTTGGAAAAGGACATATCTTCACATCAAAAGTAGACAGACGCATTCTCAGAAACTTCTTTGTGATGAGTGCATTGAACTCACAGAGTTGAACCTACCTATTGATAGAGAAGTTTGGAAACACCCTTTTTGTAGAATCTGCAAGTGAATATTTGGCGCGATTTGAGGCCTATGCAGGAAACGGAAATATCTTCACATGAAAACTAGACAGATGAATTCTCAGAAACGTCTTTGTGATGAGTGCATTCAACTCACAGACTTGAAGCTTCCTTTTGAAAGAGCAGTTTCGAAACACTCTTTTTGTAGAATCTGCAAGTGGATATTTGGAGCGCTTTGAGGGCTATGCTGGAAAAGTTAATACCTTCACCTAAAAACTAGACAGACGCAAACCCAGAAACTTCTTTGTGACGTGTGCATTGAACTCACAGAGTTGAACCTTTCTTTTGATACAGAAGTTTTGAAACACTCTTTTCGTAGAATCTTCAAGTGGATGGATGGAGTGATTTGAGGCCTATGCTGGAAAAGGAAATACCTTCACGTAGAAACGAGACAAAAGCATTCTCAGAAAGTTCCCTGTGCTTTGTGCATTCAACTCACAGAGTTGAACATTCCCTTTGATAGAGCAGTTTTGAAACACTCTTTTTGTAGAATCTGCAAGTGGATATTTGGAGCGCTTTGAGGCCTCTGCCGCCAAAGGAATTATCATTGCATAAAAACTAGATGGAAGCGTTCTCAGAAACTTCCTTGTGATGAGTGCATTCAACTCGCAGAGTGGAACCTTCCTTTCGATAGACCAGTTTTGAAACACTGTTTTTGTAGAATCCGCAAGTGGCTATTTGGAGCTCTTTGAGGCTTATGCTGGAAAAGGAAATATCTTCGTCTACAAACTAGACAGAAGCATTCTCAGAAACTTCTTTGTCATGTGGGGATTGAACTCACACAGTTGAACATTCCTTTACATAGAGCAGTTTTGCAACACCCTTTCGGTGGAAAGTGAAAGTGCTTATCTGGTGCGATGGCGGCATCTAGTGGATAAGGAAATACATTCAGATGAAAACAAGATACATCCATTCTCAGAAACTTCTTTGTGATGACTGCATTCTACTCACAGAGTTGAACCTTCCTTTTGATAGAGCAGTTTTGGAACACTCTTTTTGTGGAATCTGCAAGTGGCTATTTGGAGCGCTTTGAGGCCTATGCTGGAAAAGGAAATCTCTTCACATAAAACCTAGACAGAAGTATTCCCAGAAAGTTTTTCTGATGTGCGCATTCAACTCACCGAGTTGAACCTTCCTTTAGATAGAGCAGTTTGGAAACACTCTGTCTGTAGTACCTGCGAGTGGATATTTGGAGTGCTTTGAGTGCTACACTGTAAAAGCAAATATCTTCACTTGGAATCTAGACAGAAGAATTCTCAGAGACTTCCCTGTGCTCTCTGCATTCCACTCACAGAGTTGAACCTTCCTTTTGATAGAACAGTTTTGAAACACTCTTGTGGTAGAATCTGCAAGTCGATATTTGGAAGGTTTGGAGGCCTATCCTGGGAAAGGAAATATCTTCCCATCAAAACTAGACAGAAGCATTCTCAGAAACTTCTTAGTGATGTGCGCATTCAAGTCACAGAGTTGAAGCTTCCTTTTGATAGAGCAGTTTTGAACCACTCTTTTAGTAGAATCTGCAGGTGGATGTTTCGAGAGCTAAGAGGCCAACACTGGAAAAGGAAATCTCTTCACGTAAAAACTAGACGGAAGCATTCTCAGAAACTTCAATGGGCTTTACGCATTCAACTCACAGAGTGCAATGTTGCTTTTGAGAGCGCAGTTTTAAAACACTGTTTTTGTAGAATTTGCTAGAGGATGTTTGGAGCGATGTGAGGCCTTTGCTGGAAAAGGAAATATCTTCACATAAAACCTGGACAGAAGCATTCTCAGAAACTCCTTTGTGATGAGTGCATTCAAATCACACACTTGAACCTTCCTTTGGAAAGAGCAGTTTTGAAACACTCTTTCTGAAGAATCTGCAAGTGGATATTTGGAGCGATTTGAGGCCTATGCTGGAAATGAAATATCTTCACCTAAAAACTAGACGGAAGCATTCTCAGAAACTCCTTTGTGATGAGTGCATTCAACTCACAGAGTTGAAGCTTCCTTTTGATAGAGCAGTTTTGAAACACTCTTTTAGCAGCATCTGCAGGTGGATATTTGGAGCGCTTTGAGGCCAAGGCTGGAAAACGAAATATCATCACATAAAAACTCGACAGAAGCATTCTCTGAAACTTCTTTGTGATGAGTGCATTCAACTCACAGACTCGAACGTTTCTTTTGATAGAACAGTTTAGAAACACTCCTTTTGTAGAATCTGCAAGTGTTTATTTGGAGCGCTTGGAGGCCTATGTTGGAAAAGGACATATCTTCACATCAAAAGTAGACAGACACATTCTCAGAAACTTCTTTGTGATGAGTGCATTGAACTCACAGAGTTGAACCTACCTATTGATAGAGAAGTTTGGAAACACCCTTTTTGTAGAATCTGCAAGTGAATATTTGGCGCGATTTGAGGCCTATGCAGGAAACGGAAATATCTTCACATGAAAACTAGACAGATGAATTCTCAGAAACGTCTTTGTGATGAGTGCATTCAACTCACAGACTTGAAGCTTCCTTTTGAAAGAGCAGTTTCGAAACACTCTTTTTGTAGAATCTGCAAGTGGATATTTGGAGCGCTTTGAGGGCTATGCTGGAAAAGTTAATACCTTCACCTAAAAACTAGACAGACGCAAACCCAGAAACTTCTTTGTGACGTGTGCATTGAACTCACAGAGTTGAACCTTTCTTTTGATACAGAAGTTTTGAAACACTCTTTTCGTAGAATCTTCAAGTGGATGGATGGAGTGATTTGAGGCCTATGCTGGAAAAGGAAATACCTTCACGTAGAAACGAGACAAAAGCATTCTCAGAAAGTTCCCTGTGCTTTGTGCATTCAACTCACAGAGTTGAACATTCCCTTTGATAGAGCAGTTTTGAAACACTCTTTTTGTAGAATCTGCAAGTGGATATTTGGAGCGCTTTGAGGCCTCTGCCGCCAAAGGAATTATCATTGCATAAAAACTAGATGGAAGCGTTCTCAGAAACTTCCTTGTGATGAGTGCATTCAACTCGCAGAGTGGAACCTTCCTTTCGATAGACCAGTTTTGAAACACTGTTTTTGTAGAATCCGCAAGTGGCTATTTGGAGCTCTTTGAGGCTTATGCTGGAAAAGGAAATATCTTCGTCTACAAACTAGACAGAAGCATTCTCAGAAACTTCTTTGTCATGTGGGGATTGAACTCACACAGTTGAACATTCCTTTACATAGAGCAGTTTTGCAACACCCTTTCGGTGGAAAGTGAAAGTGCTTATCTGGTGCGATGGCGGCATCTAGTGGATAAGGAAATACATTCAGATGAAAACAAGATACATCCATTCTCAGAAACTTCTTTGTGATGACTGCATTCTACTCACAGAGTTGAACCTTCCTTTTGATAGAGCAGTTTTGGAACACTCTTTTTGTGGAATCTGCAAGTGGCTATTTGGAGCGCTTTGAGGCCTATGCTGGAAAAGGAAATCTCTTCACATAAAACCTAGACAGAAGTATTCCCAGAAAGTTTTTCTGATGTGCGCATTCAACTCACCGAGTTGAACCTTCCTTTAGATAGAGCAGTTTGGAAACACTCTGTCTGTAGTACCTGCGAGTGGATATTTGGAGTGCTTTGAGTGCTACACTGTTAAAGGAAATATCTTCACTTGGAATCTAGACAGAAGAATTCTCAGAGACTTCCCTGTGCTCTCTGCATTCCACTCACAGAGTTGAACCTTCCTTTTGATAGAACAGTTTTGAAACACTCTTGTGGTAGAATCTGCAAGTCGATATTTGGAAGGTTTGGAGGCCTATCCTGGGAAAGGAAATATCTTCCCATCAAAACTAGACAGAAGCATTCTCAGAAACTTCTTAGTGATGTGCGCATTCAAGTCACAGAGTTGAAGCTTCCTTTTGATAGAGCAGTTTTGAACCACTCTTTTAGTAGAATCTGCAAGTGGATGTTTGGAGAGCTAAGAGGCCAACACTGGAAAAGGAAATCTCTTCACGTAAAAACTAGACGGAAGCATTCTCAGAAACTTCAATGGGCTTTACGCATTCAACTCACAGAGTGCAATGTTGCTTTTGAGAGCGCAGTTTTAAAACACTGTTTTTGTAGAATTTGCTAGAGGATGTTTGGAGCGATGTGAGGCCTTTGCTGGAAAAGGAAATATCTTCACATAAAACCTGGACAGAAGCATTCTCAGAAACTCCTTTGTGATGAGTGCATTCAAATCACACACTTGAACCTTCCTTTGGAAAGAGCAGTTTTGAAACACTCTTTCTGAAGAATCTGCAAGTGGATATTTGGAGCGATTTGAGGCCTATGCTGGAAATGAAATATCTTCACCTAAAAACTAGACGGAAGCATTCTCAGAAACTCCTTTGTGATGAGTGCATTCAACTCACAGAGTTGAAGCTTCCTTTTGATAGAGCAGTTTTGAAACACTCTTTTAGCAGCATCTGCAGGTGGATATTTGGAGCGCTTTGAGGCCAAGGCTGGAAAACGAAATATCATCACATAAAAACTCGACAGAAGCATTCTCTGAAACTTCTTTGTGATGAGTGCATTCAACTCACAGACTCGAACGTTTCTTTTGATAGAACAGTTTAGAAACACTCCTTTTGTAGAATCTGCAAGTGTTTATTTGGAGCGCTTGGAGGCCTATGTTGGAAAAGGACATATCTTCACATCAAAAGTAGACAGACGCATTCTCAGAAACTTCTTTGTGATGAGTGCATTGAACTCACAGAGTTGAACCTACCTATTGATAGAGAAGTTTGGAAACACCCTTTTTGTAGAATCTGCAAGTGAATATTTGGCGCGATTTGAGGCCTATGCAGGAAACGGAAATATCTTCACATGAAAACTAGACAGATGAATTCTCAGAAACGTCTTTGTGATGAGTGCATTCAACTCACAGACTTGAAGCTTCCTTTTGAAAGAGCAGTTTCGAAACACTCTTTTTGTAGAATCTGCAAGTGGATATTTGGAGCGCTTTGAGGGCTATGCTGGAAAAGTTAATACCTTCACCTAAAAACTAGACAGACGCAAACCCAGAAACTTCTTTGTGACGTGTGCATTGAACTCACAGAGTTGAACCTTTCTTTTGATACAGAAGTTTTGAAACACTCTTTTCGTAGAATCTTCAAGTGGATGGATGGAGTGATTTGAGGCCTATGCTGGAAAAGGAAATACCTTCACGTAGAAACGAGACAAAAGCATTCTCAGAAAGTTCCCTGTGCTTTGTGCATTCAACTCACAGAGTTGAACATTCCCTTTGATAGAGCAGTTTTGAAACACTCTTTTTGTAGAATCTGCAAGTGGATATTTGGAGCGCTTTGAGGCCTCTGCCGCCAAAGGAATTATCATTGCATAAAAACTAGATGGAAGCGTTCTCAGAAACTTCCTTGTGATGAGTGCATTCAACTCGCAGAGTGGAACCTTCCTTTCGATAGACCAGTTTTGAAACACTGTTTTTGTAGAATCCGCAAGTGGCTATTTGGAGCTCTTTGAGGCTTATGCTGGAAAAGGAAATATCTTCGTCTACAAACTAGACAGAAGCATTCTCAGAAACTTCTTTGTCATGTGGGGATTGAACTCACACAGTTGAACATTCCTTTACATAGAGCAGTTTTGCAACACCCTTTCGGTGGAAAGTGAAAGTGCTTATCTGGTGCGATGGCGGCATCTAGTGGATAAGGAAATACATTCAGATGAAAACAAGATACATCCATTCTCAGAAACTTCTTTGTGATGACTGCATTCTACTCACAGAGTTGAACCTTCCTTTTGATAGAGCAGTTTTGGAACACTCTTTTTGTGGAATCTGCAAGTGGCTATTTGGAGCGCTTTGAGGCCTATGCTGGAAAAGGAAATCTCTTCACATAAAACCTAGACAGAAGTATTCCCAGAAAGTTTTTCTGATGTGCGCATTCAACTCACCGAGTTGAACCTTCCTTTAGATAGAGCAGTTTGGAAACACTCTGTCTGTAGTACCTGCGAGTGGATATTTGGAGTGCTTTGAGTGCTACACTGTTAAAGGAAATATCTTCACTTGGAATCTAGACAGAAGAATTCTCAGAGACTTCCCTGTGCTCTCTGCATTCCACTCACAGAGTTGAACCTTCCTTTTGATAGAACAGTTTTGAAACACTCTTGTGGTAGAATCTGCAAGTCGATATTTGGAAGGTTTGGAGGCCTATCCTGGGAAAGGAAATATCTTCCCATCAAAACTAGACAGAAGCATTCTCAGAAACTTCTTAGTGATGTGCGCATTCAAGTCACAGAGTTGAAGCTTCCTTTTGATAGAGCAGTTTTGAACCACTCTTTTAGTAGAATCTGCAGGTGGATGTTTCGAGAGCTAAGAGGCCAACACTGGAAAAGGAAATCTCTTCACGTAAAAACTAGACGGAAGCATTCTCAGAAACTTCAATGGGCTTTACGCATTCAACTCACAGAGTGCAATGTTGCTTTTGAGAGCGCAGTTTTAAAACACTGTTTTTGTAGAATTTGCTAGAGGATGTTTGGAGCGATGTGAGGCCTTTGCTGGAAAAGGAAATATCTTCACATAAAACCTGGACAGAAGCATTCTCAGAAACTCCTTTGTGATGAGTGCATTCAAATCACACACTTGAACCTTCCTTTGGAAAGAGCAGTTTTGAAACACTCTTTCTGAAGAATCTGCAAGTGGATATTTGGAGCGATTTGAGGCCTATGCTGGAAATGAAATATCTTCACCTAAAAACTAGACGGAAGCATTCTCAGAAACTCCTTTGTGATGAGTGCATTCAACTCACAGAGTTGAAGCTTCCTTTTGATAGAGCAGTTTTGAAACACTCTTTTAGCAGCATCTGCAGGTGGATATTTGGAGCGCTTTGAGGCCAAGGCTGGAAAACGAAATATCATCACATAAAAACTCGACAGAAGCATTCTCTGAAACTTCTTTGTGATGAGTGCATTCAACTCACAGACTCGAACGTTTCTTTTGATAGAACAGTTTAGAAACACTCCTTTTGTAGAATCTGCAAGTGTTTATTTGGAGCGCTTGGAGGCCTATGTTGGAAAAGGACATATCTTCACATCAAAAGTAGACAGACGCATTCTCAGAAACTTCTTTGTGATGAGTGCATTGAACTCACAGAGTTGAACCTACCTATTGATAGAGAAGTTTGGAAACACCCTTTTTGTAGAATCTGCAAGTGAATATTTGGCGCGATTTGAGGCCTATGCAGGAAACGGAAATATCTTCACATGAAAACTAGACAGATGAATTCTCAGAAACGTCTTTGTGATGAGTGCATTCAACTCACAGACTTGAAGCTTCCTTTTGAAAGAGCAGTTTCAAAACACTCTTTTTGTAGAATCTGCAAGTGGATATTTGGAGCGCTTTGAGGGCTATGCTGGAAAAGTTAATACCTTCACCTAAAAACTAGACAGACGCAAACCCAGAAACTTCTTTGTGACGTGTGCATTGAACTCACAGAGTTGAACCTTTCTTTTGATACAGAAGTTTTGAAACACTCTTTTCGTAGAATCTTCAAGTGGATGGATGGAGTGATTTGAGGCCTATGCTGGAAAAGGAAATACCTTCACGTAGAAACGAGACAAAAGCATTCTCAGAAAGTTCCCTGTGCTTTGTGCATTCAACTCACAGAGTTGAACATTCCCTTTGATAGAGCAGTTTTGAAACACTCTTTTTGTAGAATCTGCAAGTGGATATTTGGAGCGCTTTGAGGCCTCTGCCGCCAAAGGAATTATCATTGCATAAAAACTAGATGGAAGCGTTCTCAGAAACTTCCTTGTGATGAGTGCATTCAACTCGCAGAGTGGAACCTTCCTTTCGATAGACCAGTTTTGAAACACTGTTTTTGTAGAATCCGCAAGTGGCTATTTGGAGCTCTTTGAGGCTTATGCTGGAAAAGGAAATATCTTCGTCTACAAACTAGACAGAAGCATTCTCAGAAACTTCTTTGTCATGTGGGGATTGAACTCACACAGTTGAACATTCCTTTACATAGAGCAGTTTTGCAACACCCTTTCGGTGGAAAGTGAAAGTGCTTATCTGGTGCGATGGCGGCATCTAGTGGATAAGGAAATACATTCAGATGAAAACAAGATACATCCATTCTCAGAAACTTCTTTGTGATGACTGCATTCTACTCACAGAGTTGAACCTTCCTTTTGATAGAGCAGTTTTGGAACACTCTTTTTGTGGAATCTGCAAGTGGCTATTTGGAGCGCTTTGAGGCCTATGCTGGAAAAGGAAATCTCTTCACATAAAACCTAGACAGAAGTATTCCCAGAAAGTTTTTCTGATGTGCGCATTCAACTCACCGAGTTGAACCTTCCTTTAGATAGAGCAGTTTGGAAACACTCTGTCTGTAGTACCTGCGAGTGGATATTTGGAGTGCTTTGAGTGCTACACTGTAAAAGCAAATATCTTCACTTGGAATCTAGACAGAAGAATTCTCAGAGACTTCCCTGTGCTCTCTGCATTCCACTCACAGAGTTGAACCTTCCTTTTGATAGAACAGTTTTGAAACACTCTTGTGGTAGAATCTGCAAGTCGATATTTGGAAGGTTTGGAGGCCTATCCTGGGAAAGGAAATATCTTCCCATCAAAACTAGACAGAAGCATTCTCAGAAACTTCTTAGTGATGTGCGCATTCAAGTCACAGAGTTGAAGCTTCCTTTTGATAGAGCAGTTTTGAACCACTCTTTTAGTAGAATCTGCAGGTGGATGTTTCGAGAGCTAAGAGGCCAACACTGGAAAAGGAAATCTCTTCACGTAAAAACTAGACGGAAGCATTCTCAGAAACTTCAATGGGCTTTACGCATTCAACTCACAGAGTGCAATGTTGCTTTTGAGAGCGCAGTTTTAAAACACTGTTTTTGTAGAATTTGCTAGAGGATGTTTGGAGCGATGTGAGGCCTTTGCTGGAAAAGGAAATATCTTCACATAAAACCTGGACAGAAGCATTCTCAGAAACTCCTTTGTGATGAGTGCATTCAAATCACACACTTGAACCTTCCTTTGGAAAGAGCAGTTTTGAAACACTCTTTCTGAAGAATCTGCAAGTGGATATTTGGAGCGATTTGAGGCCTATGCTGGAAATGAAATATCTTCACCTAAAAACTAGACGGAAGCATTCTCAGAAACTCCTTTGTGATGAGTGCATTCAACTCACAGAGTTGAAGCTTCCTTTTGATAGAGCAGTTTTGAAACACTCTTTTAGCAGCATCTGCAGGTGGATATTTGGAGCGCTTTGAGGCCAAGGCTGGAAAACGAAATATCATCACATAAAAACTCGACAGAAGCATTCTCTGAAACTTCTTTGTGATGAGTGCATTCAACTCACAGACTCGAACGTTTCTTTTGATAGAACAGTTTAGAAACACTCCTTTTGTAGAATCTGCAAGTGTTTATTTGGAGCGCTTGGAGGCCTATGTTGGAAAAGGACATATCTTCACATCAAAAGTAGACAGACGCATTCTCAGAAACTTCTTTGTGATGAGTGCATTGAACTCACAGAGTTGAACCTACCTATTGATAGAGAAGTTTGGAAACACCCTTTTTGTAGAATCTGCAAGTGAATATTTGGCGCGATTTGAGGCCTATGCAGGAAACGGAAATATCTTCACATGAAAACTAGACAGATGAATTCTCAGAAACGTCTTTGTGATGAGTGCATTCAACTCACAGACTTGAAGCTTCCTTTTGAAAGAGCAGTTTCGAAACACTCTTTTTGTAGAATCTGCAAGTGGATATTTGGAGCGCTTTGAGGGCTATGCTGGAAAAGTTAATACCTTCACCTAAAAACTAGACAGACGCAAACCCAGAAACTTCTTTGTGACGTGTGCATTGAACTCACAGAGTTGAACCTTTCTTTTGATACAGAAGTTTTGAAACACTCTTTTCGTAGAATCTTCAAGTGGATGGATGGAGTGATTTGAGGCCTATGCTGGAAAAGGAAATACCTTCACGTAGAAACGAGACAAAAGCATTCTCAGAAAGTTCCCTGTGCTTTGTGCATTCAACTCACAGAGTTGAACATTCCCTTTGATAGAGCAGTTTTGAAACACTCTTTTTGTAGAATCTGCAAGTGGATATTTGGAGCGCTTTGAGGCCTCTGCCGCCAAAGGAATTATCATTGCATAAAAACTAGATGGAAGCGTTCTCAGAAACTTCCTTGTGATGAGTGCATTCAACTCGCAGAGTGGAACCTTCCTTTCGATAGACCAGTTTTGAAACACTGTTTTTGTAGAATCCGCAAGTGGCTATTTGGAGCTCTTTGAGGCTTATGCTGGAAAAGGAAATATCTTCGTCTACAAACTAGACAGAAGCATTCTCAGAAACTTCTTTGTCATGTGGGGATTGAACTCACACAGTTGAACATTCCTTTACATAGAGCAGTTTTGCAACACCCTTTCGGTGGAAAGTGAAAGTGCTTATCTGGTGCGATGGCGGCATCTAGTGGATAAGGAAATACATTCAGATGAAAACAAGATACATCCATTCTCAGAAACTTCTTTGTGATGACTGCATTCTACTCACAGAGTTGAACCTTCCTTTTGATAGAGCAGTTTTGGAACACTCTTTTTGTGGAATCTGCAAGTGGCTATTTGGAGCGCTTTGAGGCCTATGCTGGAAAAGGAAATCTCTTCACATAAAACCTAGACAGAAGTATTCCCAGAAAGTTTTTCTGATGTGCGCATTCAACTCACCGAGTTGAACCTTCCTTTAGATAGAGCAGTTTGGAAACACTCTGTCTGTAGTACCTGCGAGTGGATATTTGGAGTGCTTTGAGTGCTACACTGTTAAAGGAAATATCTTCACTTGGAATCTAGACAGAAGAATTCTCAGAGACTTCCCTGTGCTCTCTGCATTCCACTCACAGAGTTGAACCTTCCTTTTGATAGAACAGTTTTGAAACACTCTTGTGGTAGAATCTGCAAATCGATATTTGGAAGGTTTGGAGGCCTATCCTGGGAAAGGAAATATCTTCCCATCAAAACTAGACAGAAGCATTCTCAGAAACTTCTTAGTGATGTGCGCATTCAAGTCACAGAGTTGAAGCTTCCTTTTGATAGAGCAGTTTTGAACCACTCTTTTAGTAGAATCTGCAGGTGGATGTTTCGAGAGCTAAGAGGCCAACACTGGAAAAGGAAATCTCTTCACGTAAAAACTAGACGGAAGCATTCTCAGAAACTTCAATGGGCTTTACGCATTCAACTCACAGAGTGCAATGTTGCTTTTGAGAGCGCAGTTTTAAAACACTGTTTTTGTAGAATTTGCTAGAGGATGTTTGGAGCGATGTGAGGCCTTTGCTGGAAAAGGAAATATCTTCACATAAAACCTGGACAGAAGCATTCTCAGAAACTCCTTTGTGATGAGTGCATTCAAATCACACACTTGAACCTTCCTTTGGAAAGAGCAGTTTTGAAACACTCTTTCTGAAGAATCTGCAAGTGGATATTTGGAGCGATTTGAGGCCTATGCTGGAAATGAAATATCTTCACCTAAAAACTAGACGGAAGCATTCTCAGAAACTCCTTTGTGATGAGTGCATTCAACTCACAGAGTTGAAGCTTCCTTTTGATAGAGCAGTTTTGAAACACTCTTTTAGCAGCATCTGCAGGTGGATATTTGGAGCGCTTTGAGGCCAAGGCTGGAAAACGAAATATCATCACATAAAAACTCGACAGAAGCATTCTCTGAAACTTCTTTGTGATGAGTGCATTCAACTCACAGACTCGAACGTTTCTTTTGATAGAACAGTTTAGAAACACTCCTTTTGTAGAATCTGCAAGTGTTTATTTGGAGCGCTTGGAGGCCTATGTTGGAAAAGGACATATCTTCACATCAAAAGTAGACAGACGCATTCTCAGAAACTTCTTTGTGATGAGTGCATTGAACTCACAGAGTTGAACCTACCTATTGATAGAGAAGTTTGGAAACACCCTTTTTGTAGAATCTGCAAGTGAATATTTGGCGCGATTTGAGGCCTATGCAGGAAACGGAAATATCTTCACATGAAAACTAGACAGATGAATTCTCAGAAACGTCTTTGTGATGAGTGCATTCAACTCACAGACTTGAAGCTTCCTTTTGAAAGAGCAGTTTCGAAACACTCTTTTTGTAGAATCTGCAAGTGGATATTTGGAGCGCTTTGAGGGCTATGCTGGAAAAGTTAATACCTTCACCTAAAAACTAGACAGACGCAAACCCAGAAACTTCTTTGTGACGTGTGCATTGAACTCACAGAGTTGAACCTTTCTTTTGATACAGAAGTTTTGAAACACTCTTTTCGTAGAATCTTCAAGTGGATGGATGGAGTGATTTGAGGCCTATGCTGGAAAAGGAAATACCTTCACGTAGAAACGAGACAAAAGCATTCTCAGAAAGTTCCCTGTGCTTTGTGCATTCAACTCACAGAGTTGAACATTCCCTTTGATAGAGCAGTTTTGAAACACTCTTTTTGTAGAATCTGCAAGTGGATATTTGGAGCGCTTTGAGGCCTCTGCCGCCAAAGGAATTATCATTGCATAAAAACTAGATGGAAGCGTTCTCAGAAACTTCCTTGTGATGAGTGCATTCAACTCGCAGAGTGGAACCTTCCTTTCGATAGACCAGTTTTGAAACACTGTTTTTGTAGAATCCGCAAGTGGCTATTTGGAGCTCTTTGAGGCTTATGCTGGAAAAGGAAATATCTTCGTCTACAAACTAGACAGAAGCATTCTCAGAAACTTCTTTGTCATGTGGGGATTGAACTCACAGAGTTGAACATTCCTTCACATAGAGCAGTTTTGCAACACCCTTTCGGTGGAAAGTGAAAGTGCTTATCTGGTGCGATGGCGGCATCTAGTGGATAAGGAAATACATTCAGATGAAAACAAGATACATCCATTCTCAGAAACTTCTTTGTGATGACTGCATTCTACTCACAGAGTTGAACCTTCCTTTTGATAGAGCAGTTTTGGAACACTCTTTTTGTGGAATCTGCAAGTGGCTATTTGGAGCGCTTTGAGGCCTATGCTGGAAAAGGAAATCTCTTCACATAAAACCTAGACAGAAGTATTCCCAGAAAGTTTTTCTGATGTGCGCATTCAACTCACCGAGTTGAACCTTCCTTTAGATAGAGCAGTTTGGAAACACTCTGTCTGTAGTACCTGCGAGTGGATATTTGGAGTGCTTTGAGTGCTACACTGTAAAAGCAAATATCTTCACTTGGAATCTAGACAGAAGAATTCTCAGAGACTTCCCTGTGCTCTCTGCATTCCACTCACAGAGTTGAACCTTCCTTTTGATAGAACAGTTTTGAAACACTCTTGTGTTAGAATCTGCAAGTCGATATTTGGAAGGTTTGGAGGCCTATCCTGGGAAAGGAAATATCTTCCCATCAAAACTAGACAGAAGCATTCTCAGAAACTTCTTAGTGATGTGCGCATTCAAGTCACAGAGTTGAAGCTTCCTTTTGATAGAGCAGTTTTGAACCACTCTTTTAGTAGAATCTGCAGGTGGATGTTTCGAGAGCTAAGAGGCCAACACTGGAAAAGGAAATCTCTTCACGTAAAAACTAGACGGAAGCATTCTCAGAAACTTCAATGGGCTTTACGCATTCAACTCACAGAGTGCAATGTTGCTTTTGAGAGCGCAGTTTTAAAACACTGTTTTTGTAGAATTTGCTAGAGGATGTTTGGAGCGATGTGAGGCCTTTGCTGGAAAAGGAAATATCTTCACATAAAACCTGGACAGAAGCATTCTCAGAAACTCCTTTGTGATGAGTGCATTCAAATCACACACTTGAACCTTCCTTTGGAAAGAGCAGTTTTGAAACACTCTTTCTGAAGAATCTGCAAGTGGATATTTGGAGCGATTTGAGGCCTATGCTGGAAATGAAATATCTTCACCTAAAAACTAGACGGAAGCATTCTCAGAAACTCCTTTGTGATGAGTGCATTCAACTCACAGAGTTGAAGCTTCCTTTTGATAGAGCAGTTTTGAAACACTCTTTTAGCAGCATCTGCAGGTGGATATTTGGAGCGCTTTGAGGCCAAGGCTGGAAAACGAAATATCATCACATAAAAACTCGACAGAAGCATTCTCTGAAACTTCTTTGTGATGAGTGCATTCAACTCACAGACTCGAACGTTTCTTTTGATAGAACAGTTTAGAAACACTCCTTTTGTAGAATCTGCAAGTGTTTATTTGGAGCGCTTGGAGGCCTATGTTGGAAAAGGACATATCTTCACATCAAAAGTAGACAGACGCATTCTCAGAAACTTCTTTGTGATGAGTGCATTGAACTCACAGAGTTGAACCTACCTATTGATAGAGAAGTTTGGAAACACCCTTTTTGTAGAATCTGCAAGTGAATATTTGGCGCGATTTGAGGCCTATGCAGGAAACGGAAATATCTTCACATGAAAACTAGACAGATGAATTCTCAGAAACGTCTTTGTGATGAGTGCATTCAACTCACAGACTTGAAGCTTCCTTTTGAAAGAGCAGTTTCGAAACACTCTTTTTGTAGAATCTGCAAGTGGATATTTGGAGCGCTTTGAGGGCTATGCTGGAAAAGTTAATACCTTCACCTAAAAACTAGACAGACGCAAACCCAGAAACTTCTTTGTGACGTGTGCATTGAACTCACAGAGTTGAACCTTTCTTTTGATACAGAAGTTTTGAAACACTCTTTTCGTAGAATCTTCAAGTGGATGGATGGAGTGATTTGAGGCCTATGCTGGAAAAGGAAATACCTTCACGTAGAAACGAGACAAAAGCATTCTCAGAAAGTTCCCTGTGCTTTGTGCATTCAACTCACAGAGTTGAACATTCCCTTTGATAGAGCAGTTTTGAAACACTCTTTTTGTAGAATCTGCAAGTGGATATTTGGAGCGCTTTGAGGCCTCTGCCGCCAAAGGAATTATCATTGCATAAAAACTAGATGGAAGCGTTCTCAGAAACTTCCTTGTGATGAGTGCATTCAACTCGCAGAGTGGAACCTTCCTTTCGATAGACCAGTTTTGAAACACTGTTTTTGTAGAATCCGCAAGTGGCTATTTGGAGCTCTTTGAGGCTTATGCTGGAAAAGGAAATATCTTCGTCTACAAACTAGACAGAAGCATTCTCAGAAACTTCTTTGTCATGTGGGGATTGAACTCACACAGTTGAACATTCCTTTACATAGAGCAGTTTTGCAACACCCTTTCGGTGGAAAGTGAAAGTGCTTATCTGGTGCGATGGCGGCATCTAGTGGATAAGGAAATACATTCAGATGAAAACAAGATACATCCATTCTCAGAAACTTCTTTGTGATGACTGCATTCTACTCACAGAGTTGAACCTTCCTTTTGATAGAGCAGTTTTGAAACACTCTTTTTGTGGAATCTGCAAGTGGCTATTTGGAGCGCTTTGAGGCCTATGCTGGAAAAGGAAATCTCTTCACATAAAACCTAGACAGAAGTATTCCCAGAAAGTTTTTCTGATGTGCGCATTCAACTCACCGAGTTGAACCTTCCTTTAGATAGAGCAGTTTGGAAACACTCTGTCTGTAGTACCTGCGAGTGGATATTTGGAGTGCTTTGAGTGCTACACTGTAAAAGCAAATATCTTCACTTGGAATCTAGACAGAAGAATTCTCAGAGACTTCCCTGTGCTCTCTGCATTCCACTCACAGAGTTGAACCTTCCTTTTGATAGAACAGTTTTGAAACACTCTTGTGGTAGAATCTGCAAGTCGATATTTGGAAGGTTTGGAGGCCTATCCTGGGAAAGGAAATATCTTCCCATCAAAACTAGACAGAAGCATTCTCAGAAACTTCTTAGTGATGTGCGCATTCAAGTCACAGAGTTGAAGCTTCCTTTTGATAGAGCAGTTTTGAACCACTCTTTTAGTAGAATCTGCAGGTGGATGTTTCGAGAGCTAAGAGGCCAACACTGGAAAAGGAAATCTCTTCACGTAAAAACTAGACGGAAGCATTCTCAGAAACTTCAATGGGCTTTACGCATTCAACTCACAGAGTGCAATGTTGCTTTTGAGAGCGCAGTTTTAAAACACTGTTTTTGTAGAATTTGCTAGAGGATGTTTGGAGCGATGTGAGGCCTTTGCTGGAAAAGGAAATATCTTCACATAAAACCTGGACAGAAGCATTCTCAGAAACTCCTTTGTGATGAGTGCATTCAAATCACACACTTGAACCTTCCTTTGGAAAGAGCAGTTTTGAAACACTCTTTCTGAAGAATCTGCAAGTGGATATTTGGAGCGATTTGAGGCCTATGCTGGAAATGAAATATCTTCACCTAAAAACTAGACGGAAGCATTCTCAGAAACTCCTTTGTGATGAGTGCATTCAACTCACAGAGTTGAAGCTTCCTTTTGATAGAGCAGTTTTGAAACACTCTTTTAGCAGCATCTGCAGGTGGATATTTGGAGCGCTTTGAGGCCAAGGCTGGAAAACGAAATATCATCACATAAAAACTCGACAGAAGCATTCTCTGAAACTTCTTTGTGATGAGTGCATTCAACTCACAGACTCGAACGTTTCTTTTGATAGAACAGTTTAGAAACACTCCTTTTGTAGAATCTGCAAGTGTTTATTTGGAGCGCTTGGAGGCCTATGTTGGAAAAGGACATATCTTCACATCAAAAGTAGACAGACGCATTCTCAGAAACTTCTTTGTGATGAGTGCATTGAACTCACAGAGTTGAACCTACCTATTGATAGAGAAGTTTGGAAACACCCTTTTTGTAGAATCTGCAAGTGAATATTTGGCGCGATTTGAGGCCTATGCAGGAAACGGAAATATCTTCACATGAAAACTAGACAGATGAATTCTCAGAAACGTCTTTGTGATGAGTGCATTCAACTCACAGACTTGAAGCTTCTTTTTGAAAGAGCAGTTTCGAAACACTCTTTTTGTAGAATCTGCAAGTGGATATTTGGAGCGCTTTGAGGGCTATGCTGGAAAAGTTAATACCTTCACGTAAAAACTAGACAGACGCAAACCCAGAAACTTCTTTGTGACGTGTGCATTGAACTCACAGAGTTGAACCTTTCTTTTGATACAGAAGTTTTGAAACACTCTTTTCGTAGAATCTTCAAGTGGATGGATGGAGTGATTTGAGGCCTATGCTGGAAAAGGAAATACCTTCACGTAGAAACGAGACAAAAGCATTCTCAGAAAGTTCCCTGTGCTTTGTGCATTCAACTCACAGAGTTGAACATTCCCTTTGATAGAGCAGTTTTGAAACACTCTTTTTGTAGAATCTGCAAGTGGATATTTGGAGCGCTTTGAGGCCTCTGCCGCCAAAGGAATTATCATTGCATAAAAACTAGATGGAAGCGTTCTCAGAAACTTCCTTGTGATGAGTGCATTCAACTCGCAGAGTGGAACCTTCCTTTCGATAGACCAGTTTTGAAACACTGTTTTTGTAGAATCCGCAAGTGGCTATTTGGAGCTCTTTGAGGCTTATGCTGGAAAAGGAAATATCTTCGTCTACAAACTAGACAGAAGCATTCTCAGAAACTTCTTTGTCATGTGGGGATTGAACTCACACAGTTGAACATTCCTTTACATAGAGCAGTTTTGCAACACCCTTTCGGTGGAAAGTGAAAGTGCTTATCTGGTGCGATGGCGGCATCTAGTGGATAAGGAAATACATTCAGATGAAAACAAGATACATCCATTCTCAGAAACTTCTTTGTGATGACTGCATTCTACTCACAGAGTTGAACCTTCCTTTTGATAGAGCAGTTTTGGAACACTCTTTTTGTGGAATCTGCAAGTGGCTATTTGGAGCGCTTTGAGGCCTATGCTGGAAAAGGAAATCTCTTCACATAAAACCTAGACAGAAGTATTCCCAGAAAGTTTTTCTGATGTGCGCATTCAACTCACCGAGTTGAACCTTCCTTTAGATAGAGCAGTTTGGAAACACTCTGTCTGTAGTACCTGCGAGTGGATATTTGGAGTGCTTTGAGTGCTACACTGTTAAAGGAAATATCTTCACTTGGAATCTAGACAGAAGAATTCTCAGAGACTTCCCTGTGCTCTCTGCATTCCACTCACAGAGTTGAACCTTCCTTTTGATAGAACAGTTTTGAAACACTCTTGTGGTAGAATCTGCAAGTCGATATTTGGAAGGTTTGGAGGCCTATCCTGGGAAAGGAAATATCTTCCCATCAAAACTAGACAGAAGCATTCTCAGAAACTTCTTAGTGATGTGCGCATTCAAGTCACAGAGTTGAAGCTTCCTTTTGATAGAGCAGTTTTGAACCACTCTTTTAGTAGAATCTGCAGGTGGATGTTTCGAGAGCTAAGAGGCCAACACTGGAAAAGGAAATCTCTTCACGTAAAAACTAGACGGAAGCATTCTCAGAAACTTCAATGGGCTTTACGCATTCAACTCACAGAGTGCAATGTTGCTTTTGAGAGCGCAGTTTTAAAACACTGTTTTTGTAGAATTTGCTAGAGGATGTTTGGAGCGATGTGAGGCCTTTGCTGGAAAAGGAAATATCTTCACATAAAACCTGGACAGAAGCATTCTCAGAAACTCCTTTGTGATGAGTGCATTCAAATCACACACTTGAACCTTCCTTTGGAAAGAGCAGTTTTGAAACACTCTTTCTGAAGAATCTGCAAGTGGATATTTGGAGCGATTTGAGGCCTATGCTGGAAATGAAATATCTTCACCTAAAAACTAGACGGAAGCATTCTCAGAAACTCCTTTGTGATGAGTGCATTCAACTCACAGAGTTGAAGCTTCCTTTTGATAGAGCAGTTTTGAAACACTCTTTTAGCAGCATCTGCAGGTGGATATTTGGAGCGCTTTGAGGCCAAGGCTGGAAAAC
Source organism: Pongo abelii (assembly GCF_028885655.2). Classification (NCBI taxonomy): domain Eukaryota; kingdom Metazoa; phylum Chordata; class Mammalia; order Primates; family Hominidae; genus Pongo; species Pongo abelii. The sequence continues at coordinate 52,395,985 of NC_071989.2, forward strand.
GAAATATCATCACATAAAAACTCGACAGAAGCATTCTCTGAAACTTCTTTGTGATGAGTGCATTCAACTCACAGACTCGAACGTTTCTTTTGATAGAACAGTTTAGAAACACTCCTTTTGTAGAATCTGCAAGTGTTTATTTGGAGCGCTTGGAGGCCTATGTTGGAAAAGGACATATCTTCACATCAAAAGTAGACAGACGCATTCTCAGAAACTTCTTTGTGATGAGTGCATTGAACTCACAGAGTTGAACCTACCTATTGATAGAGAAGTTTGGAAACACCCTTTTTGTAGAATCTGCAAGTGAATATTTGGCGCGATTTGAGGCCTATGCAGGAAACGGAAATATCTTCACATGAAAACTAGACAGATGAATTCTCAGAAACGTCTTTGTGATGAGTGCATTCAACTCACAGACTTGAAGCTTCTTTTTGAAAGAGCAGTTTCGAAACACTCTTTTTGTAGAATCTGCAAGTGGATATTTGGAGCGCTTTGAGGGCTATGCTGGAAAAGTTAATACCTTCACCTAAAAACTAGACAGACGCAAACCCAGAAACTTCTTTGTGACGTGTGCATTGAACTCACAGAGTTGAACCTTTCTTTTGATACAGAAGTTTTGAAACACTCTTTTCGTAGAATCTTCAAGTGGATGGATGGAGTGATTTGAGGCCTATGCTGGAAAAGGAAATACCTTCACGTAGAAACGAGACAAAAGCATTCTCAGAAAGTTCCCTGTGCTTTGTGCATTCAACTCACAGAGTTGAACATTCCCTTTGATAGAGCAGTTTTGAAACACTCTTTTTGTAGAATCTGCAAGTGGATATTTGGAGCGCTTTGAGGCCTCTGCCGCCAAAGGAATTATCATTGCATAAAAACTAGATGGAAGCGTTCTCAGAAACTTCCTTGTGATGAGTGCATTCAACTCGCAGAGTGGAACCTTCCTTTCGATAGACCAGTTTTGAAACACTGTTTTTGTAGAATCCGCAAGTGGCTATTTGGAGCTCTTTGAGGCTTATGCTGGAAAAGGAAATATCTTCGTCTACAAACTAGACAGAAGCATTCTCAGAAACTTCTTTGTCATGTGGGGATTGAACTCACAGAGTTGAACATTCCTTTACATAGAGCAGTTTTGCAACACCCTTTCGGTGGAAAGTGAAAGTGCTTATCTGGTGCGATGGCGGCATCTAGTGGATAAGGAAATACATTCAGATGAAAACAAGATACATCCATTCTCAGAAACTTCTTTGTGATGACTGCATTCTACTCACAGAGTTGAACCTTCCTTTTGATAGAGCAGTTTTGGAACACTCTTTTTGTGGAATCTGCAAGTGGCTATTTGGAGCGCTTTGAGGCCTATGCTGGAAAAGGAAATCTCTTCACATAAAACCTAGACAGAAGTATTCCCAGAAAGTTTTTCTGATGTGCGCATTCAACTCACCGAGTTGAACCTTCCTTTAGATAGAGCAGTTTGGAAACACTCTGTCTGTAGTACCTGCGAGTGGATATTTGGAGTGCTTTGAGTGCTACACTGTTAAAGGAAATATCTTCACTTGGAATCTAGACAGAAGAATTCTCAGAGACTTCCCTGTGCTCTCTGCATTCCACTCACAGAGTTGAACCTTCCTTTTGATAGAACAGTTTTGAAACACTCTTGTGGTAGAATCTGCAAGTCGATATTTGGAAGGTTTGGAGGCCTATCCTGGGAAAGGAAATATCTTCCCATCAAAACTAGACAGAAGCATTCTCAGAAACTTCTTAGTGATGTGCGCATTCAAGTCACAGAGTTGAAGCTTCCTTTTGATAGAGCAGTTTTGAACCACTCTTTTAGTAGAATCTGCAAGTGGATGTTTGGAGAGCTAAGAGGCCAACACTGGAAAAGGAAATCTCTTCACGTAAAAACTAGACGGAAGCATTCTCAGAAACTTCAATGGGCTTTACGCATTCAACTCACAGAGTGCAATGTTGCTTTTGAGAGCGCAGTTTTAAAACACTGTTTTTGTAGAATTTGCTAGAGGATGTTTGGAGCGATGTGAGGCCTTTGCTGGAAAAGGAAATATCTTCACATAAAACCTGGACAGAAGCATTCTCAGAAACTCCTTTGTGATGAGTGCATTCAAATCACACACTTGAACCTTCCTTTGGAAAGAGCAGTTTTGAAACACTCTTTCTGAAGAATCTGCAAGTGGATATTTGGAGCGATTTGAGGCCTATGCTGGAAATGAAATATCTTCACCTAAAAACTAGACGGAAGCATTCTCAGAAACTCCTTTGTGATGAGTGCATTCAACTCACAGAGTTGAAGCTTCCTTTTGATAGAGCAGTTTTGAAACACTCTTTTAGCAGCATCTGCAGGTGGATATTTGGAGCGCTTTGAGGCCAAGGCTGGAAAACGAAATATCATCACATAAAAACTCGACAGAAGCATTCTCTGAAACTTCTTTGTGATGAGTGCATTCAACTCACAGACTCGAACGTTTCTTTTGATAGAACAGTTTAGAAACACTCCTTTTGTAGAATCTGCAAGTGTTTATTTGGAGCGCTTGGAGGCCTATGTTGGAAAAGGACATATCTTCACATCAAAAGTAGACAGACGCATTCTCAGAAACTTCTTTGTGATGAGTGCATTGAACTCACAGAGTTGAACCTACCTATTGATAGAGAAGTTTGGAAACACCCTTTTTGTAGAATCTGCAAGTGAATATTTGGCGCGATTTGAGGCCTATGCAGGAAACGGAAATATCTTCACATGAAAACTAGACAGATGAATTCTCAGAAACGTCTTTGTGATGAGTGCATTCAACTCACAGACTTGAAGCTTCCTTTTGAAAGAGCAGTTTCGAAACACTCTTTTTGTAGAATCTGCAAGTGGATATTTGGAGCGCTTTGAGGGCTATGCTGGAAAAGTTAATACCTTCACCTAAAAACTAGACAGACGCAAACCCAGAAACTTCTTTGTGACGTGTGCATTGAACTCACAGAGTTGAACCTTTCTTTTGATACAGAAGTTTTGAAACACTCTTTTCGTAGAATCTTCAAGTGGATGGATGGAGTGATTTGAGGCCTATGCTGGAAAAGGAAATACCTTCACGTAGAAACGAGACAAAAGCATTCTCAGAAAGTTCCCTGTGCTTTGTGCATTCAACTCACAGAGTTGAACATTCCCTTTGATAGAGCAGTTTTGAAACACTCTTTTTGTAGAATCTGCAAGTGGATATTTGGAGCGCTTTGAGGCCTCTGCCGCCAAAGGAATTATCATTGCATAAAAACTAGATGGAAGCGTTCTCAGAAACTTCCTTGTGATGAGTGCATTCAACTCGCAGAGTGGAACCTTCCTTTCGATAGACCAGTTTTGAAACACTGTTTTTGTAGAATCCGCAAGTGGCTATTTGGAGCTCTTTGAGGCTTATGCTGGAAAAGGAAATATCTTCGTCTACAAACTAGACAGAAGCATTCTCAGAAACTTCTTTGTCATGTGGGGATTGAACTCACAGAGTTGAACATTCCTTTACATAGAGCAGTTTTGCAACACCCTTTCGGTGGAAAGTGAAAGTGCTTATCTGGTGCGATGGCGGCATCTAGTGGATAAGGAAATACATTCAGATGAAAACAAGATACATCCATTCTCAGAAACTTCTTTGTGATGACTGCATTCTACTCACAGAGTTGAACCTTCCTTTTGATAGAGCAGTTTTGAAACACTCTTTTTGTGGAATCTGCAAGTGGCTATTTGGAGCGCTTTGAGGCCTATGCTGGAAAAGGAAATCTCTTCACATAAAACCTAGACAGAAGTATTCCCAGAAAGTTTTTCTGATGTGCGCATTCAACTCACCGAGTTGAACCTTCCTTTAGATAGAGCAGTTTGGAAACACTCTGTCTGTAGTACCTGCGAGTGGATATTTGGAGTGCTTTGAGTGCTACACTGTAAAAGCAAATATCTTCACTTGGAATCTAGACAGAAGAATTCTCAGAGACTTCCCTGTGCTCTCTGCATTCCACTCACAGAGTTGAACCTTCCTTTTGATAGAACAGTTTTGAAACACTCTTGTGGTAGAATCTGCAAGTCGATATTTGGAAGGTTTGGAGGCCTATCCTGGGAAAGGAAATATCTTCCCATCAAAACTAGACAGAAGCATTCTCAGAAACTTCTTAGTGATGTGCGCATTCAAGTCACAGAGTTGAAGCTTCCTTTTGATAGAGCAGTTTTGAACCACTCTTTTAGTAGAATCTGCAAGTGGATGTTTGGAGAGCTAAGAGGCCAACACTGGAAAAGGAAATCTCTTCACGTAAAAACTAGACGGAAGCATTCTCAGAAACTTCAATGGGCTTTACGCATTCAACTCACAGAGTGCAATGTTGCTTTTGAGAGCGCAGTTTTAAAACACTGTTTTTGTAGAATTTGCTAGAGGATGTTTGGAGCGATGTGAGGCCTTTGCTGGAAAAGGAAATATCTTCACATAAAACCTGGACAGAAGCATTCTCAGAAACTCCTTTGTGATGAGTGCATTCAAATCACACACTTGAACCTTCCTTTGGAAAGAGCAGTTTTGAAACACTCTTTCTGAAGAATCTGCAAGTGGATATTTGGAGCGATTTGAGGCCTATGCTGGAAATGAAATATCTTCACCTAAAAACTAGACGGAAGCATTCTCAGAAACTCCTTTGTGATGAGTGCATTCAACTCACAGAGTTGAAGCTTCCTTTTGATAGAGCAGTTTTGAAACACTCTTTTAGCAGCATCTGCAGGTGGATATTTGGAGCGCTTTGAGGCCAAGGCTGGAAAACGAAATATCATCACATAAAAACTCGACAGAAGCATTCTCTGAAACTTCTTTGTGATGAGTGCATTCAACTCACAGACTCGAACGTTTCTTTTGATAGAACAGTTTAGAAACACTCCTTTTGTAGAATCTGCAAGTGTTTATTTGGAGCGCTTGGAGGCCTATGTTGGAAAAGGACATATCTTCACATCAAAAGTAGACAGACGCATTCTCAGAAACTTCTTTGTGATGAGTGCATTGAACTCACAGAGTTGAACCTACCTATTGATAGAGAAGTTTGGAAACACCCTTTTTGTAGAATCTGCAAGTGAATATTTGGCGCGATTTGAGGCCTATGCAGGAAACGGAAATATCTTCACATGAAAACTAGACAGATGAATTCTCAGAAACGTCTTTGTGATGAGTGCATTCAACTCACAGACTTGAAGCTTCCTTTTGAAAGAGCAGTTTCGAAACACTCTTTTTGTAGAATCTGCAAGTGGATATTTGGAGCGCTTTGAGGGCTATGCTGGAAAAGTTAATACCTTCACCTAAAAACTAGACAGACGCAAACCCAGAAACTTCTTTGTGACGTGTGCATTGAACTCACAGAGTTGAACCTTTCTTTTGATACAGAAGTTTTGAAACACTCTTTTCGTAGAATCTTCAAGTGGATGGATGGAGTGATTTGAGGCCTATGCTGGAAAAGGAAATACCTTCACGTAGAAACGAGACAAAAGCATTCTCAGAAAGTTCCCTGTGCTTTGTGCATTCAACTCACAGAGTTGAACATTCCCTTTGATAGAGCAGTTTTGAAACACTCTTTTTGTAGAATCTGCAAGTGGATATTTGGAGCGCTTTGAGGCCTCTGCCGCCAAAGGAATTATCATTGCATAAAAACTAGATGGAAGCGTTCTCAGAAACTTCCTTGTGATGAGTGCATTCAACTCGCAGAGTGGAACCTTCCTTTCGATAGACCAGTTTTGAAACACTGTTTTTGTAGAATCCGCAAGTGGCTATTTGGAGCTCTTTGAGGCTTATGCTGGAAAAGGAAATATCTTCGTCTACAAACTAGACAGAAGCATTCTCAGAAACTTCTTTGTCATGTGGGGATTGAACTCACAGAGTTGAACATTCCTTTACATAGAGCAGTTTTGCAACACCCTTTCGGTGGAAAGTGAAAGTGCTTATCTGGTGCGATGGCGGCATCTAGTGGATAAGGAAATACATTCAGATGAAAACAAGATACATCCATTCTCAGAAACTTCTTTGTGATGACTGCATTCTACTCACAGAGTTGAACCTTCCTTTTGATAGAGCAGTTTTGGAACACTCTTTTTGTGGAATCTGCAAGTGGCTATTTGGAGCGCTTTGAGGCCTATGCTGGAAAAGGAAATCTCTTCACATAAAACCTAGACAGAAGTATTCCCAGAAGGTTTTTCTGATGTGCGCATTCAACTCACCGAGTTGAACCTTCCTTTAGATAGAGCAGTTTGGAAACACTCTGTCTGTAGTACCTGCGAGTGGATATTTGGAGTGCTTTGAGTGCTACACTGTTAAAGGAAATATCTTCACTTGGAATCTAGACAGAAGAATTCTCAGAGACTTCCCTGTGCTCTCTGCATTCCACTCACAGAGTTGAACCTTCCTTTTGATAGAACAGTTTTGAAACACTCTTGTGGTAGAATCTGCAAGTCGATATTTGGAAGGTTTGGAGGCCTATCCTGGGAAAGGAAATATCTTCCCATCAAAACTAGACAGAAGCATTCTCAGAAACTTCTTAGTGATGTGCGCATTCAAGTCACAGAGTTGAAGCTTCCTTTTGATAGAGCAGTTTTGAACCACTCTTTTAGTAGAATCTGCAAGTGGATGTTTGGAGAGCTAAGAGGCCAACACTGGAAAAGGAAATCTCTTCACGTAAAAACTAGACGGAAGCATTCTCAGAAACTTCAATGGGCTTTACGCATTCAACTCACAGAGTGCAATGTTGCTTTTGAGAGCGCAGTTTTAAAACACTGTTTTTGTAGAATTTGCTAGAGGATGTTTGGAGCGATGTGAGGCCTTTGCTGGAAAAGGAAATATCTTCACATAAAACCTGGACAGAAGCATTCTCAGAAACTCCTTTGTGATGAGTGCATTCAAATCACACACTTGAACCTTCCTTTGGAAAGAGCAGTTTTGAAACACTCTTTCTGAAGAATCTGCAAGTGGATATTTGGAGCGATTTGAGGCCTATGCTGGAAATGAAATATCTTCACCTAAAAACTAGACGGAAGCATTCTCAGAAACTCCTTTGTGATGAGTGCATTCAACTCACAGAGTTGAAGCTTCCTTTTGATAGAGCAGTTTTGAAACACTCTTTTAGCAGCATCTGCAGGTGGATATTTGGAGCGCTTTGAGGCCAAGGCTGGAAAACGAAATATCATCACATAAAAACTCGACAGAAGCATTCTCTGAAACTTCTTTGTGATGAGTGCATTCAACTCACAGACTCGAACGTTTCTTTTGATAGAACAGTTTAGAAACACTCCTTTTGTAGAATCTGCAAGTGTTTATTTGGAGCGCTTGGAGGCCTATGTTGGAAAAGGACATATCTTCACATCAAAAGTAGACAGACGCATTCTCAGAAACTTCTTTGTGATGAGTGCATTGAACTCACAGAGTTGAACCTACCTATTGATAGAGAAGTTTGGAAACACCCTTTTTGTAGAATCTGCAAGTGAATATTTGGCGCGATTTGAGGCCTATGCAGGAAACGGAAATATCTTCACATGAAAACTAGACAGATGAATTCTCAGAAACGTCTTTGTGATGAGTGCATTCAACTCACAGACTTGAAGCTTCCTTTTGAAAGAGCAGTTTCGAAACACTCTTTTTGTAGAATCTGCAAGTGGATATTTGGAGCGCTTTGAGGGCTATGCTGGAAAAGTTAATACCTTCACCTAAAAACTAGACAGACGCAAACCCAGAAACTTCTTTGTGACGTGTGCATTGAACTCACAGAGTTGAACCTTTCTTTTGATACAGAAGTTTTGAAACACTCTTTTCGTAGAATCTTCAAGTGGATGGATGGAGTGATTTGAGGCCTATGCTGGAAAAGGAAATACCTTCACGTAGAAACGAGACAAAAGCATTCTCAGAAAGTTCCCTGTGCTTTGTGCATTCAACTCACAGAGTTGAACATTCCCTTTGATAGAGCAGTTTTGAAACACTCTTTTTGTAGAATCTGCAAGTGGATATTTGGAGCGCTTTGAGGCCTCTGCCGCCAAAGGAATTATCATTGCATAAAAACTAGATGGAAGCGTTCTCAGAAACTTCCTTGTGATGAGTGCATTCAACTCGCAGAGTGGAACCTTCCTTTCGATAGACCAGTTTTGAAACACTGTTTTTGTAGAATCCGCAAGTGGCTATTTGGAGCTCTTTGAGGCTTATGCTGGAAAAGGAAATATCTTCGTCTACAAACTAGACAGAAGCATTCTCAGAAACTTCTTTGTCATGTGGGGATTGAACTCACAGAGTTGAACATTCCTTCACATAGAGCAGTTTTGCAACACCCTTTCGGTGGAAAGTGAAAGTGCTTATCTGGTGCGATGGCGGCATCTAGTGGATAAGGAAATACATTCAGATGAAAACAAGATACATCCATTCTCAGAAACTTCTTTGTGATGACTGCATTCTACTCACAGAGTTGAACCTTCCTTTTGATAGAGCGGTTTTGGAACACTCTTTTTGTGGAATCTGCAAGTGGCTATTTGGAGCGCTTTGAGGCCTATGCTGGAAAAGGAAATCTCTTCACATAAAACCTAGACAGAAGTATTCCCAGAAAGTTTTTCTGATGTGCACATTCAACTCACCGAGTTGAACCTTCCTTTAGATAGAGCAGTTTGGAAACACTCTGTCTGTAGTACCTGCGAGTGGATATTTGGAGTGCTTTGAGTGCTACACTGTAAAAGCAAATATCTTCACTTGGAATCTAGACAGAAGAATTCTCAGAGACTTCCCTGTGCTCTCTGCATTCCACTCACAGAGTTGAACCTTCCTTTTGATAGAACAGTTTTGAAACACTCTTGTGTTAGAATCTGCAAGTCGATATTTGGAAGGTTTGGAGGCCTATCCTGGGAAAGGAAATATCTTCCCATCAAAACTAGACAGAAGCATTCTCAGAAACTTCTTAGTGATGTGCGCATTCAAGTCACAGAGTTGAAGCTTCCTTTTGATAGAGCAGTTTTGAACCACTCTTTTAGTAGAATCTGCAGGTGGATGTTTGGAGAGCTAAGAGGCCAACACTGGAAAAGGAAATCTCTTCACGTAAAAACTAGACGGAAGCATTCTCAGAAACTTCAATGGGCTTTACGCATTCAACTCACAGAGTGCAATGTTGCTTTTGAGAGCGCAGTTTTAAAACACTGTTTTTGTAGAATTTGCTAGAGGATGTTTGGAGCGATGTGAGGCCTTTGCTGGAAAAGGAAATATCTTCACATAAAACCTGGACAGAAGCATTCTCAGAAACTCCTTTGTGATGAGTGCATTCAAATCACACACTTGAACCTTCCTTTGGAAAGAGCAGTTTTGAAACACTCTTTCTGAAGAATCTGCAAGTGGATATTTGGAGCGATTTGAGGCCTATGCTGGAAATGAAATATCTTCACCTAAAAACTAGACGGAAGCATTCTCAGAAACTCCTTTGTGATGAGTGCATTCAACTCACAGAGTTGAAGCTTCCTTTTGATAGAGCAGTTTTGAAACACTCTTTTAGCAGCATCTGCAGGTGGATATTTGGAGCGCTTTGAGGCCAAGGCTGGAAAACGAAATATCATCACATAAAAACTCGACAGAAGCATTCTCTGAAACTTCTTTGTGATGAGTGCATTCAACTCACAGACTCGAACGTTTCTTTTGATAGAACAGTTTAGAAACACTCCTTTTGTAGAATCTGCAAGTGTTTATTTGGAGCGCTTGGAGGCCTATGTTGGAAAAGGACATATCTTCACATCAAAAGTAGACAGACGCATTCTCAGAAACTTCTTTGTGATGAGTGCATTGAACTCACAGAGTTGAACCTACCTATTGATAGAGAAGTTTGGAAACACCCTTTTTGTAGAATCTGCAAGTGAATATTTGGCGCGATTTGAGGCCTATGCAGGAAACGGAAATATCTTCACATGAAAACTAGACAGATGAATTCTCAGAAACGTCTTTGTGATGAGTGCATTCAACTCACAGACTTGAAGCTTCCTTTTGAAAGAGCAGTTTCGAAACACTCTTTTTGTAGAATCTGCAAGTGGATATTTGGAGCGCTTTGAGGGCTATGCTGGAAAAGTTAATACCTTCACCTAAAAACTAGACAGACGCAAACCCAGAAACTTCTTTGTGACGTGTGCATTGAACTCACAGAGTTGAACCTTTCTTTTGATACAGAAGTTTTGAAACACTCTTTTCGTAGAATCTTCAAGTGGATGGATGGAGTGATTTGAGGCCTATGCTGGAAAAGGAAATACCTTCACGTAGAAACGAGACAAAAGCATTCTCAGAAAGTTCCCTGTGCTTTGTGCATTCAACTCACAGAGTTGAACATTCCCTTTGATAGAGCAGTTTTGAAACACTCTTTTTGTAGAATCTGCAAGTGGATATTTGGAGCGCTTTGAGGCCTCTGCCGCCAAAGGAATTATCATTGCATAAAAACTAGATGGAAGCGTTCTCAGAAACTTCCTTGTGATGAGTGCATTCAACTCGCAGAGTGGAACCTTCCTTTCGATAGACCAGTTTTGAAACACTGTTTTTGTAGAATCCGCAAGTGGCTATTTGGAGCTCTTTGAGGCTTATGCTGGAAAAGGAAATATCTTCGTCTACAAACTAGACAGAAGCATTCTCAGAAACTTCTTTGTCATGTGGGGATTGAACTCACAGAGTTGAACATTCCTTCACATAGAGCAGTTTTGCAACACCCTTTCGGTGGAAAGTGAAAGTGCTTATCTGGTGCGATGGCGGCATCTAGTGGATAAGGAAATACATTCAGATGAAAACAAGATACATCCATTCTCAGAAACTTCTTTGTGATGACTGCATTCTACTCACAGAGTTGAACCTTCCTTTTGATAGAGCAGTTTTGGAACACTCTTTTTGTGGAATCTGCAAGTGGCTATTTGGAGCGCTTTGAGGCCTATGCTGGAAAAGGAAATCTCTTCACATAAAACCTAGACAGAAGTATTCCCAGAAAGTTTTTCTGATGTGCGCATTCAACTCACCGAGTTGAACCTTCCTTTAGATAGAGCAGTTTGGAAACACTCTGTCTGTAGTACCTGCGAGTGGATATTTGGAGTGCTTTGAGTGCTACACTGTAAAAGCAAATATCTTCACTTGGAATCTAGACAGAAGAATTCTCAGAGACTTCCCTGTGCTCTCTGCATTCCACTCACAGAGTTGAACCTTCCTTTTGATAGAACAGTTTTGAAACACTCTTGTGTTAGAATCTGCAAGTCGATATTTGGAAGGTTTGGAGGCCTATCCTGGGAAAGGAAATATCTTCCCATCAAAACTAGACAGAAGCATTCTCAGAAACTTCTTAGTGATGTGCGCATTCAAGTCACAGAGTTGAAGCTTCCTTTTGATAGAGCAGTTTTGAACCACTCTTTTAGTAGAATCTGCAGGTGGATGTTTGGAGAGCTAAGAGGCCAACACTGGAAAAGGAAATCTCTTCACGTAAAAACTAGACGGAAGCATTCTCAGAAACTTCAATGGGCTTTACGCATTCAACTCACAGAGTGCAATGTTGCTTTTGAGAGCGCAGTTTTAAAACACTGTTTTTGTAGAATTTGCTAGAGGATGTTTGGAGCGATGTGAGGCCTTTGCTGGAAAAGGAAATATCTTCACATAAAACCTGGACAGAAGCATTCTCAGAAACTCCTTTGTGATGAGTGCATTCAAATCACACACTTGAACCTTCCTTTGGAAAGAGCAGTTTTGAAACACTCTTTCTGAAGAATCTGCAAGTGGATATTTGGAGCGATTTGAGGCCTATGCTGGAAATGAAATATCTTCACCTAAAAACTAGACGGAAGCATTCTCAGAAACTCCCTTGTGATGAGTGCATTCAACTCACAGAGTTGAAGCTTCCTTTTGATAGAGCAGTTTTGAAACACTCTTTTAGCAGCATCTGCAGGTGGATATTTGGAGCGCTTTGAGGCCAAGGCTGGAAAACGAAATATCATCACATAAAAACTCGACAGAAGCATTCTCTGAAACTTCTTTGTGATGAGTGCATTCAACTCACAGACTCGAACGTTTCTTTTGATAGAACAGTTTAGAAACACTCCTTTTGTAGAATCTGCAAGTGTTTATTTGGAGCGCTTGGAGGCCTATGTTGGAAAAGGACATATCTTCACATCAAAAGTAGACAGACGCATTCTCAGAAACTTCTTTGTGATGAGTGCATTGAACTCACAGAGTTGAACCTACCTATTGATAGAGAAGTTTGGAAACACCCTTTTTGTAGAATCTGCAAGTGAATATTTGGCGCGATTTGAGGCCTATGCAGGAAACGGAAATATCTTCACATGAAAACTAGACAGATGAATTCTCAGAAACGTCTTTGTGATGAGTGCATTCAACTCACAGACTTGAAGCTTCCTTTTGAAAGAGCAGTTTCGAAACACTCTTTTTGTAGAATCTGCAAGTGGATATTTGGAGCGCTTTGAGGGCTATGCTGGAAAAGTTAATACCTTCACCTAAAAACTAGACAGACGCAAACCCAGAAACTTCTTTGTGACGTGTGCATTGAACTCACAGAGTTGAACCTTTCTTTTGATACAGAAGTTTTGAAACACTCTTTTCGTAGAATCTTCAAGTGGATGGATGGAGTGATTTGAGGCCTATGCTGGAAAAGGAAATACCTTCACGTAGAAACGAGACAAAAGCATTCTCAGAAAGTTCCCTGTGCTTTGTGCATTCAACTCACAGAGTTGAACATTCCCTTTGATAGAGCAGTTTTGAAACACTCTTTTTGTAGAATCTGCAAGTGGATATTTGGAGCGCTTTGAGGCCTCTGCCGCCAAAGGAATTATCATTGCATAAAAACTAGATGGAAGCGTTCTCAGAAACTTCCTTGTGATGAGTGCATTCAACTCGCAGAGTGGAACCTTCCTTTCGATAGACCAGTTTTGAAACACTGTTTTTGTAGAATCCGCAAGTGGCTATTTGGAGCTCTTTGAGGCTTATGCTGGAAAAGGAAATATCTTCGTCTACAAACTAGACAGAAGCATTCTCAGAAACTTCTTTGTCATGTGGGGATTGAACTCACAGAGTTGAACATTCCTTCACATAGAGCAGTTTTGCAACACCCTTTCGGTGGAAAGTGAAAGTGCTTATCTGGTGCGATGGCGGCATCTAGTGGATAAGGAAATACATTCAGATGAAAACAAGATACATCCATTCTCAGAAACTTCTTTGTGATGACTGCATTCTACTCACAGAGTTGAACCTTCCTTTTGATAGAGCAGTTTTGGAACACTCTTTTTGTGGAATCTGCAAGTGGCTATTTGGAGCGCTTTGAGGCCTATGCTGGAAAAGGAAATCTCTTCACATAAAACCTAGACAGAAGTATTCCCAGAAAGTTTTTCTGATGTGCGCATTCAACTCACCGAGTTGAACCTTCCTTTAGATAGAGCAGTTTGGAAACACTCTGTCTGTAGTACCTGCGAGTGGATATTTGGAGTGCTTTGAGTGCTACACTGTAAAAGCAAATATCTTCACTTGGAATCTAGACAGAAGAATTCTCAGAGACTTCCCTGTGCTCTCTGCATTCCACTCACAGAGTTGAACCTTCCTTTTGATAGAACAGTTTTGAAACACTCTTGTGTTAGAATCTGCAAGTCGATATTTGGAAGGTTTGGAGGCCTATCCTGGGAAAGGAAATATCTTCCCATCAAAACTAGACAGAAGCATTCTCAGAAACTTCTTAGTGATGTGCGCATTCAAGTCACAGAGTTGAAGCTTCCTTTTGATAGAGCAGTTTTGAACCACTCTTTTAGTAGAATCTGCAGGTGGATGTTTGGAGAGCTAAGAGGCCAACACTGGAAAAGGAAATCTCTTCACGTAAAAACTAGACGGAAGCATTCTCAGAAACTTCAATGGGCTTTACGCATTCAACTCACAGAGTGCAATGTTGCTTTTGAGAGCGCAGTTTTAAAACACTGTTTTTGTAGAATTTGCTAGAGGATGTTTGGAGCGATGTGAGGCCTTTGCTGGAAAAGGAAATATCTTCACATAAAACCTGGACAGAAGCATTCTCAGAAACTCCTTTGTGATGAGTGCATTCAAATCACACACTTGAACCTTCCTTTGGAAAGAGCAGTTTTGAAACACTCTTTCTGAAGAATCTGCAAGTGGATATTTGGAGCGATTTGAGGCCTATGCTGGAAATGAAATATCTTCACCTAAAAACTAGACGGAAGCATTCTCAGAAACTCCCTTGTGATGAGTGCATTCAACTCACAGAGTTGAAGCTTCCTTTTGATAGAGCAGTTTTGAAACACTCTTTTAGCAGCATCTGCAGGTGGATATTTGGAGCGCTTTGAGGCCAAGGCTGGAAAACGAAATATCATCACATAAAAACTCGACAGAAGCATTCTCTGAAACTTCTTTGTGATGAGTGCATTCAACTCACAGACTCGAACGTTTCTTTTGATAGAACAGTTTAGAAACACTCCTTTTGTAGAATCTGCAAGTGTTTATTTGGAGCGCTTGGAGGCCTATGTTGGAAAAGGACATATCTTCACATCAAAAGTAGACAGACGCATTCTCAGAAACTTCTTTGTGATGAGTGCATTGAACTCACAGAGTTGAACCTACCTATTGATAGAGAAGTTTGGAAACACCCTTTTTGTAGAATCTGCAAGTGAATATTTGGCGCGATTTGAGGCCTATGCAGGAAACGGAAATATCTTCACATGAAAACTAGACAGATGAATTCTCAGAAACGTCTTTGTGATGAGTGCATTCAACTCACAGACTTGAAGCTTCCTTTTGAAAGAGCAGTTTCGAAACACTCTTTTTGTAGAATCTGCAAGTGGATATTTGGAGCGCTTTGAGGGCTATGCTGGAAAAGTTAATACCTTCACCTAAAAACTAGACAGACGCAAACCCAGAAACTTCTTTGTGACGTGTGCATTGAACTCACAGAGTTGAACCTTTCTTTTGATACAGAAGTTTTGAAACACTCTTTTCGTAGAATCTTCAAGTGGATGGATGGAGTGATTTGAGGCCTATGCTGGAAAAGGAAATACCTTCACGTAGAAACGAGACAAAAGCATTCTCAGAAAGTTCCCTGTGCTTTGTGCATTCAACTCACAGAGTTGAACATTCCCTTTGATAGAGCAGTTTTGAAACACTCTTTTTGTAGAATCTGCAAGTGGATATTTGGAGCGCTTTGAGGCCTCTGCCGCCAAAGGAATTATCATTGCATAAAAACTAGATGGAAGCGTTCTCAGAAACTTCCTTGTGATGAGTGCATTCAACTCGCAGAGTGGAACCTTCCTTTCGATAGACCAGTTTTGAAACACTGTTTTTGTAGAATCCGCAAGTGGCTATTTGGAGCTCTTTGAGGCTTATGCTGGAAAAGGAAATATCTTCGTCTACAAACTAGACAGAAGCATTCTCAGAAACTTCTTTGTCATGTGGGGATTGAACTCACAGAGTTGAACATTCCTTCACATAGAGCAGTTTTGCAACACCCTTTCGGTGGAAAGTGAAAGTGCTTATCTGGTGCGATGGCGGCATCTAGTGGATAAGGAAATACATTCAGATGAAAACAAGATACATCCATTCTCAGAAACTTCTTTGTGATGACTGCATTCTACTCACAGAGTTGAACCTTCCTTTTGATAGAGCAGTTTTGGAACACTCTTTTTGTGGAATCTGCAAGTGGCTATTTGGAGCGCTTTGAGGCCTATGCTGGAAAAGGAAATCTCTTCACATAAAACCTAGACAGAAGTATTCCCAGAAAGTTTTTCTGATGTGCGCATTCAACTCACCGAGTTGAACCTTCCTTTAGATAGAGCAGTTTGGAAACACTCTGTCTGTAGTACCTGCGAGTGGATATTTGGAGTGCTTTGAGTGCTACACTGTAAAAGCAAATATCTTCACTTGGAATCTAGACAGAAGAATTCTCAGAGACTTCCCTGTGCTCTCTGCATTCCACTCACAGAGTTGAACCTTCCTTTTGATAGAACAGTTTTGAAACACTCTTGTGTTAGAATCTGCAAGTCGATATTTGGAAGGTTTGGAGGCCTATCCTGGGAAAGGAAATATCTTCCCATCAAAACTAGACAGAAGCATTCTCAGAAACTTCTTAGTGATGTGCGCATTCAAGTCACAGAGTTGAAGCTTCCTTTTGATAGAGCAGTTTTGAACCACTCTTTTAGTAGAATCTGCAGGTGGATGTTTGGAGAGCTAAGAGGCCAACACTGGAAAAGGAAATCTCTTCACGTAAAAACTAGACGGAAGCATTCTCAGAAACTTCAATGGGCTTTACGCATTCAACTCACAGAGTGCAATGTTGCTTTTGAGAGCGCAGTTTTAAAACACTGTTTTTGTAGAATTTGCTAGAGGATGTTTGGAGCGATGTGAGGCCTTTGCTGGAAAAGGAAATATCTTCACATAAAACCTGGACAGAAGCATTCTCAGAAACTCCTTTGTGATGAGTGCATTCAAATCACACACTTGAACCTTCCTTTGGAAAGAGCAGTTTTGAAACACTCTTTCTGAAGAATCTGCAAGTGGATATTTGGAGCGATTTGAGGCCTATGCTGGAAATGAAATATCTTCACCTAAAAACTAGACGGAAGCATTCTCAGAAACTCCTTTGTGATGAGTGCATTCAACTCACAGAGTTGAAGCTTCCTTTTGATAGAGCAGTTTTGAAACACTCTTTTAGCAGCATCTGCAGGTGGATATTTGGAGCGCTTTGAGGCCAAGGCTGGAAAACGAAATATCATCACATAAAAACTCGACAGAAGCATTCTCTGAAACTTCTTTGTGATGAGTGCATTCAACTCACAGACTCGAACGTTTCTTTTGATAGAACAGTTTAGAAACACTCCTTTTGTAGAATCTGCAAGTGTTTATTTGGAGCGCTTGGAGGCCTATGTTGGAAAAGGACATATCTTCACATCAAAAGTAGACAGACGCATTCTCAGAAACTTCTTTGTGATGAGTGCATTGAACTCACAGAGTTGAACCTACCTATTGATAGAGAAGTTTGGAAACACCCTTTTTGTAGAATCTGCAAGTGAATATTTGGCGCGATTTGAGGCCTATGCAGGAAACGGAAATATCTTCACATGAAAACTAGACAGATGAATTCTCAGAAACGTCTTTGTGATGAGTGCATTCAACTCACAGACTTGAAGCTTCCTTTTGAAAGAGCAGTTTCGAAACACTCTTTTTGTAGAATCTGCAAGTGGATATTTGGAGCGCTTTGAGGGCTATGCTGGAAAAGTTAATACCTTCACCTAAAAACTAGACAGACGCAAACCCAGAAACTTCTTTGTGACGTGTGCATTGAACTCACAGAGTTGAACCTTTCTTTTGATACAGAAGTTTTGAAACACTCTTTTCGTAGAATCTTCAAGTGGATGGATGGAGTGATTTGAGGCCTATGCTGGAAAAGGAAATACCTTCACGTAGAAACGAGACAAAAGCATTCTCAGAAAGTTCCCTGTGCTTTGTGCATTCAACTCACAGAGTTGAACATTCCCTTTGATAGAGCAGTTTTGAAACACTCTTTTTGTAGAATCTGCAAGTGGATATTTGGAGCGCTTTGAGGCCTCTGCCGCCAAAGGAATTATCATTGCATAAAAACTAGATGGAAGCGTTCTCAGAAACTTCCTTGTGATGAGTGCATTCAACTCGCAGAGTGGAACCTTCCTTTCGATAGACCAGTTTTGAAACACTGTTTTTGTAGAATCCGCAAGTGGCTATTTGGAGCTCTTTGAGGCTTATGCTGGAAAAGGAAATATCTTCGTCTACAAACTAGACAGAAGCATTCTCAGAAACTTCTTTGTCATGTGGGGATTGAACTCACAGAGTTGAACATTCCTTTACATAGAGCAGTTTTGCAACACCCTTTCGGTGGAAAGTGAAAGTGCTTATCTGGTGCGATGGCGGCATCTAGTGGATAAGGAAATACATTCAGATGAAAACAAGATACATCCATTCTCAGAAACTTCTTTGTGATGACTGCATTCTACTCACAGAGTTGAACCTTCCTTTTGATAGAGCAGTTTTGGAACACTCTTTTTGTGGAATCTGCAAGTGGCTATTTGGAGCGCTTTGAGGCCTATGCTGGAAAAGGAAATCTCTTCACATAAAACCTAGACAGAAGTATTCCCAGAAAGTTTTTCTGATGTGCGCATTCAACTCACCGAGTTGAACCTTCCTTTAGATAGAGCAGTTTGGAAACACTCTGTCTGTAGTACCTGCGAGTGGATATTTGGAGTGCTTTGAGTGCTACACTGTAAAAGCAAATATCTTCACTTGGAATCTAGACAGAAGAATTCTCAGAGACTTCCCTGTGCTCTCTGCATTCCACTCACAGAGTTGAACCTTCCTTTTGATAGAACAGTTTTGAAACACTCTTGTGGTAGAATCTGCAAATCGATATTTGGAAGGTTTGGAGGCCTATCCTGGGAAAGGAAATATCTTCCCATCAAAACTAGACAGAAGCATTCTCAGAAACTTCTTAGTGATGTGCGCATTCAAGTCACAGAGTTGAAGCTTCCTTTTGATAGAGCAGTTTTGAACCACTCTTTTAGTAGAATCTGCAGGTGGATGTTTCGAGAGCTAAGAGGCCAACACTGGAAAAGGAAATCTCTTCACGTAAAAACTAGACGGAAGCATTCTCAGAAACTTCAATGGGCTTTACGCATTCAACTCACAGAGTGCAATGTTGCTTTTGAGAGCGCAGTTTTAAAACACTGTTTTTGTAGAATTTGCTAGAGGATGTTTGGAGCGATGTGAGGCCTTTGCTGGAAAAGGAAATATCTTCACATAAAACCTGGACAGAAGCATTCTCAGAAACTCCTTTGTGATGAGTGCATTCAAATCACACACTTGAACCTTCCTTTGGAAAGAGCAGTTTTGAAACACTCTTTCTGAAGAATCTGCAAGTGGATATTTGGAGCGATTTGAGGCCTATGCTGGAAATGAAATATCTTCACCTAAAAACTAGACGGAAGCATTCTCAGAAACTCCTTTGTGATGAGTGCATTCAACTCACAGAGTTGAAGCTTCCTTTTGATAGAGCAGTTTTGAAACACTCTTTTAGCAGCATCTGCAGGTGGATATTTGGAGCGCTTTGAGGCCAAGGCTGGAAAACGAAATATCATCACATAAAAACTCGACAGAAGCATTCTCTGAAACTTCTTTGTGATGAGTGCATTCAACTCACAGACTCGAACGTTTCTTTTGATAGAACAGTTTAGAAACACTCCTTTTGTAGAATCTGCAAGTGTTTATTTGGAGCGCTTGGAGGCCTATGTTGGAAAAGGACATATCTTCACATCAAAAGTAGACAGACGCATTCTCAGAAACTTCTTTGTGATGAGTGCATTGAACTCACAGAGTTGAACCTACCTATTGATAGAGAAGTTTGGAAACACCCTTTTTGTAGAATCTGCAAGTGAATATTTGGCGCGATTTGAGGCCTATGCAGGAAACGGAAATATCTTCACATGAAAACTAGACAGATGAATTCTCAGAAACGTCTTTGTGATGAGTGCATTCAACTCACAGACTTGAAGCTTCCTTTTGAAAGAGCAGTTTCGAAACACTCTTTTTGTAGAATCTGCAAGTGGATATTTGGAGCGCTTTGAGGGCTATGCTGGAAAAGTTAATACCTTCACCTAAAAACTAGACAGACGCAAACCCAGAAACTTCTTTGTGACGTGTGCATTGAACTCACACAGTTGAACCTTTCTTTTGATACAGAAGTTTTGAAACACTCTTTTCGTAGAATCTTCAAGTGGATGGATGGAGTGATTTGAGGCCTATGCTGGAAAAGGAAATACCTTCACGTAGAAACGAGACAAAAGCATTCTCAGAAAGTTCCCTGTGCTTTGTGCATTCAACTCACAGAGTTGAACATTCCCTTTGATAGAGCAGTTTTGAAACACTCTTTTTGTAGAATCTGCAAGTGGATATTTGGAGCGCTTTGAGGCCTCTGCCGCCAAAGGAATTATCATTGCATAAAAACTAGATGGAAGCGTTCTCAGAAACTTCCTTGTGATGAGTGCATTCAACTCGCAGAGTGGAACCTTCCTTTCGATAGACCAGTTTTGAAACACTGTTTTTGTAGAATCCGCAAGTGGCTATTTGGAGCTCTTTGAGGCTTATGCTGGAAAAGGAAATATCTTCGTCTACAAACTAGACAGAAGCATTCTCAGAAACTTCTTTGTCACGTGGGGATTGAACTCACAGAGTTGAACATTCCTTTACATAGAGCAGTTTTGCAACACCCTTTCGGTGGAAAGTGAAAGTGCTTATTTGGTGCGATGGCGGCATCTAGTGGATAAGGAAATACATTCAGATGAAAACAAGATACATCCATTCTCAGAAACTTCTTTGTGATGACTGCATTCTACTCACAGAGTTGAACCTTCCTCTTGATAGAACAGTTTTGAAACACTCTTTTTGTGGAATCTGCAAGTGGCTATTTGGAGCGCTTTGAGGCCTATGCTGGAAAAGGAAATCTCTTCACATAAAACCTAGACAGAAGTATTCCCAGAAAGTTTTTCTGATGTGCGCATTCAACTCACCGAGTTGAACCTTCCTTTAGATAGAGCAGTTTTGAAACACTCTGTCTGTAGTACCTGCGAGTGGATATTTGGAGTGCTTTGAGTGCTACACTGTAAAAGCAAATATCTTCACTTGGAATCTAGACAGAAGAATTCTCAGAGACTTCCCTGTGCTCTCTGCATTCCACTCACAGAGTTGAACCTTCCTTTTGATAGAACAGTTTTGAAACACTCTTGTGGTAGAATCTGCAAGTCGATATTTGGAAGGTTTGGAGGCCTATCCTGGGAAAGGAAATATCTTCCCATCAAAACTAGACAGAAGCATTCTCAGAAGCTTCTTAGTGATGTGCGCATTCAAGTCACAGAGTTGAAGCTTCCTTTTGATATAGCAGTTTTGAACCACTCTTTTAGTGGAATCTGCAAGTGGATGTTTGGAGAGCTAAGAGGCCAACACTGGAAAAGGAAATCTCTTCACGTAAAAACTAGACGGAAGCATTCTCAGAAACTTCAATGGGCTTTACGCATTCAACTCACAGAGTGCAATGTTGCTTTTGAGAGCGCAGTTTTAAAACACTGTTTTTGTAGAATTTGCTAGAGGATGTTTGGAGCGATGTGAGGCCTTTGCTGGAAAAGGAAATATCTTCACATAAAACCTAGACAGAAGCATTCTCAGAAACTCCTTTGTGATGAGTGCATTCAAATCACACACTTGAACCTTCCTTTGGAAAGAGCAGTTTTGAAACACTCTTTCTGAAGAATCTGCAAGTGGATATTTGGAGCGATTTGAGGCCTATGCTGGAAATGAAATATCTTCACCTAAAAACTAGACGGAAGCATTCTCAGAAACTCCTTTGTGATGAGTGCATTCAACTCACAGAGTTGAAGCTTCCTTTTGACAGAGCAGTTTTGAAACACTCTTTAAGCAGCATCTGCAAGTGGATATTTGGAGCGCTTTGAGGCCAAGGCTGGAAAACGAAATCTCATCACATAAAAACTCGACAGAAGCATTCTCTGAAACTTCTTTGTGATGAGTGCATTCAACTCACAGACTCGAACGTTTCTTTTGATAGAACAGTTTAGAAACACTCCTTTTGTAGAATCTGCAAGTGTTTATTTGGAGCGCTTTGAGGCCTATGTTGGAAAAGGACATATCTTCACATCAAAAGTAGACAGACGCATTCTCAGAAACTTCTTTGTGATGAGTGCATTGAACTCACAGAGTTGAACCTACCTATTGATAGAGAAGTTTTGAAACACCCTTTTTGTAGAATCTGCAAGTGAATATTTGGCGCGATTTGAGGCCTATGCGGGAAACGGAAATATCTTCACATGAAAACTAGACAGATGAATTCTCAGAAACGTCTTTGTGATGAGTGCATTCAACTCACAGACTTGAAGCTTCCTTTTGAAAGAGCAGTTTCGAAACACTCTTTTTGTAGAATCTGCAAGTGGATATTTGGAGCGCTTTGAGGGCTATGCTGGAAAAGTTAATACCTTCACCTAAAAACTAGACAGACGCAAACTCAGAAACTTCTTTGTGACGTGTGCATTGAACTCACAGA
This sequence comes from Pongo abelii, assembly GCF_028885655.2. NCBI lineage: Eukaryota > Metazoa > Chordata > Mammalia > Primates > Hominidae > Pongo > Pongo abelii. The sequence continues at coordinate 52,418,092 of NC_071989.2, forward strand.
GTTGAACCTTTCTTTTGATACAGAAGTTTTGAAACACTCTTTTCGTAGAATCTTCAAGTGGATGGATGGAGTGATTTGAGGCCTATGCTGGAAAAGGAAATACCTTCACGTAGAAACGAGACAAAAGCATTCTCAGAAAGTTCCCTGTGCTTTGTGCATTCAACTCACAGAGTTGAACATTCCCTTTGATAGAGCAGTTTTGAAACACTCTTTTTGTAGAATCTGCAAGTGGATATTTGGAGCGCTTTGAGGCCTCTGCCGCCAAAGGAATTATCATTGCATAAAAACTAGATGGAAGCGTTCTCAGAAACTTCCTTGTGATGAGTGCATTCAACTCGCAGAGTGGAACCTTCCTTTCGATAGACCAGTTTTGAAACACTGTTTTTGTAGAATCCGCAAGTGGCTATTTGGAGCTCTTTGAGGCTTATGCTGGAAAAGGAAATATCTTCGTCTACAAACTAGACAGAAGCATTCTCAGAAACTTCTTTGTCACGTGGGGATTGAACTCACAGAGTTGAACATTCCTTTACATAGAGCAGTTTTGCAACACCCTTTCGGTGGAAAGTGAAAGTGCTTCTTTGGTGCGATGGCGGCATCTAGTGGATAAGGAAATACAATCAGATGAAAACAAGATACATCCATTCTCAGAAACTTCTTTGTGATGACTGCATTCTACTCACAGAGTTGAACCTTCCTCTTGATAGAACAGTTTTGAAACACTCTTTTTGTGGAATCTGCAAGTGGCTATTTGGAGCGCTTTGAGGCCTATGCTGGAAAAGGAAATCTCTTCACATAAAACCTAGACAGAAGTATTCCCAGAAAGTTTTTCTGATGTGCGCATTCAACTCACCGAGTTGAACCTTCCTTTAGATAGAGCAGTTTTGAAACACTCTGTCTGTAGTACCTGCGAGTGGATATTTGGAGTGCTTTGAGTGCTACACTGTAAAAGCAAATATCTTCACTTGGAATCTAGACAGAAGAATTCTCAGAGACTTCCCTGTGCTCTCTGCATTCCACTCACAGAGTTGAACCTTCCTTTTGATAGAACAGTTTTGAAACACTCTTGTGGTAGAATCTGCAAGTCGATATTTGGAAGGTTTGGAGGCCTATCCTGGGAAAGGAAATATCTTCCCATCAAAACTAGACAGAAGCATTCTCAGAAGCTTCTTAGTGATGTGCGCATTCAAGTCACAGAGTTGAAGCTTCCTTTTGATATAGCAGTTTTGAACCACTCTTTTAGTGGAATCTGCAAGTGGATGTTTGGAGAGCTAAGAGGCCAACACTGGAAAAGGAAATCTCTTCACGTAAAAACTAGACGGAAGCATTCTCAGAAACTTCAATGGGCTTTACGCATTCAACTCACAGAGTGCAATGTTGCTTTTGAGAGCACAGTTTTAAAACACTGTTTTTGTAGAATTTGCTAGAGGATGTTTGGAGCGATGTGAGGCCTTTGCTGGAAAAGGAAATATCTTCACATAAAACCTAGACAGAAGCATTCTCAGAAACTCCTTTGTGATGAGTGCATTCAAATCACACACTTGAACCTTCCTTTGGAAAGAGCAGTTTTGAAACACTCTTTCTGAAGAATCTGCAAGTGGATATTTGGAGCGATTTGAGGCCTATGCTGGAAATGAAATATCTTCACCTAAAAACTAGACGGAAGCATTCTCAGAAACTCCTTTGTGATGAGTGCATTCAACTCACAGAGTTGAAGCTTCCTTTTGACAGAGCAGTTTTGAAACACTCTTTAAGCAGCATCTGCAAGTGGATATTTGGAGCGCTTTGAGGCCAAGGCTGGAAAACGAAATCTCATCACATAAAAACTCGACAGAAGCATTCTCTGAAACTTCTTTGTGATGAGTGCATTCAACTCACAGACTCGAACGTTTCTTTTGATAGAACAGTTTAGAAACACTCCTTTTGTAGAATCTGCAAGTGTTTATTTGGAACGCTTTGAGGCCTATGTTGGAAAAGGACATATCTTCACATCAAAATTAGACAGACACATTCTCAGAAACTTCTTTGTGATGAGTGCATTGAACTCACAGAGTTGAACCTACCTATTGATAGAGAAGTTTTGAAACACCCTTTTTGTAGAATCTGCAAGTGAATATTTGGCGCGATTTGAGGCCTATGCGGGAAACGGAAATATCTTCACATGAAAACTAGACAGATGAATTCTCAGAAACGTCTTTGTGATGAGTGCATTCAACTCACAGACTTGAAGCTTCCTTTTGAAAGAGCAGTTTCGAAACACTCTTTTTGTAGAATCTGCAAGTGGATATTTGGAGCGCTTTGAGGGCTATGCTGGAAATGTTAATACCTTCACCTAAAAACTAGACAGACGCAAACTCAGAAACTTCTTTGTGACGTGTGCATTGAACTCACAGAGTTGAACCTTTCTTTTGATACAGAAGTTTTGAAACACTCTTTTCGTAGAATCTTCAAGTGGATGGATGGAGTGATTTGAGGCCTATGCTGGAAAAGGAAATACCTTCACGTAGAAACGAGACAAAAGCATTCTCAGAAAGTTCCCTGTGCTTTGTGCATTCAACTCACAGAGTTGAACATTCCCTTTGATAGAGCAGTTTTGAAACACTCTTTTTGTAGAATCTGCAAGTGGATATTTGGAGCGCTTTGAGGCCTCTGCCGCCAAAGGAATTATCATTGCATAAAAACTAGATGGAAGCGTTCTCAGAAACTTCCTTGTGATGAGTGCATTCAACTCGCAGAGTGGAACCTTCCTTTCGATAGACCAGTTTTGAAACACTGTTTTTGTAGAATCCGCAAGTGGCTATTTGGAGCTCTTTGAGGCTTATGCTGGAAAAGGAAATATCTTCGTCTACAAACTAGACAGAAGCATTCTCAGAAACTTCTTTGTCACGTGGGGATTGAACTCACAGAGTTGAACATTCCTTTACATAGAGCAGTTTTGCAACACCCTTTCGGTGGAAAGTGAAAGTGCTTATTTGGTGCGATGGCGGCATCTAGTGGATAAGGAAATACATTCAGATGAAAACAAGATACATCCATTCTCAGAAACTTCTTTGTGATGACTGCATTCTACTCACAGAGTTGAACCTTCCTCTTGATAGAACAGTTTTGAAACACTCTTTTTGTGGAATCTGCAAGTGGCTATTTGGAGCGCTTTGAGGCCTATGCTGGAAAAGGAAATCTCTTCACATAAAACCTAGACAGAAGTATTCCCAGAAAGTTTTTCTGATGTGCGCATTCAACTCACCGAGTTGAACCTTCCTTTAGATAGAGCAGTTTTGAAACACTCTGTCTGTAGTACCTGCGAGTGGATATTTGGAGTGCTTTGAGTGCTACACTGTAAAAGCAAATATCTTCACTTGGAATCTAGACAGAAGAATTCTCAGAGACTTCCCTGTGCTCTCTGCATTCCACTCACAGAGTTGAACCTTCCTTTTGATAGAACAGTTTTGAAACACTCTTGTGGTAGAATCTGCAAGTCGATATTTGGAAGGTTTGGAGGCCTATCCTGGGAAAGGAAATATCTTCCCATCAAAACTAGACAGAAGCATTCTCAGAAGCTTCTTAGTGATGTGCGCATTCAAGTCACAGAGTTGAAGCTTCCTTTTGATATAGCAGTTTTGAACCACTCTTTTAGTAGAATCTGCAAGTGGATGTTTGGAGAGCTAAGAGGCCAACACTGGAAAAGGAAATCTCTTCACGTAAAAACTAGACGGAAGCATTCTCAGAAACTTCAATGGGCTTTACGCATTCAACTCACAGAGTGCAATGTTGCTTTTGAGAGCGCAGTTTTAAAACACTGTTTTTGTAGAATTTGCTAGAGGATGTTTGGAGCGATGTGAGGCCTTTGCTGGAAAAGGAAATATCTTCACATAAAACCTAGACAGAAGCATTCTCAGAAACTCCTTTGTGATGAGTGCATTCAAATCACACACTTGAACCTTCCTTTGGAAAGAGCAGTTTTGAAACACTCTTTCTGAAGAATCTGCAAGTGGATATTTGGAGCGATTTGAGGCCTATGCTGGAAATGAAATATCTTCACCTAAAAACTAGACGGAAGCATTCTCAGAAACTCCTTTGTGATGAGTGCATTCAACTCACAGAGTTGAAGCTTCCTTTTGATAGAGCAGTTTTGAAATACTCTTTTAGCAGCATCTGCAAGTGGATATTTGGAGCGCTTTGAGGCCAAGGCTGGAAAACGAAATCTCATCACATAAAAACTCGACAGAAGCATTCTCTGAAACTTCTTTGTGATGAGTGCATTCAACTCACAGACTCGAACGTTTCTTTTGATAGAACAGTTTAGAAACACTCCTTTTGTAGAATCTGCAAGTGTTTATTTGGAGCGCTTGGAGGCCTATGTTGGAAAAGGACATATCTTCACATCAAAAGTAGACAGACGCATTCTCAGAAACTTCTTTGTGATGAGTGCATTGAACTCACAGAGTTGAACCTACCTATTGATAGAGAAGTTTGGAAACACCCTTTTTGTAGAATCTGCAAGTGAATATTTGGCGCGATTTGAGGCCTATGCGGGAAACGGAAATATCTTCACATGAAAACTAGACAGATGAATTCTCAGAAACGTCTTTGTGATGAGTGCATTCAACTCACAGACTTGAAGCTTCCTTTTGAAAGAGCAGTTTCGAAACACTCTTTTTGTAGAATCTGCAAGTGGATATTTGGAGCGCTTTGAGGGCTATGCTGGAAAAGTTAATACCTTCACCTAAAAACTAGACAGAAGCATACTCAGAAACTTCTTTGTGACGTGTGCATTGAACTCACAGAGTTGAACCTTTCTTTTGATACAGAAGTTTTGAAACACTCTTTTCGTAGAATCTTCAAGTGGATGGATGGAGTGATTTGAGGCCTATGCTGGAAAAGGAAATACCTTCACGTAGAAACGAGACAAAAGCATTCTCAGAAAGTTCCCTGTGCTTTGTGCATTCAACTCACAGAGTTGAACATTCCCTTTGATAGAGCAGTTTTGAAACACTCTTTTTGTAGAATCTGCAAGTGGATATTTGGAGCGCTTTGAGGCCTCTGCCGCCAAAGGAATTATCATTGCATAAAAACTAGATGGAAGCGTTCTCAGAAACTTCCTTGTGATGAGTGCATTCAACTCGCAGAGTGGAACCTTCCTTTCGATAGACCAGTTTTGAAACACTGTTTTTGTAGAATCCGCAAGTGGCTATTTGGAGCTCTTTGAGGCTTATGCTGGAAAAGGAAATATCTTCGTCTACAAACTAGACAGAAGCATTCTCAGAAACTTCTTTGTCACGTGGGGATTGAACTCACAGAGTTGAACATTCCTTTACATAGAGCAGTTTTGCAACACCCTTTCGGTGGAAAGTGAAAGTGCTTATTTGGTGCGATGGCGGCATCTAGTGGATAAGGAAATACATTCAGATGAAAACAAGATACATCCATTCTCAGAAACTTCTTTGTGATGACTGCATTCTACTCACAGAGTTGAACCTTCCTCTTGATAGAACAGTTTTGAAACACTCTTTTTCTGGAATCTGCAAGTGGCTATTTGGAGCGCTTTGAGGCCTATGCTGGAAAAGGAAATCTCTTCACATAAAACCTAGACAGAAGTATTCCCAGAAAGTTTTTCTGATGTGCGCATTCAACTCACCGAGTTGAACCTTCCTTTAGATAGAGCAGTTTTGAAACACTCTGTCTGTAGTACCTGCGAGTGGATATTTGGAGTGCTTTGAGTGCTACACTGTAAAAGCAAATATCTTCACTTGGAATCTAGACAGAAGAATTCTCAGAGACTTCCCTGTGCTCTCTGCATTCCACTCACAGAGTTGAACCTTCCTTTTGATAGAACAGTTTTGAAACACTCTTGTGGTAGAATCTGCAAGTCGATATTTGGAAGGTTTGGAGGCCTATCCTGGGAAAGGAAATATCTTCCCATCAAAACTAGACAGAAGCATTCTCAGAAACTTCTTAGTGATGTGCGCATTCAAGTCACAGACTTGAAGCTTCCTTTTGATATAGCAGTTTTGAACCACTCTTTTAGTGGAATCTGCAAGTGGATGTTCGGAGAGCTAAGAGGCCAACACTGGAAAAGGAAATCTCTTCACGTAAAAACTAGACGGAAGCATTCTCAGAAACTTCAATGGGCTTTACGCATTCAACTCACAGAGTGCAATGTTGCTTTTGAGAGCGCAGTTTTAAAACACTGTTTTTGTAGAATTTGCTAGAGGATGTTTGGAGCGATGTGAGGCCTTTGCTGGAAAAGGAAATATCTTCACATAAAACCTAGACAGAAGCATTCTCAGAAACTCCTTTGTGATGAGTGCATTCAAATCACACACTTGAACCTTCCTTTGGAAAGAGCAGTTTTGAAACACTCTTTCTGAAGAATCTGCAAGTGGATATTTGGAGCGATTTGAGGCCTATGCTGGAAATGAAATATCTTCACCTAAAAACTAGACGGAAGCATTCTCAGAAACTCGTTTGTGATGAGTGCATTCAACTCACAGAGTTGAAGCTTCCTTTTGACAGAGCAGTTTTGAAACACTCTTTAAGCAGCATCTGCAAGTGGATATTTGGAGCGCTTTGAGGCCAAGGCTGGAAAACGAAATCTCATCACATAAAAACTCGACAGAAGCATTCTCTGAAACTTCTTTGTGATGAGTGCATTCAACTCACAGACTCGAACGTTTCTTTTGATAGAACAGTTTAGAAACACTCCTTTTGTAGAATCTGCAAGTGTTTATTTGGAGCGCTTTGAGGCCTATGTTGGAAAAGGACATATCTTCACATCAAAAGTAGACAGACGCATTCTCAGAAACTTCTTTGTGATGAGTGCATTGAACTCACAGAGTTGAACCTACCTATTGATAGAGAAGTTTGGAAGCACCCTTTTTGTAGAATCTGCAAGTGAATATTTGGCGCGATTTGAGGCCTATGCAGGAAACGGAAATATCTTCACATGAAAACTAGACAGATGAATTCTCAGAAACGTCTTTGTGATGAGTGCATTCAACTCACAGACTTGAAGCTTCCTTTTGAAAGAGCAGTTTCGAAACACTCTTTTTGTAGAATCTGCAAGTGGATATTTGGAGCGCTTTGAGGGCTATGCTGGAAAAGTTAATACCTTCACCTAAAAACTAGACAGAAGCATACTCAGAAACTTCTTTGTGACGTGTGCATTGAACTCACAGAGTTGAACCTTTCTTTTGATACAGAAGTTTTGAAACACTCTTTTCGTAGAATCTTCAAGTGGATGGATGGAGTGATTTGAGGCCTATGCTGGAAAAGGAAATACCTTCACGTAGAAACGAGACAAAAGCATTCTCAGAAAGTTCCCTGTGCTTTGTGCATTCAACTCACAGAGTTGAACATTCCCTTTGATAGAGCAGTTTTGAAACACTCTTTTTGTAGAATCTGCAAGTGGATATTTGGAGCGCTTTGAGGCCTCTGCTGCCAAAGGAATTATCATTGCGTAAAAACTAGATGGAAGCGTTCTCAGAAACTTCCTTGTGATGAGTGCATTCAACTCGCAGAGTGGAACCTTCCTTTCGATAGACCAGTTTTGAAACACTGTTTTTGTAGAATCCGCAAGTGGCTATTTGGAGCTCTTTGAGGCTTATGCTGGAAAAGGAAATATCTTCGTCTACAAACTAGACAGAAGCATTCTCAGAAACTTCTTTGTCACGTGGGGATTGAACTCACAGAGTTGAACATTCCTTTACATAGAGCAGTTTTGCAACACCCTTTCGGTGGAAAGTGAAAGTGCTTATTTGGTGCGATGGCGGCATCTAGTGGATAAGGAAATACATTCAGATGAAAACAAGATACATCCATTCTCAGAAACTTCTTTGTGATGACTGCATTCTACTCACAGAGTTGAACCTTCCTCTTGATAGAACAGTTTTGAAACACTCTTTTTGTGGAATCTGCAAGTGGCTATTTGGAGCGCTTTGAGGCCTATGCTGGAAAAGGAAATCTCTTCACATAAAACCTAGACAGAAGTATTCCCAGAAAGTTTTTCTGATGTGCGCATTCAACTCACCGAGTTGAACCTTCCTTTAGATAGAGCAGTTTTGAAACACTCTGTCTGTAGTACCTGCGAGTGGATATTTGGAGTGCTTTGAGTGCTACACTGTAAAAGCAAATATCTTCACTTGGAATCTAGACAGAAGAATTCTCAGAGACTTCCCTGTGCTCTCTGCATTCCACTCACAGAGTTGAACCTTCCTTTTGATAGAACAGTTTTGAAACACTCTTGTGGCAGAATCTGCAAGTCGATATTTGGAAGGTTTGGAGGCCTATCCTGGGAAAGGAAATATCTTCCCATCAAAACTAGACAGAAGCATTCTCAGAAGCTTCTTAGTGATGTGCGCATTCAAGTCACAGAGTTGAAGCTTCCTTTTGATATAGCAGTTTTGAACCACTCTTTTAGTAGAATCTGCAAGTGGATGTTTGGAGAGCTAAGAGGCCAACACTGGAAAAGGAAATCTCTTCACGTAAAAACTAGACGGAAGCATTCTCAGAAACTTCAATGGGCTTTACGCATTCAACTCACAGAGTGCAATGTTGCTTTTGAGAGCGCAGTTTTAAAACACTGTTTTTGTAGAATTTGCTAGAGGATGTTTGGAGCGATGTGAGGCCTTTGCTGGAAAAGGAAATATCTTCACATAAAACCTAGACAGAAGCATTCTCAGAAACTCCTTTGTGATGAGTGCATTCAAATCACACACTTGAACCTTCCTTTGGAAAGAGCAGTTTTGAAACACTCTTTCTGAAGAATCTGCAAGTGGATATTTGGAGCGATTTGAGGCCTATGCTGGAAATGAAATATCTTCACCTAAAAACTAGACGGAAGCATTCTCAGAAACTCCTTTGTGATGAGTGCATTCAACTCACAGAGTTGAAGCTTCCTTTTGACAGAGCAGTTTTGAAACACTCTTTAAGCAGCATCTGCAAGTGGATATTTGGAGCGCTTTGAGGCCAAGGCTGGAAAACGAAATCTCATCACATAAAAACTCGACAGAAGCATTCTCTGAAACTTCTTTGTGATGAGTGCATTCAACTCACAGACTCGAACGTTTCTTTTGATAGAACAGTTTAGAAACACTCCTTTTGTAGAATCTGCAAGTGTTTATTTGGAGCGCTTTGAGGCCTATGTTGGAAAAGGATATATCTTCACATCAAAAGTAGACAGACACATTCTCAGAAACTTCTTTGTGATGAGTGCATTGAACTCACAGAGTTGAACCTACCTATTGATACAGAAGTTTTGAAACACCCTTTTTGTAGAATCTGCAAGTGAATATTTGGCGCGATTTGAGGCCTATGCAGGAAACGGAAATATCTTCACATGAAAACTAGACAGATGAATTCTCAGAAACGTCTTTGTGATGAGTGCATTCAACTCACAGACTTGAAGCTTCCTTTTGAAAGAGCAGTTTCGAAACACTCTTTTTGTAGAATCTGCAAGTGGATATTTGGAGCGCTTTGAGGGCTATGCTGGAAATGTTAATACCTTCACCTAAAAACTAGACAGACGCAAACTCAGAAACTTCTTTGTGACGTGTGCATTGAACTCACAGAGTTGAACCTTTCTTTTGATACAGAAGTTTTGAAACAGTCTTTTCGTAGAATCTTCAAGTGGATGGATGGAGTGATTTGAGGCCTATGCTGGAAAAGGAAATACCTTCACGTAGAAACGAGACAAAAGCATTCTCAGAAAGTTCCCTGTGCTTTGTGCATTCAACTCACAGAGTTGAACATTCCCTTTGATAGAGCAGTTTTGAAACACTCTTTTTGTAGAATCTGCAAGTGGATATTTGGAGCGCTTTGAGGCCTCTGCCGCCAAAGGAATTATCATTGCATAAAAACTAGATGGAAGCGTTCTCAGAAACTTCCTTGTGATGAGTGCATTCAACTCGCAGAGTGGAACCTTCCTTTCGATAGACCAGTTTTGAAACACTGTTTTTGTAGAATCCGCAAGTGGCTATTTGGAGCTCTTTGAGGCTTATGCTGGAAAAGGAAATATCTTCGTCTACAAACTAGACAGAAGCATTCTCAGAAACTTCTTTGTCACCTGGGGATTGAACTCACAGAGTTGAACATTCCTTTACATAGAGCAGTTTTGCAACACCCTTTCGGTGGAAAGTGAAAGTGCTTCTTTGGTGCGATGGCGGCATCTAGTGGATAAGGAAATACATTCAGATGAAAACAAGATACATCCATTCTCAGAAACTTCTTTGTGATGACTGCATTCTACTCACAGAGTTGAACCTTCCTCTTGATAGAACAGTTTTGAAACACTCTTTTTGTGGAATCTGCAAGTGGCTATTTGGAGCGCTTTGAGGCCTATGCTGGAAAAGGAAATCTCTTCACATAAAACCTAGACAGAAGTATTCCCAGAAAGTTTTTCTGATGTGCGCATTCAACTCACCGAGTTGAACCTTCCTTTAGATAGAGCAGTTTTGAAACACTCTGTCTGTAGTACCTGCGAGTGGATATTTGGAGTGCTTTGAGTGCTACACTGTAAAAGCAAATATCTTCACTTGGAATCTAGACAGAAGAATTCTCAGAGACTTCCCTGTGCTCTCTGCATTCCACTCACAGAGTTGAACCTTCCTTTTGATAGAACAGTTTTGAAACACTCTTGTGGTAGAATCTGCAAGTCGATATTTGGAAGGTTTGGAGGCCTATCCTGGGAAAGGAAATATCTTCCCATCAAAACTAGACAGAAGCATTCTCAGAAGCTTCTTAGTGATGTGCGCATTCAAGTCACAGAGTTGAAGCTTCCTTTTGATATAGCAGTTTTGAACCACTCTTTTAGTGGAATCTGCAAGTGGATGTTTGGAGAGCTAAGAGGCCAACACTGGAAAAGGAAATCTCTTCACGTAAAAACTAGACGGAAGCATTCTCAGAAACTTCAATGGGCTTTACGCATTCAACTCACAGAGTGCAATGTTGCTTTTGAGAGCGCAGTTTTAAAACACTGTTTTTGTAGAATTTGCTAGAGGATGTTTGGAGCGATGTGAGGCCTTTGCTGGAAAAGGAAATATCTTCACATAAAACCTAGACAGAAGCATTCTCAGAAACTCCTTTGTGATGAGTGCATTCAAATCACACACTTGAACCTTCCTTTGGAAAGAGCAGTTTTGAAACACTCTTTCTGAAGAATCTGCAAGTGGATATTTGGAGCGATTTGAGGCCTATGCTGGAAATGAAATATCTTCACCTAAAAACTAGACGGAAGCATTCTCAGAAACTCCTTTGTGATGAGTGCATTCAACTCACAGAGTTGAAGCTTCCTTTTGACAGAGCAGTTTTGAAACACTCTTTAAGCAGCATCTGCAAGTGGATATTTGGAGCGCTTTGAGGCCAAGGCTGGAAAACGAAATCTCATCACATAAAAACTCGACAGAAGCATTCTCTGAAACTTCTTTGTGATGAGTGCATTCAACTCACAGACTCGAACGTTTCTTTTGATAGAACAGTTTAGAAACACTCCTTTTGTAGAATCTGCAAGTGTTTATTTGGAGCGCTTTGAGGCCTATGTTGGAAAAGGACATATCTTCACATCAAAAGTAGACAGACGCATTCTCAGAAACTTCTTTGTGATGAGTGCATTGAACTCACAGAGTTCAACCTACCTATTGATAGAGAAGTTTTGAAACACCCTTTTTGTAGAATCTGCAAGTGAATATTTGGCGCGATTTGAGGCCTATGCGGGAAACGGAAATATCTTCACATGAAAACTAGACAGATGAATTCTCAGAAACGTCTTTGTGATGAGTGCATTCAACTCACAGACTTGAAGCTTCCTTTTGAAAGAGCAGTTTCGAAACACTCTTTTTGTAGAATCTGCAAGTGGATATTTGGAGCGCTTTGAGGGCTATGCTGGAAAAGTTAATACCTTCACCTAAAAACTAGACAGACGCAAACTCAGAAACTTCTTTGTGACGTGTGCATTGAACTCACAGAGTTGAACCTTTCTTTTGATACAGAAGTTTTGAAACACTCTTTTCGTAGAATCTTCAAGTGGATGGATGGAGTGATTTGAGGCCTATGCTGGAAAAGGAAATACCTTCACGTAGAAACGAGACAAAAGCATTCTCAGAAAGTTCCCTGTGCTTTGTGCATTCAACTCACAGAGTTGAACATTCCCTTTGATAGAGCAGTTTTGAAACACTCTTTTTGTAGAATCTGCAAGTGGATATTTGGAGCGCTTTGAGGCCTCTGCCGCCAAAGGAATTATCATTGCATAAAAACTAGATGGAAGCGTTCTCAGAAACTTCCTTGTGATGAGTGCATTCAACTCGCAGAGTGGAACCTTCCTTTCGATAGACCAGTTTTGAAACACTGTTTTTGTAGAATCCGCAAGTGGCTATTTGGAGCTCTTTGAGGCTTATGCTGGAAAAGGAAATATCTTCGTCTACAAACTAGACAGAAGCATTCTCAGAAACTTCTTTGTCACGTGGGGATTGAACTCACAGAGTTGAACATTCCTTTACATAGAGCAGTTTTGCAACACCCTTTAGGTGGAAAGTGAAAGTGCTTCTTTGGTGCGATGGCGGCATCTAGTGGATAAGGAAATACAATCAGATGAAAACAAGATACATCCATTCTCAGAAACTTCTTTGTGATGACTGCATTCTACTCACAGAGTTGAACCTTCCTCTTGATAGAACAGTTTTGAAACACTCTTTTTGTGGAATCTGCAAGTGGCTATTTGGAGCGCTTTGAGGCCTATGCTGGAAAAGGAAATCTCTTCACATAAAACCTAGACAGAAGTATTCCCAGAAAGTTTTTCTGATGTGCGCATTCAACTCACCGAGTTGAACCTTCCTTTAGATAGAGCAGTTTTGAAACACTCTGTCTGTAGTACCTGCGAGTGGATATTTGGAGTGCTTTGAGTGCTACACTGTAAAAGCAAATATCTTCACTTGGAATCTAGACAGAAGAATTCTCAGAGACTTCCCTGTGCTCTCTGCATTCCACTCACAGAGTTGAACCTTCCTTTTGATAGAACAGTTTTGAAACACTCTTGTGGTAGAATCTGCAAGTCGATATTTGGAAGGTTTGGAGGCCTATCCTGGGAAAGGAAATATCTTCCCATCAAAACTAGACAGAAGCATTCTCAGAAGCTTCTTAGTGATGTGCGCATTCAAGTCACAGAGTTGAAGCTTCCTTTTGATATAGCAGTTTTGAACCACTCTTTTAGTGGAATCTGCAAGTGGATGTTTGGAGAGCTAAGAGGCCAACACTGGAAAAGGAAATCTCTTCACGTAAAAACTAGACGGAAGCATTCTCAGAAACTTCAATGGGCTTTACGCATTCAACTCACAGAGTGCAATGTTGCTTTTGAGAGCGCAGTTTTAAAACACTGTTTTTGTAGAATTTTCTAGAGGATGTTTGAAGCGATGTGAGGCCTTTGCTGGAAAAGGAAATATCTTCACATAAAACCTAGACAGAAGCATTCTCAGAAACTCCTTTGTGATGAGTGCATTCAAATCACACACTTGAACCTTCCTTTGGAAAGAGCAGTTTTGAAACACTCTTTCTGAAGAATCTGCAAGTGGATATTTGGAGCGATTTGAGGCCTATGCTGGAAATGAAATATCTTCACCTAAAAACTAGACGGAAGCATTCTCAGAAACTCCTTTGTGATGAGTGCATTCAACTCACAGAGTTGAAGCTTCCTTTTGACAGAGCAGTTTTGAAACACTCTTTAAGCAGCATCTGCAAGTGGATATTTGGAGCGCTTTGAGGCCAAGGCTGGAAAACGAAATCTCATCACATAAAAACTCGACAGAAGCATTCTCTGAAACTTCTTTGTGATGAGTGCATTCAACTCACAGACTCGAACGTTTCTTTTGATAGAACAGTTTAGAAACACTCCTTTTGTAGAATCTGCAAGTGTTTATTTGGAACGCTTTGAGGCCTATGTTGGAAAAGGACATATCTTCACATCAAAATTAGACAGACACATTCTCAGAAACTTCTTTGTGATGAGTGCATTGAACTCACAGAGTTGAACCTACCTATTGATAGAGAAGTTTTGAAACACCCTTTTTGTAGAATCTGCAAGTGAATATTTGGCGCGATTTGAGGCCTATGCGGGAAACGGAAATATCTTCACATGAAAACTAGACAGATGAATTCTCAGAAACGTCTTTGTGATGAGTGCATTCAACTCACAGACTTGAAGCTTCCTTTTGAAAGAGCAGTTTCGAAACACTCTTTTTGTAGAATCTGCAAGTGGATATTTGGAGCGCTTTGAGGGCTATGCTGGAAATGTTAATACCTTCACCTAAAAACTAGACAGACGCAAACTCAGAAACTTCTTTGTGACGTGTGCATTGAACTCACAGAGTTGAACCTTTCTTTTGATACAGAAGTTTTGAAACACTCTTTTCGTAGAATCTTCAAGTGGATGGATGGAGTGATTTGAGGCCTATGCTGGAAAAGGAAATACCTTCACGTAGAAACGAGACAAAAGCATTCTCAGAAAGTTCCCTGTGCTTTGTGCATTCAACTCACAGAGTTGAACATTCCCTTTGATAGAGCAGTTTTGAAACACTCTTTTTGTAGAATCTGCAAGTGGATATTTGGAGCGCTTTGAGGCCTCTGCCGCCAAAGGAATTATCATTGCATAAAAACTAGATGGAAGCGTTCTCAGAAACTTCCTTGTGATGAGTGCATTCAACTCGCAGAGTGGAACCTTCCTTTCGATAGACCAGTTTTGAAACACTGTTTTTGTAGAATCCGCAAGTGGCTATTTGGAGCTCTTTGAGGCTTATGCTGGAAAAGGAAATATCTTCGTCTACAAACTAGACAGAAGCATTCTCAGAAACTTCTTTGTCACGTGGGGATTGAACTCACAGAGTTGAACATTCCTTTACATAGAGCAGTTTTGCAACACCCTTTCGGTGGAAAGTGAAAGTGCTTCTTTGGTGCGATGGCGGCATCTAGTGGATAAGGAAATACATTCAGATGAAAACAAGATACATCCATTCTCAGAAACTTCTTTGTGATGACTGCATTCTACTCACAGAGTTGAACCTTCCTCTTGATAGAACAGTTTTGAAACACTCTTTTTGTGGAATCTGCAAGTGGCTATTTGGAGCGCTTTGAGGCCTATGCTGGAAAAGGAAATCTCTTCACATAAAACCTAGACAGAAGTATTCCCAGAAAGTTTTTCTGATGTGCGCATTCAACTCAC
The DNA here is from genome assembly GCF_028885655.2 of Pongo abelii. Lineage (NCBI taxonomy): Eukaryota > Metazoa > Chordata > Mammalia > Primates > Hominidae > Pongo > Pongo abelii. Next base: position 52,433,288 of record NC_071989.2, read on the forward strand.
CGAGTTGAACCTTCCTTTAGATAGAGCAGTTTTGAAACACTCTGTCTGTAGTACCTGCGAGTGGATATTTGGAGTGCTTTGAGTGCTACACTGTAAAAGCAAATATCTTCACTTGGAATCTAGACAGAAGAATTCTCAGAGACTTCCCTGTGCTCTCTGCATTCCACTCACAGAGTTGAACCTTCCTTTTGATAGAACAGTTTTGAAACACTCTTGTGGTAGAATCTGCAAGTCGATATTTGGAAGGTTTGGAGGCCTATCCTGGGAAAGGAAATATCTTCCCATCAAAACTAGACAGAAGCATTCTCAGAAGCTTCTTAGTGATGTGCGCATTCAAGTCACAGAGTTGAAGCTTCCTTTTGATATAGCAGTTTTGAACCACTCTTTTAGTAGAATCTGCAAGTGGATGTTTGGAGAGCTAAGAGGCCAACACTGGAAAAGGAAATCTCTTCACGTAAAAACTAGACGGAAGCATTCTCAGAAACTTCAATGGGCTTTACGCATTCAACTCACAGAGTGCAATGTTGCTTTTGAGAGCGCAGTTTTAAAACACTGTTTTTGTAGAATTTGCTAGAGGATGTTTGGAGCGATGTGAGGCCTTTGCTGGAAAAGGAAATATCTTCACATAAAACCTAGACAGAAGCATTCTCAGAAACTCCTTTGTGATGAGTGCATTCAAATCACACACTTGAACCTTCCTTTGGAAAGAGCAGTTTTGAAACACTCTTTCTGAAGAATCTGCAAGTGGATATTTGGAGCGATTTGAGGCCTATGCTGGAAATGAAATATCTTCACCTAAAAACTAGACGGAAGCATTCTCAGAAACTCCTTTGTGATGAGTGCATTCAACTCACAGAGTTGAAGCTTCCTTTTGATAGAGCAGTTTTGAAATACTCTTTTAGCAGCATCTGCAAGTGGATATTTGGAGCGCTTTGAGGCCAAGGCTGGAAAACGAAATCTCATCACATAAAAACTCGACAGAAGCATTCTCTGAAACTTCTTTGTGATGAGTGCATTCAACTCACAGACTCGAACGTTTCTTTTGATAGAACAGTTTAGAAACACTCCTTTTGTAGAATCTGCAAGTGTTTATTTGGAGCGCTTGGAGGCCTATGTTGGAAAAGGACATATCTTCACATCAAAAGTAGACAGACGCATTCTCAGAAACTTCTTTGTGATGAGTGCATTGAACTCACAGAGTTGAACCTACCTATTGATAGAGAAGTTTGGAAACACCCTTTTTGTAGAATCTGCAAGTGAATATTTGGCGCGATTTGAGGCCTATGCGGGAAACGGAAATATCTTCACATGAAAACTAGACAGATGAATTCTCAGAAACGTCTTTGTGATGAGTGCATTCAACTCACAGACTTGAAGCTTCCTTTTGAAAGAGCAGTTTCGAAACACTCTTTTTGTAGAATCTGCAAGTGGATATTTGGAGCGCTTTGAGGGCTATGCTGGAAAAGTTAATACCTTCACCTAAAAACTAGACAGAAGCATACTCAGAAACTTCTTTGTGACGTGTGCATTGAACTCACAGAGTTGAACCTTTCTTTTGATACAGAAGTTTTGAAACACTCTTTTCGTAGAATCTTCAAGTGGATGGATGGAGTGATTTGAGGCCTATGCTGGAAAAGGAAATACCTTCACGTAGAAACGAGACAAAAGCATTCTCAGAAAGTTCCCTGTGCTTTGTGCATTCAACTCACAGAGTTGAACATTCCCTTTGATAGAGCAGTTTTGAAACACTCTTTTTGTAGAATCTGCAAGTGGATATTTGGAGCGCTTTGAGGCCTCTGCCGCCAAAGGAATTATCATTGCATAAAAACTAGATGGAAGCGTTCTCAGAAACTTCCTTGTGATGAGTGCATTCAACTCGCAGAGTGGAACCTTCCTTTCGATAGACCAGTTTTGAAACACTGTTTTTGTAGAATCCGCAAGTGGCTATTTGGAGCTCTTTGAGGCTTATGCTGGAAAAGGAAATATCTTCGTCTACAAACTAGACAGAAGCATTCTCAGAAACTTCTTTGTCACGTGGGGATTGAACTCACAGAGTTGAACATTCCTTTACATAGAGCAGTTTTGCAACACCCTTTCGGTGGAAAGTGAAAGTGCTTATTTGGTGCGATGGCGGCATCTAGTGGATAAGGAAATACATTCAGATGAAAACAAGATACATCCATTCTCAGAAACTTCTTTGTGATGACTGCATTCTACTCACAGAGTTGAACCTTCCTCTTGATAGAACAGTTTTGAAACACTCTTTTTCTGGAATCTGCAAGTGGCTATTTGGAGCGCTTTGAGGCCTATGCTGGAAAAGGAAATCTCTTCACATAAAACCTAGACAGAAGTATTCCCAGAAAGTTTTTCTGATGTGCGCATTCAACTCACCGAGTTGAACCTTCCTTTAGATAGAGCAGTTTTGAAACACTCTGTCTGTAGTACCTGCGAGTGGATATTTGGAGTGCTTTGAGTGCTACACTGTAAAAGCAAATATCTTCACTTGGAATCTAGACAGAAGAATTCTCAGAGACTTCCCTGTGCTCTCTGCATTCCACTCACAGAGTTGAACCTTCCTTTTGATAGAACAGTTTTGAAACACTCTTGTGGTAGAATCTGCAAGTCGATATTTGGAAGGTTTGGAGGCCTATCCTGGGAAAGGAAATATCTTCCCATCAAAACTAGACAGAAGCATTCTCAGAAACTTCTTAGTGATGTGCGCATTCAAGTCACAGACTTGAAGCTTCCTTTTGATATAGCAGTTTTGAACCACTCTTTTAGTGGAATCTGCAAGTGGATGTTCGGAGAGCTAAGAGGCCAACACTGGAAAAGGAAATCTCTTCACGTAAAAACTAGACGGAAGCATTCTCAGAAACTTCAATGGGCTTTACGCATTCAACTCACAGAGTGCAATGTTGCTTTTGAGAGCGCAGTTTTAAAACACTGTTTTTGTAGAATTTGCTAGAGGATGTTTGGAGCGATGTGAGGCCTTTGCTGGAAAAGGAAATATCTTCACATAAAACCTAGACAGAAGCATTCTCAGAAACTCCTTTGTGATGAGTGCATTCAAATCACACACTTGAACCTTCCTTTGGAAAGAGCAGTTTTGAAACACTCTTTCTGAAGAATCTGCAAGTGGATATTTGGAGCGATTTGAGGCCTATGCTGGAAATGAAATATCTTCACCTAAAAACTAGACGGAAGCATTCTCAGAAACTCGTTTGTGATGAGTGCATTCAACTCACAGAGTTGAAGCTTCCTTTTGACAGAGCAGTTTTGAAACACTCTTTAAGCAGCATCTGCAAGTGGATATTTGGAGCGCTTTGAGGCCAAGGCTGGAAAACGAAATCTCATCACATAAAAACTCGACAGAAGCATTCTCTGAAACTTCTTTGTGATGAGTGCATTCAACTCACAGACTCGAACGTTTCTTTTGATAGAACAGTTTAGAAACACTCCTTTTGTAGAATCTGCAAGTGTTTATTTGGAGCGCTTTGAGGCCTATGTTGGAAAAGGACATATCTTCACATCAAAAGTAGACAGACGCATTCTCAGAAACTTCTTTGTGATGAGTGCATTGAACTCACAGAGTTGAACCTACCTATTGATAGAGAAGTTTGGAAGCACCCTTTTTGTAGAATCTGCAAGTGAATATTTGGCGCGATTTGAGGCCTATGCAGGAAACGGAAATATCTTCACATGAAAACTAGACAGATGAATTCTCAGAAACGTCTTTGTGATGAGTGCATTCAACTCACAGACTTGAAGCTTCCTTTTGAAAGAGCAGTTTCGAAACACTCTTTTTGTAGAATCTGCAAGTGGATATTTGGAGCGCTTTGAGGGCTATGCTGGAAAAGTTAATACCTTCACCTAAAAACTAGACAGAAGCATACTCAGAAACTTCTTTGTGACGTGTGCATTGAACTCACAGAGTTGAACCTTTCTTTTGATACAGAAGTTTTGAAACACTCTTTTCGTAGAATCTTCAAGTGGATGGATGGAGTGATTTGAGGCCTATGCTGGAAAAGGAAATACCTTCACGTAGAAACGAGACAAAAGCATTCTCAGAAAGTTCCCTGTGCTTTGTGCATTCAACTGACAGAGTTGAACATTCCCTTTGATAGAGCAGTTTTGAAACACTCTTTTTGTAGAATCTGCAAGTGGATATTTGGAGCGCTTTGAGGCCTCTGCTGCCAAAGGAATTATCATTGCGTAAAAACTAGATGGAAGCGTTCTCAGAAACTTCCTTGTGATGAGTGCATTCAACTCGCAGAGTGGAACCTTCCTTTCGATAGACCAGTTTTGAAACACTGTTTTTGTAGAATCCGCAAGTGGCTATTTGGAGCTCTTTGAGGCTTATGCTGGAAAAGGAAATATCTTCGTCTACAAACTAGACAGAAGCATTCTCAGAAACTTCTTTGTCACGTGGGGATTGAACTCACAGAGTTGAACATTCCTTTACATAGAGCAGTTTTGCAACACCCTTTCGGTGGAAAGTGAAAGTGCTTATTTGGTGCGATGGCGGCATCTAGTGGATAAGGAAATACATTCAGATGAAAACAAGATACATCCATTCTCAGAAACTTCTTTGTGATGACTGCATTCTACTCACAGAGTTGAACCTTCCTCTTGATAGAACAGTTTTGAAACACTCTTTTTGTGGAATCTGCAAGTGGCTATTTGGAGCGCTTTGAGGCCTATGCTGGAAAAGGAAATCTCTTCACATAAAACCTAGACAGAAGTATTCCCAGAAAGTTTTTCTGATGTGCGCATTCAACTCACCGAGTTGAACCTTCCTTTAGATAGAGCAGTTTTGAAACACTCTGTCTGTAGTACCTGCGAGTGGATATTTGGAGTGCTTTGAGTGCTACACTGTAAAAGCAAATATCTTCACTTGGAATCTAGACAGAAGAATTCTCAGAGACTTCCCTGTGCTCTCTGCATTCCACTCACAGAGTTGAACCTTCCTTTTGATAGAACAGTTTTGAAACACTCTTGTGGCAGAATCTGCAAGTCGATATTTGGAAGGTTTGGAGGCCTATCCTGGGAAAGGAAATATCTTCCCATCAAAACTAGACAGAAGCATTCTCAGAAGCTTCTTAGTGATGTGCGCATTCAAGTCACAGAGTTGAAGCTTCCTTTTGATATAGCAGTTTTGAACCACTCTTTTAGTAGAATCTGCAAGTGGATGTTTGGAGAGCTAAGAGGCCAACACTGGAAAAGGAAATCTCTTCACGTAAAAACTAGACGGAAGCATTCTCAGAAACTTCAATGGGCTTTACGCATTCAACTCACAGAGTGCAATGTTGCTTTTGAGAGCGCAGTTTTAAAACACTGTTTTTGTAGAATTTGCTAGAGGATGTTTGGAGCGATGTGAGGCCTTTGCTGGAAAAGGAAATATCTTCACATAAAACCTAGACAGAAGCATTCTCAGAAACTCCTTTGTGATGAGTGCATTCAAATCACACACTTGAACCTTCCTTTGGAAAGAGCAGTTTTGAAACACTCTTTCTGAAGAATCTGCAAGTGGATATTTGGAGCGATTTGAGGCCTATGCTGGAAATGAAATATCTTCACCTAAAAACTAGACGGAAGCATTCTCAGAAACTCCTTTGTGATGAGTGCATTCAACTCACAGAGTTGAAGCTTCCTTTTGACAGAGCAGTTTTGAAACACTCTTTAAGCAGCATCTGCAAGTGGATATTTGGAGCGCTTTGAGGCCAAGGCTGGAAAACGAAATCTCATCACATAAAAACTCGACAGAAGCATTCTCTGAAACTTCTTTGTGATGAGTGCATTCAACTCACAGACTCGAACGTTTCTTTTGATAGAACAGTTTAGAAACACTCCTTTTGTAGAATCTGCAAGTGTTTATTTGGAGCGCTTTGAGGCCTATGTTGGAAAAGGATATATCTTCACATCAAAAGTAGACAGACACATTCTCAGAAACTTCTTTGTGATGAGTGCATTGAACTCACAGAGTTGAACCTACCTATTGATACAGAAGTTTTGAAACACCCTTTTTGTAGAATCTGCAAGTGAATATTTGGCGCGATTTGAGGCCTATGCAGGAAACGGAAATATCTTCACATGAAAACTAGACAGATGAATTCTCAGAAACGTCTTTGTGATGAGTGCATTCAACTCACAGACTTGAAGCTTCCTTTTGAAAGAGCAGTTTCGAAACACTCTTTTTGTAGAATCTGCAAGTGGATATTTGGAGCGCTTTGAGGGCTATGCTGGAAATGTTAATACCTTCACCTAAAAACTAGACAGACGCAAACTCAGAAACTTCTTTGTGACGTGTGCATTGAACTCACAGAGTTGAACCTTTCTTTTGATACAGAAGTTTTGAAACAGTCTTTTCGTAGAATCTTCAAGTGGATGGATGGAGTGATTTGAGGCCTATGCTGGAAAAGGAAATACCTTCACGTAGAAACGAGACAAAAGCATTCTCAGAAAGTTCCCTGTGCTTTGTGCATTCAACTCACAGAGTTGAACATTCCCTTTGATAGAGCAGTTTTGAAACACTCTTTTTGTAGAATCTGCAAGTGGATATTTGGAGCGCTTTGAGGCCTCTGCCGCCAAAGGAATTATCATTGCATAAAAACTAGATGGAAGCGTTCTCAGAAACTTCCTTGTGATGAGTGCATTCAACTCGCAGAGTGGAACCTTCCTTTCGATAGACCAGTTTTGAAACACTGTTTTTGTAGAATCCGCAAGTGGCTATTTGGAGCTCTTTGAGGCTTATGCTGGAAAAGGAAATATCTTCGTCTACAAACTAGACAGAAGCATTCTCAGAAACTTCTTTGTCACCTGGGGATTGAACTCACAGAGTTGAACATTCCTTTACATAGAGCAGTTTTGCAACACCCTTTCGGTGGAAAGTGAAAGTGCTTCTTTGGTGCGATGGCGGCATCTAGTGGATAAGGAAATACATTCAGATGAAAACAAGATACATCCATTCTCAGAAACTTCTTTGTGATGACTGCATTCTACTCACAGAGTTGAACCTTCCTCTTGATAGAACAGTTTTGAAACACTCTTTTTGTGGAATCTGCAAGTGGCTATTTGGAGCGCTTTGAGGCCTATGCTGGAAAAGGAAATCTCTTCACATAAAACCTAGACAGAAGTATTCCCAGAAAGTTTTTCTGATGTGCGCATTCAACTCACCGAGTTGAACCTTCCTTTAGATAGAGCAGTTTTGAAACACTCTGTCTGTAGTACCTGCGAGTGGATATTTGGAGTGCTTTGAGTGCTACACTGTAAAAGCAAATATCTTCACTTGGAATCTAGACAGAAGAATTCTCAGAGACTTCCCTGTGCTCTCTGCATTCCACTCACAGAGTTGAACCTTCCTTTTGATAGAACAGTTTTGAAACACTCTTGTGGTAGAATCTGCAAGTCGATATTTGGAAGGTTTGGAGGCCTATCCTGGGAAAGGAAATATCTTCCCATCAAAACTAGACAGAAGCATTCTCAGAAGCTTCTTAGTGATGTGCGCATTCAAGTCACAGAGTTGAAGCTTCCTTTTGATATAGCAGTTTTGAACCACTCTTTTAGTGGAATCTGCAAGTGGATGTTTGGAGAGCTAAGAGGCCAACACTGGAAAAGGAAATCTCTTCACGTAAAAACTAGACGGAAGCATTCTCAGAAACTTCAATGGGCTTTACGCATTCAACTCACAGAGTGCAATGTTGCTTTTGAGAGCGCAGTTTTAAAACACTGTTTTTGTAGAATTTGCTAGAGGATGTTTGGAGCGATGTGAGGCCTTTGCTGGAAAAGGAAATATCTTCACATAAAACCTAGACAGAAGCATTCTCAGAAACTCCTTTGTGATGAGTGCATTCAAATCACACACTTGAACCTTCCTTTGGAAAGAGCAGTTTTGAAACACTCTTTCTGAAGAATCTGCAAGTGGATATTTGGAGCGATTTGAGGCCTATGCTGGAAATGAAATATCTTCACCTAAAAACTAGACGGAAGCATTCTCAGAAACTCCTTTGTGATGAGTGCATTCAACTCACAGAGTTGAAGCTTCCTTTTGACAGAGCAGTTTTGAAACACTCTTTAAGCAGCATCTGCAAGTGGATATTTGGAGCGCTTTGAGGCCAAGGCTGGAAAACGAAATCTCATCACATAAAAACTCGACAGAAGCATTCTCTGAAACTTCTTTGTGATGAGTGCATTCAACTCACAGACTCGAACGTTTCTTTTGATAGAACAGTTTAGAAACACTCCTTTTGTAGAATCTGCAAGTGTTTATTTGGAGCGCTTTGAGGCCTATGTTGGAAAAGGACATATCTTCACATCAAAAGTAGACAGACGCATTCTCAGAAACTTCTTTGTGATGAGTGCATTGAACTCACAGAGTTCAACCTACCTATTGATAGAGAAGTTTTGAAACACCCTTTTTGTAGAATCTGCAAGTGAATATTTGGCGCGATTTGAGGCCTATGCGGGAAACGGAAATATCTTCACATGAAAACTAGACAGATGAATTCTCAGAAACGTCTTTGTGATGAGTGCATTCAACTCACAGACTTGAAGCTTCCTTTTGAAAGAGCAGTTTCGAAACACTCTTTTTGTAGAATCTGCAAGTGGATATTTGGAGCGCTTTGAGGGCTATGCTGGAAAAGTTAATACCTTCACCTAAAAACTAGACAGACGCAAACTCAGAAACTTCTTTGTGACGTGTGCATTGAACTCACAGAGTTGAACCTTTCTTTTGATACAGAAGTTTTGAAACACTCTTTTCGTAGAATCTTCAAGTGGATGGATGGAGTGATTTGAGGCCTATGCTGGAAAAGGAAATACCTTCACGTAGAAACGAGACAAAAGCATTCTCAGAAAGTTCCCTGTGCTTTGTGCATTCAACTCACAGAGTTGAACATTCCCTTTGATAGAGCAGTTTTGAAACACTCTTTTTGTAGAATCTGCAAGTGGATATTTGGAGCGCTTTGAGGCCTCTGCCGCCAAAGGAATTATCATTGCATAAAAACTAGATGGAAGCGTTCTCAGAAACTTCCTTGTGATGAGTGCATTCAACTCGCAGAGTGGAACCTTCCTTTCGATAGACCAGTTTTGAAACACTGTTTTTGTAGAATCCGCAAGTGGCTATTTGGAGCTCTTTGAGGCTTATGCTGGAAAAGGAAATATCTTCGTCTACAAACTAGACAGAAGCATTCTCAGAAACTTCTTTGTCACGTGGGGATTGAACTCACAGAGTTGAACATTCCTTTACATAGAGCAGTTTTGCAACACCCTTTAGGTGGAAAGTGAAAGTGCTTCTTTGGTGCGATGGCGGCATCTAGTGGATAAGGAAATACAATCAGATGAAAACAAGATACATCCATTCTCAGAAACTTCTTTGTGATGACTGCATTCTACTCACAGAGTTGAACCTTCCTCTTGATAGAACAGTTTTGAAACACTCTTTTTGTGGAATCTGCAAGTGGCTATTTGGAGCGCTTTGAGGCCTATGCTGGAAAAGGAAATCTCTTCACATAAAACCTAGACAGAAGTATTCCCAGAAAGTTTTTCTGATGTGCGCATTCAACTCACCGAGTTGAACCTTCCTTTAGATAGAGCAGTTTTGAAACACTCTGTCTGTAGTACCTGCGAGTGGATATTTGGAGTGCTTTGAGTGCTACACTGTAAAAGCAAATATCTTCACTTGGAATCTAGACAGAAGAATTCTCAGAGACTTCCCTGTGCTCTCTGCATTCCACTCACAGAGTTGAACCTTCCTTTTGATAGAACAGTTTTGAAACACTCTTGTGGTAGAATCTGCAAGTCGATATTTGGAAGGTTTGGAGGCCTATCCTGGGAAAGGAAATATCTTCCCATCAAAACTAGACAGAAGCATTCTCAGAAGCTTCTTAGTGATGTGCGCATTCAAGTCACAGAGTTGAAGCTTCCTTTTGATATAGCAGTTTTGAACCACTCTTTTAGTGGAATCTGCAAGTGGATGTTTGGAGAGCTAAGAGGCCAACACTGGAAAAGGAAATCTCTTCACGTAAAAACTAGACGGAAGCATTCTCAGAAACTTCAATGGGCTTTACGCATTCAACTCACAGAGTGCAATGTTGCTTTTGAGAGCGCAGTTTTAAAACACTGTTTTTGTAGAATTTTCTAGAGGATGTTTGAAGCGATGTGAGGCCTTTGCTGGAAAAGGAAATATCTTCACATAAAACCTAGACAGAAGCATTCTCAGAAACTCCTTTGTGATGAGTGCATTCAAATCACACACTTGAACCTTCCTTTGGAAAGAGCAGTTTTGAAACACTCTTTCTGAAGAATCTGCAAGTGGATATTTGGAGCGATTTGAGGCCTATGCTGGAAATGAAATATCTTCACCTAAAAACTAGACGGAAGCATTCTCAGAAACTCCTTTGTGATGAGTGCATTCAACTCACAGAGTTGAAGCTTCCTTTTGACAGAGCAGTTTTGAAACACTCTTTAAGCAGCATCTGCAAGTGGATATTTGGAGCGCTTTGAGGCCAAGGCTGGAAAACGAAATCTCATCACATAAAAACTCGACAGAAGCATTCTCTGAAACTTCTTTGTGATGAGTGCATTCAACTCACAGACTCGAACGTTTCTTTTGATAGAACAGTTTAGAAACACTCCTTTTGTAGAATCTGCAAGTGTTTATTTGGAACGCTTTGAGGCCTATGTTGGAAAAGGACATATCTTCACATCAAAATTAGACAGACACATTCTCAGAAACTTCTTTGTGATGAGTGCATTGAACTCACAGAGTTGAACCTACCTATTGATAGAGAAGTTTTGAAACACCCTTTTTGTAGAATCTGCAAGTGAATATTTGGCGCGATTTGAGGCCTATGCGGGAAACGGAAATATCTTCACATGAAAACTAGACAGATGAATTCTCAGAAACGTCTTTGTGATGAGTGCATTCAACTCACAGACTTGAAGCTTCCTTTTGAAAGAGCAGTTTCGAAACACTCTTTTTGTAGAATCTGCAAGTGGATATTTGGAGCGCTTTGAGGGCTATGCTGGAAATGTTAATACCTTCACCTAAAAACTAGACAGACGCAAACTCAGAAACTTCTTTGTGACGTGTGCATTGAACTCACAGAGTTGAACCTTTCTTTTGATACAGAAGTTTTGAAACACTCTTTTCGTAGAATCTTCAAGTGGATGGATGGAGTGATTTGAGGCCTATGCTGGAAAAGGAAATACCTTCACGTAGAAACGAGACAAAAGCATTCTCAGAAAGTTCCCTGTGCTTTGTGCATTCAACTCACAGAGTTGAACATTCCCTTTGATAGAGCAGTTTTGAAACACTCTTTTTGTAGAATCTGCAAGTGGATATTTGGAGCGCTTTGAGGCCTCTGCCGCCAAAGGAATTATCATTGCATAAAAACTAGATGGAAGCGTTCTCAGAAACTTCCTTGTGATGAGTGCATTCAACTCGCAGAGTGGAACCTTCCTTTCGATAGACCAGTTTTGAAACACTGTTTTTGTAGAATCCGCAAGTGGCTATTTGGAGCTCTTTGAGGCTTATGCTGGAAAAGGAAATATCTTCGTCTACAAACTAGACAGAAGCATTCTCAGAAACTTCTTTGTCACGTGGGGATTGAACTCACAGAGTTGAACATTCCTTTACATAGAGCAGTTTTGCAACACCCTTTCGGTGGAAAGTGAAAGTGCTTCTTTGGTGCGATGGCGGCATCTAGTGGATAAGGAAATACATTCAGATGAAAACAAGATACATCCATTCTCAGAAACTTCTTTGTGATGACTGCATTCTACTCACAGAGTTGAACCTTCCTCTTGATAGAACAGTTTTGAAACACTCTTTTTGTGGAATCTGCAAGTGGCTATTTGGAGCGCTTTGAGGCCTATGCTGGAAAAGGAAATCTCTTCACATAAAACCTAGACAGAAGTATTCCCAGAAAGTTTTTCTGATGTGCGCATTCAACTCACCGAGTTGAACCTTCCTTTAGATAGAGCAGTTTTGAAACACTCTGTCTGTAGTACCTGCGAGTGGATATTTGGAGTGCTTTGAGTGCTACACTGTAAAAGCAAATATCTTCACTTGGAATCTAGACAGAAGAATTCTCAGAGACTTCCCTGTGCTCTCTGCATTCCACTCACAGAGTTGAACCTTCCTTTTGATAGAACAGTTTTGAAACACTCTTGTGGTAGAATCTGCAAGTCGATATTTGGAAGGTTTGGAGGCCTATCCTGGGAAAGGAAATATCTTCCCATCAAAACTAGACAGAAGCATTCTCAGAAGCTTCTTAGTGATGTGCGCATTCAAGTCACAGAGTTGAAGCTTCCTTTTGATATAGCAGTTTTGAACCACTCTTTTAGTGGAATCTGCAAGTGGATGTTTGGAGAGCTAAGAGGCCAACACTGGAAAAGGAAATCTCTTCACGTAAAAACTAGACGGAAGCATTCTCAGAAACTTCAATGGGCTTTACGCATTCAACTCACAGAGTGCAATGTTGCTTTTGAGAGCGCAGTTTTAAAACACTGTTTTTGTAGAATTTGCTAGAGGATGTTTGGAGCGATGTGAGGCCTTTGCTGGAAAAGGAAATATCTTCACATAAAACCTAGACAGAAGCATTCTCAGAAACTCCTTTGTGATGAGTGCATTCAAATCACACACTTGAACCTTCCTTTGGAAAGAGCAGTTTTGAAACACTCTTTCTGAAGAATCTGCAAGTGGATATTTGGAGCGATTTGAGGCCTATGCTGGAAATGAAATATCTTCACCTAAAAACTAGACGGAAGCATTCTCAGAAACTCCTTTGTGATGAGTGCATTCAACTCACAGAGTTGAAGCTTCCTTTTGACAGAGCAGTTTTGAAACACTCTTTAAGCAGCATCTGCAAGTGGATATTTGGAGCGCTTTGAGGCCAAGGCTGGAAAACGAAATCTCATCACATAAAAACTCGACAGAAGCATTCTCTGAAACTTCTTTGTGATGAGTGCATTCAACTCACAGACTCGAACGTTTCTTTTGATAGAACAGTTTAGAAACACTCCTTTTGTAGAATCTGCAAGTGTTTATTTGGAGCGCTTTGAGGCCTATGTTGGAAAAGGACATATCTTCACATCAAAAGTAGACAGACGCATTCTCAGAAACTTCTTTGTGATGAGTGCATTGAACTCACAGAGTTCAACCTACCTATTGATAGAGAAGTTTTGAAACACCCTTTTTGTAGAATCTGCAAGTGAATATTTGGCGCGATTTGAGGCCTATGCGGGAAACGGAAATATCTTCACATGAAAACTAGACAGATGAATTCTCAGAAACGTCTTTGTGATGAGTGCATTCAACTCACAGACTTGAAGCTTCCTTTTGAAAGAGCAGTTTCGAAACACTCTTTTTGTAGAATCTGCAAGTGGATATTTGGAGCGCTTTGAGGGCTATGCTGGAAATGTTAATACCTTCACCTAAAAACTAGACAGACGCAAACTCAGAAACTTCTTTGTGACGTGTGCATTGAACTCACAGAGTTGAACCTTTCTTTTGATACAGAAGTTTTGAAACACTCTTTTCGTAGAATCTTCAAGTGGATGGATGGAGTGATTTGAGGCCTATGCTGGAAAAGGAAATACCTTCACGTAGAAACGAGACAAAAGCATTCTCAGAAAGTTCCCTGTGCTTTGTGCATTCAACTCACAGAGTTGAACATTCCCTTTGATAGAGCAGTTTTGAAACACTCTTTTTGTAGAATCTGCAAGTGGATATTTGGAGCGCTTTGAGGCCTCTGCCGCCAAAGGAATTATCATTGCATAAAAACTAGATGGAAGCGTTCTCAGAAACTTCCTTGTGATGAGTGCATTCAACTCGCAGAGTGGAACCTTCCTTTCGATAGACCAGTTTTGAAACACTGTTTTTGTAGAATCCGCAAGTGGCTATTTGGAGCTCTTTGAGGCTTATGCTGGAAAAGGAAATATCTTCGTCTACAAACTAGACAGAAGCATTCTCAGAAACTTCTTTGTCACGTGGGGATTGAACTCACAGAGTTGAACATTCCTTTACATAGAGCAGTTTTGCAACACCCTTTCGGTGGAAAGTGAAAGTGCTTCTTTGGTGCGATGGCGGCATCTAGTGGATAAGGAAATACAATCAGATGAAAACAAGATACATCCATTCTCAGAAACTTCTTTGTGATGACTGCATTCTACTCACAGAGTTGAACCTTCCTCTTGATAGAACAGTTTTGAAACACTCTTTTTGTGGAATCTGCAAGTGGCTATTTGGAGCGCTTTGAGGCCTATGCTGGAAAAGGAAATCTCTTCACATAAAACCTAGACAGAAGTATTCCCAGAAAGTTTTTCTGATGTGCGCATTCAACTCACCGAGTTGAACCTTCCTTTAGATAGAGCAGTTTTGAAACACTCTGTCTGTAGTACCTGCGAGTGGATATTTGGAGTGCTTTGAGTGCTACACTGTAAAAGCAAATATCTTCACTTGGAATCTAGACAGAAGAATTCTCAGAGACTTCCCTGTGCTCTCTGCATTCCACTCACAGAGTTGAACCTTCCTTTTGATAGAACAGTTTTGAAACACTCTTGTGGTAGAATCTGCAAGTCGATATTTGGAAGGTTTGGAGGCCTATCCTGGGAAAGGAAATATCTTCCCATCAAAACTAGACAGAAGCATTCTCAGAAGCTTCTTAGTGATGTGCGCATTCAAGTCACAGAGTTGAAGCTTCCTTTTGATATAGCAGTTTTGAACCACTCTTTTAGTGGAATCTGCAAGTGGATGTTTGGAGAGCTAAGAGGCCAACACTGGAAAAGGAAATCTCTTCACGTAAAAACTAGACGGAAGCATTCTCAGAAACTTCAATGGGCTTTACGCATTCAACTCACAGAGTGCAATGTTGCTTTTGAGAGCGCAGTTTTAAAACACTGTTTTTGTAGAATTTGCTAGAGGATGTTTGAAGCGATGTGAGGCCTTTGCTGGAAAAGGAAATATCTTCACATAAAACCTAGACAGAAGCATTCTCAGAAACTCCTTTGTGATGAGTGCATTCAAATCACACACTTGAACCTTCCTTTGGAAAGAGCAGTTTTGAAACACTCTTTCTGAAGAATCTGCAAGTGGATATTTGGAGCGATTTGAGGCCTATGCTGGAAATGAAATATCTTCACCTAAAAACTAGACGGAAGCATTCTCAGAAACTCCTTTGTGATGAGTGCATTCAACTCACAGAGTTGAAGCTTCCTTTTGACAGAGCAGTTTTGAAACACTCTTTAAGCAGCATCTGCAAGTGGATATTTGGAGCGCTTTGAGGCCAAGGCTGGAAAACGAAATCTCATCACATAAAAACTCGACAGAAGCATTCTCTGAAACTTCTTTGTGATGAGTGCATTCAACTCACAGACTCGAACGTTTCTTTTGATAGAACAGTTTAGAAACACTCCTTTTGTAGAATCTGCAAGTGTTTATTTGGAACGCTTTGAGGCCTATGTTGGAAAAGGACATATCTTCACATCAAAATTAGACAGACACATTCTCAGAAACTTCTTTGTGATGAGTGCATTGAACTCACAGAGTTGAACCTACCTATTGATAGAGAAGTTTTGAAACACCCTTTTTGTAGAATCTGCAAGTGAATATTTGGCGCGATTTGAGGCCTATGCGGGAAACGGAAATATCTTCACATGAAAACTAGACAGATGAATTCTCAGAAACGTCTTTGTGATGAGTGCATTCAACTCACAGACTTGAAGCTTCCTTTTGAAAGAGCAGTTTCGAAACACTCTTTTTGTAGAATCTGCAAGTGGATATTTGGAGCGCTTTGAGGGCTATGCTGGAAATTTTAATACCTTCACCTAAAAACTAGACAGACGCAAACTCAGAAACTTCTTTGTGACGTGTGCATTGAACTCACAGAGTTGAACCTTTCTTTTGATACAGAAGTTTTGAAACACTCTTTTCGTAGAATCTTCAAGTGGATGGATGGAGTGATTTGAGGCCTATGCTGGAAAAGGAAATACCTTCACGTAGAAACGAGACAAAAGCATTCTCAGAAAGTTCCCTGTGCTTTGTGCATTCAACTCACAGAGTTGAACATTCCCTTTGATAGAGCAGTTTTGAAACACTCTTTTTGTAGAATCTGCAAGTGGATATTTGGAGCGCTTTGAGGCCTCTGCCGCCAAAGGAATTATCATTGCATAAAAACTAGATGGAAGCGTTCTCAGAAACTTCCTTGTGATGAGTGCATTCAACTCGCAGAGTGGAACCTTCCTTTCGATAGACCAGTTTTGAAACACTGTTTTTGTAGAATCCGCAAGTGGCTATTTGGAGCTCTTTGAGGCTTATGCTGGAAAAGGAAATATCTTCGTCTACAAACTAGACAGAAGCATTCTCAGAAACTTCTTTGTCACGTGGGGATTGAACTCACAGAGTTGAACATTCCTTTACATAGAGCAGTTTTGCAACACCCTTTCGGTGGAAAGTGAAAGTGCTTATTTGGTGCGATGGCGGCATCTAGTGGATAAGGAAATACATTCAGATGAAAACAAGATACATCCATTCTCAGAAACTTCTTTGTGATGACTGCATTCTACTCACAGAGTTGAACCTTCCTCTTGATAGAACAGTTTTGAAACACTCTTTTTGTGGAATCTGCAAGTGGCTATTTGGAGCGCTTTGAGGCCTATGCTGGAAAAGGAAATCTCTTCACATAAAACCTAGACAGAAGTATTCCCAGAAAGATTTTCTGATGTGCGCATTCAACTCACCGAGTTGAACCTTCC
Organism: Pongo abelii; assembly: GCF_028885655.2. Classification (NCBI taxonomy): domain Eukaryota; kingdom Metazoa; phylum Chordata; class Mammalia; order Primates; family Hominidae; genus Pongo; species Pongo abelii. Next base: position 52,450,040 of record NC_071989.2, read on the forward strand.
TTTAGATAGAGCAGTTTTGAAACACTCTGTCTGTAGTACCTGCGAGTGGATATTTGGAGTGCTTTGAGTGCTACACTGTAAAAGCAAATATCTTCACTTGGAATCTAGACAGAAGAATTCTCAGAGACTTCCCTGTGCTCTCTGCATTCCACTCACAGAGTTGAACCTTCCTTTTGATAGAACAGTTTTGAAACACTCTTGTGGTAGAATCTGCAAGTCGATATTTGGAAGGTTTGGAGGCCTATCCTGGGAAAGGAAATATCTTCCCATCAAAACTAGACAGAAGCATTCTCAGAAGCTTCTTAGTGATGTGCGCATTCAAGTCACAGAGTTGAAGCTTCCTTTTGATATAGCAGTTTTGAACCACTCTTTTAGTGGAATCTGCAAGTGGATGTTTGGAGAGCTAAGAGGCCAACACTGGAAAAGGAAATCTCTTCACGTAAAAACTAGACGGAAGCATTCTCAGAAACTTCAATGGGCTTTACGCATTCAACTCACAGAGTGCAATGTTGCTTTTGAGAGCGCAGTTTTAAAACACTGTTTTTGTAGAATTTGCTAGAGGATGTTTGAAGCGATGTGAGGCCTTTGCTGGAAAAGGAAATATCTTCACATAAAACCTAGACAGAAGCATTCTCAGAAACTCCTTTGTGATGAGTGCATTCAAATCACACACTTGAACCTTCCTTTGGAAAGAGCAGTTTTGAAACACTCTTTCTGAAGAATCTGCAAGTGGATATTTGGAGCGATTTGAGGCCTATGCTGGAAATGAAATATCTTCACCTAAAAACTAGACGGAAGCATTCTCAGAAACTCCTTTGTGATGAGTGCATTCAACTCACAGAGTTGAAGCTTCCTTTTGACAGAGCAGTTTTGAAACACTCTTTAAGCAGCATCTGCAAGTGGATATTTGGAGCGCTTTGAGGCCAAGGCTGGAAAACGAAATCTCATCACATAAAAACTCGACAGAAGCATTCTCTGAAACTTCTTTGTGATGAGTGCATTCAACTCACAGACTCGAACGTTTCTTTTGATAGAACAGTTTAGAAACACTCCTTTTGTAGAATCTGCAAGTGTTTATTTGGAACGCTTTGAGGCCTATGTTGGAAAAGGACATATCTTCACATCAAAATTAGACAGACACATTCTCAGAAACTTCTTTGTGATGAGTGCATTGAACTCACAGAGTTGAACCTACCTATTGATAGAGAAGTTTTGAAACACCCTTTTTGTAGAATCTGCAAGTGAATATTTGGCGCGATTTGAGGCCTATGCGGGAAACGGAAATATCTTCACATGAAAACTAGACAGATGAATTCTCAGAAACGTCTTTGTGATGAGTGCATTCAACTCACAGACTTGAAGCTTCCTTTTGAAAGAGCAGTTTCGAAACACTCTTTTTGTAGAATCTGCAAGTGGATATTTGGAGCGCTTTGAGGGCTATGCTGGAAATTTTAATACCTTCACCTAAAAACTAGACAGACGCAAACTCAGAAACTTCTTTGTGACGTGTGCATTGAACTCACAGAGTTGAACCTTTCTTTTGATACAGAAGTTTTGAAACACTCTTTTCGTAGAATCTTCAAGTGGATGGATGGAGTGATTTGAGGCCTATGCTGGAAAAGGAAATACCTTCACGTAGAAACGAGACAAAAGCATTCTCAGAAAGTTCCCTGTGCTTTGTGCATTCAACTCACAGAGTTGAACATTCCCTTTGATAGAGCAGTTTTGAAACACTCTTTTTGTAGAATCTGCAAGTGGATATTTGGAGCGCTTTGAGGCCTCTGCCGCCAAAGGAATTATCATTGCATAAAAACTAGATGGAAGCGTTCTCAGAAACTTCCTTGTGATGAGTGCATTCAACTCGCAGAGTGGAACCTTCCTTTCGATAGACCAGTTTTGAAACACTGTTTTTGTAGAATCCGCAAGTGGCTATTTGGAGCTCTTTGAGGCTTATGCTGGAAAAGGAAATATCTTCGTCTACAAACTAGACAGAAGCATTCTCAGAAACTTCTTTGTCACGTGGGGATTGAACTCACAGAGTTGAACATTCCTTTACATAGAGCAGTTTTGCAACACCCTTTCGGTGGAAAGTGAAAGTGCTTATTTGGTGCGATGGCGGCATCTAGTGGATAAGGAAATACATTCAGATGAAAACAAGATACATCCATTCTCAGAAACTTCTTTGTGATGACTGCATTCTACTCACAGAGTTGAACCTTCCTCTTGATAGAACAGTTTTGAAACACTCTTTTTGTGGAATCTGCAAGTGGCTATTTGGAGCGCTTTGAGGCCTATGCTGGAAAAGGAAATCTCTTCACATAAAACCTAGACAGAAGTATTCCCAGAAAGATTTTCTGATGTGCGCATTCAACTCACCGAGTTGAACCTTCCTTTAGATAGAGCAGTTTTGAAACACTCTGTCTGTAGTACCTGCGAGTGGATATTTGGAGTGCTTTGAGTGCTACACTGTAAAAGCAAATATCTTCACTTGGAATCTAGACAGAAGAATTCTCAGAGACTTCCCTGTGCTCTCTGCATTCCACTCACAGAGTTGAACCTTCCTTTTGATAGAACAGTTTTGAAACACTCTTGTGGTAGAATCTGCAAGTCGATATTTGGAAGGTTTGGAGGCCTATCCTGGGAAAGGAAATATCTTCCCATCAAAACTAGACAGAAGCATTCTCAGAAGCTTCTTAGTGATGTGCGCATTCAAGTCACAGAGTTGAAGCTTCCTTTTGATATAGCAGTTTTGAACCACTCTTTTAGTAGAATCTGCAAGTGGATGTTTGGAGAGCTAAGAGGCCAACACTGGAAAAGGAAATCTCTTCACGTAAAAACTAGACGGAAGCATTCTCAGAAACTTCAATGGGCTTTACGCATTCAACTCACAGAGTGCAATGTTGCTTTTGAGAGCGCAGTTTTAAAACACTGTTTTTGTAGAATTTGCTAGAGGATGTTTGGAGCGATGTGAGGCCTTTGCTGGAAAAGGAAATATCTTCACATAAAACCTAGACAGAAGCATTCTCAGAAACTCCTTTGTGATGAGTGCATTCAAATCACACACTTGAACCTTCCTTTGGAAAGAGCAGTTTTGAAACACTCTTTCTGAAGAATCTGCAAGTGGATATTTGGAGCGATTTGAGGCCTATGCTGGAAATGAAATATCTTCACCTAAAAACTAGACGGAAGCATTCTCAGAAACTCCTTTGTGATGAGTGCATTCAACTCACAGAGTTGAAGCTTCCTTTTGATAGAGCAGTTTTGAAATACTCTTTTAGCAGCATCTGCAAGTGGATATTTGGAGCGCTTTGAGGCCAAGGCTGGAAAACGAAATCTCATCACATAAAAACTCGACAGAAGCATTCTCTGAAACTTCTTTGTGATGAGTGCATTCAACTCACAGACTCGAACGTTTCTTTTGATAGAACAGTTTAGAAACACTCCTTTTGTAGAATCTGCAAGTGTTTATTTGGAGCGCTTTGAGGCCTATGTTGGAAAAGGACATATCTTCACATCAAAAGTAGACAGACGCATTCTCAGAAACTTCTTTGTGATGAGTGCATTGAACTCACAGAGTTGAACCTACCTATTGATAGAGAAGTTTTGAAACACCCTTTTTGTAGAATCTGCAAGTGAATATTTGGCGCGATTTGAGGCCTATGCGGGAAACGGAAATATCTTCACATGAAAACTAGACAGATGAATTCTCAGAAACGTCTTTGTGATGAGTGCATTCAACTCACAGACTTGAAGCTTCCTTTTGAAAGAGCAGTTTCGAAACACTCTTTTTGTAGAATCTGCAAGTGGATATTTGGAGCGCTTTGAGGGCTATGCTGGAAAAGTTAATACCTTCACCTAAAAACTAGACAGAAGCATACTCAGAAACTTCTTTGTGACGTGTGCATTGAACTCACAGAGTTGAACCTTTCTTTTGATACAGAAGTTTTGAAACACTCTTTTCGTAGAATCTTCAAGTGGATGGATGGAGTGATTTGAGGCCTATGCTGGAAAAGGAAATACCTTCACGTAGAAACGAGACAAAAGCATTCTCAGAAAGTTCCCTGTGCTTTGTGCATTCAACTCACAGAGTTGAACATTCCCTTTGATAGAGCAGTTTTGAAACACTCTTTTTGTAGAATCTGCAAGTGGATATTTGGAGCGCTTTGAGGCCTCTGCCGCCAAAGGAATTATCATTGCATAAAAACTAGATGGAAGCGTTCTCAGAAACTTCCTTGTGATGAGTGCATTCAACTCGCAGAGTGGAACCTTCCTTTCGATAGACCAGTTTTGAAACACTGTTTTTGTAGAATCCGCAAGTGGCTATTTGGAGCTCTTTGAGGCTTATGCTGGAAAAGGAAATATCTTCGTCTACAAACTAGACAGAAGCATTCTCAGAAACTTCTTTGTCACGTGGGGATTGAACTCACAGAGTTGAACATTCCTTTACATAGAGCAGTTTTGCAACACCCTTTCGGTGGAAAGTGAAAGTGCTTATTTGGTGCGATGGCGGCATCTAGTGGATAAGGAAATACATTCAGATGAAAACAAGATACATCCATTCTCAGAAACTTCTTTGTGATGACTGCATTCTACTCACAGAGTTGAACCTTCCTCTTGATAGAACAGTTTTGAAACACTCTTTTTGTGGAATCTGCAAGTGGCTATTTGGAGCGCTTTGAGGCCTATGCTGGAAAAGGAAATCTCTTCACATAAAACCTAGACAGAAGTATTCCCAGAAAGTTTTTCTGATGTGCGCATTCAACTCACCGAGTTGAACCTTCCTTTAGATAGAGCAGTTTTGAAACACTCTGTCTGTAGTACCTGCGAGTGGATATTTGGAGTGCTTTGAGTGCTACACTGTAAAAGCAAATATCTTCACTTGGAATCTAGACAGAAGAATTCTCAGAGACTTCCCTGTGCTCTCTGCATTCCACTCACAGAGTTGAACCTTCCTTTTGATAGAACAGTTTTGAAACACTCTTGTGGTAGAATCTGCAAGTCGATATTTGGAAGGTTTGGAGGCCTATCCTGGGAAAGGAAATATCTTCCCATCAAAACTAGACAGAAGCATTCTCAGAAACTTCTTAGTGATGTGCGCATTCAAGTCACAGACTTGAAGCTTCCTTTTGATATAGCAGTTTTGAACCACTCTTTTAGTGGAATCTGCAAGTGGATGTTCGGAGAGCTAAGAGGCCAACACTGGAAAAGGAAATCTCTTCACGTAAAAACTAGACGGAAGCATTCTCAGAAACTTCAATGGGCTTTACGCATTCAACTCACAGAGTGCAATGTTGCTTTTGAGAGCGCAGTTTTAAAACACTGTTTTTGTAGAATTTGCTAGAGGATGTTTGGAGCGATGTGAGGCCTTTGCTGGAAAAGGAAATATCTTCACATAAAACCTAGACAGAAGCATTCTCAGAAACTCCTTTGTGATGAGTGCATTCAAATCACACACTTGAACCTTCCTTTGGAAAGAGCAGTTTTGAAACACTCTTTCTGAAGAATCTGCAAGTGGATATTTGGAGCGATTTGAGGCCTATGCTGGAAATGAAATATCTTCACCTAAAAACTAGACGGAAGCATTCTCAGAAACTCCTTTGTGATGAGTGCATTCAACTCACAGAGTTGAAGCTTCCTTTTGACAGAGCAGTTTTGAAACACTCTTTAAGCAGCATCTGCAAGTGGATATTTGGAGCGCTTTGAGGCCAAGGCTGGAAAACGAAATCTCATCACATAAAAACTCGACAGAAGCATTCTCTGAAACTTCTTTGTGATGAGTGCATTCAACTCACAGACTCGAACGTTTCTTTTGATAGAACAGTTTAGAAACACTCCTTTTGTAGAATCTGCAAGTGTTTATTTGGAGCGCTTTGAGGCCTATGTTGGAAAAGGACATATCTTCACATCAAAAGTAGACAGACGCATTCTCAGAAACTTCTTTGTGATGAGTGCATTGAACTCACAGAGTTGAACCTACCTATTGATAGAGAAGTTTGGAAACACCCTTTTTGTAGAATCTGCAAGTGAATATTTGGCGCGATTTGAGGCCTATGCAGGAAACGGAAATATCTTCACATGAAAACTAGACAGATGAATTCTCAGAAACGTCTTTGTGATGAGTGCATTCAACTCACAGACTTGAAGCTTCCTTTTGAAAGAGCAGTTTCGAAACACTCTTTTTGTAGAATCTGCAAGTGGATATTTGGAGCGCTTTGAGGGCTATGCTGGAAAAGTTAATACCTTCACCTAAAAACTAGACAGAAGCATACTCAGAAACTTCTTTGTGACGTGTGCATTGAACTCACAGAGTTGAACCTTTCTTTTGATACAGAAGTTTTGAAACACTCTTTTCGTAGAATCTTCAAGTGGATGGATGGAGTGATTTGAGGCCTATGCTGGAAAAGGAAATACCTTCACGTAGAAACGAGACAAAAGCATTCTCAGAAAGTTCCCTGTGCTTTGTGCATTCAACTCACAGAGTTGAACATTCCCTTTGATAGAGCAGTTTTGAAACACTCTTTTTGTAGAATCTGCAAGTGGATATTTGGAGCGCTTTGAGGCCTCTGCTGCCAAAGGAATTATCATTGCGTAAAAACTAGATGGAAGCGTTCTCAGAAACTTCCTTGTGATGAGTGCATTCAACTCGCAGAGTGGAACCTTCCTTTCGATAGACCAGTTTTGAAACACTGTTTTTGTAGAATCCGCAAGTGGCTATTTGGAGCTCTTTGAGGCTTATGCTGGAAAAGGAAATATCTTCGTCTACAAACTAGACAGAAGCATTCTCAGAAACTTCTTTGTCACGTGGGGATTGAACTCACAGAGTTGAACATTCCTTTACATAGAGCAGTTTTGCAACACCCTTTCGGTGGAAAGTGAAAGTGCTTCTTTGGTGCGATGGCGGCATCTAGTGGATAAGGAAATACATTCAGATGAAAACAAGATACATCCATTCTCAGAAACTTCTTTGTGATGACTGCATTCTACTCACAGAGTTGAACCTTCCTCTTGATAGAACAGTTTTGAAACACTCTTTTTGTGGAATCTGCAAGTGGCTATTTGGAGCGCTTTGAGGCCTATGCTGGAAAAGGAAATCTCTTCACATAAAACCTAGACAGAAGTATTCCCAGAAAGTTTTTCTGATGTGCGCATTCAACTCACCGAGTTGAACCTTCCTTTAGATAGAGCAGTTTTGAAACACTCTGTCTGTAGTACCTGCGAGTGGATATTTGGAGTGCTTTGAGTGCTACACTGTAAAAGCAAATATCTTCACTTGGAATCTAGACAGAAGAATTCTCAGAGACTTCCCTGTGCTCTCTGCATTCCACTCACAGAGTTGAACCTTCCTTTTGATAGAACAGTTTTGAAACACTCTTGTGGTAGAATCTGCAAGTCGATATTTGGAAGGTTTGGAGGCCTATCCTGGGAAAGGAAATATCTTCCCATCAAAACTAGACAGAAGCATTCTCAGAAGCTTCTTAGTGATGTGCGCATTCAAGTCACAGAGTTGAAGCTTCCTTTTGATATAGCAGTTTTGAACCACTCTTTTAGTAGAATCTGCAAGTGGATGTTTGGAGAGCTAAGAGGCCAACACTGGAAAAGGAAATCTCTTCACGTAAAAACTAGACGGAAGCATTCTCAGAAACTTCAATGGGCTTTACGCATTCAACTCACAGAGTGCAATGTTGCTTTTGAGAGCGCAGTTTTAAAACACTGTTTTTGTAGAATTTGCTAGAGGATGTTTGGAGCGATGTGAGGCCTTTGCTGGAAAAGGAAATATCTTCACATAAAACCTAGACAGAAGCATTCTCAGAAACTCCTTTGTGATGAGTGCATTCAAATCACACACTTGAACCTTCCTTTGGAAAGAGCAGTTTTGAAACACTCTTTCTGAAGAATCTGCAAGTGGATATTTGGAGCGATTTGAGGCCTATGCTGGAAATGAAATATCTTCACCTAAAAACTAGACGGAAGCATTCTCAGAAACTCCTTTGTGATGAGTGCATTCAACTCACAGAGTTGAAGCTTCCTTTTGACAGAGCAGTTTTGAAACACTCTTTAAGCAGCATCTGCAAGTGGATATTTGGAGCGCTTTGAGGCCAAGGCTGGAAAACGAAATCTCATCACATAAAAACTCGACAGAAGCATTCTCTGAAACTTCTTTGTGATGAGTGCATTCAACTCACAGACTCGAACGTTTCTTTTGATAGAACAGTTTAGAAACACTCCTTTTGTAGAATCTGCAAGTGTTTATTTGGAGCGCTTTGAGGCCTATGTTGGAAAAGGATATATCTTCACATCAAAAGTAGACAGACACATTCTCAGAAACTTCTTTGTGATGAGTGCATTGAACTCACAGAGTTGAACCTACCTATTGATACAGAAGTTTTGAAACACCCTTTTTGTAGAATCTGCAAGTGAATATTTGGCGCGATTTGAGGCCTATGCAGGAAACGGAAATATCTTCACATGAAAACTAGACAGATGAATTCTCAGAAACGTCTTTGTGATGAGTGCATTCAACTCACAGACTTGAAGCTTCCTTTTGAAAGAGCAGTTTCGAAACACTCTTTTTGTAGAATCTGCAAGTGGATATTTGGAGCGCTTTGAGGGCTATGCTGGAAATGTTAATACCTTCACCTAAAAACTAGACAGACGCAAACTCAGAAACTTCTTTGTGACGTGTGCATTGAACTCACAGAGTTGAACCTTTCTTTTGATACAGAAGTTTTGAAACACTCTTTTCGTAGAATCTTCAAGTGGATGGATGGAGTGATTTGAGGCCTATGCTGGAAAAGGAAATACCTTCACGTAGAAACGAGACAAAAGCATTCTCAGAAAGTTCCCTGTGCTTTGTGCATTCAACTCACAGAGTTGAACATTCCCTTTGATAGAGCAGTTTTGAAACACTCTTTTTGTAGAATCTGCAAGTGGATATTTGGAGCGCTTTGAGGCCTCTGCCGCCAAAGGAATTATCATTGCATAAAAACTAGATGGAAGCGTTCTCAGAAACTTCCTTGTGATGAGTGCATTCAACTCGCAGAGTGGAACCTTCCTTTCGATAGACCAGTTTTGAAACACTGTTTTTGTAGAATCCGCAAGTGGCTATTTGGAGCTCTTTGAGGCTTATGCTGGAAAAGGAAATATCTTCGTCTACAAACTAGACAGAAGCATTCTCAGAAACTTCTTTGTCACGTGGGGATTGAACTCACAGAGTTGAACATTCCTTTACATAGAGCAGTTTTGCAACACCCTTTCGGTGGAAAGTGAAAGTGCTTCTTTGGTGCGATGGCGGCATCTAGTGGATAAGGAAATACATTCAGATGAAAACAAGATACATCCATTCTCAGAAACTTCTTTGTGATGACTGCATTCTACTCACAGAGTTGAACCTTCCTCTTGATAGAACAGTTTTGAAACACTCTTTTTGTGGAATCTGCAAGTGGCTATTTGGAGCGCTTTGAGGCCTATGCTGGAAAAGGAAATCTCTTCACATAAAACCTAGACAGAAGTATTCCCAGAAAGTTTTTCTGATGTGCGCATTCAACTCACCGAGTTGAACCTTCCTTTAGATAGAGCAGTTTTGAAACACTCTGTCTGTAGTACCTGCGAGTGGATATTTGGAGTGCTTTGAGTGCTACACTGTAAAAGCAAATATCTTCACTTGGAATCTAGACAGAAGAATTCTCAGAGACTTCCCTGTGCTCTCTGCATTCCACTCACAGAGTTGAACCTTCCTTTTGATAGAACAGTTTTGAAACACTCTTGTGGTAGAATCTGCAAGTCGATATTTGGAAGGTTTGGAGGCCTATCCTGGGAAAGGAAATATCTTCCCATCAAAACTAGACAGAAGCATTCTCAGAAGCTTCTTAGTGATGTGCGCATTCAAGTCACAGAGTTGAAGCTTCCTTTTGATATAGCAGTTTTGAACCACTCTTTTAGTGGAATCTGCAAGTGGATGTTCGGAGAGCTAAGAGGCCAACACTGGAAAAGGAAATCTCTTCACGTAAAAACTAGACGGAAGCATTCTCAGAAACTTCAATGGGCTTTACGCATTCAACTCACAGAGTGCAATGTTGCTTTTGAGAGCGCAGTTTTAAAACACTGTTTTTGTAGAATTTGCTAGAGGATGTTTGGAGCGATGTGAGGCCTTTGCTGGAAAAGGAAATATCTTCACATAAAACCTAGACAGAAGCATTCTCAGAAACTCCTTTGTGATGAGTGCATTCAAATCACACACTTGAACCTTCCTTTGGAAAGAGCAGTTTTGAAACACTCTTTCTGAAGAATCTGCAAGTGGATATTTGGAGCGATTTGAGGCCTATGCTGGAAATGAAATATCTTCACCTAAAAACTAGACGGAAGCATTCTCAGAAACTCCTTTGTGATGAGTGCATTCAACTCACAGAGTTGAAGCTTCCTTTTGACAGAGCAGTTTTGAAACACTCTTTAAGCAGCATCTGCAAGTGGATATTTGGAGCGCTTTGAGGCCAAGGCTGGAAAACGAAATCTCATCACATAAAAACTCGACAGAAGCATTCTCTGAAACTTCTTTGTGATGAGTGCATTCAACTCACAGACTCGAACGTTTCTTTTGATAGAACAGTTTAGAAACACTCCTTTTGTAGAATCTGCAAGTGTTTATTTGGAACGCTTTGAGGCCTATGTTGGAAAAGGACATATCTTCACATCAAAATTAGACAGACACATTCTCAGAAACTTCTTTGTGATGAGTGCATTGAACTCACAGAGTTGAACCTACCTATTGATAGAGAAGTTTTGAAACACCCTTTTTGTAGAATCTGCAAGTGAATATTTGGCGCGATTTGAGGCCTATGCGGGAAACGGAAATATCTTCACATGAAAACTAGACAGATGAATTCTCAGAAACGTCTTTGTGATGAGTGCATTCAACTCACAGACTTGAAGCTTCCTTTTGAAAGAGCAGTTTCGAAACACTCTTTTTGTAGAATCTGCAAGTGGATATTTGGAGCGCTTTGAGGGCTATGCTGGAAAAGTTAATACCTTCACCTAAAAACTAGACAGAAGCATACTCAGAAACTTCTTTGTGACGTGTGCATTGAACTCACAGAGTTGAACCTTTCTTTTGATACAGAAGTTTTGAAACACTCTTTTCGTAGAATCTTCAAGTGGATGGATGGAGTGATTTGAGGCCTATGCTGGAAAAGGAAATACCTTCACGTAGAAACGAGACAAAAGCATTCTCAGAAAGTTCCCTGTGCTTTGTGCATTCAACTCACAGAGTTGAACATTCCCTTTGATAGAGCAGTTTTGAAACACTCTTTTTGTAGAATCTGCAAGTGGATATTTGGAGCGCTTTGAGGCCTCTGCCGCCAAAGGAATTATCATTGCATAAAAACTAGATGGAAGCGTTCTCAGAAACTTCCTTGTGATGAGTGCATTCAACTCGCAGAGTGGAACCTTCCTTTCGATAGACCAGTTTTGAAACACTGTTTTTGTAGAATCCGCAAGTGGCTATTTGGAGCTCTTTGAGGCTTATGCTGGAAAAGGAAATATCTTCGTCTACAAACTAGACAGAAGCATTCTCAGAAACTTCTTTGTCACGTGGGGATTGAACTCACAGAGTTGAACATTCCTTTACATAGAGCAGTTTTGCAACACCCTTTCGGTGGAAAGTGAAAGTGCTTATTTGGTGCGATGGCGGCATCTAGTGGATAAGGAAATACATTCAGATGAAAACAAGATACATCCATTCTCAGAAACTTCTTTGTGATGACTGCATTCTACTCACAGAGTTGAACCTTCCTCTTGATAGAACAGTTTTGAAACACTCTTTTTGTGGAATCTGCAAGTGGCTATTTGGAGCGCTTTGAGGCCTATGCTGGAAAAGGAAATCTCTTCACATAAAACCTAGACAGAAGTATTCCCAGAAAGTTTTTCTGATGTGCGCATTCAACTCACCGAGTTGAACCTTCCTTTAGATAGAGCAGTTTTGAAACACTCTGTCTGTAGTACCTGCGAGTGGATATTTGGAGTGCTTTGAGTGCTACACTGTAAAAGCAAATATCTTCACTTGGAATCTAGACAGAAGAATTCTCAGAGACTTCCCTGTGCTCTCTGCATTCCACTCACAGAGTTGAACCTTCCTTTTGATAGAACAGTTTTGAAACACTCTTGTGGTAGAATCTGCAAGTCGATATTTGGAAGGTTTGGAGGCCTATCCTGGGAAAGGAAATATCTTCCCATCAAAACTAGACAGAAGCATTCTCAGAAACTTCTTAGTGATGTGCGCATTCAAGTCACAGACTTGAAGCTTCCTTTTGATATAGCAGTTTTGAACCACTCTTTTAGTGGAATCTGCAAGTGGATGTTCGGAGAGCTAAGAGGCCAACACTGGAAAAGGAAATCTCTTCACGTAAAAACTAGACGGAAGCATTCTCAGAAACTTCAATGGGCTTTACGCATTCAACTCACAGAGTGCAATGTTGCTTTTGAGAGCGCAGTTTTAAAACACTGTTTTTGTAGAATTTGCTAGAGGATGTTTGGAGCGATGTGAGGCCTTTGCTGGAAAAGGAAATATCTTCACATAAAACCTAGACAGAAGCATTCTCAGAAACTCCTTTGTGATGAGTGCATTCAAATCACACACTTGAACCTTCCTTTGGAAAGAGCAGTTTTGAAACACTCTTTCTGAAGAATCTGCAAGTGGATATTTGGAGCGATTTGAGGCCTATGCTGGAAATGAAATATCTTCACCTAAAAACTAGACGGAAGCATTCTCAGAAACTCCTTTGTGATGAGTGCATTCAACTCACAGAGTTGAAGCTTCCTTTTGACAGAGCAGTTTTGAAACACTCTTTAAGCAGCATCTGCAAGTGGATATTTGGAGCGCTTTGAGGCCAAGGCTGGAAAACGAAATCTCATCACATAAAAACTCGACAGAAGCATTCTCTGAAACTTCTTTGTGATGAGTGCATTCAACTCACAGACTCGAACGTTTCTTTTGATAGAACAGTTTAGAAACACTCCTTTTGTAGAATCTGCAAGTGTTTATTTGGAGCGCTTTGAGGCCTATGTTGGAAAAGGACATATCTTCACATCAAAAGTAGACAGACGCATTCTCAGAAACTTCTTTGTGATGAGTGCATTGAACTCACAGAGTTGAACCTACCTATTGATAGAGAAGTTTGGAAACACCCTTTTTGTAGAATCTGCAAGTGAATATTTGGCGCGATTTGAGGCCTATGCAGGAAACGGAAATATCTTCACATGAAAACTAGACAGATGAATTCTCAGAAACGTCTTTGTGATGAGTGCATTCAACTCACAGACTTGAAGCTTCCTTTTGAAAGAGCAGTTTCGAAACACTCTTTTTGTAGAATCTGCAAGTGGATATTTGGAGCGCTTTGAGGGCTATGCTGGAAAAGTTAATACCTTCACCTAAAAACTAGACAGAAGCATACTCAGAAACTTCTTTGTGACGTGTGCATTGAACTCACAGAGTTGAACCTTTCTTTTGATACAGAAGTTTTGAAACACTCTTTTCGTAGAATCTTCAAGTGGATGGATGGAGTGATTTGAGGCCTATGCTGGAAAAGGAAATACCTTCACGTAGAAACGAGACAAAAGCATTCTCAGAAAGTTCCCTGTGCTTTGTGCATTCAACTCACAGAGTTGAACATTCCCTTTGATAGAGCAGTTTTGAAACACTCTTTTTGTAGAATCTGCAAGTGGATATTTGGAGCGCTTTGAGGCCTCTGCTGCCAAAGGAATTATCATTGCGTAAAAACTAGATGGAAGCGTTCTCAGAAACTTCCTTGTGATGAGTGCATTCAACTCGCAGAGTGGAACCTTCCTTTCGATAGACCAGTTTTGAAACACTGTTTTTGTAGAATCCGCAAGTGGCTATTTGGAGCTCTTTGAGGCTTATGCTGGAAAAGGAAATATCTTCGTCTACAAACTAGACAGAAGCATTCTCAGAAACTTCTTTGTCACGTGGGGATTGAACTCACAGAGTTGAACATTCCTTTACATAGAGCAGTTTTGCAACACCCTTTCGGTGGAAAGTGAAAGTGCTTCTTTGGTGCGATGGCGGCATCTAGTGGATAAGGAAATACATTCAGATGAAAACAAGATACATCCATTCTCAGAAACTTCTTTGTGATGACTGCATTCTACTCACAGAGTTGAACCTTCCTCTTGATAGAACAGTTTTGAAACACTCTTTTTGTGGAATCTGCAAGTGGCTATTTGGAGCGCTTTGAGGCCTATGCTGGAAAAGGAAATCTCTTCACATAAAACCTAGACAGAAGTATTCCCAGAAAGTTTTTCTGATGTGCGCATTCAACTCACCGAGTTGAACCTTCCTTTAGATAGAGCAGTTTTGAAACACTCTGTCTGTAGTACCTGCGAGTGGATATTTGGAGTGCTTTGAGTGCTACACTGTAAAAGCAAATATCTTCACTTGGAATCTAGACAGAAGAATTCTCAGAGACTTCCCTGTGCTCTCTGCATTCCACTCACAGAGTTGAACCTTCCTTTTGATAGAACAGTTTTGAAACACTCTTGTGGTAGAATCTGCAAGTCGATATTTGGAAGGTTTGGAGGCCTATCCTGGGAAAGGAAATATCTTCCCATCAAAACTAGACAGAAGCATTCTCAGAAGCTTCTTAGTGATGTGCGCATTCAAGTCACAGAGTTGAAGCTTCCTTTTGATATAGCAGTTTTGAACCACTCTTTTAGTAGAATCTGCAAGTGGATGTTTGGAGAGCTAAGAGGCCAACACTGGAAAAGGAAATCTCTTCACGTAAAAACTAGACGGAAGCATTCTCAGAAACTTCAATGGGCTTTACGCATTCAACTCACAGAGTGCAATGTTGCTTTTGAGAGCGCAGTTTTAAAACACTGTTTTTGTAGAATTTGCTAGAGGATGTTTGGAGCGATGTGAGGCCTTTGCTGGAAAAGGAAATATCTTCACATAAAACCTAGACAGAAGCATTCTCAGAAACTCCTTTGTGATGAGTGCATTCAAATCACACACTTGAACCTTCCTTTGGAAAGAGCAGTTTTGAAACACTCTTTCTGAAGAATCTGCAAGTGGATATTTGGAGCGATTTGAGGCCTATGCTGGAAATGAAATATCTTCACCTAAAAACTAGACGGAAGCATTCTCAGAAACTCCTTTGTGATGAGTGCATTCAACTCACAGAGTTGAAGCTTCCTTTTGACAGAGCAGTTTTGAAACACTCTTTAAGCAGCATCTGCAAGTGGATATTTGGAGCGCTTTGAGGCCAAGGCTGGAAAACGAAATCTCATCACATAAAAACTCGACAGAAGCATTCTCTGAAACTTCTTTGTGATGAGTGCATTCAACTCACAGACTCGAACGTTTCTTTTGATAGAACAGTTTAGAAACACTCCTTTTGTAGAATCTGCAAGTGTTTATTTGGAGCGCTTTGAGGCCTATGTTGGAAAAGGATATATCTTCACATCAAAAGTAGACAGACACATTCTCAGAAACTTCTTTGTGATGAGTGCATTGAACTCACAGAGTTGAACCTACCTATTGATACAGAAGTTTTGAAACACCCTTTTTGTAGAATCTGCAAGTGAATATTTGGCGCGATTTGAGGCCTATGCAGGAAACGGAAATATCTTCACATGAAAACTAGACAGATGAATTCTCAGAAACGTCTTTGTGATGAGTGCATTCAACTCACAGACTTGAAGCTTCCTTTTGAAAGAGCAGTTTCGAAACACTCTTTTTGTAGAATCTGCAAGTGGATATTTGGAGCGCTTTGAGGGCTATGCTGGAAATGTTAATACCTTCACCTAAAAACTAGACAGACGCAAACTCAGAAACTTCTTTGTGACGTGTGCATTGAACTCACAGAGTTGAACCTTTCTTTTGATACAGAAGTTTTGAAACACTCTTTTCGTAGAATCTTCAAGTGGATGGATGGAGTGATTTGAGGCCTATGCTGGAAAAGGAAATACCTTCACGTAGAAACGAGACAAAAGCATTCTCAGAAAGTTCCCTGTGCTTTGTGCATTCAACTCACAGAGTTGAACATTCCCTTTGATAGAGCAGTTTTGAAACACTCTTTTTGTAGAATCTGCAAGTGGATATTTGGAGCGCTTTGAGGCCTCTGCCGCCAAAGGAATTATCATTGCATAAAAACTAGATGGAAGCGTTCTCAGAAACTTCCTTGTGATGAGTGCATTCAACTCGCAGAGTGGAACCTTCCTTTCGATAGACCAGTTTTGAAACACTGTTTTTGTAGAATCCGCAAGTGGCTATTTGGAGCTCTTTGAGGCTTATGCTGGAAAAGGAAATATCTTCGTCTACAAACTAGACAGAAGCATTCTCAGAAACTTCTTTGTCACGTGGGGATTGAACTCACAGAGTTGAACATTCCTTTACATAGAGCAGTTTTGCAACACCCTTTCGGTGGAAAGTGAAAGTGCTTCTTTGGTGCGATGGCGGCATCTAGTGGATAAGGAAATACATTCAGATGAAAACAAGATACATCCATTCTCAGAAACTTCTTTGTGATGACTGCATTCTACTCACAGAGTTGAACCTTCCTCTTGATAGAACAGTTTTGAAACACTCTTTTTGTGGAATCTGCAAGTGGCTATTTGGAGCGCTTTGAGGCCTATGCTGGAAAAGGAAATCTCTTCACATAAAACCTAGACAGAAGTATTCCCAGAAAGTTTTTCTGATGTGCGCATTCAACTCACCGAGTTGAACCTTCCTTTAGATAGAGCAGTTTTGAAACACTCTGTCTGTAGTACCTGCGAGTGGATATTTGGAGTGCTTTGAGTGCTACACTGTAAAAGCAAATATCTTCACTTGGAATCTAGACAGAAGAATTCTCAGAGACTTCCCTGTGCTCTCTGCATTCCACTCACAGAGTTGAACCTTCCTTTTGATAGAACAGTTTTGAAACACTCTTGTGGTAGAATCTGCAAGTCGATATTTGGAAGGTTTGGAGGCCTATCCTGGGAAAGGAAATATCTTCCCATCAAAACTAGACAGAAGCATTCTCAGAAGCTTCTTAGTGATGTGCGCATTCAAGTCACAGAGTTGAAGCTTCCTTTTGATATAGCAGTTTTGAACCACTCTTTTAGTGGAATCTGCAAGTGGATGTTCGGAGAGCTAAGAGGCCAACACTGGAAAAGGAAATCTCTTCACGTAAAAACTAGACGGAAGCATTCTCAGAAACTTCAATGGGCTTTACGCATTCAACTCACAGAGTGCAATGTTGCTTTTGAGAGCGCAGTTTTAAAACACTGTTTTTGTAGAATTTGCTAGAGGATGTTTGGAGCGATGTGAGGCCTTTGCTGGAAAAGGAAATATCTTCACATAAAACCTAGACAGAAGCATTCTCAGAAACTCCTTTGTGATGAGTGCATTCAAATCACACACTTGAACCTTCCTTTGGAAAGAGCAGTTTTGAAACACTCTTTCTGAAGAATCTGCAAGTGGATATTTGGAGCGATTTGAGGCCTATGCTGGAAATGAAATATCTTCACCTAAAAACTAGACGGAAGCATTCTCAGAAACTCCTTTGTGATGAGTGCATTCAACTCACAGAGTTGAAGCTTCCTTTTGACAGAGCAGTTTTGAAACACTCTTTAAGCAGCATCTGCAAGTGGATATTTGGAGCGCTTTGAGGCCAAGGCTGGAAAACGAAATCTCATCACATAAAAACTCGACAGAAGCATTCTCTGAAACTTCTTTGTGATGAGTGCATTCAACTCACAGACTCGAACGTTTCTTTTGATAGAACAGTTTAGAAACACTCCTTTTGTAGAATCTGCAAGTGTTTATTTGGAACGCTTTGAGGCCTATGTTGGAAAAGGACATATCTTCACATCAAAATTAGACAGACACATTCTCAGAAACTTCTTTGTGATGAGTGCATTGAACTCACAGAGTTGAACCTACCTATTGATAGAGAAGTTTTGAAACACCCTTTTTGTAGAATCTGCAAGTGAATATTTGGCGCGATTTGAGGCCTATGCGGGAAACGGAAATATCTTCACATGAAAACTAGACAGATGAATTCTCAGAAACGTCTTTGTGATGAGTGCATTCAACTCACAGACTTGAAGCTTCCTTTTGAAAGAGCAGTTTCGAAACACTCTTTTTGTAGAATCTGCAAGTGGATATTTGGAGCGCTTTGAGGGCTATGCTGGAAATGTTAATACCTTCACCTAAAAACTAGACAGACGCAAACTCAGAAACTTCTTTGTGACGTGTGCATTGAACTCACAGAGTTGAACCTTTCTTTTGATACAGAAGTTTTGAAACACTCTTTTCGTAGAATCTTCAAGTGGATGGATGGAGTGATTTGAGGCCTATGCTGGAAAAGGAAATACCTTCACGTAGAAACGAGACAAAAGCATTCTCAGAAAGTTCCCTGTGCTTTGTGCATTCAACTCACAGAGTTGAACATTCCCTTTGATAGAGCAGTTTTGAAACACTCTTTTTGTAGAATCTGCAAGTGGATATTTGGAGCGCTTTGAGGCCTCTGCCGCCAAAGGAATTATCATTGCATAAAAACTAGATGGAAGCGTTCTCAGAAACTTCCTTGTGATGAGTGCATTCAACTCGCAGAGTGGAACCTTCCTTTCGATAGACCAGTTTTGAAACACTGTTTTTGTAGAATCCGCAAGTGGCTATTTGGAGCTCTTTGAGGCTTATGCTGGAAAAGGAAATATCTTCGTCTACAAACTAGACAGAAGCATTCTCAGAAACTTCTTTATCACGTGGGGATTGAACTCACAGAGTTGAACATTCCTTTACATAGAGCAGTTTTGCAACACCCTTTCGGTGGAAAGTGAAAGTGCTTATTTGGTGCGATGGCGGCATCTAGTGGATAAGGAAATACATTCAGATGAAAACAAGATACATCCATTCTCAGAAACTTCTTTGTGATGACTGCATTCTACTCACAGAGTTGAACCTTCCTCTTGATAGAACAGTTTTGAAACACTCTTTTTGTGGAATCCGCAAGTGGCTATTTAGAGCGCTTTGAGGCCTATGCTGGAAAAGGAAATCTCTTCACATAAAACCTAGACAGAAGTATTCCCAGAAAGTTTTTCTGATGTGCGCATTCAACTCACCGAGTTGAACCTTCCTTTAGATAGAGCAGTTTTGAAACACTCTGTCTGTAGTACCTGCGAGTGGATATTTGGAGTGCTTTGAGTGCTACACTGTAAAAGCAAATATCTTCACTTGGAATCTAGACAGAAGAATTCTCAGAGACTTCCCTGTGCTCTCTGCATTCCACTCACAGAGTTGAACCTTCCTTTTGATAGAACAGTTTTGAAACACTCTTGTGGTAGAATCTGCAAGTCGATATTTGGAAGGTTTGGAGGCCTATCCTGGGAAAGGAAATATCTTCCCATCAAAACTAGACAGAAGCATTCTCAGAAACTTCTTAGTGATGTGTGCATTCAAGTCACAGAGTTGAAGCTTCCTTTTGATATAGCAGTTTTGAACCACTCTTTTAGTAGAATCTGCAAGTGGATGTTTGGAGAGCTAAGAGGCCAACACTGGGAAAGGAAATCTCTTCACGTAAAAACTAGACGGAAGCATTCTCAGAAACTTCAATGGGCTTTACGCATTCAACTCACAGAGTGCAATGTTGCTTTTGAGAGCGCAGTTTTAAAACACTGTTTTTGTAGAATTTGCTAGAGGATGTTTGGAGCGATGTGAGGCCTTTGCTGGAAAAGGAAATATCTTCACATAAAACCTAGACAGAAGCATTCTCAGAAACTCCTTTGTGATGAGTGCATTCAAATCACACACTTGAACCTTCCTTTGGAAAGAGCAGTTTTGAAACACTCTTTCTGAAGAATCTGCAAGTGGATATTTGGAGCGATTTGAGGCCTATGCTGGAAATGAAATATCTTCACCTAAAAACTAGACGGAAGCATTCTCAGAAACTCCTTTGTGATGAGTGCATTCAACTCACCGAGTTGAAGCTTCCTTTTGATAGAGCAGTTTTGAAACACTCTTTTAGCAGCATCTGCAAGTGGATATTTGGAGCGCTTTGAGGCCAAGGCTAGAAAACGAAATCTCATCACATAAAAACTCGACAGAAGCATTCTCTGAAACTTCTTTGTGATGAGTGCATTCAACTCACAGACTCGAACGTTTCTTTTGATAGAACAGTTTAGAAACACTCCTTTTGTAGAATCTGCAAGTGTTTATTTGGAGCGCTTTGAGGCCTATGTTGGAAAAGGACATATCTTCACATCAAAAGTAGACAGACGCATTCTCAGAAACTTCTTTGTGATGAGTGCATTGAACTCACAGAGTTGAACCTACCTATTGATAGAGAAGTTTTGAAACACCCTTTTTGTAGAATCTGCAAGTGAATATTTGGCGCGATTTGAGGCCTATGCAGGAAACGGAAATATCTTCACATGAAAACTAGACAGATGAATTCTCAGAAACGTCTTTGTGATGAGTGCATTCAACTCACAGACTTGAAGCTTCCTTTTGAAAGAGCAGTTTCGAAACACTCTTTTTGTAGAATCTGCCAGTGGATATTTGGAGCGCTTTGAGGGCTATGCTGGAAAAGTTAATACCTTCACCTAAAAACTAGACAGACGCAAACTCAGAAACTTCTTTGTGACGTGTGCATTGAACTCACAGAGTTGAACCTTTCTTTTGATACAGAAGTTTTGAAACACTCTTTTCGTAGAATCTTCAAGTGGATGGATGGAGTGATTTGAGGCCTATGCTGGAAAAGGAAATACCTTCACGTAGAAACGAGACAAAAGCATTCTCAGAAAGTTCCCTGTGCTTTGTGCATTCAACTCACAGAGTTGAACATTCCCTTTGATAGAGCAGTTTTGAAACACTCTTTTTGTAGAATCTGCAAGTGGATATTTGGAGCGCTTTGAGGCCTCTGCCGCCAAAGGAATTATCATTGCATAAAAACTAGATGGAAGCGTTCTCAGAAACTTCCTTGTGATGAGTGCATTCAACTCGCAGAGTGGAACCTTCCTTTCGATAGACCAGTTTTGAAACACTGTTTTTGTAGAATCCGCAAGTGGCTATTTGGAGCTCTTTGAGGCTTATGCTGGAAAAGGAAATATCTTCGTCTACAAACTAGACAGAAGCATTCTCAGAAACTTCTTTATCACGTGGGGATTGAACTCACAGAGTTGAACATTCCTTTACATAGAGCAGTTTTGCAACACCCTTTCGGTGGAAAGTGAAAGTGCTTATTTGGTGCGATGGCGGCATCTAGTGGATAAGGAAATACATTCAGATGAAAACAAGATACATCCATTCTCAGAAACTTCTTTGTGATGACTGCATTCTACTCACAGAGTTGAACCTTCCTCTTGATAGAACAGTTTTGAAACACTCTTTTTGTGGAATCCGCAAGTGGCTATTTTGAGCGCTTTGAGGCCTATGCTGGAAAAGGAAATCTCTTCACATAAAACCTAGACAGAAGTATTCCCAGAAAGTTTTTCTGATGTGCGCATTCAACTCACCGAGTTGAACCTTCCTTTAGATAGAGCAGTTTTGAAACACTCTGTCTGTAGTACCTGCGAGTGGATATTTGGAGTGCTTTGAGTGCTACACTGTAAAAGCAAATATCTTCACTTGGAATCTAGACAGAAGAATTCTCAGAGACTTCCCTGTGCTCTCTGCATTCCACTCACAGAGTTGAACCTTCCTTTTGATAGAACAGTTTTGAAACACTCTTGTGGTAGAATCTGCAAGTCGATATTTGGAAGGTTTGGAGGCCTATCCTGGGAAAGGAAATATCTTCCCATCAAAACTAGACAGAAGCATTCTCAGAAACTTCTTAGTGATGTGTGCATTCAAGTCACAGAGTTGAAGCTTCCTTTTGATATAGCAGTTTTGAACCACTCTTTTAGTAGAATCTGCAAGTGGATGTTTGGAGAGCTAAGAGGCCAACACTGGGAAAGGAAATCTCTTCACGTAAAAACTAGACGGAAGCATTCTCAGAAACTTCAATGGGCTTTACGCATTCAACTCACAGAGTGCAATGTTGCTTTTGAGAGCGCAGTTTTAAAACACTGTTTTTGTAGAATTTGCTAGAGGATGTTTGGAGCGATGTGAGGCCTTTGCTGGAAAAGGAAATATCTTCACATAAAACCTAGACAGAAGCATTCTCAGAAACTCCTTTGTGATGAGTGCATTCAAATCACACACTTGAACCTTCCTTTGGAAAGAGCAGTTTTGAAACACTCTTTCTGAAGAATCTGCAAGTGGATATTTGGAGCGATTTGAGGCCTATGCTGGAAATGAAATATCTTCACCTAAAAACTAGACGGAAGCATTCTCAGAAACTCCTTTGTGATGAGTGCATTCAACTCACCGAGTTGAAGCTTCCTTTTGATAGAGCAGTTTTGAAACACTCTTTTAGCAGCATCTGCAAGTGGATATTTGGAGCGCTTTGAGGCCAAGGCTAGAAAACGAAATCTCATCACATAAAAACTCGACAGAAGCATTCTCTGAAACTTCTTTGTGATGAGTGCATTCAACTCACAGACTCGAACGTTTCTTTTGATAGAACAGTTTAGAAACACTCCTTTTGTAGAATCTGCAAGTGTTTATTTGGAGCGCTTTGAGGCCTATGTTGGAAAAGGACATATCTTCACATCAAAAGTAGACAGACGCATTCTCAGAAACTTCTTTGTGATGAGTGCATTGAACTCACAGAGTTGAACCTACCTATTGATAGAGAAGTTTTGAAACACCCTTTTTGTAGAATCTGCAAGTGAATATTTGGCGCGATTTGAGGCCTATGCAGGAAACGGAAATATCTTCACATGAAAACTAGACAGATGAATTCTCAGAAACGTCTTTGTGATGAGTGCATTCAACTCACAGACTTGAAGCTTCCTTTTGAAAGAGCAGTTTCGAAACACTCTTTTTGTAGAATCTGCCAGTGGATATTTGGAGCGCTTTGAGGGCTATGCTGGAAAAGTTAATACCTTCACCTAAAAACTAGACAGACGCAAACTCAGAAACTTCTTTGTGACGTGTGCATTGAACTCACAGAGTTGAACCTTTCTTTTGATACAGAAGTTTTGAAACACTCTTTTCGTAGAATCTTCAAGTGGATGGATGGAGTGATTTGAGGCCTATGCTGGAAAAGGAAATACCTTCACGTAGAAACGAGACAAAAGCATTCTCAGAAAGTTCCCTGTGCTTTGTGCATTCAACTCACAGAGTTGAACATTCCCTTTGATAGAGCAGTTTTGAAACACTCTTTTTGTAGAATCTGCAAGTGGATATTTGGAGCGCTTTGAGGCCTCTGCCGCCAAAGGAATTATCATTGCATAAAAACTAGATGGAAGCGTTCTCAGAAACTTCCTTGTGATGAGTGCATTCAACTCGCAGAGTGGAACCTTCCTTTCGATAGACCAGTTTTGAAACACTGTTTTTGTAGAATCCGCAAGTGGCTATTTGGAGCTCTTTGAGGCTTATGCTGGAAAAGGAAATATCTTCGTCTACAAACTAGACAGAAGCATTCTCAGAAACTTCTTTATCACGTGGGGATTGAACTCACAGAGTTGAACATTCCTTTACATAGAGCAGTTTTGCAACACCCTTTCGGTGGAAAGTGAAAGTGCTTATTTGGTGCGATGGCGGCATCTAGTGGATAAGGAAATACATTCAGATGAAAACAAGATACATCCATTCTCAGAAACTTCTTTGTGATGACTGCATTCTACTCACAGAGTTGAACCTTCCTCTTGATAGAACAGTTTTGAAACACTCTTTTTGTGGAATCCGCAAGTGGCTATTTAGAGCGCTTTGAGGCCTATGCTGGAAAAGGAAATCTCTTCACATAAAACCTAGACAGAAGTATTCCCAGAAAGTTTTTCTGATGTGCGCATTCAACTCACCGAGTTGAACCTTCCTTTAGATAGAGCAGTTTTGAAACACTCTGTCTGTAGTACCTGCGAGTGGATATTTGGAGTGCTTTGAGTGCTACACTGTAAAAGCAAATATCTTCACTTGGAATCTAGACAGAAGAATTCTCAGAGACTTCCCTGTGCTCTCTGCATTCCACTCACAGAGTTGAACCTTCCTTTTGATAGAACAGTTTTGAAACACTCTTGTGGTAGAATCTGCAAGTCGATATTTGGAAGGTTTGGAGGCCTATCCTGGGAAAGGAAATATCTTCCCATCAAAACTAGACAGAAGCATTCTCAGAAACTTCTTAGTGATGTGTGCATTCAAGTCACAGAGTTGAAGCTTCCTTTTGATATAGCAGTTTTGAACCACTCTTTTAGTAGAATCTGCAAGTGGATGTTTGGAGAGCTAAGAGGCCAACACTGGGAAAGGAAATCTCTTCACGTAAAAACTAGACGGAAGCATTCTCAGAAACTTCAATGGGCTTTACGCATTCAACTCACAGAGTGCAATGTTGCTTTTGAGAGCGCAGTTTTAAAACACTGTTTTTGTAGAATTTGCTAGAGGATGTTTGGAGCGATGTGAGGCCTTTGCTGGAAAAGGAAATATCTTCACATAAAACCTAGACAGAAGCATTCTCAGAAACTCCTTTGTGATGAGTGCATTCAAATCACACACTTGAACCTTCCTTTGGAAAGAGCAGTTTTGAAACACTCTTTCTGAAGAATCTGCAAGTGGATATTTGGAGCGATTTGAGGCCTATGCTGGAAATGAAATATCTTCACCTAAAAACTAGACGGAAGCATTCTCAGAAACTCCTTTGTGATGAGTGCATTCAACTCACCGAGTTGAAGCTTCCTTTTGATAGAGCAGTTTTGAAACACTCTTTTAGCAGCATCTGCAAGTGGATATTTGGAGCGCTTTGAGGCCAAGGCTAGAAAACGAAATCTCATCACATAAAAACTCGACAGAAGCATTCTCTGAAACTTCTTTGTGATGAGTGCATTCAACTCACAGACTCGAACGTTTCTTTTGATAGAACAGTTTAGAAACACTCCTTTTGTAGAATCTGCAAGTGTTTATTTGGAGCGCTTTGAGGCCTATGTTGGAAAAGGACATATCTTCACATCAAAAGTAGACAGACGCATTCTCAGAAACTTCTTTGTGATGAGTGCATTGAACTCACAGAGTTGAACCTACCTATTGATAGAGAAGTTTTGAAACACCCTTTTTGTAGAATCTGCAAGTGAATATTTGGCGCGATTTGAGGCCTATGCAGGAAACGGAAATATCTTCACATGAAAACTAGACAGATGAATTCTCAGAAACGTCTTTGTGATGAGTGCATTCAACTCACAGACTTGAAGCTTCCTTTTGAAAGAGCAGTTTCGAAACACTCTTTTTGTAGAATCTGCCAGTGGATATTTGGAGCGCTTTGAGGGCTATGCTGGAAAAGTTAATACCTTCACCTAAAAACTAGACAGACGCAAACTCAGAAACTTCTTTGTGACGTGTGCATTGAACTCACAGAGTTGAACCTTTCTTTTGATACAGAAGTTTTGAAACACTCTTTTCGTAGAATCTTCAAGTGGATGGATGGAGTGATTTGAGGCCTATGCTGGAAAAGGAAATACCTTCACGTAGAAACGAGACAAAAGCATTCTCAGAAAGTTCCCTGTGCTTTGTGCATTCAACTCACAGAGTTGAACATTCCCTTTGATAGAGCAGTTTTGAAACACTCTTTTTGTAGAATCTGCAAGTGGATATTTGGAGCGCTTTGAGGCCTCTGCCGCCAAAGGAATTATCATTGCATAAAAACTAGATGGAAGCGTTCTCAGAAACTTCCTTGTGATGAGTGCATTCAACTCGCAGAGTGGAACCTTCCTTTCGATAGACCAGTTTTGAAACACTGTTTTTGTAGAATCCGCAAGTGGCTATTTGGAGCTCTTTGAGGCTTATGCTGGAAAAGGAAATATCTTCGTCTACAAACTAGACAGAAGCATTCTCAGAAACTTCTTTATCACGTGGGGATTGAACTCACAGAGTTGAACATTCCTTTACATAGAGCAGTTTTGCAACACCCTTTCGGTGGAAAGTGAAAGTGCTTATTTGGTGCGATGGCGGCATCTAGTGGATAAGGAAATACATTCAGATGAAAACAAGATACATCCATTCTCAGAAACTTCTTTGTGATGACTGCATTCTACTCACAGAGTTGAACCTTCCTCTTGATAGAACAGTTTTGAAACACTCTTTTTGTGGAATCCGCAAGTGGCTATTTAGAGCGCTTTGAGGCCTATGCTGGAAAAGGAAATCTCTTCACATAAAACCTAGACAGAAGTATTCCCAGAAAGTTTTTCTGATGTGCGCATTCAACTCACCGAGTTGAACCTTCCTTTAGATAGAGCAGTTTTGAAACACTCTGTCTGTAGTACCTGCGAGTGGATATTTGGAGTGCTTTGAGTGCTACACTGTAAAAGCAAATATCTTCACTTGGAATCTAGACAGAAGAATTCTCAGAGACTTCCCTGTGCTCTCTGCATTCCACTCACAGAGTTGAACCTTCCTTTTGATAGAACAGTTTTGAAACACTCTTGTGGTAGAATCTGCAAGTCGATATTTGGAAGGTTTGGAGGCCTATCCTGGGAAAGGAAATATCTTCCCATCAAAACTAGACAGAAGCATTCTCAGAAACTTCTTAGTGATGTGCGCATTCAAGTCACAGAGTTGAAGCTTCCTTTTGATATAGCAGTTTTGAACCACTCTTTTAGTAGAATCTGCAAGTGGATGTTCGGAGAGCTAAGAGGCCAACACTGGAAAAGGAAATCTCTTCACGTAAAAACTAGACGGAAGCATTCTCAGAAACTTCAATGGGCTTTACGCATTCAACTCACAGAGTGCAATGTTGCTTTTGAGAGCGCAGTTTTAAAACACTGTTTTTGTAGAATTTGCTAGAGGATGTTTGGAGCGATGTGAGGCCTTTGCTGGAAAAGGAAATATCTTCACATAAAACCTAGACAGAAGCATTCTCAGAAACTCCTTTGTGATGAGTGCATTCAAATCACACACTTGAACCTTCCTTTGGAAAGAGCAGTTTTGAAACACTCTTTCTGAAGAATCTGCAAGTGGATATTTGGAGCGATTTGAGGCCTATGCTGGAAATGAAATATCTTCACCTAAAAACTAGACGGAAGCATTCTCAGAAACTCCTTTGTGATGAGTGCATTCAACTCACAGAGTTGAAGCTTCCTTTTGACAGAGCAGTTTTGAAACACTCTTTAAGCAGCATCTGCAAGTGGATATTTGGAGCGCTTTGAGGCCAAGGCTGGAAAACGAAATCTCATCACATAAAAACTCGACAGAAGCATTCTCTGAAACTTCTTTGTGATGAGTGCATTCAACTCACAGACTCGAACGTTTCTTTTGATAGAACAGTTTAGAAACACTCCTTTTGTAGAATCTGCAAGTGTTTATTTGGAACGCTTTGAGGCCTATGTTGGAAAAGGACATATCTTCACATCAAAATTAGACAGACACATTCTCAGAAACTTCTTTGTGATGAGTGCATTGAACTCACAGAGTTGAACCTACCTATTGATAGAGAAGTTTTGAAACACCCTTTTTGTAGAATCTGCAAGTGAATATTTGGCGCGATTTGAGGCCTATGCGGGAAACGGAAATATCTTCACATGAAAACTAGACAGATGAATTCTCAGAAACGTCTTTGTGATGAGTGCATTCAACTCACAGACTTGAAGCTTCCTTTTGAAAGAGCAGTTTCGAAACACTCTTTTTGTAGAATCTGCAAGTGGATATTTGGAGCGCTTTGAGGGCTATGCTGGAAATGTTAATACCTTCACCTAAAAACTAGACAGACGCAAACTCAGAAACTTCTTTGTGACGTGTGCATTGAACTCACAGAGTTGAACCTTTCTTTTGATACAGAAGTTTTGAAACACTCTTTTCGTAGAATCTTCAAGTGGATGGATGGAGTGATTTGAGGCCTATGCTGGAAAAGGAAATACCTTCACGTAGAAACGAGACAAAAGCATTCTCAGAAAGTTCCCTGTGCTTTGTGCATTCAACTCACAGAGTTGAACATTCCCTTTGATAGAGCAGTTTTGAAACACTCTTTTTGTAGAATCTGCAAGTGGATATTTGGAGCGCTTTGAGGCCTCTGCCGCCAAAGGAATTATCATTGCATAAAAACTAGATGGAAGCGTTCTCAGAAACTTCCTTGTGATGAGTGCATTCAACTCGCAGAGTGGAACCTTCCTTTCGATAGACCAGTTTTGAAACACTGTTTTTGTAGAATCCGCAAGTGGCTATTTGGAGCTCTTTGAGGCTTATGCTGGAAAAGGAAATATCTTCGTCTACAAACTAGACAGAAGCATTCTCAGAAACTTCTTTGTCACGTGGGGATTGAACTCACAGAGTTGAACATTCCTTTACATAGAGCAGTTTTGCAACACCCTTTCGGTGGAAAGTGAAAGTGCTTATTTGGTGCGATGGCGGCATCTAGTGGATAAGGAAATACATTCAGATGAAAACAAGATACATCCATTCTCAGAAACTTCTTTGTGATGACTGCATTCTACTCACAGAGTTGAACCTTCCTCTTGATAGAACAGTTTTGAAACACTCTTTTTGTGGAATCTGCAAGTGGCTATTTGGAGCGCTTTGAGGCCTATGCTGGAAAAGGAAATCTCTTCACATAAAACCTAGACAGAAGTATTCCCAGAAAGTTTTTCTGATGTGCGCATTCAACTCACCGAGTTGAACCTTCCTTTAGATAGAGCAGTTTTGAAACACTCTGTCTGTAGTACCTGCGAGTGGATATTTGGAGTGCTTTGAGTGCTACACTGTAAAAGCAAATATCTTCACTTGGAATCTAGACAGAAGAATTCTCAGAGACTTCCCTGTGCTCTCTGCATTCCACTCACAGAGTTGAACCTTCCTTTTGATAGAACAGTTTTGAAACACTCTTGTGGTAGAATCTGCAAGTCGATATTTGGAAGGTTTGGAGGCCTATCCTGGGAAAGGAAATATCTTCCCATCAAAACTAGACAGAAGCATTCTCAGAAGCTTCTTAGTGATGTGCGCATTCAAGTCACAGACTTGAAGTTTCCTTTTGATATAGCAGTTTTGAACCACTCTTTTAGTGGAATCTGCAAGTGGATGTTTGGAGAGCTAAGAGGCCAACACTGGAAAAGGAAATCTCTTCACGTAAAAACTAGACGGAAGCATTCTCAGAAACTTCAATGGGCTTTACGCATTCAACTCACAGAGTGCAATGTTGCTTTTGAGAGCGCAGTTTTAAAACACTGTTTTTGTAGAATTTGCTAGAGGATGTTTGGAGCGATGTGAGGCCTTTGCTGGAAAAGGAAATATCTTCACATAAAACCTAGACAGAAGCATTCTCAGAAACTCCTTTGTGATGAGTGCATTCAAATCACACACTTGAACCTTCCTTTGGAAAGAGCAGTTTTGAAACACTCTTTCTGAAGAATCTGCAAGTGGATATTTGGAGCGATTTGAGGCCTATGCTGGAAATGAAATATCTTCACCTAAAAACTAGACGGAAGCATTCTCAGAAACTCCTTTGTGATGAGTGCATTCAACTCACAGAGTTGAAGCTTCCTTT
Source organism: Pongo abelii (assembly GCF_028885655.2). Taxonomy (NCBI): domain Eukaryota; kingdom Metazoa; phylum Chordata; class Mammalia; order Primates; family Hominidae; genus Pongo; species Pongo abelii. The sequence continues at coordinate 52,479,589 of NC_071989.2, forward strand.
TGATAGAGCAGTTTTGAAATACTCTTTTAGCAGCATCTGCAAGTGGATATTTGGAGCGCTTTGAGGCCAAGGCTGGAAAACGAAATCTCATCACATAAAAACTCGACAGAAGCATTCTCTGAAACTTCTTTGTGATGAGTGCATTCAACTCACAGACTCGAACGTTTCTTTTGATAGAACAGTTTAGAAACACTCCTTTTGTAGAATCTGCAAGTGTTTATTTGGAGCGCTTTGAGGCCTATGTTGGAAAAGGACATATCTTCACATCAAAAGTAGACAGACGCATTCTCAGAAACTTCTTTGTGATGAGTGCATTGAACTCACAGAGTTGAACCTACCTATTGATAGAGAAGTTTTGAAACACCCTTTTTGTAGAATCTGCAAGTGAATATTTGGCGCGATTTGAGGCCTATGTGGGAAACGGAAATATCTTCACATGAAAACTAGACAGATGAATTCTCAGAAACGTCTTTGTGATGAGTGCATTCAACTCACAGACTTGAAGCTTCCTTTTGAAAGAGCAGTTTCGAAACACTCTTTTTGTAGAATCTGCAAGTGGATATTTGGAGCGCTTTGAGGGCTATGCTGGAAAAGTTAATACCTTCACCTAAAAACTAGACAGAAGCATACTCAGAAACTTCTTTGTGACGTGTGCATTGAACTCACAGAGTTGAACCTTTCTTTTGATACAGAAGTTTTGAAACACTCTTTTCGTAGAATCTTCAAGTGGATGGATGGAGTGATTTGAGGCCTATGCTGGAAAAGGAAATACCTTCACGTAGAAACGAGACAAAAGCATTCTCAGAAAGTTCCCTGTGCTTTGTGCATTCAACTCACAGAGTTGAACATTCCCTTTGATAGAGCAGTTTTGAAACACTCTTTTTGTAGAATCTGCAAGTGGATATTTGGAGCGCTTTGAGGCCTCTGCCGCCAAAGGAATTATCATTGCATAAAAACTAGATGGAAGCGTTCTCAGAAACTTCCTTGTGATGAGTGCATTCAACTCGCAGAGTGGAACCTTCCTTTCGATAGACCAGTTTTGAAACACTGTTTTTGTAGAATCCGCAAGTGGCTATTTGGAGCTCTTTGAGGCTTATGCTGGAAAAGGAAATATCTTCGTCTACAAACTAGACAGAAGCATTCTCAGAAACTTCTTTGTCACGTGGGGATTGAACTCACAGAGTTGAACATTCCTTTACATAGAGCAGTTTTGCAACACCCTTTCGGTGGAAAGTGAAAGTGCTTATTTGGTGCGATGGCGGCATCTAGTGGATAAGGAAATACATTCAGATGAAAACAAGATACATCCATTCTCAGAAACTTCTTTGTGATGACTGCATTCTACTCACAGAGTTGAACCTTCCTCTTGATAGAACAGTTTTGAAACACTCTTTTTGTGGAATCTGCAAGTGGCTATTTGGAGCGCTTTGAGGCCTATGCTGGAAAAGGAAATCTCTTCACATAAAACCTAGACAGAAGTATTCCCAGAAAGTTTTTCTGATGTGCGCATTCAACTCACCGAGTTGAACCTTCCTTTAGATAGAGCAGTTTTGAAACACTCTGTCTGTAGTACCTGCGAGTGGATATTTGGAGTGCTTTGAGTGCTACACTGTAAAAGCAAATATCTTCACTTGGAATCTAGACAGAAGAATTCTCAGAGACTTCCCTGTGCTCTCTGCATTCCACTCACAGAGTTGAACCTTCCTTTTGATAGAACAGTTTTGAAACACTCTTGTGGTAGAATCTGCAAGTCGATATTTGGAAGGTTTGGAGGCCTATCCTGGGAAAGGAAATATCTTCCCATCAAAACTAGACAGAAGCATTCTCAGAAACTTCTTAGTGATGTGCGCATTCAAGTCACAGACTTGAAGCTTCCTTTTGATATAGCAGTTTTGAACCACTCTTTTAGTGGAATCTGCAAGTGGATGTTCGGAGAGCTAAGAGGCCAACACTGGAAAAGGAAATCTCTTCACGTAAAAACTAGACGGAAGCATTCTCAGAAACTTCAATGGGCTTTACGCATTCAACTCACAGAGTGCAATGTTGCTTTTGAGAGCGCAGTTTTAAAACACTGTTTTTGTAGAATTTGCTAGAGGATGTTTGGAGCGATGTGAGGCCTTTGCTGGAAAAGGAAATATCTTCACATAAAACCTAGACAGAAGCATTCTCAGAAACTCCTTTGTGATGAGTGCATTCAAATCACACACTTGAACCTTCCTTTGGAAAGAGCAGTTTTGAAACACTCTTTCTGAAGAATCTGCAAGTGGATATTTGGAGCGATTTGAGGCCTATGCTGGAAATGAAATATCTTCACCTAAAAACTAGACGGAAGCATTCTCAGAAACTCCTTTGTGATGAGTGCATTCAACTCACCGAGTTGAAGCTTCCTTTTGATAGAGCAGTTTTGAAACACTCTTTTAGCAGCATCTGCAAGTGGATATTTGGAGCGCTTTGAGGCCAAGGCTGGAAAACGAAATCTCATCACATAAAAACTCGACAGAAGCATTCTCTGAAACTTCTTTGTGATGAGTGCATTCAACTCACAGACTCGAACGTTTCTTTTGATAGAACAGTTTAGAAACACTCCTTTTGTAGAATCTGCAAGTGTTTATTTGGAGCGCTTTGAGGCCTATGTTGGAAAAGGACATATCTTCACATCAAAAGTAGACAGACGCATTCTCAGAAACTTCTTTGTGATGAGTGCATTGAACTCACAGAGTTGAACCTACCTATTGATAGAGAAGTTTTGAAACACCCTTTTTGTAGAATCTGCAAGTGAATATTTGGCGTGATTTGAGGCCTATGCAGGAAACGGAAATATCTTCACATGAAAACTAGACAGATGAATTCTCAGAAACGTCTTTGTGATGAGTGCATTCAACTCACAGACTTGAAGCTTCCTTTTGAAAGAGCAGTTTCGAAACACTCTTTTTGTAGAATCTGCCAGTGGATATTTGGAGCGCTTTGAGGGCTATGCTGGAAAAGTTAATACCTTCACCTAAAAACTAGACAGACGCAAACTCAGAAACTTCTTTGTGACGTGTGCATTGAACTCACAGAGTTGAACCTTTCTTTTGATACAGAAGTTTTGAAACACTCTTTTCGTAGAATCTTCAAGTGGATGGATGGAGTGATTTGAGGCCTATGCTGGAAAAGGAAATACCTTCACGTAGAAACGAGACAAAAGCATTCTCAGAAAGTTCCCTGTGCTTTGTGCATTCAACTCACAGAGTTGAACATTCCCTTTGATAGAGCAGTTTTGAAACACTCTTTTTGTAGAATCTGCAAGTGGATATTTGGAGCGCTTTGAGGCCTCTGCCGCCAAAGGAATTATCATTGCGTAAAAACTAGATGGAAGCGTTCTCAGAAACTTCCTTGTGATGAGTGCATTCAATTCGCAGAGTGGAACCTTCCTTTCGATAGACCAGTTTTGAAACACTGTTTTTGTAGAATCCGCAAGTGGCTATTTGGAGCTCTTTGAGGCTTATGCTGGAAAAGGAAATATCTTCGTCTACAAACTAGACAGAAGCATTCTCAGAAACTTCTTTGTCACGTGGGGATTGAACTCACAGAGTTGGATATTCCTTTACATAGAGCAGTTTTGCAACACCCTTTCGGTGGAAAGTGAAAGTGCTTATTTGGTGCGATGGCGGCATCTAGTGGATAAGGAAATACATTCAGATGAAAACAAGATACATCCATTCTCAGAAACTTCTTTGTGATGACTGCATTCTACTCACAGAGTTGAACCTTCCTTTTGATAGAACAGTTTTGAAACACTCTTTTTGTGGAATCTGCAAGTGGCTATTTGGAGCGCTTTGAGGCCTATGCTGGAAAAGGAAATCTCTTCACATAAAACCTAGACAGAAGTATTCCCAGAAAGTTTTTCTGATGTGCGCATTCAACTCACCGACTTGAACCTTCCTTTAGATAGAGCAGTTTTGAAACACTCTGTCTGTAGTACCTGCGAGTGGATATTTGGAGTGCTTTGAGTGCTACACTGTAAAAGCAAATATCTTCACTTGGAATCTAGACAGAAGAATTCTCAGAGACTTCCCTGTGCTCTCTGCATTCCACTCACAGAGTTGAACCTTCCTTTTGATAGAACAGTTTTGAAACACTCTTGTGGTAGAATCTGCAAGTCGATATTTGGAAGGTTTGGAGGCCTATCCTGGGAAAGGAAATATCTTCCCATCAAAACTAGACAGAAGCATTCTCAGAAACTTCTTAGTGATGTGTGCATTCAAGTCACAGAGTTGAAGCTTCCTTTTGATATAGCAGTTTTGAACCACTCTTTTAGTAGAATCTGCAAGTGGATGTTTGGAGAGCTAAGAGGCCAACACTGGGAAAGGAAATCTCTTCACGTAAAAACTAGACGGAAGCATTCTCAGAAACTTCAATGGGCTTTACGCATTCAACTCACAGAGTGCAATGTTGCTTTTGAGAGCGCAGTTTTAAAACACTGTTTTTGTAGAATTTGCTAGAGGATGTTTGGAGCGATGTGAGGCCTTTGCTGGAAAAGGAAATATCTTCACATAAAACCTAGACAGAAGCATTCTCAGAAACTCCTTTGTGATGAGTGCATTCAAATCACACACTTGAACCTTCCTTTGGAAAGAGCAGTTTTGAAACACTCTTTCTGAAGAATCTGCAAGTGGATATTTGGAGCGATTTGAGGCCTATGCTGGAAATGAAATATCTTCACCTAAAAACTAGACGGAAGCATTCTCAGAAACTCCTTTGTGATGAGTGCATTCAACTCACCGAGTTGAAGCTTCCTTTTGATAGAGCAGTTTTGAAACACTCTTTTAGCAGCATCTGCAAGTGGATATTTGGAGCGCTTTGAGGCCAAGGCTAGAAAACGAAATCTCATCACATAAAAACTCGACAGAAGCATTCTCTGAAACTTCTTTGTGATGAGTGCATTCAACTCACAGACTCGAACGTTTCTTTTGATAGAACAGTTTAGAAACACTCCTTTTGTAGAATCTGCAAGTGTTTATTTGGAGCGCTTTGAGGCCTATGTTGGAAAAGGACATATCTTCACATCAAAAGTAGACAGACGCATTCTCAGAAACTTCTTTGTGATGAGTGCATTGAACTCACAGAGTTGAACCTACCTATTGATAGAGAAGTTTTGAAACACCCTTTTTGTAGAATCTGCAAGTGAATATTTGGCGCGATTTGAGGCCTATGCAGGAAACGGAAATATCTTCACATGAAAACTAGACAGATGAATTCTCAGAAACGTCTTTGTGATGAGTGCATTCAACTCACAGACTTGAAGCTTCCTTTTGAAAGAGCAGTTTCGAAACACTCTTTTTGTAGAATCTGCCAGTGGATATTTGGAGCGCTTTGAGGGCTATGCTGGAAAAGTTAATACCTTCACCTAAAAACTAGACAGACGCAAACTCAGAAACTTCTTTGTGACGTGTGCATTGAACTCACAGAGTTGAACCTTTCTTTTGATACAGAAGTTTTGAAACACTCTTTTCGTAGAATCTTCAAGTGGATGGATGGAGTGATTTGAGGCCTATGCTGGAAAAGGAAATACCTTCACGTAGAAACGAGACAAAAGCATTCTCAGAAAGTTCCCTGTGCTTTGTGCATTCAACTCACAGAGTTGAACATTCCCTTTGATAGAGCAGTTTTGAAACACTCTTTTTGTAGAATCTGCAAGTGGATATTTGGAGCGCTTTGAGGCCTCTGCCGCCAAAGGAATTATCATTGCATAAAAACTAGATGGAAGCGTTCTCAGAAACTTCCTTGTGATGAGTGCATTCAACTCGCAGAGTGGAACCTTCCTTTCGATAGACCAGTTTTGAAACACTGTTTTTGTAGAATCCGCAAGTGGCTATTTGGAGCTCTTTGAGGCTTATGCTGGAAAAGGAAATATCTTCGTCTACAAACTAGACAGAAGCATTCTCAGAAACTTCTTTATCACGTGGGGATTGAACTCACAGAGTTGAACATTCCTTTACATAGAGCAGTTTTGCAACACCCTTTCGGTGGAAAGTGAAAGTGCTTATTTGGTGCGATGGCGGCATCTAGTGGATAAGGAAATACATTCAGATGAAAACAAGATACATCCATTCTCAGAAACTTCTTTGTGATGACTGCATTCTACTCACAGAGTTGAACCTTCCTCTTGATAGAACAGTTTTGAAACACTCTTTTTGTGGAATCCGCAAGTGGCTATTTAGAGCGCTTTGAGGCCTATGCTGGAAAAGGAAATCTCTTCACATAAAACCTAGACAGAAGTATTCCCAGAAAGTTTTTCTGATGTGCGCATTCAACTCACCGAGTTGAACCTTCCTTTAGATAGAGCAGTTTTGAAACACTCTGTCTGTAGTACCTGCGAGTGGATATTTGGAGTGCTTTGAGTGCTACACTGTAAAAGCAAATATCTTCACTTGGAATCTAGACAGAAGAATTCTCAGAGACTTCCCTGTGCTCTCTGCATTCCACTCACAGAGTTGAACCTTCCTTTTGATAGAACAGTTTTGAAACACTCTTGTGGTAGAATCTGCAAGTCGATATTTGGAAGGTTTGGAGGCCTATCCTGGGAAAGGAAATATCTTCCCATCAAAACTAGACAGAAGCATTCTCAGAAACTTCTTAGTGATGTGCGCATTCAAGTCACAGAGTTGAAGCTTCCTTTTGATATAGCAGTTTTGAACCACTCTTTTAGTAGAATCTGCAAGTGGATGTTCGGAGAGCTAAGAGGCCAACACTGGAAAAGGAAATCTCTTCACGTAAAAACTAGACGGAAGCATTCTCAGAAACTTCAATGGGCTTTATGCATTCAACTCACAGAGTGCAATGTTGCTTTTGAGAGCGCAGTTTTAAAACACTGTTTTTGTAGAATTTGCTAGAGGATGTTTGGAGCGATGTGAGGCCTTTGCTGGAAAAGGAAATATCTTCACATAAAACCTAGACAGAAGCATTCTCAGAAACTCCTTTGTGATGAGTGCATTCAAATCACACACTTGAACCTTCCTTTGGAAAGAGCAGTTTTGAAACACTCTTTCTGAAGAATCTGCTAGTGGATATTTGGAGCGATTTGAGGCCTATGCTGGAAATGAAATATCTTCACCTAAAAACTACACGGAAGCATTCTCAGAAACTCCTTTGTGATGAGTGCATTCAACTCGCAGAGTTGAAGCTTCCTTTTGATAGAGCAGTTTTGAAACACTCTTTTAGCAGCATCTGCAAGTGGATATTTGGAGCGCTTTGAGGCCAAGGCTGGAAAACGAAATCTCATCACATAAAAACTCGACAGAAGCATTCTCTGAAACTTCTTTGTGATGAGTGCATTCAACTCACAGACTCGAACGTTTCTTTTGATAGAACAGTTTAGAAACACTCCTTTTGTAGAATCTGCAAGTGTTTATTTGGAGCGCTTTGAGGCCTATGTTGGAAAAGGACATATCTTCACATCAAAAGTAGACAGACGCATTCTCAGAAACTTCTTTGTGATGAGTGCGTTGAACTCACAGAGTTGAACCTACCTATTGATAGAGAAGTTTTGAAACACCCTTTTTGTAGAATCTGCAAGTGAATATTTGGCGCGTTTTGAGGCCTATGCAGGAAACGGAAATATCTTCACATGAAAACTAGACAGATGAATTCTCAGAAACGTCTTTGTGATGAGTGCATTCAACTCACAGACTTGAAGCTTCCTTTTGAAAGAGCAGTTTCGAAACACTCTTTTTGTAGAATCTGCAAGTGGATATTTGGAGCGCTTTGAGGGCTATGCTGGAAAAGTTAATACCTTCACCTAAAAACTAGACAGACGCAAACTCAGAAACTTCTTTGTGACGTGTGCATTGAACTCACAGAGTTGAACCTTTCTTTTGATACAGAAGTTTTGAAACACTCTTTTCGTAGAATCTTCAAGTGGATGGATGGAGTGATTTGAGGCCTATGCTGGAAAAGGAAATACCTTCACGTAGAAACGAGACAAAAGCATTATCAGAAAGTTCCCTGTGCTTTGTGCATTCAACTCACAGAGTTGAACATTCCCTTTGATAGAGCAGTTTTGAAACACTCTTTTTGTAGAATCTGCAAGTGGATATTTGGAGCGCTTTGAGGCCTCTGCCGCCAAAGGAATTATCATTGCATAAAAACTAGATGGAAGCGTTCTCAGAAACTTCCTTGTGATGAGTGCATTCAACTCGCAGAGTGGAACCTTCCTTTCGATAGACCAGTTTTGAAACACTGTTTTTGTAGAATCCGCAAGTGGCTATTTGGAGCTCTTTGAGGCTTATGCTGGAAAAGGAAATATCTTCGTCTACAAACTAGACAGAAGCATTCTCAGAAACTTCTTTGTCACGTGGGGATTGAACTCACAGAGTTGAACATTCCTTTACATAGAGCAGTTTTGCAACACCCTTTCGGTGGAAAGTGAAAGTGCTTATTTGGTGCGATGGCGGCATCTAGTGGATAAGGAAATACATTCAGATGAAAACAAGATACATCCATTCTCAGAAACTTCTTTGTGATGACTGCATTCTACTCACAGAGTTGAACCTTCCTCTTGATAGAACAGTTTTGAAACACTCTTTTTGTGGAATCTGCAAGTGGCTATTTGGAGCGCTTTGAGGCCTATGCTGGAAAAGGAAATCTCTTCACATAAAACCTAGACAGAAGTATTCCCAGAAAGTTTTTCTGATGTGCGCATTCAACTCACCGAGTTGAACCTTCCTTTAGATAGAGCAGTTTTGAAACACTCTGTCTGTAGTACCTGCGAGTGGATATTTGGAGTGCTTTGAGTGCTACACTGTAAAAGCAAATATCTTCACTTGGAATCTAGACAGAAGAATTCTCAGAGACTTCCCTGTGCTCTCTGCATTCCACTCACAGAGTTGAACCTTCCTTTTGATAGAACAGTTTTGAAACACTCTTGTGGTAGAATCTGCAAGTCGATATTTGGAAGGTTTGGAGGCCTATCCTGGGAAAGGAAATATCTTCCCATCAAAACTAGACAGAAGCATTCTCAGAAATTTCTTAGTGATGTGCGCATTCAAGCCACAGAGTTGAAGCTTCCTTTTGATATAGCAGTTTTGAACCACTCTTTTAGTAGAATCTGCAAGTGGATGTTCGGAGAGCTAAGAGGCCAACACTGGAAAAGGAAATCTCTTCACGTAAAAACTAGACGGAAGCATTCTCAGAAACTTCAATGGGCTTTACGCATTCAACTCACAGAGTGCAATGTTGCTTTTGAGAGCGCAGTTTTAAAACACTGTTTTTGTAGAATTTGCTAGAGGATGTTTGGAGCGATGTGAGGCCTTTGCTGGAAAAGGAAATATCTTCACATAAAACCTAGACAGAAGCATTCTCAGAAACTCCTTTGTGATGAGTGCATTCAAATCACACACTTGAACCTTCCTTTGGAAAGAGCAGTTTTGAAACACTCTTTCTGAAGAATCTGCTAGTGGATATTTGGAGCGATTTGAGGCCTATGCTGGAAATGAAATATCTTCACCTAAAAACTAGACGGAAGCATTCTCAGAAACTCCTTTGTGATGAGTGCATTCAACTCACAGAGTTGAAGCTTCCTTTTGACAGAGCAGTTTTGAAACACTCTTTAAGCAGCATCTGCAAGTGGATATTTGGAGCGCTTTGAGGCCAAGGCTGGAAAACGAAATCTCATCACATAAAAACTCGACAGAAGCATTCTCTGAAACTTCTTTGTGATGAGTGCATTCAACTCACAGACTCGAACGTTTCTTTTGATAGAACAGTTTAGAAACACTCCTTTTGTAGAATCTGCAAGTGTTTATTTGGAGCGCTTTGAGGCCTATGTTGGAAAAGGACATATCTTCACATCAAAAGTAGACAGACGCATTCTCAGAAACTTCTTTGTGATGAGTGCGTTGAACTCACAGAGTTGAACCTACCTATTGATAGAGAAGTTTTGAAACACCCTTTTTGTAGAATCTGCAAGTGAATATTTGGCGCGATTTGAGGCCTATGCAGGAAACGGAAATATCTTCACATGAAAACTAGACAGATGAATTCTCAGAAACGTCTTCGTGATGAGTGCATTCAACTCACAGACTTGAAGCTTCCTTTTGAAAGAGCAGTTTCGAAACACTCTTTTTGTAGAATCTGCAAGTGGATATTTGGAGCGCTTTGAGGGCTATGCTGGAAAAGTTAATACCTTCACCTAACAACTAGACAGACGCATACTCAGAAACTTCTTTGTGACGTGTGCATTGAACTCACAGAGTGGAACCTTTCTTTTGATGCAGAAGTTTTGAAACACTCTTTTCGTAGAATCTTCAAGTGGATGGATGGAGTGATTTGAGGCCTATGCTGGAAAAGGAAATACCTTCACGTAGAAACGAGACAAAAGCATTCTCAGAAAGTTCCCTGTGCTTTGTGCATTCAACTCACAGAGTTGAACATTCCCTTTGATAGAGCAGTTTTGAAACACTCTTTTTGTAGAATCTGCAAGTGGATATTTGGAGCGCTTTGAGGCCTCTGCCGCCAAAGGAATTATCATTGCTTAAAAACTAGACGGAAGCGTTCTCAGAAACCTCCTTGTGATGAGTGCATTCAACTCGCAGAGTGGAACCTTCCTTTCGATAGACCAGTTTTGAAACACTGTTTTTTTAGAATCCGCAAGTGGCTATTTGGAGCTCTTTGAGGCTTATGCTGGAAAAGGAAATATCTTCGTCTACAAACTAGACAGAAGCATTCTCAGAAACTTCTTTGTCACGTGGGGATTGAACTCACAGAGTTGAACATTCCTTTACATAGAGCAGTTTTGCAACACCCTTTCGGTGGAAAGTGAAAGTGCTTCTTTGGTGCGATGGCGGCATCTAGTGGATAAGGAAATACATTCAGATGAAAACAAGATACATCCATTCTCAGAAACTTCTTTGTGATGACTGCATTCTACTCACAGAGTTGAACCTTCCTCTTGATAGAACAGTTTTGAAACACTCTTTTTGTGGAATCTGCAAGTGGCTATTTGGAGCGCTTTGAGGCCTATGCTGGAAAAGGAAATCTCTTCACATAAAACCTAGACAGAAGTATTCCCAGAAAGTTTTTCTGATGTGCGCATTCAACTCACCGAGTTGAACCTTCCTTTAGATAGAGCAGTTTTGAAACACTCTGTCTGTAGTACCTGCGAGTGGATATTTGGAGTGCTTTGAGTGCTACACTGTAAAAGCAAATATCTTCACTTGGAATCTAGACAGAAGAATTCTCAGAGACTTCCCTGTGCTCTCTGCATTCCACTCACAGAGTTGAACCTTCCTTTTGATAGAACAGTTTTGAAACACTCTTGTGGTAGAATCTGCAAGTCGATATTTGGAAGGTTTGGAGGCCTATCCTGGGAAAGGAAATATCTTCCCATCAAAACTAGACAGAAGCATTCTCAGAAATTTCTTAGTGATGTGCGCATTCAAGCCACAGAGTTGAAGCTTCCTTTTGATATAGCAGTTTTGAACCACTCTTTTAGTAGAATCTGCAAGTGGATGTTCGGAGAGCTAAGAGGCCAACACTGGAAAAGGAAATCTCTTCACGTAAAAACTAGACGGAAGCATTCTCAGAAACTTCAATGGGCTTTACGCATTCAACTCACAGAGTGCAATGTTGCTTTTGAGAGCGCAGTTTTAAAACACTGTTTTTGTAGAATTTGCTAGAGGATGTTTGGAGCGATGTGAGGCCTTTGCTGGAAAAGGAAATATCTTCACATAAAACCTAGACAGAAGCATTCTCAGAAACTCCTTTGTGATGAGTGCATTCAAATCACACACTTGAACCTTCCTTTGGAAAGAGCAGTTTTGAAACACTCTTTCTGAAGAATCTGCTAGTGGATATTTGGAGCGATTTGAGGCCTATGCTGGAAATGAAATATCTTCACCTAAAAACTAGACGGAAGCATTCTCAGAAACTCCTTTGTGATGAGTGCATTCAACTCACAGAGTTGAAGCTTCCTTTTGACAGAGCAGTTTTGAAACACTCTTTAAGCAGCATCTGCAAGTGGATATTTGGAGCGCTTTGAGGCCAAGGCTGGAAAACGAAATCTCATCACATAAAAACTCGACAGAAGCATTCTCTGAAACTTCTTTGTGATGAGTGCATTCAACTCACAGACTCGAACGTTTCTTTTGATAGAACAGTTTAGAAACACTCCTTTTGTAGAATCTGCAAGTGTTTATTTGGAGCGCTTTGAGGCCTATGTTGGAAAAGGACATATCTTCACATCAAAAGTAGACAGACGCATTCTCAGAAACTTCTTTGTGATGAGTGCGTTGAACTCACAGAGTTGAACCTACCTATTGATAGAGAAGTTTTGAAACACCCTTTTTGTAGAATCTGCAAGTGAATATTTGGCGCGATTTGAGGCCTATGCAGGAAACGGAAATATCTTCACATGAAAACTAGACAGATGAATTCTCAGAAACGTCTTCGTGATGAGTGCATTCAACTCACAGACTTGAAGCTTCCTTTTGAAAGAGCAGTTTCGAAACACTCTTTTTGTAGAATCTGCAAGTGGATATTTGGAGCGCTTTGAGGGCTATGCTGGAAAAGTTAATACCTTCACCTAACAACTAGACAGACGCATACTCAGAAACTTCTTTGTGACGTGTGCATTGAACTCACAGAGTGGAACCTTTCTTTTGATGCAGAAGTTTTGAAACACTCTTTTCGTAGAATCTTCAAGTGGATGGATGGAGTGATTTGAGGCCTATGCTGGAAAAGGAAATACCTTCACGTAGAAACGAGACAAAAGCATTCTCAGAAAGTTCCCTGTGCTTTGTGCATTCAACTCACAGAGTTGAACATTCCCTTTGATAGAGCAGTTTTGAAACACTCTTTTTGTAGAATCTGCAAGTGGATATTTGGAGCGCTTTGAGGCCTCTGCCGCCAAAGGAATTATCATTGCTTAAAAACTAGACGGAAGCGTTCTCAGAAACCTCCTTGTGATGAGTGCATTCAACTCGCAGAGTGGAACCTTCCTTTCGATAGACCAGTTTTGAAACACTGTTTTTTTAGAATCCGCAAGTGGCTATTTGGAGCTCTTTGAGGCTTATGCTGGAAAAGGAAATATCTTCGTCTACAAACTAGACAGAAGCATTCTCAGAAACTTCTTTGTCACGTGGGGATTGAACTCACAGAGTTGAACATTCCTTTACATAGAGCAGTTTTGCAACACCCTTTCGGTGGAAAGTGAAAGTGCTTCTTTGGTGCGATGGCGGCATCTAGTGGATAAGGAAATACATTCAGATGAAAACAAGATACATCCATTCTCAGAAACTTCTTTGTGATGACTGCATTCTACTCACAGAGTTGAACCTTCCTCTTGATAGAACAGTATTGAAACACTCTTTTTGTGGAATCTGCAAGTGGCTATTTGGAGCGCTTTGAGGCCTATGCTGGAAAAGGAAATCTCTTCACATAAAACCTAGACAGAAGTATTCCCAGAAAGTTTTTCTGATGTGCGCATTCAACTCACCGAGTTGAACCTTCCTTTAGATAGAGCAGTTTTGAAACACTCTGTCTGTAGTACCTGCGAGTGGATATTTGGAGTGCTTTGAGTGCTACACTGTAAAAGCAAATATCTTCACTTGGAATCTAGACAGAAGAATTCTCAGAGACTTCCCTGTGCTCTCTGCATTCCACTCACAGAGTTGAACCTTCCTTTTGATAGAACAGTTTTGAAACACTCTTGTGGTAGAATCTGCAAGTCGATATTTGGAAGGTTTGGAGGCCTATCCTGGGAAAGGAAATATCTTCCCATCAAAACTAGACAGAAGCATTCTCAGAAACTTCTTAGTGATGTGCGCATTCAAGCCACAGAGTTGAAGCTTCCTTTTGATATAGCAGTTTTGAACCACTCTTTTAGTAGAATCTGCAAGTGGATGTTTGGAGAGCTAAGAGGCCAACACTGGAAAAGGAAATCTCTTCACGTAAAAACTAGACGGAAGCATTCTCAGAAACTTCAATGGGCTTTACGCATTCAACTCACAGAGTGCAATGTTGCTTTTGAGAGCGCAGTTTTAAAACACTGTTTTTGTAGAATTTGCTAGAGGATGTTTGGAGCGATGTGAGGCCTTTGCTGGAAAAGGAAATATCTTCACATAAAACCTAGACAGAAGCATTCTCAGAAACTCCTTTGTGATGAGTGCATTCAAATCACACACTTGAACCTTCCTTTGGAAAGAGCAGTTTTGAAACACTCTTTCTGAAGAATCTGCAAGTGGATATTTGGAGCGATTTGAGGCCTATGCTGGAAATGAAATATCTTCACCTAAAAACTAGACGGAAGCATTCTCAGAAACTCCTTTGTGATGAGTGCATTCAACTCACAGAGTTGAAGCTTCCTTTTGACAAAGCAGTTTTGAAACACTCTTTAAGCAGCATCTGCAAGTGGATATTTGGAGCGCTTTGAGGCCAAGGCTGGAAAACGAAATCTCATCACATAAAAACTCGACAGAAGCATTCTCTGAAACTTCTTTGTGATGAGTGCATTCAACTCACAGACTCGAACGTTTCTTTTGATAGAACAGTTTAGAAACACTCCTTTTGTAGAATCTGCAAGTGTTTATTTGGAGCGCTTGGAGGCCTATGTTGGAAAAGGACATATCTTCACATCAAAAGTAGACAGACGCATTCTCAGAAACTTCTTTGTGATGAGTGCATTGAACTCACAGAGTTGAACCTACCTATTGATAGAGAAGTTTTGAAACACCCTTTTTGTAGAATCTGCAAGTGAATATTTGGCCCGATTTGAGGCCTATGCGGGAAACGGAAATATCTTCACATGAAAACTAGACAGATGAATTCTCAGAAACGTCTTTGTGATGAGTGCATTCAACTCACAGACTTGAAGCTTCCTTTTGAAAGAGCAGTTTCGAAACACTCTTTTTGTAGAATCTGCAAGTGGATATTTGGAGCGCTTTGAGGGCTATGCTGGAAAAGTTAATACCTTCACCTAAAAACTAGACAGAAGCATACTCAGAAACTTCTTTGTGACGTGTGCATTGAACTCACAGAGTTGAACCTTTCTTTTGATACAGAAGTTTTGAAACACTCTTTTCGTAGAATCTTCAAGTGGATGGATGGAGTGATTTGAGGCCTATGCTGGAAAAGGAAATACCTTCACGTAGAAACGAGACAAAAGCATTCTCAGAAAGTTCCCTGTGCTTTGTGCATTCAACTCACAGAGTTGAACATTCCCTTTGATAGAGCAGTTTTGAAACACTCTTTTTGTAGAATCTGCAAGTGGATATTTGGAGCGCTTTGAGGCCTCTGCCGCCAAAGGAATTATCATTGCATAAAAACTAGATGGAAGCGTTCTCAGAAACTTCTTTGTCATGTGGGGATTAAACTCACAGAGTTGAACATTCCTTTACATAGAGCAGTTTTGCAACACCCTTTCGGTGGAAAGTGAAAGTGCTTATTTGGTGCGATGGCGGCATCTAGTGGATAAGGAAATACATTCAGATGAAAACAAGATACATCCATTCTCAGAAACTTCTTTGTGATGACTGCATTCTACTCACAGAGTTGAACCTTCCTCTTGATAGAACAGTTTTGAAACACTCTTTTTGTGGAATCTGCAAGTGGCTATTTGGAGCGCTTTGAGGCCTATGCTGGAAAAGGAAATCTCTTCACATAAAACCTAGACAGAAGTATTCCCAGAAAGTTTTTCTGATGTGCGCATTCAACTCACCGAGTTGAACCTTCCTTTAGATAGAGCAGTTTTGAAACACTCTGTCTGTAGTACCTGCGAGTGGATATTTGGAGTGCTTTGAGTGCTACACTGTAAAAGCAAATATCTTCACTTGGAATCTAGACAGAAGAATTCTCAGAGACTTCCCTGTGCTCTCTGCATTCCACTCACAGAGTTGAACCTTCCTTTTGATAGAACAGTTTTGAAACACTCTTGCGGTAGAATCTGCAAGTCGATATTTGGAAGGTTTGGAGGCCTATCCTGGGAAAGGAAATATCTTCCCATCAAAACTAGACAGAAGCATTCTCAGAAACTTCTTAGTGATGTGCGCATTCAAGCCACAGAGTTGAAGCTTCCTTTTGATATAGCAGTTTTGAACCACTCTTTTAGTAGAATCTGCAAGTGGATGTTCGGAGAGCTAAGAGGCCAACACTGGAAAAGGAAATCTCTTCACGTAAAAACTAGACGGAAGCATTCTCAGAAACTTCAATGGGCTTTACGCATTCAACTCACAGAGTGCAATGTTGCTTTTGAGAGCGCAGTTTTAAAACACTGTTTTTGTAGAATTTGCTAGAGGATGTTTGGAGCGATGTGAGGCCTTTGCTGGAAAAGGAAATATCTTCACATAAAACCTAGACAGAAGCATTCTCAGAAACTCCTTTGTGATGAGTGCATTCAAATCACACACTTGAACCTTCCTTTGGAAAGAGCAGTTTTGAAACACTCTTTCTGAAGAATCTGCAAGTGGATATTTGGAGCGATTTGAGGCCTATGCTGGAAATGAAATATCTTCACCTAAAAACTAGACGGAAGCATTCTCAGAAACTCCTTTGTGATGAGTGCATTCAACTCACAGAGTTGAAGCTTCCTTTTGACAGAGCAGTTTTGAAACACTCTTTAAGCAGCATCTGCAAGTGGATATTTGGAGCGCTTTGAGGCCAAGGCTGGAAAACGAAATCTCATCACATAAAAACTCGACAGAAGCATTCTCTGAAACTTCTTTGTGATGAGTGCATTCAACTCACAGACTCGAACGTTTCTTTTGATAGAACAGTTTAGAAACACTCCTTTTGTAGAATCTGCAAGTGTTTATTTGGAACGCTTTGAGGCCTATGTTGGAAAAGGACATATCTTCACATCAAAAGTAGACAGACACATTCTCAGAAACTTCTTTGTGATGAGTGCATTGAACTCACAGAGTTGAACCTACCTATTGATAGAGAAGTTTTGAAACACCCTTTTTGTAGAATCTGCAAGTGAATATTTGGCGCGATTTGAGGCCTATGCAGGAAACGGAAATATCTTCACATGAAAACTAGACAGATGAATTCTCAGAAACGTCTTTGTGATGAGTGCATTCAACTCACAGACTTGAAGCTTCCTTTTGAAAGAGCAGTTTCGAAACACTCTTTTTGTAGAATCTGCAAGTGGATATTTGGAGCGCTTTGAGGGCTATGCTGGAAATGTTAATATCTTCACCTAAAAACTAGACAGACGCAAACTCAGAAACTTCTTTGTGACGTGTGCATTGAACTCACAGAGTTGAACCTTTCTTTTGATACAGAAGTTTCGAAACACTCTTTTCGTAGAATCTTCAAGTGGATGGATGGAGTGATTTGAGGCCTATGCTGGAAAAGGAAATACCTTCACGTAGAAACGAGACAAAAGCATTCTCAGAAAGTTCCCTGTGCTTTGTGCATTCAACTCACAGAGTTGAACATTCCCTTTGATAGAGCAGTTTTGAAACACTCTTTTTGTAGAATCTGCAAGTGGATATTTGGAGCGCTTTGAGGCCTCTGCCGCCAAAGCAATTATCATTGCATAAAACCTAGATGGAAGCGTTCTCAGAAACTTCCTTGTGATGAGTGCATTCAACTCGCAGAGTGGAACCTTCCTTTCGATAGACCAGTTTTGAAACACTGTTTTTGTAGAATCCGCAAGTGGCTATTTGGAGCTCTTTGAGGCTTATGCTGGAAAAGGCAATATCTTCGTCTACAAACTAGACAGAAGCATTCTCAGAAACTTCTTTGTCACGTGGGGATTGAACTCACAGAGTTGAACATTCCTTTACATAGAGCAGTTTTGCAACACCCTTTCGGTGGAAAGTGAAAGTGCTTATTTGGTGCGATGGCGGCATCTAGTGGATAAGGAAATACATTCAGATGAAAACAAGATACATCCATTCTCAGAAACTTCTTTGTGATGACTGCATTCTACTCACAGAGTTGAACCTTCCTCTTGATAGAACAGTTTTGAAACACTCTTTTTGTGGAATCTGCAAGTGGCTATTTGGACCGCTTTGAGGCCTATGCTGGAAAAGGAAATCTCTTCACATAAAACCTAGACAGAAGTATTCCCAGAAAGTTTTTCTGATGTGCGCATTCAACTCACCGAGTTGAACCTTCCTTTAGATAGAGCAGTTTTGAAACACTCTGTCTGTAGTACCTGCGAGTGGATATTTGGAGTGCTTTGAGTGCTACACTGTAAAAGCAAATATCTTCACTTGGAATCTAGACAGAAGAATTCTCAGAGACTTCCCTGTGCTCTCTGCATTCCACTCACAGAGTTGAACCTTCCTTTTGATAGAACAGTTTTGAAACACTCTTGTGGTAGAATCTGCAAGTCGATATTTGGAAGGTTTGGAGGCCTATCCTGGGAAAGGAAATATCTTCCCATCAAAACTAGACAGAAGCATTCTCAGAAGCTTCTTAGTGATGTGCGCATTCAAGTCACAGAGTTGAAGCTTCCTTTTGATATAGCAGTTTTGAACCACTCTTTTAGTAGAATCTGCAAGTGGATGTTCGGAGAGCTAAGAGGCCAACACTGGAAAAGGAAATCTCTTCACGTAAAAACTAGACGGAAGCATTCTCAGAAACTTCAATGGGCTTTACGCATTCAACTCACAGAGTGCAATGTTGCTTTTGAGAGCGCAGTTTTAAAACACTGTTTTTGTAGAATTTGCTAGAGGATGTTTGGAGCGATGTGAGGCCTTTGCTGGAAAAGGAAATATCTTCACATAAAACCTAGACAGAAGCATTCTCAGAAACTCCTTTGTGATGAGTGCATTCAAATCACACACTTGAACCTTCCTTTGGAAAGAGCAGTTTTGAAACACTCTTTCTGAAGAATCTGCAAGTGGATATTTGGAGCGATTTGAGGCCTATGCTGGAAATGAAATATCTTCACCTAAAAACTAGACGGAAGCATTCTCAGAAACTCCTTTGTGATGAGTGCATTCAACTCACAGAGTTGAAGCTTCCTTTTGACAGAGCAGTTTTGAAACACTCTTTAAGCAGCATCTGCAAGTGGATATTTGGAGCGCTTTGAGGCCAAGGCTGGAAAACGAAATCTCATCACATAAAAACTCGACAGAAGCATTCTCTGAAACTTCTTTGTGATGAGTGCATTCAACTCACAGACTCGAACGTTTCTTTTGATAGAACAGTTTAGAAACACTCCTTTTGTAGAATCTGCAAGTGTTTATTTGGAACGCTTTGAGGCCTATGTTGGAAAAGGACATATCTTCACATCAAAAGTAGACAGACACATTCTCAGAAACTTCTTTGTGATGAGTGCATTGAACTCACAGAGTTGAACCTACCTATTGATAGAGAAGTTTTGAAACACCCTTTTTGTAGAATCTGCAAGTGAATATTTGGCGCGATTTGAGGCCTATGCAGGAAACGGAAATATCTTCACATGAAAACTAGACAGATGAATTCTCAGAAACGTCTTTGTGATGAGTGCATTCAACTCACAGACTTGAAGCTTCCTTTTGAAAGAGCAGTTTCGAAACACTCTTTTTGTAGAATCTGCAAGTGGATATTTGGAGCGATTTGAGGGCTATGCTGGAAATGTTAATACCTTCACCTAAAAACTAGACAGACGCAAACTCAGAAACTTCTTTGTGACGTGTGCATTGAACTCACAGAGTTGAACCTTTCTTTTGATACAGAAGTTTTGAAACACTCTTTTCGTAGAATCTTCAAGTGGATGGATGGAGTGATTTGAGGCCTATGCTGGAAAAGGAAATACCTTCACGTAGAAACGAGACAAAAGCATTCTCAGAAAGTTCCCTGTGCTTTGTGCATTCAACTCACAGAGTTGAACATTCCCTTTGATAGAGCAGTTTTGAAACACTCTTTTTGTAGAATCTGCAAGTGGATATTTGGAGCGCTTTGAGGCCTCTGCCGCCAAAGGAATTATCATTGCGTAAAAACTAGATGGAAGCGTTCTCAGAAACTTCCTTGTGATGAGTGCATTCAACTCGCAGAGTGGAACCTTCCTTTCGATAGACCAGTTTTGAAACACTGTTTTTGTAGAATCCGCAAGTGGCTATTTGGAGCTCTTTGAGGCTTATGCTGGAAAAGGAAATATCTTCGTCTACAAACTAGACAGAAGCATTCTCAGAAACTTCTTTGTCACGTGGGGATTGAACTCACAGAGTTGAACATTCCTTTACATAGAGCAGTTTTGCAACACCCTTTCGGTGGAAAGTGAAAGTGCTTATTTGGTGCGATGGCGGCATCTAGTGGATAAGGAAATACATTCAGATGAAAACAAGATACATCCATTCTCAGAAACTTCTTTGTGATGACTGCATTCTACTCACAGAGTTGAACCTTCCTCTTGATAGAACAGTTTTGAAACACTCTTTTTGTGGAATCTGCAAGTGGCTATTTGGAGCGCTTTGAGGCCTATGCTGGAAAAGGAAATCTCTTCACATAAAACCTAGACAGAAGTATTCCCAGAAAGTTTTTCTGATGTGCGCATTCAACTCACCGAGTTGAACCTTCCTTTAGATAGAGCAGTTTTGAAACACTCTGTCTGTAGTACCTGCGAGTGGATATTTGGAGTGCTTTGAGTGCTACACTGCAAAAGCAAATATCTTCACTTGGAATCTAGACAGAAGAATTCTCAGAGACTTCCCTGTGCTCTCTGCATTCCACTCACAGAGTTGAACCTTCCTTTTGATAGAACAGTTTTGAAACACTCTTGTGGTAGAATCTGCAAGTCGATATTTGGAAGGTTTGGAGGCCTATCCTGGGAAAGGAAATATCTTCCCATCAAAACTAGACAGAAGCATTCTCAGAAGCTTCTTAGTGATGTGCGCATTCAAGTCACAGAGTTGAAGCTTCCTTTTGATATAGCAGTTTTGAACCACTCTTTTAGTGGAATCTGCAAGTGGATGTTTGGAGAGCTAAGAGGCCAACACTGGAAAAGGAAATCTCTTCACGTAAAAACTAGACGGAAGCATTCTCAGAAACTTCAATGGGCTTTACGCATTCAACTCACAGAGTGCAATGTTGCTTTTGAGAGCGCAGTTTTAAAACACTGTTTTTGTAGAATTTGCTAGAGGATGTTTGGAGCGATGTGAGGCCTTTGCTGGAAAAGGAAATATCTTCACATAAAACCTAGACAGAAGCATTCTCAGAAACTCCTTTGTGATGAGTGCATTCAAATCACACACTTGAACCTTCCTTTGGAAAGAGCAGTTTTGAAACACTCTTTCTGAAGAATCTGCAAGTGGATATTTGGAGCGATTTGAGGCCTATGCTGGAAATGAAATATCTTCACCTAAAAACTAGACGGAAGCATTCTCAGAAACTCCTTTGTGATGAGTGCATTCAACTCACAGAGTTGAAGCTTCCTTTTGACAGAGCAGTTTTGAAACACTCTTTAAGCAGCATCTGCAAGTGGATATTTGGAGCGCTTTGAGGCCAAGGCTGGAAAACGAAATCTCATCACATAAAAACTCGACAGAAGCATTCTCTGAAACTTCTTTGTGATGAGTGCATTCAACTCACAGACTCGAACGTTTCTTTTGATAGAACAGTTTAGAAACACTCCTTTTGTAGAATCTGCAAGTGTTTATTTGGAGCGCTTTGAGGCCTATGTTGGAAAAGGACATATCTTCACATCAAAAGTAGACAGACGCATTCTCAGAAACTTCTTTGTGATGAGTGCATTGAACTCACAGAGTTGAACCTACCTATTGATAGAGAAGTTTTGAAACACCCTTTTTGTAGAATCTGCAAGTGAATATTTGGCGCGATTTGAGGCCTATGCAGGAAACGGAAATATCTTCACATGAAAACTAGACAGATGAATTCTCAGAAACGTCTTTGTGATGAGTGCATTCAACTCACAGACTTGAAGCTTCCTTTTGAAAGAGCAGTTTCGAAACACTCTTTTTGTAGAATCTGCAAGTGGATATTTGGAGCGCTTTGAGGGCTATGCTGGAAAAGTTAATACCTTCACCTAAAAACTAGACAGAAGCATACTCAGAAACTTCTTTGTGA
The DNA here is from genome assembly GCF_028885655.2 of Pongo abelii. Lineage (NCBI taxonomy): Eukaryota > Metazoa > Chordata > Mammalia > Primates > Hominidae > Pongo > Pongo abelii. The sequence goes on from NC_071989.2 coordinate 52,501,585, forward strand.
CGTGTGCATTGAACTCACAGAGTTGAACCTTTCTTTTGATACAGAAGTTTTGAAACACTCTTTTCGTAGAATCTTCAAGTGGATGGATGGAGTGATTTGAGGCCTATGCTGGAAAAGGAAATACCTTCACGTAGAAACGAGACAAAAGCATTCTCAGAAAGTTCCCTGTGCTTTGTGCATTCAACTCACAGAGTTGAACATTCCCTTTGATAGAGCAGTTTTGAAACACTCTTTTTGTAGAATCTGCAAGTGGATATTTGGAGCGCTTTGAGGCCTCTGCCGCCAAAGGAATTATCATTGCGTAAAAACTAGATGGAAGCGTTCTCAGAAACTTCCTTGTGATGAGTGCATTCAACTCGCAGAGTGGAACCTTCCTTTCGATAGACCAGTTTTGAAACACTGTTTTTGTAGAATCCGCAAGTGGCTATTTGGAGCTCTTTGAGGCTTATGCTGGAAAAGGAAATATCTTCGTCTACAAACTAGACAGAAGCATTCTCAGAAACTTCTTTGTCACGTGGGGATTGAACTCACAGAGTTGGACATTCCCTTACATAGAGCAGTTTTGCAACACCCTTTCGGTGGAAAGTGAAAGTGCTTATTTGGTGCGATGGCGGCATCTAGTGGATAAGGAAATACATTCAGATGAAAACAAGATACATCCATTCTCAGAAACTTCTTTGTGATGACTGCATTCTACTCACAGAGTTGAACCTTCCTCTTGATAGAACAGTTTTGAAACACTCTTTTTGTGGAATCTGCAAGTGGCTATTTGGAGCGCTTTGAGGCCTATGCTGGAAAAGGAAATCTCTTCACATAAAACCTAGACAGAAGTATTCCCAGAAAGTTTTTCTGATGTGCGCATTCAACTCACCGAGTTGAACCTTCCTTTAGATAGAGCAGTTTTGAAACACTCTGTCTGTAGTACCTGCGAGTGGATATTTGGAGTGCTTTGAGTGCTACACTGTAAAAGCAAATATCTTCACTTGGAATCTAGACAGAAGAATTCTCAGAGACTTCCCTGTGCTCTCTGCATTCCACTCACAGAGTTGAACCTTTCTTTTGATAGAACAGTTTTGAAACACTCTTGTGGTAGAATCTGCAAGTCGATATTTGGAAGGTTTGGAGGCCTATCCTGGGAAAGGAAATATCTTCCCATCAAAACTAGACAGAAGCATTCTCAGAAGCTTCTTAGTGATGTGCGCATTCAAGTCACAGAGTTGAAGCTTCCCTTTGATATAGCAGTTTTGAACCACTCTTTTAGTGGAATCTGCAAGTGGATGTTCGGAGAGCTAAGAGGCCAACACTGGAAAAGGAAATCTCTTCACGTAAAAACTAGACGGAAGCATTCTCAGAAACTTCAATGGGCTTTACGCATTCAACTCACAGAGTGCAATGTTGCTTTTGAGAGCGCAGTTTTAAAACATTGTTTTTGTAGAATTTGCTAGAGGATGTTTGGAGCGATGTGAGGCCTTTGCTGGAAAAGGAAATATCTTCACATAAAACCTAGACAGAAGCATTCTCAGAAACTCCTTTGTGATGAGTGCATTCAAATCACACACTTGAACCTTCCTTTGGAAAGAGCAGTTTTGAAACACTCTTTCTGAAGAATCTGCAAGTGGATATTTGGAGCGATTTGAGGCCTATGCTGGAAATGAAATATCTTCACCTAAAAACTAGACGGAAGCATTCTCAGAAACTCCTTTGTGATGAGTGCATTCAACTCACAGAGTTGAAGCTTCCTTTTGACAGAGCAGTTTTGAAACACTCTTTAAGCAGCATCTGCAAGTGGATATTTGGAGCGCTTTGAGGCCAAGGCTGGAAAACGAAATCTCATCACATAAAAACTCGACAGAAGCATTCTCTGAAACTTCTTTGTGATGAGTGCATTCAACTCACAGACTCGAACGTTTCTTTTGATAGAACAGTTTAGAAACACTCCTTTTGTAGAATCTGCAAGTGTTTATTTGGAACGCTTTGAGGCCTATGTTGGAAAAGGACATATCTTCACATCAAAAGTAGACAGACACATTCTCAGAAACTTCTTTGTGATGAGTGCATTGAACTCACAGAGTTGAACCTACCTATTGATAGAGAAGTTTTGAAACACCCTTTTTGTAGAATCTGCAAGTGAATATTTGGCGCGATTTGAGGCCTATGCAGGAAACGGAAATATCTTCACATGAAAACTAGACAGATGAATTCTCAGAAACGTCTTTGTGATGAGTGCATTCAACTCACAGACTTGAAGCTTCCTTTTGAAAGAGCAGTTTCGAAACACTCTTTTTGTAGAATCTGCAAGTGGATATTTGGAGCGCTTTGAGGGCTATGCTGGAAATGTTAATACCTTCACCTAAAAACTAGACAGACGCAAACTCAGAAACTTCTTTGTGACGTGTGCATTGAACTCACAGAGTTGAACCTTTCTTTTGATACAGAAGTTTTGAAACACTCTTTTCGTAGAATCTTCAAGTGGATGGATGGAGTGATTTGAGGCCTATGCTGGAAAAGGAAATACCTTCACGTAGAAACGAGACAAAAGCATTCTCAGAAAGTTCCCTGTGCTTTGTGCATTCAACTCACAGAGTTGAACATTCCCTTTGATAGAGCAGTTTTGAAACACTCTTTTTGTAGAATCTGCAAGTGGATATTTGGAGCGCTTTGAGGCCTCTGCCGCCAAAGGAATTATCATTGCGTAAAAACTAGATGGAAGCGTTCTCAGAAACTTCCTTGTGATGAGTGCATTCAACACGCAGAGTGGAACCTTCCTTTCGATAGACCAGTTTTGAAACACTGTTTTTGTAGAATCCGCAAGTGGCTATTTGGAGCTCTTTGAGGCTTATGCTGGAAAAGGAAATATCTTCGTCTACAAACTAGACAGAAGCATTCTCAGAAACTTCTTTGTCACGTGGGGATTGAACTCACAGAGTTGAACATTCCTTTACATAGAGCAGTTTTGCAACACCCTTTCGGTGGAAAGTGAAAGTGCTTATTTGGTGCGATGGCGGCATCTAGTGGATAAGGAAATACATTCAGATGAAAACAAGATACATCCATTCTCAGAAACTTCTTTGTGATGACTGCATTCTACTCACAGAGTTGAACCTTCCTCTTGATAGAACAGTTTTGAAACACTCTTTTTGTGGAATCTGCAAGTGGCTATTTGGAGCGCTTTGAGGCCTATGCTGGAAAAGGAAATCTCTTCACATAAAACCTAGACAGAAGTATTCCCAGAAAGTTTTTCTGATGTGCGCATTCAACTCACCGAGTTGAACCTTCCTTTAGATAGAGCAGTTTTGAAACACTCTGTCTGTAGTACCTGCGAGTGGATATTTGGAGTGCTTTGAGTGCTACACTGTAAAAGCAAATATCTTCACTTGGAATCTAGACAGAAGAATTCTCAGAGACTTCCCTGTGCTCTCTGCATTCCACTCACAGAGTTGAACCTTCCTTTTGATAGAACAGTTTTGAAACACTCTTGTGGTAGAATCTGCAAGTCGATATTTGGAAGGTTTGGAGGCCTATCCTGGGAAAGGAAATATCTTCCCATCAAAACTAGACAGAAGCATTCTCAGAAGCTTCTTAGTGATGTGCGCATTCAAGTCACAGAGTTGAAGCTTCCCTTTGATATAGCAGTTTTGAACCACTCTTTTAGTGGAATCTGCAAGTGGATGTTCGGAGAGCTAAGAGGCCAACACTGGAAAAGGAAATCTCTTCACGTAAAAACTAGACGGAAGCATTCTCAGAAACTTCAATGGGCTTTACGCATTCAACTCACAGAGTGCAATGTTGCTTTTGAGAGCGCAGTTTTAAAACACTGTTTTTGTAGAATTTGCTAGAGGATGTTTGGAGCGATGTGAGGCCTTTGCTGGAAAAGGAAATATCTTCACATAAAACCTAGACAGAAGCATTCTCAGAAACTCCTTTGTGATGAGTGCATTCAAATCACACACTTGAACCTTCCTTTGGAAAGAGCAGTTTTGAAACACTCTTTCTGAAGAATCTGCAAGTGGATATTTGGAGCGATTTGAGGCCTATGCTGGAAATGAAATATCTTCACCTAAAAACTAGACGGAAGCATTCTCAGAAACTCCTTTGTGATGAGTGCATTCAACTCACAGAGTTGAAGCTTCCTTTTGACAGAGCAGTTTTGAAACACTCTTTAAGCAGCATCTGCAAGTGGATATTTGGAGCGCTTTGAGGCCAAGGCTGGAAAACGAAATCTCATCACATAAAAACTCGACAGAAGCATTCTCTGAAACTTCTTTGTGATGAGTGCATTCAACTCACAGACTCGAACGTTTCTTTTGATAGAACAGTTTAGAAACACTCCTTTTGTAGAATCTGCAAGTGTTTATTTGGAACGCTTTGAGGCCTATGTTGGAAAAGGACATATCTTCACATCAAAAGTAGACAGACACATTCTCAGAAACTTCTTTGTGATGAGTGCATTGAACTCACAGAGTTGAACCTACCTATTGATAGAGAAGTTTTGAAACACCCTTTTTGTAGAATCTGCAAGTGAATATTTGGCGCGATTTGAGGCCTATGCAGGAAACGGAAATATCTTCACATGAAAACTAGACAGATGAATTCTCAGAAACGTCTTTGTGATGAGTGCATTCAACTCACAGACTTGAAGCTTCCTTTTGAAAGAGCAGTTTCGAAACACTCTTTTTGTAGAATCTGCAAGTGGATATTTGGAGCGCTTTGAGGGCTATGCTGGAAATGTTAATACCTTCACCTAAAAACTAGACAGACGCAAACTCAGAAACTTCTTTGTGACGTGTGCATTGAACTCACAGAGTTGAACCTTTCTTTTGATACAGAAGTTTTGAAACACTCTTTTCGTAGAATCTTCAAGTGGATGGATGGAGTGATTTGAGGCCTATGCTGGAAAAGGAAATACCTTCACGTAGAAACGAGACAAAAGCATTCTCAGAAAGTTCCCTGTGCTTTGTGCATTCAACTCACAGAGTTGAACATTCCCTTTGATAGAGCAGTTTTGAAACACTCTTTTTGTAGAATCTGCAAGTGGATATTTGGAGCGCTTTGAGGCCTCTGCCGCCAAAGGAATTATCATTGCGTAAAAACTAGATGGAAGCGTTCTCAGAAACTTCCTTGTGATGAGTGCATTCAACTCGCAGAGTGGAACCTTCCTTTCGATAGACCAGTTTTGAAACACTGTTTTTGTAGAATCCGCAAGTGGCTATTTGGAGCTCTTTGAGGCTTATGCTGGAAAAGGAAATATCTTCGTCTACAAACTAGACAGAAGCATTCTCAGAAACTTCTTTGTCACGTGGGGATTGAACTCACAGAGTTGAACATTCCTTTACATAGAGCAGTTTTGCAACACCCTTTCGGTGGAAAGTGAAAGTGCTTATTTGGTGCGATGGCGGCATCTAGTGGATAAGGAAATACATTCAGATGAAAACAAGATACATCCATTCTCAGAAACTTCTTTGTGATGACTGCATTCTACTCACAGAGTTGAACCTTCCTCTTGATAGAACAGTTTTGAAACACTCTTTTTGTGGAATCTGCAAGTGGCTATTTGGAGCGCTTTGAGGCCTATGCTGGAAAAGGAAATCTCTTCACATAAAACCTAGACAGAAGTATTCCCAGAAAGTTTTTCTGATGTGCGCATTCAACTCACCGAGTTGAACCTTCCTTTAGATAGAGCAGTTTTGAAACACTCTGTCTGTAGTACCTGCGAGTGGATATTTGGAGTGCTTTGAGTGCTACACTGTAAAAGCAAATATCTTCACTTGGAATCTAGACAGAAGAATTCTCAGAGACTTCCCTGTGCTCTCTGCATTCCACTCACAGAGTTGAACCTTCCTTTTGATAGAACAGTTTTGAAACACTCTTGTGGTAGAATCTGCAAGTCGATATTTGGAAGGTTTGGAGGCCTATCCTGGGAAAGGAAATATCTTCCCATCAAAACTAGACAGAAGCATTCTCAGAAGCTTCTTAGTGATGTGCGCATTCAAGTCACAGAGTTGAAGCTTCCTTTTGATATAGCAGTTTTGAACCACTCTTTTAGTGGAATCTGCAAGTGGATGTTTGGAGAGCTAAGAGGCCAACACTGGAAAAGGAAATCTCTTCACGTAAAAACTAGACGGAAGCATTCTCAGAAACTTCAATGGGCTTTACGCATTCAACTCACAGAGTGCAATGTTGCTTTTGAGAGCGCAGTTTTAAAACACTGTTTTTGTAGAATTTGCTAGAGGATGTTTGGAGCGATGTGAGGCCTTTGCTGGAAAAGGAAATATCTTCACATAAAACCTAGACAGAAGCATTCTCAGAAACTCCTTTGTGATGAGTGCATTCAAATCACACACTTGAACCTTCCTTTGGAAAGAGCAGTTTTGAAACACTCTTTCTGAAGAATCTGCTAGTGGATATTTGGAGCGATTTGAGGCCTATGCTGGAAATGAAATATCTTCACCTAACAACTAGACGGAAGCATTCTCAGAAACTCCTTTGTGATGAGTGCATTCAACTCACAGAGTTGAAGCTTCCTTTTGACAGAGCAGTTTTGAAACACTCTTTAAGCAGCATCTGCAAGTGGATATTTGGAGCGCTTTGAGGCCAAGGCTGGAAAACGAAATCTCATCACATAAAAACTCGACAGAAGCATTCTCTGAAACTTCTTTGTGATGAGTGCATTCAACTCACAGACTCGAACGTTTCTTTTGATAGAACAGTTTAGAAACACTCCTTTTGTAGAATCTGCAAGTGTTTATTTGGAGCGCTTTGAGGCCTATGTTGGAAAAGGACATATCTTCACATCAAAAGTAGACAGACGCATTCTCAGAAACTTCTTTGTGATGAGTGCATTGAACTCACAGAGTTGAACCTACCTATTGATAGAGAAGTTTTGAAACACCCTTTTTGTAGAATCTGCAAGTGAATATTTGGCGCGATTTGAGGCCTATGCAGGAAACGGAAATATCTTCACATGAAAACTAGACAGATGAATTCTCAGAAACGTCTTTGTGATGAGTGCATTCAACTCACAGACTTGAAGATTCCTTTTGAAAGAGCAGTTTCGAAACACTCTTTTTGTAGAATCTGCAAGTGGATATTTGGAGCGCTTTGAGGGCTATGCTGGAAAAGTTAATACCTTCACCTAAAAACTAGACAGAAGCATACTCAGAAACTTCTTTGTGACGTGTGCATTGAACTCACAGAGTTGAACCTTTCTTTTGATACAGAAGTTTTGAAACACTCTTTTCGTAGAATCTTCAAGTGGATGGATGGAGTGATTTGAGGCCTATGCTGGAAAAGGAAATACCTTCACGTAGAAACGAGACAAAAGCATTCTCAGAAAGTTCCCTGTGCTTTGTGCATTCAACTCACAGAGTTGAACATTCCCTTTGATAGAGCAGTTTTGAAACACTCTTTTTGTAGAATCTGCAAGTGGATATTTGGAGCGCTTTGAGGCCTCTGCCGCCAAAGGAATTATCATTGCGTAAAAACTAGATGGAAGCGTTCTCAGAAACTTCCTTGTGATGAGTGCATTCAACTCGCAGAGTGGAACCTTCCTTTCGATAGACCAGTTTTGAAACACTGTTTTTGTAGAATCCGCAAGTGGCTATTTGGAGCTCTTTGAGGCTTATGCTGGAAAAGGAAATATCTTCGTCTACAAACTAGACAGAAGCATTCTCAGAAACTTCTTTGTCACGTGGGGATTGAACTCACAGAGTTGGACATTCCTTTACATAGAGCAGTTTTGCAACACCCTTTCGGTGGAAAGTGAAAGTGCTTATTTGGTGCGATGGCGGCATCTAGTGGATAAGGAAATACATTCAGATGAAAACAAGATACATCCATTCTCAGAAACTTCTTTGTGATGACTGCATTCTACTCACAGAGTTGAACCTTCCTCTTGATAGAACAGTTTTGAAACACTCTTTTTGTGGAATCTGCAAGTGGCTATTTGGAGCGCTTTGAGGCCTATGCTGGAAAAGGAAATCTCTTCACATAAAACCTAGACAGAAGTATTCCCAGAAAGTTTTTCTGATGTGCGCATTCAACTCACCGAGTTGAACCTTCCTTTAGATAGAGCAGTTTGGAAACACTCTGTCTGTAGTACCTGCGAGTGGATATTTGGAGTGCTTTGAGTGCTACACTGTAAAAGCAAATATCTTCACTTGGAATCTAGACAGAAGAATTCTCAGAGACTTCCCTGTGCTCTCTGCATTCCACTCACAGAGTTGAACCTTCCTTTTGATAGAACAGTTTTGAAACACTCTTGTGGTAGAATCTGCAAGTCGATATTTGGAAGGTTTGGAGGCCTATCCTGGGAAAGGAAATATCTTCCCATCAAAACTAGACAGAAGCATTCTCAGAAGCTTCTTAGTGATGTGCGCATTCAAGTCACAGAGTTGAAGCTTCCCTTTGATATAGCAGTTTTGAACCACTCTTTTAGTGGAATCTGCAAGTGGATGTTCGGAGAGCTAAGAGGCCAACACTGGAAAAGGAAATCTCTTCACGTAAAAACTAGACGGAAGCATTCTCAGAAACTTCAATGGGCTTTACGCATTCAACTCACAGAGTGCAATGTTGCTTTTGAGAGCGCAGTTTTAAAACACTGTTTTTGTAGAATTTGCTAGAGGATGTTTGGAGCGATGTGAGGCCTTTGCTGGAAAAGGAAATATCTTCACATAAAACCTAGACAGAAGCATTCTCAGAAACTCCTTTGTGATGAGTGCATTCAAATCACACACTTGAACCTTCCTTTGGAAAGAGCAGTTTTGAAACACTCTTTCTGAAGAATCTGCAAGTGGATATTTGGAGCGATTTGAGGCCTATGCTGGAAATGAAATATCTTCACCTAAAAACTAGACGGAAGCATTCTCAGAAACTCCTTTGTGATGAGTGCATTCAACTCACAGAGTTGAAGCTTCCTTTTGACAGAGCAGTTTTGAAACACTCTTTAAGCAGCATCTGCAAGTGGATATTTGGAGCGCTTTGAGGCCAAGGCTGGAAAACGAAATCTCATCACATAAAAACTCGACAGAAGCATTCTCTGAAACTTCTTTGTGATGAGTGCATTCAACTCACAGACTCGAACGTTTCTTTTGATAGAACAGTTTAGAAACACTCCTTTTGTAGAATCTGCAAGTGTTTATTTGGAACGCTTTGAGGCCTATGTTGGAAAAGGACATATCTTCACATCAAAAGTAGACAGACACATTCTCAGAAACTTCTTTGTGATGAGTGCATTGAACTCACAGAGTTGAACCTACCTATTGATAGAGAAGTTTTGAAACACCCTTTTTGTAGAATCTGCAAGTGAATATTTGGCGCGATTTGAGGCCTATGCAGGAAACGGAAATATCTTCACATGAAAACTAGACAGATGAATTCTCAGAAACGTCTTTGTGATGAGTGCATTCAACTCACAGACTTGAAGCTTCCTTTTGAAAGAGCAGTTTCGAAACACTCTTTTTGTAGAATCTGCAAGTGGATATTTGGAGCGCTTTGAGGGCTATGCTGGAAATGTTAATACCTTCACCTAAAAACTAGACAGACGCAAACTCAGAAACTTCTTTGTGACGTGTGCATTGAACTCACAGAGTTGAACCTTTCTTTTGATACAGAAGTTTTGAAACACTCTTTTCGTAGAATCTTCAAGTGGATGGATGGAGTGATTTGAGGCCTATGCTGGAAAAGGAAATACCTTCACGTAGAAACGAGACAAAAGCATTCTCAGAAAGTTCCCTGTGCTTTGTGCATTCAACTCACAGAGTTGAACATTCCCTTTGATAGAGCAGTTTTGAAACACTCTTTTTGTAGAATCTGCAAGTGGATATTTGGAGCGCTTTGAGGCCTCTGCCGCCAAAGGAATTATCATTGCGTAAAAACTAGATGGAAGCGTTCTCAGAAACTTCCTTGTGATGAGTGCATTCAACTCGCAGAGTGGAACCTTCCTTTCGATAGACCAGTTTTGAAACACTGTTTTTGTAGAATCCGCAAGTGGCTATTTGGAGCTCTTTGAGGCTTATGCTGGAAAAGGAAATATCTTCGTCTACAAACTAGACAGAAGCATTCTCAGAAACTTCTTTGTCACGTGGGGATTGAACTCACAGAGTTGAACATTCCTTTACATAGAGCAGTTTTGCAACACCCTTTCGGTGGAAAGTGAAAGTGCTTATTTGGTGCGATGGCGGCATCTAGTGGATAAGGAAATACATTCAGATGAAAACAAGATACATCCATTCTCAGAAACTTCTTTGTGATGACTGCATTCTACTCACAGAGTTGAACCTTCCTCTTGATAGAACAGTTTTGAAACACTCTTTTTGTGGAATCTGCAAGTGGCTATTTGGAGCGCTTTGAGGCCTATGCTGGAAAAGGAAATCTCTTCACATAAAACCTAGACAGAAGTATTCCCAGAAAGTTTTTCTGATGTGCGCATTCAACTCACCGAGTTGAACCTTCCTTTAGATAGAGCAGTTTTGAAACACTCTGTCTGTAGTACCTGCGAGTGGATATTTGGAGTGCTTTGAGTGCTACACTGTAAAAGCAAATATCTTCACTTGGAATCTAGACAGAAGAATTCTCAGAGACTTCCCTGTGCTCTCTGCATTCCACTCACAGAGTTGAACCTTCCTTTTGATAGAACAGTTTTGAAACACTCTTGTGGTAGAATCTGCAAGTCGATATTTGGAAGGTTTGGAGGCCTATCCTGGGAAAGGAAATATCTTCCCATCAAAACTAGACAGAAGCATTCTCAGAAGCTTCTTAGTGATGTGCGCATTCAAGTCACAGAGTTGAAGCTTCCCTTTGATATAGCAGTTTTGAACCACTCTTTTAGTGGAATCTGCAAGTGGATGTTCGGAGAGCTAAGAGGCCAACACTGGAAAAGGAAATCTCTTCACGTAAAAACTAGACGGAAGCATTCTCAGAAACTTCAATGGGCTTTACGCATTCAACTCACAGAGTGCAATGTTGCTTTTGAGAGCGCAGTTTTAAAACACTGTTTTTGTAGAATTTGCTAGAGGATGTTTGGAGCGATGTGAGGCCTTTGCTGGAAAAGGAAATATCTTCACATAAAACCTAGACAGAAGCATTCTCAGAAACTCCTTTGTGATGAGTGCATTCAAATCACACACTTGAACCTTCCTTTGGAAAGAGCAGTTTTGAAACACTCTTTCTGAAGAATCTGCAAGTGGATATTTGGAGCGATTTGAGGCCTATGCTGGAAATGAAATATCTTCACCTAAAAACTAGACGGAAGAATTCTCAGAAACTCCTTTGTGATGAGTGCATTCAACTCACAGAGTTGAAGCTTCCTTTTGACAGAGCAGTTTTGAAACACTCTTTAAGCAGCATCTGCAAGTGGATATTTGGAGCGCTTTGAGGCCAAGGCTGGAAAACGAAATCTCATCACATAAAAACTCGACAGAAGCATTCTCTGAAACTTCTTTGTGATGAGTGCATTCAACTCACAGACTCGAACGTTTCTTTTGATAGAACAGTTTAGAAACACTCCTTTTGTAGAATCTGCAAGTGTTTATTTGGAACGCTTTGAGGCCTATGTTGGAAAAGGACATATCTTCACATCAAAAGTAGACAGACACATTCTCAGAAACTTCTTTGTGATGAGTGCATTGAACTCACAGAGTTGAACCTACCTATTGATAGAGAAGTTTTGAAACACCCTTTTTGTAGAATCTGCAAGTGAATATTTGGCGCGATTTGAGGCCTATGCAGGAAACGGAAATATCTTCACATGAAAACTAGACAGATGAATTCTCAGAAACGTCTTTGTGATGAGTGCATTCAACTCACAGACTTGAAGCTTCCTTTTGAAAGAGCAGTTTCGAAACACTCTTTTTGTAGAATCTGCAAGTGGATATTTGGAGCGCTTTGAGGGCTATGCTGGAAATGTTAATACCTTCACCTAAAAACTAGACAGACGCAAACTCAGAAACTTCTTTGTGACGTGTGCATTGAACTCACAGAGTTGAACCTTTCTTTTGATACAGAAGTTTTGAAACACTCTTTTCGTAGAATCTTCAAGTGGATGGATGGAGTGATTTGAGGCCTATGCTGGAAAAGGAAATACCTTCACGTAGAAACGAGACAAAAGCATTCTCAGAAAGTTCCCTGTGCTTTGTGCATTCAACTCACAGAGTTGAACATTCCCTTTGATAGAGCAGTTTTGAAACACTCTTTTTGTAGAATCTGCAAGTGGATATTTGGAGCGCTTTGAGGCCTCTGCCGCCAAAGGAATTATCATTGCGTAAAAACTAGATGGAAGCGTTCTCAGAAACTTCCTTGTGATGAGTGCATTCAACTCGCAGAGTGGAACCTTCCTTTCGATAGACCAGTTTTGAAACACTGTTTTTGTAGAATCCGCAAGTGGCTATTTGGAGCTCTTTGAGGCTTATGCTGGAAAAGGAAATATCTTCGTCTACAAACTAGACAGAAGCATTCTCAGAAACTTCTTTGTCACGTGGGGATTGAACTCACAGAGTTGAACATTCCTTTACATAGAGCAGTTTTGCAACACCCTTTCGGTGGAAAGTGAAAGTGCTTATTTGGTGCGATGGCGGCATCTAGTGGATAAGGAAATACATTCAGATGAAAACAAGATACATCCATTCTCAGAAACTTCTTTGTGATGACTGCATTCTACTCACAGAGTTGAACCTTCCTCTTGATAGAACAGTTTTGAAACACTCTTTTTGTGGAATCTGCAAGTGGCTATTTGGAGCGCTTTGAGGCCTATGCTGGAAAAGGAAATCTCTTCACATAAAACCTAGACAGAAGTATTCCCAGAAAGTTTTTCTGATGTGCGCATTCAACTCACCGAGTTGAACCTTCCTTTAGATAGAGCAGTTTTGAAACACTCTGTCTGTAGTACCTGCGAGTGGATATTTGGAGTGCTTTGAGTGCTACACTGTAAAAGCAAATATCTTCACTTGGAATCTAGACAGAAGAATTCTCAGAGACTTCCCTGTGCTCTCTGCATTCCACTCACAGAGTTGAACCTTCCTTTTGATAGAACAGTTTTGAAACACTCTTGTGGTAGAATCTGCAAGTCGATATTTGGAAGGTTTGGAGGCCTATCCTGGGAAAGGAAATATCTTCCCATCAAAACTAGACAGAAGCATTCTCAGAAGCTTCTTAGTGATGTGCGCATTCAAGTCACAGAGTTGAAGCTTCCTTTTGATATAGCAGTTTTGAACCACTCTTTTAGTGGAATCTGCAAGTGGATGTTCGGAGAGCTAAGAGGCCAACACTGGAAAAGGAAATCTCTTCAGGTAAAAACTAGACGGAAGCATTCTCAGAAACTTCAATGGGCTTTACGCATTCAACTCACAGAGTGCAATGTTGCTTTTGAGAGCGCAGTTTTAAAACACTGTTTTTGTAGAATTTGCTAGAGGATGTTTGGAGCGATGTGAGGCCTTTGCTGGAAAAGGAAATATCTTCACATAAAACCTAGACAGAAGCATTCTCAGAAACTCCTTTGTGATGAGTGCATTCAAATCACACACTTGAACCTTCCTTTGGAAAGAGCAGTTTTGAAACACTCTTTCTGAAGAATCTGCAAGTGGATATTTGGAGCGATTTGAGGCCTATGCTGGAAATGAAATATCTTCACCTAAAAACTAGACGGAAGCATTCTCAGAAACTCCTTTGTGATGAGTGCATTCAACTCACAGAGTTGAAGCTTCCTTTTGACAGAGCAGTTTTGAAACACTCTTTAAGCAGCATCTGCAAGAGGATATTTGGAGCGCTTTGAGGCCAAGGCTGGAAAACGAAATCTCATCACATAAAAACTCGACAGAAGCATTCTCTGAAACTTCTTTGTGATGAGTGCATTCAACTCACAGACTCGAACGTTTCTTTTGATAGAACAGTTTAGAAACACTCCTTTTGTAGAATCTGCAAGTGTTTATTTGGAACGCTTTGAGGCCCATGTTGGAAAAGGACATATCTTCACATCAAAAGTAGACAGACGCATTCTCAGAAACTTCTTTGTGATGAGTGCATTGAACTCACAGAGTTGAACCTACCTATTGATAGAGAAGTTTTGAAACACCCTTTTTGTAGAATCTGCAAGTGAATATTTGGCGCGATTTGAGGCCTATGCAGGAAACGGAAATATCTTCACATGAAAACTAGACAGATGAATTCTCAGAAACGTCTTTGTGATGAGTGCATTCAACTCACAGACTTGAAGCTTCCTTTTGAAAGAGCAGTTTCGAAACACTCTTTTTGTAGAATCTGCAAGTGGATATTTGGAGCGCTTTGAGGGCTATGCTGGAAAAGTTAATACCTTCACCTAAAAACTAGACAGAAGCATACTCAGAAACTTCTTTGTGACGTGTGCATTGAACACACAGAGTTGAACCTTTCTTTTGATACAGAAGTTTTGAAACACTCTTTTCGTAGAATCTTCAAGTGGATGGATGGAGTGATTTGAGGCCTATGCTGGAAAAGGAAATACCTTCACGTAGAAACGAGACAAAAGCATTCTCAGAAAGTTCCCTGTGCTTTGTGCATTCAACTCACAGAGTTGAACATTCCCTTTGATAGAGCAGTTTTGAAACACTCTTTTTGTAGAATCTGCAAGTGGATATTTGGAGCGCTTTGAGGCCTCTGCCGCCAAAGGAATTATCATTGCGTAAAAACTAGATGGAAGCGTTCTCAGAAACTTCCTTGTGATGAGTGCATTCAACTCGCAGAGTGGAACCTTCCTTTCGATAGACCAGTTTTGAAACACTGTTTTTGTAGAATCCGCAAGTGGCTATTTGGAGCTCTTTGAGGCTTATGCTGGAAAAGGAAATATCTTCGTCTACAAACTAGACAGAAGCATTCTCAGAAACTTCTTTGTCACGTGGGGATTGAACTCACAGAGTTGAACATTCCTTTACATAGAGCAGTTTTGCAACACCCTTTCGGTGGAAAGTGAAAGTGCTTCTTTGGTGCGATGGCGGCATCTAGTGGATAAGGAAATACATTCAGATGAAAACAAGATACATCCATTCTCAGAAACTTCTTTGTGATGACTGCATTCTACTCACAGAGTTGAACCTTCCTCTTGATAGAACAGTTTTGAAACACTCTTTTTGTGGAATCTGCAAGTGGCTATTTGGAGTGCTTTGAGGCCTATGCTGGAAAAGGAAATCTCTTCACATAAAACCTAGACAGAAGTATTCCCAGAAAGTTTTTCTGATGTGCGCATTCAACTCACCGAGTTGAACCTTCCTTTAGATAGAGCAGTTTTGAAACACTCTGTCTGTAGTACCTGCGAGTGGATATTTGGAGTGCTTTGAGTGCTACACTGTAAAAGCAAATATCTTCACTTGGAATCTAGACAGAAGAATTCTCAGAGACTTCCCTGTGCTCTCTGCATTCCACTCACAGAGTTGAACCTTCCTTTTGATAGAACAGTTTTGAAACACTCTTGTGGTAGAATCTGCAAGTCGATATTTGGAAGGTTTGGAGGCCTATCCTGGGAAAGGAAATATCTTCCCATCAAAACTAGACAGAAGCATTCTCAGAAGCTTCTTAGTGATGTGCGCATTCAAGTCACAGAGTTGAAGCTTCCCTTTGATATAGCAGTTTTGAACCACTCTTTTAGTGGAATCTGCAAGTGGATGTTCGGAGAGCTAAGAGGCCAACACTGGAAAAGGAAATCTCTTCACGTAAAAACTAGACGGAAGCATTCTCAGAAACTTCAATGGGCTTTACGCATTCAACTCACAGAGTGCAATGTTGCTTTTGAGAGCGCAGTTTTAAAACACTGTTTTTGTAGAATTTGCTAGAGGATGTTTGGAGCGATGTGAGGCCTTTGCTGGAAAAGGAAATATCTTCACATAAAACCTAGACAGAAGCATTCTCAGAAACTCCTTTGTGATGAGTGCATTCAAATCACACACTTGAACCTTCCTTTGGAAAGAGCAGTTTTGAAACACTCTTTCTGAAGAATCTGCAAGTGGATATTTGGAGCGATTTGAGGCCTATGCTGGAAATGAAATATCTTCACCTAAAAACTAGACGGAAGCATTCTCAGAAACTCCTTTGTGATGAGTGCATTCAACTCACAGAGTTGAAGCTTCCTTTTGACAGAGCAGTTTTGAAACACTCTTTAAGCAGCATCTGCAAGTGGATATTTGGAGCGCTTTGAGGCCAAGGCTGGAAAACGAAATCTCATCACATAAAAACTCGACAGAAGCATTCTCTGAAACTTCTTTGTGATGAGTGCATTCAACTCACAGACTCGAACGTTTCTTTTGACAGAACAGTTTAGAAACACTCCTTTTGTAGAATCTGCAAGTGTTTATTTGGAACGCTTTGAGGCCTATGTTGGAAAAGGACATATCTTCACATCAAAAGTAGACAGACACATTCTCAGAAACTTCTTTGTGATGAGTGCATTGAACTCACAGAGTTGAACCTACCTATTGATAGAGAAGTTTTGAAACACCCTTTTTGTAGAATCTGCAACTGAATATTTGGCGCGATTTGAGGCCTATGCAGGAAACGGAAATATCTTCACATGAAAACTAGACAGATGAATTCTCAGAAACGTCTTTGTGATGAGTGCATTCAACTCACAGACTTGAAGCTTCCTTTTGAAAGAGCAGTTTCGAAACACTCTTTTTGTAGAATCTGCAAGTGGATATTTGGAGCGCTTTGAGGGCTATGCTGGAAATGTTAATACCTTCACCTAAAAACTAGACAGACGCAAACTCAGAAACTTCTTTGTGACGTGTGCATTGAACTCACAGAGTTGAACCTTTCTTTTGATACAGAAGTTTTGAAACACTCTTTTCGTAGAATCTTCAAGTGGATGGATGGAGTGATTTGAGGCCTATGCTGGAAAAGGAAATACCTTCACGTAGAAACGAGACAAAAGCATTCTCAGAAAGTTCCCTGTGCTTTGTGCATTCAACTCACAGAGTTGAACATTCCCTTTGATAGAGCAGTTTTGAAACACTCTTTTTGTAGAATCTGCAAGTGGATATTTGGAGCGCTTTGAGGCCTCTGCCGCCAAAGGAATTATCATTGCGTAAAAACTAGATGGAAGCGTTCTCAGAAACTTCCTTGTGATGAGTGCATTCAACTCGCAGAGTGGAACCTTCCTTTCGATAGACCAGTTTTGAAACACTGTTTTTGTAGAATCCGCAAGTGGCTATTTGGAGCTCTTTGAGGCTTATGCTGGAAAAGGAAATATCTTCGTCTACAAACTAGACAGAAGCATTCTCAGAAACTTCTTTGTCACGTGGGGATTGAACTCACAGAGTTGAACATTCCTTTACATAGAGCAGTTTTGCAACACCCTTTCGGTGGAAAGTGAAAGTGCTTATTTGGTGCGATGGCGGCATCTAGTGGATAAGGAAATACATTCAGATGAAAACAAGATACATCCATTCTCAGAAACTTCTTTGTGATGACTGCATTCTACTCACAGAGTTGAACCTTCCTCTTGATAGAACAGTTTTGAAACACTCTTTTTGTGGAATCTGCAAGTGGCTATTTGGAGCGCTTTGAGGCCTATGCTGGAAAAGGAAATCTCTTCACATAAAACCTAGACAGAAGTATTCCCAGAAAGTTTTTCTGATGTGCGCATTCAACTCACCGAGTTGAACCTTCCTTTAGATAGAGCAGTTTTGAAACACTCTGTCTGTAGTACCTGCGAGTGGATATTTGGAGTGCTTTGAGTGCTACACTGTAAAAGCAAATATCTTCACTTGGAATCTAGACAGAAGAATTCTCAGAGACTTCCCTGTGCTCTCTGCATTCCACTCACAGAGTTGAACCTTCCTTTTGATAGAACAGTTTTGAAACACTCTTGTGGTAGAATCTGCAAGTCGATATTTGGAAGGTTTGGAGGCCTATCCTGGGAAAGGAAATATCTTCCCATCAAAACTAGACAGAAGCATTCTCAGAAGCTTCTTAGTGATGTGCGCATTCAAGTCACAGAGTTGAAGCTTCCTTTTGATATAGCAGTTTTGAACCACTCTTTTAGTGGAATCTGCAAGTGGATGTTTGGAGAGCTAAGAGGCCAACACTGGAAAAGGAAATCTCTTCACGTAAAAACTAGACGGAAGCATTCTCAGAAACTTCAATGGGCTTTACGCATTCAACTCACAGAGTGCAATGTTGCTTTTGAGAGCGCAGTTTTAAAACACTGTTTTTGTAGAATTTGCTAGAGGATGTTTGGAGCGATGTGAGGCCTTTGCTGGAAAAGGAAATATCTTCACATAAAACCTAGACAGAAGCATTCTCAGAAACTCCTTTGTGATGAGTGCATTCAAATCACACACTTGAACCTTCCTTTGGAAAGAGCAGTTTTGAAACACTCTTTCTGAAGAATCTGCAAGTGGATATTTGGAGCGATTTGAGGCCTATGCTGGAAATGAAATATCTTCACCTAAAAACTAGACGGAAGCATTCTCAGAAACTCCTTTGTGATGAGTGCATTCAACTCACAGAGTTGAAGCTTCCTTTTGACAGAGCAGTTTTGAAACACTCTTTAAGCAGCATCTGCAAGAGGATATTTGGAGCGCTTTGAGGCCAAGGCTGGAAAACGAAATCTCATCACATAAAAACTCGACAGAAGCATTCTCTGAAACTTCTTTGTGATGAGTGCATTCAACTCACAGACTCGAACGTTTCTTTTGATAGAACAGTTTAGAAACACTCCTTTTGTAGAATCTGCAAGTGTTTATTTGGAACGCTTTGAGGCCTATGTTGGAAAAGGACATATCTTCACATCAAAAGTAGACAGACGCATTCTCAGAAACTTCTTTGTGATGAGTGCATTGAACTCACAGAGTTGAACCTACCTATTGATAGAGAAGTTTTGAAACACCCTTTTTGTAGAATCTGCAAGTGAATATTTGGCGCGATTTGAGGCCTATGCAGGAAACGGAAATATCTTCACATGAAAACTAGACAGATGAATTCTCAGAAACGTCTTTGTGATGAGTGCATTCAACTCACAGACTTGAAGCTTCCTTTTGAAAGAGCAGTTTCGAAACACTCTTTTTGTAGAATCTGCAAGTGGATATTTGGAGCGCTTTGAGGGCTATGCTGGAAAAGTTAATACCTTCACCTAAAAACTAGACAGAAGCATACTCAGAAACTTCTTTGTGACGTGTGCATTGAACTCACAGAGTTGAACCTTTCTTTTGATACAGAAGTTTTGAAACACTCTTTTCGTAGAATCTTCAAGTGGATGGATGGAGTGATTTGAGGCCTATGCTGGAAAAGGAAATACCTTCACGTAGAAACGAGACAAAAGCATTCTCAGAAAGTTCCCTGTGCTTTGTGCATTCAACTCACAGAGTTGAACATTCCCTTTGATAGAGCAGTTTTGAAACACTCTTTTTGTAGAATCTGCAAGTGGATATTTGGAGCGCTTTGAGGCCTCTGCCGCCAAAGGAATTATCATTGCATAAAAACTAGATGGAAGCGTTCTCAGAAACTTCCTTGTGATGAGTGCATTCAACTCGCAGAGTGGAACCTTCCTTTCGATAGACCAGTTTTGAAACACTGTTTTTGTAGAATCCGCAAGTGGCTATTTGGAGCTCTTTGAGGCTTATGCTGGAAAAGGAAATATCTTCGTCTACAAACTAGACAGAAGCATTCTCAGAAACTTCTTTGTCACGTGGGGATTGAACTCACAGAGTTGAACATTCCTTTACATAGAGCAGTTTTGCAACACCCTTTCGGTGGAAAGTGAAAGTGCTTATTTGGTGCGATGGCGGCATCTAGTGGATAAGGAAATACAATCAGATGAAAACAAGATACATCCATTCTCAGAAACTTCTTTGTGATGACTGCATTCTACTCACAGAGTTGAACCTTCCTCTTGATAGAACAGTTTTGAAACACTCTTTTTGTGGAATCTGCAAGTGGCTATTTGGAGCGCTTTGAGGCCTATGCTGGAAAAGGAAATCTCTTCACATAAAACCTAGACAGAAGTATTCCCAGAAAGTTTTTCTGATGTGCGCATTCAACTCACCGAGTTGAACCTTCCTTTAGATAGAGCAGTTTTGAAACACTCTGTCTGTAGTACCTGCGAGTGGATATTTGGAGTGCTTTGAGTGCTACACTGTAAAAGCAAATATCTTCACTTGGAATCTAGACAGAAGAATTCTCAGAGACTTCCCTGTGCTCTCTGCATTCCACTCACAGAGTTGAACCTTCCTTTTGATAGAACAGTTTTGAAACACTCTTGTGGTAGAATCTGCAAGTCGATATTTGGAAGGTTTGGAGGCCTATCCTGGGAAAGGAAATATCTTCCCATCAAAACTAGACAGAAGCATTCTCAGAAGCTTCTTAGTGATGTGCGCATTCAAGTCACAGAGTTGAAGCTTCCTTTTGATATAGCAGTTTTGAACCACTCTTTTAGTGGAATCTGCAAGTGGATGTTTGGAGAGCTAAGAGGCCAACACTGGAAAAGGAAATCTCTTCACGTAAAAACTAGACGGAAGCATTCTCAGAAACTTCAATGGGCTTTACGCATTCAACTCACAGAGTGCAATGTTGCTTTTGAGAGCGCAGTTTTAAAACACTGTTTTTGTAGAATTTGCTAGAGGATGTTTGGAGCGATGTGAGGCCTTTGCTGGAAAAGGAAATATCTTCACATAAAACCTAGACAGAAGCATTCTCAGAAACTCCTTTGTGATGAGTGCATTCAAATCACAGACTTGAACCTTCCTTTGGAAAGAGCAGTTTTGAAACACTCTTTCTGAAGAATCTGCAAGTGGATATTTGGAGCGATTTGAGGCCTATGCTGGAAATGAAATATCTTCACCTAAAAACTAGACGGAAGCATTCTCAGAAACTCCTTTGTGATGAGTGCATTCAACTCACAGAGTTGATGCTTCCTTTTGATAGAGCAGTTTTGAAACACTCTTTTAGCAGCATCTGCAAGTGGATATTTGGAGCGCTTTGAGGCCAAGGCTGGAAAACGAAATCTCATCACATAAAAACTCGACAGAAGCATTCTCTGAAACTTCTTTGTGATGAGTGCATTCAACTCACAGACTCGAACGTTTCTTTTGATAGAACAGTTTAGAAACACTCCTTTTGTAGAATCTGCAAGTGTTTATTTGGAGCGCTTTGAGGCCTATGTTGGAAAAGGACATATCTTCACATCAAAAGTAGACAGACGCATTCTCAGAAACTTCTTTGTGATGAGTGCATTGAACTCACAGAGTTCAACCTACCTATTGATAGAGAAGTTTTGAAACACCCTTTTTGTAGAATCTGCAAGTGAATATTTGGCGCGATTTGAGGCCTATGCGGGAAACGGAAATATCTTCACATGAAAACTAGACAGATGAATTCTCAGAAACGTCTTTGTGATGAGTGCATTCAACTCACAGACTTGAAGCTTCCTTTTGAAAGAGCAGTTTCGAAACACTCTTTTTGTAGAATCTGCAAGTGGATATTTGGAGCGCTTTGAGGGCTATGCTGGAAAAGTTAATACCTTCACCTAAAAACTAGACAGACGCAAACTCAGAAACTTCTTTGTGACGTGTGCATTGAACTCACAGAGTTGAACCTTTCTTTTGATACAGAAGTTTTGAAACACTCTTTTCGTAGAATCTTCAAGTGGATGGATGGAGTGATTTGAGGCCTATGCTGGAAAAGGAAATACCTTCACGTAGAAACGAGACAAAAGCATTCTCAGAAAGTTCCCTGTGCTTTGTGCATTCAACTCACAGAGTTGAACATTCCCTTTGATAGAGCAGTTTTGAAACACTCTTTTTGTAGAATCTGCAAGTGGATATTTGGAGCGCTTTGAGGCCTCTGCCGCCAAAGGAATTATCATTGCATAAAAACTAGATGGAAGCGTTCTCAGAAACTTCCTTGTGATGAGTGCATTCAACTCGCAGAGTGGAACCTTCCTTTCGATAGACCAGTTTTGAAACACTGTTTTTGTAGAATCCGCAAGTGGCTATTTGGAGCTCTTTGAGGCTTATGCTGGAAAAGGAAATATCTTCGTCTACAAACTAGACAGAAGCATTCTCAGAAACTTCTTTGTCACGTGGGGATTGAACTCACAGAGTTGAACATTCCTTTACATAGAGCAGTTTTGCAACACCCTTTCGGTGGAAAGTGAAAGTGCTTATTTGGTGCGATGGCGGCATCTAGTGGATAAGGAAATACAATCAGATGAAAACAAGATACATCCATTCTCAGAAACTTCTTTGTGATGACTGCATTCTACTCACAGAGTTGAACCTTCCTCTTGATAGAACAGTTTTGAAACACTCTTTTTGTGGAATCTGCAAGTGGCTATTTGGAGCGCTTTGAGGCCTATGCTGGAAAAGGAAATCTCTTCACATAAAACCTAGACAGAAGTATTCCCAGAAAGTTTTTCTGATGTGCGCATTCAACTCACCGAGTTGAACCTTCCTTTAGATAGAGCAGTTTTGAAACACTCTGTCTGTAGTACCTGCGAGTGGATATTTGGAGTGCTTTGAGTGCTACACTGTAAAAGCAAATATCTTCACTTGGAATCTAGACAGAAGAATTCTCAGAGACTTCCCTGTGCTCTCTGCATTCCACTCACAGAGTTGAACCTTCCTTTTGATAGAACAGTTTTGAAACACTCTTGTGGTAGAATCTGCAAGTCGATATTTGGAAGGTTTGGAGGCCTATCCTGGGAAAGGAAATATCTTCCCATCAAAACTAGACAGAAGCATTCTCAGAAGCTTCTTAGTGATGTGCGCATTCAAGTCACAGAGTTGAAGCTTCCTTTTGATATAGCAGTTTTGAACCACTCTTTTAGTGGAATCTGCAAGTGGATGTTTGGAGAGCTAAGAGGCCAACACTGGAAAAGGAAATCTCTTCACGTAAAAACTAGACGGAAGCATTCTCAGAAACTTCAATGGGCTTTACGCATTCAACTCACAGAGTGCAATGTTGCTTTTGAGAGCGCAGTTTTAAAACACTGTTTTTGTAGAATTTGCTAGAGGATGTTTGGAGCGATGTGAGGCCTTTGCTGGAAAAGGAAATATCTTCACATAAAACCTAGACAGAAGCATTCTCAGAAACTCCTTTGTGATGAGTGCATTCAAATCACACACTTGAACCTTCCTTTGGAAAGAGCAGTTTTGAAACACTCTTTCTGAAGAATCTGCAAGTGGATATTTGGAGCGATTTGAGGCCTATGCTGGAAATGAAATATCTTCACCTAAAAACTAGACGGAAGCATTCTCAGAAACTCCTTTGTGATGAGTGCATTCAACTCACAGAGTTGAAGCTTCCTTTTGACAGAGCAGTTTTGAAACACTCTTTAAGCAGCATCTGCAAGTGGATATTTGGAGCGCTTTGAGGCCAAGGCTGGAAAACGAAATCTCATCACATAAAAACTCGACAGAAGCATTCTCTGAAACTTCTTTGTGATGAGTGCATTCAACTCACAGACTCGAACGTTTCTTTTGATAGAACAGTTTAGAAACACTCCTTTTGTAGAATCTGCAAGTGTTTATTTGGAACGCTTTGAGGCCTATGTTGGAAAAGGACATATCTTCACATCAAAAGTAGACAGACACATTCTCAGAAACTTCTTTGTGATGAGTGCATTGAACTCACAG
This sequence comes from Pongo abelii, assembly GCF_028885655.2. NCBI lineage: Eukaryota > Metazoa > Chordata > Mammalia > Primates > Hominidae > Pongo > Pongo abelii. The sequence goes on from NC_071989.2 coordinate 52,525,173, forward strand.
AGTTGAACCTACCTATTGATAGAGAAGTTTTGAAACACCCTTTTTGTAGAATCTGCAAGTGAATATTTGGCGCGATTTGAGGCCTATGCAGGAAACGGAAATATCTTCACATGAAAACTAGACAGATGAATTCTCAGAAACGTCTTTGTGATGAGTGCATTCAACTCACAGACTTGAAGCTTCCTTTTGAAAGAGCAGTTTCGAAACACTCTTTTTGTAGAATCTGCAAGTGGATATTTGGAGCGCTTTGAGGGCTATGCTGGAAAAGTTAATACCTTCACCTAAAAACTAGACAGACGCAAACTCAGAAACTTCTTTGTGACGTGTGCATTGAACTCACAGAGTTGAACCTTTCTTTTGATACAGAAGTTTTGAAACACTCTTTTCGTAGAATCTTCAAGTGGATGGATGGAGTGATTTGAGGCCTATGCTGGAAAAGGAAATACCTTCACGTAGAAACGAGACAAAAGCATTCTCAGAAAGTTCCCTGTGCTTTGTGCATTCAACTCACAGAGTTGAACATTCCCTTTGATAGAGCAGTTTTGAAACACTCTTTTTGTAGAATCTGCAAGTGGATATTTGGAGCGCTTTGAGGCCTCTGCCGCCAAAGGAATTATCATTGCATAAAAACTAGATGGAAGCGTTCTCAGAAACTTCCTTGTGATGAGTGCATTCAACTCGCAGAGTGGAACCTTCCTTTCGATAGACCAGTTTTGAAACACTGTTTTTGTAGAATCCGCAAGTGGCTATTTGGAGCTCTTTGAGGCTTATGCTGGAAAAGGAAATATCTTCGTCTACAAACTAGACAGAAGCATTCTCAGAAACTTCTTTGTCACGTGGGGATTGAACTCACAGAGTTGAACATTCCTTTACATAGAGCAGTTTTGCAACACCCTTTCGGTGGAAAGTGAAAGTGCTTCTTTGGTGCGATGGCGGCATCTAGTGGATAAGGAAATACATTCAGATGAAAACAAGATACATCCATTCTCAGAAACTTCTTTGTGATGACTGCATTCTACTCACAGAGTTGAACCTTCCTCTTGATAGAACAGTTTTGAAACACTCTTTTTGTGGAATCTGCAAGTGGCTATTTGGAGCGCTTTGAGGCCTATGCTGGAAAAGGAAATCTCTTCACATAAAACCTAGACAGAAGTATTCCCAGAAAGTTTTTCTGATGTGCGCATTCAACTCACCGAGTTGAACCTTCCTTTAGATAGAGCAGTTTTGAAACACTCTGTCTGTAGTACCTGCGAGTGGATATTTGGAGTGCTTTGAGTGCTACACTGTAAAAGCAAATATCTTCACTTGGAATCTAGACAGAAGAATTCTCAGAGACTTCCCTGTGCTCTCTGCATTCCACTCACAGAGTTGAACCTTCCTTTTGATAGAACAGTTTTGAAACACTCTTGTGGTAGAATCTGCAAGTCGATATTTGGAAGGTTTGGAGGCCTATCCTGGGAAAGGAAATATCTTCCCATCAAAACTAGACAGAAGCATTCTCAGAAGCTTCTTAGTGATGTGCGCATTCAAGTCACAGAGTTGAAGCTTCCTTTTGATATAGAAGTTTTGAACCACTCTTTTAGTAGAATCTGCAAGTGGATGATTGGAGATCTAAGGGGCCAACACTGGAAAAGGAAATCTCTTCACGTAAAAACTAGACGGAAGCATTCTCAGAAACTTCAATGGGCTTTACGCATTCAACTCACAGAGTGCAATGTTGCTTTTGAGAGCGCAGTTTTAAAACACTGGTTTTGTAGAATTTGCTAGAGGATGTTTGGAGCGATGTGAGGCCTTTGCTGGAAAAGGAAATATCTTCACATAAAACCTAGACAGAAGCATTCTCAGAAACTCCTTTGTGATGAGTGCATTCAAATCACAGACTTGAACCTTCCTTTGGAAAGAGCAGTTTTGAAACACTCTTTCTGAAGAATCTGCAAGTGGATATTTGGAGCGATTTGAGGCCTATGCTGGAAATGAAATATCTTCACCTAAAAACTAGACGGAAGCATTCTCAGAAACTCCTTTGTGATGAGTGCATTCAACTCACAGAGTTGAAGCTTCCTTTTGATAGAGCAGTTTTGAAACACTCTTTTAGCAGCATCTGCAAGTGGATATTTGGAGCGCTTTGAGGCCAAGGCTGGAAAACGAAATCTCATCACATAAAAACTCGACAGAAGCATTCTCTGAAACTTCTTTGTGATGAGTGCATTCAACTCACAGACTCGAACGTTTCTTTTGATAGAACAGTTTAGAAACACTCCTTTTGTAGAATCTGCAAGTGTTTATTTGGAGCGCTTTGAGGCCTATGTTGGAAAAGGACATATCTTCACATCAAAAGTAGACAGACGCATTCTCAGAAACTTCTTTGTGATGAGTGCATTGAACTCACAGAGTTCAACCTACCTATTGATAGAGAAGTTTTGAAACACCCTTTTTGTAGAATCTGCAAGTGAATATTTGGCGCGATTTGAGGCCTATGCGGGAAACGGAAATATCTTCACATGAAAACTAGACAGATGAATTCTCAGAAACGTCTTTGTGATGAGTGCATTCAACTCACAGACTTGAAGCTTCCTTTTGAAAGAGCAGTTTCGAAACACTCTTTTTGTAGAATCTGCAAGTGGATATTTGGAGCGCTTTGAGGGCTATGCTGGAAAAGTTAATACCTTCACCTAAAAACTAGACAGACGCAAACTCAGAAACTTCTTTGTGACGTGTGCATTGAACTCACAGAGTTGAACCTTTCTTTTGATACAGAAGTTTTGAAACACTCTTTTCGTAGAATCTTCAAGTGGATGGATGGAGTGATTTGAGGCCTATGCTGGAAAAGGAAATACCTTCACGTAGAAACGAGACAAAAGCATTCTCAGAAAGTTCCCTGTGCTTTGTGCATTCAACTCACAGAGTTGAACATTCCCTTTGATAGAGCAGTTTTGAAACACTCTTTTTGTAGAATCTGCAAGTGGATATTTGGAGCGCTTTGAGGCCTCTGCCGCCAAAGGAATTATCATTGCATAAAAACTAGATGGAAGCGTTCTCAGAAACTTCCTTGTGATGAGTGCATTCAACTCGCAGAGTGGAACCTTCCTTTCGATAGACCAGTTTTGAAACACTGTTTTTGTAGAATCCGCAAGTGGCTATTTGGAGCTCTTTGAGGCTTATGCTGGAAAAGGAAATATCTTCGTCTACAAACTAGACAGAAGCATTCTCAGAAACTTCTTTGTCACGTGGGGATTGAACTCACAGAGTTGAACATTCCTTTACATAGAGCAGTTTTGCAACACCCTTTCGGTGGAAAGTGAAAGTGCTTATTTGGTGCGATGGCGGCATCTAGTGGATAAGGAAATACAATCAGATGAAAACAAGATACATCCATTCTCAGAAACTTCTTTGTGATGACTGCATTCTACTCACAGAGTTGAACCTTCCTCTTGATAGAACAGTTTTGAAACACTCTTTTTGTGGAATCTGCAAGTGGCTATTTGGAGCGCTTTGAGGCCTATGCTGGAAAAGGAAATCTCTTCACATAAAACCTAGACAGAAGTATTCCCAGAAAGTTTTTCTGATGTGCGCATTCAACTCACCGAGTTGAACCTTCCTTTAGATAGAGCAGTTTGGAAACACTCTGTCTGTAGTACCTGCGAGTGGATATTTGGAGTGCTTTGAGTGCTACACTGTAAAAGCAAATATCTTCACTTGGAATCTAGACAGAAGAATTCTCAGAGACTTCCCTGTGCTCTCTGCATTCCACTCACAGAGTTGAACCTTCCTTTTGATAGAACAGTTTTGAAACACTCTTGTGGTAGAATCTGCAAGTCGATATTTGGAAGGTTTGGAGGCCTATCCTGGGAAAGGAAATATCTTCCCATCAAAACTAGACAGAAGCATTCTCAGAAGCTTCTTAGTGATGTGCGCATTCAAGTCACAGAGTTGAAGCTTCCTTTTGATATAGCAGTTTTGAACCACTCTTTTAGTGGAATCTGCAAGTGGATGTTTGGAGAGCTAAGAGGCCAACACTGGAAAAGGAAATCTCTTCACGTAAAAACTAGACGGAAGCATTCTCAGAAACTTCAATGGGCTTTACGCATTCAACTCACAGAGTGCAATGTTGCTTTTGAGAGCGCAGTTTTAAAACACTGTTTTTGTAGAATTTGCTAGAGGATGTTTGGAGCGATGTGAGGCCTTTGCTGGAAAAGGAAATATCTTCACATAAAACCTAGACAGAAGCATTCTCAGAAACTCCTTTGTGATGAGTGCATTCAAATCACACACTTGAACCTTCCTTTGGAAAGAGCAGTTTTGAAACACTCTTTCTGAAGAATCTGCAAGTGGATATTTGGAGCGATTTGAGGCCTATGCTGGAAATGAAATATCTTCACCTAAAAACTAGACGGAAGCATTCTCAGAAACTCCTTTGTGATGAGTGCATTCAACTCACAGAGTTGAAGCTTCCTTTTGACAGAGCAGTTTTGAAACACTCTTTAAGCAGCATCTGCAAGTGGATATTTGGAGCGCTTTGAGGCCAAGGCTGGAAAACGAAATCTCATCACATAAAAACTCGACAGAAGCATTCTCTGAAACTTCTTTGTGATGAGTGCATTCAACTCACAGACTCGAACGTTTCTTTTGATAGAACAGTTTAGAAACACTCCTTTTGTAGAATCTGCAAGTGTTTATTTGGAACGCTTTGAGGCCTATGTTGGAAAAGGACATATCTTCACATCAAAAGTAGACAGACACATTCTCAGAAACTTCTTTGTGATGAGTGCATTGAACTCACAGAGTTGAACCTACCTATTGATAGAGAAGTTTTGAAACACCCTTTTTGTAGAATCTGCAAGTGAATATTTGGCGCGATTTGAGGCCTATGCAGGAAACGGAAATATCTTCACATGAAAACTAGACAGATGAATTCTCAGAAACGTCTTTGTGATGAGTGCATTCAACTCACAGACTTGAAGCTTCCTTTTGAAAGAGCAGTTTCGAAACACTCTTTTTGTAGAATCTGCAAGTGGATATTTGGAGCGCTTTGAGGGCTATGCTGGAAATGTTAATACCTTCACCTAAAAACTAGACAGACGCAAACTCAGAAACTTCTTTGTGACGTGTGCATTGAACTCACAGAGTTGAACCTTTCTTTTGATACAGAAGTTTTGAAACACTCTTTTCGTAGAATCTTCAAGTGGATGGATGGAGTGATTTGAGGCCTATGCTGGAAAAGGAAATACCTTCACGTAGAAACGAGACAAAAGCATTCTCAGAAAGTTCCCTGTGCTTTGTGCATTCAACTCACAGAGTTGAACATTCCCTTTGATAGAGCAGTTTTGAAACACTCTTTTTGTAGAATCTGCAAGTGGATATTTGGAGCGCTTTGAGGCCTCTGCCGCCAAAGGAATTATCATTGCATAAAAACTAGATGGAAGCGTTCTCAGAAACTTCCTTGTGATGAGTGCATTCAACTCGCAGAGTGGAACCTTCCTTTCGATAGACCAGTTTTGAAACACTGTTTTTGTAGAATCCGCAAGTGGCTATTTGGAGCTCTTTGAGGCTTATGCTGGAAAAGGAAATATCTTCGTCTACAAACTAGACAGAAGCATTCTCAGAAACTTCTTTGTCACGTGGGGATTGAACTCACAGAGTTGAACATTCCTTTACATAGAGCAGTTTTGCAACACCCTTTCGGTGGAAAGTGAAAGTGCTTCTTTGGTGCGATGGCGGCATCTAGTGGATAAGGAAATACATTCAGATGAAAACAAGATACATCCATTCTCAGAAACTTCTTTGTGATGACTGCATTCTACTCACAGAGTTGAACCTTCCTCTTGATAGAACAGTTTTGAAACACTCTTTTTGTGGAATCTGCAAGTGGCTATTTGGAGCGCTTTGAGGCCTATGCTGGAAAAGGAAATCTCTTCACATAAAACCTAGACAGAAGTATTCCCAGAAAGTTTTTCTGATGTGCGCATTCAACTCACCGAGTTGAACCTTCCTTTAGATAGAGCAGTTTTGAAACACTCTGTCTGTAGTACCTGCGAGTGGATATTTGGAGTGCTTTGAGTGCTACACTGTAAAAGCAAATATCTTCACTTGGAATCTAGACAGAAGAATTCTCAGAGACTTCCCTGTGCTCTCTGCATTCCACTCACAGAGTTGAACCTTCCTTTTGATAGAACAGTTTTGAAACACTCTTGTGGTAGAATCTGCAAGTCGATATTTGGAAGGTTTGGAGGCCTATCCTGGGAAAGGAAATATCTTCCCATCAAAACTAGACAGAAGCATTCTCAGAAGCTTCTTAGTGATGTGCGCATTCAAGTCACAGAGTTGAAGCTTCCTTTTGATATAGAAGTTTTGAACCACTCTTTTAGTAGAATCTGCAAGTGGATGATTGGAGATCTAAGGGGCCAACACTGGAAAAGGAAATCTCTTCACGTAAAAACTAGACGGAAGCATTCTCAGAAACTTCAATGGGCTTTACGCATTCAACTCACAGAGTGCAATGTTGCTTTTGAGAGCGCAGTTTTAAAACACTGTTTTTGTAGAATTTGCTAGAGGATGTTTGGAGCGATGTGAGGCCTTTGCTGGAAAAGGAAATATCTTCACATAAAACCTAGACAGAAGCATTCTCAGAAACTCCTTTGTGATGAGTGCATTCAAATCACAGACTTGAACCTTCCTTTGGAAAGAGCAGTTTTGAAACACTCTTTCTGAAGAATCTGCAAGTGGATATTTGGAGCGATTTGAGGCCTATGCTGGAAATGAAATATCTTCACCTAAAAACTAGACGGAAGCATTCTCAGAAACTCCTTTGTGATGAGTGCATTCAACTCACAGAGTTGAAGCTTCCTTTTGATAGAGCAGTTTTGAAACACTCTTTTAGCAGCATCTGCAAGTGGATATTTGGAGCGCTTTGAGGCCAAGGCTGGAAAACGAAATCTCATCACATAAAAACTCGACAGAAGCATTCTCTGAAACTTCTTTGTGATGAGTGCATTCAACTCACAGACTCGAACGTTTCTTTTGATAGAACAGTTTAGAAACACTCCTTTTGTAGAATCTGCAAGTGTTTATTTGGAGCGCTTTGAGGCCTATGTTGGAAAAGGACATATCTTCACATCAAAAGTAGACAGACGCATTCTCAGAAACTTCTTTGTGATGAGTGCATTGAACTCACAGAGTTCAACCTACCTATTGATAGAGAAGTTTTGAAACACCCTTTTTGTAGAATCTGCAAGTGAATATTTGGCGCGATTTGAGGCCTATGCGGGAAACGGAAATATCTTCACATGAAAACTAGACAGATGAATTCTCAGAAACGTCTTTGTGATGAGTGCATTCAACTCACAGACTTGAAGCTTCCTTTTGAAAGAGCAGTTTCGAAACACTCTTTTTGTAGAATCTGCAAGTGGATATTTGGAGCGCTTTGAGGGCTATGCTGGAAAAGTTAATACCTTCACCTAAAAACTAGACAGACGCAAACTCAGAAACTTCTTTGTGACGTGTGCATTGAACTCACAGAGTTGAACCTTTCTTTTGATACAGAAGTTTTGAAACACTCTTTTCGTAGAATCTTCAAGTGGATGGATGGAGTGATTTGAGGCCTATGCTGGAAAAGGAAATACCTTCACGTAGAAACGAGACAAAAGCATTCTCAGAAAGTTCCCTGTGCTTTGTGCATTCAACTCACAGAGTTGAACATTCCCTTTGATAGAGCAGTTTTGAAACACTCTTTTTGTAGAATCTGCAAGTGGATATTTGGAGCGCTTTGAGGCCTCTGCCGCCAAAGGAATTATCATTGCATAAAAACTAGATGGAAGCGTTCTCAGAAACTTCCTTGTGATGAGTGCATTCAACTCGCAGAGTGGAACCTTCCTTTCGATAGACCAGTTTTGAAACACTGTTTTTGTAGAATCCGCAAGTGGCTATTTGGAGCTCTTTGAGGCTTATGCTGGAAAAGGAAATATCTTCGTCTACAAACTAGACAGAAGCATTCTCAGAAACTTCTTTGTCACGTGGGGATTGAACTCACAGAGTTGAACATTCCTTTACATAGAGCAGTTTTGCAACACCCTTTCGGTGGAAAGTGAAAGTGCTTATTTGGTGCGATGGCGGCATCTAGTGGATAAGGAAATACAATCAGATGAAAACAAGATACATCCATTCTCAGAAACTTCTTTGTGATGACTGCATTCTACTCACAGAGTTGAACCTTCCTCTTGATAGAACAGTTTTGAAACACTCTTTTTGTGGAATCTGCAAGTGGCTATTTGGAGCGCTTTGAGGCCTATGCTGGAAAAGGAAATCTCTTCACATAAAACCTAGACAGAAGTATTCCCAGAAAGTTTTTCTGATGTGCGCATTCAACTCACCGAGTTGAACCTTCCTTTAGATAGAGCAGTTTTGAAACACTCTGTCTGTAGTACCTGCGAGTGGATATTTGGAGTGCTTTGAGTGCTACACTGTAAAAGCAAATATCTTCACTTGGAATCTAGACAGAAGAATTCTCAGAGACTTCCCTGTGCTCTCTGCATTCCACTCACAGAGTTGAACCTTCCTTTTGATAGAACAGTTTTGAAACACTCTTGTGGTAGAATCTGCAAGTCGATATTTGGAAGGTTTGGAGGCCTATCCTGGGAAAGGAAATATCTTCCCATCAAAACTAGACAGAAGCATTCTCAGAAGCTTCTTAGTGATGTGCGCATTCAAGTCACAGAGTTGAAGCTTCCTTTTGATATAGCAGTTTTGAACCACTCTTTTAGTGGAATCTGCAAGTGGATGTTTGGAGAGCTAAGAGGCCAACACTGGAAAAGGAAATCTCTTCACGTAAAAACTAGACGGAAGCATTCTCAGAAACTTCAATGGGCTTTACGCATTCAACTCACAGAGTGCAATGTTGCTTTTGAGAGCGCAGTTTTAAAACACTGTTTTTGTAGAATTTGCTAGAGGATGTTTGGAGCGATGTGAGGCCTTTGCTGGAAAAGGAAATATCTTCACATAAAACCTAGACAGAAGCATTCTCAGAAACTCCTTTGTGATGAGTGCATTCAAATCACACACTTGAACCTTCCTTTGGAAAGAGCAGTTTTGAAACACTCTTTCTGAAGAATCTGCAAGTGGATATTTGGAGCGATTTGAGGCCTATGCTGGAAATGAAATATCTTCACCTAAAAACTAGACGGAAGCATTCTCAGAAACTCCTTTGTGATGAGTGCATTCAACTCACAGAGTTGAAGCTTCCTTTTGACAGAGCAGTTTTGAAACACTCTTTAAGCAGCATCTGCAAGTGGATATTTGGAGCGCTTTGAGGCCAAGGCTGGAAAACGAAATCTCATCACATAAAAACTCGACAGAAGCATTCTCTGAAACTTCTTTGTGATGAGTGCATTCAACTCACAGACTCGAACGTTTCTTTTGATAGAACAGTTTAGAAACACTCCTTTTGTAGAATCTGCAAGTGTTTATTTGGAACGCTTTGAGGCCTATGTTGGAAAAGGACATATCTTCACATCAAAAGTAGACAGACACATTCTCAGAAACTTCTTTGTGATGAGTGCATTGAACTCACAGAGTTGAACCTACCTATTGATAGAGAAGTTTTGAAACACCCTTTTTGTAGAATCTGCAAGTGAATATTTGGCGCGATTTGAGGCCTATGCAGGAAACGGAAATATCTTCACATGAAAACTAGACAGATGAATTCTCAGAAACGTCTTTGTGATGAGTGCATTCAACTCACAGACTTGAAGCTTCCTTTTGAAAGAGCAGTTTCGAAACACTCTTTTTGTAGAATCTGCAAGTGGATATTTGGAGCGCTTTGAGGGCTATGCTGGAAATGTTAATACCTTCACCTAAAAACTAGACAGACGCAAACTCAGAAACTTCTTTGTGACGTGTGCATTGAACTCACAGAGTTGAACCTTTCTTTTGATACAGAAGTTTTGAAACACTCTTTTCGTAGAATCTTCAAGTGGATGGATGGAGTGATTTGAGGCCTATGCTGGAAAAGGAAATACCTTCACGTAGAAACGAGACAAAAGCATTCTCAGAAAGTTCCCTGTGCTTTGTGCATTCAACTCACAGAGTTGAACATTCCCTTTGATAGAGCAGTTTTGAAACACTCTTTTTGTAGAATCTGCAAGTGGATATTTGGAGCGCTTTGAGGCCTCTGCCGCCAAAGGAATTATCATTGCATAAAAACTAGATGGAAGCGTTCTCAGAAACTTCCTTGTGATGAGTGCATTCAACTCGCAGAGTGGAACCTTCCTTTCGATAGACCAGTTTTGAAACACTGTTTTTGTAGAATCCGCAAGTGGCTATTTGGAGCTCTTTGAGGCTTATGCTGGAAAAGGAAATATCTTCGTCTACAAACTAGACAGAAGCATTCTCAGAAACTTCTTTGTCACGTGGGGATTGAACTCACAGAGTTGAACATTCCTTTACATAGAGCAGTTTTGCAACACCCTTTCGGTGGAAAGTGAAAGTGCTTATTTGGTGCGATGGCGGCATCTAGTGGATAAGGAAATACATTCAGATGAAAACAAGATACATCCATTCTCAGAAACTTCTTTGTGATGACTGCATTCTACTCACAGAGTTGAACCTTCCTCTTGATAGAACAGTTTTGAAACACTCTTTTTGTGGAATCTGCAAGTGGCTATTTGGAGCGCTTTGAGGCCTATGCTGGAAAAGGAAATCTCTTCACATAAAACCTAGACAGAAGTATTCCCAGAAAGTTTTTCTGATGTGCGCATTCAACTCACCGAGTTGAACCTTCCTTTAGATAGAGCAGTTTTGAAACACTCTGTCTGTAGTACCTGCGAGTGGATATTTGGAGTGCTTTGAGTGCTACACTGTAAAAGCAAATATCTTCACTTGGAATCTAGACAGAAGAATTCTCAGAGACTTCCCTGTGCTCTCTGCATTCCACTCACAGAGTTGAACCTTCCTTTTGATAGAACAGTTTTGAAACACTCTTGTGGTAGAATCTGCAAGTCGATATTTGGAAGGTTTGGAGGCCTATCCTGGGAAAGGAAATATCTTCCCATCAAAACTAGACAGAAGCATTCTCAGAAGCTTCTTAGTGATGTGCGCATTCAAGTCACAGACTTGAAGTTTCCTTTTGATATAGCAGTTTTGAACCACTCTTTTAGTGGAATCTGCAAGTGGATGTTTGGAGAGCTAAGAGGCCAACACTGGAAAAGGAAATCTCTTCACGTAAAAACTAGACGGAAGCATTCTCAGAAACTTCAATGGGCTTTACGCATTCAACTCACAGAGTGCAATGTTGCTTTTGAGAGCGCAGTTTTAAAACACTGTTTTTGTAGAATTTGCTAGAGGATGTTTGGAGCGATGTGAGGCCTTTGCTGGAAAAGGAAATATCTTCACATAAAACCTAGACAGAAGCATTCTCAGAAACTCCTTTGTGATGAGTGCATTCAAATCACACACTTGAACCTTCCTTTGGAAAGAGCAGTTTTGAAACACTCTTTCTGAAGAATCTGCAAGTGGATATTTGGAGCGATTTGAGGCCTATGCTGGAAATGAAATATCTTCACCTAAAAACTAGACGGAAGCATTCTCAGAAACTCCTTTGTGATGAGTGCATTCAACTCACAGAGTTGAAGCTTCCTTTTGACAGAGCAGTTTTGAAACACTCTTTAAGCAGCATCTGCAAGTGGATATTTGGAGCGCTTTGAGGCCAAGGCTGGAAAACGAAATCTCATCACATAAAAACTCGACAGAAGCATTCTCTGAAACTTCTTTGTGATGAGTGCATTCAACTCACAGACTCGAACGTTTCTTTTGATAGAACAGTTTAGAAACACTCCTTTTGTAGAATCTGCAAGTGTTTATTTGGAGCGCTTTGAGGCCTATGTTGGAAAAGGACATATCTTCACATCAAAAGTAGACAGACGCATTCTCAGAAACTTCTTTGTGATGAGTGCGTTGAACTCACAGAGTTCAACCTACCTATTGATAGAGAAGTTTTGAAACACCCTTTTTGTAGAATCTGCAAGTGAATATTTGGCGCGATTTGAGGCCTATGCAGGAAACGGAAATATCTTCACATGAAAACTAGACAGATGAATTCTCAGAAACGTCTTCGTGATGAGTGCATTCAACTCACAGACTTGAAGCTTCCTTTTGAAAGAGCAGTTTCGAAACACTCTTTTTGTAGAATCTGCAAGTGGATATTTGGAGCGCTTTGAGGGCTATGCTGGAAAAGTTAATACCTTCACCTAACAACTAGACAGACGCATACTCAGAAACTTCTTTGTGACGTGTGCATTGAACTCACAGAGTTGAAACTTTCTTTTGATACAGAAGTTTTGAAACACTCTTTTCGTAGAATCTTCAAGTGGATGGATGGAGTGATTTGAGGCCTATGCTGGAAAAGGAAATACCTTCACGTAGAAACGAGACAAAAGCATTCTCAGAAAGTTCCCTGTGCTTTGTGCATTCAACTCACAGAGTTGAATATTCCCTTTGATAGAGCAGTTTTGAAACACTCTTTTTGTAGAATCTGCAAGTGGATATTTGGAGCGCTTTGAGGCCTCTGCCGCCAAAGGAATTATCATTGCTTAAAAACTAGACGGAAGCGTTCTCAGAAACCTCCTTGTGATGAGTGCATTCAACTCGCAGAGTGGAACCTTCCTTTCGATAGACCAGTTTTGAAACACTGTTTTTGTAGAATCCGCAAGTGGCTATTTGGAGCTCTTTGAGGCTTATGCTGGAAAAGGAAATATCTTCGTCTACAAACTAGACAGAAGCATTCTCAGAAACTTCTTTGTCACGTGGGGATTGAACTCACAGAGTTGAACATTCCTTTACATAGAGCAGTTTTGCAACACCCTTTCGGTGGAAAGTGAAAGTGCTTATTTGGTGCGATGGCGGCATCTAGTGGATAAGGAAATACATTCAGATGAAAACAAGATACATCCATTCTCAGAAACTTCTTTGTGATGACTGCATTCTACTCACAGAGTTGAACCTTCCTCTTGATAGAACAGTTTTGAAACACTCTTTTTGTGGAATCTGCAAGTGGCTATTTGGAGCGCTTTGAGGCCTATGCTGGAAAAGGAAATCTCTTCACATAAAACCTAGACAGAAGTATTCCCAGAAAGTTTTTCTGATGTGCGCATTCAACTCACCGAGTTGAACCTTCCTTTAGATAGAGCAGTTTTGAAACACTCTGTCTGTAGTACCTGCGAGTGGATATTTGGAGTGCTTTGAGTGCTACACTGTAAAAGCAAATATCTTCACTTGGAATCTAGACAGAAGAATTCTCAGAGACTTCCCTGTGCTCTCTGCATTCCACTCACAGAGTTGAACCTTCCTTTTGATAGAACAGTTTTGAAACACTCTTGTGGTAGAATCTGCAAGTCGATATTTGGAAGGTTTGGAGGCCTATCCTGGGAAAGGAAATATCTTCCCATCAAAACTAGACAGAAGCATTCTCAGAAACTTCTTAGTGATGTGCGCATTCAAGCCACAGAGTTGAAGCTTCCTTTTGATATAGCAGTTTTGAACCACTCTTTTAGTAGAATCTGCAAGTGGATGTTCGGAGAGCTAAGAGGCCAACACTGGAAAAGGAAATCTCTTCACGTAAAAACTAGACGGAAGCATTCTCAGAAACTTCAATGGGCTTTACGCATTCAACTCACAGAGTGCAATGTTGCTTTTGAGAGCGCAGTTTTAAAACACTGTTTTTGTAGAATTTGCTAGAGGATGTTTGGAGCGATGTGAGGCCTTTGCTGGAAAAGGAAATATCTTCACATAAAACCTAGACAGAAGCATTCTCAGAAACTCCTTTGTGAAGAGTGCATTCAAATCACACACTTGAACCTTCCTTTGGAAAGAGCAGTTTTGAAACACTCTTTCTGAAGAATCTGCTAGTGGATATTTGGAGCGATTTGAGGCCTATGCTGGAAATGAAATATCTTCACCTAAAAACTAGACGGAAGCATTCTCAGAAACTCCTTTGTGATGAGTGCATTCAACTCACAGAGTTGAAGCTTCCTTTTGACAGAGCAGTTTTGAAACACTCTTTAAGCAGCATCTGCAAGTGGATATTTGGAGCGCTTTGAGGCCAAGGCTGGAAAACGAAATATCATCACATAAAAACTCGACAGAAGCATTCTCTGAAACTTCTTTGTGATGAGTGCATTCAACTCACAGACTCGAACGTTTCTTTTGATAGAACAGTTTAGAAACACTCCTTTTGTAGAATCTGCAAGTGTTTATTTGGAGCGCTTTGAGGCCTATGTTGGAAAAGGACATATCTTCACATCAAAAGTAGACAGACGCATTCTCAGAAACTTCTTTGTGATGAGTGCATTGAACTCACAGAGTTCAACCTACCTATTGATAGAGAAGTTTTGAAACACCCTTTTTGTAGAATCTGCAAGTGAATATTTGGCGCGATTTGAGGCCTATGCGGGAAACGGAAATATCTTCACATGAAAACTAGACAGATGAATTCTCAGAAACGTCTTTGTGATGAGTGCATTCAACTCACAGACTTGAAGCTTCCTTTTGAAAGAGCAGTTTCGAAACACTCTTTTTGTAGAATCTGCAAGTGGATATTTGGAGCGCTTTGAGGGCTATGCTGGAAAAGTTAATACCTTCACCTAAAAACTAGACAGAAGCATACTCAGAAACTTCTTTGTGACGTGTGCATTGAACTCACAGAGTTGAACCTTTCTTTTGATACAGAAGTTTTGAAACACTCTTTTCGTAGAATCTTCAAGTGGATGGATGGAGTGATTTGAGGCCTATGCTGGAAAAGGAAATACCTTCACGTAGAAACGAGACAAAAGCATTCTCAGAAAGTTCCCTGTGCTTTGTGCATTCAACTCACAGAGTTGAACATTCCCTTTGATAGAGCAGTTTTGAAACACTCTTTTTGTAGAATCTGCAAGTGGATATTTGGAGCGCTTTGAGGCCTCTGCCGCCAAAGGAATTATCATTGCATAAAAACTAGATGGAAGCGTTCTCAGAAACTTCCTTGTGATGAGTGCATTCAACTCGCAGAGTGGAACCTTCCTTTCGATAGACCAGTTTTGAAACACTGTTTTTGTAGAATCCGCAAGTGGCTATTTGGAGCTCTTTGAGGCTTATGCTGGAAAAGGAAATATCTTCGTCTACAAACTAGACAGAAGCATTCTCAGAAACTTCTTTGTCATGTGGGGATTAAACTCACAGAGTTGAACATTCCTTTACATAGAGCAGTTTTGCAACACCCTTTCGGTGGAAAGTGAAAGTGCTTATTTGGTGCGATGGCGGCATCTAGTGGATAAGGAAATACATTCAGATGAAAACAAGATACATCCATTCTCAGAAACTTCTTTGTGATGACTGCATTCTACTCACAGAGTTGAACCTTCCTTTTGATAGAACAGTTTTGAAACACTCTTTTTGTGGAATCTGCAAGTGGCTATTTGGAGCGCTTTGAGGCCTATGCTGGAAAAGGAAATCTCTTCACATAAAACCTAGACAGAAGTATTCCCAGAAAGTTTTTCTGATGTGCGCATT
The DNA here is from genome assembly GCF_028885655.2 of Pongo abelii. NCBI lineage: Eukaryota > Metazoa > Chordata > Mammalia > Primates > Hominidae > Pongo > Pongo abelii. Next base: position 52,540,704 of record NC_071989.2, read on the forward strand.
CAACTCACCGAGTTGAACCTTCCTTTAGATAGAGCAGTTTTGAAACACTCTGTCTGTAGTACCTGCGAGTGGATATTTGCAGTGCTTTGAGTGCTACACTGTAAAAGCAAATATCTTCACTTGGAATCTAGACAGAAGAATTCTCAGAGACTTCCCTGTGCTCTCTGCATTCCACTCACAGAGTTGAACCTTCCTTTTGATAGAACAGTTTTGAAACACTCTTGTGGTAGAATCTGCAAGTCGATATTTGGAAGGTTTGGAGGCCTATCCTGGGAAAGGAAATATCTTCCCATCAAAACTAGACAGAAGCATTCTCAGAAGCTTCTTAGTGATGTGCGCATTCAAGTCACAGAGTTGAAGCTTCCTTTTGATATAGCAGTTTTGAACCACTCTTTTAGTAGAATCTGCAAGTGGATGTTTGGAGAGCTAAGAGGCCAACACTGGAAAAGGAAATCTCTTCACGTAAAAACTAGACGGAAGCATTCTCAGAAACTTCAATGGGCTTTACGCATTCAACTCACAGAGTGCAATGTTGCTTTTGAGAGCGCAGTTTTAAAACACTGTTTTTGTAGAATTTGCTAGAGGATGTTTGGAGCGATGTGAGGCCTTTGCTGGAAAAGGAAATATCTTCACATAAAACCTAGACAGAAGCATTCTCAGAAACTCCTTTGTGATGAGTGCATTCAAATCACAGACTTGAACCTTCCTTTGGAAAGAGCAGTTTTGAAACACTCTTTCTGAAGAATCTGCAAGTGGATATTTGGAGCGATTTGAGGCCTATGCTGGAAATGAAATATCTTCACCTAAAAACTAGACGGAAGCATTCTCAGAAACTCCTTTGTGATGAGTGCATTCAACTCACAGAGTTGAAGCTTCCTTTTGATAGAGCAGTTTTGAAACACTCTTTTAGCAGCATCTGCAAGTGGATATTTGGAGCGCTTTGAGGCCAAGGCTGGAAAACGAAATCTCATCACATAAAAACTCGACAGAAGCATTCTCTGAAACTTCTTTGTGATGAGTGCATTCAACTCACAGACTCGAACGTTTCTTTTGATAGAACAGTTTAGAAACACTCCTTTTGTAGAATCTGCAAGTGTTTATTTGGAGCGCTTTGAGGCCTATGTTGGAAAAGGACATATCTTCACATCAAAAGTAGACAGACGCATTCTCAGAAACTTCTTTGTGATGAGTGCATTGAACTCACAGAGTTCAACCTACCTATTGATACAGAAGTTTTGAAACACCCTTTTTGTAGAATCTGCAAGTGAATATTTGGCGCGATTTGAGGCCTATGCAGGAAACGGAAATATCTTCACATGAAAACTAGACAGATGAATTCTCAGAAACGTCTTTGTGATGAGTGCATTCAACTCACAGACTTGAAGCTTCCTTTTGAAAGAGCAGTTTCGAAACACTCTTTTTGTAGAATCTGCAAGTGGATATTTGGAGCGCTTTGAGGGCTATGCTGGAAAAGTTAATACCTTCACCTAAAAACTAGACAGAAGCATACTCAGAAACTTCTTTGTGACGTGTGCATTGAACTCACAGAGTTGAACCTTTCTTTTGATACAGAAGTTTTGAAACACTCTTTTCGTAGAATCTTCAAGTGGATGGATGGAGTGATTTGAGGCCTATGCTGGAAAAGGAAATACCTTCACGTAGAAACGAGACAAAAGCATTCTCAGAAAGTTCCCTGTGCTTTGTGCATTCAACTCACAGAGTTGAACATTCCCTTTGATAGAGCAGTTTTGAAACACTCTTTTTGTAGAATCTGCAAGTGGATATTTGGAGCGCTTTGAGGCCTCTGCCGCCAAAGGAATTATCATTGCATAAAAACTAGATGGAAGCGTTCTCAGAAACTTCCTTGTGATGAGTGCATTCAACTCGCAGAGTGGAACCTTCCTTTCGATAGACCAGTTTTGAAACACTGTTTTTGTAGAATCCGCAAGTGGCTATTTGGAGCTCTTTGAGGCTTATGCTGGAAAAGGAAATATCTTCGTCTACAAACTAGACAGAAGCATTCTCAGAAACTTCTTTGTCACGTGGGGATTGAACTCACAGAGTTGAACATTCCTTTACATAGAGCAGTTTTGCAACACCCTTTCGGTGGAAAGTGAAAGTGCTTATTTGGTGCGATGGCGGCATCTAGTGGATAAGGAAATACATTCAGATGAAAACAAGATACATCCATTCTCAGAAACTTCTTTGTGATGACTGCATTCTACTCACAGAGTTGAACCTTCCTTTTGATAGAACAGTTTTGAAACACTCTTTTTGTGGAATCTGCAAGTGGCTATTTGGAGCGCTTTGAGGCCTATGCTGGAAAAGGAAATCTCTTCACATAAAACCTAGACAGAAGTATTCCCAGAAAGTTTTTCTGATGTGCGCATTCAACTCACCGAGTTGAACCTTCCTTTAGATAGAGCAGTTTTGAAACACTCTGTCTGTAGTACCTGCGAGTGGATATTTGGAGTGCTTTGAGTGCTACACTGTAAAAGCAAATATCTTCACTTGGAATCTAGACAGAAGAATTCTCAGAGACTTCCCTGTGCTCTCTGCATTCCACTCACAGAGTTGAACCTTCCTTTTGATAGAACAGTTTTGAAACACTCTTGTGGTAGAATCTGCAAGTCGATATTTGGAAGGTTTGGAGGCCTATCCTGGGAAAGGAAATATCTTCCCATCAAAACTAGACAGAAGCATTCTCAGAAACTTCTTAGTGATGTGTGCATTCAAGTCACAGAGTTGAAGCTTCCTTTTGATATAGCAGTTTTGAACCACTCTTTTAGTAGAATCTGCAAGTGGATGTTTGGAGAGCTAAGAGGCCAACACTGGGAAAGGAAATCTCTTCACGTAAAAACTAGACGGAAGCATTCTCAGAAACTTCAATGGGCTTTACGCATTCAACTCACAGAGTGCAATGTTGCTTTTGAGAGCGCAGTTTTAAAACACTGTTTTTGTAGAATTTGCTAGAGGATGTTTGGAGCGATGTGAGGCCTTTGCTGGAAAAGGAAATATCTTCACATAAAACCTAGACAGAAGCATTCTCAGAAACTCCTTTGTGATGAGTGCATTCAAATCACACACTTGAACCTTCCTTTGGAAAGAGCAGTTTTGAAACACTCTTTCTGAAGAATCTGCAAGTGGATATTTGGAGCGATTTGAGGCCTATGCTGGAAATGAAATATCTTCACCTAAAAACTAGACGGAAGCATTCTCAGAAACTCCTTTGTGATGAGTGCATTCAACTCACAGAGTTGAAGCTTCCTTTTGACAGAGCAGTTTTGAAACACTCTTTAAGCAGCATCTGCAAGTGGATATTTGGAGCGCTTTGAGGCCAAGGCTGGAAAACGAAATCTCATCACATAAAAACTCGACAGAAGCATTCTCTGAAACTTCTTTGTGATGAGTGCATTCAACTCACAGACTCGAACGTTTCTTTTGATAGAACAGTTTAGAAACACTCCTTTTGTAGAATCTGCAAGTGTTTATTTGGAGCGCTTTGAGGCCTATGTTGGAAAAGGACATATCTTCACATCAAAAGTAGACAGACGCATTCTCAGAAACTTCTTTGTGATGAGTGCGTTGAACTCACAGAGTTGAACCTACCTATTGATAGAGAAGTTTTGAAACACCCTTTTTGTAGAATCTGCAAGTGAATATTTGGCGCGATTTGAGGCCTATGCAGGAAACGGAAATATCTTCACATGAAAACTAGACAGATGAATTCTCAGAAACGTCTTCGTGATGAGTGCATTCAACTCACAGACTTGAAGCTTCCTTTTGAAAGAGCAGTTTCGAAACACTCTTTTTGTAGAATCTGCAAGTGGATATTTGGAGCGCTTTGAGGGCTATGCTGGAAAAGTTAATACCTTCACCTAAAAACTAGACAGAAGCATACTCAGAAACTTCTTTGTGACGTGTGCATTGAACTCACAGAGTTGAACCTTTCTTTTGATACAGAAGTTTTGAAACACTCTTTTCGTAGAATCTTCAAGTGGATGGATGGAGTGATTTGAGGCCTATGCTGGAAAAGGAAATACCTTCACGTAGAAACGAGACAAAATCATTCTCAGAAAGTTCCCTGTGCTTTGTGCATTCAACTCACAGAGTTGAACATTCCCTTTGATAGAGCAGTTTTGAAACACTCTTTTTGTAGAATCTGCAAGTGGATATTTGGAGCGCTTTGAGGCCTCTGCCGCCAAAGGAATTATCATTGCTTAAAAACTAGACGGAAGCGTTCTCAGAAACCTCCTTGTGATGAGTGCATTCAACTCGCAGGGTGGAACCTTCCTTTCGATAGACCAGTTTTGAAACACTGTTTTTGTAGAATCCGCAAGTGGCTATTTGGAGCTCTTTGAGGCTTATGCTGGAAAAGGAAATATCTTCGTCTACAAACTAGACAGAAGCATTCTCAGAAACTTCTTTGTCACGTGGGGATTGAACTCACAGAGTTGAACATTCCTTTACATAGAGCAGTTTTGCAACACCCTTTCGGTGGAAAGTGAAAGTGCTTATTTGGTGCGATGGCGGCATCTAGTGGATAAGGAAATACATTCAGATGAAAACAAGATACATCCATTCTCAGAAACTTCTTTGTGATGACTGCATTCTACTCACAGAGTTGAACCTTCCTCTTGATAGAACAGTTTTGAAACACTCTTTTTGTGGAATCTGCAAGTGGCTATTTGGAGCGCTTTGAGGCCTATGCTGGAAAAGGAAATCTCTTCACATAAAACCTAGACAGAAGTATTCCCAGAAAGTTTTTCTGATGTGCGCATTCAACTCACCGAGTTGAACCTTCCTTTAGATAGAGCAGTTTTGAAACACTCTGTCTGTAGTACCTGCGAGTGGATATTTGGAGTGCTTTGAGTGCTACACTGTAAAAGCAAATATCTTCACTTGGAATCTAGACAGAAGAATTCTCAGAGACTTCCCTGTGCTCTCTGCATTCCACTCACAGAGTTGAACCTTCCTTTTGATAGAACAGTTTTGAAACACTCTTGTGGTAGAATCTGCAAGTCGATATTTGGAAGGTTTGGAGGCCTATCCTGGGAAAGGAAATATCTTCCCATCAAAACTAGACAGAAGCATTCTCAGAAACTTCTTAGTGATGTGCGCATTCAAGCCACAGAGTTGAAGCTTCCTTTTGATATAGCAGTTTTGAACCACTCTTTTAGTAGAATCTGCAAGTGGATGTTCGGAGAGCTAAGAGGCCAACACTGGAAAAGGAAATCTCTTCACGTAAAAACTAGACGGAAGCATTCTCAGAAACTTCAATGGGCTTTACGCATTCAACTCACAGAGTGCAATGTTGCTTTTGAGAGCGCAGTTTTAAAACACTGTTTTTGTAGAATTTGCTAGAGGATGTTTGGAGCGATGTGAGGCCTTTGCTGGAAAAGGAAATATCTTCACATAAAACCTAGACAGAAGCATTCTCAGAAACTCCTTTGTGATGAGTGCATTCAAATCACACACTTGAACCTTCCTTTGGAAAGAGCAGTTTTGAAACACTCTTTCTGAAGAATCTGCAAGTGGATATTTGGAGCGATTTGAGGCCTATGCTGGAAATGAAATATCTTCACCTAAAAACTAGACGGAAGCATTCTCAGAAACTCCTTTGTGATGAGTGCATTCAACTCACAGAGTTGAAGCTTCCTTTTGATAGAGCAGTTTTGAAACACTCTTTTAGCAGCATCTGCAAGTGGATATTTGGAGCGCTTTGAGGCCAAGGCTGGAAAACGAAATCTCATCACATAAAAACTCGACAGAAGCATTCTCTGAAACTTCTTTGTGATGAGTGCATTCAACTCACAGACTCGAACGTTTCTTTTGATAGAACAGTTTAGAAACACTCCTTTTGTAGAATCTGCAAGTGTTTATTTGGAGCGCTTTGAGGCCTATGTTGGAAAAGGACATATCTTCACATCAAAAGTAGACAGACGCATTCTCAGAAACTTCTTTGTGATGAGTGCGTTGAACTCACAGAGTTCAACCTACCTATTGATAGAGAAGTTTTGAAACACCCTTTTTGTAGAATCTGCAAGTGAATATTTGGCGTGATTTGAGGCCTATGCAGGAAACGGAAATATCTTCACATGAAAACTAGACAGATGAATTCTCAGAAACGTCTTCGTGATGAGTGCATTCAACTCACAGACTTGAAGCTTCCTTTTGAAAGAGCAGTTTCGAAACACTCTTTTTGTAGAATCTGCAAGTGGATATTTGGAGCGCTTTGAGGGCTATGCTGGAAAAGTTAATACCTTCACCTAAAAACTAGACAGAAGCATACTCAGAAACTTCTTTGTGACGTGTGCATTGAACTCACAGAGTTGAACCTTTCTTTTGATACAGAAGTTTTGAAACACTCTTTTCGTAGAATCTTCAAGTGGATGGATGGAGTGATTTGAGGCCTATGCTGGAAAAGGAAATACCTTCACGTAGAAACGAGACAAAATCATTCTCAGAAAGTTCCCTGTGCTTTGTGCATTCAACTCACAGAGTTGAACATTCCCTTTGATAGAGCAGTTTTGAAACACTCTTTTTGTAGAATCTGCAAGTGGATATTTGGAGCGCTTTGAGGCCTCTGCCGCCAAAGGAATTATCATTGCTTAAAAACTAGATGGAAGCGTTCTCAGAAACTTCCTTGTGATGAGTGCATTCAACTCGCAGGGTGGAACCTTCCTTTCGATAGACCAGTTTTGAAACACTGTTTTTGTAGAATCCGCAAGTGGCTATTTGGAGCTCTTTGAGGCTTATGCTGGAAAAGGAAATATCTTCGTCTACAAACTAGACAGAAGCATTCTCAGAAACTTCTTTGTCACGTGGGGATTGAACTCACAGAGTTGAACATTCCTTTACATAGAGCAGTTTTGCAACACCCTTTCGGTGGAAAGTGAAAGTGCTTATTTGGTGCGATGGCGGCATCTAGTGGATAAGGAAATACATTCAGATGAAAACAAGATACATCCATTCTCAGAAACTTCTTTGTGATGACTGCATTCTACTCACAGAGTTGAACCTTCCTCTTGATAGAACAGTTTTGAAACACTCTTTTTGTGGAATCTGCAAGTGGCTATTTGGAGCGCTTTGAGGCCTATGCTGGAAAAGGAAATCTCTTCACATAAAACCTAGACAGAAGTATTCCCAGAAAGTTTTTCTGATGTGCGCATTCAACTCACCGAGTTGAACCTTCCTTTAGATAGAGCAGTTTTGAAACACTCTGTCTGTAGTACCTGCGAGTGGATATTTGGAGTGCTTTGAGTGCTACACTGTAAAAGCAAATATCTTCACTTGGAATCTAGACAGAAGAATTCTCAGAGACTTCCCTGTGCTCTCTGCATTCCACTCACAGAGTTGAACCTTCCTTTTGATAGAACAGTTTTGAAACACTCTTGTGGTAGAATCTGCAAGTCGATATTTGGAAGGTTTGGAGGCCTATCCTGGGAAAGGAAATATCTTCCCATCAAAACTAGACAGAAGCATTCTCAGAAACTTCTTAGTGATGTGCGCATTCAAGCCACAGAGTTGAAGCTTCCTTTTGATATAGCAGTTTTGAACCACTCTTTTAGTAGAATCTGCAAGTGGATGTTCGGAGAGCTAAGAGGCCAACACTGGAAAAGGAAATCTCTTTACGTAAAAACTAGACGGAAGCATTCTCAGAAACTTCAATGGGCTTTACGCATTCAACTCACAGAGTGCAATGTTGCTTTTGAGAGCGCAGTTTTAAAACACTGTTTTTGTAGAATTTGCTAGAGGATTTTTGGAGCGATGTGAGGCCTTTGCTGGAAAAGGAAATATCTTCACATAAAACCTAGACAGAAGCATTCTCAGAAACTCCTTTGTGATGAGTGCATTCAAATCACACACTTGAACCTTCCTTTGGAAAGAGCAGTTTTGAAACACTCTTTCTGAAGAATCTGCAAGTGGATATTTGGAGCGATTTGAGGCCTATGCTGGAAATGAAATATCTTCACCTAAAAACTAGACGGAAGCATTCTCAGAAACTCCTTTGTGATGAGTGCATTCAACTCACAGAGTTGAAGCTTCCTTTTGATAGAGCAGTTTTGAAACACTCTTTTAGCAGCAGCTGCAAGTGGATATTTGGAGCGCTTTGAGGCCAAGGCTGGAAAACGAAATCTCATCACATAAAAACTCGACAGAAGCATTCTCTGAAACTTCTTTGTGATGAGTGCATTCAACTCACAGACTCGAACGTTTCTTTTGATAGAACAGTTTAGAAACACTCCTTTTGTAGAATCTGCAAGTGTTTATTTGGAGCGCTTTGAGGCCTATGTTGGAAAAGGACATATCTTCACATCAAAAGTAGACAGACGCATTCTCAGAAACTTCTTTGTGATGAGTGCGTTGAACTCACAGAGTTCAACCTACCTATTGATAGAGAAGTTTTGAAACACCCTTTTTGTAGAATCTGCAAGTGAATATTTGGCGTGATTTGAGGCCTATGCAGGAAACGGAAATATCTTCACATGAAAACTAGACAGATGAATTCTCAGAAACGTCTTCGTGATGAGTGCATTCAACTCACAGACTTGAAGCTTCCTTTTGAAAGAGCAGTTTCGAAACACTCTTTTTGTAGAATCTGCAAGTGGATATTTGGAGCGCTTTGAGGGCTATGCTGGAAAAGTTAATACCTTCACCTAAAAACTAGACAGAAGCATACTCAGAAACTTCTTTGTGACGTGTGCATTGAACTCACAGAGTTGAACCTTTCTTTTGATACAGAAGTTTTGAAACACTGTTTTCGTAGAATCTTCAAGTGGATGGATGGAGTGATTTGAGGCCTATGCTGGAAAAGGAAATACCTTCACGTAGAAACGAGACAAAATCATTCTCAGAAAGTTCCCTGTGCTTTGTGCATTCAACTCACAGAGTTGAACATTCCCTTTGATAGAGCAGTTTTGAAACACTCTTTTTGTAGAATCTGCAAGTGGATATTTGGAGCGCTTTGAGGCCTCTGCCGCCAAAGGAATTATCATTGCTTAAAAACTAGATGGAAGCGTTCTCAGAAACTTCCTTGTGATGAGTGCATTCAACTCGCAGGGTGGAACCTTCCTTTCGATAGACCAGTTTTGAAACACTGTTTTTGTAGAATCCGCAAGTGGCTATTTGGAGCTCTTTGAGGCTTATGCTGGAAAAGGAAATATCTTCGTCTACAAACTAGACAGAAGCATTCTCAGAAACTTCTTTGTCACGTGGGGATTGAACTCACAGAGTTGAACATTCCTTTACATAGAGCAGTTTTGCAACACCCTTTCGGTGGAAAGTGAAAGTGCTTATTTGGTGCGATGGCGGCATCTAGTGGATAAGGAAATACATTCAGATGAAAACAAGATACATCCATTCTCAGAAACTTCTTTGTGATGACTGCATTCTACTCACAGAGTTGAACCTTCCTCTTGATAGAACAGTTTTGAAACACTCTTTTTGTGGAATCTGCAAGTGGCTATTTGGAGCGCTTTGAGGCCTATGCTGGAAAAGGAAATCTCTTCACATAAAACCTAGACAGAAGTATTCCCAGAAAGTTTTTCTGATGTGCGCATTCAACTCACCGAGTTGAACCTTCCTTTAGATAGAGCAGTTTTGAAACACTCTGTCTGTAGTACCTGCGAGTGGATATTTGGAGTGCTTTGAGTGCTACACTGTAAAAGCAAATATCTTCACTTGGAATCTAGACAGAAGAATTCTCAGAGACTTCCCTGTGCTCTCTGCATTCCACTCACAGAGTTGAACCTTCCTTTTGATAGAACAGTTTTGAAACACTCTTGTGGTAGAATCTGCAAGTCGATATTTGGAAGGTTTGGAGGCCTATCCTGGGAAAGGAAATATCTTCCCATCAAAACTAGACAGAAGCATTCTCAGAAACTTCTTAGTGATGTGCGCATTCAAGTCACAGAGTTGAAGCTTCCTTTTGATATAGCAGTTTTGAACCACTCTTTTAGTAGAATCTGCAAGTGGATGTTCGGAGAGCTAAGAGGCCAACACTGGAAAAGGAAATCTCTTCACGTAAAAACTAGACGGAAGCATTCTCAGAAACTTCAATGGGCTTTACGCATTCAACTCACAGAGTGCAATGTTCCTTTTGAGAGCGCAGTTTTAAAACACTGTTTTTGTAGAATTTGCTAGAGGATGTTTGGAGCGATGGGAGGCCTTTGCTAGAAAAGGAAATATCTTCACATAAAACCTAGACAGAAGCATTCTCAGAAACTCCTTTGTGATGAGTGCATTCAAATCACACACTTGAACCTTCCTTTGGAAAGAGCAGTTTTGAAACACTCTTTCTGAAGAATCTGCAAGTGGATATTTGGAGCGATTTGAGGCCTATGCTGGAAATGAAATATCTTCACCTAAAAACTAGACGGAAGCATTCTCAGAAACTCCTTTGTGATGAGTGCATTCAACTCACAGAGTTGAAGCTTCCTTTTGATAGAGCAGTTTTGAAACACTCTTTAAGCAGCATCTGCAAGTGGATATTTGGAGCGCTTTGAGGCCAAGGCTGGAAAACGAAATCTCATCACATAAAAACTCGACAGAAGCATTCTCTGAAACTTCTTTGTGATGAGTGCATTCAACTCACAGACTCGAACGTTTCTTTTGATAGAACAGTTTAGAAACACACCTTTTGTAGAATCTGCAAGTGTTTATTTGGAGCGCTTTGAGGCCTATGTTGGAAAAGGACATATCTTCACATCAAAAGTAGACAGACGCATTCTCAGAAACTTCTTTGTGATGAGTGCATTGAACTCACAGAGTTCAACCTACCTATTGATAGAGAAGTTTTGAAACACCCTTTTTGTAGAATCTGCAAGTGAATATTTGGCGCGATTTGAGGCCTATGCAGGAAACGGAAATATCTTCACATGAAAACTAGACAGATGAATTCTCAGAAACGTCTTTGTGATGAGTGCATTCAACTCACAGACTTGAAGCTTCCTTTTGAAAGAGCAGTTTTGAAACACTCTTTTTGTAGAATCTGCAAGTGGATATTTGGAGCGCTTTGAGGGCTATGCTGGAAAAGTTAATACCTTCACCTAAAAACTAGACAGAAGCATACTCAGAAACTTCTTTGTGACGTGTGCATTGAACTCACAGAGTTGAACCTTTCTTTTGATACAGAAGTTTTGAAACACTCTTTTCGTAGAATCTTCAAGTGGATGGATGGAGTGATTTGAGGCCTATGCTGGAAAAGGAAATACCTTCACGTAGAAACGAGACAAAAGCATTCTCAGAAAGTTCCCTGTGCTTTGTGCATTCAACTCACAGAGTTGAAGATTCCCTTTGATAGAGCAGTTTTGAAACACTCTTTTTGTAGAATCTGCAAGTGGATATTTGGAGCGCTTTGAGGCCTCTGCCGCCAAAGGAATTATCATTGCTTAAAAACTAGATGGAAGCGTTCTCAGAAACTTCCTTGTGATGAGTGCATTCAACTCGCAGAGTGGAACCTTCCTTTCGATAGACCAGTTTTGAAACACTGTTTTTGTAGAATCCGCAAGTGGCTATTTGGAGCTCTTTGAGGCTTATGCTGGAAAAGGAAATATCTTCGTCTACAAACTAGACAGAAGCATTCTCAGAAACTTCTTTGTCACGTGGGGATTGAACTCACAGAGTTGAACATTCCTTTACATAGAGCAGTTTTGCAACACCCTTTCGGTGGAAAGTGAAAGTGCTTATTTGGTGCGATGGCGGCATCTAGTGGATAAGGAAATACATTCAGATGAAAACAAGATACATCCATTCTCAGAAACTTCTTTGTGATGACTGCATTCTACTCACAGAGTTGAACCTTCCTCTTGATAGAACAGTTTTGAAACACTCTTTTTGTGGAATCTGCAAGTGGCTATTTGGAGCGCTTTGAGGCCTATGCTGGAAAAGGAAATCTCTTCACATAAAACCTAGACAGAAGTATTCCCAGAAAGTTTTTCTGATGTGCGCATTCAACTCACCGAGTTGAACCTTCCTTTAGATAGAGCAGTTTTGAAACACTCTGTCTGTAGTACCTGCGAGTGGATATTTGGAGTGCTTTGAGTGCTACACTGTAAAAGCAAATATCTTCACTTGGAATCTAGACAGAAGAATTCTCAGAGACTTCCCTGTGCTCTCTGCATTCCACTCACAGAGTTGAACCTTCCTTTTGATAGAACAGTTTTGAAACACTCTTGTGGTAGAATCTGCAAGTCGATATTTGGAAGGTTTGGAGGCCTATCCTGGGAAAGGAAATATCTTCCCATCAAAACTAGACAGAAGCATTCTCAGAAACTTCTTAGTGATGTGCGCATTCAAGCCACAGAGTTGAAGCTTCCTTTTGATATAGCAGTTTTGAACCACTCTTTTAGTAGAATCTGCAAGTGGATGTTCGGAGAGCTAAGAGGCCAACACTGGAAAAGGAAATCTCTTCACGTAAAAACTAGACGGAAGCATTCTCAGAAACTTCAATGGGCTTTACGCATTCAACTCACAGAGTGCAATGTTGCTTTTGAGAGCGCAGTTTTAAAACACTGTTTTTGTAGAATTTGCTAGAGGATGTTTGGAGCGATGGGAGGCCTTTGCTGGAAAGGGAAATATCTTCACATAAAACCTAGACAGAAGCATTCTCAGAAACTCCTTTGTGATGAGTGCATTCAAATCACACACTTGAACCTTCCTTTGGAAAGAGCAGTTTTGAAACACTCTTTCTGAAGAATCTGCTAGTGGATATTTGGAGCGATTTGAGGCCTATGCTGGAAATGAAATATCTTCACCTAAAAACTAGACGGAAGCATTCTCAGAAACTCCTTTGTGATGAGTGCATTCAACTCACAGAGTTGAAGCTTCCTTTTGATAGAGCAGTTTTGAAACACTCTTTAAGCAGCATCTGCAAGTGGATATTTGGAGCGCTTTGAGGCCAAGGCTGGAAAACGAAATATCATCACATAAAAACTCGACAGAAGCATTCTCTGAAACTTCTTTGTGATGAGTGCATTCAACTCACAGACTCGAACGTTTCTTTTGATAGAACAGTTTAGAAACACTCCTTTTGTAGAATCTGCAAGTGTTTATTTGGAGCGCTTTGAGGCCTATGTTGGAAAAGGACATATCTTCACATCAAAAGTAGACAGACGCATTCTCAGAAACTTCTTTGTGATGAGTGCGTTGAACTCACAGAGTTGAACCTACCTATTGATAGAGAAGTTTTGAAACACCCTTTTTGTAGAATCTGCAAGTGAATATTTGGCGCGATTTGAGGCCTATGCAGGAAACGGAAATATCTTCACATGAAAACTAGACAGATGAATTCTCAGAAACGTCTTTGTGATGAGTGCATTCAACTCACAGACTTGAAGCTTCCTTTTGAAAGAGCAGTTTTGAAACACTCTTTTTGTAGAATCTGCAAGTGGATATTTGGAGCGCTTTGAGGGCTATGCTGGAAAAGTTAATACCTTCACCTAAAAACTAGACAGAAGCATACTCAGAAACTTCTTTGTGACGTGTGCATTGAACTCACAGAGTTGAACCTTTCTTTTGATACAGAAGTTTTGAAACACTCTTTTCGTAGAATCTTCAAGTGGATGGATGGAGTGATTTGAGGCCTATGCTGGAAAAGGAAATACCTTCACGTAGAAACGAGACAAAAGCATTCTCAGAAAGTTCCCTGTGCTTTGTGCATTCAACTCACAGAGTTGAACATTCCCTTTGATAGAGCAGTTTTGAAACACTCTTTTTGTAGAATCTGCAAGTGGATATTTGGAGCGCTTTGAGGCCTCTGCCGCCAAAGGAATTATCATTGCTTAAAAACTAGATGGAAGCGTTCTCAGAAACTTCCTTGTGATGAGTGCATTCAACTCGCAGAGTGGAACCTTCCTTTCGATAGACCAGTTTTGAAACACTGTTTTTGTAGAATCCGCAAGTGGCTATTTGGAGCTCTTTGAGGCTTATGCTGGAAAAGGAAATATCTTCGTCTACAAACTAGACAGAAGCATTCTCAGAAACTTCTTTGTCACGTGGGGATTGAACTCACAGAGTTGAACATTCCTTTACATAGAGCAGTTTTGCAACACCCTTTCGGTGGAAAGTGAAAGTGCTTATTTGGTGCGATGGCGGCATCTAGTGGATAAGGAAATACATTCAGATGAAAACAAGATACATCCATTCTCAGAAACTTCTTTGTGATGACTGCATTCTACTCACAGAGTTGAACCTTCCTCTTGATAGAACAGTTTTGAAACACTCTTTTTGTGGAATCTGCAAGTGGCTATTTGGAGCGCTTTGAGGCCTATGCTGGAAAAGGAAATCTCTTCACATAAAACCTAGACAGAAGTATTCCCAGAAAGTTTTTCTGATGTGCGCATTCAACTCACCGAGTTGAACCTTCCTTTAGATAGAGCAGTTTTGAAACACTCTGTCTGTAGTACCTGCGAGTGGATATTTGGAGTGCTTTGAGTGCTACACTGTAAAAGCAAATATCTTCACTTGGAATCTAGACAGAAGAATTCTCAGAGACTTCCCTGTGCTCTCTGCATTCCACTCACAGAGTTGAACCTTCCTTTTGATAGAACAGTTTTGAAACACTCTTGTGGTAGAATCTGCAAGTCGATATTTGGAAGGTTTGGAGGCCTATCCTGGGAAAGGAAATATCTTCCCATCAAAACTAGACAGAAGCATTCTCAGAAACTTCTTAGTGATGTGCGCATTCAAGTCACAGAGTTGAAGCTTCCTTTTGATATAGCAGTTTTGAACCACTCTTTTAGTAGAATCTGCAAGTGGATGTTCGGAGAGCTAAGAGGCCAACACTGGAAAAGGAAATCTCTTCACGTAAAAACTAGACGGAAGCATTCTCAGAAACTTCAATGGGCTTTACGCATTCAACTCACAGAGTGCAATGTTCCTTTTGAGAGCGCAGTTTTAAAACACTGTTTTTGTAGAATTTGCTAGAGGATGTTTGGAGCGATGGGAGGCCTTTGCTGGAAAAGGAAATATCTTCACATAAAACCTAGACAGAAGCATTCTCAGAAACTCCTTTGTGATGAGTGCATTCAAATCACACACTTGAACCTTCCTTTGGAAAGAGCAGTTTTGAAACACTCTTTCTGAAGAATCTGCAAGTGGATATTTGGAGCGATTTGAGGCCTATGCTGGAAATGAAATATCTTCACCTAAAAACTAGACGGAAGCATTCTCAGAAACTCCTTTGTGATGAGTGCATTCAACTCACAGAGTTGAAGCTTCCTTTTGATAGAGCAGTTTTGAAACACTCTTTAAGCAGCATCTGCAAGTGGATATTTGGAGCGCTTTGAGGCCAAGGCTGGAAAACGAAATCTCATCACATAAAAACTCGACAGAAGCATTCTCTGAAACTTCTTTGTGATGAGTGCATTCAACTCACAGACTCGAACGTTTCTTTTGATAGAACAGTTTAGAAACACACCTTTTGTAGAATCTGCAAGTGTTTATTTGGAGCGCTTTGAGGCCTATGTTGGAAAAGGACATATCTTCACATCAAAAGTAGACAGACGCATTCTCAGAAACTTCTTTGTGATGAGTGCATTGAACTCACAGAGTTCAACCTACCTATTGATAGAGAAGTTTTGAAACACCCTTTTTGTAGAATCTGCAAGTGAATATTTGGCGCGATTTGAGGCCTATGCAGGAAACGGAAATATCTTCACATGAAAACTAGACAGATGAATTCTCAGAAACGTCTTTGTGATGAGTGCATTCAACTCACAGACTTGAAGCTTCCTTTTGAAAGAGCAGTTTTGAAACACTCTTTTTGTAGAATCTGCAAGTGGATATTTGGAGCGCTTTGAGGGCTATGCTGGAAAAGTTAATACCTTCACCTAAAAACTAGACAGAAGCATACTCAGAAACTTCTTTGTGACGTGTGCATTGAACTCACAGAGTTGAACCTTTCTTTTGATACAGAAGTTTTGAAACACTCTTTTCGTAGAATCTTCAAGTGGATGGATGGAGTGATTTGAGGCCTATGCTGGAAAAGGAAATACCTTCACGTAGAAACGAGACAAAAGCATTCTCAGAAAGTTCCCTGTGCTTTGTGCATTCAACTCACAGAGTTGAACATTCCCTTTGATAGAGCAGTTTTGAAACACTCTTTTTGTAGAATCTGCAAGTGGATATTTGGAGCGCTTTGAGGCCTCTGCCGCCAAAGGAATTATCATTGCTTAAAAACTAGATGGAAGCGTTCTCAGAAACTTCCTTGTGATGAGTGCATTCAACTCGCAGAGTGGAACCTTCCTTTCGATAGACCAGTTTTGAAACACTGTTTTTGTAGAATCCGCAAGTGGCTATTTGGAGCTCTTTGAGGCTTATGCTGGAAAAGGAAATATCTTCGTCTACAAACTAGACAGAAGCATTCTCAGAAACTTCTTTGTCACGTGGGGATTGAACTCACAGAGTTGAACATTCCTTTACATAGAGCAGTTTTGCAACACCCTTTCGGTGGAAAGTGAAAGTGCTTCTTTGGTGCGATGGCGGCATCTAGTGGATAAGGAAATACATTCAGATGAAAACAAGATACATCCATTCTCAGAAACTTCTTTGTGATGACTGCATTCTACTCACAGAGTTGAACCTTCCTCTTGATAGAACAGTTTTGAAACACTCTTTTTGTGGAATCTGCAAGTGGCTATTTGGAGCGCTTTGAGGCCTATGCTGGAAAAGGAAATCTCTTCACATAAAACCTAGACAGAAGTATTCCCAGAAAGTTTTTCTGATGTGCGCATTCAACTCACCGAGTTGAACCTTCCTTTAGATAGAGCAGTTTTGAAACACTCTGTCTGTAGTACCTGCGAGTGGATATTTGGAGTGCTTTGAGTGCTACACTGTAAAAGCAAATATCTTCACTTGGAATCTAGACAGAAGAATTCTCAGAGACTTCCCTGTGCTCTCTGCATTCCACTCACAGAGTTGAACCTTCCTTTTGATAGAACAGTTTTGAAACACTCTTGTGGTAGAATCTGCAAGTCGATATTTGGAAGGTTTGGAGGCCTATCCTGGGAAAGGAAATATCTTCCCATCAAAACTAGACAGAAGCATTCTCAGAAACTTCTTAGTGATGTGCGCATTCAAGTCACAGAGTTGAAGCTTCCTTTTGATATAGCAGTTTTGAACCACTCTTTTAGTAGAATCTGCAAGTGGATGTTCGGAGAGCTAAGAGGCCAACACTGGAAAAGGAAATCTCTTCACGTAAAAACTAGACGGAAGCATTCTCAGAAACTTCAATGGGCTTTACGCATTCAACTCACAGAGTGCAATGTTCCTTTTGAGAGCGCAGTTTTAAAACACTGTTTTTGTAGAATTTGCTAGAGGATGTTTGGAGCGATGGGAGGCCTTTGCTGGAAAAGGAAATATCTTCACATAAAACCTAGACAGAAGCATTCTCAGAAACTCCTTTGTGATGAGTGCATTCAAATCACACACTTGAACCTTCCTTTGGAAAGAGCAGTTTTGAAACACTCTTTCTGAAGAATCTGCAAGTGGATATTTGGAGCGATTTGAGGCCTATGCTGGAAATGAAATATCTTCACCTAAAACCTAGACGGAAGCATTCTCAGAAACTCCTTTGTGATGAGTGCATTCAACTCACAGAGTTGAAGCTTCCTTTTGATAGAGCAGTTTTGAAACACTCTTTAAGCAGCATCTGCAAGTGGATATTTGGAGCGCTTTGAGGCCAAGGCTGGAAAACGAAATCTCATCACATAAAAACTCGACAGAAGCATTCTCTGAAACTTCTTTGTGATGAGTGCATTCAACTCACAGACTCGAACGTTTCTTTTGATAGAACAGTTTAGAAACACACCTTTTGTAGAATCTGCAAGTGTTTATTTGGAGCGCTTTGAGGCCTATGTTGGAAAAGGACATATCTTCACATCAAAAGTAGACAGACGCATTCTCAGAAACTTCTTTGTGATGAGTGCATTGAACTCACAGAGTTCAACCTACCTATTGATAGAGAAGTTTTGAAACACCCTTTTTGTAGAATCTGCAAGTGAATATTTGGCGCGATTTGAGGCCTATGCAGGAAACGGAAATATCTTCACATGAAAACTAGACAGATGAATTCTCAGAAACGTCTTTGTGATGAGTGCATTCAACTCACAGACTTGAAGCTTCCTTTTGAAAGAGCAGTTTTGAAACACTCTTTTTGTAGAATCTGCAAGTGGATATTTGGAGCGCTTTGAGGGCTATGCTGGAAAAGTTAATACCTTCACCTAAAAACTAGACAGAAGCATACTCAGAAACTTCTTTGTGACGTGTGCATTGAACTCACAGAGTTGAACCTTTCTTTTGATACAGAAGTTTTGAAACACTCTTTTCGTAGAATCTTCAAGTGGATGGATGGAGTGATTTGAGGCCTATGCTGGAAAAGGAAATACCTTCACGTAGAAACGAGACAAAAGCATTCTCAGAAAGTTCCCTGTGCTTTGTGCATTCAACTCACAGAGTTGAACATTCCCTTTGATAGAGCAGTTTTGAAACACTCTTTTTGTAGAATCTGCAAGTGGATATTTGGAGCGCTTTGAGGCCTCTGCCGCCAAAGGAATTATCATTGCTTAAAAACTAGATGGAAGCGTTCTCAGAAACTTCCTTGTGATGAGTGCATTCAACTCGCAGAGTGGAACCTTCCTTTCGATAGACCAGTTTTGAAACACTGTTTTTGTAGAATCCGCAAGTGGCTATTTGGAGCTCTTTGAGGCTTATGCTGGAAAAGGAAATATCTTCGTCTACAAACTAGACAGAAGCATTCTCAGAAACTTCTTTGTCACGTGGGGATTGAACTCACAGAGTTGAACATTCCTTTACATAGAGCAGTTTTGCAACACCCTTTCGGTGGAAAGTGAAAGTGCTTATTTGGTGCGATGGCGGCATCTAGTGGATAAGGAAATACATTCAGATGAAAACAAGATACATCCATTCTCAGAAACTTCTTTGTGATGACTGCATTCTACTCACAGAGTTGAACCTTCCTCTTGATAGAACAGTTTTGAAACACTCTTTTTGTGGAATCTGCAAGTGGCTATTTGGAGCGCTTTGAGGCCTATGCTGGAAAAGGAAATCTCTTCACATAAAACCTAGACAGAAGTATTCCCAGAAAGTTTTTCTGATGTGCGCATTCAACTCACCGAGTTGAACCTTCCTTTAGATAGAGCAGTTTTGAAACACTCTGTCTGTAGTACCTGCGAGTGGATATTTGGAGTGCTTTGAGTGCTACACTGTAAAAGCAAATATCTTCACTTGGAATCTAGACAGAAGAATTCTCAGAGACTTCCCTGTGCTCTCTGCATTCCACTCACAGAGTTGAACCTTCCTTTTGATAGAACAGTTTTGAAACACTCTTGTGGTAGAATCTGCAAGTCGATATTTGGAAGGTTTGGAGGCCTATCCTGGGAAAGGAAATATCTTCCCATCAAAACTAGACAGAAGCATTCTCAGAAACTTCTTAGTGATGTGCGCATTCAAGTCACAGAGTTGAAGCTTCCTTTTGATATAGCAGTTTTGAACCACTCTTTTAGTAGAATCTGCAAGTGGATGTTCGGAGAGCTAAGAGGCCAACACTGGAAAAGGAAATCTCTTCACGTAAAAACTAGACGGAAGCATTCTCAGAAACTTCAATGGGCTTTACGCATTCAACTCACAGAGTGCAATGTTCCTTTTGAGAGCGCAGTTTTAAAACACTGTTTTTGTAGAATTTGCTAGAGGATGTTTGGAGCGATGGGAGGCCTTTGCTGGAAAAGGAAATATCTTCACATAAAACCTAGACAGAAGCATTCTCAGAAACTCCTTTGTGATGAGTGCATTCAAATCACACACTTGAACCTTCCTTTGGAAAGAGCAGTTTTGAAACACTCTTTCTGAAGAATCTGCAAGTGGATATTTGGAGCGATTTGAGGCCTATGCTGGAAATGAAATATCTTCACCTAAAAACTAGACGGAAGCATTCTCAGAAACTCCTTTGTGATGAGTGCATTCAACTCACAGAGTTGAAGCTTCCTTTTGATAGAGCAGTTTTGAAACACTCTTTAAGCAGCATCTGCAAGTGGATATTTGGAGCGCTTTGAGGCCAAGGCTGGAAAACGAAATCTCATCACATAAAAACTCGACAGAAGCATTCTCTGAAACTTCTTTGTGATGAGTGCATTCAACTCACAGACTCGAACGTTTCTTTTGATAGAACAGTTTAGAAACACTCCTTTTGTAGAATCTGCAAGTGTTTATTTGGAGCGCTTTGAGGCCTATGTTGGAAAAGGACATATCTTCACATCAAAAGTAGACAGACGCATTCTCAGAAACTACTTTGTGATGAGTGCATTGAACTCACAGAGTTGAACCTACCTATTGATAGAGAAGTTTTGAAACACCCTTTTTGTAGAATCTGCAAGTGAATATTTGGCGCGATTTGAGGCCTATGCAGGAAACGGAAATATCTTCACATGAAAACTAGACAGATGAATTCTCAGAAACGTCTTTGTGATGAGTGCATTCAACTCACAGACTTGAAGCTTCCTTTTGAAAGAGCAGTTTCGAAACACTCTTTTTGTAGAATCTGCAAGTGGATATTTGGAGCGCTTTGAGGGCTATGCTGGAAAAGTTAATACCTTCACCTAAAAACTAGACAGAAGCATACTCAGAAACTTCTTTGTGACGTGTGTATTGAACTCACAGAGTTGAACCTTTCTTTTGATACAGAAGTTTTGAAACACTCTTTTCGTAGAATCTTCAAGTGGATGGATGGAGTGATTTGAGGCCTATGCTGGAAAAGGAAATACCTTCACGTAGAAACGAGACAAAAGCATTCTCAGAAAGTTCCCTGTGCTTTGTGCATTCAACTCACAGAGTTGAACATTCCCTTTGATAGAGCAGTTTTGAAACACTCTTTTTGTAGAATCTGCAAGTGGATATTTGGAGCGCTTTGAGGCCTCTGCCGCCAAAGGAATTATCATTGCTTAAAAACTAGATGGAAGCGTTCTCAGAAACTTCCTTGTGATGAGTGCATTCAACTCGCAGAGTGGAACCTTCCTTTCGATAGACCAGTTTTGAAACACTGTTTTTGTAGAATCCGCAAATGGCTATTTGGAGCTCTTTGAGGCTTATGCTGGAAAAGGAAATATCTTCGTCTACAAACTAGACAGAAGCATTCTCAGAAACTTCTTTGTCACGTGGGGATTGAACTCACAGAGTTGAACATTCCTTTACATAGAGCAGTTTTGCAACACCCTTTCGGTGGAAAGTGAAAGTGCTTATTTGGTGCGATGGCGGCATCTAGTGGATAAGGAAATACATTCAGATGAAAACAAGATACATCCATTCTCAGAAACTTCTTTGTGATGACTGCATTCTACTCACAGAGTTGAACCTTCCTCTTGATAGAACAGTTTTGAAACACTCTTTTTGTGGAATCTGCAAGTGGCTATTTGGAGCGCTTTGAGGCCTATGCTGGAAAAGGAAATCTCTTCACATAAAACCTAGACAGAAGTATTCCCAGAAAGTTTTTCTGATGTGCGCATTCAACTCACCGAGTTGAACCTTCCTTTAGATAGAGCAGTTTTGAAACACTCTGTCTGTAGTACCTGCGAGTGGATATTTGGAGTGCTTTGAGTGCTACACTGTAAAAGCAAATATCTTCACTTGGAATCTAGACAGAAGAATTCTCAGAGACTTCCCTGTGCTCTCTGCATTCCACTCACAGAATTGAACCTTCCTTTTGATAGAACAGTTTTGAAACACTCTTGTGGTAGAATCTGCAAGTCGATATTTGGAAGGTTTGGAGGCCTATCCTGGGAAAGGAAATATCTTCCCATCAAAACTAGACAGAAGCATTCTCAGAAACTTCTTAGTGATGTGCGCATTCAAGTCACAGAGTTGAAGCTTCCTTTTGATATAGCAGTTTTGAACCACTCTTTTAGTAGAATCTGCAAGTGGATGTTCGGAGAGCTAAGAGGCCAACACTGGAAAAGGAAATCTCTTCACGTAAAAACTAGACGGAAGCATTCTCAGAAACTTCAATGGGCTTCACGCATTCAACTCACAGAGTGCAATGTTGCTTTTGAGAGCGCAGTTTTAAAACACTGTTTTTGTAGAATTTGCTAGAGGATGTTTGGAGCGATGTGAGGCCTTTGCTGGAAAAGGAAATATCTTCACATAAAACCTAGACAGAAGCATTCTCAGAAACTCCTTTGTGATGAGTGCATTCAAATCACACACTTGAACCTTCCTTTGGAAAGAGCAGTTTTGAAACACTCTTTCTGAAGAATCTGCAAGTGGATATTTGGAGCGATTTGAGGCCTATGCTGGAAATGAAATATCTTCACCTAAAAACTAGACGGAAGCATTCTCAGAAACTCCTTTGTGATGAGTGCATTCAACTCACAGAGTTGAAGCTTCCTTTTGACAGAGCAGTTTTGAAACACCCTTTAAGCAGCATCTGCAAGTGGATATTTGGAGCGCTTTGAGGCCAAGGCTGGAAAACGAAATATCATCACATAAAAACTCGACAGAAGCATTCTCTGAAACTTCTTTGTGATGAGTGCATTCAACTCACAGACTCGAACGTTTCTTTTGATAGAACAGTTTAGAAACACTCCTTTTGTAGAATCTGCAAGTGTTTATTTGGAGCGCTTTGAGGCCTATGTTGGAAAAGGACATATCTTCACATCAAAAGTAGACAGACGCATTCTCAGAAACTTCTTTGTGATGAGTGCATTGAACTCACAGAGTTCAACCTACCTATTGATAGAGAAGTTTTGAAACACCCTTTTTGTAGAATCTGCAAGTGAATATTTGGCGCGATTTGAGGCCTATGCAGGAAACGGAAATATCTTCACATGAAAACTAGACAGATGAATTCTCAGAAACGTCTTTGTGATGAGTGCATTCAACTCACAGACTTGAAGCTTCCTTTTGAAAGAGCAGTTTTGAAACACTCTTTTTGTAGAATCTGCAAGTGGATATTTGGAGCGCTTTGAGGGCTATGCTGGAAAAGTTAATACCTTCACCTAAAAACTAGACAGAAGCATACTCAGAAACTTCTTTGTGACGTGTGTATTGAACTCACAGAGTTGAACCTTTCTTTTGATACAGAAGTTTTGAAACACTCTTTTCGTAGAATCTTCAAGTGGATGGATGGAGTGATTTGAGGCCTATGCTGGAAAAGGAAATACCTTCACGTAGAAACGAGACAAAAGCATTCTCAGAAAGTTCCCTGTGCTTTGTGCATTCAACTCACAGAGTTGAACATTCCCTTTGATAGAGCAGTTTTGAAACACTCTTTTTGTAGAATCTGCAAGTGGATATTTGGAGCGCTTTGAGGCCTCTGCCGCCAAAGGAATTATCATTGCTTAAAAACTAGATGGAAGCGTTCTCAGAAACTTCCTTGTGATGAGTGCATTCAACTCGCAGAGTGGAACCTTCCTTTCGATAGACCAGTTTTGAAACACTGTTTTTGTAGAATCCGCAAGTGGCTATTTGGAGCTCTTTGAGGCTTATGCTGGAAAAGGAAATATCTTCGTCTACAAACTAGACAGAAGCATTCTCAGAAACTTCTTTGTCACGTGGGGATTGAACTCACAGAGTTGAACATTCCTTTACATAGAGCAGTTTTGCAACACCCTTTCGGTGGAAAGTGAAAGTGCTTATTTGGTGCGATGGCGGCATCTAGTGGATAAGGAAATACATTCAGATGAAAACAAGATACATCCATTCTCAGAAACTTCTTTGTGATGACTGCATTCTACTCACAGAGTTGAACCTTCCTCTTGATAGAGCAGTTTTGAAACACTCTTTTTGTGGAATCTGCAAGTGGCTATTTGGAGCGCTTTGAGGCCTATGCTGGAAAAGGAAATCTCTTCACATAAAACCTAGACAGAAGTATTCCCAGAAAGTTTTTCTGATGTGCGCATTCAACTCACCGAGTTGAACCTTCCTTTAGATAGAGCAGTTTTGAAACACTCTGTCTGTAGTACCTGCGAGTGGATATTTGGAGTGCTTTGAGTGCTACACTGTAAAAGCAAATATCTTCACTTGGAATCTAGACAGAAGAATTCTCAGAGACTTCCCTGTGCTCTCTGCATTCCACTCACAGAGTTGAACCTTCCTTTTGATAGAACAGTTTTGAAACACTCTTGTGGTAGAATCTGCAAGTCGATATTTGGAAGGTTTGGAGGCCTATCCTGGGAAAGGAAATATCTTCCCATCAAAACTAGACAGAAGCATTCTCAGAAACTTCTTAGTGGTGTGCGCATTCAAGCCACAGAGTTGAAGCTTCCTTTTGATATAGCAGTTTTGAACCACTCTTTTAGTAGAATCTGCAAGTGGATGTTCGGAGAGCTAAGAGGCCAACACTGGAAAAGGAAATCTCTTCACGTAAAAACTAGACGGAAGCATTCTCAGAAACTTCAATGTGCTTTACGCATGCAACTCACAGAGTGCAATGTTGCTTTTGAGAGCGCAGTTTTAAAACACTGTTTTTGTAGAATTTGCTAGAGGATGTTTGGAGCGATGTGAGGCCTTTGCTGGAAAAGGAAATATCTTCACATAAAACCTAGACAGAAGCATTCTCAGAAACTCCTTTGTGATGAGTGCATTCAAATCACACACTTGAACCTTCCTTTGGAAAGAGCAGTTTTGAAACACTCTTTCTGAAGAATCTGCAAGTGGATATTTGGAGCGATTTGAGGCCTATGCTGGAAATGAAATATCTTCACCTAAAAACTAGACGGAAGCATTCTCAGAAACTCCTTTGTGATGAGTGCATTCAACTCACAGAGTTGAAGCTTCCTTTTGACAGAGCAGTTTTGAAACACTCTTTAAGCAGCATCTGCAAGTGGATATTTGGAGCGCTTTGAGGCCAAGGCTGGAAAACGAAATCTCATCACATAAAAACTCGACAGAAGCATTCTCTGAAACTTCTTTGTGATGAGTGCATTCAACTCACAGACTCGAACGTTTCTTTTGATAGAACAGTTTAGAAACACTCCTTTTGTAGAATCTGCAAGTGTTTATTTGGAGCGCTTTGAGGCCTATGTTGGAAAAGGACATATCTTCACATCAAAAGTAGACAGACGCATTCTCAGAAACTTCTTTGTGATGAGTGCATTGAACTCACAGAGTTCAACCTACCTATTGATAGAGAAGTTTTGAAACACCCTTTTTGTAGAATCTGCAAGTGAATATTTGGCGCGATTTGAGGCCTATGCAGGAAACGGAAATATCTTCACATGAAAACTAGACAGATGAATTCTCAGAAACGTCTTTGTGATGAGTGCATTCAACTCACAGACTTGAAGCTTCCTTTTGAAAGAGCAGTTTTGAAACACTCTTTTTGTAGAATCTGCAAGTGGATATTTGGAGCGCTTTGAGGGCTATGCTGGAAAAGTTAATACCTTCACCTAAAAACTAGACAGAAGCATACTCAGAAACTTCTTTGTGACGTGTGTATTGAACTCACAGAGTTGAACCTTTCTTTTGATACAGAAGTTTTGAAACACTCTTTTCGTAGAATCTTCAAGTGGATGGATGGAGTGATTTGAGGCCTATGCTGGAAAAGGAAATACCTTCACGTAGAAACGAGACAAAAGCATTCTCAGAAAGTTCCCTGTGCTTTGTGCATTCAACTCACAGAGTTGAACATTCCCTTTGATAGAGCAGTTTTGAAACACTCTTTTTGTAGAATCTGCAAGTGGATATTTGGAGCGCTTTGAGGCCTCTGCCGCCAAAGGAATTATCATTGCTTAAAAACTAGATGGAAGCGTTCTCAGAAACTTCCTTGTGATGAGTGCATTCAACTCGCAGAGTGGAACCTTCCTTTCGATAGACCAGTTTTGAAACACTGTTTTTGTAGAATCCGCAAGTGGCTATTTGGAGCTCTTTGAGGCTTATGCTGGAAAAGGAAATATCTTCGTCTACAAACTAGACAGAAGCATTCTCAGAAACTTCTTTGTCACGTGGGGATTGAACTCACAGAGTTGAACATTCCTTTACATAGAGCAGTTTTGCAACACCCTTTCGGTGGAAAGTGAAAGTGCTTATTTGGTGCGATGGCGGCATCTAGTGGATAAGGAAATACATTCAGATGAAAACAAGATACATCCATTCTCAGAAACTTCTTTGTGATGACTGCATTCTACTCACAGAGTTGAACCTTCCTCTTGATAGAACAGTTTTGAAACACTCTTTTTGTGGAATCTGCAAGTGGCTATTTGGAGCGCTTTGAGGCCTATGCTGGAAAAGGAAATCTCTTCACATAAAACCTAGACAGAAGTATTCCCAGAAAGTTTTTCTGATGTGCGCATTCAACTCACCGAGTTGAACCTTCCTTTAGATAGAGCAGTTTTGAAACACTCTGTCTGTAGTACCTGCGAGTGGATATTTGGAGTGCTTTGAGTGCTACACTGTAAAAGCAAATATCTTCACTTGGAATCTAGACAGAAGAATTCTCAGAGACTTCCCTGTGCTCTCTGCATTCCACTCACAGAGTTGAACCTTCCTTTTGATAGAACAGTTTTGAAACACTCTTGCGGTAGAATCTGCAAGTCGATATTTGGAAGGTTTGGAGGCCTATCCTGGGAAAGGAAATATCTTCCCATCAAAACTAGACAGAAGCATTCTCAGAAACTTCTTAGTGATGTGCGCATTCAAGCCACAGAGTTGAAGCTTCCTTTTGATATAGCAGTTTTGAACCACTCTTTTAGTAGAATCTGCAAGTGGATGTTCGGAGAGCTAAGAGGCCAACACTGGAAAAGGAAATCTCTTCACGTAAAAACTAGACGGAAGCATTCTCAGAAACTTCAATGGGCTTTACGCATGCAACTCACAGAGTGCAATGTTGCTTTTGAGAGCGCAGTTTTAAAACACTGTTTTTGTAGAATATGCTAGAGGATGTTTGGAGCGATGTGAGGCCTTTGCTGGAAAAGGAAATATCTTCACATAAAACCTAGACAGAAGCATTCTCAGAAACTCCTTTGTGATGAGTGCATTCAAATCACACACTTGAACCTTCCTTTGGAAAGAGCAGTTTTGAAACACTCTTTCTGAAGAATCTGCTAGTGGATATTTGGAGCGATTTGAGGCCTATGCTGGAAATGAAATATCTTCACCTAAAAACTAGACGGAAGCATTCTCAGAAACTCCTTTGTGATGAGTGCATTCAACTCACAGAGTTGAAGCTTCCTTTTGATAGAGCAGTTTTGAAACACTCTTTAAGCAGCATCTGCAAGTGGATATTTGGAGCGCTTTGAGGCCAAGGCTGGAAAACGAAATATCATCACATAAAAACTCGACAGAAGCATTCTCTGAAACTTCTTTGTGATGAGTGCATTCAACTCACAGACTCGAACGTTTCTTTTGATAGAACAGTTTAGAAACACTCCTTTTGTAGAATCTGCAAGTGTTTATTTGGAGCGCTTTGAGGCCTATGTTGGAAAAGGACATATCTTCACATCAAAAGTAGACAGACGCATTCTCAGAAACTACTTTGTGATGAGTGCATTGAACTCACAGAGTTCAACCTACCTATTGATAGAGAAGTTTTGAAACACCCTTTTTGTAGAATCTGCAAGTGAATATTTGGCGCGATTTGAGGCCTATGCAGGAAACGGAAATATCTTCACATGAAAACTAGACAGATGAATTCTCAGAAACGTCTTTGTGATGAGTGCATTCAACTCACAGACTTGAAGCTTCCTTTTGAAAGAGCAGTTTCGAAACACTCTTTTTGTAGAATCTGCAAGTGGATATTTGGAGCGCTTTGAGGGCTATGCTGGAAAAGTTAATACCTTCACCTAAAAACTAGACAGAAGCATACTCAGAAACTTCTTTGTGACGTGTGTATTGAACTCACAGAGTTGAACCTTTCTTTTGATACAGAAGTTTTGAAACACTCTTTTCGTAGAATCTTCAAGTGGATGGATGGAGTGATTTGAGGCCTATGCTGGAAAAGGAAATACCTTCACGTAGAAACGAGACAAAAGCATTCTCAGAAAGTTCCCTGTGCTTTGTGCATTCAACTCACAGAGTTGAACATTCCCTTTGATAGAGCAGTTTTGAAACACTCTTTTTGTAGAATCTGCAAGTGGATATTTGGAGCGCTTTGAGGCCTCTGCCGCCAAAGGAATTATCATTGCTTAAAAACTAGATGGAAGCGTTCTCAGAAACTTCCTTGTGATGAGTGCATTCAACTCGCAGAGTGGAACCTTCCTTTCGATAGACCAGTTTTGAAACACTGTTTTTGTAGAATCCGCAAGTGGCTATTTGGAGCTCTTTGAGGCTTATGCTGGAAAAGGAAATATCTTCGTCTACAAACTAGACAGAAGCATTCTCAGAAACTTCTTTGTCACGTGGGGATTGAACTCACAGAGTTGAACATTCCTTTACATAGAGCAGTTTTGCAACACCCTTTCGGTGGAAAGTGAAAGTGCTTATTTGGTGCGATGGCGGCATCTAGTGGATAAGGAAATACATTCAGATGAAAACAAGATACATCCATTCTCAGAAACTTCTTTGTGATGACTGCATTCTACTCACAGAGTTGAACCTTCCTCTTGATAGAACAGTTTTGAAACACTCTTTTTGTGGAATCTGCAAGTGGCTATTTGGAGCGCTTTGAGGCCTATGCTGGAAAAGGAAATCTCTTCACATAAAACCTAGACAGAAGTATTCCCAGAAAGTTTTTCTGATGTGCGCATTCAACTCACCGAGTTGAACCTTCCTTTAGATAGAGCAGTTTTGAAACACTCTGTCTGTAGTACCTGCGAGTGGATATTTGGAGTGCTTTGAGTGCTACACTGTAAAAGCAAATATCTTCACTTGGAATCTAGACAGAAGAATTCTCAGAGACTTCCCTGTGCTCTCTGCATTCCACTCACAGAATTGAACCTTCCTTTTGATAGAACAGTTTTGAAACACTCTTGTGGTAGAATCTGCAAGTCGATATTTGGAAGGTTTGGAGGCCTATCCTGGGAAAGGAAATATCTTCCCATCAAAACTAGACAGAAGCATTCTCAGAAACTTCTTAGTGATGTGCGCATTCAAGTCACAGAGTTGAAGCTTCCTTTTGATATAGCAGTTTTGAACCACTCTTTTAGTAGAATCTGCAAGTGGATGTTCGGAGAGCTAAGAGGCCAACACTGGAAAAGGAAATCTCTTCACGTAAAAACTAGACGGAAGCATTCTCAGAAACTTCAATGGGCTTCACGCATTCAACTCACAGAGTGCAATGTTGCTTTTGAGAGCGCAGTTTTAAAACACTGTTTTTGTAGAATTTGCTAGAGGATGTTTGGAGCGATGTGAGGCCTTTGCTGGAAAAGGAAATATCTTCACATAAAACCTAGACAGAAGCATTCTCAGAAACTCCTTTGTGATGAGTGCATTCAAATCACACACTTGAACCTTCCTTTGGAAAGAGCAGTTTTGAAACACTCTTTCTGAAGAATCTGCAAGTGGATATTTGGAGCGATTTGAGGCCTATGCTGGAAATGAAATATCTTCACCTAAAAACTAGACGGAAGCATTCTCAGAAACTCCTTTGTGATGAGTGCATTCAACTCACAGAGTTGAAGCTTCCTTTTGACAGAGCAGTTTTGAAACACTCTTTAAGCAGCATCTGCAAGTGGATATTTGGAGCGCTTTGAGGCCAAGGCTGGAAAACGAAATCTCATCACATAAAAACTCGACAGAAGCATTCTCTGAAACTTCTTTGTGATGAGTGCATTCAACTCACAGACTCGAACGTTTCTTTTGATAGAACAGTTTAGAAACACTCCTTTTGTAGAATCTGCAAGTGTTTATTTGGAGCGCTTTGAGGCCTATGTTGGAAAAGGACATATCTTCACATCAAAAGTAGACAGACGCATTCTCAGAAACTTCTTTGTGATGAGTGCGTTGAACTCACAGAGTTCAACCTACCTATTGATAGAGAAGTTTTGAAACACCCTTTTTGTAGAATCTGCAAGTGAATATTTGGCGCGATTTGAGGCCTATGCAGGAAACGGAAATATCTTCACATGAAAACTAGACAGATGAATTCTCAGAAACGTCTTTGTGATGAGTGCATTCAACTCACAGACTTGAAGCTTCCTTTTGAAAGAGCAGTTTCGAAACACTCTTTTTGTAGAATCTGCAAGTGGATATTTGGAGCGCTTTGAGGGCAATGCTGGAAAAGTTAATACCTTCACCTAAAAACTAGACAGAAGCATACTCAGAAACTTCTTTGTGACGTGTGCATTGAACTCACAGAGTTGCACCTTTCTTTTGATACAGAAGTTTTGAAACACTCTTTTCGTAGAATCTTCAAGTGGATGGATGGAGTGATTTGAGGCCTATGCTGGAAAAGGAAATACCTTCACGTAGAAACGAGACAAAAGCATTCTCAGAAAGTTCCCTGTGCTTTGTGCATTCAACTCACAGAGTTGAACATTCCCTTTGATAGAGCAGTTTTGAAACACTCTTTTTGTAGAATCTGCAAGTGGATATTTGGAGCGCTTTGAGGCCTCTGCCGCCAAAGGAATTATCATTGCTTAAAAACTAGATGGAAGCGTTCTCAGAAACTTCCTTGTGATGAGTGCATTCAACTCGCAGAGTGGAACCTTCCTTTCGATAGACCAGTTTTGAAACACTGTTTTTGTAGAATCCGCAAGTGGCTATTTGGAGCTCTTTGAGGCTTATGCTGGAAAAGGAAATATCTTCGTCTACAAACTAGACAGAAGCATTCTCAGAAACTTCTTTGTCACGTGGGGATTGAACTCACAGAGTTGAACATTCCTTTACATAGAGCAGTTTTGCAACACCCTTTCGGTGGAAAGTGAAAGTGCTTATTTGGTGCGATGGCGGCATCTAGTGGATAAGGAAATACATTCAGATGAAAACAAGATACATCCATTCTCAGAAACTTCTTTGTGATGACTGCATTCTACTCACAGAGTTGAACCTTCCTCTTGATAGAACAGTTTTGAAACACTCTTTTTGTGGAATCTGCAAGTGGCTATTTGGAGCGCTTTGAGGCCTATGCTGGAAAAGGAAATCTCTTCACATACAACCTAGACAGAAGTATTCCCAGAAAGTTTTTCTGATGTGCGCATTCAACTCACCGAGTTGAACCTTCCTTTAGATAGAGCAGTTTTGAAACACTCTGTCTGTAGTACCTGCGAGTGGATATTTGGAGTGCTTTGAGTGCTACACTGTAAAAGCAAATATCTTCACTTGGAATCTAGACAGAAGAATTCTCAGAGACTTCCCTGTGTTCTCTGCATTCCACTCACAGAGTTGAACCTTCCTTTTGATAGAACAGTTTTGAAACACTCTTGCGGTAGAATCTGCAAGTCGATATTTGGAAGGTTTGGAGGCCTATCCTGGGAAAGGAAATATCTTCCCATCAAAACTAGACAGAAGCATTCTCAGAAACTTCTTAGTGATGTGCGCATTCAAGCCACAGAGTTGAAGCTTCCTTTTGATATAGCAGTTTTGAACCACTCTTTTAGTAGAATCTGCAAGTGGATGTTCGGAGAGCTAAGAGGCCAACACTGGAAAAGGAAATCTCTTCACGTAAAAACTAGACGGAAGCATTCTCAGAAACTTCAATGGGCTTTACGCATTCAACTCACAGAGTGCAATGTTGCTTTTGAGAGTGCAGTTTTAAAACACTGTTTTTGTAGAATTTGCTAGAGGATGTTTGGAGCGATGTGAGGCCTTTGCTGGAAAAGGAAATATCTTCACATAAAACCTAGACAGAAGCATTCTCAGAAACTCCTTTGTGATGAGTGCATTCAAATCACACACTTGAACCTTCCTTTGGAAAGAGCAGTTTTGAAACACTCTTTCTGAAGAATCTGCAAGTGGATATTTGGAGCGATTTGAGGCCTATGCTGGAAATGAAATATCTTCACCTAAAAACTAGACGGAAGCATTCTCAGAAACTCCTTTGTGATGAGTGCATTCAACTCACAGAGTTGAAGCTTCCTTTTGATAGAGCAGTTTTGAAACACTCTTTAAGCAGCATCTGCAAGTGGATATTTGGAGCGCTTTGAGGCCAAGGCTGGAAAACGAAATATCATCACATAAAAACTCGACAGAAGCATTCTCTGAAACTTCTTTGTGATGAGTGCATTCAACTCACAGACTCGAACGTTTCTTTTGATAGAACAGTTTAGAAACACTCCTTTTGTAGAATCTGCAAGTGTTTATTTGGAGCGCTTTGAGGCCTATGTTGGAAAAGGACATATCTTCACATCAAAAGTAGACAGACGCATTCTCAGAAACTTCTTTGTGATGAGTGCATTGAACTCACAGAGTTCAACCTACCTATTGATACAGAAGTTTTGAAACACCCTTTTTGTAGAATCTGCAAGTGAATATTTGGCGCGATTTGAGGCCTATGCAGGAAACGGAAATATCTTCACATGAAAACTAGACAGATGAATTCTCAGAAACGTCTTTGTGATGAGTGCATTCAACTCACAGACTTGAAGCTTCCTTTTGAAAGAGCAGTTTCGAAACACTCTTTTTGTAGAATCTGCAAGTAGATATTTGGAGCGCTTTGAGGGCTATGCTGGAAAAGTTAATACCTTCACCTAAAAACTAGACAGAAGCATACTCAGAAACTTCTTTGTGACGTGTGCATTGAACTCACAGAGTTGAACCTTTCTTTTGATACAGAAGTTTTGAAACACTCTTTGCGTAGAATCTTCAAGTGGATGGATGGAGTGATTTGAGGCCTATGCTGGAAAAGGAAATACCTTCACGTAGAAACGAGACAAAAGCATTCTCAGAAAGTTCCCTGTGCTTTGTGCATTCAACTCACAGAGTTGAACATTCCCTTTGATAGAGCAGTTTTGAAACACTCTTTTTGTAGAATCTGCAAGTGGATATTTGGAGCGCTTTGAGGCCTCTGCCGCCAAAGGAATTATCATTGCTTAAAAACTAGATGGAAGCGTTCTCAGAAACTTCCTTGTGATGAGTGCATTCAACTCGCAGAGTGGAACCTTCCTTTCGATAGACCAGTTTTGAAACACTGTTTTTGTAGAATCCGCAAGTGGCTATTTGGAGCTCTTTGAGGCTTATGCTGGAAAAGGAAATATCTTCGTCTACAAACTAGACAGAAGCATTCTCAGAAACTTCTTTGTCACGTGGGGATTGAACTCACAGAGTTGAACATTCCTTTACATAGAGCAGTTTTGCAACACCCTTTCGGTGGAAAGTGAAAGTGCTTATTTGGTGCGATGGCGGCATCTAGTGGATAAGGAAATACATTCAGATGAAAACAAGATACATCCATTCTCAGAAACTTCTTTGTGATGACTGCATTCTACTCACAGAGTTGAACCTTCCTCTTGATAGAACAGTTTTGAAACACTCTTTTTGTGGAATCTGCAAGTGGCTATTTGGAGCGCTTTGAGGCCTATGCTGGAAAAGGAAATCTCTTCACATAAAACCTAGACAGAAGTATTCCCAGAAAGTTTTTCTGATGTGCGCATTCAACTCAACGAGTTGAACCTTCCTTTAGATAGAGCAGTTTTGAAACACTCTGTCTGTAGTACCTGCGAGTGGATATTTGGAGTGCTTTGAGTGCTACACTGTAAAAGCAAATATCTTCACTTGGAATCTAGACAGAAGAATTCTCAGAGACTTCCCTGTGTTCTCTGCATTCCACTCACAGAGTTGAACCTTCCTTTTGATAGAACAGTTTTGAAACACTCTTGCGGTAGAATCTGCAAGTCGATATTTGGAAGGTTTGGAGGCCTATCCTGGGAAAGGAAATATCTTCCCATCAAAACTAGACAGAAGCATTCTCAGAAACTTCTTAGTGATGTGCGCATTCAAGCCACAGAGTTGAAGCTTCCTTTTGATATAGCAGTTTTGAACCACTCTTTTAGTAGAATCTGCAAGTGGATGTTCGGAGAGCTAAGAGGCCAACACTGGAAAAGGAAATCTCTTCACGTAAAAACTAGACGGAAGCATTCTCAGAAACTTCAATGGGCTTTACGCATTCAACTCACAGAGTGCAATGTTGCTTTTGAGAGTGCAGTTTTGAAACACTGTTTTTGTAGAATTTGCTAGAGGATGTTTGGAGCGATGTGAGGCCTTTGCTGGAAAAGGAAATATCTTCACATAAAACCTAGACAGAAGCATTCTCAGAAACTCCTTTGTGATGAGTGCATTCAAATCACACACTTGAACCTTCCTTTGGAAAGAGCAGTTTTGAAACACTCTTTCTGAAGAATCTGCAAGTGGATATTTGGAGCGATTTGAGGCCTATGCTGGAAATGAAATATCTTCACCTAAAAACTAGACGGAAGCATTCTCAGAAACTCCTTTGTGATGAGTGCATTCAACTCACAGAGTTGAAGCTTCCTTTTGATAGAGCAGTTTTGAAACACTCTTTAAGCAGCATCTGCAAGTGGATATTTGGAGCGCTTTGAGGCCAAGGCTGGAAAACGAAATATCATCACATAAAAACTCGACAGAAGCATTCTCTGAAACTTCTTTGTGATGAGTGCATTCAACTCACAGACTCGAACGTTTCTTTTGATAGAACAGTTTAGAAACACTCCTTTTGTAGAATCTGCAAGTGTTTATTTGGAGCGCTTTGAGGCCTATGTTGGAAAAGGACATATCTTCACATCAAAAGTAGACAGACGCATTCTCAGAAACTTCTTTGTGATGAGTGCATTGAACTCACAGAGTTCAACCTACCTATTGATACAGAAGTTTTGAAACACCCTTTTTGTAGAATCTGCAAGTGAATATTTGGCGCGATTTGAGGCCTATGCAGGAAACGGAAATATCTTCACATGAAAACTAGACAGATGAATTCTCAGAAACGTCTTTGTGATGAGTGCATTCAACTCACAGACTTGAAGCTTCCTTTTGAAAGAGCAGTTTCGAAACACTCTTTTTGTAGAATCTGCAAGTAGATATTTGGAGCGCTTTGAGGGCTATGCTGGAAAAGTTAATACCTTCACCTAAAAACTAGACAGAAGCATACTCAGAAACTTCTTTGTGACGTGTGCATTGAACTCACAGAGTTGAACCTTTCTTTTGATACAGAAGTTTTGAAACACTCTTTTCGTAGAATCTTCAAGTGGATGGATGGAGTGATTTGAGGCCTATGCTGGAAAAGGAAATACCTTCACGTAGAAACGAGACAAAAGCATTCTCAGAAAGTTCCCTGTGCTTTGTGCATTCAACTCACAGAGTTGAACATTCCCTTTGATAGAGCAGTTTTGAAACACTCTTTTTGTAGAATCTGCAAGTGGATATTTGGAGCGCTTTGAGGCCTCTGCCGCCAAAGGAATTATCATTGCTTAAAAACTAGATGGAAGCGTTCTCAGAAACTTCCTTGTGATGAGTGCATTCAACTCGCAGAGTGGAACCTTCCTTTCGATAGACCAGTTTTGAAACACTGTTTTTGTAGAATCCGCAAGTGGCTATTTGGAGCTCTTTGAGCCTTATGCTGGAAAAGGAAATATCTTCGTCTACAAACTAGACAGAAGCATTCTCAGAAACTTCTTTGTCACGTGGGGATTGAACTCACAGAGTTGAACATTCCTTTACATAGAGCAGTTTTGCAACACCCTTTCGGTGGAAAGTGAAAGTGCTTATTTGGTGCGATGGCGGCATCTAGTGGATAAGGAAATACA
Source organism: Pongo abelii (assembly GCF_028885655.2). Lineage (NCBI taxonomy): Eukaryota > Metazoa > Chordata > Mammalia > Primates > Hominidae > Pongo > Pongo abelii. Next base: position 52,576,343 of record NC_071989.2, read on the forward strand.
TTCAGATGAAAACAAGATACATCCATTCTCAGAAACTTCTTTGTGATGACTGCATTCTACTCACAGAGTTGAACCTTCCTCTTGATAGAACAGTTTTGAAACACTCTTTTTGTGGAATCTGCAAGTGGCTATTTGGAGCGCTTTGAGGCCTATGCTGGAAAAGGAAATCTCTTCACATAAAACCTAGACAGAAGTATTCCCAGAAAGTTTTTCTGATGTGCGCATTCAACTCACCGAGTTGAACCTTCCTTTAGATAGAGCAGTTTTGAAACACTCTGTCTGTAGTACCTGCGAGTGGATATTTGGAGTGCTTTGAGTGCTACACTGTAAAAGCAAATATCTTCACTTGGAATCTAGACAGAAGAATTCTCAGAGACTTCCCTGTGTTCTCTGCATTCCACTCACAGAGTTGAACCTTTTGATAGAACAGTTTTGAAACACTCTTGCGGTAGAATCTGCAAGTCGATATTTGGAAGGTTTGGAGGCCTATCCTGGGAAAGGAAATATCTTCCCATCAAAACTAGACAGAAGCATTCTCAGAAACTTCTTAGTGATGTGCGCATTCAAGCCACAGAGTTGAAGCTTCCTTTTGATATAGCAGTTTTGAACCACTCTTTTAGTAGAATCTGCAAGTGGATGTTCGGAGAGCTAAGAGGCCAACACTGGAAAAGGAAATCTCTTCACGTAAAAACTAGACGGAAGCATTCTCAGAAACTTCAATGGGCTTTACGCATTCAACTCACAGAGTGCAATGTTGCTTTTGAGAGTGCAGTTTTAAAACACTGTTTTTGTAGAATTTGCTAGAGGATGTTTGGAGCGATGTGAGGCCTTTGCTGGAAAAAGAAATATCTTCACATAAAACCTAGACAGAAGCATTCTCAGAAACTCCTTTGTGATGAGTGCATTCAAATCACACACTTGAACCTTCCTTTGGAAAGAGCAGTTTTGAAACACTCTTTCTGAAGAATCTGCAAGTGGATATTTGGAGCGATTTGAGGCCTATGCTGGAAATGAAATATCTTCACCTAAAAACTAGACGGAAGCATTCTCAGAAACTCCTTTGTGATGAGTGCATTCAACTCACAGAGTTGAAGCTTCCTTTTGATAGAGCAGTTTTGAAACACTCTTTAAGCAGCATCTGCAAGTGGATATTTGGAGCGCTTTGAGGCCAAGGCTGGAAAACGAAATATCATCACATAAAAACTCGACAGAAGCATTCTCTGAAACTTCTTTGTGATGAGTGCATTCAACTCACAGACTCGAACGTTTCTTTTGATAGAACAGTTTAGAAACACTCCTTTTGTAGAATCTGCAAGTGTTTATTTGGAGCGCTTTGAGGCCTATGTTGGAAAAGGACATATCTTCACATCAAAAGTAGACAGACGCATTCTCAGAAACTTCTTTGTGATGAGTGCATTGAACTCACAGAGTTCAACCTACCTATTGATACAGAAGTTTTGAAACACCCTTTTTGTAGAATGTGCAAGTGAATATTTGGCGCGATTTGAGGCCTATGCAGGAAACGGAAATATCTTCACATGAAAACTAGACAGATGAATTCTCAGAAACGTCTTTGTGATAAGTGCATTCAACTCACAGACTTGAAGCTTCCTTTTGAAAGAGCAGTTTCGAAACACTCTTTTTGTAGAATCTGCAAGTAGATATTTGGAGCGCTTTGAGGGCTATGCTGGAAAAGTTAATACCTTCACCTAAAAACTAGACAGAAGCATACTCAGAAACTTCTTTGTGACGTGTGCATTGAACTCACAGAGTTGAACCTTTCTTTTGATACAGAAGTTTTGAAACACTCTTTTCGTAGAATCTTCAAGTGGATGGATGGAGTGATTTGAGGCCTATGCTGGAAAAGGAAATACCTTCACGTAGAAACGAGACAAAAGCATTCTCAGAAAGTTCCCTGTGCTTTGTGCATTCAACTCACAGAGTTGAACATTCCCTTTGATAGAGCAGTTTTGAAACACTCTTTTTGTAGAATCTGCAAGTGGATATTTGGAGCGCTTTGAGGCCTCTGCCGCCAAAGGAATTATCATTGCTTAAAAACCAGATGGAAGCGTTCTCAGAAACTTCCTTGTGATGAGTGCATTCAACTCGCAGAGTGGAACCTTCCTTTCGATAGACCAGTTTTGAAACACTGTTTTTGTAGAATCCGCAAGTGGCTATTTGGAGCTCTTTGAGCCTTATGCTGGAAAAGGAAATATCTTCGTCTACAAACTAGACAGAAGCATTCTCAGAAACTTCTTTGTCACGTGGGGATTGAACTCACAGAGTTGAACATTCCTTTACATAGAGCAGTTTTGCAACACCCTTTCGGTGGAAAGTGAAAGTGCTTATTTGGTGCGATGGCGGCATCTAGTGGATAAGGAAATACATTCAGATGAAAACAAGATACATCCATTCTCAGAAACTTCTTTGTGATGACTGCATTCTACTCACAGAGTTGAACCTTCCTCTTGATAGAACAGTTTTGAAACACTCTTTTTGTGGAATCTGCAAGTGGCTATTTGGAGCGCTTTGAGGCCTATGCTGGAAAAGGAAATCTCTTCACATAAAACCTAGACAGAAGTATTCCCAGAAAGTTTTTCTGATGTGCGCATTCAACTCACCGAGTTGAACCTTCCTTTAGATAGAGCAGTTTTGAAACACTCTGTCTGTAGTACCTGCGAGTGGATATTTGGAGTGCTTTGAGTGCTACACTGTAAAAGCAAATATCTTCACTTGGAATCTAGACAGAAGAATTCTCAGAGACTTCCCTGTGCTCTCTGCATTCCACTCACAGAATTGAACCTTCCTTTTGATAGAACAGTTTTGAAACACTCTTGTGGTAGAATCTGCAAGTCGATATTTGGAAGGTTTGGAGGCCTATCCTGGGAAAGGAAATATCTTCCCATCAAAACTAGACAGAAGCATTCTCAGAAACTTCTTAGTGATGTGCGCATTCAAGTCACAGAGTTGAACCTTCCTTTTGATATAGCAGTTTTGAACCACTCTTTTAGTAGAATCTGCAAGTGGATGTTCGGAGAGCTAAGAGGCCAACACTGGAAAAGGAAATCTCTTCACGTAAAAACTAGACGGAAGCATTCTCAGAAACTTCAATGGGCTTCACGCATTCAACTCACAGAGTGCAATGTTGCTTTTGAGAGCGCAGTTTTAAAACAGTGTTTTTGTAGAATTTGCTAGAGGATGTTTGGAGCGATGTGAGGCCTTTGCTGGAAAAGGAAATATCTTCACATAAAACCTAGACAGAAGCATTCTCAGAAACTCCTTTGTGATGAGTGCATTCAAATCACACACTTGAACCTTCCTTTGGAAAGAGCAGTTTTGAAACACTCTTTCTGAAGAATCTGCAAGTGGATATTTGGAGCGATTTGAGGCCTATGCTGGAAATGAAATATCTTCACCTAAAAACTAGACGGAAGCATTCTCAGAAACTCCTTTGTGATGAGTGCATTCAACTCACAGAGTTGAAGCTTCCTTTTGATAGAGCAGTTTTGAAACACTCTTTTAGCAGCATCTGCAAGTGGATATTTGGAGCGCTTTGAGGCCAATGCTGGAAAACGAAATATCATCACATAAAAACTCGACAGAAGCATTCTCTGAAACTTCTTTGTGATGAGTGCATTCAACTCACAGACTCGAACGTTTCTTTTGATAGAACAGTTTAGAAACACTCCTTTTGTAGAATCTGCAAGTGTTTATTTGGAGCGCTTTGAGGCCTATGTTGGAAAAGGACATATCTTCACATCAAAAGTAGACAGACGCATTCTCAGGAACTTCTTTGTGATGAGTGCGTTGAACTCACAGAGTTGAACCTACCTATTGATAGAGAAGTTTTGAAACACCCTTTTTGTAGAATCTGCAAGTGAATATTTGGCGCGATTTGAGGCCTATGCAGGAAACGGAAATATCTTCACATGAAAACTAGACAGATGAATTCTCAGAAACGTCTTTGTGATGAGTGCATTCAACTCACAGACTTGAAGCTTCCTTTTGAAAGAGCAGTTTCGAAACACTCTTTTTGTAGAATCTGCAAGTGGATATTTGGAGCGTTTTGAGGGCTATGCTGGAAAAGTTAATACCTTCACCTAAAAACTAGAGAGACGCAAACTCAGAAACTTCTTTGTGACGTGTGCATTGAACTCACAGAGTTGAACCTTTCTTTTGATACAGAAGTTTTGAAACACTCTTTTCGTAGAATCTTCAAGTGGATGGATGGAGTGATTTGACGCCTATGCTGGAAAAGGAAATACCTTCACGTAGAAACGAGACAAAAGCATTCTCAGAAAGTTCCCTGTGCTTTGTGCATTCAACTCACAGAGTTGAACATTCCCTCTGATAGAGCAGTTTTGAAACACTCTTTTTGTAGAATCTGCAAGTGGATATTTGGAGCGCTTTGAGGCCTCTGCCGCCAAAGGAATTATCATTGCATAAAAACTAGACGGAAGCGTTCTCAGAAACTTCCTTGTGATGAGTGCATTCAACTCGCAGAGTGGAACCTTCCTTTCGATAGACCAGTTTTGAAACACTGTTTTTGTAGAATCCGCAAGTGGCTATTTGGAGCTCTTTGAGGCTTATGCTGGAAAAGGAAATATCTTCGTCTACAAACTAGACAGAAGCATTTTCAGAAACTTCTTTGTCATGTGGGGATTGAACTCACAGAGTTGAACATTCCTTTACATAGAGCAGTTTTGCAACACCCTTTCGGTGGAAAGTGAAAGTGCTTATTTGGTGCGATGGCGGCATCTAGTGGATAAGGAAATACATTCAGATGAAAACAAGATACATCCATTCTCAGAAACTTCTTTGTGATGACTGCATTCTACTCACAGAGTTGAACCTTCCTCTTGATAGAACAGTTTTGAAACACTCTTTTTGTGGAATCTGCAAGTGGCTATTTGGAGCGCTTTGAGGCCTATGCTGGAAAAGGAAATCTCTTCACATAAAACCTAGACAGAAGTATTCCCAGAAAGTTTTTCTGATGTGCGCATTCAACTCACCGAGTTGAACCTTCCTTTAGATAGAGCAGTTTTGAAACACTCTGTCTGTAGTACCTGCGAGTGGATATTTGGAGTGCTTTGAGTGCTACACTGTAAAAGCAAATATCTTCACTTGGAATCTAGACAGAAGAATTCTCAGAGACTTCCCTGTGCTCTCTGCATTCCACTCACAGAGTTGAACCTTCCTTTTGATAGAACAGTTTTGAAACACTCTTGCGGTAGAATCTGCAAGTCGATATTTGGAAAGTTTGGAGGCCTATCCTGGGAAAGGAAATATCTTCCCATCAAAACTAGACAGAAGCATTCTCAGAAACTTCTTAGTGATGTGCGCATTCAAGCCACAGAGTTGAAGCTTCCTTTTGATATAGCAGTTTTGAACCACTCTTTTAGTAGAATCTGCAAGTGGATGTTCGGAGAGCTAAGAGGCCAACACTGGAAAAGGAAATCTCTTCACGTAAAAACTAGACGGAAGCATTCTCAGAAACTTCAATGGGCTTTACGCATTCAACTCACAGAGTGCAATGTTGCTTTTGAGAGCGCAGTTTTAAAACACTGTTTTTGTAGAATTTGCTAGAGGATGTTTGGAGCGATGTGAGGCCTTTGCTGGAAAAGGAAATATCTTCACATAAAACCTAGACAGAAGCATTCTCAGAAACTCCTTTGTGATGAGTGCATTCAAATCACACACTTGAACCTTCCTTTGGAAAGAGCAGTTTTGAAACACTCTTTCTGAAGAATCTGCTAGTGGATATTTGGAGCGATTTGAGGCCTATGCTGGAAATGAAATATCTTCACCTAAAAACTAGACGGAAGCATTCTCAGAAACTCCTTTGTGATGAGTGCATTCAACTCACAGAGTTGAAGCTTCCTTTTGACAGAGCAGTTTTGAAACACTCTTTAAGCAGCATCTGCAAGTGGATATTTGGAGCGCTTTGAGGCCAAGGCTGGAAAACGAAATCTCATCACATAAAAACTCGACAGAAGCATTCTCTGAAACTTCTTTGTGATGAGTGCATTCAACTCACAGACTCGAACGTTTCTTTTGATAGAACAGTTTAGAAACACTCCTTTTGTAGAATCTGCAAGTGTTTATTTGGAGCGCTTTGAGGCCTATGTTGGAAAAGGACATATCTTCACATCAAAAGTAGACAGACGCATTCTCAGAAACTTCTTTGTGATGAGTGCATTGAACTCACAGAGTTCAACCTACCTATTGATAGAGAAGTTTGGAAACACCCTTTTTGTAGAATCTGCAAGTGAATATTTGGCGCGATTTGAGGCCTATGCAGGAAACGGAAATATCTTCACATGAAAACTAGACAGATGAATTCTCAGAAACGTCTTTGTGATGAGTGCATTCAACTCACAGACTTGAAGCTTCCTTTTGAAAGAGCAGTTTCGAAACACTCTTTTTGTAGAATCTGCAAGTGGATATTTGGAGCGCTTTGAGGGCTATGCTGGAAAAGTTAATACCTTCACCTAAAAACTAGACAGAAGCATACTCAGAAACTTCTTTGTGACGTGTGCATTGAACTCACAGAGTTGAACCTTTCTTTTGATACAGAAGTTTTGAAACACTCTTTTCGTAGAATCTTCAAGTGGATGGATGGAGTGATTTGAGGCCTATGCTGGAAAAGGAAATACCTTCACGTAGAAACGAGACAAAAGCATTCTCAGAAAGTTCCCTGTGCTTTGTGCATTCAACTCACAGAGTTGAACATTCCCTTTGATAGAGCAGTTTTGAAACACTCTTTTTGTAGAATCTGCAAGTGGATATTTGGAGCGCTTTGAGGCCTCTGCCGCCAAAGGAATTATCATTGCATAAAAACTAGACGGAAGCGTTCTCAGAAACTTCCTTGTGATGAGTGCATTCAACTCGCAGAGTGGAACCTTCCTTTCGATAGACCAGTTTTGAAACACTGTTTTTGTAGAATCCGCAAGTGGCTATTTGGAGCTCTTTGAGGCTTATGCTGGAAAAGGAAATATCTTCGTCTACAAACTAGACAGAAGCATTCTCAGAAACTTCTTTGTCATGTGGGGATTGAACTCACAGAGTTGAACATTCCTTTACATAGAGCAGTTTTGCAACACCCTTTCGGTGGAAAGTGAAAGTGCTTATTTGGTGCGATGGCGGCATCTAGTGGATAAGGAAATACATTCAGATGAAAACAAGATACATCCATTCTCAGAAACTTCTTTGTGATGACTGCATTCTACTCACAGAGTTGAACCTTCCTTTTGATAGAACAGTTTTGAAACACTCTTTTTGTGGAATCTGCAAGTGGCTATTTGGAGCGCTTTGAGGCCTATGCTGGAAAAGGAAATCTCTTCACATAAAACCTAGACAGAAGTATTCCCAGAAAGTTTTTCTGATGTGCGCATTCAACTCACCGAGTTGAACCTTCCTTTAGATAGAGCAGTTTTGAAACACTCTGTCTGTAGTACCTGCGAGTGGATATTTGGAGTGCTTGGAGTGCTACACTGTAAAAGCAAATATCTTCACTTGGAATCTAGACAGAAGAATTCTCAGAGACTTCCCTGTGCTCTCTGCATTCCACTCACAGAGTTGAACCTTCCTTTTGATAGAACAGTTTTGAAACACTCTTGTGGTAGAATCTGCAAGTCGATATTTGGAAGGTTTGGAGGCCTATCCTGGGAAAGGAAATATCTTCCCATCAAAACTAGACAGAAGCATTCTCAGAAACTTCTTAGTGATGTGCGCATTCAAGCCACAGAGTTGAAGCTTCCTTTTGATATAGCAGTTTTGAACCACTCTTTTAGTAGAATCTGCAAGTGGATGTTCGGAGAGCTAAGAGGCCAACACTGGAAAAGGAAATCTCTTCACGTAAAAACTAGACGGAAGCATTCTCAGAAACTTCAATGGGCTTTACGCATTCAACTCACAGAGTGCAATGTTGCTTTTGAGAGCGCAGTTTTAAAACACTGTTTTTGTAGAATTTGCTAGAGGATGTTTGGAGCGATGTGAGGCCTTTGCTGGAAAAGGAAATATCTTCACATAAAACCTAGACAGAAGCATTCTCAGAAACTCCTTTGTGATGAGTGCATTCAAATCACACACTTGAACCTTCCTTTGGAAAGAGCAGTTTTGAAACACTCTTTCTGAAGAATCTGCAAGTGGATATTTGGAGCGATTTGAGGCCTATGCTGGAAATGAAATATCTTCACCTAAAAACTAGACGGAAGCATTCTCAGAAACTCCTTTGTGATGAGTGCATTCAACTCACAGAGTTGAAGCTTCCTTTTGACAGAGCAGTTTTGAAACACTCTTTAAGCAGCATCTGCAAGTGGATATTTGGAGCGCTTTGAGGCCAAGGCTGGAAAACGAAATATCATCACATAAAAACTCGACAGAAGCATTCTCTGAAACTTCTTTGTGATGAGTGCATTTAACTCACAGACTCGAACGTTTCTTTTGATAGAACAGTTTAGAAACACTCCTTTTGTAGAATCTGCAAGTGTTTATTTGGAGCGCTTTGAGGCCTATGTTGGAAAAGGACATATCTTCACATCAAAAGTAGACAGACGCATTCTCAGAAACTTCTTTGTGATGAGTGCGTTGAACTCACAGAGTTCAACCTACCTATTGATAGAGAAGTTTTGAAACACCCTTTTTGTAGAATCTGCAAGTGAATATTTGGCGCGATTTGAGGCCTATGCAGGAAACGGAAATATCTTCACATGAAAACTAGACAGATGAATTCTCAGAAACGTCTTTGTGATGAGTGCATTCAACTCACAGACTTGAAGCTTCCTTTTGAAAGAGCAGTTTCGAAACACTCTTTTTGTAGAATCTGCAAGTAGATATTTGGAGCGCTTTGAGGGCTATGCTGGAAAAGTTAATACCTTCACCTAAAAACTAGACAGAAGCATACTCAGAAACTTCTTTGTGACGTGTGCATTGAACTCACAGAGTTGAACCTTTCTTTTGATACAGAAGTTTTGAAACACTCTTTTCGTAGAATCTTCAAGTGGATGGATGGAGTGATTTGAGGCCTATGCTGGAAAAGGAAATACCTTCACGTAGAAACGAGACAAAAGCATTCTCAGAAAGTTCCCTGTGCTTTGTGCATTCAACTCACAGAGTTGAACATTCCCTTTGATAGAGCAGTTTTGAAACACTCTTTTTGTAGAATCTGCAAGTGGATATTTGGAGCGCTTTGAGGCCTCTGCCGCCAAAGGAATTATCATTGTTTAAAAACTAGATGGAAGCGTTCTCAGAAACTTCCTTGTGATGAGTGCATTCAACTCGCAGAGTGGAACCTTCCTTTCGATAGACCGGTTTTGAAACACTGTTTTTGTAGAATCCGCAAGTGGCTATTTGGAGCTCTTTGAGGCTTATGCTGGAAAAGGAAATATCTTCGTCTACAAACTAGACAGAAGCATTCTCAGAAACTTCTTTGTCACGTGGGGATTGAACTCACAGAGTTGAACATTCCTTTACATAGAGCAGTTTTGCAACACCCTTTCGGTGGAAAGTGAAAGTGCTTATTTGGTGCGATGGCGGCATCTAGTGGATAAGGAAATACATTCAGATGAAAACAAGATACATCCATTCTCAGAAACTTCTTTGTGATGACTGCATTCTACTCACAGAGTTGAACCTTCCTCTTGATAGAACAGTTTTGAAACACTCTTTTTGTGGAATCTGCAAGTGGCTATTTGGAGCGCTTTGAGGCCTATGCTGGAAAAGGAAATCTCTTCACATAAAACCTAGACAGAAGTATTCCCAGAAAGTTTTTCTGATGTGCGCATTCAACTCACCGAGTTGAACCTTCCTTTAGATAGAGCAGTTTTGAAACACTCTGTCTGTAGTATCTGCGAGTGGATATTTGGAGTGCTTTGAGTGCTACACTGTAAAAGCAAATATCTTCACTTGGAATCTAGACAGAAGAATTCTCAGAGACTTCCCTGTGCTCTCTGCATTCCACTCACAGAATTGAACCTTCCTTTTGATAGAACAGTTTTGAAACACTCTTGTGGTAGAATCTGCAAGTCGATATTTGGAAGGTTTGGAGGCCTATCCTGGGAAAGGAAATATCTTCCCATCAAAACTAGACAGAAGCATTCTCAGAAACTTCTTAGTGATGTGCGCATTCAAGTCACAGAGTTGAAGCTTCCTTTTGATATAGCAGTTTTGAACCACTCTTTTAGTAGAATCTGCAAGTGGATGTTCGGAGAGCTAAGAGGCCAACACTGGAAAAGGAAATCTCTTCACGTAAAAACTAGACGGAAGCATTCTCAGAAACTTCAATGGGCTTCACGCATTCAACTCACAGAGTGCAATGTTGCTTTTGAGAGCGCAGTTTTAAAACACTGTTTTTGTAGAATTTGCTAGAGGATGTTTGGAGCGATGTGAGGCCTTTGCTGGAAAAGGAAATATCTTCACATAAAACCTAGACAGAAGCATTCTCAGAAACTCCTTTGTGATGAGTGCATTCAAATCACACACTTGAACCTTCCTTTGGAAAGAGCAGTTTTGAAACACTCTTTCTGAAGAATCTGCAAGTGGATATTTGGAGCGATTTGAGGCCTATGCTGGAAATGAAATATCTTCACCTAAAAACTAGACGGAAGCATTCTCAGAAACTCCTTTGTGATGAGTGCATTCAACTCACAGAGTTGAAGCTTCCTTTTGATAGAGCAGTTTTGAAACACTCTTTTAGCAGCATCTGCAAGTGGATATTTGGAGCGCTTTGAGGCCAAGGCTGGAAAACGAAATATCATCACATAAAAACTCGACAGAAGCATTCTTTGAAACTTCTTTGTGATGAGTGCATTCAACTCACAGACTCGAACGTTTCTTTTGATAGAACAGTTTAGAAACACTCCTTTTGTAGAATCTGCAAGTGTTTATTTGGAGCGCTTTGAGGCCTATGTTGGAAAAGGACATATCTTCACATCAAAAGTAGACAGACGCATTCTCAGAAACTTCTTTGTGATGAGTGCATTGAACTCACAGAGTTCAACCTACCTATTGATAGAGAAGTTTTGAAACACCCTTTTTGTAGAATCTGCAAGTGAATATTTGGCGCGATTTGAGGCCTATGCAGGAAACGGAAATATCTTCACATGAAAACTAGACAGATGAATTCTCAGAAACGTCTTTGTGATGAGTGCATTCAACTCACAGACTTGAAGCTTCCTTTTGAAAGAGCAGTTTTGAAACACTCTTTTTGTAGAATCTGCAAGTGGATATTTGGAGCGCTTTGAGGGCTATGCGGGAAAAGTTAATACCTTCACCTAAAAACTAGACAGAAGCATACTCAGAAACTTCTTTGTGACGTGTGCATTGAACTCACAGAGTTGAACCTTTCTTTTGATACAGAAGTTTTGAAACACTCTTTTCGTAGAATCTTCAAGTGGATGGATGGAGTGATTTGAGGCCTATGCTGGAAAAGGAAATACCTTCACGTAGAAACGAGACAAAAGCATTCTCAGAAAGTTCCCTGTGCTTTGTGCATTCAACTCACAGAGTTGAACATTCCCTTTGATAGAGCCGTTTTGAAACACTCTTTTTGTAGAATCTGCAAGTGGATATTTGGAGCGCTTTGAGGCCTCTGCCGCCAAAGGAATTATCATTGCTTAAAAACTAGATGGAAGCGTTCTCAGAAACTTCCTTGTGATGAGTGCATTCAACTCGCAGAGTGGAACCTTCCTTTCGATAGACCAGTTTTGAAACACTGTTTTTGTAGAATCCGCAAGTGGCTATTTGGAGCTCTTTGAGGCTTATGCTGGAAAAGGAAATATCTTCGTCTACAAACTAGACAGAAGCATTCTCAGAAACTTCTTTGTCACGTGGGGATTGAACTCACAGAGTTGAACATTCCTTTACATAGAGCAGTTTTGCAACACCCTTTCGGTGGAAAGTGAAAGTGCTTATTTGGTGCGATGGCGGCGTCTAGTGGATAAGGAAATACATTCAGATGAAAACAAGATACATCCATTCTCAGAAACTTCTTTGTGATGACTGCATTCTACTCACAGAGTTGAACCTTCCTCTTGATAGAACAGTTTTGAAACACTCTTTTTGTGGAATCTGCAAGTGGCTATTTGGAGCGCTTTGAGGCCTATGCTGGAAAAGGAAATCTCTTCACATAAAACCTAGACAGAAGTATTCCCAGAAAGTTTTTCTGATGTGCGCATTCAACTCACCGAGTTGAACCTTCCTTTAGATAGAGCAGTTTGGAAACACTCTGTCTGTAGTACCTGCGAGTGGATATTTGGAGTGCTTTGAGTGCTACACTGTAAAAGCAAATATCTTCACTTGGAATCTAGACAGAAGAATTCTCAGAGACTTCCCTGTGCTCTCTGCATTCCACTCACAGAGTTGAACCTTCCTTTTGATAGAACAGTTTTGAAACACTCTTGTGGTAGAATCTGCAAGTCGATATTTGGAAGGTTTGGAGGCCTATCCTGGGAAAGGAAATATCTTCCCATCAAAACTAGACAGAAGCATTCTCAGAAACTTCTTAGTGATGTGCGCATTCAAGCCACAGAGTTGAAGCTTCCTTTTGATATAGCAGTTTTGAACCACTCTTTTAGTAGAATCTGCAAGTGGATGTTCGGAGAGCTAAGAGGCCAACACTGGAAAAGGAAATCTCTTCACGTAAAAACTAGACGGAAGCATTCTCAGAAACTTCAATGGGCTTTACGCATTCAACTCACAGAGTGCAATGTTGCTTTTGAGAGCGCAGTTTTAAAACACTGTTTTTGTAGAATTTGCTAGAGGATGTTTGGAGCGATGTGAGGCCTTTGCTGGAAAAGGAAATATCTTCACAAAAAACCTAGACAGAAGCATTCTCAGAAACTCCTTTGTGATGAGTGCATTCAAATCACACACTTGAACCTTCCTTTGGAAAGAGCAGTTTTGAAACACTCTTTCTGAAGAATCTGCTAGTGGATATTTGGAGCGATTTGAGGCCTATGCTGGAAATGAAATATCTTCACCTAAAAACTAGACGGAAGCATTCTCAGAAACTCCTTTGTGATGAGTGCATTCAACTCACAGAGTTGAAGCTTCCTTTTGATAGAGCAGTTTTGAAACACTCTTTTAGCAGCATCTGCAATTGGATATTTGGAGCGCTTTGAGGCCAAGGCTGGAAAACGATATCTCATCACATAAAAACTCGACAGAAGCATTCTCTGAAACTTCTTTGTGATGAGTGCATTCAACTCACAGACTCGAACGTTTCTTTTGATAGAACAGTTTAGAAACACTCCTTTTGTAGAATCTGCAAGTGTTTATTTGGAGCGCTTTGAGGCCTATGTTGGAAAAGGACATATCTTCACATCAAAAGTAGACAGACGCATTCTCAGAAACTTCTTTGTGATGAGTGCGTTGAACTCACAGAGTTCAACCTACCTGTTGATAGAGAAGTTTTGAAACACCCTTTTTGTAGAATCTGCAAGTGAATATTTGGCGCGATTTGAGGCCTATGCAGGAAACGGAAATATCTTCACATGAAAACTAGACAGATGAATTCTCAGAAACGTCTTTGTGATGAGTGCATTCAACTCACAGACTTGAAGCTTCCTTTTGAAAGAGCAGTTTCGAAACACTCTTTTTGTAGAATCTGCAAGTGGATATTTGGAGCGCTTTGAGGGCTATGCTGGAAAAGTTAATACCTTCACCTAAAAACTAGACAGACGCAAACTCAGAAACTTCTTTGTGACGTGTGCATTGAACTCACAGAGTTGAACCTTTCTTTTGATACAGAAGTTTTGAAACACTCTTTTCGTAGAATCTTCAAGTGGATGGATGGAGGGATTTGAGGCCTATGCTGGAAAAGGAAATACCTTCACGTAGAAACGAGACAAAAGCATTCTCAGAAAGTTCCCTGTGCTTTGTGCATTCAACTCACAGAGTTGAACATTCCCTTTGATAGAGCAGTTTTGAAACACTCTTTTTGTAGAATCTGCAAGTGGATATTTGGAGCGCTTTGAGGCCTCTGCCGCCAAAGGAATTATCATTGCATAAAAACTAGATGGAAGCGTTCTCAGAAACTTCCTTGTGATGAGTGCATTCAACTCGCAGAGTGGAACCTTCCTTTCGATAGACCAGTTTTGAAACACTGTTTTTGTAGAATCCGCAAGTGGCTATTTGGAGCTCTTTGAGGCTTATGCTGGAAAAGGAAATATCTTCGTCTACAAACTAGACAGAAGCATTCTCAGAAACTTCTTTGTCACGTGGGGATTGAACTCACAGAGTTGAACATTCCTTTACATAGAGCAGTTTTGCAACACCCTTTCGGTGGAAAGTGAAAGTGCTTATTTGGTGCGATGGCGGCATCTAGTGGATAAGGAAATACGTTCAGATGAAAACAAGATACATCCATTCTCAGAAACTTCTTTGTGATGACTGCATTCTACTCACAGAGTTGAACCTTCCTCTTGATAGAACAGTTTTGAAACACTCTTTTTGTGGAATCTGCAAGTGGCTATTTGGAGCGCTTTGAGGCCTATGCTGGAAAAGGAAATCTCTTCACATAAAACCTAGACAGAAGTATTCCCAGAAAGTTTTTCTGATGTGCGCATTCAACTCACCGAGTTGAACCTTCCTTTAGATAGAGCAGTTTTGAAACACTCTGTCTGTAGTACCTGCGAGTGGATATTTGGAGTGCTTTGAGTGCTACACTGTAAAAGCAAATATCTTCACTTGGAATCTAGACAGAAGAATTCTCAGAGACTTCCCTGTGCTCTCTGCATTCCACTCACAGAGTTGAACCTTCCTTTTGATAGAACAGTTTTGAAACACTCTTGTGGTAGAATCTGCAAGTCGATATTTGGAAGGTTTGGAGGCCTATCCTGGGAAAGGAAATATCTTCCCATCAAAACTAGACAGAAGCATTCTCAGAAACTTCTTAGTGATGTGCGCATTCAAGCCACAGAGTTGAAGCTTCCTTTTGATGTAGCAGTTTTGAACCACTCTTTTAGTAGAATCTGCAAGTGGATGTTCGGAGAGCTAAGAGGCCAACACTGGAAAAGGAAATCTCTTCACGTAAAAACTAGACGGAAGCATTCTCAGAAACTTCAATGGGCTTTACGCATTCAACTCACAGAGTGCAATGTTGCTTTTGAGAGCGCAGTTTTAAAACACTGTTTTTGTAGAATTTGCTAGAGGATGTTTGGAGCGATGTGAGGCCTTTGCTGGAAAAGGAAATATCTTCACATAAAACCTAGACAGAAGCATTCTCAGAAACTCCTTTGTGATGAGTGCATTCAAATCACACACTTGAACCTTCCTTTGGAAAGAGCAGTTTTGAAACACTCTTTCTGAAGAATCTGCTAGTGGATATTTGGAGCGATTTGAGGCCTATGCTGGAAATGAAATATCTTCACCTAAAAACTAGACGGAAGCATTCTCAGAAACTCCTTTGTGATGAGTGCATTCAACTCACAGAGTTGAAGCTTCCTTTTGATAGAGCAGTTTTGAAACACTCTTTAAGCAGCATCTGCAAGTGGATATTTGGAGCGCTTTGAGGCCAAGGCTGGAAAACGATATCTCATCACATAAAAACTCGACAGAAGCATTCTCTGAAACTTCTTTGTGATGAGTGCATTCAACTCACAGACTCGAACGTTTCTTTTGATAGAACAGTTTAGAAACACTCCTTTTGTAGAATCTGCAAGTGTTTATTTGGAGCGCTTTGAGGCCTATGTTGGAAAAGGACATATCTTCACATCAAAAGTAGACAGACGCATTCTCAGAAACTTCTTTGTGATGAGTGCGTTGAACTCACAGAGTTCAACCTACCTATTGATAGAGAAGTTTTGAAACACCCTTTTTGTAGAATCTGCAAGTGAATATTTGGCGCGATTTGAGGCCTATGCAGGAAACGGAAATATCTTCACATGAAAACTAGACAGATGAATTCTCAGAAACGTCTTTGTGATGAGTGCATTCAACTCACAGACTTGAAGCTTCCTTTTGAAAGAGCAGTTTCGAAACACTCTTTTTGTAGAATCTGCAAGTGGATATTTGGAGCGCTTTGAGGGCTATGCTGGAAAAGTTAATACCTTCACCTAAAAACTAGACAGACGCAAACTCAGAAACTTCTTTGTGACGTGTGCATTGAACTCACAGAGTTGAACCTTTCTTTTGATACAGAAGTTTTGAAACACTCTTTTCGTAGAATCTTCAAGTGGATGGATGGAGTGATTTGAGGCCTATGCTGGAAAAGGAAATACCTTCACGTAGAAACGAGACAAAAGCATTCTCAGAAACTTCCCTGTGCTTTGTGCATTCAACTCACAGAGTTGAACATTCCCTTTGATAGAGCAGTTTTGAAACACTCTTTTTGTAGAATCCGCAAGTGGATATTTGGAGCGCTTTGAGGCCTCTGCCGCCAAAGGAATTATCATTGCATAAAAACTAGATGGAAGCGTTCTCAGAAACTTCCTTGTGATGAGTGCATTCAACTCGCAGAGTGGAACCTTCCTTTCGATAGACCAGTTTTGAAACACTGTTTTTGTAGAATCCGCAAGTGGCTATTTGGAGCTCTTTGAGGCTTATGCTGGAAAAGGAAATATCTTCGTCTACAAACTAGACAGAAGCATTCTCAGAAACTTCTTTGTCACGTGGGGATTGAACTCACAGAGTTGAACATTCCTTTACATAGAGCAGTTTTGCAACACCCTTTCGGTGGAAAGTGAAAGTGCTTATTTGGTGCGATGGCGGCATCTAGTGGATAAGGAAATACATTCAGATGAAAACAAGATACATCCATTCTCAGAAACTTCTTTGTGATGACTGCATTCTACTCACAGAGTTGAACCTTCCTCTTGATAGAACAGTTTTGAAACACTCTTTTTGTGGAATCTGCAAGTGGCTATTTGGAGCGCTTTGAGGCCTATGCTGGAAAAGGAAATCTCTTCACATAAAACCTAGACAGAAGTATTCCCAGAAAGTTTTTCTGATGTGCGCATTCAACTCACCGAGTTGAACCTTCCTTTAGATAGAGCAGTTTTGAAACAATCTGTCTGTAGTACCTGCGAGTGGATATTTGGAGTGCTTTGAGTGCTACACTGTAAAAGCAAATATCTTCACTTGGAATCCAGACAGAAGAATTCTCAGAGACTTCCCTGTGCTCTCTGCATTCCACTCACAGAGTTGAACCTTCCTTTTGATAGAACAGTTTTGAAACACTCTTGTGGTAGAATCTGCAAGTCGATATTTGGAAGGTTTGGAGGCCTATCCTGGG
The DNA here is from genome assembly GCF_028885655.2 of Pongo abelii. Taxonomy (NCBI): domain Eukaryota; kingdom Metazoa; phylum Chordata; class Mammalia; order Primates; family Hominidae; genus Pongo; species Pongo abelii. The sequence goes on from NC_071989.2 coordinate 52,593,576, forward strand.
AAAGGAAATATCTTCCCATCAAAACTAGACAGAAGCATTCTCAGAAACTTCTTAGTGATGTGCGCATTCAAGTCACAGAGTTGAAGCTTCCTTTTGATATAGCAGTTTTGAACCACTCTTTTAGTAGAATCTGCAAGTGGATGTTCGGAGAGCTAAGAGGCCAACACTGGAAAAGGAAATCTCTTCACGTAAAAACTAGACGGAAGCATTCTCAGAAACTTCAATGGGCTTTACGCATTCAACTCACAGAGTGCAATGTTGCTTTTGAGAGCGCAGTTTTAAAACACTGTTTTTGTAGAATTTGCTAGAGGATGTTTGGAGCGATGTGAGGCCTTTGCTGGAAAAGGAAATATCTTCACATAAAACCTAGACAGAAGCATTCTCAGAAACTCCTTTGTGATGAGTGCATTCAAATCACACACTTGAACCTTCCTTTGGAAAGAGCAGTTTTGAAACACTCTTTCTGAAGAATCTGCAAGTGGATATTTGGAGCGATTTGAGGCCTATGCTGGAAATGAAATATCTTCACCTAAAAACTAGACGGAAGCATTCTCAGAAACTCCTTTGTGATGAGTGCATTCAACTCACAGAGTTGAAGCTTCCTTTTGACAGAGCAGTTTTGAAACACTCTTTAAGCAGCATCTGCAAGTGGATATTTGGAGCGCTTTGAGGCCAAGGCTGGAAAACGAAATCTCATCACATAAAAACTCGACAGAAGCATTCTCTGAAACTTCTTTGTGATGAGTGCATTCAACTCACAGACTCGAACGTTTCTTTTGATAGAACAGTTTAGAAACACTCCTTTTGTAGAATCTGCAAGTGTTTATTTGGAGCGCTTTGAGGCCTATGTTGGAAAAGGACATATCTTCACATCAAAAGTAGACAGACGCATTCTCAGAAACTTCTTTGTGATGAGTGCGTTGAACTCATAGAGTTGAACCTACCTATTGATAGAGAAGTTTTGAAACACCCTTTTTGTAGAATCTGCAAGTGAATATTTGGCGCGATTTGAGGCCTATGCAGGAAACGGAAATATCTTCACATGAAAACTAGACAGATGAATTCTCAGAAACGTCTTTGTGATGAGTGCATTCAACTCACAGACTTGAAGCTTCCTTTTGAAAGAGCAGTTTCGAAACACTCTTTTTGTAGAATCTGCAAGTGGATATTTGGAGCGCTTTGAGGGCTATGCTGGAAAAGTTAATACCTTCACCTAAAAACTAGACAGAAGCATACTCAGAAACTTCTTTGTGACGTGTGCATTGAACTCACAGAGTTGAACCTTTCTTTTGATACAGAAGTTTTGAAACACTCTTTTCGTAGAATCTTCAAGTGGATGGATGGAGTGATTTGAGGCCTATGCTGGAAAAGGAAATACCTTCACGTAGAAACGAGACAAAAGCATTCTCAGAAAGTTCCCTGTGCTTTGTGCATTCAACTCACAGAGTTGAACATTCCCTTTGATAGAGCAGTTTTGAAACACTCTTTTTGTAGAATCTGCAAGTGGATATTTGGAGCGCTTTGAGGCCTCTGCCGCCAAAGGAATTATCATTGCTTAAAAACTAGACGGAAGCGTTCTCAGAAACTTCCTTGTGATGAGTGCATTCAACTCGCAGAGTGGAACCTTCCTTTCGATAGACCAGTTTTGAAACACTGTTTTTGTAGAATCCGCAAGTGGCTATTTGGAGCTCTTTGAGGCTTATGCTGGAAAAGGAAATATCTTCGTCTACAAACTAGACAGAAGCATTTTCAGAAACTTCTTTGTCATGTGGGGATTGAACTCACAGAGTTGAACATTCCTTTACATAGAGCAGTTTTGCAACACCCTTTCGGTGGAAAGTGAAAGTGCTTATTTGGTGCGATGGCGGCATCTAGTGGATAAGGAAATACATTCAGATGAAAACAAGATACATCCATTCTCAGAAACTTCTTTGTGATGACTGCATTCTACTCACAGAGTTGAACCTTCCTCTTGATAGAACAGTTTTGAAACACTCTTTTTGTGGAATCTGCAAGTGGCTATTTGGAGCGCTTTGAGGCCTATGCTGGAAAAGGAAATCTCTTCACATAAAACCTAGACAGAAGTATTCCCAGAAAGTTTTTCTGATGTGCGCATTCAACTCACCGAGTTGAACCTTCCTTTAGATAGAGCAGTTTTGAAACACTCTGTCTGTAGTACCTGCGAGTGGATATTTGGAGTGCTTTGAGTGCTACACTGTAAAAGCAAATATCTTCACTTGGAATCTAGACAGAAGAATTCTCAGAGACTTCCCTGTGCTCTCTGCATTCCACTCACAGAGTTGAACCTTCCTTTTGATAGAACAGTTTTGAAACACTCTTGCGGTAGAATCTGCAAGTCGATATTTGGAAGGTTTGGAGGCCTATCCTGGGAAAGGAAATATCTTCCCATCAAAACTAGACAGAAGCATTCTCAGAAACTTCTTAGTGATGTGCGCATTCAAGCCACAGAGTTGAAGCTTCCTTTTGATATAGCAGTTTTGAACCACTCTTTTAGTAGAATCTGCAAGTGGATGTTCGGAGAGCTAAGAGGCCAACACTGGAAAAGGAAATCTCTTCACGTAAAAACTAGACGGAAGCATTCTCAGAAACTTCAATGGGCTTTACGCATTCAACTCACAGAGTGCAATGTTGCTTTTGAGAGCGCAGTTTTAAAACACTGTTTTTGTAGAATTTGCTAGAGGATGTTTGGAGCGATGTGAGGCCTTTGCTGGAAAAGGAAATATCTTCACATAAAACCTAGACAGAAGCATTCTCAGAAACTCCTTTGTGATGAGTGCATTCAAATCACACACTTGAACCTTCCTTTGGAAAGAGCAGTTTTGAAACACTCTTTCTGAAGAATCTGCTAGTGGATATTTGGAGCGATTTGAGGCCTATGCTGGAAATGAAATATCTTCACCTAAAAACTAGACGGAAGCATTCTCAGAAACTCCTTTGTGATGAGTGCATTCAACTCACAGAGTTGAAGCTTCCTTTTGACAGAGCAGTTTTGAAACACTCTTTAAGCAGCATCTGCAAGTGGATATTTGGAGCGCTTTGAGGCCAAGGCTGGAAAACGAAATCTCATCACATAAAAACTCGACAGAAGCATTCTCTGAAACTTCTTTGTGATGAGTGCATTCAACTCACAGACTCGAACGTTTCTTTTGATAGAACAGTTTAGAAACACTCCTTTTGTAGAATCTGCAAGTGTTTATTTGGAGCGCTTTGAGGCCTATGTTGGAAAAGGACATATCTTCACATCAAAAGTAGACAGACGCATTCTCAGAAACTTCTTTGTGATGAGTGCGTTGAACTCACAGAGTTGAACCTACCTATTGATAGAGAAGTTTTGAAACACCCTTTTTGTAGAATCTGCAAGTGAATATTTGGCGCGATTTGAGGCCTATGCAGGAAACGGAAATATCTTCACATGAAAACTAGACAGATGAATTCTCAGAAACGTCTTTGTGATGAGTGCATTCAACTCACAGACTTGAAGCTTCCTTTTGAAAGAGCAGTTTCGAAACACTCTTTTTGTAGAATCTGCAAGTGGATATTTGGAGCGCTTTGAGGGCTATGCTGGAAAAGTTAATACCTTCACCTAAAAACTAGACAGAAGCATACTCAGAAACTTCTTTGTGACGTGTGCATTGAACTCACAGAGTTGAACCTTTCTTTTGATACAGAAGTTTTGAAACACTCTTTTCGTAGAATCTTCAAGTGGATGGATGGAGTGATTTGAGGCCTATGCTGGAAAAGGAAATACCTTCACGTAGAAACGAGACAAAAGCATTCTCAGAAAGTTCCCTGTGCTTTGTGCATTCAACTCACAGAGTTGAACATTCCCTTTGATAGAGCAGTTTTGAAACACTCTTTTTGTAGAATCTGCAAGTGGATATTTGGAGCGCTTTGAGGCCTCTGCCGCCAAAGGAATTATCATTGCTTAAAAACTAGATGGAAGCGTTCTCAGAAACTTCCTTGCGATGAGTGCATTCAACTCGCAGAGTGGAACCTTCCTTTCGATAGACCAGTTTTGAAACACTGTTTTTGTAGAATCCGCAAGTGGCTATTTGGAGCTCTTTGAGGCTTATGCTGGAAAAGGAAATATCTTCGTCTACAAACTAGACAGAAGCATTCTCAGAAACTTCTTTGTCACGTGGGGATTGAACTCACAGAGTTGAACATTCCTTTACATAGAGCAGTTTTGCAACACCCTTTCGGTGGAAAGTGAAAGTGCTTATTTGGTGCGATGGCGGCATCTAGTGGATAAGGAAATACATTCAGATGAAAACAAGATACATCCATTCTCAGAAACTTCTTTGTGATGACTGCATTCTACTCACAGAGTTGAACCTTCCTTTTGATAGAACAGTTTTGAAACACTCTTTTTGTGGAATCTGCAAGTGGCTATTTGGAGCGCTTTGAGGCCTATGCTGGAAAAGGAAATCTCTTCACATAAAACCTAGACAGAAGTATTCCCAGAAAGTTTTTCTGATGTGCGCATTCAACTCACCGAGTTGAACCTTCCTTTAGATAGAGCAGTTTTGAAACACTCTGTCTGTAGTACCTGCGAGTGGATATTTGGAGTGCTTTGAGTGCTACACTGTAAAAGCAAATATCTTCACTTGGAATCTAGACAGAAGAATTCTCAGAGACTTCCCTGTGCTCTCTGCATTCCACTCACAGAGTTGAACCTTCCTTTTGATAGAACAGTTTTGAAACACTCTTGTGGTAGAATCTGCAAGTCGATATTTGGAAGGTTTGGAGGCCTATCCTGGGAAAGGAAATATCTTCCCATCAAAACTAGACAGAAGCATTCTCAGAAACTTCTTAGTGATGTGCGCATTCAAGCCACAGAGTTGAAGCTTCCTTTTGATATAGCAGTTTTGAACCACTCTTTTAGTAGAATCTGCAAGTGGATGTTCGGAGAGCTAAGAGGCCAACACTGGAAAAGGAAATCTCTTCACGTAAAAACTAGACGGAAGCATTCTCAGAAACTTCAATGGGCTTTACGCATTCAACTCACAGAGTGCAATGTTGCTTTTGAGAGCGCAGTTTTAAAACACTGTTTTTGTAGAATTTGCTAGAGGATGTTTGGAGCGATGTGAGGCCTTTGCTGGAAAAGGAAATATCTTCACATAAAACCTAGACAGAAGCATTCTCAGAAACTCCTTTGTGATGAGTGCATTCAAATCACACACTTGAACCTTCCTTTGGAAAGAGCAGTTTTGAAACACTCTTTCTGAAGAATCTGCAAGTGGATATTTGGAGCGATTTGAGGCCTATGCTGGAAATGAAATATCTTCACCTAAAAACTAGACGGAAGCATTCTCAGAAACTCCTTTGTGATGAGTGCATTCAACTCACAGAGTTGAAGCTTCCTTTTGACAGAGCAGTTTTGAAACACTCTTTAAGCAGCATCTGCAAGTGGATATTTGGAGCGCTTTGAGGCCAAGGCTGGAAAACGAAATCTCATCACATAAAAACTCGACAGAAGCATTCTCTGAAACTTCTTTGTGATGAGTGCATTCAACTCACAGACTCGAACGTTTCTTTTGATAGAACAGTTTAGAAACACTCCTTTTGTAGAATCTGCAAGTGTTTATTTGGAGCGCTTTGAGGCCTATGTTGGAAAAGGACATATCTTCACATCAAAAGTAGACAGACGCATTCTCAGAAACTTCTTTTTGATGAGTGCGTTGAACTCACAGAGTTGAACCTACCTATTGATAGAGAAGTTTTGAAACACCCTTTTTGTAGAATCTGCAAGTGAATATTTGGCGCGATTTGAGGCCTATGCAGGAAACGGAAATATCTTCACATGAAAACTAGACAGATGAATTCTCAGAAACGTCTTTGTGATGAGTGCATTCAACTCACAGACTTGAAGCTTCCTTTTGAAAGAGCAGTTTCGAAACACTCTTTTTGTAGAATCTGCAAGTGGATATTTGGAGCGCTTTGAGGGCTATGCTGGAAAAGTTAATACCTTCACCTAAAAACTAGACAGAAGCATACTCAGAAACTTCTTTGTGACGTGTGCATTGAACTCACAGAGTTGAACCTTTCTTTTGATACAGAAGTTTTGAAACACTCTTTTCGTAGAATCTTCAAGTGGATGGATGGAGTGATTTGAGGCCTATGCTGGAAAAGGAAATACCTTCACGTAGAAACGAGACAAAAGCATTCTCAGAAAGTTCCCTGTGCTTTGTGCATTCAACTCACGGAGTTGAACATTCCCTTTGATAGAGCAGTTTTGAAACACTCTTTTTGTAGAATCTGCAAGTGGATATTTGGAGTGCTTTGAGGCCTCTGCCGCCAAAGGAATTATCATTGCTTAAAAACTAGATGGAAGCGTTCTCAGAAACTTCCTTGTGATGAGTGCATTCAACTCGCAGAGTGGAACCTTCCTTTCGATAGACCAGTTTTGAAACACTGTTTTTGTAGAATCCGCAAGTGGCTATTTGGAGCTCTTTGAGGCTTATGCTGGAAAAGGAAATATCTTCGTCTACAAACTAGACAGAAGCATTCTCAGAAACTTCTTTGTCACGTGGGGATTGAACTCACAGAGTTGAACATTCCTTTACATAGAGCAGTTTTGCAACACCCTTTCGGTGGAAAGTGAAAGTGCTTATTTGGTGCGATGGCGGCATCTAGTGGATAAGGAAATACATTCAGATGAAAACAAGATACATCCATTCTCAGAAACTTCTTTGTGATGACTGCATTCTACTCACAGAGTTGAACCTTCCTCTTGATAGAACAGTTTTGAAACACTCTTTTTGTGGAATCTGCAAGTGGCTATTTGGAGCGCTTTGAGGCCTATGCTGGAAAAGGAAATCTCTTCACATAAAACCTAGACAGAAGTATTCCCAGAAAGTTTTTCTGATGTGCGCATTCAACTCACCGAGTTGAACCTTCCTTTAGATAGAGCAGTTTTGAAACACTCTGTCTGTAGTACCTGCGAGTGGATATTTGGAGTGCTTTGAGTGCTACACTGTAAAAGCAAATATCTTCACTTGGAATCCAGACAGAACAATTCTCAGAGACTTCCCTGTGCTCTCTGCATTCCACTCACAGAGTTGAACCTTCCTTTTGATAGAACAGTTTTGAAACACTCTTGTGGTAGAATCTGCAAGTCGATATTTGGAAGGTTTGGAGGCCTATCCTGGGAAAGGAAATATCTTCCCATCAAAACTAGACAGAAGCATTCTCAGAAACTTCTTAGTGATGTGCGCATTCAAGTCACAGAGTTGAAGCTTCCTTTTGATATAGCAGTTTTGAACCACTCTTTTAGTAGAATCTGCAAGTGGATGTTCGGAGAGCTAAGAGGCAAACACTGGAAAAGGAAATCTCTTCACGTAAAAACTAGACGGAAGCATTCTCAGAAACTTCAATGGGCTTTACGCATTCAACTCACAGAGTGCAATGTTCCTTTTGAGAGCGCAGTTTTAAAACACTGTTTTTGTAGAATTTGCTAGAGGATGTTTGGAGCGATGTGAGGCCTTTGCTGGAAAAGGAAATATCTTCACATAAAACCTAGACAGAAGCATTCTCAGAAACTCCTTTGTGATGAGTGCATTCAAATCACACACTTGAACCTTCCTTTGGAAAGAGCAGTTTTGAAACACTCTTTCTGAAGAATCTGCAAGTGGATATTTGGAGCGATTTGAGGCCTATGCTGGAAATGAAATATCTTCACCTAAAAACTAGACGGAAGCATTCTCAGAAACTCCTTTGTGATGAGTGCATTCAACTCACAGAGTTGAAGCTTCCTTTTGATAGAGCAGTTTTGAAACACTCTTTTAGCAGCATCTGCAAGTGGATATTTGGAGCGCTTTGAGGCCAAGGCTGGAAAACGAAATCGCATCACATAAAAACTCGACAGAAGCATTCTCTGAAACTTCTTTGTGATGAGTGCATTCAACTCACAGACTCGAACGTTTCTTTTGATAGAACAGTTTAGAAACACTCCTTTTGTAGAATCTGCAAGTGTTTATTTGGAGCGCTTTGAGGCCTATGTTGGAAAAGGACATATCTTCACATCAAAAGTAGACAGACGCATTCTCAGAAACTTCTTTGTGATGAGTGCATTGAACTCACAGAGTTGAACCTACCTATTGATAGAGAAGTTTTGAAACACCCTTTTTGTAGAATCTGCAAGTGAATATTTGGCGCGATTTGAGGCCTATGCAGGAAACGGAAATATCTTCACATGAAAACTAGACAGATGAATTCTCAGAAACGTCTTTGTGATGAGTGCATTCAACTCACAGACTTGAAGCTTCCTTTTGAAAGAGCAGTTTCGAAACACTCTTTTTGTAGAATCTGCAAGTGGATATTTGGAGCGCTTTGAGGGCTATGCTGGAAAAGTTAATACCTTCACCTAAAAACTAGACAGAAGCATACTCAGAAACTTCTTTGTGACGTGTGCATTGAACTCACAGAGTTGAACCTTTCTTTTGATACAGAAGTTTTGAAACACTCTTTTCGTAGAATCTTCAAGTGGATGGATGGAGTGATTTGAGGCCTATGCTGGAAAAGGAAATACCTTCACGTAGAAACGAGACAAAAGCATTCTCAGAAAGTTCCCTGTGCTTTGTGCATTCAACTCACAGAGTTGAACATTCCCTTTGATAGAGCAGTTTTGAAACACTCTTTTTGTAGAATCTGCAAGTGGATATTTGGAGCGCTTTGAGGCCTCTGCCGCCAAAGGAATTATCGTTGCTTAAAAACCAGATGGAAGCGTTCTCAGAAACTTCCTTGTGATGAGTGCATTCAACTCGCAGAGTGGAACCTTCCTTTCGATAGACCAGTTTTGAAACACTGTTTTTGTAGAATCCGCAAGTGGCTATTTGGAGCTCTTTGAGGCTTATGCTGGAAAAGGAAATATCTTCGTCTACAAACTAGACAGAAGCATTTTCAGAAACTTCTTTGTCATGTGGGGATTGAACTCACAGAGTTGAACATTCCTTTACATAGAGCAGTTTTGCAACACCCTTTCGGTGGAAAGTGAAAGTGCTTATTTGGTGCGATGGCGGCATCTAGTGGATAAGGAAATACATTCAGATGAAAACAAGATACATCCATTCTCAGAAACTTCTTTGTGATGACTGCATTCTACTCACAGAGTTGAACCTTCCTCTTGATAGAACAGTTTTGAAACACTCTTTTTGTGGAATCTGCAAGTGGCTATTTGGAGCGCTTTGAGGCCTATGCTGGAAAAGGAAATCTCTTCACATAAAACCTAGACAGAAGTATTCCCAGAAAGTTTTTCTGATGTGCGCATTCAACTCACCGAGTTGAACCTTCCTTTAGATAGAGCAGTTTTGAAACACTCTGTCTGTAGTACCTGCGAGTGGATATTTGGAGTGCTTTGAGTGCTACACTGTAAAAGCAAATATCTTCACTTGGAATCTAGACAGAAGAATTCTCAGAGACTTCCCTGTGCTCTCTGCATTCCACTCACAGAGTTGAACCTTCCTTTTGATAGAACAGTTTTGAAACACTCTTGCGGTAGAATCTGCAAGTCGATATTTGGAAGGTTTGGAGGCCTATCCTGGGAAAGGAAATATCTTCCCATCAAAACTAGACAGAAGCATTCTCAGAAACTTCTTAGTGATGTGCGCATTCAAGCCACAGAGTTGAAGCTTCCTTTTGATATAGCAGTTTTGAACCACTCTTTTAGTAGAATCTGCAAGTGGATGTTCGGAGAGCTAAGAGGCCAACACTGGAAAAGGAAATCTCTTCACGTAAAAACTAGACGGAAGCATTCTCAGAAACTTCAATGGGCTTTACGCATTCAACTCACAGAGTGCAATGTTGCTTTTGAGAGCGCAGTTTTAAAACACTGTTTTTGTAGAATTTGCTAGAGGATGTTTGGAGCGATGTGAGGCCTTTGCTGGAAAAGGAAATATCTTCACATAAAACCTAGACAGAAGCATTCTCAGAAACTCCTTTGTGATGAGTGCATTCAAATCACACACTTGAACCTTCCTTTGGAAAGAGCAGTTTTGAAACACTCTTTCTGAAGAATCTGCAAGTGGATATTTGGAGCGATTTGAGGCCTATGCTGGAAATGAAATATCTTCACCTAAAAACTAGACGGAAGCATTCTCAGAAACTCCTTTGTGATGAGTGCATTCAACTCACAGAGTTGAAGCTTCCTTTTGACAGAGCAGTTTTGAAACACTCTTTAAGCAGCATCTGCAAGTGGATATTTGGAGCGCTTTGAGGCCAAGGCTGGAAAACGAAATCTCATCACATAAAAACTCGACAGAAGCATTCTCTGAAACTTCTTTGTGATGAGTGCATTCAACTCACAGACTCGAACGTTTCTTTTGATAGAACAGTTTAGAAACACTCCTTTTGTAGAATCTGCAAGTGTTTATTTGGAGCGCTTTGAGGCCTATGTTGGAAAAGGACATATCTTCACATCAAAAGTAGACAGACGCATTCTCAGAAACTTCTTTGTGATGAGTGCGTTGAACTCACAGAGTTGAACCTACCTATTGATAGAGAAGTTTTGAAACACCCTTTTTGTAGAATCTACAAGTGAATATTTGGCGCGATTTGAGGCCTATGCAGGAAACGGAAATATCTTCACATGAAAACTAGACAGATGAATTCTCAGAAACGTCTTTGTGATGAGTGCATTCAACTCACAGACTTGAAGCTTCCTTTTGAAAGAGCAGTTTCGAAACACTCTTTTTGTAGAATCTGCAAGTGGATATTTGGAGCGCTTTGAGGGCTATGCTGGAAAAGTTAATACCTTCACCTAAAAACTAGACAGAAGCATACTCAGAAACTTCTTTGTGACGTGTGCATTGAACTCACAGAGTTGAACCTTTCTTTTGATACAGAAGTTTTGAAACACTCTTTTCGTAGAATCTTCAAGTGGATGGATGGAGTGATTTGAGGCCTATGCTGGAAAAGGAAATACCTTCACGTAGAAACGAGACAAAAGCATTCTCAGAAAGTTCCCTGTGCTTTGTGCATTCAACTCACAGAGTTGAACATTCCCTTTGATAGAGCAGTTTTGAAACACTCTTTTTGTAGAATCTGCAAGTGGATATTTGGAGCGCTTTGAGGCCTCTGCCGCCAAAGGAATTATCATTGCATAAAAAGTAGATGGAAGCGTTCTCAGAAACTTCCTTGTGATGAGTGCATTCAACTCGCAGAGTGGAACCATCCTTTCGATAGACCAGTTTTGAAACACTGTTTTTGTAGAATCCGCAAGTGGCTATTTGGAGCTCTTTGAGGCTTATGCTGGAAAAGGAAATATCTTCGTCTACAAACTAGACAGAAGCATTCTCAGAAACTTCTTTGTCACGTGGGGATTGAACTCACAGAGTTGAACATTCCTTTACATAGAGCAGTTTTGCAACACCCTTTCGGTGGAAAGTGAAAGTGCTTATTTGGTGCGATGGCGGCATCTAGTGGATAAGGAAATACATTCAGATGAAAACAAGATACATCCATTCTCAGAAACTTCTTTGTGATGACTGCATTCTACTCACAGAGTTGAACCTTCCTCTTGATAGAACAGTTTTGAAACACTCTTTTTGTGGAATCTGCAAGTGGCTATTTGGAGCGCTTTGAGGCCTATGCTGGAAAAGGAAATCTCTTCACATAAAACCTAGACAGAAGTATTCCCAGAAAGTTTTTCTGATGTGCGCATTCAACTCACCGAGTTGAACCTTCCTTTAGATAGAGCAGTTTTGAAACACTCTGTCTGTAGTACCTGCGAGTGGATATTTGGAGTGCTTTGAGTGCTACACTGTAAAAGCAAATATCTTCACTTGGAATCTAGACAGAAGAATTCTCAGAGACTTCCCTGTGCTCTCTGCATTCCACTCACAGAGTTGAACCTTCCTTTTGATAGAACAGTTTTGAAACACTCTTGTGGTAGAATCTGCAAGTCGATATTTGGAAGGTTTGGAGGCCTATCCTGGGAAAGGAAATATCTTCCCATCAAAACTAGACAGAAGCATTCTCAGAAACTTCTTAGTGATGTGCGCATTCAAGCCACAGAGTTGAAGCTTCCTTTTGATATAGCAGTTTTGAACCACTCTTTTAGTAGAATCTGCAAGTGGATGTTCGGAGAGCTAAGAGGCCAACACTGGAAAAGGAAATCTCTTCACGTAAAAACTAGACGGAAGCATTCTCAGAAACTTCAATGGGCTTTACGCATTCAACTCACAGAGTGCAATGTTGCTTTTGAGAGCGCAGTTTTAAAACACTGTTTTTGTAGAATTTGCTAGAGGATGTTTGGAGCGATGTGAGGCCTTTGCTGGAAAAGGAAATATCTTCACATAAAACCTAGACAGAAGCATTCTCAGAAACTCCTTTGTGATGAGTGCATTCAAATCACACACTTGAACCTTCCTTTGGAAAGAGCAGTTTTGAAACACTCTTTCTGAAGAATCTGCAAGTGGATATTTGGAGCGATTTGAGGCCTATGCTGGAAATGAAATATCTTCACCTAAAAACTAGACGGAAGCATTCTCAGAAACTCCTTTGTGATGAGTGCATTCAACTCACAGAGTTGAAGCTTCCTTTTGACAGAGCAGTTTTGAAACACTCTTTAAGCAGCATCTGCAAGTGGATATTTGGAGCGCTTTGAGGCCAAGGCTGGAAAACGAAATCTCATCACATAAAAACTCGACAGAAGCATTCTCTGAAACTTCTTTGTGATGAGTGCATTCAACTCACAGACTCGAACGTTTCTTTTGATAGAACAGTTTAGAAACACTCCTTTTGTAGAATCTGCAAGTGTTTATTTGGAGCGCTTTGAGGCCTATGTTGGAAAAGGACATATCTTCACATCAAAAGTAGACAGACGCATTCTCAGAAACTTCTTTGTGATGAGTGCGTTGAACTCACAGAGTTGAACCTACCTATTGATAGAGAAGTTTTGAAACACCCTTTTTGTAGAATCTGCAAGTGAATATTTGGCGCGATTTGAGGCCTATGCAGGAAACGGAAATATCTTCACATGAAAACTAGACAGATGAATTCTCAGAAACGTCTTTGTGATGAGTGCATTCAACTCACAGACTTGAAGCTTCCTTTTGAAAGAGCAGTTTCGAAACACTCTTTTTGTAGAATCTGCAAGTGGATATTTGGAGCGCTTTGAGGGCTATGCTGGAAAAGTTAATACCTTCACCTAGAAACTAGACAGAAGCATACTCAGAAACTTCTTTGTGACGTGTGCATTGAACTCACAGAGTTGAACCTTTCTTTTGATACAGAAGTTTTGAAACACTCTTTTCGTAGAATCTTCAAGTGGATGGATGGAGTGATTTGAGGCCTATGCTGGAAAAGGAAATACCTTCACGTAGAAACGAGACAAAAGCATTCTCAGAAAGTTCCCTGTGCTTTGTGCATTCAACTCACAGAGTTGAACATTCCCTTTGATAGAGCAGTTTTGAAACACTCTTTTTGTAGAATCTGCAAGTGGATATTTGGAGCGCTTTGAGGCCTCTGCCGCCAAAGGAATTATCATTGCTTAAAAACTAGATGGAAGCGTTCTCAGAAACTTCCTTGTGATGAGTGCATTCAACTCGCAGAGTGGAACCTTCCTTTCGATAGACCAGTTTTGAAACACTGTTTTTGTAGAATCCGCAAGTGGCTATTTGGAGCTCTTTGAGGCTTATGCTGGAAAAGGAAATATCTTCGTCTACAAACTAGACAGAAGCATTCTCAGAAACTTCTTTGTCATGTGGGGATTGAACTCACAGAGTTGAACATTCCTTTACATAGAGCAGTTTTGCAACACCCTTTCGGTGGAAAGTGAAAGTGCTTATTTGGTGCGATGGCGGCATCTAGTGGATAAGGAAATACATTCAGATGAAAACAAGATACATCCATTCTCAGAAACTTCTTTGTGATGACTGCATTCTACTCACAGAGTTGAACCTTCCTCTTGATAGAACAGTTTTGAAACACTCTTTTTGTGGAATCTGCAAGTGGCTATTTGGAGCGCTTTGAGGCCTATGCTGGAAAAGGAAATCTCTTCACATAAAACCTAGACAGAAGTATTCCCAGAAAGTTTTTCTGATGTGCGCATTCAACTCACCGAGTTGAACCTTCCTTTAGATAGAGCAGTTTTGAAACACTCTGTCTGTAGTACCTGCGAGTGGATATTTGGAGTGCTTTGAGTGCTACACTGTAAAAGCAAATATCTTCACTTGGAATCTAGACAGAAGAATTCTCAGAGACTTCCCTGTGCTCTCTGCATTCCACTCACAGAGTTGAACCTTCCTTTTGATAGAACAGTTTTGAAACACTCTTGCGGTAGAATCTGCAAGTCGATATTTGGAAGGTTTGGAGGCCTATCCTGGGAAAGGAAATATCTTCCCATCAAAACTAGACAGAAGCATTCTCAGAAACTTCTTAGTGATGTGCGCATTCAAGCCACAGAGTTGAAGCTTCCTTTTGATATAGCAGTTTTGAACCACTCTTTTAGTAGAATCTGCAAGTGGATGTTCGGAGAGCTAAGAGGCCAACACTGGAAAAGGAAATCTCTTCACGTAAAAACTAGACGGAAGCATTCTCAGAAACTTCAATGGGCTTTACGCATTCAACTCACAGAGTGCAATGTTGCTTTTGAGAGCGCAGTTTTAAAACACTGTTTTTGTAGAATTTGCTAGAGGATGTTTGGAGCGATGTGAGGCCTTTGCTGGAAAAGGAAATATCTTCACATAAAACCTAGACAGAAGCATTCTCAGAAACTCCTTTGTGATGAGTGCATTCAAATCACACACTTGAACCTTCCTTTGGAAAGAGCAGTTTTGAAACACTCTTTCTGAAGAATCTGCTAGTGGATATTTGGAGCGATTTGAGGCCTATGCTGGAAATGAAATATCTTCACCTAAAAACTAGACGGAAGCATTCTCAGAAACTCCTTTGTGATGAGTGCATTCAACTCACAGAGTTGAAGCTTCCTTTTGACAGAGCAGTTTTGAAACACTCTTTAAGCAGCATCTGCAAGTGGATATTTGGAGCGCTTTGAGGCCAAGGCTGGAAAACGAAATCTCATCACATAAAAACTCGACAGAAGCATTCTCTGAAACTTCTTTGTGATGAGTGCATTCAACTCACAGACTCGAACGTTTCTTTTGATAGAACAGTTTAGAAACACTCCTTTTGTAGAATCTGCAAGTGTTTATTTGGAGCGCTTTGAGGCCTATGTTGGAAAAGGACATATCTTCACATCAAAAGTAGACAGACGCATTCTCAGAAACTTCTTTGTGATGAGTGCGTTGAACTCACAGAGTTGAACCTACCTATTGATAGAGAAGTTTTGAAACACCCTTTTTGTAGAATCTGCAAGTGAATATTTGGCGCGATTTGAGGCCTATGCAGGAAACGGAAATATCTTCACATGAAAACTAGACAGATGAATTCTCAGAAACGTCTTTGTGATGAGTGCATTCAACTCACAGACTTGAAGCTTCCTTTTGAAAGAGCAGTTTCGAAACACTCTTTTTGTAGAATCTGCAAGTGGATATTTGGAGCGCTTTGAGGGCTATGCTGGAAAAGTTAATACCTTCACCTAAAAACTAGACAGACGCAAACTCAGAAACTTCTTTGTGACGTGTGCATTGAACTCACAGAGTTGAACCTTTCTTTTGATACAGAAGTTTTGAAACACTCTTTTCGTAGAATCTTCAAGTGGATGGATGGAGTGATTTGAGGCCTATGCTGGAAAAGGAAATACCTTCACGTAGAAACGAGACAAAAGCATTCTCAGAAAGTTCCCTGTGCTTTGTGCATTCAACTCACAGAGTTGAACATTCCCGCTGATAGAGCAGTTTTGAAACACTCTTTTTGTAGAATCTGCAAGTGGATATTTGGGGCGCTTTGAGGCCTCTGCCGCCAAAGGAATTATCATTGCATAAAAACTAGACGGAAGCGTTCTCAGAAACTTCCTTGTGATGAGTGCATTCAACTCGCAGAGTGGAACCTTCCTTTCGATAGACCAGTTTTGAAACACTGTTTTTGTAGAATCCGCAAGTGGCTATTTGGAGCTCTTTGAGGCTTATGCTGGAAAAGGAAATATCTTCGTCTACAAACTAGACAGAAGCATTCTCAGAAACTTCTTTGTCACGTGGGGATTGAACTCCCAGAGTTGAACATTCCTTTACATAGAGCAGTTTTGCAACACCCTTTCGGTGGAAAGTGAAAGTGCTTATTTGGTGCGATGGCGGCATCTAGTGGATAAGGAAATACATTCAGATGAAAACAAGATACATCCATTCTCAGAAACTTCTTTGTGATGACTGCATTCTACTCACAGGGTTGAACCTTCCTCTTGATAGAACAGTTTTGAAACACTCTTTTTGTGGAATCTGCAAGTGGCTATTTGGAGCGCTTTGAGGCCTATGCTGGAAAAGGAAATCTCTTCACATAAAACCTAGACAGAAGTATTCCCAGAAAGTTTTTCTGATGTGCGCATTCAACTCACCGAGTTGAACCTTCCTTTAGATAGAGCAGTTTTGAAACACTCTGTCTGTAGTACCTGCGAGTGGATATTTGGAGTGCTTTGAGTGCTACACTGTAAAAGCAAATATCTTCACTTGGAATCCAGACAGAAGAATTCTCAGAGACTTCCCTGTGCTCTCTGCATTCCACTCACAGAGTTGAACCTTCCTTTTGATAGAACAGTTTTGAAACACTCTTGTGGTAGAATCTGCAAGTCGATATTTGGAAGGTTTGGAGGCCTATCCTGGGAAAGGAAATATCTTCCCATCAAAACTAGACAGAAGCATTCTCAGAAACTTCTTAGTGATGTGCGCATTCAAGTCACAGAGTTGAAGCTTCCTTTTGATATAGCAGTTTTGAACCACTCTTTTAGTAGAATCTGCAAGTGGATGTTCGGAGAGCTAAGAGGCCAACACTGGAAAAGGAAATCTCTTCACGTAAAAACTAGACGGAAGCATTCTCAGAAACTTCAATGGGCTTTACGCATTCAACTCACAGAGTGAAATGTTCCTTTTGAGAGCGCAGTTTTAAAACACTGTTTTTGTAGAATTTGCTAGAGGATGTTTGGAGCGATGTGAGGCCTTTGCTGGAAAAGGAAATATCTTCACATAAAACCTAGACAGAAGCATTCTCAGAAACTCCTTTGTGATGAGTGCATTCAAATCACACACTTGAACCTTCCTTTGGAAAGAGCAGTTTTGAAACACTCTTTCTGAAGTATCTGCTAGTGGATATTTGGAGCGATTTGAGGCCTATGCTGGAAATGAAATATCTTCACCTAAAAACTAGACGGAAGCATTCTCAGAAACTCCTTTGTGATGAGTGCATTCAACTCACAGAGTTGAAGCTTCCTTTTGACAGAGCAGTTTTGAAACACTCTTTAAGCAGCATCTGCAAGTGGATATTTGGAGCGCTTTGAGGCCAAGGCTGGAAAACGAAATCGCATCACATAAAAACTCGACAGAAGCATTCTCTGAAACTTCTTTGTGATGAGTGCATTCAACTCACAGACTCGAACGTTTCTTTTGATAGAACAGTTTAGAAACACTCCTTTTGTAGAATCTGCAAGTGTTTATTTGGAGCGCTTTGAGGCCTATGTTGGAAAAGGACATATCTTCACATCAAAAGTAGACAGACGCATTCTCAGAAACTTCTTTGTGATGAGTGCGTTGAACTCACAGAGTTGAACCTACCTATTGATAGAGAAGTTTTGAAACACCCTTTTTGTAGAATCTGCAAGTGAATATTTGGCGCGATTTGAGGCCTATGCAGGAAACGGAAATATCTTCACATGAAAACTAGACAGATGAATTCTCAGAAACGTCTTTGTGATGAGTGCATTCAACTCACAGACTTGAAGCTTCCTTTTGAAAGAGCAGTTTCGAAACACTCTTTTTGTAGAATCTGCAAGTGGATATTTGGAGCGCTTTGAGGGCTATGCTGGAAAAGTTAATACCTTCACCTAAAAACTAGACAGAAGCATACTCAGAAACTTCTTTGTGACGTGTGCATTGAACTCACAGAGTTGAACCTTTCTTTTGATACAGAAGTTTTGAAACACTCTTTTCGTAGAATCTTCAAGTGGATGGATGGAGTGATTTGAGGCCTATGCTGGAAAAGGAAATACCTTCACGTAGAAACGAGACAAAAGCATTCTCAGAAAGTTCCCTGTGCTTTGTGCATTCAACTCACAGAGTTGAACATTCCCTTTGATAGAGCAGTTTTGAAACACTCTTTTTGTAGAATCTGCAAGTGGATATTTGGAGCGCTTTGAGGCCTCTGCCGCCAAAGGAATTATCATTGCTTAAAAACTAGATGGAAGCGTTCTCAGAAACTTCCTTGTGATGAGTGCATTCAACTCGCAGAGTGGAACCTTCCTTTCGATAGACCAGTTTTGAAACACTGTTTTTGTAGAATCCGCAAGTGGCTATTTGGAGCTCTTTGAGGCTTATGCTGGAAAAGGAAATATCTTCGTCTACAAACTAGACAGAAGCATTCTCAGAAACTTCTTTGTCATGTGGGGATTGAACTCACAGAGTTGAACATTCCTTTACATAGAGCAGTTTTGCAACACCCTTTCGGTGGAAAGTGAAAGTGCTTATTTGGTGCGATGGCGGCATCTAGTGGATAAGGAAATACATTCAGATGAAAACAAGATACATCCATTCTCAGAAACTTCTTTGTGATGACTGCATTCTACTCACAGAGTTGAACCTTCCTCTTGATAGAACAGTTTTGAAACACTCTTTTTGTGGAATCTGCAAGTGGCTATTTGGAGCGCTTTGAGGCCTATGCTGGAAAAGGAAATCTCTTCACATAAAACCTAGACAGAAGTATTCCCAGAAAGTTTTTCTGATGTGCGCATTCAACTCACCGAGTTGAACCTTCCTTTAGATAGAGCAGTTTTGAAACACTCTGTCTGTAGTACCTGCGAGTGGATATTTGGAGTGCTTTGAGTGCTACACTGTAAAAGCAAATATCTTCACTTGGAATCTAGACAGAAGAATTCTCAGAGACTTCCCTGTGCTCTCTGCATTCCACTCACAGAGTTGAACCTTCCTTTTGATAGAACAGTTTTGAAACACTCTTGCGGTAGAATCTGCAAGTCGATATTTGGAAGGTTTGGAGGCCTATCCTGGGAAAGGAAATATCTTCCCATCAAAACTAGACAGAAGCATTCTCAGAAACTTCTTAGTGATGTGCGCATTCAAGCCACAGAGTTGAAGCTTCCTTTTGATATAGCAGTTTTGAACCACTCTTTTAGTAGAATCTGCAAGTGGATGTTCGGAGAGCTAAGAGGCCAACACTGGAAAAGGAAATCTCTTCACGTAAAAACTAGACGGAAGCATTCTCAGAAACTTCAATGGGCTTTACGCATTCAACTCACAGAGTGCAATGTTGCTTTTGAGAGCGCAGTTTTAAAACACTGTTTTTGTAGAATTTGCTAGAGGATGTTTGGAGCGATGTGAGGCCTTTGCTGGAAAAGGAAATATCTTCACATAAAACCTAGACAGAAGCATTCTCAGAAACTCCTTTGTGATGAGTGCATTCAAATCACACACTTGAACCTTCCTTTGGAAAGAGCAGTTTTGAAACACTCTTTCTGAAGAATCTGCAAGTGGATATATGGAGCGATTTGAGGCCTATGCTGGAAATGAAATATCTTCACCTAAAAACTAGACGGAAGCATTCTCAGAAACTCCTTTGTGATGAGTGCATTCAACTCACAGAGTTGAAGCTTCCTTTTGACAGAGCAGTTTTGAAACACTCTTTAAGCAGCATCTGCAAGTGGATATTTGGAGCGCTTTGAGGCCAAGGCTGGAAAACGAAATCTCATCACATAAAAACTCGACAGAAGCATTCTCTGAAACTTCTTTGTGATGAGTGCATTCAACTCACAGACTCGAACGTTTCTTTTGATAGAACAGTTTAGAAACACTCCTTTTGTAGAATCTGCAAGTGTTTATTTGGAGCGCTTTGAGGCCTATGTTGGAAAAGGACATATCTTCACATCAAAAGTAGACAGACGCATTCTCAGAAACTTCTTTGTGATGAGTGCGTTGAACTCACAGAGTTGAACCTACCTATTGATAGAGAAGTTTTGAAACACCCTTTTTGTAGAATCTGCAAGTGAATATTTGGCGCGATTTGAGGCCTATGCAGGAAACGGAAATATCTTCACATGAAAACTAGACAGATGAATTCTCAGAAACGTCTTTGTGATGAGTGCATTCAACTCACAGACTTGAAGCTTCCTTTTGAAAGAGCAGTTTCGAAACACTCTTTTTGTAGAATCTGCAAGTGGATATTTGGAGCGCTTTGAGGGCTATGCTGGAAAAGTTAATACCTTCACCTAAAAACTAGACAGACGCAAACTCAGAAACTTCTTTGTGACGTGTGCATTGAACTCACAGAGTTGAACCTTTCTTTTGATACAGAAGTTTTGAAACACTCTTTTCGTAGAATCTTCAAGTGGATGGATGGAGTGATTTGAGGCCTATGCTGGAAAAGGAAATACCTTCACGTAGAAACGAGACAAAAGCATTCTCAGAAAGTTCCCTGTGCTTTGTGCATTCAACTCACAGAGTTGAACATTCCCGCTGATAGAGCAGTTTTGAAACACTCTTTTTGTAGAATCTGCAAGTGGATATTTGGGGCGCTTTGAGGCCTCTGCCGCCAAAGGAATTATCATTGCATAAAAACTAGACGGAAGCGTTCTCAGAAACTTCCTTGTGATGAGTGCATTCAACTCGCAGAGTGGAACCTTCCTTTCGATAGACCAGTTTTGAAACACTGTTTTTGTAGAATCCGCAAGTGGCTATTTGGAGCTCTTTGAGGCTTATGCTGGAAAAGGAAATATCTTCGTCTACAAACTAGACAGAAGCATTCTCAGAAACTTCTTTGTCACGTGGGGATTGAACTCACAGAGTTGAACATTCCTTTACATAGAGCAGTTTTGCAACACCCTTTCGGTGGAAAGTGAAAGTGCTTATTTGGTGCGATGGCGGCATCTAGTGGATAAGGAAATACATTCAGATGAAAACAAGATACATATATTCTCAGAAACTTCTTTGTGATGACTGCATTCTACTCACAGAGTTGAACCTTCCTCTTGATAGAACAGTTTTGAAACACTCTTTTTGTGGAATCTGCAAGTGGCTATTTGGAGCGCTTTGAGGCCTATGCTGGAAAAGGAAATCTCTTCACATAAAACCTAGACAGAAGTATTCCCAGAAAGTTTTTCTGATATGCGCATTCAACTCACCGAGTTGAACCTTCCTTTAGATAGAGCAGTTTTGAAACACTCTGTCTGTAGTACCTGCGAGTGGATATTTGGAGTGCTTTGAGTGCTACACTGTAAAAGCAAATATCTTCACTTGGAATCTAGACAGAAGAATTCTCAGAGACTTCCCTGTGCTCTCTGCATTCCACTCACAGAGTTGAACCTTCCTTTTGATAGAACAGTTTTGAAACACTCTTGTGGTAGAATCTGCAAGTCGATATTTGGAAGGTTTGGAGGCCTATCCTGGGAAAGGAAATATCTTCCCATCAAAACTAGACAGAAGCATTCTCAGAAACTTCTTAGTGATGTGCGCATTCAAGCCACAGAGTTGAAGCTTCCTTTTGATATAGCAGTTTTGAACCACTCTTTTAGTAGAATCTGCAAGTGGATGTTCGGAGAGCTAAGAGGCCAACACTGGAAAAGGAAATCTCTTCACGTAAAAACTAGACGGAAGCATTCTCAGAAACTTCAATGGGCTTTACGCATTCAACTCACAGAGTGCAATGTTGCTTTTGAGAGCGCAGTTTTAAAACACTGTTTTTGTAGAATTTGCTAGAGGATGTTTGGAGCGATGTGAGGCCTTTGCTGGAAAAGGAAATATCTTCACATAAAACCTAGACAGAAGCATTCTCAGAAACTCCTTTGTGATGAGTGCATTCAAATCACACACTTGAACCTTCCTTTGGAAAGAGCAGTTTTGAAACACTCTTTCTGAAGAATCTGCAAGTGGATATTTGGAGCGATTTGAGGCCTATGCTGGAAATGAAATATCTTCACCTAAAAACTAGACGGAAGCATTCTCAGAAACTCCTTTGTGATGAGTGCATTCAACTCACAGAGTTGAAGCTTCCTTTTGACAGAGCAGTTTTGAAACACTCTTTAAGCAGCATCTGCAAGTGGATATTTGGAGCGCTTTGAGGCCAAGGCTGGAAAACGAAATATCATCACATAAAAACTCGACAGAAGCATTCTCTGAAACTTCTTTGTGATGAGTGCATTCAGCTCACAGACTCGAACGTTTCTTTTGATAGAACAGTTTAGAAACACTCCTTTTGTAGAATCTGCAAGTGTTTATTTGGAGCGCTTTGAGGCCTATGTTGGAAAAACGACATATCTTCACATCAAAAGTAGACAGACGCATTCTCAGAAACTTCTTTGTGATGAGTGCGTTGAACTCACAGAGTTGAACCTACCTATTGATAGAGAAGTTTTGAAACACCCTTTTTGTAGAATCTGCAAGTGAATATTTGGCGCGATTTGAGGCCTATGCAGGAAACGGAAATATCTTCACATGAAAACTAGACAGATGAATTCTCAGAAACGTCTTTGTGATGAGTGCATTCAACTCACAGACTTGAAGCTTCCTTTTGAAAGAGCAGTTTCGAAACACTCTTTTTGTAGAATCTGCAAGTGGATATTTGGAGCGCTTTGAGGGCTATGCTGGAAAAGTTAATACCTTCACCTAAAAACTAGACAGAAGCATACTCAGAAACTTCTTTGTGACGTGTGCATTGAACTCACAGAGTTGAACCTTTCTTTTGATACAGAAGTTTTGAAACACTCTTTTCGTAGAATCTTCAAGTGGATGGATGGAGTGATTTGAGGCCTATGCTGGAAAAGGAAATACCTTCACGTAGAAACGAGACAAAAGCATTCTCAGAAAGTTCCCTGTGCTTTGTGCATTCAACTCACAGAGTTGAACATTCCCTTTGATAGAGCAGTTTTGAAACACTCTTTTTGTAGAATCTGCAAGTGGATATTTGGAGCGCTTTGAGGCCTCTGCCGCCAAAGGAATTATCATTGCTTAAAAACTAGATGGAAGCGTTCTCAGAAACTTCCTTGTGATGAGTGCATTCAACTCGCAGAGTGGAACCTTCCTTTCGATAGACCAGTTTTGAAACACTGTTTTTGTAGAATCCGCAAGTGGCTATTTGGAGCTCTTTGAGGCTTATGCTGGAAAAGGAAATATCTTCGTCTACAAACTAGACAGAAGCATTCTCAGAAACTTCTTTGTCACGTGGGGATTGAACTCACAGAGTTGAACATTCCTTTACATAGAGCAGTTTTGCAACACCCTTTCGGTGGAAAGTGAAAGTGCTTATTTGGTGCGATGGCGGCATCTAGTGGATAAGGAAATACATTCAGATGAAAACAAGATACATCCATTCTCAGAAACTTCTTTGTGATGACTGCATTCTACTCACAGAGTTGAACCTTCCTCTTGATAGAACAGTTTTGAAACACTCTTTTTGTGGAATCTGCAAGTGGCTATTTGGAGCGCTTTGAGGCCTATGCTGGAAAAGGAAATCTCTTCACATAAAACCTAGACAGAAGTATTCCCAGAAAGTTTTTCTGATGTGCGCATTCAACTCACCGAGTTGAACCTTCCTTTAGATAGAGCAGTTTTGAAACACTCTGTCTGTAGTACCTGCGAGTGGATATTTGGAGTGCTTTGAGTGCTACACTGTAAAAGCAAATATCTTCACTTGGAATCTAGACAGAAGAATTCTCAGAGACTTCCCTGTGCTCTCTGCATTCCACTCACAGAGTTGAACCTTCCTTTTGATAGAACAGTTTTGAAACACTCTTGTGGTAGAATCTGCAAGTCGATATTTGGAAGGTTTGGAGGCCTATCCTGGGAAAGGAAATATCTTCCCATCAAAACTAGACAGAAGCATTCTCAGAAACTTCTTAGTGATGTGCGCATTCAAGCCACAGAGTTGAAGCTTCCTTTTGATATAGCAGTTTTGAACCACTCTTTTAGTAGAATCTGCAAGTGGATGTTCGGAGAGCTAAGAGGCCAACACTGGAAAAGGAAATCTCTTCACGTAAAAACTAGACGGAAGCATTCTCAGAAACTTCAATGGGCTTTACGCATTCAACTCACAGAGTGCAATGTTGCTTTTGAGAGCGCAGTTTTAAAACACTGTTTTTGTAGAATTTGCTAGAGGATGTTTGGAGCGATGTGAGGCCTTTGCTGGAAAAGGAAATATCTTCACATAAAACCTAGACAGAAGCATTCTCAGAAACTCCTTTGTGATGAGTGCATTCAAATCACACACTTGAACCTTCCTTTGGAAAGAGCAGTTTTGAAACACTCTTTCTGAAGAATCTGCAAGTGGATATTTGGAGCGATTTGAGGCCTATGCTGGAAATGAAATATCTTCACCTAAAAACTAGACGGAAGCATTCTCAGAAACTCCTTTGTGATGAGTGCATTCAACTCACAGAGTTGAAGCTTCCTTTTGACAGAGCAGTTTTGAAACACTCTTTAAGCAGCATCTGCAAGTGGATATTTGGAGCGCTTTGAGGCCAAGGCTGGAAAACGAAATCTCATCACATAAAAACTCGACAGAAGCATTCTCTGAAACTTCTTTGTGATGAGTGCATTCAGCTCACAGACTCGAACGTTTCTTTTGATAGAACAGTTTAGAAACACTCCTTTTGTAGAATCTGCAAGTGTTTATTTGGAGCGCTTTGAGGCCTATGTTGGAAAAACGACATATCTTCACATCAAAAGTAGACAGACGCATTCTCAGAAACTTCTTTGTGATGAGTGCGTTGAACTCACAGAGTTGAACCTACCTATTGATAGAGAAGTTTTGAAACACCCTTTTTGTAGAATCTGCAAGTGAATATTTGGCGCGATTTGAGGCCTATGCAGGAAACGGAAATATCTTCACATGGAAACTAGACAGATGAATTCTCAGAAACGTCTTTGTGATGAGTGCATTCAACTCACAGACTTGAAGCTTCCTTTTGAAAGAGCAGTTTCGAAACACTCTTTTTGTAGAATCTGCAAGTGGATATTTGGAGCGCTTTGAGGGCTATGCTGGAAAAGTTAATACCTTCACCTAAAAACTAGACAGAAGCATACTCAGAAACTTCTTTGTGACGTGTGCATTGAACTCACAGAGTTGAACCTTTCTTTTGATACAGAAGTTTTGAAACACTCTTTTCGTAGAATCTTCAAGTGGATGGATGGAGTGATTTGAGGCCTATGCTGGAAAAGGAAATACCTTCACGTAGAAACGAGACAAAAGCATTCTCAGAAAGTTCCCTGTGCTTTGTGCATTCAACTCACAGAGTTGAACATTCCCTTTGATAGAGCAGTTTTGAAACACTCTTTTTGTAGAATCTGCAAGTGGATATTTGGAGCGCTTTGAGGCCTCTGCCGCCAAAGGAATTATCATTGCATAAAAACTAGATGGAAGCGTTCTCAGAAACTTCCTTGTGATGAGTGCATTCAACTCGCAGAGTGGAACCTTCCTTTCGATAGACCAGTTTTGAAACACTGTTTTTGTAGAATCCGCAAGTGGCTATTTGGAGCTCTTTGAGGCTTATGCTGGAAAAGGAAATATCTTCGTCTACAAACTAGACAGAAGCATTCTCAGAAACTTCTTTGTCACGTGGGGATTGAACTCACAGAGTTGAACATTCCTTTACATAGAGCAGTTTTGCAACACCCTTTCGGTGGAAAGTGAAAGTGCTTATTTGGTGTGATGGCGGCATCTAGTGGATAAGGAAATACATTCAGATGAAAACAAGATACATCCATTCTCAGAAACTTCTTTGTGATGACTGCATTCTACTCACAGAGTTGAACCTTCCTCTTGATAGAACAGTTTTGAAACACTCTTTTTGTGGAATCTGCAAGTGGCTATTTGGAGCGCTTTGAGGCCTATGCTGGAAAAGGAAATCTCTTCACATAAAACCTAGACAGAAGTATTCCCAGAAAGTTTTTCTGATGTGCGCATTCAACTCACCGAGTTGAACCTTCCTTTAGATAGAGCAGTTTTGAAACACTCTGTCTGTAGTACCTGCGAGTGGATATTTGGAGTGCTTTGAGTGCTACACTGTAAAAGCAAATATCTTCACTTGGAATCTAGACAGAAGAATTCTCAGAGACTTCCCTGTGCTCTCTGCATTCCACTCACAGAGTTGAACCTTCCTTTTGATAGAACAGTTTTGAAACACTCTTGTGGTAGAATCTGCAAGTCGATATTTGGAAGGTTTGGAGGCCTATCCTGGGAAAGGAAATATCTTCCCATCAAAACTAGACAGAAGCATTCTCAGAAACTTCTTAGTGATGTGCGCATTCAAGGCACAGAGTTGAAGCTTCCTTTTGATATAGCAGTTTTGAACCACTCTTTTAGTAGAATCTGCAAGTGGATGTTCGGAGAGCTAAGAGGCCAACACTGGAAAAGGAAATCTCTTCACGTAAAAACTAGACGGAAGCATTCTCAGAAACTTCAATGGGCTTTACGCATTCAACTCACAGAGTGCAATGTTGCTTTTGAGAGCGCAGTTTTAAAACACTGTTTTTGTAGAATTTGCTAGAGGATGTTTGGAGCGATGTGAGGCCTTTGCTGGAAAAGGAAATATCTTCACATAAAACCTAGACAGAAGCATTCTCAGAAACTCCTTTGTGATGAGTGCATTCAAATCACACACTTGAACCTTCCTTTGGAAAGAGCAGTTTTGAAACACTCTTTCTGAAGAATCTGCAAGTGGATATTTGGAGCGATTTGAGGCCTATGCTGGAAATGAAATATCTTCACCTAAAAACTAGACGGAAGCATTCTCAGAAACTCCTTTGTGATGAGTGCATTCAACTCACAGAGTTGAAGCTTCCTTTTGACAGAGCAGTTTTGAAACACTCTTTAAGCAGCATCTGCAAGTGGATATTTGGAGCGCTTTGAGGCCAAGGCTGGAAAACGAAATATCATCACATAAAAACTCGACAGAAGCATTCTCTGAAACTTCTTTGTGATGAGTGCATTCAGCTCACAGACTCGAACGTTTCTTTTGATAGAACAGTTTAGAAACACTCCTTTTGTAGAATCTGCAAGTGTTTATTTGGAGCGCTTTGAGGCCTATGTTGGAAAAACGACATATCTTCACATCAAAAGTAGACAGACGCATTCTCAGAAACTTCTTTGTGATGAGTGCGTTGAACTCACAGAGTTGAACCTACCTATTGATAGAGAAGTTTTGAAACACCCTTTTTGTAGAATCTGCAAGTGAATATTTGGCGCGATTTGAGGCCTATGCAGGAAACGGAAATATCTTCACATGAAAACTAGACAGATGAATTCTCAGAAACGTCTTTGTGATGAGTGCATTCAACTCACAGACTTGAAGCTTCCTTTTGAAAGAGCAGTTTCGAAACACTCTTTTTGTAGAATCTGCAAGTGGATATTTGGAGCGCTTTGAGGGCTATGCTGGAAAAGTTAATACCTTCACCTAAAAACTAGACAGAAGCATACTCAGAAACTTCTTTGTGACGTGTGCATTGAACTCACAGAGTTGAACCTTTCTTTTGATACAGAAGTTTTGAAACACTCTTTTCGTAGAATCTTCAAGTGGATGGATGGAGTGATTTGAGGCCTATGCTGGAAAAGGAAATACCTTCACGTAGAAACGAGACAAAAGCATTCTCAGAAAGTTCCCTGTGCTTTGTGCATTCAACTCACAGAGTTGAACATTCCCTTTGATAGAGCAGTTTTGAAACACTCTTTTTGTAGAATCTGCAAGTGGATATTTGGAGCGCTTTGAGGCCTCTGCCGCCAAAGGAATTATCATTGCTTAAAAACTAGATGGAAGCGTTCTCAGAAACTTCCTTGTGATGAGTGCATTCAACTCGCAGAGTGGAACCTTCCTTTCGATAGACCAGTTTTGAAACACTGTTTTTGTAGAATCCGCAAGTGGCTATTTGGAGCTCTTTGAGGCTTATGCTGGAAAAGGAAATATCTTCGTCTACAAACTAGACAGAAGCATTCTCAGAAACTTCTTTGTCACGTGGGGATTGAACTCACAGAGTTGAACATTCCTTTACATAGAGCAGTTTTGCAACACCCTTTCGGTGGAAAGTGAAAGTGCTTATTTGGTGCGATGGCGGCATCTAGTGGATAAGGAAATACATTCAGATGAAAACAAGATACATCCATTCTCAGAAACTTCTTTGTGATGACTGCATTCTACTCACAGAGTTGAACCTTCCTCTTGATAGAACAGTTTTGAAACACTCTTTTTGTGGAATCTGCAAGTGGCTATTTGGAGCGCTTTGAGGCCTATGCTGGAAAAGGAAATCTCTTCACATAAAACCTAGACAGAAGTATTCCCAGAAAGTTTTTCTGATGTGCGCATTCAACTCACCGAGTTGAACCTTCCTTTAGATAGAGCAGTTTTGAAACACTCTGTCTGTAGTACCTGCGAGTGGATATTTGGAGTGCTTTGAGTGCTACACTGTAAAAGCAAATATCTTCACTTGGAATCTAGACAGAAGAATTCTCAGAGACTTCCCTGTGCTCTCTGCATTCCACTCACAGAGTTGAACCTTCCTTTTGATAGAACAGTTTTGAAACACTCTTGTGGTAGAATCTGCAAGTCGATATTTGGAAGGTTTGGAGGCCTATCCTGGGAAAGGAAATATCTTCCCATCAAAACTAGACAGAAGCATTCTCAGAAACTTCTTAGTGATGTGCGCATTCAAGCCACAGAGTTGAAGCTTCCTTTTGATATAGCAGTTTTGAACCACTCTTTTAGTAGAATCTGCAAGTGGATGTTCGGAGAGCTAAGAGGCCAACACTGGAAAAGGAAATCTCTTCACGTAAAAACTAGACGGAAGCATTCTCAGAAACTTCAATGGGCTTTACGCATTCAACTCACAGAGTGCAATGTTGCTTTTGAGAGCGCAGTTTTAAAACACTGTTTTTGTAGAATTTGCTAGAGGATGTTTGGAGCGATGTGAGGCCTTTGCTGGAAAAGGAAATATCTTCACATAAAACCTAGACAGAAGCATTCTCAGAAACTCCTTTGTGATGAGTGCATTCAAATCACACACTTGAACCTTCCTTTGGAAAGAGCAGTTTTGAAACACTCTTTCTGAAGAATCTGCAAGTGGATATTTGGAGCGATTTGAGGCCTATGCTGGAAATGAAATATCTTCACCTAAAAACTAGACGGAAGCATTCTCAGAAACTCCTTTGTGATGAGTGCATTCAACTCACAGAGTTGAAGCTTCCTTTTGACAGAGCAGTTTTGAAACACTCTTTAAGCAGCATCTGCAAGTGGATATTTGGAGCGCTTTGAGGCCAAGGCTGGAAAACGAAATCTCATCACATAAAAACTCGACAGAAGCATTCTCTGAAACTTCTTTGTGATGAGTGCATTCAGCTCACAGACTCGAACGTTTCTTTTGATAGAACAGTTTAGAAACACTCCTTTTGTAGAATCTGCAAGTGTTTATTTGGAGCGCTTTGAGGCCTATGTTGGAAAAACGACATATCTTCACATCAAAAGTAGACAGACGCATTCTCAGAAACTTCTTTGTGATGAGTGCGTTGAACTCACAGAGTTGAACCTACCAATTGATAGAGAAGTTTTGAAACACCCTTTTTGTAGAATCTGCAAGTGAATATTTGGCGCGATTTGAGGCCTATGCAGGAAACGGAAATATCTTCACATGGAAACTAGACAGATGAATTCTCAGAAACGTCTTTGTGATGAGTGCATTCAACTCACAGACTTGAAGCTTCCTTTTGAAAGAGCAGTTTCGAAACACTCTTTTTGTAGAATCTGCAAGTGGATATTTGGAGCGCTTTGAGGGCTATGCTGGAAAAGTTAATACCTTCACCTAAAAACTAGACAGAAGCATACTCAGAAACTTCTTTGTGACGTGTGCATTGAACTCACAGAGTTGAACCTTTCTTTTGATACAGAAGTTTTGAAACACTCTTTTCGTAGAATCTTCAAGTGGATGGATGGAGTGATTTGAGGCCTATGCTGGAAAAGGAAATACCTTCACGTAGAAACGAGACAAAAGCATTCTCAGAAAGTTCCCTGTGCTTTGTGCATTCAACTCACAGAGTTGAACATTCCCTTTGATAGAGCAGTTTTGAAACACTCTTTTTGTAGAATCTGCAAGTGGATATTTGGAGCGCTTTGAGGCCTCTGCCGCCAAAGGAATTATCATTGCTTAAAAACTAGATGGAAGCGTTCTCAGAAACTTCCTTGTGATGAGTGCATTCAACTCGCAGAGTGGAACCTTCCTTTCGATAGACCAGTTTTGAAACACTGTTTTTGTAGAATCCGCAAGTGGCTATTTGGAGCTCTTTGAGGCTTATGCTGGAAAAGGAAATATCTTCGTCTACAAACTAGACAGAAGCATTCTCAGAAACTTCTTTGTCACGTGGGGATTGAACTCACAGAGTTGAACATTCCTTTACATAGAGCAGTTTTGCAACACCCTTTCGGTGGAAAGTGAAAGTGCTTATTTGGTGCGATGGCGGCATCTAGTGGATAAGGAAATACATTCAGATGAAAACAAGATACATCCATTCTCAGAAACTTCTTTGTGATGACTGCATTCTACTCACAGAGTTGAACCTTCCTCTTGATAGAACAGTTTTGAAACACTCTTTTTGTGGAATCTGCAAGTGGCTATTTGGAGCGCTTTGAGGCCTATGCTGGAAAAGGAAATCTCTTCACATAAAACCTAGACAGAAGTATTCCCAGAAAGTTTTTCTGATGTGCGCATTCAACTCACCGAGTTGAACCTTCCTTTAGATAGAGCAGTTTTGAAACACTCTGTCTGTAGTACCTGCGAGTGGATATTTGGAGTGCTTTGAGTGCTACACTGTAAAAGCAAATATCTTCACTTGGAATCTAGACAGAAGAATTCTCAGAGACTTCCCTGTGCTCTCTGCATTCCACTCACAGAGTTGAACCTTCCTTTTGATAGAACAGTTTTGAAACACTCTTGTGGTAGAATCTGCAAGTCGATATTTGGAAGGTTTGGAGGCCTATCCTGGGAAAGGAAGTATCTTCCCATCAAAACTAGACAGAAGCATTCTCAGAAACTTCTTAGTGATGTGCGCATTCAAGCCACAGAGTTGAAGCTTCCTTTTGATATAGCAGTTTTGAACCACTCTTTTAGTAGAATCTGCAAGTGGATGTTCGGAGAGCTAAGAGGCCAACACTGGAAAAGGAAATCTCTTCACGTAAAAACTAGACGGAAGCATTCTCAGAAACTTCAATGGGCTTTACGCATTCAACTCACAGAGTGCAATGTTGCTTTTGAGAGCGCAGTTTTAAAACACTGTTTTTGTAGAATTTGCTAGAGGATGTTTGGAGCGATGTGAGGCCTTTGCTGGAAAAGGAAATATCTTCACATAAAACCTAGACAGAAGCATTCTCAGAAACTCCTTTGTGATGAGTGCATTCAAATCACACACTTGAACCTTCCTTTGGAAAGAGCAGTTTTGAAACACTCTTTCTGAAGAATCTGCAAGTGGATATTTGGAGCGATTTGAGGCCTATGCTGGAAATGAAATATCTTCACCTAAAAACTAGACGGAAGCATTCTCAGAAACTCCTTTGTGATGAGTGCATTCAACTCACAGAGTTGAAGCTTCCTTTTGACAGAGCAGTTTTGAAACACTCTTTAAGCAGCATCTGCAAGTGGATATTTGGAGCGCTTTGAGGCCAAGGCTGGAAAACGAAATCTCATCACATAAAAACTCGACAGAAGCATTCTCTGAAACTTCTTTGTGATGAGTGCATTCAACTCACAGACTCGAACGTTTCTTTTGATAGAACAGTTTAGAAACACTCCTTTTGTAGAATCTGCAAGTGTTTATTTGGAGCGCTTTGAGGCCTATGTTGGAAAAGGACATATCTTCACATCAAAAGTAGACAGACGCATTCTCAGAAACTTCTTTGTGATGAGTGCGTTGAACTCACAGAGTTGAACCTACCTATTGATAGAGAAGTTTTGAAACACCCTTTTTGTAGAATCTGCAAGTGAATATTTGGCGCGATTTGAGGCCTATGCAGGAAACGGAAATATCTTCACATGAAAACTAGACAGATGAATTCTCAGAAACGTCTTTGTGATGAGTGCATTCAACTCACAGACTTGAAGCTTCCTTTTGAAAGAGCAGTTTCGAAACACTCTTTTTGTAGAATCTGCAAGTGGATATTTGGAGCGCTTTGAGGGCTATGCTGGAAAAGTTAATACCTTCACCTAAAAACTAGACAGAAGCATACTCAGAAACTTCTTTGTGACGTGTGCATTGAACTCACAGAGTTGAACCTTTCTTTTGATACAGAAGTTTTGAAACACTCTTTTCGTAGAATCTTCAAGTGGATGGATGGAGTGATTTGAGGCCTATGCTGGAAAAGGAAATACCTTCACGTAGAAACGAGACAAAAGCATTCTCAGAAAGTTCCCTGTGCTTTGTGCATTCAACTCACAGAGTTGAACATTCCCTTTGATAGAGCAGTTTTGAAACACTCTTTTTGTAGAATCTGCAAGTGGATATTTGGAGCGCTTTGAGGCCTCTGCCGCCAAAGGAATTATCATTGCTTAAAAACTAGATGGAAGCGTTCTCAGAAACTTCCTTGTGATGAGTGCATTCAACTCGCAGAGTGGAACCTTCCTTTCGATAGACCAGTTTTGAAACACTGTTTTTGTAGAATCCGCAAGTGGCTATTTGGAGCTCTTTGAGGCTTATGCTGGAAAAGGAAATATCTTCGTCTACAAACTAGACAGAAGCATTCTCAGAAACTTCTTTGTCACGTGGGGATTGAACTCACAGAGTTGAACATTCCTTTACATAGAGCAGTTTTGCAACACCCTTTCGGTGGAAAGTGAAAGTGCTTATTTGGTGCGATGGCGGCATCTAGTGGATAAGGAAATACATTCAGATGAAAACAAGATACATCCATTCTCAGAAACTTCTTTGTGATGACTGCATTCTACTCACAGAGTTGAACCTTCCTCTTGATAGAACAGTTTTGAAACACTCTTTTTGTGGAATCTGCAAGTGGCTATTTGGAGCGCTTTGAGGCCTATGCTGGAAAAGGAAATCTCTTCACATAAAACCTAGACAGAAGTATTCCCAGAAAGTTTTTCTGATGTGCGCATTCAACTCACCGAGTTGAACCTTCCTTTAGATAGAGCAGTTTTGAAACACTCTGTCTGTAGTACCTGCGAGTGGATATTTGGAGTGCTTTGAGTGCTACACTGTAAAAGCAAATATCTTCACTTGGAATCTAGACAGAAGAATTCTCAGAGACTTCCCTGTGCTCTCTGCATTCCACTCACAGAGTTGAACCTTCCTTTTGATAGAACAGTTTTGAAACACTCTTGTGGTAGAATCTGCAAGTCGATATTTGGAAGGTTTGGAGGCCTATCCTGGGAAAGGAAATATCTTCCCATCAAAACTAGACAGAAGCATTCTCAGAAACTTCTTAGTGATGTGCGCATTCAAGCCACAGAGTTGAAGCTTCCTTTTGATATAGCAGTTTTGAACCACTCTTTTAGTAGAATCTGCAAGTGGATGTTCGGAGAGCTAAGAGGCCAACACTGGAAAAGGAAATCTCTTCACGTAAAAACTAGACGGAAGCATTCTCAGAAACTTCAATGGGCTTTACGCATTCAACTCACAGAGTGCAATGTTGCTTTTGAGAGCGCAGTTTTAAAACACTGTTTTTGTAGAATTTGCTAGAGGATGTTTGGAGCGATGTGAGGCCTTTGCTGGAAAAGGAAATATCTTCACATAAAACCTAGACAGAAGCATTCTCAGAAACTCCTTTGTGATGAGTGCATTCAAATCACACACTTGAACCTTCCTTTGGAAAGAGCAGTTTTGAAACACTCTTTCTGAAGAATCTGCAAGTGGATATTTGGAGCGATTTGAGGCCTATGCTGGAAATGAAATATCTTCACCTAAAAACTAGACGGAAGCATTCTCAGAAACTCCTTTGTGATGAGTGCATTCAACTCACAGAGTTGAAGCTTCCTTTTGACAGAGCAGTTTTGAAACACTCTTTAAGCAGCATCTGCAAGTGGATATTTGGAGCGCTTTGAGGCCAAGGCTGGAAAACGAAATCTCATCACATAAAAACTCGACAGAAGCATTCTCTGAAACTTCTTTGTGATGAGTGCATTCAGCTCACAGACTCGAACGTTTCTTTTGATAGAACAGTTTAGAAACACTCCTTTTGTAGAATCTGCAAGTGTTTATTTGGAGCGCTTTGAGGCCTATGTTGGAAAAACGACATATCTTCACATCAAAAGTAGACAGACGCATTCTCAGAAACTTCTTTGTGATGAGTGCGTTGAACTCACAGAGTTGAACCTACCAATTGATAGAGAAGTTTTGAAACACCCTTTTTGTAGAATCTGCAAGTGAATATTTGGCGCGATTTGAGGCCTATGCAGGAAACGGAAATATCTTCACATGGAAACTAGACAGATGAATTCTCAGAAACGTCTTTGTGATGAGTGCATTCAACTCACAGACTTGAAGCTTCCTTTTGAAAGAGCAGTTTCGAAACACTCTTTTTGTAGAATCTGCAAGTGGATATTTGGAGCGCTTTGAGGGCTATGCTGGAAAAGTTAATACCTTCACCTAAAAACTAGACAGAAGCATACTCAGAAACTTCTTTGTGACGTGTGCATTGAACTCACAGAGTTGAACCTTTCTTTTGATACAGAAGTTTTGAAACACTCTTTTCGTAGAATCTTCAAGTGGATGGATGGAGTGATTTGAGGCCTATGCTGGAAAAGGAAATACCTTCACGTAGAAACGAGACAAAAGCATTCTCAGAAAGTTCCCTGTGCTTTGTGCATTCAACTCACAGAGTTGAACATTCCCTTTGATAGAGCAGTTTTGAAACACTCTTTTTGTAGAATCTGCAAGTGGATATTTGGAGCGCTTTGAGGCCTCTGCCGCCAAAGGAATTATCATTGCTTAAAAACTAGATGGAAGCGTTCTCAGAAACTTCCTTGTGATGAGTGCATTCAACTCGCAGAGTGGAACCTTCCTTTCGATAGACCAGTTTTGAAACACTGTTTTTGTAGAATCCGCAAGTGGCTATTTGGAGCTCTTTGAGGCTTATGCTGGAAAAGGAAATATCTTCGTCTACAAACTAGACAGAAGCATTCTCAGAAACTTCTTTGTCACGTGGGGATTGAACTCACAGAGTTGAACATTCCTTTACATAGAGCAGTTTTGCAACACCCTTTCGGTGGAAAGTGAAAGTGCTTATTTGGTGCGATGGCGGCATCTAGTGGATAAGGAAATACATTCAGATGAAAACAAGATACATCCATTCTCAGAAACTTCTTTGTGATGACTGCATTCTACTCACAGAGTTGAACCTTCCTCTTGATAGAACAGTTTTGAAACACTCTTTTTGTGGAATCTGCAAGTGGCTATTTGGAGCGCTTTGAGGCCTATGCTGGAAAAGGAAATCTCTTCACATAAAACCTAGACAGAAGTATTCCCAGAAAGTTTTTCTGATGTGCGCATTCAACTCACCGAGTTGAACCTTCCTTTAGATAGAGCAGTTTTGAAACACTCTGTCTGTAGTACCTGCGAGTGGATATTTGGAGTGCTTTGAGTGCTACACTGTAAAAGCAAATATCTTCACTTGGAATCTAGACAGAAGAATTCTCAGAGACTTCCCTGTGCTCTCTGCATTCCACTCACAGAGTTGAACCTTCCTTTTGATAGAACAGTTTTGAAACACTCTTGTGGTAGAATCTGCAAGTCGATATTTGGAAGGTTTGGAGGCCTATCCTGGGAAAGGAAGTATCTTCCCATCAAAACTAGACAGAAGCATTCTCAGAAACTTCTTAGTGATGTGCGCATTCAAGCCACAGAGTTGAAGCTTCCTTTTGATATAGCAGTTTTGAACCACTCTTTTAGTAGAATCTGCAAGTGGATGTTCGGAGAGCTAAGAGGCCAACACTGGAAAAGGAAATCTCTTCACGTAAAAACTAGACGGAAGCATTCTCAGAAACTTCAATGGGCTTTACGCATTCAACTCACAGAGTGCAATGTTGCTTTTGAGAGCGCAGTTTTAAAACACTGTTTTTGTAGAATTTGCTAGAGGATGTTTGGAGCGATGTGAGGCCTTTGCTGGAAAAGGAAATATCTTCACATAAAACCTAGACAGAAGCATTCTCAGAAACTCCTTTGTGATGAGTGCATTCAAATCACACACTTGAACCTTCCTTTGGAAAGAGCAGTTTTGAAACACTCTTTCTGAAGAATCTGCAAGTGGATATTTGGAGCGATTTGAGGCCTATGCTGGAAATGAAATATCTTCACCTAAAAACTAGACGGAAGCATTCTCAGAAACTCCTTTGTGATGAGTGCATTCAACTCACAGAGTTGAAGCTTCCTTTTGACAGAGCAGTTTTGAAACACTCTTTAAGCAGCATCTGCAAGTGGATATTTGGAGCGCTTTGAGGCCAAGGCTGGAAAACGAAATCTCATCACATAAAAACTCGACAGAAGCATTCTCTGAAACTTCTTTGTGATGAGTGCATTCAACTCACAGACTCGAACGTTTCTTTTGATAGAACAGTTTAGAAACACTCCTTTTGTAGAATCTGCAAGTGTTTATTTGGAGCGCTTTGAGGCCTATGTTGGAAAAGGACATATCTTCACATCAAAAGTAGACAGACGCATTCTCAGAAACTTCTTTGTGATGAGTGCGTTGAACTCACAGAGTTGAACCTACCTATTGATAGAGAAGTTTTGAAACACCCTTTTTGTAGAATCTGCAAGTGAATATTTGGCGCGATTTGAGGCCTATGCAGGAAACGGAAATATCTTCACATGAAAACTAGACAGATGAATTCTCAGAAACGTCTTTGTGATGAGTGCATTCAACTCACAGACTTGAAGCTTCCTTTTGAAAGAGCAGTTTCGAAACACTCTTTTTGTAGAATCTGCAAGTGGATATTTGGAGCGCTTTGAGGGCTATGCTGGAAAAGTTAATACCTTCACCTAAAAACTAGACAGAAGCATACTCAGAAACTTCTTTGTGACGTGTGCATTGAACTCACAGAGTTGAACCTTTCTTTTGATACAGAAGTTTTGAAACACTCTTTTCGTAGAATCTTCAAGTGGATGGATGGAGTGATTTGAGGCCTATGCTGGAAAAGGAAATACCTTCACGTAGAAACGAGACAAAAGCATTCTCAGAAAGTTCCCTGTGCTTTGTGCATTCAACTCACAGAGTTGAACATTCCCTTTGATAGAGCAGTTTTGAAACACTCTTTTTGTAGAATCTGCAAGTGGATATTTGGAGCGCTTTGAGGCCTCTGCCGCCAAAGGAATTATCATTGCATAAAAACTAGATGGAAGCGTTCTCAGAAACTTCCTTGTGATGAGTGCATTCAACTCGCAGAGTGGAACCTTCCTTTCGATAGACCAGTTTTGAAACACTGTTTTTGTAGAATCCGCAAGTGGCTATTTGGAGCTCTTTGAGGCTTATGCTGGAAAAGGAAATATCTTCGTCTACAAACTAGACAGAAGCATTCTCAGAAACTTCTTTGTCACGTGGGGATTGAACTCACAGAGTTGAACATTCCTTTACATAGAGCAGTTTTGCAACACCCTTTCGGTGGAAAGTGAAAGTGCTTATTTGGTGCGATGGCGGCATCTAGTGGATAAGGAAATACATTCAGATGAAAACAAGATACATCCATTCTCAGAAACTTCTTTGTGATGACTGCATTCTACTCACAGAGTTGAACCTTCCTCTTGATAGAACAGTTTTGAAACACTCTTTTTGTGGAATCTGCAAGTGGCTATTTGGAGCGCTTTGAGGCCTATGCTGGAAAAGGAAATCTCTTCACATAAAACCTAGACAGAAGTATTCCCAGAAAGTTTTTCTGATGTGCGCATTCAACTCACCGAGTTGAACCTTCCTTTAGATAGAGCAGTTTTGAAACACTCTGTCTGTAGTACCTGCGAGTGGATATTTGGAGTGCTTTGAGTGCTACACTGTAAAAGCAAATATCTTCACTTGGAATCTAGACAGAAGAATTCTCAGAGACTTCCCTGTGCTCTCTGCATTCCACTCACAGAGTTGAACCTTCCTTTTGATAGAACAGTTTTGAAACACTCTTGCGGTAGAATCTGCAAGTCGATATTTGGAAGGTTTGGAGGCC
This sequence comes from Pongo abelii, assembly GCF_028885655.2. Taxonomy (NCBI): domain Eukaryota; kingdom Metazoa; phylum Chordata; class Mammalia; order Primates; family Hominidae; genus Pongo; species Pongo abelii. Next base: position 52,631,828 of record NC_071989.2, read on the forward strand.
TATCCTGGGAAAGGAAATATCTTCCCATCAAAACTAGACAGAAGCATTCTCAGAAACTTCTTAGTGATGTGCGCATTCAAGCCACAGAGTTGAAGCTTCCTTTTGATATAGCAGTTTTGAACCACTCTTTTAGTAGAATCTGCAAGTGGATGTTCGGAGAGCTAAGAGGCCAACACTGGAAAAGGAAATCTCTTCACGTAAAAACTAGACGGAAGCATTCTCAGAAACTTCAATGGGCTTTACGCATTCAACTCACAGAGTGCAATGTTGCTTTTGAGAGCGCAGTTTTAAAACACTGTTTTTGTAGAATTTGCTAGAGGATGTTTGGAGCGATGTGAGGCCTTTGCTGGAAAAGGAAATATCTTCACATAAAACCTAGACAGAAGCATTCTCAGAAACTCCTTTGTGATGAGTGCATTCAAATCACACACTTGAACCTTCCTTTGGAAAGAGCAGTTTTGAAACACTCTTTCTGAAGAATCTGCAAGTGGATATTTGGAGCGATTTGAGGCCTATGCTGGAAATGAAATATCTTCACCTAAAAACTAGACGGAAGCATTCTCAGAAACTCCTTTGTGATGAGTGCATTCAACTCACAGAGTTGAAGCTTCCTTTTGACAGAGCAGTTTTGAAACACTCTTTAAGCAGCATCTGCAAGTGGATATTTGGAGCGCTTTGAGGCCAAGGCTGGAAAACGAAATCTCATCACATAAAAACTCGACAGAAGCATTCTCTGAAACTTCTTTGTGATGAGTGCATTCAGCTCACAGACTCGAACGTTTCTTTTGATAGAACAGTTTAGAAACACTCCTTTTGTAGAATCTGCAAGTGTTTATTTGGAGCGCTTTGAGGCCTATGTTGGAAAAACGACATATCTTCACATCAAAAGTAGACAGACGCATTCTCAGAAACTTCTTTGTGATGAGTGCGTTGAACTCACAGAGTTGAACCTACCAATTGATAGAGAAGTTTTGAAACACCCTTTTTGTAGAATCTGCAAGTGAATATTTGGCGCGATTTGAGGCCTATGCAGGAAACGGAAATATCTTCACATGGAAACTAGACAGATGAATTCTCAGAAACGTCTTTGTGATGAGTGCATTCAACTCACAGACTTGAAGCTTCCTTTTGAAAGAGCAGTTTCGAAACACTCTTTTTGTAGAATCTGCAAGTGGATATTTGGAGCGCTTTGAGGGCTATGCTGGAAAAGTTAATACCTTCACCTAAAAACTAGACAGAAGCATACTCAGAAACTTCTTTGTGACGTGTGCATTGAACTCACAGAGTTGAACCTTTCTTTTGATACAGAAGTTTTGAAACACTCTTTTCGTAGAATCTTCAAGTGGATGGATGGAGTGATTTGAGGCCTATGCTGGAAAAGGAAATACCTTCACGTAGAAACGAGACAAAAGCATTCTCAGAAAGTTCCCTGTGCTTTGTGCATTCAACTCACAGAGTTGAACATTCCCTTTGATAGAGCAGTTTTGAAACACTCTTTTTGTAGAATCTGCAAGTGGATATTTGGAGCGCTTTGAGGCCTCTGCCGCCAAAGGAATTATCATTGCTTAAAAACTAGATGGAAGCGTTCTCAGAAACTTCCTTGTGATGAGTGCATTCAACTCGCAGAGTGGAACCTTCCTTTCGATAGACCAGTTTTGAAACACTGTTTTTGTAGAATCCGCAAGTGGCTATTTGGAGCTCTTTGAGGCTTATGCTGGAAAAGGAAATATCTTCGTCTACAAACTAGACAGAAGCATTCTCAGAAACTTCTTTGTCACGTGGGGATTGAACTCACAGAGTTGAACATTCCTTTACATAGAGCAGTTTTGCAACACCCTTTCGGTGGAAAGTGAAAGTGCTTATTTGGTGCGATGGCGGCATCTAGTGGATAAGGAAATACATTCAGATGAAAACAAGATACATCCATTCTCAGAAACTTCTTTGTGATGACTGCATTCTACTCACAGAGTTGAACCTTCCTCTTGATAGAACAGTTTTGAAACACTCTTTTTGTGGAATCTGCAAGTGGCTATTTGGAGCGCTTTGAGGCCTATGCTGGAAAAGGAAATCTCTTCACATAAAACCTAGACAGAAGTATTCCCAGAAAGTTTTTCTGATGTGCGCATTCAACTCACCGAGTTGAACCTTCCTTTAGATAGAGCAGTTTTGAAACACTCTGTCTGTAGTACCTGCGAGTGGATATTTGGAGTGCTTTGAGTGCTACACTGTAAAAGCAAATATCTTCACTTGGAATCTAGACAGAAGAATTCTCAGAGACTTCCCTGTGCTCTCTGCATTCCACTCACAGAGTTGAACCTTCCTTTTGATAGAACAGTTTTGAAACACTCTTGCGGTAGAATCTGCAAGTCGATATTTGGAAGGTTTGGAGGCCTATCCTGGGAAAGGAAATATCTTCCCATCAAAACTAGACAGAAGCATTCTCAGAAACTTCTTAGTGATGTGCGCATTCAAGCCACAGAGTTGAAGCTTCCTTTTGATATAGCAGTTTTGAACCACTCTTTTAGTAGAATCTGCAAGTGGATGTTCGGAGAGCTAAGAGGCCAACACTGGAAAAGGAAATCTCTTCACGTAAAAACTAGACGGAAGCATTCTCAGAAACTTCAATGGGCTTTACGCATTCAACTCACAGAGTGCAATGTTGCTTTTGAGAGCGCAGTTTTAAAACACTGTTTTTGTAGAATTTGCTAGAGGATGTTTGGAGCGATGTGAGGCCTTTGCTGGAAAAGGAAATATCTTCACATAAAACCTAGACAGAAGCATTCTCAGAAACTCCTTTGTGATGAGTGCATTCAAATCACACACTTGAACCTTCCTTTGGAAAGAGCAGTTTTGAAACACTCTTTCTGAAGAATCTGCAAGTGGATATTTGGAGCGATTTGAGGCCTATGCTGGAAATGAAATATCTTCACCTAAAAACTAGACGGAAGCATTCTCAGAAACTCCTTTGTGATGAGTGCATTCAACTCACAGAGTTGAAGCTTCCTTTTGACAGAGCAGTTTTGAAACACTCTTTAAGCAGCATCTGCAAGTGGATATTTGGAGCGCTTTGAGGCCAAGGCTGGAAAACGAAATCTCATCACATAAAAACTCGACAGAAGCATTCTCTGAAACTTCTTTGTGATGAGTGCATTCAGCTCACAGACTCGAACGTTTCTTTTGATAGAACAGTTTAGAAACACTCCTTTTGTAGAATCTGCAAGTGTTTATTTGGAGCGCTTTGAGGCCTATGTTGGAAAAACGACATATCTTCACATCAAAAGTAGACAGACGCATTCTCAGAAACTTCTTTGTGATGAGTGCGTTGAACTCACAGAGTTGAACCTACCAATTGATAGAGAAGTTTTGAAACACCCTTTTTGTAGAATCTGCAAGTGAATATTTGGCGCGATTTGAGGCCTATGCAGGAAACGGAAATATCTTCACATGGAAACTAGACAGATGAATTCTCAGAAACGTCTTTGTGATGAGTGCATTCAACTCACAGACTTGAAGCTTCCTTTTGAAAGAGCAGTTTCGAAACACTCTTTTTGTAGAATCTGCAAGTGGATATTTGGAGCGCTTTGAGGGCTATGCTGGAAAAGTTAATACCTTCACCTAAAAACTAGACAGAAGCATACTCAGAAACTTCTTTGTGACGTGTGCATTGAACTCACAGAGTTGAACCTTTCTTTTGATACAGAAGTTTTGAAACACTCTTTTCGTAGAATCTTCAAGTGGATGGATGGAGTGATTTGAGGCCTATGCTGGAAAAGGAAATACCTTCACGTAGAAACGAGACAAAAGCATTCTCAGAAAGTTCCCTGTGCTTTGTGCATTCAACTCACAGAGTTGAACATTCCCTTTGATAGAGCAGTTTTGAAACACTCTTTTTGTAGAATCTGCAAGTGGATATTTGGAGCGCTTTGAGGCCTCTGCCGCCAAAGGAATTATCATTGCTTAAAAACTAGATGGAAGCGTTCTCAGAAACTTCCTTGTGATGAGTGCATTCAACTCGCAGAGTGGAACCTTCCTTTCGATAGACCAGTTTTGAAACACTGTTTTTGTAGAATCCGCAAGTGGCTATTTGGAGCTCTTTGAGGCTTATGCTGGAAAAGGAAATATCTTCGTCTACAAACTAGACAGAAGCATTCTCAGAAACTTCTTTGTCACGTGGGGATTGAACTCACAGAGTTGAACATTCCTTTACATAGAGCAGTTTTGCAACACCCTTTCGGTGGAAAGTGAAAGTGCTTATTTGGTGCGATGGCGGCATCTAGTGGATAAGGAAATACATTCAGATGAAAACAAGATACATCCATTCTCAGAAACTTCTTTGTGATGACTGCATTCTACTCACAGAGTTGAACCTTCCTCTTGATAGAACAGTTTTGAAACACTCTTTTTGTGGAATCTGCAAGTGGCTATTTGGAGCGCTTTGAGGCCTATGCTGGAAAAGGAAATCTCTTCACATAAAACCTAGACAGAAGTATTCCCAGAAAGTTTTTCTGATGTGCGCATTCAACTCACCGAGTTGAACCTTCCTTTAGATAGAGCAGTTTTGAAACACTCTGTCTGTAGTACCTGCGAGTGGATATTTGGAGTGCTTTGAGTGCTACACTGTAAAAGCAAATATCTTCACTTGGAATCTAGACAGAAGAATTCTCAGAGACTTCCCTGTGCTCTCTGCATTCCACTCACAGAGTTGAACCTTCCTTTTGATAGAACAGTTTTGAAACACTCTTGTGGTAGAATCTGCAAGTCGATATTTGGAAGGTTTGGAGGCCTATCCTGGGAAAGGAAATATCTTCCCATCAAAACTAGACAGAAGCATTCTCAGAAACTTCTTAGTGATGTGCGCATTCAAGCCACAGAGTTGAAGCTTCCTTTTGATATAGCAGTTTTGAACCACTCTTTTAGTAGAATCTGCAAGTGGATGTTCGGAGAGCTAAGAGGCCAACACTGGAAAAGGAAATCTCTTCACGTAAAAACTAGACGGAAGCATTCTCAGAAACTTCAATGGGCTTTACGCATTCAACTCACAGAGTGCAATGTTGCTTTTGAGAGCGCAGTTTTAAAACACTGTTTTTGTAGAATTTGCTAGAGGATGTTTGGAGCGATGTGAGGCCTTTGCTGGAAAAGGAAATATCTTCACATAAAACCTAGACAGAAGCATTCTCAGAAACTCCTTTGTGATGAGTGCATTCAAATCACACACTTGAACCTTCCTTTGGAAAGAGCAGTTTTGAAACACTCTTTCTGAAGAATCTGCAAGTGGATATTTGGAGCGATTTGAGGCCTATGCTGGAAATGAAATATCTTCACCTAAAAACTAGACGGAAGCATTCTCAGAAACTCCTTTGTGATGAGTGCATTCAACTCACAGAGTTGAAGCTTCCTTTTGACAGAGCAGTTTTGAAACACTCTTTAAGCAGCATCTGCAAGTGGATATTTGGAGCGCTTTGAGGCCAAGGCTGGAAAACGAAATCTCATCACATAAAAACTCGACAGAAGCATTCTCTGAAACTTCTTTGTGATGAGTGCATTCAACTCACAGACTCGAACGTTTCTTTTGATAGAACAGTTTAGAAACACTCCTTTTGTAGAATCTGCAAGTGTTTATTTGGAGCGCTTTGAGGCCTATGTTGGAAAAGGACATATCTTCACATCAAAAGTAGACAGACGCATTCTCAGAAACTTCTTTGTGATGAGTGCGTTGAACTCACAGAGTTGAACCTACCTATTGATAGAGAAGTTTTGAAACACCCTTTTTGTAGAATCTGCAAGTGAATATTTGGCGCGATTTGAGGCCTATGCAGGAAACGGAAATATCTTCACATGAAAACTAGACAGATGAATTCTCAGAAACGTCTTTGTGATGAGTGCATTCAACTCACAGACTTGAAGCTTCCTTTTGAAAGAGCAGTTTCGAAACACTCTTTTTGTAGAATCTGCAAGTGGATATTTGGAGCGCTTTGAGGGCTATGCTGGAAAAGTTAATACCTTCACCTAAAAACTAGACAGAAGCATACTCATAAACTTCTTTGTGACGTGTGCATTGAACTCACAGAGTTGAACCTTTCTTTTGATACAGAAGTTTTGAAACACTCTTTTCGTAGAATCTTCAAGTGGATGGATGGAGTGATTTGAGGCCTATGCTGGAAAAGGAAATACCTTCACGTAGAAACGAGACAAAAGCATTCTCAGAAAGTTCCCTGTGCTTTGTGCATTCAACTCACAGAGTTGAACATTCCCTTTGATAGAGCAGTTTTGAAACACTCTTTTTGTAGAATCTGCAAGTGGATATTTGGAGCGCTTTGAGGCCTCTGCCGCCAAAGGAATTATCATTGCATAAAAACTAGATGGAAGCGTTCTCAGAAACTTCCTTGTGATGAGTGCATTCAACTCGCAGAGTGGAACCTTCCTTTCGATAGACCAGTTTTGAAACACTGTTTTTGTAGAATCCGCAAGTGGCTATTTGGAGCTCTTTGAGGCTTATGCTGGAAAAGGAAATATCTTCGTCTACAAACTAGACAGAAGCATTCTCAGAAACTTCTTTGTCACGTGGGGATTGAACTCACAGAGTTGAACATTCCTTTACATAGAGCAGTTTTGCAACACCCTTTCGGTGGAAAGTGAAAGTGCTTATTTGGTGCGATGGCGGCATCTAGTGGATAAGGAAATACATTCAGATGAAAACAAGATACATCCATTCTCAGAAACTTCTTTGTGATGACTGCATTCTACTCACAGAGTTGAACCTTCCTCTTGATAGAACAGTTTTGAAACACTCTTTTTGTGGAATCTGCAAGTGGCTATTTGGAGCGCTTTGAGGCCTATGCTGGAAAAGGAAATCTCTTCACATAAAACCTAGACAGAAGTATTCCCAGAAAGTTTTTCTGATGTGCGCATTCAACTCACCGAGTTGAACCTTCCTTTAGATAGAGCAGTTTTGAAACACTCTGTCTGTAGTACCTGCGAGTGGATATTTGGAGTGCTTTGAGTGCTACACTGTAAAAGCAAATATCTTCACTTGGAATCTAGACAGAAGAATTCTCAGAGACTTCCCTGTGCTCTCTGCATTCCACTCACAGAGTTGAACCTTCCTTTTGATAGAACAGTTTTGAAACACTCTTGCGGTAGAATCTGCAAGTCGATATTTGGAAGGTTTGGAGGCCTATCCTGGGAAAGGAAATATCTTCCCATCAAAACTAGACAGAAGCATTCTCAGAAACTTCTTAGTGATGTGCGCATTCAAGCCACAGAGTTGAAGCTTCCTTTTGATATAGCAGTTTTGAACCACTCTTTTAGTAGAATCTGCAAGTGGATGTTCGGAGAGCTAAGAGGCCAACACTGGAAAAGGAAATCTCTTCACGTAAAAACTAGACGGAAGCATTCTCAGAAACTTCAATGGGCTTTACGCATTCAACTCACAGAGTGCAATGTTGCTTTTGAGAGCGCAGTTTTAAAACACTGTTTTTGTAGAATTTGCTAGAGGATGTTTGGAGCGATGTGAGGCCTTTGCTGGAAAAGGAAATATCTTCACATAAAACCTAGACAGAAGCATTCTCAGAAACTCCTTTGTGATGAGTGCATTCAAATCACACACTTGAACCTTCCTTTGGAAAGAGCAGTTTTGAAACACTCTTTCTGAAGAATCTGCAAGTGGATATTTGGAGCGATTTGAGGCCTATGCTGGAAATGAAATATCTTCACCTAAAAACTAGACGGAAGCATTCTCAGAAACTCCTTTGTGATGAGTGCATTCAACTCACAGAGTTGAAGCTTCCTTTTGACAGAGCAGTTTTGAAACACTCTTTAAGCAGCATCTGCAAGTGGATATTTGGAGCGCTTTGAGGCCAAGGCTGGAAAACGAAATATCATCACATAAAAACTCGACAGAAGCATTCTCTGAAACTTCTTTGTGATGAGTGCATTCAACTCACAGACTCGAACGTTTCTTTTGATAGAACAGTTTAGAAACACTCCTTTTGTAGAATCTGCAAGTGTTTATTTGGAGCGCTTTGAGGCCTATGTTGGAAAAACGACATATCTTCACATCAAAAGTAGACAGACGCATTCTCAGAAACTTCTTTGTGATGAGTGCGTTGAACTCACAGAGTTGAACCTACCTATTGTTAGAGAAGTTTTGAAACACCCTTTTTGTAGAATCTGCAAGTGAATATTTGGCGCGATTTGAGGCCTATGCAGGAAACGGAAATATCTTCACATGAAAACTAGACAGATGAATTCTCAGAAACGTCTTTGTGATGAGTGCATTCAACTCAGAGACTTGAAGCTTCCTTTTGAAAGAGCAGTTTCGAAACACTCTTTTTGTAGAATCTGCAAGTGGATATTTGGAGCGCTTTGAGGGCTATGCTGGAAAAGTTAATACCTTCACCTAAAAACTAGACAGAAGCATACTCAGAAACTTCTTTGTGACGTGTGCATTGAACTCACAGAGTTGAACCTTTCTTTTGATACAGAAGTTTTGAAACACTCTTTTCGTAGAATCTTCAAGTGGATGGATGGAGTGATTTGAGGCCTATGCTGGAAAAGGAAATACCTTCACGTAGAAACGAGACAAAAGCATTCTCAGAAAGTTCCCTGTGCTTTGTGCATTCAACTCACAGAGTTGAACATTCCCTTTGATAGAGCAGTTTTGAAACACTCTTTTTGTAGAATCTGCAAGTGGATATTTGGAGCGCTTTGAGGCCTCTGCCGCCAAAGGAATTATCATTGCTTAAAAACTAGATGGAAGCGTTCTCAGAAACTTCCTTGTGATGAGTGCATTCAACTCGCAGAGTGGAACCTTCCTTTCGATAGACCAGTTTTGAAACACTGTTTTTGTAGAATCCGCAAGTGGCTATTTGGAGCTCTTTGAGGCTTATGCTGGAAAAGGAAATATCTTCGTCTACAAACTAGACAGAAGCATTCTCAGAAACTTCTTTGTCACGTGGGGATTGAACTCACAGAGTTGAACATTCCTTTACATAGAGCAGTTTTGCAACACCCTTTCGGTGGAAAGTGAAAGTGCTTATTTGGTGCGATGGCGGCATCTAGTGGATAAGGAAATACATTCAGATGAAAACAAGATACATCCATTCTCAGAAACTTCTTTGTGATGACTGCATTCTACTCACAGAGTTGAACCTTCCTCTTGATAGAACAGTTTTGAAACACTCTTTTTGTGGAATCTGCAAGTGGCTATTTGGAGCGCTTTGAGGCCTATGCTGGAAAAGGAAATCTCTTCACATAAAACCTAGACAGAAGTATTCCCAGAAAGTTTTTCTGATGTGCGCATTCAACTCACCGAGTTGAACCTTCCTTTAGATAGAGCAGTTTTGAAACACTCTGTCTGTAGTACCTGCGAGTGGATATTTGGAGTGCTTTGAGTGCTACACTGTAAAAGCAAATATCTTCACTTGGAATCTAGACAGAAGAATTCTCAGAGACTTCCCTGTGCTCTCTGCATTCCACTCACAGAGTTGAACCTTCCTTTTGATAGAACAGTTTTGAAACACTCTTGTGGTAGAATCTGCAAGTCGATATTTGGAAGGTTTGGAGGCCTATCCTGGGAAAGGAAATATCTTCCCATCAAAACTAGACAGAAGCATTCTCAGAAACTTCTTAGTGATGTGCGCATTCAAGCCACAGAGTTGAAGCTTCCTTTTGATATAGCAGTTTTGAACCACTCTTTTAGTAGAATCTGCAAGTGGATGTTCGGAGAGCTAAGAGGCCAACACTGGAAAAGGAAATCTCTTCACGTAAAAACTAGACGGAAGCATTCTCAGAAACTTCAATGGGCTTTACGCATTCAACTCACAGAGTGCAATGTTGCTTTTGAGAGCGCAGTTTTAAAACACTGTTTTTGTAGAATTTGCTAGAGGATGTTTGGAGCGATGTGAGGCCTTTGCTGGAAAAGGAAATATCTTCACATAAAACCTAGACAGAAGCATTCTCAGAAACTCCTTTGTGATGAGTGCATTCAAATCACACACTTGAACCTTCCTTTGGAAAGAGCAGTTTTGAAACACTCTTTCTGAAGAATCTGCAAGTGGATATTTGGAGCGATTTGAGGCCTATGCTGGAAATGAAATATCTTCACCTAAAAACTAGACGGAAGCATTCTCAGAAACTCCTTTGTGATGAGTGCATTCAACTCACAGAGTTGAAGCTTCCTTTTGACAGAGCAGTTTTGAAACACTCTTTAAGCAGCATCTGCAAGTGGATATTTGGAGCGCTTTGAGGCCAAGGCTGGAAAACGAAATCTCATCACATAAAAACTCGACAGAAGCATTCTCTGAAACTTCTTTGTGATGAGTGCATTCAACTCACAGACTCGAACGTTTCTTTTGATAGAACAGTTTAGAAACACTCCTTTTGTAGAATCTGCAAGTGTTTATTTGGAGCGCTTTGAGGCCTATGTTGGAAAAGGACATATCTTCACATCAAAAGTAGACAGACGCATTCTCAGAAACTTCTTTGTGATGAGTGCGTTGAACTCACAGAGTTGAACCTACCTATTGATAGAGAAGTTTTGAAACACCCTTTTTGTAGAATCTGCAAGTGAATATTTGGCGCGATTTGAGGCCTATGCAGGAAACGGAAATATCTTCACATGAAAACTAGACAGATGAATTCTCAGAAACGTCTTTGTGATGAGTGCATTCAACTCACAGACTTGAAGCTTCCTTTTGAAAGAGCAGTTTCGAAACACTCTTTTTGTAGAATCTGCAAGTGGATATTTGGAGCGCTTTGAGGGCTATGCTGGAAAAGTTAATACCTTCACCTAAAAACTAGACAGAAGCATACTCAGAAACTTCTTTGTGACGTGTGCATTGAACTCACAGAGTTGAACCTTTCTTTTGATACAGAAGTTTTGAAACACTCTTTTCGTAGAATCTTCAAGTGGATGGATGGAGTGATTTGAGGCCTATGCTGGAAAAGGAAATACCTTCACGTAGAAACGAGACAAAAGCATTCTCAGAAAGTTCCCTGTGCTTTGTGCATTCAACTCACAGAGTTGAACATTCCCTTTGATAGAGCAGTTTTGAAACACTCTTTTTGTAGAATCTGCAAGTGGATATTTGGAGCGCTTTGAGGCCTCTGCCGCCAAAGGAATTATCATTGCATAAAAACTAGATGGAAGCGTTCTCAGAAACTTCCTTGTGATGAGTGCATTCAACTCGCAGAGTGGAACCTTCCTTTCGATAGACCAGTTTTGAAACACTGTTTTTGTAGAATCCGCAAGTGGCTATTTGGAGCTCTTTGAGGCTTATGCTGGAAAAGGAAATATCTTCCTCTACAAACTAGACAGAAGCATTCTCAGAAACTTCTTTGTCACGTGGGGATTGAACTCACAGAGTTGAACATTCCTTTACATAGAGCAGTTTTGCAACACCCTTTCGGTGGAAAGTGAAAGTGCTTATTTGGTGCGATGGCGGCATCTAGTGGATAAGGAAATACATTCAGATGAAAACAAGATACATCCATTCTCAGAAACTTCTTTGTGATGACTGCATTCTACTCACAGAGTTGAACCTTCCTCTTGATAGAACAGTTTTGAAACACTCTTTTTGTGGAATCTGCAAGTGGCTATTTGGAGCGCTTTGAGGCCTATGCTGGAAAAGGAAATCTCTTCACATAAAACCTAGACAGAAGTATTCCCAGAAAGTTTTTCTGATGTGCGCATTCAACTCACCGAGTTGAACCTTCCTTTAGATAGAGCAGTTTTGAAACACTCTGTCTGTAGTACCTGCGAGTGGATATTTGGAGTGCTTTGAGTGCTACACTGTAAAAGCAAATATCTTCACTTGGAATCTAGACAGAAGAATTCTCAGAGACTTCCCTGTGCTCTCTGCATTCCACTCACAGAGTTGAACCTTCCTTTTGATAGAACAGTTTTGAAACACTCTTGCGGTAGAATCTGCAAGTCGATATTTGGAAGGTTTGGAGGCCTATCCTGGGAAAGGAAATATCTTCCCATCAAAACTAGACAGAAGCATTCTCAGAAACTTCTTAGTGATGTGCGCATTCAAGCCACAGAGTTGAAGCTTCCTTTTGATATAGCAGTTTTGAACCACTCTTTTAGTAGAATCTGCAAGTGGATGTTCGGAGAGCTAAGAGGCCAACACTGGAAAAGGAAATCTCTTCACGTAAAAACTAGACGGAAGCATTCTCAGAAACTTCAATGGGCTTTACGCATTCAACTCACAGAGTGCAATGTTGCTTTTGAGAGCGCAGTTTTAAAACACTGTTTTTGTAGAATTTGCTAGAGGATGTTTGGAGCGATGTGAGGCCTTTGCTGGAAAAGGAAATATCTTCACATAAAACCTAGACAGAAGCATTCTCAGAAACTCCTTTGTGATGAGTGCATTCAAATCACACACTTGAACCTTCCTTTGGAAAGAGCAGTTTTGAAACACTCTTTCTGAAGAATCTGCAAGTGGATATTTGGAGCGATTTGAGGCCTATGCTGGAAATGAAATATCTTCACCTAAAAACTAGACGGAAGCATTCTCAGAAACTCCTTTGTGATGAGTGCATTCAACTCACAGAGTTGAAGCTTCCTTTTGACAGAGCAGTTTTGAAACACTCTTTAAGCAGCATCTGCAAGTAGATATTTGGAGCGCTTTGAGGCCAAGGCTGGAAAACGAAATATCATCACATAAAAACTCGACAGAAGCATTCTCTGAAACTTCTTTGTGATGAGTGCATTCAACTCACAGACTCGAACGTTTCTTTTGATAGAACAGTTTAGAAACACTCCTTTTGTAGAATCTGCAAGTGTTTATTTGGAGCGCTTTGAGGCCTATGTTGGAAAAACGACATATCTTCACATCAAAAGTAGACAGACGCATTCTCAGAAACTTCTTTGTGATGAGTGCGTTGAACTCACAGAGTTGAACCTACCTATTGATAGAGAAGTTTTGAAACACCCTTTTTGTAGAATCTGCAAGTGAATATTTGGCGCGATTTGAGGCCTATGCAGGAAACGGAAATATCTTCACATGAAAACTAGACAGATGAATTCTCAGAAACGTCTTTGTGATGAGTGCATTCAACTCACAGACTTGAAGCTTCCTTTTGAAAGAGCAGTTTCGAAACACTCTTTTTGTAGAATCTGCAAGTGGATATTTGGAGCGCTTTGAGGGCTATGCTGGAAAAGTTAATACCTTCACCTAAAAACTAGACAGAAGCATACTCAGAAACTTCTTTGTGACGTGTGCATTGAACTCACAGAGTTGAACCTTTCTTTTGATACAGAAGTTTTGAAACACTCTTTTCGTAGAATCTTCAAGTGGATGGATGGAGTGATTTGAGGCCTATGCTGGAAAAGGAAATACCTTCACGTAGAAACGAGACAAAAGCATTCTCAGAAAATTCCCTGTGCTTTGTGCATTCAACTCACAGAGTTGAACATTCCCTTTGATAGAGCAGTTTTGAAACACTCTTTTTGTAGAATCTGCAAGTGGATATTTGGAGCGCTTTGAGGCCTCTGCCGCCAAAGGAATTATCATTGCTTAAAAACTAGATGGAAGCGTTCTCAGAAACTTCCTTGTGATGAGTGCATTCAACTCGCAGAGTGGAACCTTCCTTTCGATAGACCAGTTTTGAAACACTGTTTTTGTAGAATCCGCAAGTGGCTATTTGGAGCTCTTTGAGGCTTATGCTGGAAAAGGAAATATCTTCGTCTACAAACTAGACAGAAGCATTCTCAGAAACTTCTTTGTCACGTGGGGATTGAACTCACAGAGTTGAACATTCCTTTACATAGAGCAGTTTTGCAACACCCTTTCGGTGGAAAGTGAAAGTGCTTATTTGGTGCGATGGCGGCATCTAGTGGATAAGGAAATACATTCAGATGAAAACAAGATACATCCATTCTCAGAAACTTCTTTGTGATGACTGCATTCTACTCACAGAGTTGAACCTTCCTCTTGATAGAACAGTTTTGAAACACTCTTTTTGTGGAATCTGCAAGTGGCTATTTGGAGCGCTTTGAGGCCTATGCTGGAAAAGGAAATCTCTTCACATAAAACCTAGACAGAAGTATTCCCAGAAAGTTTTTCTGATGTGCGCATTCAACTCACCGAGTTGAACCTTCCTTTAGATAGAGCAGTTTTGAAACACTCTGTCTGTAGTACCTGCGAGTGGATATTTGGAGTGCTTTGAGTGCTACACTGTAAAAGCAAATATCTTCACTTGGAATCTAGACAGAAGAATTCTCAGAGACTTCCCTGTGCTCTCTGCATTCCACTCACAGAGTTGAACCTTCCTTTTGATAGAACAGTTTTGAAACACTCTTGTGGTAGAATCTGCAAGTCGATATTTGGAAGGTTTGGAGGCCTATCCTGGGAAAGGAAATATCTTCCCATCAAAACTAGACAGAAGCATTCTCAGAAACTTCTTAGTGATGTGCGCATTCAAGCCACAGAGTTGAAGCTTCCTTTTGATATAGCAGTTTTGAACCACTCTTTTAGTAGAATCTGCAAGTGGATGTTCGGAGAGCTAAGAGGCCAACACTGGAAAAGGAAATCTCTTCACGTAAAAACTAGACGGAAGCATTCTCAGAAACTTCAATGGGCTTTACGCATTCAACTCACAGAGTGCAATGTTGCTTTTGAGAGCGCAGTTTTAAAACACTGTTTTTGTAGAATTTGCTAGAGGATGTTTGGAGCGATGTGAGGCCTTTGCTGGAAAAGGAAATATCTTCACATAAAACCTAGACAGAAGCATTCTCAGAAACTCCTTTGTGATGAGTGCATTCAAATCACACACTTGAACCTTCCTTTGGAAAGAGCAGTTTTGAAACACTCTTTCTGAAGAATCTGCAAGTGGATATTTGGAGCGATTTGAGGCCTATGCTGGAAATGAAATATCTTCACCTAAAAACTAGACGGAAGCATTCTCAGAAACTCCTTTGTGATGAGTGCATTCAACTCACAGAGTTGAAGCTTCCTTTTGACAGAGCAGTTTTGAAACACTCTTTAAGCAGCATCTGCAAGTGGATATTTGGAGCGCTTTGAGGCCAAGGCTGGAAAACGAAATCTCATCACATAAAAACTCGACAGAAGCATTCTCTGAAACTTCTTTGTGATGAGTGCATTCAACTCACAGACTCGAACGTTTCTTTTGATAGAACAGTTTAGAAACACTCCTTTTGTAGAATCTGCAAGTGTTTATTTGGAGCGCTTTGAGGCCTATGTTGGAAAAGGACATATCTTCACATCAAAAGTAGACAGACGCATTCTCAGAAACTTCTTTGTGATGAGTGCGTTGAACTCACAGAGTTGAACCTACCTATTGATAGAGAAGTTTTGAAACACCCTTTTTGTAGAATCTGCAAGTGAATATTTGGCGCGATTTGAGGCCTATGCAGGAAACGGAAATATCTTCACATGAAAACTAGACAGATGAATTCTCAGAAACGTCTTTGTGATGAGTGCATTCAACTCACAGACTTGAAGCTTCCTTTTGAAAGAGCAGTTTCGAAACACTCTTTTTGTAGAATCTGCAAGTGGATATTTGGAGCGCTTTGAGGGCTATGCTGGAAAAGTTAATACCTTCACCTAAAAACTAGACAGAAGCATACTCAGAAACTTCTTTGTGACGTGTGCATTGAACTCACAGAGTTGAACCTTTCTTTTGATACAGAAGTTTTGAAACACTCTTTTCGTAGAATCTTCAAGTGGATGGATGGAGTGATTTGAGGCCTATGCTGGAAAAGGAAATACCTTCACGTAGAAACGAGACAAAAGCATTCTCAGAAAGTTCCCTGTGCTTTGTGCATTCAACTCACAGAGTTGAACATTCCCTTTGATAGAGCAGTTTTGAAACACTCTTTTTGTAGAATCTGCAAGTGGATATTTGGAGCGCTTTGAGGCCTCTGCCGCCAAAGGAATTATCATTGCATAAAAACTAGACGGAAGCGTTCTCAGAAACTTCCTTGTGATGAGTGCATTCAACTCGCAGAGTGGAACCTTCCTTTCGATAGACCAGTTTTGAAACACTGTTTTTGTAGAATCCGCAAGTGGCTATTTGGAGCTCTTTGAGGCTTATGCTGGAAAAGGAAATATCTTCCTCTACAAACTAGACAGAAGCATTCTCAGAAACTTCTTTGTCACGTGGGGATTGAACTCACAGAGTTGAACATTCCTTTACATAGAGCAGTTTTGCAACACCCTTTCGGTGGAAAGTGAAAGTGCTTATTTGGTGCGATGGCGGCATCTAGTGGATAAGGAAATACATTCAGATGAAAACAAGATACATCCATTCTCAGAAACTTCTTTGTGATGACTGCATTCTACTCACAGAGTTGAACCTTCCTCTTGATAGAACAGTTTTGAAACACTCTTTTTGTGGAATCTGCAAGTGGCTATTTGGAGCGCTTTGAGGCCTATGCTGGAAAAGGAAATCTCTTCA
Organism: Pongo abelii; assembly: GCF_028885655.2. Classification (NCBI taxonomy): domain Eukaryota; kingdom Metazoa; phylum Chordata; class Mammalia; order Primates; family Hominidae; genus Pongo; species Pongo abelii. The sequence continues at coordinate 52,648,253 of NC_071989.2, forward strand.
CATAAAACCTAGACAGAAGTATTCCCAGAAAGTTTTTCTGATGTGCGCATTCAACTCACCGAGTTGAACCTTCCTTTAGATAGAGCAGTTTTGAAACACTCTGTCTGTAGTACCTGCGAGTGGATATTTGGAGTGCTTTGAGTGCTACACTGTAAAAGCAAATATCTTCACTTGGAATCTAGACAGAAGAATTCTCAGAGACTTCCCTGTGCTCTCTGCATTCCACTCACAGAGTTGAACCTTCCTTTTGATAGAACAGTTTTGAAACACTCTTGTGGTAGAATCTGCAAGTCGATATTTGGAAGGTTTGGAGGCCTATCCTGGGAAAGGAAATATCTTCCCATCAAAACTAGACAGAAGCATTCTCAGAAACTTCTTAGTGATGTGCGCATTCAAGCCACAGAGTTGAAGCTTCCTTTTGATATAGCAGTTTTGAACCACTCTTTTAGTAGAATCTGCAAGTGGATGTTCGGAGAGCTAAGAGGCCAACACTGGAAAAGGAAATCTCTTCACGTAAAAACTAGACGGAAGCATTCTCAGAAACTTCAATGGGCTTCACGCATTCAACTCACAGAGTGCAATGTTGCTTTTGAGAGCGCAGTTTTAAAACACTGTTTTTGTAGAATTTGCTAGAGGATGTTTGGAGCGATGTGAGGCCTTTGCTGGAAAAGGAAATATCTTCACATAAAACCTAGACAGAAGCATTCTCAGAAACTCCTTTGTGATGAGTGCATTCAAATCACACACTTGAACCTTCCTTTGGAAAGAGCAGTTTTGAAACACTCTTTCTGAAGAATCTGCAAGTGGATATTTGGAGCGATTTGAGGCCTATGCTGGAAATGAAATATCTTCACCTAAAAACTAGACGGAAGCATTCTCAGAAACTCCTTTGTGATGAGTGCATTCAACTCACAGAGTTGAAGCTTCCTTTTGACAGAGCAGTTTTGAAACACTCTTTAAGCAGCATCTGCAAGTAGATATTTGGAGCGCTTTGAGGCCAAGGCTGGAAAACGAAATATCATCACATAAAAACTCGACAGAAGCATTCTCTGAAACTTCTTTGTGATGAGTGCATTCAACTCACAGACTCGAACGTTTCTTTTGATAGAACAGTTTAGAAACACTCCTTTTGTAGAATCTGCAAGTGTTTATTTGGAGCGCTTTGAGGCCTATGTTGGAAAAACGACATATCTTCACATCAAAAGTAGACAGACGCATTCTCAGAAACTTCTTTGTGATGAGTGCGTTGAACTCACAGAGTTGAACCTACCTATTGATAGAGAAGTTTTGAAACACCCTTTTTGTAGAATCTGCAAGTGAATATTTGGCGCGATTTGAGGCCTATGCAGGAAACGGAAATATCTTCACATGAAAACTAGACAGATGAATTCTCAGAAACGTCTTTGTGATGAGTGCATTCAACTCACAGACTTGAAGCTTCCTTTTGAAAGAGCAGTTTCGAAACACTCTTTTTGTAGAATCTGCAAGTGGATATTTGGAGCGCTTTGAGGGCTATGCTGGAAAAGTTAATACCTTCACCTAAAAACTAGACAGACGCAAACTCAGAAACTTCTTTGTGACGTGTGCATTGAACTCACAGAGTTGAACCTTTCTTTTGATACAGAAGTTTTGAAACACTCTTTTCGTAGAATCTTCAAGTGGATGGATGGAGTGATTTGAGGCCTATGCTGGAAAAGGAAATACCTTCACGTAGAAACGAGACAAAAGCATTCTCAGAAAGTTCCCTGTGCTTTGTGCATTCAACTCACAGAGTTGAACATTCCCTCTGATAGAGCAGTTTTGAAACACTCTTTTTGTAGAATCTGCAAGTGGATATTTGGAGCGCTTTGAGGCCTCTGCCGCCAAAGGAATTATCATTGCTTAAAAACTAGATGGAAGCGTTCTCAGAAACTTCCTTGTGATGAGTGCATTCAACTCGCAGAGTGGAACCTTCCTTTCGATAGACCAGTTTTGAAACACTGTTTTTGTAGAATCCGCAAGTGGCTATTTGGAGCTCTTTGAGGCTTATGCTGGAAAAGGAAATATCTTCGTCTACAAACTAGACAGAAGCATTCTCAGAAACTTCTTTGTCACGTGGGGATTGAACTCACAGAGTTGAACATTCCTTTACATAGAGCAGTTTTGCAACACCCTTTCGGTGGAAAGTGAAAGTGCTTATTTGGTGCGATGGCGGCATCTAGTGGATAAGGAAATACATTCAGATGAAAACAAGATACATCCATTCTCAGAAACTTCTTTGTGATGACTGCATTCTACTCACAGAGTTGAACCTTCCTCTTGATAGAACAGTTTTGAAACACTCTTTTTGTGGAATCTGCAAGTGGCTATTTGGAGCGCTTTGAGGCCTATGCTGGAAAAGGAAATCTCTTCACATAAAACCTAGACAGAAGTATTCCCAGAAAGTTTTTCTGATGTGCGCATTCAACTCACCGAGTTGAACCTTCCTTTAGATAGAGCAGTTTTGAAACACTCTGTCTGTAGTACCTGCGAGTGGATATTTGGAGTGCTTTGAGTGCTACACTGTAAAAGCAAATATCTTCACTTGGAATCTAGACAGAAGAATTCTCAGAGACTTCCCTGTGCTCTCTGCATTCCACTCACAGAATTGAACCTTCCTTTTGATAGAACAGTTTTGAAACAGTCTTGTGGTAGAATCTGCAAGTCGATATTTGGAAGGTTTGGAGGCCTATCCTGGGAAAGGAAATATCTTCCCATCAAAACTAGACAGAAGCATTCTCAGAAACTTCTTAGGGATGTGCGCATTCAAGTCACAGAGTTGAAGCTTCCTTTTGATATAGCAGTTTTGAACCACTCTTTTAGTAGAATCTGCAAGTGGATGTTCGGAGAGCTAAGAGGCCAACACTGGAAAAGGAAATCTCTTCACGTAAAAACTAGACGGAAGCATTCTCAGAAACTTCAATGGGCTTCACGCATTCAACTCACAGAGTGCAATGTTGCTTTTGAGAGCGCAGTTTTAAAACACTGTTTTTGTAGAATTTGCTAGAGGATGTTTGGAGCGATGTGAGGCCTTTGCTGGAAAAGGAAATATCTTCACATAAAACCTAGACAGAAGCATTCTCAGAAACTCCTTTGTGATGAGTGCATTCAAATCACACACTTGAACCTTCCTTTGGAAAGAGCAGTTTTGAAACACTCTTTCTGAAGAATCTGCAAGTGGATATTTGGAGCGATTTGAGGCCTATGCTGGAAATGAAATATCTTCACCTAAAAACTAGACGGAAGCATTCTCAGAAACTCCTTTGTGATGAGTGCATTCAACTCACAGAGTTGAAGCTTCCTTTTGATAGAGCAGTTTTGAAACACTCTTTTAGCAGCATCTGCAAGTGGATATTTGGAGCGCTTTGAGGCCAAGGCTGGAAAACGAAATATCATCACATAAAAACTCGACAGAAGCATTCTCTGAAACTTCTTTGTGATGAGTGCATTCAACTCACAGACTCGAACGTTTCTTTTGATAGAACAGTTTAGAAACACTCCTTTTGTAGAATCTGCAAGTGTTTATTTGGAGCGCTTTGAGGCCTATGTTGGAAAAGGACATATCTTCACATCAAAAGTAGACAGACGCATTCTCAGAAACTTCTTTGTGATGAGTGCGTTGAACTCACAGAGTTCAACCTACCTATTGATAGAGAAGTTTTGAAACACCCTTTTTGTAGAATCTGCAAGTGAATATTTGGCGCGATTTGAGGCCTATGCAGGAAACGGAAATATCTTCACATGAAAACTAGACAGATGAATTCTCAGAAACGTCTTTGTGATGAGTGCATTCAACTCACAGACTTGAAGCTTCCTTTTGAAAGAGCAGTTTCGAAACACTCTTTTTGTAGAATCTGCAAGTGGATATTTGGAGCGCTTTGAGGGCTATGCTGGAAAAGTTAATACCTTCACCTAAAAACTAGACAGACGCAAACTCAGAAACTTCTTTGTGACGTGTGCATTGAACTCACAGAGTTGAACCTTTCTTTTGATACAGAAGTTTTGAAACACTCTTTTCGTAGAATCTTCAAGTGGATGGATGGAGTGATTTGAGGCCTATGCTGGAAAAGGAAATACCTTCACGTAGAAACGAGACAAAAGCATTCTCAGAAAGTTCCCTGTGCTTTGTGCATTCAACTCACAGAGTTGAACATTCCCTTTGATAGAGCAGTTTTGAAACACTCTTTTTGTAGAATCTGCAAGTGGATATTTGGAGCGCTTTGAGGCCTCTGCCGCCAAAGGAATTATCATTGCTTAAAAACTAGATGGAAGCGTTCTCAGAAACTTCCTTGTGATGAGTGCATTCAACTCGCAGAGTGGAACCTTCCTTTCGATAGACCAGTTTTGAAACACTGTTTTTGTAGAATCCGCAAGTGGCTATTTGGAGCTCTTTGAGGCTTATGCTGGAAAAGGAAATATCTTCGTCTACAAACTAGACAGAAGCATTCTCAGAAACTTCTTTGTCACGTGGGGATTGAACTCACAGAGTTGAACATTCCTTTACATAGAGCAGTTTTGCAACACCCTTTCGGTGGAAAGTGAAAGTGCTTATTTGGTGCGATGGCGGCATCTAGTGGATAAGGAAATACATTCAGATGAAAACAAGATACATCCATTCTCAGAAACTTCTTTGTGATGACTGCATTCTACTCACAGAGTTGAACCTTCCTCTTGATAGAACAGTTTTGAAACACTCTTTTTGTGGAATCTGCAAGTGGCTATTTGGAGCGCTTTGAGGCCTATGCTGGAAAAGGAAATCTCTTCACATAAAACCTAGACAGAAGTATTCCCAGAAAGTTTTTCTGATGTGCGCATTCAACTCACCGAGTTGAACCTTCCTTTAGATAGAGCAGTTTTGAAACACTCTGTCTGTAGTACCTGCGAGTGGATATTTGGAGTGCTTTGAGTGCTACACTGTAAAAGCAAATATCTTCACTTGGAATCTAGACAGAAGAATTCTCAGAGACTTCCCTGTGCTCTCTGCATTCCACTCACAGAGTTGAACCTTCCTTTTGATAGAACAGTTTTGAAACACTCTTGTGGTAGAATCTGCAAGTCGATATTTGGAAGGTTTGGAGGCCTATCCTGGGAAAGGAAATATCTTCCCATCAAAACTAGACAGAAGCATTCTCAGAAACTTCTTAGTGATGTGCGCATTCAAGCCACAGAGTTGAAGCTTCCTTTTGATATAGCAGTTTTGAACCACTCTTTTAGTAGAATCTGCAAGTGGATGTTCGGAGAGCTAAGAGGCCAACACTGGAAAAGGAAATCTCTTCACGTAAAAACTAGACGGAAGCATTCTCAGAAACTTCAATGGGCTTTACGCATTCAACTCACAGAGTGCAATGTTGCTTTTGAGAGCGCAGTTTTAAAACACTGTTTTTGTAGAATTTGCTAGAGGATGTTTGGAGCGATGTGAGGCCTTTGCTGGAAAAGGAAATATCTTCACATAAAACCTAGACAGAAGCATTCTCAGAAACTCCTTTGTGATGAGTGCATTCAAATCACACACTTGAACCTTCCTTTGGAAAGAGCAGTTTTGAAACACTCTTTCTGAAGAATCTGCAAGTGGATATTTGGAGCGATTTGAGGCCTATGCTGGAAATGAAATATCTTCACCTAAAAACTAGACGGAAGCATTCTCAGAAACTCCTTTGTGATGAGTGCATTCAACTCACAGAGTTGAAGCTTCCTTTTGACAGAGCAGTTTTGAAACACTCTTTAAGCAGCATCTGCAAGTGGATATTTGGAGCGCTTTGAGGCCAAGGCTGGAAAACGAAATCTCATCACATAAAAACTCGACAGAAGCATTCTCTGAAACTTCTTTGTGATGAGTGCATTCAGCTCACAGACTCGAACGTTTCTTTTGATAGAACAGTTTAGAAACACTCCTTTTGTAGAATCTGCAAGTGTTTATTTGGAGCGCTTTGAGGCCTATGTTGGAAAAACGACATATCTTCACATCAAAAGTAGACAGACGCATTCTCAGAAACTTCTTTGTGATGAGTGCGTTGAACTCACAGAGTTGAACCTACCAATTGATAGAGAAGTTTTGAAACACCCTTTTTGTAGAATCTGCAAGTGAATATTTGGCGCGATTTGAGGCCTATGCAGGAAACGGAAATATCTTCACATGGAAACTAGACAGATGAATTCTCAGAAACGTCTTTGTGATGAGTGCATTCAACTCACAGACTTGAAGCTTCCTTTTGAAAGAGCAGTTTCGAAACACTCTTTTTGTAGAATCTGCAAGTGGATATTTGGAGCGCTTTGAGGGCTATGCTGGAAAAGTTAATACCTTCACCTAAAAACTAGACAGAAGCATACTCAGAAACTTCTTTGTGACGTGTGCATTGAACTCACAGAGTTGAACCTTTCTTTTGATACAGAAGTTTTGAAACACTCTTTTCGTAGAATCTTCAAGTGGATGGATGGAGTGATTTGAGGCCTATGCTGGAAAAGGAAATACCTTCACGTAGAAACGAGACAAAAGCATTCTCAGAAAGTTCCCTGTGCTTTGTGCATTCAACTCACAGAGTTGAACATTCCCTTTGATAGAGCAGTTTTGAAACACTCTTTTTGTAGAATCTGCAAGTGGATATTTGGAGCGCTTTGAGGCCTCTGCCGCCAAAGGAATTATCATTGCTTAAAAACTAGATGGAAGCGTTCTCAGAAACTTCCTTGTGATGAGTGCATTCAACTCGCAGAGTGGAACCTTCCTTTCGATAGACCAGTTTTGAAACACTGTTTTTGTAGAATCCGCAAGTGGCTATTTGGAGCTCTTTGAGGCTTATGCTGGAAAAGGAAATATCTTCGTCTACAAACTAGACAGAAGCATTCTCAGAAACTTCTTTGTCACGTGGGGATTGAACTCACAGAGTTGAACATTCCTTTACATAGAGCAGTTTTGCAACACCCTTTCGGTGGAAAGTGAAAGTGCTTATTTGGTGCGATGGCGGCATCTAGTGGATAAGGAAATACATTCAGATGAAAACAAGATACATCCATTCTCAGAAACTTCTTTGTGATGACTGCATTCTACTCACAGAGTTGAACCTTCCTCTTGATAGAACAGTTTTGAAACACTCTTTTTGTGGAATCTGCAAGTGGCTATTTGGAGCGCTTTGAGGCCTATGCTGGAAAAGGAAATCTCTTCACATAAAACCTAGACAGAAGTATTCCCAGAAAGTTTTTCTGATGTGCGCATTCAACTCACCGAGTTGAACCTTCCTTTAGATAGAGCAGTTTTGAAACACTCTGTCTGTAGTACCTGCGAGTGGATATTTGGAGTGCTTTGAGTGCTACACTGTAAAAGCAAATATCTTCACTTGGAATCTAGACAGAAGAATTCTCAGAGACTTCCCTGTGCTCTCTGCATTCCACTCACAGAGTTGAACCTTCCTTTTGATAGAACAGTTTTGAAACACTCTTGTGGTAGAATCTGCAAGTCGATATTTGGAAGGTTTGGAGGCCTATCCTGGGAAAGGAAGTATCTTCCCATCAAAACTAGACAGAAGCATTCTCAGAAACTTCTTAGTGATGTGCGCATTCAAGCCACAGAGTTGAAGCTTCCTTTTGATATAGCAGTTTTGAACCACTCTTTTAGTAGAATCTGCAAGTGGATGTTCGGAGAGCTAAGAGGCCAACACTGGAAAAGGAAATCTCTTCACGTAAAAACTAGACGGAAGCATTCTCAGAAACTTCAATGGGCTTTACGCATTCAACTCACAGAGTGCAATGTTGCTTTTGAGAGCGCAGTTTTAAAACACTGTTTTTGTAGAATTTGCTAGAGGATGTTTGGAGCGATGTGAGGCCTTTGCTGGAAAAGGAAATATCTTCACATAAAACCTAGACAGAAGCATTCTCAGAAACTCCTTTGTGATGAGTGCATTCAAATCACACACTTGAACCTTCCTTTGGAAAGAGCAGTTTTGAAACACTCTTTCTGAAGAATCTGCAAGTGGATATTTGGAGCGATTTGAGGCCTATGCTGGAAATGAAATATCTTCACCTAAAAACTAGACGGAAGCATTCTCAGAAACTCCTTTGTGATGAGTGCATTCAACTCACAGAGTTGAAGCTTCCTTTTGACAGAGCAGTTTTGAAACACTCTTTAAGCAGCATCTGCAAGTGGATATTTGGAGCGCTTTGAGGCCAAGGCTGGAAAACGAAATCTCATCACATAAAAACTCGACAGAAGCATTCTCTGAAACTTCTTTGTGATGAGTGCATTCAACTCACAGACTCGAACGTTTCTTTTGATAGAACAGTTTAGAAACACTCCTTTTGTAGAATCTGCAAGTGTTTATTTGGAGCGCTTTGAGGCCTATGTTGGAAAAGGACATATCTTCACATCAAAAGTAGACAGACGCATTCTCAGAAACTTCTTTGTGATGAGTGCGTTGAACTCACAGAGTTGAACCTACCTATTGATAGAGAAGTTTTGAAACACCCTTTTTGTAGAATCTGCAAGTGAATATTTGGCGCGATTTGAGGCCTATGCAGGAAACGGAAATATCTTCACATGAAAACTAGACAGATGAATTCTCAGAAACGTCTTTGTGATGAGTGCATTCAACTCACAGACTTGAAGCTTCCTTTTGAAAGAGCAGTTTCGAAACACTCTTTTTGTAGAATCTGCAAGTGGATATTTGGAGCGCTTTGAGGGCTATGCTGGAAAAGTTAATACCTTCACCTAAAAACTAGACAGAAGCATACTCAGAAACTTCTTTGTGACGTGTGCATTGAACTCACAGAGTTGAACCTTTCTTTTGATACAGAAGTTTTGAAACACTCTTTTCGTAGAATCTTCAAGTGGATGGATGGAGTGATTTGAGGCCTATGCTGGAAAAGGAAATACCTTCACGTAGAAACGAGACAAAAGCATTCTCAGAAAGTTCCCTGTGCTTTGTGCATTCAACTCACAGAGTTGAACATTCCCTTTGATAGAGCAGTTTTGAAACACTCTTTTTGTAGAATCTGCAAGTGGATATTTGGAGCGCTTTGAGGCCTCTGCCGCCAAAGGAATTATCATTGCATAAAAACTAGATGGAAGCGTTCTCAGAAACTTCCTTGTGATGAGTGCATTCAACTCGCAGAGTGGAACCTTCCTTTCGATAGACCAGTTTTGAAACACTGTTTTTGTAGAATCCGCAAGTGGCTATTTGGAGCTCTTTGAGGCTTATGCTGGAAAAGGAAATATCTTCGTCTACAAACTAGACAGAAGCATTCTCAGAAACTTCTTTGTCACGTGGGGATTGAACTCACAGAGTTGAACATTCCTTTACATAGAGCAGTTTTGCAACACCCTTTCGGTGGAAAGTGAAAGTGCTTATTTGGTGCGATGGCGGCATCTAGTGGATAAGGAAATACATTCAGATGAAAACAAGATACATCCATTCTCAGAAACTTCTTTGTGATGACTGCATTCTACTCACAGAGTTGAACCTTCCTCTTGATAGAACAGTTTTGAAACACTCTTTTTGTGGAATCTGCAAGTGGCTATTTGGAGCGCTTTGAGGCCTATGCTGGAAAAGGAAATCTCTTCACATAAAACCTAGACAGAAGTATTCCCAGAAAGTTTTTCTGATGTGCGCATTCAACTCACCGAGTTCAACCTTCCTTTAGATAGAGCAGTTTTGAAACACTCTGTCTGTAGTACCTGCGAGTGGATATTTGGAGTGCTTTGAGTGCTACACTGTAAAAGCAAATATCTTCACTTGGAATCTAGACAGAAGAATTCTCAGAGACTTCCCTGTGCTCTCTGCATTCCACTCACAGAGTTGAACCTTCCTTTTGATAGAACAGTTTTGAAACACTCTTGTGGTAGAATCTGCAAGTCGATATTTGGAAGGTTTGGAGGCCTATCCTGGGAAAGGAAATATCTTCCCATCAAAACTAGACAGAAGCATTCTCAGAAACTTCTTAGTGATGTGCGCATTCAAGCCACAGAGTTGAAGCTTCCTTTTGATATAGCAGTTTTGAACCACTCTTTTAGTAGAATCTGCAAGTGGATGTTCGGAGAGCTAAGAGGCCAACACTGGAAAAGGAAATCTCTTCACGTAAAAACTAGACGGAAGCATTCTCAGAAACTTCAATGGGCTTTACGCATTCAACTCACAGAGTGCAATGTTGCTTTTGAGAGCGCAGTTTTAAAACACTGTTTTTGTAGAATTTGCTAGAGGATGTTTGGAGCGATGTGAGGCCTTTGCTGGAAAAGGAAATATCTTCACATAAAACCTAGACAGAAGCATTCTCAGAAACTCCTTTGTGATGAGTGCATTCAAATCACACACTTGAACCTTCCTTTGGAAAGAGCAGTTTTGAAACACTCTTTCTGAAGAATCTGCAAGTGGATATTTGGAGCGATTTGAGGCCTATGCTGGAAATGAAATATCTTCACCTAAAAACTAGACGGAAGCATTCTCAGAAACTCCTTTGTGATGAGTGCATTCAACTCACAGAGTTGAAGCTTCCTTTTGACAGAGCAGTTTTGAAACACTCTTTAAGCAGCATCTGCAAGTGGATATTTGGAGCGCTTTGAGGCCAAGGCTGGAAAACGAAATCTCATCACATAAAAACTCGACAGAAGCATTCTCTGAAACTTCTTTGTGATGAGTGCATTCAGCTCACAGACTCGAACGTTTCTTTTGATAGAACAGTTTAGAAACACTCCTTTTGTAGAATCTGCAAGTGTTTATTTGGAGCGCTTTGAGGCCTATGTTGGAAAAACGACATATCTTCACATCAAAAGTAGACAGACGCATTCTCAGAAACTTCTTTGTGATGAGTGCGTTGAACTCACAGAGTTGAACCTACCAATTGATAGAGAAGTTTTGAAACACCCTTTTTGTAGAATCTGCAAGTGAATATTTGGCGCGATTTGAGGCCTATGCAGGAAACGGAAATATCTTCACATGGAAACTAGACAGATGAATTCTCAGAAACGTCTTTGTGATGAGTGCATTCAACTCACAGACTTGAAGCTTCCTTTTGAAAGAGCAGTTTCGAAACACTCTTTTTGTAGAATCTGCAAGTGGATATTTGGAGCGCTTTGAGGGCTATGCTGGAAAAGTTAATACCTTCACCTAAAAACTAGACAGAAGCATACTCAGAAACTTCTTTGTGACGTGTGCATTGAACTCACAGAGTTGAACCTTTCTTTTGATACAGAAGTTTTGAAACACTCTTTTCGTAGAATCTTCAAGTGGATGGATGGAGTGATTTGAGGCCTATGCTGGAAAAGGAAATACCTTCACGTAGAAACGAGACAAAAGCATTCTCAGAAAGTTCCCTGTGCTTTGTGCATTCAACTCACAGAGTTGAACATTCCCTTTGATAGAGCAGTTTTGAAACACTCTTTTTGTAGAATCTGCAAGTGGATATTTGGAGCGCTTTGAGGCCTCTGCCGCCAAAGGAATTATCATTGCTTAAAAACTAGATGGAAGCGTTCTCAGAAACTTCCTTGTGATGAGTGCATTCAACTCGCAGAGTGGAACCTTCCTTTCGATAGACCAGTTTTGAAACACTGTTTTTGTAGAATCCGCAAGTGGCTATTTGGAGCTCTTTGAGGCTTATGCTGGAAAAGGAAATATCTTCGTCTACAAACTAGACAGAAGCATTCTCAGAAACTTCTTTGTCACGTGGGGATTGAACTCACAGAGTTGAACATTCCTTTACATAGAGCAGTTTTGCAACACCCTTTCGGTGGAAAGTGAAAGTGCTTATTTGGTGCGATGGCGGCATCTAGTGGATAAGGAAATACATTCAGATGAAAACAAGATACATCCATTCTCAGAAACTTCTTTGTGATGACTGCATTCTACTCACAGAGTTGAACCTTCCTCTTGATAGAACAGTTTTGAAACACTTTTTTGTGGAATCTGCAAGTGGCTATTTGGAGCGCTTTGAGGCCTATGCTGGAAAAGGAAATCTCTTCACATAAAACCTAGACAGAAGTATTCCCAGAAAGTTTTTCTGATGTGCGCATTCAACTCACCGAGTTGAACCTTCCTTTAGATAGAGCAGTTTTGAAACACTCTGTCTGTAGTACCTGCGAGTGGATATTTGGAGTGCTTTGAGTGCTACACTGTAAAAGCAAATATCTTCACTTGGAATCTAGACAGAAGAATTCTCAGAGACTTCCCTGTGCTCTCTGCATTCCACTCACAGAGTTGAACCTTCCTTTTGATAGAACAGTTTTGAAACACTCTTGTGGTAGAATCTGCAAGTCGATATTTGGAAGGTTTGGAGGCCTATCCTGGGAAAGGAAATATCTTCCCATCAAAACTAGACAGAAGCATTCTCAGAAACTTCTTAGTGATGTGCGCATTCAAGTCACAGAGTTGAAGCTTCCTTTTGATATAGCAGTTTTGAACCACTCTTTTAGTAGAATCTGCAAGTGGATGTTCGGAGAGCTAAGAGGCCAACACTGGAAAAGGAAATCTCTTCACGTAAAAACTAGACGGAAGCATTCTCAGAAACTTCAATGGGCTTTACGCATTCAACTCACAGAGTGCAATGTTGCTTTTGAGAGCGCAGTTTTAAAACACTGTTTTTGTAGAATTTGCTAGAGGATGTTTGGAGCGATGTGAGGCCTTTGCTGGAAAAGGAAATATCTTCACATAAAACCTAGACAGAAGCATTCTCAGAAACTCCTTTGTGATGAGTGCATTCAAATCACACACTTGAACCTTCCTTTGGAAAGAGCAGTTTTGAAACACTCTTTCTGAAGAATCTGCAAGTGGATATTTGGAGCGATTTGAGGCCTATGCTGGAAATGAAATATCTTCACCTAAAAACTAGACGGAAGCATTCTCAGAAACTCCTTTGTGATGAGTGCATTCAACTCACAGAGTTGAAGCTTCCTTTTGACAGAGCAGTTTTGAAACACTCTTTAAGCAGCATCTGCAAGTGGATATTTGGAGCGCTTTGAGGCCAAGGCTGGAAAACGAAATATCATCACATAAAAACTCGACAGAAGCATTCTCTGAAACTTCTTTGTGATGAGTGCATTCAACTCACAGACTCGAACGTTTCTTTTGATAGAACAGTTTAGAAACACTCCTTTTGTAGAATCTGCAAGTGTTTATTTGGAGCGCTTTGAGGCCTATGTTGGAAAAGGACATATCTTCACATCAAAAGTAGACAGACGCATTCTCAGAAACTTCTTTGTGATGAGTGCGTTGAACTCACAGAGTTCAACCTACCTATTGATAGAGAAGTTTTGAAACACCCTTTTTGTAGAATCTGCAAGTGAATATTTGGCGCGATTTGAGGCCTATGCAGGAAACGGAAATATCTTCACATGAAAACTAGACAGATGAATTCTCAGAAACGTCTTTGTGATGAGTGCATTCAACTCACAGACTTGAAGCTTCCTTTTGAAAGAGCAGTTTCGAAACACTCTTTTTGTAGAATCTGCAAGTGGATATTTGGAGCGCTTTGAGGGCTATGCTGGAAAAGTTAATACCTTCACCTAAAAACTAGACAGACGCAAACTCAGAAACTTCTTTGTGAAGTGTGCATTGAACTCACAGAGTTGAACCTTTCTTTTGATACAGAAGTATTGAAACACTCTTTTCGTAGAATCTTCAAGTGGATGGATGGAGTGATTTGAGGCCTATGCTGGAAAAGGAAATACCTTCACGTAGAAACGAGACAAAAGCATTCTCAGAAAGTTCCCTGTGCTTTGTGCATTCAACTCACAGAGTTGAACATTCCCTCTGATAGAGCAGTTTTGAAACACTCTTTTTGTAGAATCTGCAAGTGGATATTTGGGGCGCTTTGAGGCCTCTGCCGCCAAAGGAATTATCATTGCATAAAAACTAGACGGAAGCGTTCTCAGAAACTTCCTTGTGATGAGTGCATTCAACTCGCAGAGTGGAACCTTCCTTTCGATAGACCAGTTTTGAAACACTGTTTTTGTAGAATCCGCAAGTGGCTATTTGGAGCTCTTTGAGGCTTATGCTGGAAAAGGAAATATCTTCGTCTACAAACTAGACAGAAGCATTCTCAGAAACTTCTTTGTCACGTGGGGATTGAACTCACAGAGTTGAACATTCCTTTACATAGAGCAGTTTTGCAACACCCTTTCGGTGGAAAGTGAAAGTGCTTATTTGGTGCGATGGCGGCATCTAGTGGATAAGGAAATACATTCAGATGAAAACAAGATACATCCATTCTCAGAAACTTCTTTGTGATGACTGCATTCTACTCACAGAGTTGAACCTTCCTCTTGATAGAACAGTTTTGAAACACTCTTTTTGTGGAATCTGCAAGTGGCTATTTGGAGCGCTTTGAGGCCTATGCTGGAAAAGGAAATCTCTTCACATAAAACCTAGACAGAAGTATTCCCAGAAAGTTTTTCTGATGTGCGCATTCAACTCACCGAGTTGAACCTTCCTTTAGATAGAGCAGTTTTGAAACACTCTGTCTGTAGTACCTGCGAGTGGATATTTGGAGTGCTTTGAGTGCTACACTGTAAAAGCAAATATCTTCACTTGGAATCTAGACAGAAGAATTCTCAGAGACTTCCCTGTGCTCTCTGCATTCCACTCACAGAGTTGAACCTTCCTTTTGATAGAACAGTTTTGAAACACTCTTGCGGTAGAATCTGCAAGTCGATATTTGGAAGGTTTGGAGGCCTATCCTGGGAAAGGAAATATCTTCCCATCAAAACTAGACAGAAGCATTCTCAGAAACTTCTTAGTGATGTGCGCATTCAAGCCACAGAGTTGAAGCTTCCTTTTGATATAGCAGTTTTGAACCACTCTTTTAGTAGAATCTGCAAGTGGATGTTCGGAGAGCTAAGAGGCCAACACTGGAAAAGGAAATCTCTTCACGTAAAAACTAGACGGAAGCATTCTCAGAAACTTCAATGGGCTTTACGCATTCAACTCACAGAGTGCAATGTTGCTTTTGAGAGCGCAGTTTTAAAACACTGTTTTTGTAGAATTTGCTAGAGGATGTTTGGAGCGATGTGAGGCCTTTGCTGGAAAAGGAAATATCTTCACATAAAACCTAGACAGAAGCATTCTCAGAAACTCCTTTGTGATGAGTGCATTCAAATCACACACTTGAACCTTCCTTTGGAAAGAGCAGTTTTGAAACACTCTTTCTGAAGAATCTGCAAGTGGATATTTGGAGCGATTTGAGGCCTATGCTGGAAATGAAATATCTTCACCTAAAAACTAGACGGAAGCATTCTCAGAAACTCCTTTGTGATGAGTGCATTCAACTCACAGAGTTGAAGCTTCCTTTTGACAGAGCAGTTTTGAAACACTCTTTAAGCAGCATCTGCAAGTGGATATTTGGAGCGCTTTGAGGCCAAGGCTGGAAAACGAAATCTCATCACATAAAAACTCGACAGAAGCATTCTCTGAAACTTCTTTGTGATGAGTGCATTCAACTCACAGACTCGAACGTTTCTTTTGATAGAACAGTTTAGAAACACTCCTTTTGTAGAATCTGCAAGTGTTTATTTGGAGCGCTTTGAGGCCTATGTTGGAAAAACGACATATCTTCACATCAAAAGTAGACAGACGCATTCTCAGAAACTTCTTTGTGATGAGTGCGTTGAACTCACAGAGTTGAACCTACCTATTGATAGAGAAGTTTTGAAACACCCTTTTTGTAGAATCTGCAAGTGAATATTTGGCGCGATTTGAGGCCTATGCAGGAAACGGAAATATCTTCACATGAAAACTAGACAGATGAATTCTCAGAAACGTCTTTGTGATGAGTGCATTCAACTCACAGACTTGAAGCTTCCTTTTGAAAGAGCAGTTTCGAAACACTCTTTTTGTAGAATCTGCAAGTGGATATTTGGAGCGCTTTGAGGGCTATGCTGGAAAAGTTAATACCTTCACCTAAAAACTAGACAGACGCAAACTCAGAAACTTCTTTGTGACGTGTGCATTGAACTCACAGAGTTGAACCTTTCTTTTGATACAGAAGTTTTGAAACACTCTTTTCGTAGAATCTTCAAGTGGATGGATGGAGTGATTTGAGGCCTATGCTGGAAAAGGAAATACCTTCACGTAGAAACGAGACAAAAGCATTCTCAGAAAGTTCCCTGTGCTTTGTGCATTCAACTCACAGAGTTGAACATTCCCGCTGATAGAGCAGTTTTGAAACACTCTTTTTGTAGAATCTGCAAGTGGATATTTGGGGCGCTTTGAGGCCTCTGCCGCCAAAGGAATTATCATTGCATAAAAACTAGACGGAAGCGTTCTCAGAAACTTCCTTGTGATGAGTGCATTCAACTCGCAGAGTGGAACCTTCCTTTCGATAGACCAGTTTTGAAACACTGTTTTTGTAGAATCCGCAAGTGGCTATTTGGAGCTCTTTGAGCCTTATGCTGGAAAAGGAAATATCTTCGTCTACAAACTAGACAGAAGCATTCTCAGAAACTTCTTTGTCACGTGGGGATTGAACTCACAGAGTTGAACATTCCTTTACATAGAGCAGTTTTGCAACACCCTTTCGGTGGAAAGTGAAAGTGCTTATTTGGTGCGATGGCGGCATCTAGTGGATAAGGAAATACATTCAGATGAAAACAAGATACATCCATTCTCAGAAACTTCTTTGTGATGACTGCATTCTACTCACAGAGTTGAACCTTCCTCTTGATAGAACAGTTTTGAAACACTCTTTTTGTGGAATCTGCAAGTGGCTATTTGGAGCGCTTTGAGGCCTATGCTGGAAAAGGAAATCTCTTCACATAAAACCTAGACAGAAGTATTCCCAGAAAGTTTTTCTGATGTGCGCATTCAACTCACCGAGTTGAACCTTCCTTTAGATAGAGCAGTTTTGAAACACTCTGTCTGTAGTACCTGCGAGTGGATATTTGGAGTGCTTTGAGTGCTACACTGTAAAAGCAAATATCTTCACTTGGAATCTAGACAGAAGAATTCTCAGAGACTTCCCTGTGCTCTCTGCATTCCACTCACAGAGTTGAACCTTCCTTTTGATAGAACAGTTTTGAAACACTCTTGTGGTAGAATCTGCAAGTCGATATTTGGAAGGTTTGGAGGCCTATCCTGGGAAAGGAAATATCTTCCCATCAAAACTAGACAGAAGCCTTCTCAGAAACTTCTTAGTGATGTGCGCATTCAAGCCACAGAGTTGAAGCTTCCTTTTGATATAGCAGTTTTGAACCACTCTTTTAGTAGAATCTGCAAGTGGATGTTCGGAGAGCTAAGAGGCCAACACTGGAAAAGGAAATCTCTTCACGTAAAAACTAGACGGAAGCATTCTCAGAAACTTCAATGGGCTTTACGCATTCAACTCACAGAGTGCAATGTTGCTTTTGAGAGCGCAGTTTTAAAACACTGTTTTTGTAGAATTTGCTAGAGGATGTTTGGAGCGATGTGAGGCCTTTGCTGGAAAAGGAAATATCTTCACATAAAACCTAGACAGAAGCATTCTCAGAAACTCCTTTGTGATGAGTGCATTCAAATCACACACTTGAACCTTCCTTTGGAAAGAGCAGTTTTGAAACACTCTTTCTGAAGTATCTGCTAGTGGATATTTGGAGCGATTTGAGGCCTATGCTGGAAATGAAATATCTTCACCTAAAAACTAGACGGAAGCATTCTCAGAAACTCCTTTGTGATGAGTGCATTCAACTCACAGAGTTGAAGCTTCCTTTTGACAGAGCAGTTTTGAAACACTCTTTAAGCAGCATCTGCAAGTGGATATTTGGAGCGCTTTGAGGCCAAGGCTGGAAAACGAAATCTCATCACATAAAAACTCGACAGAAGCATTCTCTGAAACTTCTTTGTGATGAGTGCATTCAACTCACAGACTCGAACGTTTCTTTTGATAGAACAGTTTAGAAACACTCCTTTTGTAGAATCTGCAAGTGTTTATTTGGAGCGCTTTGAGGCCTATGTTGGAAAAGGACATATCTTCACATCAAAAGTAGACAGACGCATTCTCAGAAACTTCTTTGTGATGAGTGCGTTGAACTCACAGAGTTGAACCTACCTATTGATAGAGAAGTTTTGAAACACCCTTTTTGTAGAATCTGCAAGTGAATATTTGGCGCGATTTGAGGCCTATGCAGGAAACGGAAATATCTTCACATGAAAACTAGACAGATGAATTCTCAGAAACGTCTTTGTGATGAGTGCATTCAACTCACAGACTTGAAGCTTCCTTTTGAAAGAGCAGTTTCGAAACACTCTTTTTGTAGAATCTGCAAGTGGATATTTGGAGCGCTTTGAGGGCTATGCTGGAAAAGTTAATACCTTCACCTAAAAACTAGACAGAAGCATACTCAGAAACTTCTTTGTGACGTGTGCATTGAACTCACAGAGTTGAACCTTTCTTTTGATACAGAAGTTTTGAAACACTCTTTTCGTAGAATCTTCAAGTGGATGGATGGAGTGATTTGAGGCCTATGCTGGAAAAGGAAATACCTTCACGTAGAAACGAGACAAAAGCATTCTCAGAAAGTTCCCTGTGCTTTGTGCATTCAACTCACAGAGTTGAACATTCCCTTTGATAGAGCAGTTTTGAAACACTCTTTTTGTAGAATCTGCAAGTGGATATTTGGAGCGCTTTGAGGCCTCTGCCGCCAAAGGAATTATCATTGCATAAAAACTAGATGGAAGCGTTCTCAGAAACTTCCTTGTGATGAGTGCATTCAACTCGCAGAGTGGAACCTTCCTTTCGATAGACCAGTTTTGAAACACTGTTTTTGTAGAATCCGCAAGTGGCTATTTGGAGCTCTTTGAGGCTTATGCTGGAAAAGGAAATATCTTCCTCTACAAACTAGACAGAAGCATTCTCAGAAACTTCTTTGTCACGTGGGGATTGAACTCACAGAGTTGAACATTCCTTTACATAGAGCAGTTTTGCAACACCCTTTCGGTGGAAAGTGAAAGTGCTTATTTGGTGCGATGGCGGCATCTAGTGGATAAGGAAATACATTCAGATGAAAACAAGATACATCCATTCTCAGAAACTTCTTTGTGATGACTGCATTCTACTCACAGAGTTGAACCTTCCTCTTGATAGAACAGTTTTGAAACACTCTTTTTGTGGAATCTGCAAGTGGCTATTTGGAGCGCTTTGAGGCCTATGCTGGAAAAGGAAATCTCTTCACATAAAACCTAGACAGAAGTATTCCCAGAAAGTTTTTCTGATGTGCGCATTCAACTCACCGAGTTGAACCTTCCTTTAGATAGAGCAGTTTTGAAACACTCTGTCTGTAGTACCTGCGAGTGGATATTTGGAGTGCTTTGAGTGCTACACTGTAAAAGCAAATATCTTCACTTGGAATCTAGACAGAAGAATTCTCAGAGACTTCCCTGTGCTCTCTGCATTCCACTCACAGAGTTGAACCTTCCTTTTGATAGAACAGTTTTGAAACACTCTTGTGGTAGAATCTGCAAGTCGATATTTGGAAGGTTTGGAGGCCTATCCTGGGAAAGGAAATATCTTCCCATCAAAACTAGACAGAAGCATTCTCAGAAACTTCTTAGTGATGTGCGCATTCAAGCCACAGAGTTGAAGCTTCCTTTTGATATAGCAGTTTTGAACCACTCTTTTAGTAGAATCTGCAAGTGGATGTTCGGAGAGCTAAGAGGCCAACACTGGAAAAGGAAATCTCTTCACGTAAAAACTAGACGGAAGCATTCTCAGAAACTTCAATGGGCTTCACGCATTCAACTCACAGAGTGCAATGTTGCTTTTGAGAGCGCAGTTTTAAAACACTGTTTTTGTAGAATTTGCTAGAGGATGTTTGGAGCGATGTGAGGCCTTTGCTGGAAAAGGAAATATCTTCACATAAAACCTAGACAGAAGCATTCTCAGAAACTCCTTTGTGATGAGTGCATTCAAATCACACACTTGAACCTTCCTTTGGAAAGAGCAGTTTTGAAACACTCTTTCTGAAGAATCTGCAAGTGGATATTTGGAGCGATTTGAGGCCTATGCTGGAAATGAAATATCTTCACCTAAAAACTAGACGGAAGCATTCTCAGAAACTCCTTTGTGATGAGTGCATTCAACTCACAGAGTTGAAGCTTCCTTTTGACAGAGCAGTTTTGAAACACTCTTTAAGCAGCATCTGCAAGTAGATATTTGGAGCGCTTTGAGGCCAAGGCTGGAAAACGAAATATCATCACATAAAAACTCGACAGAAGCATTCTCTGAAACTTCTTTGTGATGAGTGCATTCAACTCACAGACTCGAACGTTTCTTTTGATAGAACAGTTTAGAAACACTCCTTTTGTAGAATCTGCAAGTGTTTATTTGGAGCGCTTTGAGGCCTATGTTGGAAAAACGACATATCTTCACATCAAAAGTAGACAGACGCATTCTCAGAAACTTCTTTGTGATGAGTGCGTTGAACTCACAGAGTTGAACCTACCTATTGATAGAGAAGTTTTGAAACACCCTTTTTGTAGAATCTGCAAGTGAATATTTGGCGCGATTTGAGGCCTATGCAGGAAACGGAAATATCTTCACATGAAAACTAGACAGATGAATTCTCAGAAACGTCTTTGTGATGAGTGCATTCAACTCACAGACTTGAAGCTTCCTTTTGAAAGAGCAGTTTCGAAACACTCTTTTTGTAGAATCTGCAAGTGGATATTTGGAGCGCTTTGAGGGCTATGCTGGAAAAGTTAATACCTTCACCTAAAAACTAGACAGACGCAAACTCAGAAACTTCTTTGTGACGTGTGCATTGAACTCACAGAGTTGAACCTTTCTTTTGATACAGAAGTTTTGAAACACTCTTTTCGTAGAATCTTCAAGTGGATGGATGGAGTGATTTGAGGCCTATGCTGGAAAAGGAAATACCTTCACGTAGAAACGAGACAAAAGCATTCTCAGAAAGTTCCCTGTGCTTTGTGCATTCAACTCACAGAGTTGAACATTCCCTCTGATAGAGCAGTTTTGAAACACTCTTTTTGTAGAATCTGCAAGTGGATATTTGGAGCGCTTTGAGGCCTCTGCCGCCAAAGGAATTATCATTGCTTAAAAACTAGATGGAAGCGTTCTCAGAAACTTCCTTGTGATGAGTGCATTCAACTCGCAGAGTGGAACCTTCCTTTCGATAGACCAGTTTTGAAACACTGTTTTTGTAGAATCCGCAAGTGGCTATTTGGAGCTCTTTGAGGCTTATGCTGGAAAAGGAAATATCTTCGTCTACAAACTAGACAGAAGCATTCTCAGAAACTTCTTTGTCACGTGGGGATTGAACTCACAGAGTTGAACATTCCTTTACATAGAGCAGTTTTGCAACACCCTTTCGGTGGAAAGTGAAAGTGCTTATTTGGTGCGATGGCGGCATCTAGTGGATAAGGAAATACATTCAGATGAAAACAAGATACATCCATTCTCAGAAACTTCTTTGTGATGACTGCATTCTACTCACAGAGTTGAACCTTCCTCTTGATAGAACAGTTTTGAAACACTCTTTTTGTGGAATCTGCAAGTGGCTATTTGGAGCGCTTTGAGGCCTATGCTGGAAAAGGAAATCTCTTCACATAAAACCTAGACAGAAGTATTCCCAGAAAGTTTTTCTGATGTGCGCATTCAACTCACCGAGTTGAACCTTCCTTTAGATAGAGCAGTTTTGAAACACTCTGTCTGTAGTACCTGCGAGTGGATATTTGGAGTGCTTTGAGTGCTACACTGTAAAAGCAAATATCTTCACTTGGAATCTAGACAGAAGAATTCTCAGAGACTTCCCTGTGCTCTCTGCATTCCACTCACAGAATTGAACCTTCCTTTTGATAGAACAGTTTTGAAACAGTCTTGTGGTAGAATCTGCAAGTCGATATTTGGAAGGTTTGGAGGCCTATCCTGGGAAAGGAAATATCTTCCCATCAAAACTAGACAGAAGCATTCTCAGAAACTTCTTAGGGATGTGCGCATTCAAGTCACAGAGTTGAAGCTTCCTTTTGATATAGCAGTTTTGAACCACTCTTTTAGTAGAATCTGCAAGTGGATGTTCGGAGAGCTAAGAGGCCAACACTGGAAAAGGAAATCTCTTCACGTAAAAACTAGACGGAAGCATTCTCAGAAACTTCAATGGGCTTCACGCATTCAACTCACAGAGTGCAATGTTGCTTTTGAGAGCGCAGTTTTAAAACACTGTTTTTGTAGAATTTGCTAGAGGATGTTTGGAGCGATGTGAGGCCTTTGCTGGAAAAGGAAATATCTTCACATAAAACCTAGACAGAAGCATTCTCAGAAACTCCTTTGTGATGAGTGCATTCAAATCACACACTTGAACCTTCCTTTGGAAAGAGCAGTTTTGAAACACTCTTTCTGAAGAATCTGCAAGTGGATATTTGGAGCGATTTGAGGCCTATGCTGGAAATGAAATATCTTCACCTAAAAACTAGACGGAAGCATTCTCAGAAACTCCTTTGTGATGAGTGCATTCAACTCACAGAGTTGAAGCTTCCTTTTGATAGAGCAGTTTTGAAACACTCTTTTAGCAGCATCTGCAAGTGGATATTTGGAGCGCTTTGAGGCCAAGGCTGGAAAACGAAATATCATCACATAAAAACTCGACAGAAGCATTCTCTGAAACTTCTTTGTGATGAGTGCATTCAACTCACAGACTCGAACGTTTCTTTTGATAGAACAGTTTAGAAACACTCCTTTTGTAGAATCTGCAAGTGTTTATTTGGAGCGCTTTGAGGCCTATGTTGGAAAAGGACATATCTTCACATCAAAAGTAGACAGACGCATTCTCAGAAACTTCTTTGTGATGAGTGCGTTGAACTCACAGAGTTGAACCTACCTATTGATAGAGAAGTTTTGAAACACCCTTTTTGTAGAATCTGCAAGTGAATATTTGGCGCGATTTGAGGCCTATGCAGGAAACGGAAATATCTTCACATGAAAACTAGACAGATGAATTCTCAGAAACGTCTTTGTGATGAGTGCATTCAACTCACAGACTTGAAGCTTCCTTTTGAAAGAGCAGTTTCGAAACACTCTTTTTGTAGAATCTGCAAGTGGATATTTGGAGCGCTTTGAGGGCTATGCTGGAAAAGTTAATACCTTCACCTAAAAACTAGACAGACGCAAACTCAGAAACTTCTTTGTGACGTGTGCATTGAACTCACAGAGTTGAACCTTTCTTTTGATACAGAAGTTTTGAAACACTCTTTTCGTAGAATCTTCAAGTGGATGGATGGAGTGATTTGAGGCCTATGCTGGAAAAGGAAATACCTTCACGTAGAAACGAGACAAAAGCATTCTCAGAAAGTTCCCTGTGCTTTGTGCATTCAACTCACAGAGTTGAACATTCCCTCTGATAGAGCAGTTTTGAAACACTCTTTTTGTAGAATCTGCAAGTGGATATTTGGAGCGCTTTGAGGCCTCTGCCGCCAAAGGAATTATCATTGCTTAAAAACTAGATGGAAGCGTTCTCAGAAACTTCCTTGTGATGAGTGCATTCAACTCGCAGAGTGGAACCTTCCTTTCGATAGACCAGTTTTGAAACACTGTTTTTGTAGAATCCGCAAGTGGCTATTTGGAGCTCTTTGAGGCTTATGCTGGAAAAGGAAATATCTTCGTCTACAAACTAGACAGAAGCATTCTCAGAAACTTCTTTGTCACGTGGGGATTGAACTCACAGAGTTGAACATTCCTTTACATAGAGCAGTTTTGCAACACCCTTTCGGTGGAAAGTGAAAGTGCTTATTTGGTGCGATGGCGGCATCTAGTGGATAAGGAAATACATTCAGATGAAAACAAGATACATCCATTCTCAGAAACTTCTTTGTGATGACTGCATTCTACTCACAGAGTTGAACCTTCCTCTTGATAGAACAGTTTTGAAACACTCTTTTTGTGGAATCTGCAAGTGGCTATTTGGAGCGCTTTGAGGCCTATGCTGGAAAAGGAAATCTCTTCACATAAAACCTAGACAGAAGTATTCCCAGAAAGTTTTTCTGATGTGCGCATTCAACTCACCGAGTTGAACCTTCCTTTAGATAGAGCAGTTTTGAAACACTCTGTCTGTAGTACCTGCGAGTGGATATTTGGAGTGCTTTGAGTGCTACACTGTAAAAGCAAATATCTTCACTTGGAATCTAGACAGAAGAATTCTCAGAGACTTCCCTGTGCTCTCTGCATTCCACTCACAGAATTGAACCTTCCTTTTGATAGAACAGTTTTGAAACAGTCATGTGGTAGAATCTGCAAGTCGATATTTGGAAGGTTTGGAGGCCTATCCTGGGAAAGGAAATATCTTCCCATCAAAACTAGACAGAAGCATTCTCAGAAACTTCTTAGGGATGTGCGCATTCAAGTCACAGAGTTGAAGCTTCCTTTTGATATAGCAGTTTTGAACCACTCTTTTAGTAGAATCTGCAAGTGGATGTTCGGAGAGCTAAGAGGCCAACACTGGAAAAGGAAATCTCTTCACGTAAAAACTAGACGGAAGCATTCTCAGAAACTTCAATGGGCTTCACGCATTCAACTCACAGAGTGCAATGTTGCTTTTGAGAGCGCAGTTTTAAAACACTGTTTTTGTAGAATTTGCTAGAGGATGTTTGGAGCGATGTGAGGCCTTTGCTGGAAAAGGAAATATCTTCACATAAAACCTAGACAGAAGCATTCTCAGAAACTCCTTTGTGATGAGTGCATTCAAATCACACACTTGAACCTTCCTTTGGAAAGAGCAGTTTTGAAACACTCTTTCTGAAGAATCTGCAAGTGGATATTTGGAGCGATTTGAGGCCTATGCTGGAAATGAAATATCTTCACCTAAAAACTAGACGGAAGCATTCTCAGAAACTCCTTTGTGATGAGTGCATTCAACTCACAGAGTTGAAGCTTCCTTTTGATAGAGCAGTTTTGAAACACTCTTTTAGCAGCATCTGCAAGTGGATATTTGGAGCGCTTTGAGGCCAAGGCTGGAAAACGAAATATCATCACATAAAAACTCGACAGAAGCATTCTCTGAGACTTCTTTGTGATGAGTGCATTCAACTCACAGACTCGAACGTTTCTTTTGATAGAACAGTTTAGAAACACTCCTTTTGTAGAATCTGCAAGTGTTTATTTGGAGCGCTTTGAGGCCTATGTTGGAAAAGGACATATCTTCACATCAAAAGTAGACAGACGCATTCTCAGAAACTTCTTTGTGATGAGTGCGTTGAACTCACAGAGTTGAACCTACCTATTGATAGAGAAGTTTTGAAACACCCTTTTTGTAGAATCTGCAAGTGAATATTTGGCGCGATTTGAGGCCTATGCAGGAAACGGAAATATCTTCACATGAAAACTAGACAGATGAATTCTCAGAAACGTCTTTGTGATGAGTGCATTCAACTCACAGACTTGAAGCTTCCTTTTGAAAGAGCAGTTTCGAAACACTCTTTTTGTAGAATCTGCAAGTGGATATTTGGAGCGCTTTGAGGGCTATGCTGGAAAAGTTAATACCTTCACCTAAAAACTAGACAGACGCAAACTCAGAAACTTCTTTGTGACGTGTGCATTGAACTCACAGAGTTGAACCTTTCTTTTGATACAGAAGTTTTGAAACACTCTTTTCGTAGAATCTTCAAGTGGATGGATGGAGTGATTTGAGGCCTATGCTGGAAAAGGAAATACCTTCACGTAGAAACGAGACAAAAGCATTCTCAGAAAGTTCCCTGTGCTTTGTGCATTCAACTCACAGAGTTGAACATTCCCTTTGATAGAGCAGTTTTGAAACACTCTTTTTGTAGAATCTGCAAGTGGATATTTGGAGCGCTTTGAGGCCTCTGCCGCCAAAGGAATTATCATTGCTTAAAAACTAGATGGAAGCGTTCTCAGAAACTTCCTTGTGATGAGTGCATTCAACTCGCAGAGTGGAACCTTCCTTTCGATAGACCAGTTTTGAAACACTGTTTTTGTAGAATCCGCAAGTGGCTATTTGGAGCTCTTTGAGGCTTATGCTGGAAAAGGAAATATCTTCGTCTACAAACTAGACAGAAGCATTCTCAGAAACTTCTTTGTCACGTGGGGATTGAACTCACAGAGTTGAACATTCCTTTACATAGAGCAGTTTTGCAACACCCTTTCGGTGGAAAGTGAAAGTGCTTATTTGGTGCGATGGCGGCATCTAGTGGATAAGGAAATACATTCAGATGAAAACAAGATACATCCATTCTCAGAAACTTCTTTGTGATGACTGCATTCTACTCACAGAGTTGAACCTTCCTCTTGATAGAACAGTTTTGAAACACTCTTTTTGTGGAATCTGCAAGTGGCTATTTGGAGCGCTTTGAGGCCTCTGCTGGAAAAGGAAATCTCTTCACATAAAACCTAGACAGAAGTATTCCCAGAAAGTTTTTCTGATGTGCGCATTCAACTCACCGAGTTGAAACTTCCTTTAGATAGAGCAGTTTTGAAACACTCTGTCTGTAGTACCTGCGAGTGGATATTTGGAGTGCTTTGAGTGCTACACTGTAAAAGCAAATATCTTCACTTGGAATCTAGACAGAAGAATTCTCAGAGACTTCCCTGTGCTCTCTGCATTCCACTCACAGAGTTGAACCTTTCTTTTGATAGAACAGTTTTGAAACACTCTTGCGGTAGAATCTGCAAGTCGATATTTGGAAGGTTTGGAGGCCTATCCTGGGAAAGGAAATATCTTCCCATCAAAACTAGACAGAAGCATTCTCAGAAACTTCTCAGTGATGTGCGCATTCAAGCCACAGAGTTGAAGCTTCCTTTTGATATAGCAGTTTTGAACCACTCTTTTAGTAGAATCTGCAAGTGGATGTTCGGAGAGCTAAGAGGCCAACACTGGAAAAGGAAATCTCTTCACGTAAAAACTAGACGGAAGCATTCTCAGAAACTTCAATGGGCTTTACGCATTCAACTCACAGAGTGCAATGTTGCTTTTGAGAGCGCAGTTTTTAAACACTGTTTTTGTAGAATTTGCTAGAGGATGTTTGGAGCGATGTGAGGCCTTTGCTGGAAAAGGAAATATCTTCACATAAAACCTAGACAGAAGCATTCTCAGAAACTCCTTTGTGATGAGTGCATTCAAATCACACACTTGAACCTTCCTTTGGAAAGAGCAGTTTTGAAACACTCTTTCTGAAGAATCTGCAAGTGGATATTTGGAGCGATTTGAGGCCTATGCTGGAAATGAAATATCTTCACCTAAAAACTAGACGGAAGCATTCTCAGAAACTCCTTTGTGATGAGTGCATTCAACTCACAGAGTTGAAGCTTCCTTTTGACAGAGCAGTTTTGAAACACTCTTTAAGCAGCATCTGCAAGTGGATATTTGGAGCGCTTTGAGGCCAAGGCTGGAAAACGAAATATCATCACATAAAAACTCGACAGAAGCATTCTCTGAAACTTCTTTGTGATGAGTGCATTCAACTCACAGACTCGAACGTTTCTTTTGATAGAACAGTTTAGAAACACTCCTTTTGTAGAATCTGCAAGTGTTTATTTGGAGCGCTTTGAGGCCTATGTTGGAAAAGGACATATCTTCACATCAAAAGTAGACAGACGCATTCTCAGAAACTTCTTTGTGATGAGTGCATTGAACTCACAGAGTTGAACCTACCTATTGATAGAGAAGTTTTGAAACACCCTTTTTGTAGAATCTGCAAGTGAATATTTGGCGCGATTTGAGGCCTATGCAGGAAACGGAAATATCTTCACATGAAAACTAGACAGATGAATTCTCAGAAACGTCTTTGTGATGAGTGCATTCAACTCACAGACTTGAAGCTTCCTTTTGAAAGAGCAGTTTCGAAACACTCTTTTTGTAGAATCTGCAAGTGGATATTTGGAGCACTTTGAGGGCTATGCTGGAAAAGTTAATACCTTCACCTAAAAACTAGACAGAAGCATACTCAGAAACTTCTTTGTGACGTGTGCATTGAACTCACAGAGTTGAACCTTTCTTTTGATACAGAAGTTTTGAAACACTCTTTTCGTAGAATCTTCAAGTGGATGGATGGAGTGATTTGAGGCCTATGCTGGAAAAGGAAATACCTTCACGTAGAAACGAGACAAAAGCATTCTCAGAAAGTTCCCTGTGCTTTGTGCATTCAACTCACAGAGTTGAACATTCCCTTTGATAGAGCAGTTTTGAAACACTCTTTTTGTAGAATCTGCAAGTGGATATTTGGAGCGCTTTGAGGCCTCTGCCGCCAAAGGAATTATCATTGCTTAAAAACTAGATGGAAGCGTTCTCAGAAACTTCCTTGTGATGAGTGCATTCAACTCGCAGAGTGGAACCTTCCTTTCGATAGACCAGTTTTGAAACACTGTTTTTGTAGAATCCGCAAGTGGCTATTTGGAGCTCTTTGAGGCTTATGCTGGAAAAGGAAATATCTTCGTCTACAAACTAGACAGAAGCATTCTCAGAAACTTCTTTGTCACGTGGGGATTGAACTCACAGAGTTGAACATTCCTTTACATAGAGCAGTTTTGCAACACCCTTTCGGTGGAAAGTGAAAGTGCTTATTTGGTGCGATGGCGGCATCTAGTGGATAAGGAAATACATTCAGATGAAAACAAGATACATCCATTCTCAGAAACTTCTTTGTGATGACTGCATTCTACTCACAGAGTTGAACCTTCCTCTTGATAGAACAGTTTTGAAACACTCTTTTTGTGGAATCTGCAAGTGGCTATTTGGAGCGCTTTGAGGCCTATGCTGGAAAAGGAAATCTCTTCACATAAAACCTAGACAGAAGTATTCCCAGAAAGTTTTTCTGATGTGCGCATTCAACTCACCGAGTTGAACCTTCCTTTAGATAGAGCAGTTTTGAAACACTCTGTCTGTAGTACCTGCGAGAGGATATTTGGAGTGCTTTGAGTGCTACACTGTAAAAGCAAATATCTTCACTTGGAATCTAGACAGAAGAATTCTCAGAGACTTCCCTGTGCTCTCTGCATTCCACTCACAGAATTGAACCTTCCTTTTGATAGAACAGTTTTGAAACACTCTTGTGGTAGAATCTGCAAGTCGATATTTGGAAGGTTTGGAGGAGTATCCTGGGAAAGGAAATATCTTCCCATCAAAACTAGACAGAAGCATTCTCAGAAACTTCTTAGTGATGTGCGCATTCAAGTCACAGAGTTGAAGCTTCCTTTTGATATAGCAGTTTTGAACCACTCTTTTAGTAGAATCTGCAAGTGGATGTTCGGAGAGCTAAGAGGCCAACACTGGAAAAGGAAATCTCTTCACGTAAAAACTAGACGGAAGCATTCTCAGAAACTTCAATGGGCTTCACGCATTCAACTCACAGAGTGCAATGTTGCTTTTGAGAGCGCAGTTTTAAAACACTGTTTTTGTAGAATTTGCTAGAGGATGTTTGGAGCGATGTGAGGCCTTTGCTGGAAAAGGAAATATCTTCACATAAAACCTAGACAGAAGCATTCTCAGAAACTCCTTTGTGATGAGTGCATTCAAATCACACACTTGAACCTTCCTTTGGAAAGAGCAGTTTTGAAACACTCTTTCTGAAGAATCTGCAAGTGGATATTTGGAGCGATTTGAGGCCTATGCTGGAAATGAAATATCTTCACCTAAAAACTAGACGGAAGCATTCTCAGAAACTCCTTTGTGATGAGTGCATTCAACTCACAGAGTTGAAGCTTCCTTTTGATAGAGCAGTTTTGAAACACTCTTTTAGCAGCATCTGCAAGTGGATATTTGGAGCGCTTTGAGGCCAAGGCTGGAAAACGAAATATCATCACATAAAAACTCGACAGAAGCATTCTCTGAAACTTCTTTGTGATGAGTGCATTCAACTCACAGACTCGAACGTTTCTTTTGATAGAACAGTTTAGAAACACTCCTTTTGTAGAATCTGCAAGTGTTTATTTGGAGCGCTTTGAGGCCTATGTTGGAAAAGGACATATCTTCACATCAAAAGTAGACAGACGCATTCTCAGAAACTTCTTTGTGATGTGTGCGTTGAACTCACAGAGTTGAACCTACCTATTGATAGAGAAGTTTTGAAACACCCTTTTTGTAGAATCTGCAAGTGAATATTTGGCGCGATTTGAGGCCTATGCAGGAAACGGAAATATCTTCACATGAAAACTAGACAGATGAATTCTCAGAAACGTCTTTGTGATGAGTGCATTCAACTCACAGACTTGAAGCTTCCTTTTGAAAGAGCAGTTTCGAAACACTCTTTTTGTAGAATCTGCAAGTGGATATTTGGAGCGCTTTGAGGGCTATGCTGGAAAAGTTAATACCTTCACCTAAAAACTAGACAGACGCAAACTCAGAAACTTCTTTGTGACGTGTGCATTGAACTCACAGAGTTGAACCTTTCTTTTGATACAGAAGTTTTGAAACACTCTTTTCGTAGAATCTTCAAGTGGATGGATGGAGTGATTTGAGGCCTATGCTGGAAAAGGAAATACCTTCACGTAGAAACGAGACAAAAGCATTCTCAGAAAGTTCCCTGTGCTTTGTGCATTCAACTCACAGAGTTGAACATTCCCTCTGATAGAGCAGTTTTGAAACACTCTTTTTGTAGAATCTGCAAGTGGATATTTGGAGCGCTTTGAGGCCTCTGCCGCCAAAGGAATTATCATTGCATAAAAACTAGACGGAAGCGTTCTCAGAAACTTCCTTGTGATGAGTGCATTCAACTCGCAGAGTGGAACCTTCCTTTCGATAGACCAGTTTTGAAACACTGTTTTTGTAGAATCCGCAAGTGGCTATTTGGAGCTCTTTGAGGCTTATGCTGGAAAAGGAAATATCTTCGTCTACAAACTAGACAGAAGCATTCTCAGAAACTTCTTTGTCATGTGGGGATTGAACTCACAGAGATGAACATTCCTTTACATAGAGCAGTTTTGCAACACCCTTTCGGTGGAAAGTGAAAGTGCTTATTTGGTGCGATGGCGGCATCTAGTGGATAAGGAAATACATTCAGATGAAAACAAGATACATCCATTCTCAGAAACTTCTTTGTGATGACTGCATTCTACTCACAGAGTTGAACCTTCCTTTTGATAGAACAGTTTTGAAACACTCTTTTTGTGGAATCTGCAAGTGGCTATTTGGAGCGCTTTGAGGCCTATGCTGGAAAAGGAAATCTCTTCACATAAAACCTAGACAGAAGTATTCCCAGAAAGTTTTTCTGATGTGCGCATTCAACTTACCGAGTTGAACCTTCCTTTAGATAGAGCAGTTTTGAAACACTCTGTCTGTAGTACCTGCGAGTGGATATTTGGAGTGCTTTGAGTGCTACACTGTAAAAGCAAATATCTTCACTTGGAATCTAGACAGAAGAATTCTCAGAGACTTCCCTGTGCTCTCTGCATTCCACTCACAGAATTGAACCTTCCTTTTGATAGAACAGTTTTGAAACACTCTTGTGGTAGAATCTGCAAGTCGATATTTGGAAGGTTTGGAGGCCTATCCTGGGAAAGGAAATATCTTCCCATCAAAACTAGACAGAAGCATTCTCAGAAACTTCTTAGTGATGTGCGCATTCAAGTCACAGAGTTGAAGCTTCCTTTTGATATAGCAGTTTTGAACCACTCTTTTAGTAGAATCTGCAAGTGGATGTTCGGAGAGCTAAGAGGCCAACACTGGAAAAGGAAATCTCTTCACGTAAAAACTAGACGGAAGCATTCTCAGAAACTTCAATGGGCTTCACGCATTCAACTCACAGAGTGCAATGTTGCTTTTGAGAGCGCAGTTTTAAAACACTGTTTTTGTAGAATTTGCTAGAGGATGTTTGGAGCGATGTGAGGCCTTTGCTGGAAAAGGAAATATCTTCACATAAAACCTAGACAGAAGCATTCTCAGAAACTCCTTTGTGATGAGTGCATTCAAATCACACACTTGAACCTTCCTTTGGAAAGAGCAGTTTTGAAACACTCTTTCTGAAGAATCTGCAAGTGGATATTTGGAGCGATTTGAGGCCTATGCTGGAAATGAAATATCTTCACCTAAAAACTAGACGGAAGCATTCTCAGAAACTCCTTTGTGATGAGTGCATTCAACTCACGGAGTTGAAGCTTCCTTTTGATAGAGCAGTTTTGAAACACTCTTTTAGCAGCATCTGCAAGTGGATATTTGGAGCGCTTTGAGGCCAAGGCTGGAAAACGAAATATCATCACATAAAAACTCGACAGAAGCATTCTCTGAAACTTCTTTGTGATGAGTGCATTCAACTCACAGACTCGAACGTTTCTTTTGATAGAACAGTTTAGAAACACTCCTTTTGTAGAATCTGCAAGTGTTTATTTGGAGCGCTTTGAGGCCTATGTTGGAAAAGGACATATCTTCACATCAAAAGTAGACAGACGCATTCTCAGAAACTTCTTTGTGATGAGTGCGTTGAACTCACAGAGTTGAACCTACCTATTGATAGAGAAGTTTTGAAACACCCTTTTTGTAGAATCTGCAAGTGAATATTTGGCGCGATTTGAGGCCTATGCAGGAAACGGAAATATCTTCACATGAAAACTAGACAGATGAATTCTCAGAAACGTCTTTGTGATGAGTGCATTCAACTCACAGACTTGAAGCTTCCTTTTGAAAGAGCAGTTTCGAAACACTCTTTTTGTAGAATCTGCAAGTGGATATTTGGAGCGCTTTGAGGGCTATGCTGGAAAAGTTAATACCTTCACCTAAAAACTAGACAGACGCAAACTCAGAAACTTCTTTGTGACGTGTGCATTGAACTCACAGAGTTGAACCTTTCTTTTGATACAGAAGTTTTGAAACACTCTTTTCGTAGAATCTTCAAGTGGATGGATGGAGTGATTTGAGGCCTATGCTGGAAAAGGAAATACCTTCACGTAGAAACGAGACAAAAGCATTCTCAGAAAGTTCCCTGTGCTTTGTGCATTCAACTCACAGAGTTGAACATTCCCTCTGATAGAGCAGTTTTGAAACACTCTTTTTGTAGAATCTGCAAGTGGATATTTGGAGCGCTTTGAGGCCTCTGCCGCCAAAGGAATTATCATTGCATAAAAACTAGACGGAAGCGTTCTCAGAAACTTCCTTGTGATGAGTGCATTCAACTCGCAGAGTGGAACCTTCCTTTCGATAGACCAGTTTTGAAACACTGTTTTTGTAGAATCCGCAAGTGGCTATTTGGAGCTCTTTGAGGCTTATGCTGGAAAAGGAAATATCTTCGTCTACAAACTAGACAGAAGCATTCTCAGAAACTTCTTTGTCATGTGGGGATTGAACTCACAGAGTTGAACATTCCTTTACATAGAGCAGTTTTGCAACACCCTTTCGGTGGAAAGTGAAAGTGCTTATTTGGTGCGATGGCGGCATCTAGTGGATAAGGAAATACATTCAGATGAAAACAAGATACATCCATTCTCAGAAACTTCTTTGTGATGACTGCATTCTACTCACAGAGTTGAACCTTCCTTTTGATAGAACAGTTTTGAAACACTCTTTTTGTGGAATCTGCAAGTGGCTATTTGGAGCGCTTTGAGGCCTATGCTGGAAAAGGAAATCTCTTCACATAAAACCTAGACAGAAGTATTCCCAGAAAGTTTTTCTGATGTGCGCATTCAACTCACCGAGTTGAACCTTCCTTTAGATAGAGCAGTTTTGAAACACTCTGTCTGTAGTACCTGCGAGTGGATATTTGGAGTGCTTTGAGTGCTACACTGTAAAAGCAAATATCTTCACTTGGAATCTAGACAGAAGAATTCTCAGAGACTTCCCTGTGCTCTCTGCATTCCACTCACAGAGTTGAACCTTCCTTTTGATAGAACAGTTTTGAAACACTCTTGTGGTAGAATCTGCAAGTCGATATTTGGAAGGTTTGGAGGCCTATCCTGGGAAAGGAAATATCTTCCCATCAAAACTAGACAGAAGCATTCTCAGAAACTTCTTAGTGATGTGCGCATTCAAGCCACAGAGTTGAAGCTTCCTTTTGATATAGCAGTTTTGAACCACTCTTTTAGTAGAATCTGCAAGTGGATGTTCGGAGAGCTAAGAGGCCAACACTGGAAAAGGAAATCTCTTCACGTAAAAACTAGACGGAAGCATTCTCAGAAACTTCAATGGGCTTTACGCATTCAACTCACAGAGTGCAATGTTGCTTTTGAGAGCGCAGTTTTAAAACACTGTTTTTGTAGAATTTGCTAGAGGATGTTTGGAGCGATGTGAGGCCTTTGCTGGAAAAGGAAATATCTTCACATAAAACCTAGACAGAAGCATTCTCAGAAACTCCTTTGTGATGAGTGCATTCAAATCACACACTTGAACCTTCCTTTGGAAAGAGCAGTTTTGAAACACTCTTTCTGAAGAATCTGCAAGTGGATATTTGGAGCGATTTGAGGCCTATGCTGGAAATGAAATATCTTCACCTAAAAACTAGACGGAAGCATTCTCAGAAACTCCTTTGTGATGAGTGCATTCAACTCACAGAGTTGAAGCTTCCTTTTGACAGAGCAGTTTTGAAACACTCTTTAAGCAGCATCTGCAAGTGGATATTTGGAGCGCTTTGAGGCCAAGGCTGGAAAACGAAATATCATCACATAAAAACTCGACAGAAGCATTCTCTGAAACTTCTTTGTGATGAGTGCATTCAACTCACAGACTCGAACGTTTCTTTTGATAGAACAGTTTAGAAACACTCCTTTTGTAGAATCTGCAAGTGTTTATTTGGAGCGCTTTGAGGCCTATGTTGGAAAAGGACGTATCTTCACATCAAAAGTAGACAGACGCATTCTCAGAAACTTCTTTGTGATGAGTGCATTGAACTCACAGAGTTGAACCTACCTATTGATAGAGAAGTTTTGAAACACCCTTTTTGTAGAATCTGCAAGTGAATATTTGGCGCGATTTGAGGCCTATGCAGGAAACGGAAATATCTTCACATGAAAACTAGACAGATGAATTCTCAGAAACGTCTTTGTGATGAGTGCATTCAACTCACAGACTTGAAGCTTCCTTTTGAAAGAGCAGTTTCGAAACACTCTTTTTGTAGAATCTGCAAGTGGATATTTGGAGCGCTTTGAGGGCTATGCTGGAAAAGTTAATACCTTCACCTAAAAACTAGACAGAAGCATACTCAGAAACTTCTTTGTGACGTGTGCATTGAACTCACAGAGTTGAACCTTTCTTTTGATACAGAAGTTTTGAAACACTCTTTTCGTAGAATCTTCAAGTGGATGGATGGAGTGATTTGAGGCCTATGCTGGAAAAGGAAATACCTTCACGTAGAAACGAGACAAAAGCATTCTCAGAAAGTTCCCTGTGCTTTGTGCATTCAACTCACAGAGTTGAACATTCCCTCTGATAGAGCAGTTTTGAAACACTCTTTTTGTAGAATCTGCAAGTGGATATTTGGAGCGCTTTGAGGCCTCTGCCGCCAAAGGAATTATCATTGCTTAAAAACTAGATGGAAGCGTTCTCAGAAACTTCCTTGTGATGAGTGCATTCAACTCGCAGATTGGAACCTTCCTTTCGATAGACCAGTTTTGAAACACTGTTTTTGTAGAATCCGCAAGTGGCTATTTGGAGCTCTTTGAGGCTTATGCTGGAAAAGGAAATATCTTCGTCTACAAACTAGACAGAAGCATTCTCAGAAACTTCTTTGTCACGTGGGGATTGAACTCACAGAGTTGAACATTCCTTTACATAGAGCAGTTTTGCAACACCCTTTCGGTGGAAAGTGAAAGTGCTTATTTGGTGCGATGGCGGCATCTAGTGGATAAGGAAATACATTCAGATGAAAACAAGATACATCCATTCTCAGAAACTTCTTTGTGATGACTGCATTCTACTCACAGAGTTGAACCTTCCTCTTGATAGAACAGTTTTGAAACACTCTTTTTGTGGAATCTGCAAGTGGCTATTTGGAGCGCTTTGAGGCCTATGCTGGAAAAGGAAATCTCTTCACATAAAACCTAGACAGAAGTATTCCCAGAAAGTTTTTCTGATGTGCGCATTCAACTCACCGAGTTGAACCTTCCTTTAGATAGAGCAGTTTTGAAACACTCTGTCTGTAGTACCTGCGAGTGGATATTTGGAGTGCTTTGAGTGCTACACTGTAAAAGCAAATATCTTCACTTGGAATCTAGACAGAAGAATTCTCAGAGACTTCCCTGTGCTCTCTGCATTCCACTCACAGAATTGAACCTTCCTTTTGATAGAACAGTTTTGAAACACTCTTGTGGTAGAATCTGCAAGTCGATATTTGGAAGGTTTGGAGGCCGATCCTGGGAAAGGAAATATCTTCCCATCAAAACTAGACAGAAGCATTCTCAGAAACTTCTTAGTGATGTGCGCATTCAAGTCACAGAGTTGAAGCTTCCTTTTGATATAGCAGTTTTGAACCACTCTTTTAGTAGAATCTGCAAGTGGATGTTCGGAGAGCTAAGAGGCCAACACTGGAAAAGGAAATCTCTTCACGTAAAAACTAGACGGAAGCATTCTCAGAAACTTCAATGGGCTTCACGCATTCAACTCACAGAGTGCAATGTTGCTTTTGATAGCGCAGTTTTAAAACACTGTTTTTGTAGAATTTGCTAGAGGATGTTTGGAGCGATGTGAGGCCTTTGCTGGAAAAGGAAATATCTTCACATAAAACCTAGACAGAAGCATTCTCAGAAACTCCTTTGTGATGAGTGCATTCAAATCACACACTTGAACCTTCCTTTGGAAAGAGCAGTTTTGAAACACTCTTTCTGAAGAATCTGCAAGTGGATATTTGGAGCGATTTGAGGCCTATGCTGGAAATGAAATATCTTCACCTAAAAACTAGACGGAAGCATTCTCAGAAACTCCTTTGTGATGAGTGCATTCAACTCACAGAGTTGAAGCTTCCTTTTGATAGAGCAGTTTTGAAACACTCTTTTAGCAGCATCTGCAAGTGGATATTTGGAGCGCTTTGAGGCCAAGGCTGGAAAACGAAATATCATCACATAAAAACTCGACAGAAGCATTCTCTGAAACTTCTTTGTGATGAGTGCATTCAACTCACAGACTCGAACGTTTCTTTTGATAGAACAGTTTAGAAACACTCCTTTTGTAGAATCTGCAAGTGTTTATTTGGAGCGCTTTGAGGCCTATGTTGGAAAAGGACATATCTTCACATCAAAAGTAGACAGACGCATTCTCAGAAACTTCTTTGTGATGAGTGCGTTGAACTCACAGAGTTGAACCTACCTATTGATAGAGAAGTTTTGAAACACCCTTTTTGTAGAATCTGCAAGTGAATATTTGGCGCGATTTGAGGCCTATGCAGGAAACGGAAATATCTTCACATGAAAACTAGACAGATGAATTCTCAGAAACGTCTTTGTGATGAGTGCATTCAACTCACAGACTTGAAGCTTCCTTTTGAAAGAGCAGTTTCGAAACACTCTTTTTGTAGAATCTGCAAGTGGATATTTGGAGCGCTTTGAGGGCTATGCTGGAAAAGTTAATACCTTCACCTAAAAACTAGACAGACGCAAACTCAGAAACTCCTTTGTGACGTGTGCATTGAACTCACAGAGTTGAACCTTTCTTTTGATACAGAAGTTTTGAAACACTCTTTTCGTAGAATCTTCAAGTGGATGGATGGAGTGATTTGAGGCCTATGCTGGAAAAGGAAATACCTTCACGTAGAAACGAGACAAAAGCATTCTCAGAAAGTTCCCTGTGCTTTGTGCATTCAACTCACAGAGTTGAACATTCCCTCTGATAGAGCAGTTTTGAAACACTCTTTTTGTAGAATCTGCAAGTGGATATTTGGAGCGCTTTGAGGCCTCTGCCGCCAAAGGGATTATCATTGCTTAAAAACTAGATGGAAGCGTTCTCAGAAACTTCCTTGTGATGAGTGCATTCAACTCGCAGAGTGGAACCTTCCTTTCGATAGACCAGTTTTGAAACACTGTTTTTGTAGAATCCGCAAGTGGCTATTTGGAGCTCTTTGAGGCTTATGCTGGAAAAGGAAATATCTTCGTCTACAAACTAGACAGAAGCATTCTCAGAAACTTCTTTGTCACGTGGGGATTGAACTCACAGAGTTGAACATTCCTTTACATAGAGCAGTTTTGCAACACCCTTTCGGTGGAAAGTGAAAGTGCTTATTTGGTGCGATGGCGGCATCTAGTGGATAAGGAAATACATTCAGATGAAAACAAGATACATCCATTCTCAGAAACTTCTTTGTGATGACTGCATTCTACTCACAGAGTTGAACCTTCCTCTTGATAGAACAGTTTTGAAACACTCTTTTTGTGGAATCTGCAAGTGGCTATTTGGAGCGCTTTGAGGCCTATGCTGGAAAAGGAAATCTCTTCACATAAAATCTAGACAGAAGTATTCCCAGAAAGTTTTTCTGATGTGCGCATTCAACTCACCGAGTTGAACCTTCCTTTAGATAGAGCAGTTTTGAAACACTCTGTCTGTAGTACCTGCGAGTGGATTTTTGGAGTGCTTTGAGTGCTACACTGTAAAAGCAAATATCTTCACTTGGAATCTAGACAGAAGAATTCTCAGAGACTTCCCTGTGCTCTCTGCATTCCACTCACAGAATTGAACCTTCCTTTTGATAGAACAGTTTTGAAACACTCTTGTGGTAGAATCTGCAAGTCGATATTTGGAAGGTTTGGAGGCCTATCCTGGGAAAGGAAATATCTTCCCATCAAAACTAGACAGAAGCATTCTCAGAAACTTCTTAGTGATGTGCGCATTCAAGTCACAGAGTTGAAGCTTCCTTTTGATATAGCAGTTTTGAACCACTCTTTTAGTAGAATCTGCAAGTGGATGTTCGGAGAGCTAAGAGGCCAACACTGGAAAAGGAAATCTCTTCACGTAAAAACTAGACGGAAGCATTCTCAGAAACTTCAATGGGCTTCACGCATTCAACTCACAGAGTGCAATGTTGCTTTTGAGAGCGCAGTTTTAAAACACTGTTTTTGTAGAATTTGCTAGAGGATGTTTGGAGCGATGTGAGGCCTTTGCTGGAAAAGGAAATATCTTCACATAAAACCTAGACAGAAGCATTCTCAGAAACTCCTTTGTGATGAGTGCATTCAAATCACACACTTGAACCTTCCTTTGGAAAGAGCAGTTTTGAAACACTCTTTCTGAAGAATCTGCAAGTGGATATTTGGAGCGATTTGAGGCCTATGCTGGAAATGAAATATCTTCACCTAAAAACTAGACGGAAGCATTCTCAGAAACTCCTTTGTGATGAGTGCATTCAACTCACAGAGTTGAAGCTTCCTTTTGATAGAGCAGTTTTGAAACACTCTTTTAGCAGCATCTGCAAGTGGATATTTGGAGCGCTTTGAGGCCAAGGCTGGAAAACGAAATATCATCACATAAAAACTCGACAGAAGCATTCTCTGAAACTTCTTTGTGATGAGTGCATTCAACTCACAGACTCGAACGTTTCTTTTGATAGAACAGTTTAGAAACACTCCTTTTGTAGAATCTGCAAGTGTTTATTTGGAGCGCTTTGAGGCCTATGTTGGAAAAGGACATATCTTCACATCAAAAGTAGACAGACGCATTCTCAGAAACTTCTTTGTGATGAGTGCATTGAACTCACAGAGTTCAACCTACCTATTGATAGAGAAGTTTTGAAACACCCTTTTTGTAGAATCTGCAAGTGAATATTTGGCGCGATTTGAGGCCTATGCAGGAAACGGAAATATCTTCACATGAAAACTAGACAGATGAATTCTCAGAAACGTCTTTGTGATGAGTGCATTCAACTCACAGACTTGAAGCTTCCTTTTGAAAGAGCAGTTTCGAAACACTCTTTTTGTAGAATCTGCAAGTGGATATTTGGAGCGCTTTGAGGGCTATGCTGGAAAAGTTAATACCTTCACCTAAAAACTAGACAGAAGCATACTCAGAAACTTCTTTGTGACGTGTGCATTGAACTCACAGAGTTGAACCTTTCTTTTGATACAGAAGTTTTGAAACACTCTTTTCGTAGAATCTTCAAGTGGATGGATGGAGTGATTTGAGGCCTATGCTGGAAAAGGAAATACCTTCACGTAGAAACGAGACAAAAGCATTCTCAGAAAGTTCCCTGTGCTTTGTGCATTCAACTCACAGAGTTGAACATTCCCTTTGATAGAGCAGTTTTGAAACACTCTTTTTGTAGAATCTGCAAGTGGATATTTGGAGCGCTTTGAGGCCTCTGCCGCCAAAGGAATTATCATTGCTTAAAAACTAGATGGAAGCGTTCTCAGAAACTTCCTTGTGATGAGTGCATTCAACTCGCAGAGTGGAACCTTCCTTTCGATAGACCAGTTTTGAAACACTGTTTTTGTAGAATCCGCAAGTGGCTATTTGGAGCTCTTTGAGGCTTATGCTGGAAAAGGAAATATCTTCGTCTACAAACTAGACAGAAGCATTCTCAGAAACTTCTTTGTCATGTGGGGATTGAACTCACAGAGATGAACATTCCTTTACATAGAGCAGTTTTGCAACACCCTTTCGGTGGAAAGTGAAAGTGCTTATTTGGTGCGATGGCGGCATCTAGTGGATAAGGAAATACATTCAGATGAAAACAAGATACATCCATTCTCAGAAACTTCTTTGTGATGACTGCATTCTACTCACAGAGTTGAACCTTCCTTTTGATAGAACAGTTTTGAAACACTCTTTTTGTGGAATCTGCAAGTGGCTATTTGGAGCGCTTTGAGGCCTATGCTGGAAAAGGAAATCTCTTCACATAAAACCTAGACAGAAGTATTCCCAGAAAGTTTTTCTGATGTGCGCATTCAACTTACCGAGTTGAACCTTCCTTTAGATAGAGCAGTTTTGAAACACTCTGTCTGTAGTACCTGCGAGTGGATATTTGGAGTGCTTTGAGTGCTACACTGTAAAAGCAAATATCTTCACTTGGAATCTAGACAGAAGAATTCTCAGAGACTTCCCTGTGCTCTCTGCATTCCACTCACAGAATTGAACCTTCCTTTTGATAGAACAGTTTTGAAACACTCTTGTGGTAGAATCTGCAAGTCGATATTTGGAAGGTTTGGAGGCCTATCCTGGGAAAGGAAATATCTTCCCATCAAAACTAGACAGAAGCATTCTCAGAAACTTCTTAGTGATGTGCGCATTCAAGTCACAGAGTTGAAGCTTCCTTTTGATATAGCAGTTTTGAACCACTCTTTTAGTAGAATCTGCAAGTGGATGTTCGGAGAGCTAAGAGGCCAACACTGGAAAAGGAAATCTCTTCACGTAAAAACTAGACGGAAGCATTCTCAGAAACTTCAATGGGCTTCACGCATTCAACTCACAGAGTGCAATGTTGCTTTTGAGAGCGCAGTTTTAAAACACTGTTTTTGTAGAATTTGCTAGAGGATGTTTGGAGCGATGTGAGGCCTTTGCTGGAAAAGGAAATATCTTCACATAAAACCTAGACAGAAGCATTCTCAGAAACTCCTTTGTGATGAGTGCATTCAAATCACACACTTGAACCTTCCTTTGGAAAGAGCAGTTTTGAAACACTCTTTCTGAAGAATCTGCAAGTGGATATTTGGAGCGATTTGAGGCCTATGCTGGAAATGAAATATCTTCACCTAAAAACTAGACGGAAGCATTCTCAGAAACTCCTTTGTGATGAGTGCATTCAACTCACGGAGTTGAAGCTTCCTTTTGATAGAGCAGTTTTGAAACACTCTTTTAGCAGCATCTGCAAGTGGATATTTGGAGCGCTTTGAGGCCAAGGCTGGAAAACGAAATATCATCACATAAAAACTCGACAGAAGCATTCTCTGAAACTTCTTTGTGATGAGTGCATTCAACTCACAGACTCGAACGTTTCTTTTGATAGAACAGTTTAGAAACACTCCTTTTGTAGAATCTGCAAGTGTTTATTTGGAGCGCTTTGAGGCCTATGTTGGAAAAGGACATATCTTCACATCAAAAGTAGACAGACGCATTCTCAGAAACTTCTTTGTGATGAGTGCGTTGAACTCACAGAGTTGAACCTACCTATTGATAGAGAAGTTTTGAAACACCCTTTTTGTAGAATCTGCAAGTGAATATTTGGCGCGATTTGAGGCCTATGCAGGAAACGGAAATATCTTCACATGAAAACTAGACAGATGAATTCTCAGAAACGTCTTTGTGATGAGTGCATTCAACTCACAGACTTGAAGCTTCCTTTTGAAAGAGCAGTTTCGAAACACTCTTTTTGTAGAATCTGCAAGTGGATATTTGGAGCGCTTTGAGGGCTATGCTGGAAAAGTTAATACCTTCACCTAAAAACTAGACAGACGCAAACTCAGAAACTTCTTTGTGACGTGTGCATTGAACTCACAGAGTTGAACCTTTCTTTTGATACAGAAGTTTTGAAACACTCTTTTCGTAGAATCTTCAAGTGGATGGATGGAGTGATTTGAGGCCTATGCTGGAAAAGGAAATACCTTCACGTAGAAACGAGACAAAAGCATTCTCAGAAAGTTCCCTGTGCTTTGTGCATTCAACTCACAGAGTTGAACATTCCCTCTGATAGAGCAGTTTTGAAACACTCTTTTTGTAGAATCTGCAAGTGGATATTTGGAGCGCTTTGAGGCCTCTGCCGCCAAAGGAATTATCATTGCATAAAAACTAGACGGAAGCGTTCTCAGAAACTTCCTTGTGATGAGTGCATTCAACTCGCAGAGTGGAACCTTCCTTTCGATAGACCAGTTTTGAAACACTGTTTTTGTAGAATCCGCAAGTGGCTATTTGGAGCTCTTTGAAGCTTATGCTGGAAAAGGAAATATCTTCGTCTACAAACTAGACAGAAGCATTCTCAGAAACTTCTTTGTCATGTGGGGATTGAACTCACACAGTTGAACATTCCTTTACATAGAGCAGTTTTGCAACACCCTTTCGGTGGAAAGTGAAAGTGCTTATTTGGTGCGATGGCGGCATCTAGTGGATAAGGAAATACATTCAGATGAAAACAAGATACATCCATTCTCAGAAACTTCTTTGTGATGACTGCATTCTACTCACAGAGTTGAACCTTCCTTTTGATAGAACAGTTTTGAAACACTCTTTTTGTGGAATCTGCAAGTGGCTATTTGGAGCGCTTTGAGGCCTATGCTGGAAAAGGAAATCTCTTCACATAAAACCTAGACAGAAGTATTCCCAGAAAGTTTTTCTGATGTGCGCATTCAACTCACCGAGTTGAACCTTCCTTTAGATAGAGCAGTTTTGAAACACTCTGTCTGTAGTACCTGCGAGTGAATATTTGGAGTGCTTTGAGTGCTACACTGTAAAAGCAAATATCTTCACTTGGAATCTAGACAGAAGAATTCTCAGAGACTTCCCTGTGCTCTCTGCATTCCACTCACAGAGTTGAACCTTCCTTTTGATAGAACAGTTTTGAAACACTCTTGTGGTAGAATCTGCAAGTCGATATTTGGAAGGTTTGGAGGCCTATCCTGGGAAAGGAAATATCTTCCCATCAAAACTAGACAGAAGCATTCTCAGAAACTTCTTAGTGATGTGCGCATTCAAGCCACAGAGTTGAAGCTTCCTTTTGATATAGCAGTTTTGAACCACTCTTTTAGTAGAATCTGCAAGTGGATGTTCGGAGAGCTAAGAGGCCAACACTGGAAAAGGAAATCTCTTCACGTAAAAACTAGACGGAAGCATTCTCAGAAACTTCAATGGGCTTTACGCATTCAACTCACAGAGTGCAATGTTGCTTTTGAGAGCGCAGTTTTAAAACACTGTTTTTGTAGAATTTGCTAGAGGATGTTTGGAGCGATGTGAGGCCTTTGCTGGAAAAGGAAATATCTTCACATAAAACCTAGACAGAAGCATTCTCAGAAACTCCTTTGTGATGAGTGCATTCAAATCACACACTTGAACCTTCCTTTGGAAAGAGCAGTTTTGAAACACTCTTTCTGAAGAATCTGCAAGTGGATATTTGGAGCGATTTGAGGCCTATGCTGGAAATGAAATATCTTCACCTAAAAACTAGACGGAAGCATTCTCAGAAACTCCTTTGTGATGAGTGCATTCAACTCACAGAGTTGAAGCTTCCTTTTGACAGAGCAGTTTTGAAACACTCTTTAAGCAGCATCTGCAAGTGGATATTTGGAGCGCTTTGAGGCCAAGGCTGGAAAACGAAATATCATCACATAAAAACTCGACAGAAGCATTCTCTGAAACTTCTTTGTGATGAGTGCATTCAACTCACAGACTCGAACGTTTCTTTTGATAGAACAGTTTAGAAACACTCCTTTTGTAGAATCTGCAAGTGTTTATTTGGAGCGCTTTGAGGCCTATGTTGGAAAAGGACATATCTTCACATCAAAAGTAGACAGACGCATTCTCAGAAACTTCTTTGTGATGAGTGCATTGAACTCACAGAGTTGAACCTACCTATTGATAGAGAAGTTTTGAAACACCCTTTTTGTAGAATCTGCAAGTGAATATTTGGCGCGATTTGAGGCCTATGCAGGAAACGGAAATATCTTCACATGAAAACTAGACAGATGAATTCTCAGAAACGTCTTTGTGATGAGTGCATTCAACTCACAGACTTGAAGCTTCCTTTTGAAAGAGCAGTTTCGAAACACTCTTTTTGTAGAATCTGCAAGTGGATATTTGGAGCGCTTTGAGGGCTATGCTGGAAAAGTTAATACCTTCACCTAAAAACTAGACAGAAGCATACTCAGAAACTTCTTTGTGACGTGTGCATTGAACTCACAGAGTTGAACCTTTCTTTTGATACAGAAGTTTTGAAACACTCTTTTCGTAGAATCTTCAAGTGGATGGATGGAGTGATTTGAGGCCTATGCTGGAAAAGGAAATACCTTCACGTAGAAACGAGACAAAAGCATTCTCAGAAAGTTCCCTGTGCTTTGTGCATTCAACTCACAGAGTTGAACATTCCCTTTGATAGAGCAGTTTTGAAACACTCTTTTTGTAGAATCTGCAAGTGGATATTTGGAGCGCTTTGAGGCCTCTGCCGCCAAAGGAATTATCATTGCTTAAAAACTAGATGGAAGCGTTCTCAGAAAC
Source organism: Pongo abelii (assembly GCF_028885655.2). Lineage (NCBI taxonomy): Eukaryota > Metazoa > Chordata > Mammalia > Primates > Hominidae > Pongo > Pongo abelii. Next base: position 52,693,206 of record NC_071989.2, read on the forward strand.
TTCCTTGTGATGAGTGCATTCAACTCGCAGAGTGGAACCTTCCTTTCGATAGACCAGTTTTGAAACACTGTTTTTGTAGAATCCGCAAGTGGCTATTTGGAGCTCTTTGAGGCTTATGCTGGAAAAGGAAATATCTTCGTCTACAAACTAGACAGAAGCATTCTCAGAAACTTCTTTGTCACGTGGGGATTGAACTCACAGAGTTGAACATTCCTTTACATAGAGCAGTTTTGCAACACCCTTTCGGTGGAAAGTGAAAGTGCTTATTTGGTGCGATGGCGGCATCTAGTGGATAAGGAAATACATTCAGATGAAAACAAGATACATCCATTCTCAGAAACTTCTTTGTGATGACTGCATTCTACTCACAGAGTTGAACCTTCCTCTTGATAGAACAGTTTTGAAACACTCTTTTTGTGGAATCTGCAAGTGGCTATTTGGAGCGCTTTGAGGCCTATGCTGGAAAAGGAAATCTCTTCACATAAAATCTAGACAGAAGTATTCCCAGAAAGTTTTTCTGATGTGCGCATTCAACTCACCGAGTTGAACCTTCCTTTAGATAGAGCAGTTTTGAAACACTCTGTCTGTAGTACCTGCGAGTGGATTTTTGGAGTGCTTTGAGTGCTACACTGTAAAAGCAAATATCTTCACTTGGAATCTAGACAGAAGAATTCTCAGAGACTTCCCTGTGCTCTCTGCATTCCACTCACAGAATTGAACCTTCCTTTTGATAGAACAGTTTTGAAACACTCTTGTGGTAGAATCTGCAAGTCGATATTTGGAAGGTTTGGAGGCCTATCCTGGGAAAGGAAATATCTTCCCATCAAAACTAGACAGAAGCATTCTCAGAAACTTCTTAGTGATGTGCGCATTCAAGTCACAGAGTTGAAGCTTCCTTTTGATATAGCAGTTTTGAACCACTCTTTTAGTAGAATCTGCAAGTGGATGTTCGGAGAGCTAAGAGGCCAACACTGGAAAAGGAAATCTCTTCACGTAAAAACTAGACGGAAGCATTCTCAGAAACTTCAATGGGCTTCACGCATTCAACTCACAGAGTGCAATGTTGCTTTTGAGAGCGCAGTTTTAAAACACTGTTTTTGTAGAATTTGCTAGAGGATGTTTGGAGCGATGTGAGGCCTTTGCTGGAAAAGGAAATATCTTCACATAAAACCTAGACAGAAGCATTCTCAGAAACTCCTTTGTGATGAGTGCATTCAAATCACACACTTGAACCTTCCTTTGGAAAGAGCAGTTTTGAAACACTCTTTCTGAAGAATCTGCAAGTGGATATTTGGAGCGATTTGAGGCCTATGCTGGAAATGAAATATCTTCACCTAAAAACTAGACGGAAGCATTCTCAGAAACTCCTTTGTGATGAGTGCATTCAACTCACAGAGTTGAAGCTTCCTTTTGATAGAGCAGTTTTGAAACACTCTTTTAGCAGCATCTGCAAGTGGATATTTGGAGCGCTTTGAGGCCAAGGCTGGAAAACGAAATATCATCACATAAAAACTCGACAGAAGCATTCTCTGAAACTTCTTTGTGATGAGTGCATTCAACTCACAGACTCGAACGTTTCTTTTGATAGAACAGTTTAGAAACACTCCTTTTGTAGAATCTGCAAGTGTTTATTTGGAGCGCTTTGAGGCCTATGTTGGAAAAGGACATATCTTCACATCAAAAGTAGACAGACGCATTCTCAGAAACTTCTTTGTGATGAGTGCATTGAACTCACAGAGTTCAACCTACCTATTGATAGAGAAGTTTTGAAACACCCTTTTTGTAGAATCTGCAAGTGAATATTTGGCGCGATTTGAGGCCTATGCAGGAAACGGAAATATCTTCACATGAAAACTAGACAGATGAATTCTCAGAAACGTCTTTGTGATGAGTGCATTCAACTCACAGACTTGAAGCTTCCTTTTGAAAGAGCAGTTTCGAAACACTCTTTTTGTAGAATCTGCAAGTGGATATTTGGAGCGCTTTGAGGGCTATGCTGGAAAAGTTAATACCTTCACCTAAAAACTAGACAGAAGCATACTCAGAAACTTCTTTGTGACGTGTGCATTGAACTCACAGAGTTGAACCTTTCTTTTGATACAGAAGTTTTGAAACACTCTTTTCGTAGAATCTTCAAGTGGATGGATGGAGTGATTTGAGGCCTATGCTGGAAAAGGAAATACCTTCACGTAGAAACGAGACAAAAGCATTCTCAGAAAGTTCCCTGTGCTTTGTGCATTCAACTCACAGAGTTGAACATTCCCTTTGATAGAGCAGTTTTGAAACACTCTTTTTGTAGAATCTGCAAGTGGATATTTGGAGCGCTTTGAGGCCTCTGCCGCCAAAGGAATTATCATTGCTTAAAAACTAGATGGAAGCGTTCTCAGAAACTTCCTTGTGATGAGTGCATTCAACTCGCAGAGTGGAACCTTCCTTTCGATAGACCAGTTTTGAAACACTGTTTTTGTAGAATCCGCAAGTGGCTATTTGGAGCTCTTTGAGGCTTATGCTGGAAAAGGAAATATCTTCGTCTACAAACTAGACAGAAGCATTTTCAGAAACTTCTTTGTCATGTGGGGATTGAACTCACAGAGTTGAACATTCCTTTACATAGAGCAGTTTTGCAACACCCTTTCGGTGGAAAGTGAAAGTGCTTATTTGGTGCGATGGCGGCATCTAGTGGATAAGGAAATACATTCAGATGAAAACAAGATACATCCATTCTCAGAAACTTCTTTGTGATGACTGCATTCTACTCACAGAGTTGAACCTTCCTCTTGATAGAACAGTTTTGAAACACTCTTTTTGTGGAATCTGCAAGTGGCTATTTGGAGCGCTTTGAGGCCTATGCTGGAAAAGGAAATCTCTTCACATAAAACCTAGACAGAAGTATTCCCAGAAAGTTTTTCTGATGTGCGCATTCAACTCACCGAGTTGAACCTTCCTTTAGATAGAGCAGTTTTGAAACACTCTGTCTGTAGTACCTGCGAGTGGATATTTGGAGTGCTTTGAGTGCTACACTGTAAAAGCAAATATCTTCACTTGGAATCTAGACAGAAGAATTCTCAGAGACTTCCCTGTGCTCTCTGCATTCCACTCACAGAGTTGAACCTTCCTTTTAATAGAACAGTTTTGAAACACTCTTGCGGTAGAATCTGCAAGTCGATATTTGGAAGGTTTGGAGGCCTATCCTGGGAAAGGAAATATCTTCCCATCAAAACTAGACAGAAGCATTCTCAGAAACTTCTTAGTGATGTGCGCATTCAAGCCACAGAGTTGAAGCTTCCTTTTGATATAGCAGTTTTGAACCACTCTTTTAGTAGAATCTGCAAGTGGATGTTCGGAGAGCTAAGAGGCCAACACTGGAAAAGGAAATCTCTTCACGTAAAAACTAGACGGAAGCATTCTCAGAAACTTCAATGGGCTTTACGCATTCAACTCACAGAGTGCAATGTTGCTTTTGAGAGCGCAGTTTTAAAACACTGTTTTTGTAGAATTTGCTAGAGGATGTTTGGAGCGATGTGAGGCCTTTGCTGGAAAAGGAAATATCTTCACATAAAACCTAGACAGAAGCATTCTCAGAAACTCCTTTGTGATGAGTGCATTCAAATCACACACTTGAACCTTCCTTTGGAAAGAGCAGTTTTGAAACACTCTTTCTGAAGAATCTGCTAGTGGATATTTGGAGCGATTTGAGGCCTATGCTGGAAATGAAATATCTTCACCTAAAAACTAGACGGAAGCATTCTCAGAAACTCCTTTGTGATGAGTGCATTCAACTCACAGAGTTGAAGCTTCCTTTTGATAGAGCAGTTTTGAAACACTCTTTAAGCAGCATCTGCAAGTGGATATTTGGAGCGCTTTGAGGCCAAGGCTGGAAAACGAAATATCATCACATAAAAATTCGACAGAAGCATTCTCTGAAACTTCTTTGTGATGAGTGCATTCAACTCACAGACTCGAACGTTTCTTTTGATAGAACAGTTTAGAAACACTCCTTTTGTAGAATCTGCAAGTGTTTATTTGGAGCGCTTTGAGGCCTATGTTGGAAAAGGACATATCTTCACATCAAAAGTAGACAGACGCATTCTCAGAAACTTCTTTGTGATGAGTGCATTGAACTCACAGAGTTCAACCTACCTATTGATAGAGAAGTTTTGAAACACCCTTTTTGTAGAATCTGCAAGTGAATATTTGGCGCGATTTGAGGCCTATGCAGGAAACGGAAATATCTTCACATGAAAACTAGACAGATGAATTCTCAGAAACGTCTTTGTGATGAGTGCATTCAACTCACAGACTTGAAGCTTCCTTTTGAAAGAGCAGTTTCGAAACACTCTTTTTGTAGAATCTGCAAGTGGATATTTGGAGCGCTTTGAGGGCTATGCTGGAAAAGTTAATACCTTCACCTAAAAACTAGACAGAAGCATACTCAGAAACTTCTTTGTGACGTGTGCATTGAACTCACAGAGTTGAACCTTTCTTTTGATACAGAAGTTTTGAAACACTCTTTTCGTAGAATCTTCAAGTGGATGGATGGAGTGATTTGAGGCCTATGCTGGAAAAGGAAATACCTTCACGTAGAAACGAGACAAAAGCATTCTCAGAAAGTTCCCTGTGCTTTGTGCATTCAACTCACAGAGTTGAACATTCCCTTTGATAGAGCAGTTTTGAAACACTCTTTTTGTAGAATCTGCATGTGGATATTTGGAGCGCTTTGAGGCCTCTGCCGCCAAAGGAATTATCATTGCTTAAAACCTAGATGGAAGCGTTCTCAGAAACTTCCTTGTGATGAGTGCATTCAACTCGCAGAGTGGAACCTTCCTTTCGATAGACCAGTTTTGAAACACTGTTTTTGTAGAATCCGCAAGTGGCTATTTGGAGCTCTTTGAGGCTTATGCTGGAAAAGGAAATATCTTCGTCTACAAACTAGACAGAAGCATTCTCAGAAACTTCTTTGTCACGTGGGGATTGAACTCACAGAGTTGAACATTCCTTTACATAGAGCAGTTTTGCAACACCCTTTCGGTGGAAAGTGAAAGTGCTTATTTGGTGCGATGGCGGCATCTAGTGGATAAGGAAATACATTCAGATGAAAACAAGATACATCCATTCTCAGAAACTTCTTTGTGATGACTGCATTCTACTCACAGAGTTGAACCTTCCTCTTGATAGAACAGTTTTGAAACACTCTTTTTGTGGAATCTGCAAGTGGCTATTTGGAGCGCTTTGAGGCCTATGCTGGAAAAGGAAATCTCTTCACATAAAACCTAGACAGAAGTATTCCCAGAAAGTTTTTCTGATGTGCGCATTCAACTCACCGAGTTGAACCTTCCTTTAGATAGAGCAGTTTTGAAACACTCTGTCTGTAGTACCTGCGAGTGGATATTTGGAGTGCTTTGAGTGCTACACTGTAAAAGCAAATATCTTCACTTGGAATCTAGACAGAAGAATTCTCAGAGACTTCCCTGTGCTCTCTGCATTCCACTCACAGAGTTGAACCTTCCTTTTGATAGAACAGTTTTGAAACACTCTTGTGGTAGAATCTGCAAGTCGATATTTGGAAGGTTTGGAGGCCTATCCTGGGAAAGGAAATATCTTCCCATCAAAACTAGACAGAAGCATTCTCAGAAACTTCTTAGTGATGTGCGCATTCAAGTCACAGAGTTGAAGCTTCCTTTTGATATAGCAGTTTTGAACCACTCTTTTAGTAGAATCTGCAAGTGGATGTTCGGAGAGCTAAGAGGCCAACACTGGAAAAGGAAATCTCTTCACGTAAAAACTAGACGGAAGCATTCTCAGAAACTTCAATGGGCTTTACGCATTCAACTCACAGAGTGCAATGTTCCTTTTGAGAGCGCAGTTTTAAAACACTGTTTTTGTAGAATTTGCTAGAGGATGTTTGGAGCGATGTGAGGCCTTTGCTGGAAAAGGAAATATCTTCACATAAAACCTAGACAGAAGCATTCTCAGAAACTCCTTTGTGATGAGTGCATTCAAATCACACACTTGAACCTTCCTTTGGAAAGAGCAGTTTTGAAACACTCTTTCTGAAGAATCTGCAAGTGGATATTTGGAGCGATTTGAGGCCTATGCTGGAAATGAAATATCTTCACCTAAAAACTAGACGGAAGCATTCTCAGAAACTCCTTTGTGATGAGTGCATTCAACTCACAGAGTTGAAGCTTCCTTTTGATAGAGCAGTTTTGAAACACTCTTTTAGCAGCATCTGCAAGTGGATATTTGGAGCGCTTTGAGGCCAAGGCTGGAAAACGAAATATCATCACATAAAAACTCGACAGAAGCATTCTCTGAAACTTCTTTGTGATGAGTGCATTCAACTCACAGACTCGAACGTTTCTTTTGATAGAACAGTTTAGAAACACTCCTTTTGTAGAATCTGCAAGTGTTTATTTGGAGCGCTTTGAGGCCTATGTTGGAAAAGGACATATCTTCACATCAAAAGTAGACAGACGCATTCTCAGAAACTTCTTTGTGATGAGTGCATTGAACTCACAGAGTTCAACCTACCTATTGATAGAGAAGTTTTGAAACACCCTTTTTGTAGAATCTGCAAGTGAATATTTGGCGCGATTTGAGGCCTATGCAGGAAACGGAAATATCTTCACATGAAAACTAGACAGATGAATTCTCAGAAACGTCTTTGTGATGAGTGCATTCAACTCACAGACTTGAAGCTTCCTTTTGAAAGAGCAGTTTCGAAACACTCTTTTTGTAGAATCTGCAAGTGGATATTTGGAGCGCTTTGAGGGCTATGCTGGAAAAGTTAATACCTTCACCTAAAAACTAGACAGAAGCATACTCAGAAACTTCTTTGTGACGTGTGCATTGAACTCACAGAGTTGAACCTTTCTTTTGATACAGAAGTTTTGAAACACTCTTTTCGTAGAATCTTCAAGTGGATGGATGGAGTGATTTGAGGCCTATGCTGGAAAAGGAAATACCTTCACGTAGAAACGAGACAAAAGCATTCTCAGAAAGTTCCCTGTGCTTTGTGCATTCAACTCACAGAGTTGAACATTCCCTTTGATAGAGCAGTTTTGAAACACTCTTTTTGTAGAATCTGCAAGTGGATATTTGGAGCGCTTTGAGGCCTCTGCCGCCAAAGGAATTATCATTGCTTAAAAACTAGATGGAAGCGTTCTCAGAAACTTCCTTGTGATGAGTGCATTCAACTCGCAGAGTGGAACCTTCCTTTCGATAGACCAGTTTTGAAACACTGTTTTTGTAGAATCCGCAAGTGGCTATTTGGAGCTCTTTGAGGCTTATGCTGGAAAAGGAAATATCTTCGTCTACAAACTAGACAGAAGCATTTTCAGAAACTTCTTTGTCATGTGGGGATTGAACTCACAGAGTTGAACATTCCTTTACATAGAGCAGTTTTGCAACACCCTTTCGGTGGAAAGTGAAAGTGCTTATTTGGTGCGATGGCGGCATCTAGTGGATAAGGAAATACATTCAGATGAAAACAAGATACATCCATTCTCAGAAACTTCTTTCTGATGACTGCATTCTACTCACAGAGTTGAACCTTCCTCTTGATAGAACAGTTTTGAAACACTCTTTTTGTGGAATCTGCAAGTGGCTATTTGGAGCGCTTTGAGGCCTATGCTGGAAAAGGAAATCTCTTCACATAAAACCTAGACAGAAGTATTCCCAGAAAGTTTTTCTGATGTGCGCATTCAACTCACCGAGTTGAACCTTCCTTTAGATAGAGCAGTTTTGAAACACTCTGTCTGTAGTACCTGCGAGTGGATATTTGGAGTGCTTTGAGTGCTACACTGTAAAAGCAAATATCTTCACTTGGAATCTAGACAGAAGAATTCTCAGAGACTTCCCTGTGCTCTCTGCATTCCACTCACAGAGTTGAACCTTCCTTTTAATAGAACAGTTTTGAAACACTCTTGCGGTAGAATCTGCAAGTCGATATTTGGAAGGTTTGGAGGCCTATCCTGGGAAAGGAAATATCTTCCCATCAAAACTAGACAGAAGCATTCTCAGAAACTTCTTAGTGATGTGCGCATTCAAGCCACAGAGTTGAAGCTTCCTTTTGATATAGCAGTTTTGAACCACTCTTTTAGTAGAATCTGCAAGTGGATGTTCGGAGAGCTAAGAGGCCAACACTGGAAAAGGAAATCTCTTCACGTAAAAACTAGACGGAAGCATTCTCAGAAACTTCAATGGGCTTTACGCATTCAACTCACAGAGTGCAATGTTGCTTTTGAGAGCGCAGTTTTAAAACACTGTTTTTGTAGAATTTGCTAGAGGATGTTTGGAGCGATGTGAGGCCTTTGCTGGAAAAGGAAATATCTTCACATAAAACCTAGACAGAAGCATTCTCAGAAACTCCTTTGTGATGAGTGCATTCAAATCACACACTTGAACCTTCCTTTGGAAAGAGCAGTTTTGAAACACTCTTTCTGAAGAATCTGCTAGTGGATATTTGGAGCGATTTGAGGCCTATGCTGGAAATGAAATATCTTCACCTAAAAACTAGACGGAAGCATTCTCAGAAACTCCTTTGTGATGAGTGCATTCAACTCACAGAGTTGAAGCTTCCTTTTGATAGAGCAGTTTTGAAACACTCTTTAAGCAGCATCTGCAAGTGGATATTTGGAGCGCTTTGAGGCCAAGGCTGGAAAACGAAATATCATCACATAAAAACTCGACAGAAGCATTCTCTGAAACTTCTTTGTGATGAGTGCATTCAACTCACAGACTCGAACGTTTCTTTTGATAGAACAGTTTAGAAACACTCCTTTTGTAGAATCTGCAAGTGTTTATTTGGAGCGCTTTGAGGCCTATGTTGGAAAAGGACATATCTTCACATCAAAAGTAGACAGACGCATTCTCAGAAACTTCTTTGTGATGAGTGCGTTGAACTCACAGAGTTGAACCTACCTATTGATAGAGAAGTTTTGAAACACCCTTTTTGTAGAATCTGCAAGTGAATATTTGGCGCGATTTGAGGCCTATGCAGGAAACGGAAATATCTTCACATGAAAACTAGACAGATGAATTCTCAGAAACGTCTTTGTGATGAGTGCATTCAACTCACAGACTTGAAGCTTCCTTTTGAAAGAGCAGTTTCGAAACACTCTTTTTGTAGAATCTGCAAGTGGATATTTGGAGCGCTTTGAGGGCTATGCTGGAAAAGTTAATACCTTCACCTAAAAACTAGACAGACGCAAACTCAGAAACTTCTTTGTGACGTGTGCATTGAACTCACAGAGTTGAACCTTTCTTTTGATACAGAAGTTTTGAAACACTCTTTTCGTAGAATCTTCAAGTGGATGGATGGAGTGATTTGAGGCCTATGCTGGAAAAGGAAATACCTTCACGTAGAAACGAGACAAAAGCATTCTCAGAAAGTTCCCTGTGCTTTGTGCATTCAACTCACAGAGTTGAACATTCCCTTTGATAGAGCAGTTTTGAAACACTCTTTTTGTAGAATCTGCATGTGGATATTTGGAGCGCTTTGAGGCCTCTGCCGCCAAAGGAATTATCATTGCTTAAAAACTAGTTGGAAGCGTTCTCAGAAACTTCCTTGTGATGAGTGCATTCAACTCGCAGAGTGGAACCTTCCTTTCGATAGACCAGTTTTGAAACACTGTTTTTGTAGAATCCGCAAGTGGCTATTTGGAGCTCTTTGAGGCTTATGCTGGAAAAGGAAATATCTTCGTCTACAAACTAGACAGAAGCATTCTCAGAAACTTCTTTGTCACGTGGGGATTGAACTCACAGAGTTGAACATTCCTTTACATAGAGCAGTTTTGCAACACCCTTTCGGTGGAAAGTGAAAGTGCTTATTTGGTGCGATGGCGGCATCTAGTGGATAAGGAAATACATTCAGATGAAAACAAGATACATCCATTCTCAGAAACTTCTTTGTGATGACTGCATTCTACTCACAGAGTTGAACCTTCCTCTTGATAGAACAGTTTTGAAACACTCTTTTTGTGGAATCTGCAAGTGGCTATTTGGAGCGCTTTGAGGCCTATGCTGGAAAAGGAAATCTCTTCACATAAAACCTAGACAGAAGTATTCCCAGAAAGTTTTTCTGATGTGCGCATTCAACTCACCGAGTTGAACCTTCCTTTAGATAGAGCAGTTTTGAAACACTCTGTCTGTAGTACCTGCGAGTGGATATTTGGAGTGCTTTGAGTGCTACATGGTAAAAGCAAATATCTTCACTTGGAATCTAGACAGAAGAATTCTCAGAGACTTCCCTGTGCTCTCTGCATTCCACTCACAGAGTTGAACCTTCCTTTTGATAGAACAGTTTTGAAACACTCTTGCGGTAGAATCTGCAAGTCGATATTTGGAAGGTTTGGAGGCCTATCCTGGGAAAGGAAATATCTTCCCATCAAAACTAGACAGAAGCATTCTCAGAAACTTCTTAGTGATGTGCGCATTCAAGCCACAGATTTGAAGCTTCCTTTTGATATAGCAGTTTTGAACCACTCTTTTAGTAGAATCTGCAAGTGGATGTTCGGAGAGCTAAGAGGCCAACACTGGAAAAGGAAATCTCTTCACGTAAAAACTAGACGGAAGCATTCTCAGAAACTTCAATGGGCTTTATGCATTCAACTCACAGAGTGCAATGTTGCTTTTGAGAGCGCAGTTTTAAAACACTGTTTTTGTAGAATTTGCTAGAGGATGTTTGGAGCGATGTGAGGCCTTTGCTGGAAAAGGAAATATCTTCACATAAAACCTAGACAGAAGCATTCTCAGAAACTCCTTTGTGATGAGTGCATTCAAATCACACACTTGAACCTTCCTTTGGAAAGAGCAGTTTTGAAACACTCTTTCTGAAGAATCTGCTAGTGGATATTTGGAGCGATTTGAGGCCTATGCTGGAAATGAAATATCTTCACCTAAAAACTAGACGGAAGCATTCTCAGAAACTCCTTTGTGATGAGTGCATTCAACTCACAGAGTTGAAGCTTCCTTTTGATAGAGCAGTTTTGAAACACTCTTTAAGCAGCATCTGCAAGTGGATATTTGGAGCGCTTTGAGGCCAAGGCTGGAAAACGAAATATCATCACATAAAAACTCGACAGAAGCATTCTCTGAAACTTCTTTGTGATGAGTGCATTCAACTCACAGACTCGAACGTTTCTTTTGATAGAACAGTTTAGAAACACTCCTTTTGTAGAATCTGCAAGTGTTTATTTGGAGCGCTTTGAGGCCTATGTTGGAAAAGGACATATCTTCACATCAAAAGTAGACAGACGCATTCTCAGAAACTTCTTTGTGATGAGTGCGTTGAACTCACAGAGTTGAACCTACCTATTGATAGAGAAGTTTTGAAACACCCTTTTTGTAGAATCTGCAAGTGAATATTTGGCGCGATTTGAGGCCTATGCAGGAAACGGAAATATCTTCACATGAAAACTAGACAGATGAATTCTCAGAAACGTCTTTGTGATGAGTGCATTCAACTCACAGACTTGAAGCTTCCTTTTGAAAGAGCAGTTTCGAAACACTCTTTTTGTAGAATCTGCAAGTGGATATTTGGAGCGCTTTGAGGGCTATGCTGGAAAAGTTAATACCTTCACCTAAAAACTAGACAGACGCAAACTCAGAAACTTCTTTGTGACGTGTGCATTGAACTCACAGAGTTGAACCTTTCTTTTGATACAGAAGTTTTGAAACACTCTTTTCGTAGAATCTTCAAGTGGATGGATGGAGTGATTTGAGGCCTATGCTGGAAAAGGAAATACCTTCACGTAGAAACCAGACAAAAGCATTCTCAGAAAGTTCCCTGTGCTTTGTGCATTCAACTCACAGAGTTGAACATTCCCTCTGATAGAGCAGTTTTGAAACACTCTTTTTGTAGAATCTGCAAGTGGATATTTGGAGCGCTTTGAGGCCTCTGCCGCCAAAGGAATTATCATTGCATAAAAACTAGACGGAAGCGTTCTCAGAAACTTCCTTGTGATGAGTGCATTCAACTCGCAGAGTGGAACCTTCCTTTCGATAGACCAGTTTTGAAACACTGTTTTTGTAGAATCCGCAAGTGGCTATTTGGAGCTCTTTGAGGCTTATGCTGGAAAAGGAAATATCTTCGTCTACAAACTAGACAGAAGCATTCTCAGAAACTTCTTTGTCATGTGGGGATTGAACTCACAGAGTTGAACATTCCTTTACATAGAGCAGTTTTGCAACACCCTTTCGGTGGAAAGTGAAAGTGCTTATTTGGTGCGATGGCGGCATCTAGTGGATAAGGAAATACATTCAGATGAAAACAAGATACATCCATTCTCAGAAACTTCTTTGTGATGACTGCATTCTACTCACAGAGTTGTACCTTCCTTTTGATAGAACAGTTTTGAAACACTCTTTTTGTGGAATCTGCAAGTGGCTATTTGGAGCGCTTTGAGGCCTATGCTGGAAAAGGAAATCTCTTCACATAAAACCTAGACAGAAGTATTCCCAGAAAGTTTTTCTGATGTGCGCATTCAACTCACCGAGTTGAACCTTCCTTTAGATAGAGCAGTTTTGAAACACTCTGTCTGTAGTACCTGCGAGTGGATATTTGGAGTGCTTTGAGTGCTACACTGTAAAAGCAAATATCTTCACTTGGAATCTAGACAGAAGAATTCTCAGAGACTTCCCTGTGCTCTCTGCATTCCACTCACAGAGTTGAACCTTCCTTTTGATAGAACAGTTTTGAAACACTCTTGTGGTAGAATCTGCAAGTCGATATTTGGAAGGTTTGGAGGCCTATCCTGGGAAAGGAAATATCTTCCCATCAAAACTAGACAGAAGCATTCTCAGAAACTTCTTAGTGATGTGCGCATTCAAGCCACAGAGTTGAAGCTTCCTTTTGATATAGCAGTTTTGAACCACTCTTTTAGTAGAATCTGCAAGTGGATGTTCGGAGAGCTAAGAGGCCAACACTGGAAAAGGAAATCTCTTCACGTAAAAACTAGACGGAAGCATTCTCAGAAACTTCAATGGGCTTTACGCATTCAACTCACAGAGTGCAATGTTGCTTTTGAGAGCGCAGTTTTAAAACACTGTTTTTGTAGAATTTGCTAGAGGATGTTTGGAGCGATGTGAGGCCTTTGCTGGAAAAGGAAATATCTTCACATAAAACCTAGACAGAAGCATTCTCAGAAACTCCTTTGTGATGAGTGCATTCAAATCACACACTTGAACCTTCCTTTGGAAAGAGCAGTTTTGAAACACTCTTTCTGAAGAATCTGCAAGTGGATATTTGGAGCGATTTGAGGCCTATGCTGGAAATGAAATATCTTCACCTAAAAACTAGACGGAAGCATTCTCAGAAACTCCTTTGTGATGAGTGCATTCAACTCACAGAGTTGAAGCTTCCTTTTGACAGAGCAGTTTTGAAACACTCTTTAAGCAGCATCTGCAAGTGGATATTTGGAGCGCTTTGAGGCCAAGGCTGGAAAACGAAATATCATCACATAAAAAATCGACAGAAGCATTCTCTGAAACTTCTTTGTGATGAGTGCATTCAACTCACAGACTCGAACGTTTCTTTTGATAGAACAGTTTAGAAACACTCCTTTTGTAGAATCTGCAAGTGTTTATTTGGAGCGCTTTGAGGCCTATGTTGGAAAAGGACATATCTTCACATCAAAAGTAGACAGACGCATTCTCAGAAACTTCTTTGTGATGAGTTCATTGAACTCACAGAGTTGAACCTACCTATTGATAGAGAAGTTTTGAAACACCCTTTTTGTAGAATCTGCAAGTGAATATTTGGCGCGATTTGAGGCCTATGCAGGAAACGGAAATATCTTCACATGAAAACTAGACAGATGAATTCTCAGAAATGTCTTTGTGATGAGTGCATTCAACTCACAGACTTGAAGCTTCCTTTTGAAAGAGCAGTTTCGAAACACTCTTTTTGTAGAATCTGCAAGTGGATATTTGGAGCGCTTTGAGGGCTATGCTGGAAAAGTTAATACCTTCACCTAAAAACTAGACAGAAGCATACTCAGAAACTTCTTTGTGACGTGTGCATTGAACTCACAGAGTTGAACCTTTCTTTTGATACAGAAGTTTTGAAACACTCTTTTCGTAGAATCTTCAAGTGGATGGATGGAGTGATTTGAGGCCTATGCTGGAAAAGGAAATACCTTCACGTAGAAACGAGACAAAAGCATTCTCAGAAAGTTCCCTGTGCTTTGTGCATTCAACTCACAGAGTTGAACATTCCCTCTGATAGAGCAGTTTTGAAACACTCTTTTTGTAGAATCTGCAAGTGGATATTTGGAGCGCTTTGAGGCCTCTGCCGCCAAAGGAATTATCATTGCTTAAAAACTAGATGGAAGCGTTCTCAGAAACTTCCTTGTGATGAGTGCATTCAACTCGCAGAGTGGAACCTTCCTTTCGATAGACCAGTTTTGAAACACTGTTTTTGTAGAATCCGCAAGTGGCTATTTGGAGCTCTTTGAGGCTTATGCTGGAAAAGGAAATATCTTCGTCTACAAACTAGACAGAAGCATTTTCAGAAACTTCTTTGTCATGTGGGGATTGAACTCACAGAGTTGAACATTCCTTTACATAGAGCAGTTTTGCAACACCCTTTCGGTGGAAAGTGAAAGTGCTTATTTGGTGCGATGGCGGCATCTAGTGGATAAGGAAATACATTCAGATGAAAACAAGATACATCCATTCTCAGAAACTTCTTTGTGATGACTGCATTCTACTCACAGAGTTGAACCTTCCTCTTGATAGAACAGTTTTGAAACACTCTTTTTGTGGAATCTGCAAGTGGCTATTTGGAGCGCTTTGAGGCCTATGCTGGAAAAGGAAATCTCTTCACATAAAACCTAGACAGAAGTATTCCCAGAAAGTTTTTCTGATGTGCGCATTCAACTCACCGAGTTGAACCTTCCTTTAGATAGAGCAGTTTTGAAACACTCTGTCTGTAGTACCTGCGAGTGGATATTTGGAGTGCTTTGAGTGCTACACTGTAAAAGCAAATATCTTCACTTGGAATCTAGACAGAAGAATTCTCAGAGACTTCCCTGTGCTCTCTGCATTCCACTCACAGAGTTGAACCTTCCTTTTAATAGAACAGTTTTGAAACACTCTTGTGGTAGAATCTGCAAGTCGATATTTGGAAGGTTTGGAGGCCTATCCTGGGAAAGGAAATATCTTCCCATCAAAACTAGACAGAAGCATTCTCAGAAACTTCTTAGTGATGTGCGCATTCAAGCCACAGAGTTGAAGCTTCCTTTTGATATAGCAGTTTTGAACCACTCTTTTAGTAGAATCTGCAAGTGGATGTTCGGAGAGCTAAGAGGCCAACACTGGAAAAGGAAATCTCTTCACGTAAAAACTAGACGGAAGCATTCTCAGAAACTTCAATGGGCTTTACGCATTCAACTCACAGAGTGCAATGTTGCTTTTGAGAGCGCAGTTTTAAAACACTGTTTTTGTAGAATTTGCTAGAGGATGTTTGGAGCGATGTGAGGCCTTTGCTGGAAAAGGAAATATCTTCACATAAAACCTAGACAGAAGCATTCTCAGAAACTCCTTTGTGATGAGTGCATTCAAATCACACACTTGAACCTTCCTTTGGAAAGAGCAGTTTTGAAACACTCTTTCTGAAGAATCTGCTAGTGGATATTTGGAGCGATTTGAGGCCTATGCTGGAAATGAAATATCTTCACCTAAAAACTAGACGGAAGCATTCTCAGAAACTCCTTTGTGATGAGTGCATTCAACTCACAGAGTTGAAGCTTCCTTTTGATAGAGCAGTTTTGAAACACTCTTTAAGCAGCATCTGCAAGTGGATATTTGGAGCGCTTTGAGGCCAAGGCTGGAAAACGAAATATCATCACATAAAAACTCGACAGAAGCATTCTCTGAAACTTCTTTGTGATGAGTGCATTCAACTCACAGACTCGAACGTTTCTTTTGATAGAACAGTTTAGAAACACTCCTTTTGTAGAATCTGCAAGTGTTTATTTGGAGCGCTTTGAGGCCTATGTTGGAAAAGGACATATCTTCACATCAAAAGTAGACAGACGCATTCTCAGAAACTTCTTTGTGATGAGTGCGTTGAACTCACAGAGTTCAACCTACCTATTGATAGAGAAGTTTTGAAACACCCTTTTTGTAGAATCTGCAAGTGAATATTTGGCGCGATTTGAGGCCTATGCAGGAAACGGAAATATCTTCACATGAAAACTAGACAGATGAATTCTCAGAAACGTCTTTGTGATGAGTGCATTCAACTCACAGACTTGAAGCTTCCTTTTGAAAGAGCAGTTTCGAAACACTCTTTTTGTAGAATCTGCAAGTGGATATTTGGAGCGCTTTGAGGGCTATGCTGGAAAAGTTAATACCTTCACCTAAAAACTAGACAGACGCAAACTCAGAAACTTCTTTGTGACGTGTGCATTGAACTCACAGAGTTGAACCTTTCTTTTGATACAGAAGTTTTGAAACACTCTTTTCGTAGAATCTTCAAGTGGATGGATGGAGTGATTTGAGGCCTATGCTGGAAAAGGAAATACCTTCACGTAGAAACGAGACAAAAGCATTCTCAGAAAGTTCCCTGTGCTTTGTGCATTCAACTCACAGAGTTGAACATTCCCTCTGATAGAGCAGTTTTGAAACACTCTTTTTGTAGAATCTGCAAGTGGATATTTGGAGCGCTTTGAGGCCTCTGCCGCCAAAGGAATTATCATTGCTTAAAAACTAGATGGAAGCGTTCTCAGAAACTTCCTTGTGATGAGTGCATTCAACTCGCAGAGTGGAACCTTCCTTTCGATAGACCAGTTTTGAAACACTGTTTTTGTAGAATCCGCAAGTGGCTATTTGGAGCTCTTTGAGGCTTATGCTGGAAAAGGAAATATCTTCGTCTACAAACTAGACAGAAGCATTCTCAGAAACTTCTTTGTCACGTGGGGATTGAACTCACAGAGTTGAACATTCCTTTACATAGAGCAGTTTTGCAACACCCTTTCGGTGGAAAGTGAAAGTGCTTATTTGGTGCGATGGCGGCATCTAGTGGATAAGGAAATACATTCAGATGAAAACAAGATACATCCATTCTCAGAAACTTCTTTGTGATGACTGCATTCTACTCACAGAGTTGAACCTTCCTCTTGATAGAACAGTTTTGAAACACTCTTTTTGTGGAATCTGCAAGTGGCTATTTGGAGCGCTTTGAGGCCTATGCTGGAAAAGGAAATCTCTTCACATAAAACCTAGACAGAAGTATTCCCAGAAAGTTTTTCTGATGTGCGCATTCAACTCACCGAGTTGAACCTTCCTTTAGATAGAGCAGTTTTGAAACACTCTGTCTGTAGTACCTGCGAGTGGATATTTGGAGTGCTTTGAGTGCTACACTGTAAAAGCAAATATCTTCACTTGGAATCTAGACAGAAGAATTCTCAGAGACTTCCCTGTGCTCTCTGCATTCCACTCACAGAGTTGAACCTTCCTTTTGATAGAACAGTTTTGAAACACTCTTGTGGTAGAATCTGCAAGTCGATATTTGGAAGGTTTGGAGGCCTATCCTGGGAAAGGAAATATCTTCCCATCAAAACTAGACAGAAGCATTCTCAGAAACTTCTTAGTGATGTGCGCATTCAAGCCACAGAGTTGAAGCTTCCTTTTGATATAGCAGTTTTGAACCACTCTTTTAGTAGAATCTGCAAGTGGATGTTCGGAGAGCTAAGAGGCCAACACTGGAAAAGGAAATCTCTTCACGTAAAAACTAGACGGAAGCATTCTCAGAAACTTCAATGGGCTTTACGCATTCAACTCACAGAGTGCAATGTTGCTTTTGAGAGCGCAGTTTTAAAACACTGTTTTTGTAGTATTTGCTAGAGGATGTTTGGAGCGATGTGAGGCCTTTGCTGGAAAAGGAAATATCTTCACATAAAACCTACACAGAAGCATTCTCAGAAACTCCTTTGTGATGAGTGCATTCAAATCACACACTTGAACCTTCCTTTGGAAAGAGCAGTTTTGAAACACTCTTTCTGAAGAATCTGCAAGTGGATATTTGGAGCGATTTGAGGCCTATGCTGGAAATGAAATATCTTCACCTAAAAACTAGACGGAAGCATTCTCAGAAACTCCTTTGTGATGAGTGCATTCAACTCACAGAGTTGAAGCTTCCTTTTGATAGAGCAGTTTTGAAACACTCTTTTAGCAGCATCTGCAAGTGGATATTTGGAGCGCTTTGAGGCCAAGGCTGGAAAACGAAATCTCATCACATAAAAACTCGACAGAAGCATTCTCTGAAACTTCTTTGTGATGAGTGCATTCAACTCACAGACTCGAACCTTTCTTTTGATAGAACAGTTTAGAAACACTCCTTTTGTAGAATCTGCAAGTGTTTATTTGGAGCGCTTTGAGGCCTATGTTGGAAAAGGACATATCTTCACATCAAAAGTAGACAGACGCATTCTCAGAAACTTCTTTGTGATGAGTGCATTGAACTCACAGAGTTGAACCTACCTATTGATAGAGAAGTTTTGAAACACCCTTTTTGTAGAATCTGCAAGTGAATATTTGGCGCGATTTGAGGCCTATGCAGGAAACGGAAATATCTTCACATGAAAACTAGACAGATGAATTCTCAGAAACGTCTTTGTGATGAGTGCATTCAACTCACAGACTTGAAGCTTCCTTTTTAAAGAGGAGTTTCGAAACACTCTTTTTGTAGAATCTGCAAGTGGATATTTGGAGCGCTTTGAGGGCTATGCTGGAAAAGTTAATACCTTCACCTAAAAACTAGACAGAAGCATACTCAGAAACTTCTTTGTGACGTGTGCATTGAACTCACAGAGTTGAACCTTTCTTTTGATACAGAAGTTTTGAAACACTCTTTTCGTAGAATCTTCAAGTGGATGGATGGAGTGATTTGAGGCCTATGCTGGAAAAGGAAATACCTTCACGTAGAAACGAGACAAAAGCATTCTCAGAAAGTTCCCTGTGCTTTGTGCATTCAACTCACAGAGTTGAACATTCCCTTTGATAGAGCAGTTTTGAAACACTCTTTTTGTAGAATCTGCAAGTGGATATTTGGAGCGCTTTGAGGCCTCTGCCGCCAAAGGAATTATCATTGCTTAAAAACTAGATGGAAGCGTTCTCAGAAACTTCCTTGTGATGAGTGCATTCAACTCGCAGAGTGGAACCTTCCTTTCGATAGACCAGTTTTGAAACACTGTTTTTGTAGAATCCGCAAGTGGCTATTTGGAGCTCTTTGAGGCTTATGCTGGAAAAGGAAATATCTTCGTCGACAAACTAGACAGAAGCATTCTCAGAAACTTCTTTGTCACGTGGGGATTGAACTCACAGAGTTGAACATTCCTTTACATAGAGCAGTTTTGCAACACCCTTTCGGTGGAAAGTGAAAGTGCTTATTTGGTGCGATGGCGGCATCTAGTGGATAAGGAAATACATTCAGATGAAAACAAGATACATCCATTCTCAGAAACTTCTTTGTGATGACTGCATTCTACTCACAGAGTTGAACCTTCCTCTTGATAGAACAGTTTTGAAACACTCTTTTTGTGGAATCTGCAAGTGGCTATTTGGAGCGCTTTGAGGCCTATGCTGGAAAAGGAAATCTCTTCACATAAAACCTAGACAGAAGTATTCCCAGAAAGTTTTTCTGATGTGCGCATTCAACTCACCGAGTTGAACCTTCCTTTAGATAGAGCAGTTTTGAAACACTCTGTCTGTAGTACCTGCGAGTGGATATTTGGAGTGCTTTGAGTGCTACACTGTAAAAGCAAATATCTTCACTTGGAATCTAGACAGAAGAATTCTCAGAGACTTCCCTGTGCTCTCTGCATTCCACTCACAGAGTTGAATCTTCCTTTTAATAGAACAGTTTTGAAACACTCTTGCGGTAGAATCTGCAAGTCGATATTTGGAAGGTTTGGAGGCCTATCCTGGGAAAGGAAATATCTTCCCATCAAAACTAGACAGAAGCATTCTCAGAAACTTCTTAGTGATGTGCGCATTCAAGCCACAGAGTTGAAGCTTCCTTTTGATATAGCAGTTTTGAACCACTCTTTTAGTAGAATCTGCAAGTGGATGTTCGGAGAGCTAAGAGGCCAACACTGGAAAAGGAAATCTCTTCACGTAAAAACTAGACGGAAGCATTCTCAGAAACTTCAATGGGCTTTACGCATTCAACTCACAGAGTGCAATGTTGCTTTTGAGAGCGCAGTTTTAAAACACTGTTTTTGTAGAATTTGCTAGAGGATGTTTGGAGCGATGTGAGGCCTTTGCTGGAAAAGGAAATATCTTCACATAAAACCTAGACAGAAGCATTCTCAGAAACTCCTTTGTGATGAGTGCATTCAAATCACACACTTGAACCTTCCTTTGGAAAGAGCAGTTTTGAAACACTCTTTCTGAAGAATCTGCTAGTGGATATTTGGAGCGATTTGAGGCCTATGCTGGAAATGAAATATCTTCACCTAAAAACTAGACGGAAGCATTCTCAGAAACTCCTTTGTGATGAGTGCATTCAACTCACAGAGTTGAAGCTTCCTTTTGATAGAGCAGTTTTGAAACACTCTTTTAGCAGCATCTGCAAGTGGATATTTGGAGCGCTTTGAGGCCAAGGCTGGAAAACGAAATATCATCACATAAAAACTCGACAGAAGCATTCTCTGAAACTTCTTTGTGATGAGTGCATTCAACTCACAGACTCGAACGTTTCTTTTGATAGAACAGTTTAGAAACACTCCTTTTGTAGAATCTGCAAGTGTTTATTTGGAGCGCTTTGAGGCCTATGTTGGAAAAGGACATATCTTCACATCAAAAGTAGACAGACGCATTCTCAGAAACTTCTTTGTGATGAGTGCATTGAACTCACAGAGTTCAACCTACCTATTGATAGAGAAGTTTTGAAACACCCTTTTTGTAGAATCTGCAAGTGAATATTTGGCGCGATTTGAGGCCTATGCAGGAAACGGAAATATCTTCACATGAAAACTAGACAGATGAATTCTCAGAAACGTCTTTGTGATGAGTGCATTCAACTCACAGACTTGAAGCTTCCTTTTGAAAGAGCAGTTTCGAAACACTCTTTTTGTAGAATCTGCAAGTGGATATTTGGAGCGCTTTGAGGGCTATGCTGGAAAAGTTAATACCTTCACCTAAAAACTAGACAGAAGCATACTCAGAAACTTCTTTGTGACGTGTGCATTGAACTCAGAGAGTTGAACCTTTCTTTTGATACAGAAGTTTTGAAACACTCTTTTCGTAGAATCTTCAAGTGGATGGATGGAGTGATTTGAGGCCTATGCTGGAAAAGGAAATACCTTCACGTAGAAACGAGACAAAAGCATTCTCAGAAAGTTCCCTGTGCTTTGTGCATTCAACTCACAGAGTTGAACATTCCCTTTGATAGAGCAGTTTTGAAACACTCTTTTTGTAGAATCTGCATGTGGATATTTGGAGCGCTTTGAGGCCTCTGCCGCCAAAGGAATAATCATTGCTTAAAAACTAGTTGGAAGCGTTCTCAGAAACTTCCTTGTGATGAGTGCATTCAACTCGCAGAGTGGAACCTTCCTTTCGATAGACCAGTTTTGAAACACTGTTTTTGTAGAATCCGCAAGTGGCTATTTGGAGCTCTTTGAGGCTTATGCTGGAAAAGGAAATATCTTCGTCTACAAACTAGACAGAAGCATTCTCAGAAACTTCTTTGTCACGTGGGGATTGAACTCACAGAGTTGAACATTCCTTTACATAGAGCAGTTTTGCAACACCCTTTCGGTGGAAAGTGAAAGTGCTTATTTGGTGCGATGGCGGCATCTAGTGGATAAGGAAATACATTCAGATGAAAACAAGATACATCCATTCTCAGAAACTTCTTTGTGATGACTGCATTCTACTCACAGAGTTGAACCTTCCTCTTGATAGAACAGTTTTGAAACACTCTTTTTGTGGAATCTGCAAGTGGCTATTTGGAGCGCTTTGAGGCCTATGCTGGAAAAGGAAATCTCTTCACATAAAACCTAGACAGAAGTATTCCCAGAAAGTTTTTCTGATGTGCGCATTCAACTCACCGAGTTGAACCTTCCTTTAGATAGAGCAGTTTTGAAACACTCTGTCTGTAGTACCTGCGAGTGGATATTTGGAGTGCTTTGAGTGCTACACTGTAAAAGCAAATATCTTCACTTGGAATCTAGACAGAAGAATTCTCAGAGACTTCCCTGTGCTCTCTGCATTCCACTCACAGAGTTGAACCTTCCTTTTGATAGAACAGTTTTGAAACACTCTTGTGGTAGAATCTGCAAGTCGATATTTGGAAGGTTTGGAGGCCTATCCTGGGAAAGGAAATATCTTCCCATCAAAACTAGACAGAAGCATTCTCAGAAACTTCTTAGTGATGTGCGCATTCAAGCCACAGAGTTGAAGCTTCCTTTTGATATAGCAGTTTTGAACCACTCTTTTAGTAGAATCTGCAAGTGGATGTTCGGAGAGCTAAGAGGCCAACACTGGAAAAGGAAATCTCTTCACGTAAAAACTAGACGGAAGCATTCTCAGAAACTTCAATGGGCTTCACGCATTCAACTCACAGAGTGCAATGTTGCTTTTGAGAGCGCAGTTTTAAAACACTTTTTGTAGAATTTGCTAGAGGATGTTTGGAGCGATGTGAGGCCTTTGCTGGAAAAGGAAATATCTTCACATAAAACCTAGACAGAAGCATTCTCAGAAACTCCTTTGTGATGAGTGCATTCAAATCACACACTTGAACCTTCCTTTGGAAAGAGCAGTTTTGAAACACTCTTTCTGAAGAATCTGCTAGTGGATATTTGGAGCGATTTGAGGCCTATGCTGGAAATGAAATATCTTCACCTAAAAACTAGACGGAAGCATTCTCAGAAACTCCTTTGTGATGAGTGCATTCAACTCACAGAGTTGAAGCTTCCTTTTGATAGAGCAGTTTTGAAACACTCTTTAAGCAGCATCTGCAAGTGGATATTTGGAGCGCTTTGAGGCCAAGGCTGGAAAACGAAATATCATCACATAAAAACTCGACAGAAGCATTCTCTGAAACTTCTTTGTGATGAGTGCATTCAACTCACAGACTCGAACGTTTCTTTTGATAGAACAGTTTAGAAACACTCCTTTTGTAGAATCTGCAAGTGTTTATTTGGAGCGCTTTGAGGCCTATGTTGGAAAAGGACATATCTTCACATCAAAAGTAGACAGACGCATTCTCAGAAACTTCTTTGTGATGAGTGCATTGAACTCACAGAGTTCAACCTACCTATTGATAGAGAAGTTTTGAAACACCCTTTTTGTAGAATCTGCAAGTGAATATTTGGCGCGATTTGAGGCCTATGCAGGAAACGGAAATATCTTCACATGAAAACTAGACAGATGAATTCTCAGAAACGTCTTTGTGATGAGTGCATTCAACTCACAGACTTGAAGCTTCCTTTTGAAAGAGCAGTTTCGAAACACTCTTTTTGTAGAATCTGCAAGTGGATATTTGGAGCGCTTTGAGGGCTATGCTGGAAAAGTTAATACCTTCACCTAAAAACTAGACAGAAGCATACTCAGAAACTTCTTTGTGACGTGTGCATTGAACTCACAGAGTTGAACCTTTCTTTTGATACAGAAGTTTTGAAACACTCTTTTCGTAGAATCTTCAAGTGGATGGATGGAGTGATTTGAGGCCTATGCTGGAAAAGGAAATACCTTCACGTAGAAACGAGACAAAAGCATTCTCAGAAAGTTCCCTGTGCTTTGTGCATTCAACTCACAGAGTTGAACATTCCCTTTGATAGAGCAGTTTTGAAACACTCTTTTTGTAGAATCTGCATGTGGATATTTGGAGCGCTTTGAGGCCTCTGCCGCCAAAGGAATTATCATTGCTTAAAAACTAGACGGAAGCGTTCTCAGAAACTTCCTTGTGATGAGTGCATTCAACTCGCAGAGTGGAACCTTCCTTTCGATAGACCAGTTTTGAAACACTGTTTTTGTAGAATCCGCAAGTGGCTATTTGGAGCTCTTTGAGGCTTATGCTGGAAAAGGAAATATCTTCGTCTACAAACTAGACAGAAGCATTCTCAGAAACTTCTTTGTCACGTGGGGATTGAACTCACAGAGTTGAACATTCCTTTACATAGAGCAGTTTTGCAACACCCTTTCGGTGGAAAGTGAAAGTGCTTATTTGGTGCGATGGCGGCATCTAGTGGATAAGGAAATACATTCAGATGAAAACAAGATACATCCATTCTCAGAAACTTCTTTGTGATGACTGCATTCTACTCACAGAGTTGAACCTTCCTCTTGATAGAACAGTTTTGAAACACTCTTTTTGTGGAATCTGCAAGTGGCTATTTGGAGCGCTTTGAGGCCTATGCTGGAAAAGGAAATCTCTTCACATAAAACCTAGACAGAAGTATTCCCAGAAAGTTTTTCTGATGTGCGCATTCACCTCACCGAGTTGAACCTTCCTTTAGATAGAGCAGTTTTGAAACACTCTGTCTGTAGTACCTGCGAGTGGATATTTGGAGTGCTTTGAGTGCTACACTGTAAAAGCAAATATCTTCACTTGGAATCTAGACAGAAGAATTCTCAGAGACTTCCCTGTGCTCTCTGCATTCCACTCACAGAGTTGAACCTTCCTTTTGATAGAACAGATTTGAAACACTCTTGTGGTAGAATCTGCAAGTCGATATTTGGAAGGTTTGGAGGCCTATCCTGGGAAAGGAAATATCTTCCCATCAAAACTAGACAGAAGCATTCTCAGAAACTTCTTAGTGATGTGCGCATTCAAGGCACAGAGTTGAAGCTTCCTTTTGATATAGCAGTTTTGAACCACTCTTTTAGTAGAATCTGCAAGTGGATGTTCGGAGAGCTAAGAGGCCAACACTGGAAAAGGAAATCTCTTCACGTAAAAACTAGACGGAAGCATTCTCAGAAACTTCAATGGGCTTTACGCATTCAACTCACAGAGTGCAATATTGCTTTTGAGAGCGCAGTTTTAAAACACTGTTTTTGTAGTATTTGCTAGAGGATGTTTGGAGCGATGTGAGGCCTTTGCTGGAAAAGGAAATATCTTCACATAAAACCTACACAGAAGCATTCTCAGAAACTCCTTTGTGATGAGTGCATTCAAATCACACACTTGAACCTTCCTTTGGAAAGAGCAGTTTTGAAACACTCTTTCTGAAGAATCTGCAAGTGGATATTTGGAGCGATTTGAGGCCTATGCTGGAAATGAAATATCTTCACCTAAAAACTAGACGGAAGCATTCTCAGAAACTCCTTTGTGATGAGTGCATTCAACTCACAGAGTTGAAGCTTCCTTTTGATAGAGCAGTTTTGAAACACTCTTTTAGCAGCATCTGCAAGTGGATATTTGGAGCGCTTTGAGGCCAAGGCTGGAAAACGAAATCTCATCACATAAAAACTCGACAGAAGCATTCTCTGAAACTTCTTTGTGATGAGTGCATTCAACTCACAGACTCGAACGTTTCTTTTGATAGAACAGTTTAGAAACACTCCTTTTGTAGAATCTGCAAGTGTTTATTTGGAGCGCTTGGAGGCCTATGTTGGAAAAGGACATATCTTCACATCAAAAGTAGACAGACGCATTCTCAGAAACTTCTTTGTGATGAGTGCATTGAACTCACAGAGTTGAACCTACCTATTGATAGAGAAGTTTTGAAACACCCTTTTTGTAGAATCTGCAAGTGAATATTTGGCGCAATTTGAGGCCTATGCAGGAAACGGAAATATCTTCACATGAAAACTAGACAGATGAATTCTCAGAAACGTCTTTGTGATGAGTGCATTCAACTCACAGACTTGAAGCTTCCTTTTGAAAGAGCAGTTTCGAAACACTCTTTTTGTAGAATCTGCAAGTGGATATTTGGAGCGCTTTGAGGGCTATGCTGGAAAAGTTAATACCTTCACCTAAAAACTAGACAGAAGCATACTCAGAAACTTCTTTGTGACGTGTGCATTGAACTCACAGAGTTGAACCTTTCTTTTGATACAGAAGTTTTGAAACACTCTTTTCGTAGAATCTTCAAGTGGATGGATGGAGTGATTTGAGGCCTATGCTGGAAAAGGAAATACCTTCACGTAGAAACGAGACAAAAGCATTCTCAGAAAGTTCCCTGTGCTTTGTGCATTCAACTCACAGAGTTGAACATTCCCTTTGATAGAGCAGTTTTGAAACACTCTTTTTGTAGAATCTGCAAGTGGATATTTGGAGCGCTTTGAGGCCTCTGCCGCCAAAGGAATTATCATTGCTTAAAAACTAGATGGAAGCGTTCTCAGAAACTTCCTTGTGATGAGTGCATTCAACTCGCAGAGTGGAACCTTCCTTTCGATAGACCAGTTTTGAAACACTGTTTTTGTAGAATCCGCAAGTGGCTATTTGGAGCTCTTTGAGGCTTATGCTGGAAAAGGAAATATCTTCGTCTACAAACTAGACAGAAGCATTTTCAGAAACTTCTTTGTCATGTGGGGATTGAACTCACAGAGTTGAACATTCCTTTACATAGAGCAGTTTTGCAACACCCTTTCGGTGGAAAGTGAAAGTGCTTATTTGGTGCGATGGCGGCATCTAGTGGATAAGGAAATACATTCAGATGAAAACAAGATACATCCATTCTCAGAAACTTCTTTGTGATGACTGCATTCTACTCACAGAGTTGAACCTTCCTCTTGATAGAACAGTTTTGAAACACTCTTTTTGTGGAATCTGCAAGTGGCTATTTGGAGCGCTTTGAGGCCTATGCTGGAAAAGGAAATCTCTTCACATAAAACCTAGACAGAAGTATTCCCAGAAAGTTTTTCTGATGTGCGCATTCAACTCACCGAGTTGAACCTTCCTTTAGATAGAGCAGTTTTGAAACACTCTGTCTGTAGTACCTGCGAGTGGATATTTGGAGTGCTTTGAGTGCTACACTGTAAAAGCAAATATCTTCACTTGGAATCTAGACAGAAGAATTCTCAGAGACTTCCCTGTGCTCTCTGCATTCCACTCACAGAGTTGAACCTTCCTTTTAATAGAACAGTTTTGAAACACTCTTGCGGTAGAATCTGCAAGTCGATATTTGGAAGGTTTGGAGGCCTATCCTGGGAAAGGAAATATCTTCCCATCAAAACTAGACAGAAGCATTCTCAGAAACTTCTTAGTGATGTGCGCATTCAAGCCACAGAGTTGAAGCTTCCTTTTGATATAGCAGTTTTGAACCACTCTTTTAGTAGAATCTGCAAGTGGATGTTCGGAGAGCTAAGAGGCCAACACTGGAAAAGGAAATCTCTTCACGTAAAAACTAGACGGAAGCATTCTCAGAAACTTCAATGGGCTTTACGCATTCAACTCACAGAGTGCAATGTTGCTTTTGAGAGCGCAGTTTTAAAACACTGTTTTTGTAGAATTTGCTAGAGGATGTTTGGAGCGATGTGAGGCCTTTGCTGGAAAAGGAAATATCTTCACATAAAACCTAGACAGAAGCATTCTCAGAAACTCCTTTGTGATGAGTGCATTCAAATCACACACTTGAACCTTCCTTTGGAAAGAGCAGTTTTGAAACACTCTTTCTGAAGAATCTGCTAGTGGATATTTGGAGCGATTTGAGGCCTATGCTGGAAATGAAATATCTTCACCTAAAAACTAGACGGAAGCATTCTCAGAAACTCCTTTGTGATGAGTGCATTCAACTCACAGAGTTGAAGCTTCCTTTTGATAGAGCAGTTTTGAAACACTCTTTAAGCAGCATCTGCAAGTGGATATTTGGAGCGCTTTGAGGCCAAGGCTGGAAAACGAAATATCATCACATAAAAATTCGACAGAAGCATTCTCTGAAACTTCTTTGTGATGAGTGCATTCAACTCACAGACTCGAACGTTTCTTTTGATAGAACAGTTTAGAAACACTCCTTTTGTAGAATCTGCAAGTGTTTATTTGGAGCGCTTTGAGGCCTATGTTGGAAAAGGACATATCTTCACATCAAAAGTAGACAGACGCATTCTCAGAAACTTCTTTGTGATGAGTGCATTGAACTCACAGAGTTCAACCTACCTATTGATAGAGAAGTTTTGAAACACCCTTTTTGTAGAATCTGCAAGTGAATATTTGGCGCGATTTGAGGCCTATGCAGGAAACGGAAATATCTTCACATGAAAACTAGACAGATGAATTCTCAGAAACGTCTTTGTGATGAGTGCATTCAACTCACAGACTTGAAGCTTCCTTTTGAAAGAGCAGTTTCGAAACACTCTTTTTGTAGAATCTGCAAGTGGATATTTGGAGCGCTTTGAGGGCTATGCTGGAAAAGTTAATACCTTCACCTAAAAACTAGACAGAAGCATACTCAGAAACTTCTTTGTGACGTGTGCATTGAACTCACAGAGTTGAACCTTTCTTTTGATACAGAAGTTTTGAAACACTCTTTTCGTAGAATCTTCAAGTGGATGGATGGAGTGATTTGAGGCCTATGCTGGAAAAGGAAATACCTTCACGTAGAAACGAGACAAAAGCATTCTCAGAAAGTTCCCTGTGCTTTGTGCATTCAACTCACAGAGTTGAACATTCCCTTTGATAGAGCAGTTTTGAAACACTCTTTTTGTAGAATCTGCATGTGGATATTTGGAGCGCTTTGAGGCCTCTGCCGCCAAAGGAATTATCATTGCTTAAAACCTAGATGGAAGCGTTCTCAGAAACTTCCTTGTGATGAGTGCATTCAACTCGCAGAGTGGAACCTTCCTTTCGATAGACCAGTTTTGAAACACTGTTTTTGTAGAATCCGCAAGTGGCTATTTGGAGCTCTTTGAGGCTTATGCTGGAAAAGGAAATATCTTCGTCTACAAACTAGACAGAAGCATTCTCAGAAACTTCTTTGTCACGTGGGGATTGAACTCACAGAGTTGAACATTCCTTTACATAGAGCAGTTTTGCAACACCCTTTCGGTGGAAAGTGAAAGTGCTTATTTGGTGCGATGGCGGCATCTAGTGGATAAGGAAATACATTCAGATGAAAACAAGATACATCCATTCTCAGAAACTTCTTTGTGATGACTGCATTCTACTCACAGAGTTGAACCTTCCTCTTGATAGAACAGTTTTGAAACACTCTTTTTGTGGAATCTGCAAGTGGCTATTTGGAGCGCTTTGAGGCCTATGCTGGAAAAGGAAATCTCTTCACATAAAACCTAGACAGAAGTATTCCCAGAAAGTTTTTCTGATGTGCGCATTCAACTCACCGAGTTGAACCTTCCTTTAGATAGAGCAGTTTTGAAACACTCTGTCTGTAGTACCTGCGAGTGGATATTTGGAGTGCTTTGAGTGCTACACTGTAAAAGCAAATATCTTCACTTGGAATCTAGACAGAAGAATTCTCAGAGACTTCCCTGTGCTCTCTGCATTCCACTCACAGAGTTGAACCTTCCTTTTGATAGAACAGTTTTGAAACACTCTTGTGGTAGAATCTGCAAGTCGATATTTGGAAGGTTTGGAGGCCTATCCTGGGAAAGGAAATATCTTCCCATCAAAACTAGACAGAAGCATTCTCAGAAACTTCTTAGTGATGTGCGCATTCAAGTCACAGAGTTGAAGCTTCCTTTTGATATAGCAGTTTTGAACCACTCTTTTAGTAGAATCTGCAAGTGGATGTTCGGAGAGCTAAGAGGCCAACACTGGAAAAGGAAATCTCTTCACGTAAAAACTAGACGGAAGCATTCTCAGAAACTTCAATGGGCTTTACGCATTCAACTCACAGAGTGCAATGTTCCTTTTGAGAGCGCAGTTTTAAAACACTGTTTTTGTAGAA
This sequence comes from Pongo abelii, assembly GCF_028885655.2. NCBI lineage: Eukaryota > Metazoa > Chordata > Mammalia > Primates > Hominidae > Pongo > Pongo abelii. The sequence goes on from NC_071989.2 coordinate 52,723,001, forward strand.
TTTGCTAGAGGATGTTTGGAGCGATGTGAGGCCTTTGCTGGAAAAGGAAATATCTTCACATAAAACCTAGACAGAAGCATTCTCAGAAACTCCTTTGTGATGAGTGCATTCAAATCACACACTTGAACCTTCCTTTGGAAAGAGCAGTTTTGAAACACTCTTTCTGAAGAATCTGCAAGTGGATATTTGGAGCGATTTGAGGCCTATGCTGGAAATGAAATATCTTCACCTAAAAACTAGACGGAAGCATTCTCAGAAACTCCTTTGTGATGAGTGCATTCAACTCACAGAGTTGAAGCTTCCTTTTGATAGAGCAGTTTTGAAACACTCTTTTAGCAGCATCTGCAAGTGGATATTTGGAGCGCTTTGAGGCCAAGGCTGGAAAACGAAATATCATCACATAAAAACTCGACAGAAGCATTCTCTGAAACTTCTTTGTGATGAGTGCATTCAACTCACAGACTCGAACGTTTCTTTTGATAGAACAGTTTAGAAACACTCCTTTTGTAGAATCTGCAAGTGTTTATTTGGAGCGCTTTGAGGCCTATGTTGGAAAAGGACATATCTTCACATCAAAAGTAGACAGACGCATTCTCAGAAACTTCTTTGTGATGAGTGCATTGAACTCACAGAGTTCAACCTACCTATTGATAGAGAAGTTTTGAAACACCCTTTTTGTAGAATCTGCAAGTGAATATTTGGCGCGATTTGAGGCCTATGCAGGAAACGGAAATATCTTCACATGAAAACTAGACAGATGAATTCTCAGAAACGTCTTTGTGATGAGTGCATTCAACTCACAGACTTGAAGCTTCCTTTTGAAAGAGCAGTTTCGAAACACTCTTTTTGTAGAATCTGCAAGTGGATATTTGGAGCGCTTTGAGGGCTATGCTGGAAAAGTTAATACCTTCACCTAAAAACTAGACAGAAGCATACTCAGAAACTTCTTTGTGACGTGTGCATTGAACTCACAGAGTTGAACCTTTCTTTTGATACAGAAGTTTTGAAACACTCTTTTCGTAGAATCTTCAAGTGGATGGATGGAGTGATTTGAGGCCTATGCTGGAAAAGGAAATACCTTCACGTAGAAACGAGACAAAAGCATTCTCAGAAAGTTCCCTGTGCTTTGTGCATTCAACTCACAGAGTTGAACATTCCCTTTGATAGAGCAGTTTTGAAACACTCTTTTTGTAGAATCTGCAAGTGGATATTTGGAGCGCTTTGAGGCCTCTGCCGCCAAAGGAATTATCATTGCTTAAAAACTAGATGGAAGCGTTCTCAGAAACTTCCTTGTGATGAGTGCATTCAACTCGCAGAGTGGAACCTTCCTTTCGATAGACCAGTTTTGAAACACTGTTTTTGTAGAATCCGCAAGTGGCTATTTGGAGCTCTTTGAGGCTTATGCTGGAAAAGGAAATATCTTCGTCTACAAACTAGACAGAAGCATTTTCAGAAACTTCTTTGTCATGTGGGGATTGAACTCACAGAGTTGAACATTCCTTTACATAGAGCAGTTTTGCAACACCCTTTCGGTGGAAAGTGAAAGTGCTTATTTGGTGCGATGGCGGCATCTAGTGGATAAGGAAATACATTCAGATGAAAACAAGATACATCCATTCTCAGAAACTTCTTTCTGATGACTGCATTCTACTCACAGAGTTGAACCTTCCTCTTGATAGAACAGTTTTGAAACACTCTTTTTGTGGAATCTGCAAGTGGCTATTTGGAGCGCTTTGAGGCCTATGCTGGAAAAGGAAATCTCTTCACATAAAACCTAGACAGAAGTATTCCCAGAAAGTTTTTCTGATGTGCGCATTCAACTCACCGAGTTGAACCTTCCTTTAGATAGAGCAGTTTTGAAACACTCTGTCTGTAGTACCTGCGAGTGGATATTTGGAGTGCTTTGAGTGCTACACTGTAAAAGCAAATATCTTCACTTGGAATCTAGACAGAAGAATTCTCAGAGACTTCCCTGTGCTCTCTGCATTCCACTCACAGAGTTGAACCTTCCTTTTAATAGAACAGTTTTGAAACACTCTTGCGGTAGAATCTGCAAGTCGATATTTGGAAGGTTTGGAGGCCTATCCTGGGAAAGGAAATATCTTCCCATCAAAACTAGACAGAAGCATTCTCAGAAACTTCTTAGTGATGTGCGCATTCAAGCCACAGAGTTGAAGCTTCCTTTTGATATAGCAGTTTTGAACCACTCTTTTAGTAGAATCTGCAAGTGGATGTTCGGAGAGCTAAGAGGCCAACACTGGAAAAGGAAATCTCTTCACGTAAAAACTAGACGGAAGCATTCTCAGAAACTTCAATGGGCTTTACGCATTCAACTCACAGAGTGCAATGTTGCTTTTGAGAGCGCAGTTTTAAAACACTGTTTTTGTAGAATTTGCTAGAGGATGTTTGGAGCGATGTGAGGCCTTTGCTGGAAAAGGAAATATCTTCACATAAAACCTAGACAGAAGCATTCTCAGAAACTCCTTTGTGATGAGTGCATTCAAATCACACACTTGAACCTTCCTTTGGAAAGAGCAGTTTTGAAACACTCTTTCTGAAGAATCTGCTAGTGGATATTTGGAGCGATTTGAGGCCTATGCTGGAAATGAAATATCTTCACCTAAAAACTAGACGGAAGCATTCTCAGAAACTCCTTTGTGATGAGTGCATTCAACTCACAGAGTTGAAGCTTCCTTTTGATAGAGCAGTTTTGAAACACTCTTTAAGCAGCATCTGCAAGTGGATATTTGGAGCGCTTTGAGGCCAAGGCTGGAAAACGAAATATCATCACATAAAAACTCGACAGAAGCATTCTCTGAAACTTCTTTGTGATGAGTGCATTCAACTCACAGACTCGAACGTTTCTTTTGATAGAACAGTTTAGAAACACTCCTTTTGTAGAATCTGCAAGTGTTTATTTGGAGCGCTTTGAGGCCTATGTTGGAAAAGGACATATCTTCACATCAAAAGTAGACAGACGCATTCTCAGAAACTTCTTTGTGATGAGTGCGTTGAACTCACAGAGTTGAACCTACCTATTGATAGAGAAGTTTTGAAACACCCTTTTTGTAGAATCTGCAAGTGAATATTTGGCGCGATTTGAGGCCTATGCAGGAAACGGAAATATCTTCACATGAAAACTAGACAGATGAATTCTCAGAAACGTCTTTGTGATGAGTGCATTCAACTCACAGACTTGAAGCTTCCTTTTGAAAGAGCAGTTTCGAAACACTCTTTTTGTAGAATCTGCAAGTGGATATTTGGAGCGCTTTGAGGGCTATGCTGGAAAAGTTAATACCTTCACCTAAAAACTAGACAGACGCAAACTCAGAAACTTCTTTGTGACGTGTGCATTGAACTCACAGAGTTGAACCTTTCTTTTGATACAGAAGTTTTGAAACACTCTTTTCGTAGAATCTTCAAGTGGATGGATGGAGTGATTTGAGGCCTATGCTGGAAAAGGAAATACCTTCACGTAGAAACGAGACAAAAGCATTCTCAGAAAGTTCCCTGTGCTTTGTGCATTCAACTCACAGAGTTGAACATTCCCTTTGATAGAGCAGTTTTGAAACACTCTTTTTGTAGAATCTGCATGTGGATATTTGGAGCGCTTTGAGGCCTCTGCCGCCAAAGGAATTATCATTGCTTAAAAACTAGTTGGAAGCGTTCTCAGAAACTTCCTTGTGATGAGTGCATTCAACTCGCAGAGTGGAACCTTCCTTTCGATAGACCAGTTTTGAAACACTGTTTTTGTAGAATCCGCAAGTGGCTATTTGGAGCTCTTTGAGGCTTATGCTGGAAAAGGAAATATCTTCGTCTACAAACTAGACAGAAGCATTCTCAGAAACTTCTTTGTCACGTGGGGATTGAACTCACAGAGTTGAACATTCCTTTACATAGAGCAGTTTTGCAACACCCTTTCGGTGGAAAGTGAAAGTGCTTATTTGGTGCGATGGCGGCATCTAGTGGATAAGGAAATACATTCAGATGAAAACAAGATACATCCATTCTCAGAAACTTCTTTGTGATGACTGCATTCTACTCACAGAGTTGAACCTTCCTCTTGATAGAACAGTTTTGAAACACTCTTTTTGTGGAATCTGCAAGTGGCTATTTGGAGCGCTTTGAGGCCTATGCTGGAAAAGGAAATCTCTTCACATAAAACCTAGACAGAAGTATTCCCAGAAAGTTTTTCTGATGTGCGCATTCAACTCACCGAGTTGAACCTTCCTTTAGATAGAGCAGTTTTGAAACACTCTGTCTGTAGTACCTGCGAGTGGATATTTGGAGTGCTTTGAGTGCTACATGGTAAAAGCAAATATCTTCACTTGGAATCTAGACAGAAGAATTCTCAGAGACTTCCCTGTGCTCTCTGCATTCCACTCACAGAGTTGAACCTTCCTTTTGATAGAACAGTTTTGAAACACTCTTGCGGTAGAATCTGCAAGTCGATATTTGGAAGGTTTGGAGGCCTATCCTGGGAAAGGAAATATCTTCCCATCAAAACTAGACAGAAGCATTCTCAGAAACTTCTTAGTGATGTGCGCATTCAAGCCACAGATTTGAAGCTTCCTTTTGATATAGCAGTTTTGAACCACTCTTTTAGTAGAATCTGCAAGTGGATGTTCGGAGAGCTAAGAGGCCAACACTGGAAAAGGAAATCTCTTCACGTAAAAACTAGACGGAAGCATTCTCAGAAACTTCAATGGGCTTTATGCATTCAACTCACAGAGTGCAATGTTGCTTTTGAGAGCGCAGTTTTAAAACACTGTTTTTGTAGAATTTGCTAGAGGATGTTTGGAGCGATGTGAGGCCTTTGCTGGAAAAGGAAATATCTTCACATAAAACCTAGACAGAAGCATTCTCAGAAACTCCTTTGTGATGAGTGCATTCAAATCACACACTTGAACCTTCCTTTGGAAAGAGCAGTTTTGAAACACTCTTTCTGAAGAATCTGCTAGTGGATATTTGGAGCGATTTGAGGCCTATGCTGGAAATGAAATATCTTCACCTAAAAACTAGACGGAAGCATTCTCAGAAACTCCTTTGTGATGAGTGCATTCAACTCACAGAGTTGAAGCTTCCTTTTGATAGAGCAGTTTTGAAACACTCTTTAAGCAGCATCTGCAAGTGGATATTTGGAGCGCTTTGAGGCCAAGGCTGGAAAACGAAATATCATCACATAAAAACTCGACAGAAGCATTCTCTGAAACTTCTTTGTGATGAGTGCATTCAACTCACAGACTCGAACGTTTCTTTTGATAGAACAGTTTAGAAACACTCCTTTTGTAGAATCTGCAAGTGTTTATTTGGAGCGCTTTGAGGCCTATGTTGGAAAAGGACATATCTTCACATCAAAAGTAGACAGACGCATTCTCAGAAACTTCTTTGTGATGAGTGCGTTGAACTCACAGAGTTGAACCTACCTATTGATAGAGAAGTTTTGAAACACCCTTTTTGTAGAATCTGCAAGTGAATATTTGGCGCGATTTGAGGCCTATGCAGGAAACGGAAATATCTTCACATGAAAACTAGACAGATGAATTCTCAGAAACGTCTTTGTGATGAGTGCATTCAACTCACAGACTTGAAGCTTCCTTTTGAAAGAGCAGTTTCGAAACACTCTTTTTGTAGAATCTGCAAGTGGATATTTGGAGCGCTTTGAGGGCTATGCTGGAAAAGTTAATACCTTCACCTAAAAACTAGACAGACGCAAACTCAGAAACTTCTTTGTGACGTGTGCATTGAACTCACAGAGTTGAACCTTTCTTTTGATACAGAAGTTTTGAAACACTCTTTTCGTAGAATCTTCAAGTGGATGGATGGAGTGATTTGAGGCGTATGCTGGAAAAGGAAATACCTTCACGTAGAAACCAGACAAAAGCATTCTCAGAAAGTTCCCTGTGCTTTGTGCATTCAACTCACAGAGTTGAACATTCCCTCTGATAGAGCAGTTTTGAAACACTCTTTTTGTAGAATCTGCAAGTGGATATTTGGAGCGCTTTGAGGCCTCTGCCGCCAAAGGAATTATCATTGCATAAAAACTAGACGGAAGCGTTCTCAGAAACTTCCTTGTGATGAGTGCATTCAACTCGCAGAGTGGAACCTTCCTTTCGATAGACCAGTTTTGAAACACTGTTTTTGTAGAATCCGCAAGTGGCTATTTGGAGCTCTTTGAGGCTTATGCTGGAAAAGGAAATATCTTCGTCTACAAACTAGACAGAAGCATTCTCAGAAACTTCTTTGTCATGTGGGGATTGAACTCACAGAGTTGAACATTCCTTTACATAGAGCAGTTTTGCAACACCCTTTCGGTGGAAAGTGAAAGTGCTTATTTGGTGCGATGGCGGCATCTAGTGGATAAGGAAATACATTCAGATGAAAACAAGATACATCCATTCTCAGAAACTTCTTTGTGATGACTGCATTCTACTCACAGAGTTGTACCTTCCTTTTGATAGAACAGTTTTGAAACACTCTTTTTGTGGAATCTGCAAGTGGCTATTTGGAGCGCTTTGAGGCCTATGCTGGAAAAGGAAATCTCTTCACATAAAACCTAGACAGAAGTATTCCCAGAAAGTTTTTCTGATGTGCGCATTCAACTCACCGAGTTGAACCTTCCTTTAGATAGAGCAGTTTTGAAACACTCTGTCTGTAGTACCTGCGAGTGGATATTTGGAGTGCTTTGAGTGCTACACTGTAAAAGCAAATATCTTCACTTGGAATCTAGACAGAAGAATTCTCAGAGACTTCCCTGTGCTCTCTGCATTCCACTCACAGAGTTGAACCTTCCTTTTGATAGAACAGTTTTGAAACACTCTTGTGGTAGAATCTGCAAGTCGATATTTGGAAGGTTTGGAGGCCTATCCTGGGAAAGGAAATATCTTCCCATCAAAACTAGACAGAAGCATTCTCAGAAACTTCTTAGTGATGTGCGCATTCAAGCCACAGAGTTGAAGCTTCCTTTTGATATAGCAGTTTTGAACCACTCTTTTAGTAGAATCTGCAAGTGGATGTTCGGAGAGCTAAGAGGCCAACACTGGAAAAGGAAATCTCTTCACGTAAAAACTAGACGGAAGCATTCTCAGAAACTTCAATGGGCTTTACGCATTCAACTCACAGAGTGCAATGTTGCTTTTGAGAGCGCAGTTTTAAAACACTGTTTTTGTGGAATTTGCTAGAGGATGTTTGGAGCGATGTGAGGCCTTTGCTGGAAAAGGAAATATCTTCATATAAAACCTAGACAGAAGCATTCTCAGAAACTCCTTTGTGATGAGTGCATTCAAATCACACACTTGAACCTTCCTTTGGAAAGAGCAGTTTTGAAACACTCTTTCTGAAGAATCTGCAAGTGGATATTTGGAGCGATTTGAGGCCTATGCTGGAAATGAAATATCTTCACCTAAAAACTAGACGGAAGCATTCTCAGAAACTCCTTTGTGATGAGTGCATTCAACTCACAGAGTTGAAGCTTCCTTTTGACAGAGCAGTTTTGAAACACTCTTTAAGCAGCATCTGCAAGTGGATATTTGGAGCGCTTTGAGGCCAAGGCTGGAAAACGAAATATCATCACATAAAAACTCGACAGAAGCATTCTCTGAAACTTCTTTGTGATGAGTGCATTCAACTCACAGACTCGAACGTTTCTTTTGATAGAACAGTTTAGAAACACTCCTTTTGTAGAATCTGCAAGTGTTTATTTGGAGCGCTTTGAGGCCTATGTTGGAAAAGGACATATCTTCACATCAAAAGTAGACAGACGCATTCTCAGAAACTTCTTTGTGATGAGTTCATTGAACTCACAGAGTTGAACCTACCTATTGATAGAGAAGTTTTGAAACACCCTTTTTGTAGAATCTGCAAGTGAATATTTGGCGCGATTTGAGGCCTATGCAGGAAACGGAAATATCTTCACATGAAAACTAGACAGATGAATTCTCAGAAACGTCTTTGTGATGAGTGCATTCAACTCACAGACTTGAAGCTTCCTTTTGAAAGAGCAGTTTCGAAACACTCTTTTTGTAGAATCTGCAAGTGGATATTTGGAGCGCTTTGAGGGCTATGCTGGAAAAGTTAATACCTTCACCTAAAAACTAGACAGAAGCATACTCAGAAACTTCTTTGTGACGTGTGCATTGAACTCACAGAGTTGAACCTTTCTTTTGATACAGAAGTTTTGAAACACTCTTTTCGTAGAATCTTCAAGTGGATGGATGGAGTGATTTGAGGCCTATGCTGGAAAAGGAAATACCTTCACGTAGAAACGAGACAAAAGCATTCTCAGAAAGTTCCCTGTGCTTTGTGCATTCAACTCACAGAGTTGAACATTCCCTCTGATAGAGCAGTTTTGAAACACTCTTTTTGTAGAATCTGCATGTGGATATTTGGAGCGCTTTGAGGCCTCTGCCGCCAAAGGAATTATCATTGCTTAAAAACTAGATGGAAGCGTTCTCAGAAACTTCCTTGTGATGAGTGCATTCAACTCGCAGAGTGGAACCTTCCTTTCGATAGACCAGTTTTGAAACACTGTTTTTGTAGAATCCGCAAGTGGCTATTTGGAGCTCTTTGAGGCTTATGCTGGAAAAGGAAATATCTTCGTCTACAAACTAGACAGAAGCATTCTCAGAAACTTCTTTGTCACGTGGGGATTGAACTCACAGAGTTGAACATTCCTTTACATAGAGCAGTTTTGCAACACCCTTTCGGTGGAAAGTGAAAGTGCTTATTTGGTGCGATGGCGGCATCTAGTGGATAAGGAAATACATTCAGATGAAAACAAGATACATCCATTCTCAGAAACTTCTTTGTGATGACTGCATTCTACTCACAGAGTTGAACCTTCCTCTTGATAGAACAGTTTTGAAACACTCTTTTTGTGGAATCTGCAAGTGGCTATTTGGAGCGCTTTGAGGCCTATGCTGGAAAAGGAAATCTCTTCACATAAAACCTAGACAGAAGTATTCCCAGAAAGTTTTTCTGATGTGCGCATTCAACTCACCGAGTTGAACCTTCCTTTAGATAGAGCAGTTTTGAAACACTCTGTCTGTAGTACCTGCGAGTGGATATTTGGAGTGCTTTGAGTGCTACACTGTAAAAGCAAATATCTTCACTTGGAATCTAGACAGAAGAATTCTCAGAGACTTCCCTGTGCTCTCTGCATTCCACTCACAGAATTGAACCTTCCTTTTGATAGAACAGTTTTGAAACACTCTTGTGGTAGAATCTGCAAGTCGATATTTGGAAGGTTTGGAGGCCTATCCTGGGAAAGGAAATATCTTCCCATCAAAACTAGACAGAAGCATTCTCAGAAACTTCTTAGTGATGTGCGCATTCAAGTCACAGAGTTGAAGCTTCCTTTTGATATAGCAGTTTTGAACCACTCTTTTAGTAGAATCTGCAAGTGGATGTTCGGAGAGCTAAGAGGCCAACACTGGAAAAGGAAATCTCTTCACGTAAAAACTAGACGGAAGCATTCTCAGAAACTTCAATGGGCTTCACGCATTCAACTCACAGAGTGCAATGTTGCTTTTGAGAGCGCAGTTTTTAAACACTGTTTTTGTAGAATTTGCTAGAGGATGTTTGGAGCGATGTGAGGCCTTTGCTGGAAAAGGAAATATCTTCACATAAAACCTAGACAGAAGCATTCTCAGAAACTCCTTTGTGATGAGTGCATTCAAATCACACACTTGAACCTTCCTTTGGAAAGAGCAGTTTTGAAACACTCTTTCTGAAGAATCTGCAAGTGGATATTTGGAGCGATTTGAGGCCTATGCTGGAAATGAAATATCTTCACCTAAAAACTAGACGGAAGCATTCTCAGAAACTCCTTTGTGATGAGTGCATTCAACTCACAGAGTTGAAGCTTCCTTTTGATAGAGCAGTTTTGAAACGCTCTTTTAGCAGCATCTGCAAGTGGATATTTGGAGCGCTTTGAGGCCAAGGCTGGAAAACGAAATATCATCACATAAAAACTCGACAGAAGCATTCTCTGAAACTTCTTTGTGATGAGTGCATTCAACTCACAGACTCGAACGTTTCTTTTGATAGAACAGTTTAGAAACACTCCTTTTGTAGAATCTGCAAGTGTTTATTTGGAGCGCTTTGAGGCCTATGTTGGAAAAGGACATATCTTCACATCAAAAGTAGACAGACGCATTCTCAGAAACTTCTTTGTGATGAGTTCATTGAACTCACAGAGTTGAACCTACCTATTGATAGAGAAGTTTTGAAACACCCTTTTTGTAGAATCTGCAAGTGAATATTTGGCGCGATTTGAGGCCTATGCAGGAAACGGAAATATCTTCACATGAAAACTAGACAGATGAATTCTCAGAAACGTCTTTGTGATGAGTGCATTCAACTCACAGACTTGAAGCTTCCTTTTGAAAGAGCAGTTTCGAAACACTCTTTTTGTAGAATCTGCAAGTGGATATTTGGAGCGCTTTGAGGGCTATGCTGGAAAAGTTAATACCTTCACCTAAAAACTAGACAGAAGCATACTCAGAAACTTCTTTGTGACGTGTGCATTGAACTCACAGAGTTGAACCTTTCTTTTGATACAGAAGTTTTGAAACACTCTTTTCGTAGAATCTTCAAGTGGATGGATGGAGTGATTTGAGGCCTATGCTGGAAAAGGAAATACCTTCACGTAGAAACGAGACAAAAGCATTCTCAGAAAGTTCCCTGTGCTTTGTGCATTCAACTCACAGAGTTGAACATTCCCTCTGATAGAGCAGTTTTGAAACACTCTTTTTGTAGAATCTGCATGTGGATATTTGGAGCGCTTTGAGGCCTCTGCCGCCAAAGGAATTATCATTGCTTAAAAACTAGATGGAAGCGTTCTCAGAAACTTCCTTGTGATGAGTGCATTCAACTCGCAGAGTGGAACCTTCCTTTCGATAGACCAGTTTTGAAACACTGTTTTTGTAGAATCCGCAAGTGGCTATTTGGAGCTCTTTGAGGCTTATGCTGGAAAAGGAAATATCTTCGTCTACAAACTAGACAGAAGCATTCTCAGAAACTTCTTTGTCACGTGGGGATTGAACTCACAGAGTTGAACATTCCTTTACATAGAGCAGTTTTGCAACACCCTTTCGGTGGAAAGTGAAAGTGCTTATTTGGTGCGATGGCGGCATCTAGTGGATAAGGAAATACATTCAGATGAAAACAAGATACATCCATTCTCAGAAACTTCTTTGTGATGACTGCATTCTACTCACAGAGTTGAACCTTCCTCTTGATAGAACAGTTTTGAAACACTCTTTTTGTGGAATCTGCAAGTGGCTATTTGGAGCGCTTTGAGGCCTATGCTGGAAAAGGAAATCTCTTCACATAAAACCTAGACAGAAGTATTCCCAGAAAGTTTTTCTGATGTGCGCATTCAACTCACCGAGTTGAACCTTCCTTTAGATAGAGCAGTTTTGAAACACTCTGTCTGTAGTACCTGCGAGTGGATATTTGGAGTGCTTTGAGTGCTACACTGTAAAAGCAAATATCTTCACTTGGAATCTAGACAGAAGAATTCTCAGAGACTTCCCTGTGCTCTCTGCATTCCACTCACAGAATTGAACCTTCCTTTTGATAGAACAGTTTTGAAACACTCTTGTGGTAGAATCTGCAAGTCGATATTTGGAAGGTTTGGAGGCCTATCCTGGGAAAGGAAATATCTTCCCATCAAAACTAGACAGAAGCATTCTCAGAAACTTCTTAGTGATGTGCGCATTCAAGTCACAGAGTTGAAGCTTCCTTTTGATATAGCAGTTTTGAACCACTCTTTTAGTAGAATCTGCAAGTGGATGTTCGGAGAGCTAAGAGGCCAACACTGGAAAAGGAAATCTCTTCACGTAAAAACTAGACGGAAGCATTCTCAGAAACTTCAATGGGCTTCACGCATTCAACTCACAGAGTGCAATGTTGCTTTTGAGAGCGCAGTTTTTAAACACTGTTTTTGTAGAATTTGCTAGAGGATGTTTGGAGCGATGTGAGGCCTTTGCTGGAAAA